>NC_139913.1:10406875-11810000 GCF_905171665.1 Trachurus trachurus | reverse complement strand
TTTGTTGTTGTTGTTGTTGTTGTCATCATATCAGCTAGTACAGCTTGTATTCTGCCAGACTAGTGGCCAGCCTTTTAGCGACAAGTCAAAGTCTTTATAAAAGACATAATGATTTCACATACACGTGTGGTCACATACAAACACATGTACAAACTTGGTGTTGATGGGAGCAGATAAGACCAAAGATTTGACCAAAAAAGTGTGTATCTGTGTGTGTGTGTGTGTGTGTGTGTGTGTTATCACCACCACCACCACCACCACAACATGTCAGTTTTACTTTAAGTGGCCACACAAAACTTTTTTTTATGATGTGAAAAAAGGGGCTACCACTCCAATATGGATCACAGGTAAGTATGAAAAAACAAAAAAAAACAACATTTTTGATCAAATCCAAGTCTTATGCTGCGTTATACAAAAGGCTTTATGTTAAAATCACTTGGGGGGGGTGGGGGGTTGAGTTGAGGTTGGGAAGGGAGGTCTCGACAGACACACAACCCTTAAAAAAAACCGCCTGCTCCTGCTACAGAGGTAACGATGGACAGGGTGAGAAACCCTTTCTCAAAACACACACCAACACGCTTTCACACAAAGAAGTTAAGATCGAGATGATAATGTAAGGATTAAAAAAAAAAAGAAAAAAAAAGAAAAGAAATTACTGAATAACAGAATTAAGACTAAAACTTTTTCTTTTTCTCACGGGTTAGGGTTGGTTTCATATTTACAGCGAGGAGCAGCAGCAGCGGGCGTCCTGCTCAGGCCGTATCATTTCCTTTAAAGTCTGGGACATCAATCCAGTCAATGTTTTTGTTTAGCTGTATACCAGTATGTCTCCTCCCCCTTTTTTTCTCCCCCTCCCCCCCTCCCCCCTCCCTCCCTCCCTCCCTGCTTCTCTGTCCTCTTCAATTTCCCTTTCCTAATCCCATTTCCCGCTCTTCTCTCTCCTTCGTTCATCCCTCCTCCTCCCCCCAATCTCTAGGATCACCACCACCACCACCACCACTGCTGCTGCTGCTGCCGCCATCATCATCATCATCAACGTGGTCGTCTTTCCCCAAGGAGCTTTTTTACAGTGTCGCTGACATTTTTCCAGCCATGTCTGGATAAAAATAATTTCTGATGTTTTGTTTGGTCCCGTGCCAAGGCTTTTGTCTCAGTAACAGGCTTTTGTCTCGGCAACAGCAGTCTGTTTTCTGTCACTGTCAAAGCGCACATGCAACTCCTGAAACACACACATAAAAAAAAAAAAAGAAAAAGGAAAAAAGAATAAAGAAGAGGGTGCAGTGTGCCGCCGCTGCTGCAGGGGATAATGGATAAATGGAGGAGGAGCAGAGAGAAGATGCTTTTTTGAAATGCAACAACATCTTCAAACAAAAACCTACATGTGGGTCTGTACCTATGTGTATGTGTGTGTGTGTGTGTGCGTGCGTGTGGAGCTAGCATGCATGACCGCCCCACTCCCCTCAATGAGGCAACACTTGCGGGAAGCAGCAATGGAAATGTGTGCGCCACCACAACACACACACACACACACAGACAAACAAATAGTCTAAGTTCTCTGCGTTGGGCCTCTTGTTTGGACTTTGCCTTTTCTCTGTAACTTGTCCTTCCCTCACCCCCAACCCCCGCCTCACCGCCTCACCCCCTCTGAGCCTCGCTGCTCTTTGTCGCCTTTCTCTCCGTCCACTCGTCCAGAGAGAGCTGTAAAAAAAAAAAAAAAAAAAAATGTCGGACCCACAGAGGAGGAGGAAGAGGAGGAAGAGGAGAGGAGAGCGGTTCCTTCATAAGGAAATTAAAAAACCTTAAAGGGATCTCTGGTGGCGGCGGTGGTGGTGGTGTATTGATCATGTCGTCACTGTCATCGTTAATATCGACCAATCTTCTACGAGGCTTTGCTCTGCGTCTGAGTCAGTCATAATAAACACTGACCTTTGACCTCTGGCCTCATCTGCCACTCACATTTAGTGGTCAGTTGTTATTTTGTGTGTTTTTTGTTTTTTTTTGCAAGGCTGCACAGACGAGGTAACAAAAAAACAAACACTGGTTACCCAAATTGTTGCCCCATCTCATTTCACCCCCCCGACACTTCCCCTAACCCCCCAGATCTCAGGTCGTTGGTTGTTGTCCCACCCCGTCAGTGTTGCAAAAAAAAAAAAAAAACAGATCTGGGTTCAGCTGATTCATTCAATGAGAAACAAGAGCTCACACTGGTATCTAAGGCTAGAATAACTCTGGTCAGTCTCTGATGGCGCACACACGTCACGTATGATGCGCCGAGACCTGGTCTGTGGTTTCCGGTCCGTTCCGATTCCTCCAGGTCCAGCTTCGGTCCATGTATGTATGTATGTAGAGGGTGGTGGGGTGGTGGGGTGGGGGGGCTGTGCAGTTCCTGTCCAGTCATATGGGAGCGTCGTACTCCTCCAGGAAGTCTCTGAGTGTGTGCGGGAGCTGCTCGGCTCTGTCCGACCCCCCCAGGCCCTGGTTGTTCAAGGTCCTCCTGCACATGTGCTGCAACGACGAGAGAGAGGAGGAGAGCGGTCGCCGCAGCTCCAGGGGGATCCTCTCCCCGCCGGTGTGGATCAGATACACGTTACGCCCCCTCGTTGAGTTCCCCCCGCCGCCGCCGCCGCCGCACGCCCCCTCTCTGCTCCCCAGTCCAGCGTCCGGCCCCTTCCCCATGTAGTGCGCTATGAGTTTCAGCACGCAGTCGAACCGCGGGGGCTCCTGGGAGCTCTGGGGGTCCGGCTGCAGGAAGAAGCCGCCCCCCTCGCTGTGAATCCGCAGGTTCTTGGTTCCTCGCGTCGTCTGCACCGACAGGGTGAAGAAGTGGTGGTGGTCCGAGGAGTCCCGGACCAGGAAGGTGCCAGGTGGTTCGGAGCGCAGCAGGGAGCTGGCCTCCCGGCCCCCAACGGCCCCCCAGTAAAACCCACTCTCCTGCAGCTTACGCAGCGCACGCATCACCTGGAACAGGCAGAGGGAAACCGAGTTAGCAAAAAAAAGTCAGTGTATCTGTGTCCTACTGTGGAGAAAAGTGCAAAATCATTAATTTTAACAAAAGGAAGAGGCTAATTTACCTCTTTATTTGGGCATTCCCTATTCATTACAGTAGTTAAAGGTATTTACCACCATTATCCTTAACGCTTTTTATTTTGTTGTGGTGATTAACACCTTTATTCTAACAAGACTAAGGCTTATTATTAATTTATCATAACACAACTTGCACTGTGCAACACTTAAGTCACTTGCTAACTTAATGATGTGACTATTTGGACACATCATTAAGTTTTTTCTCCTTTTAAATGACAAAACAACTATTTAAGATAGTTTTTCTGGCCTTGTGGCTCTTTTTGTTATGTTTCTGAGCAGAATATGGGCTTGTAACCCCCTTAACCCCCCCTTAAATTACGCCTTTGCACACACACACACACAGATGTTTCATGTAAAAGCTCAGGTGACACTCACCTGTTGGTAGTGTGCGTGCGAGCTGAAGGGTTTGTAGTGATGTGGGGTGAAGTTGTTGGACCCCTGAACCCTGCCCTCCGGAGGGGGCACGCTGCTCATGGCGTTGAAGGCGTTGCGTCCACCGCCGCCGTAGGTCACCATGGCGCCAGCATGGCCCCCTGCCCCCGCCGGCTGGTCGAGAGGCAGGGGGCCCAGACCCGGGGCGTCGATGCAGGTGACAGGAGGAGGAGGAAGAGGGGAGCTCGGGGCGGAGGGAGGAGCGGGGAAGGGAGAGGGTGAGAGGGGCGAGGATGGCGGCGGGGTCACACACCGGGTCCAGGGCCCCGGGGGAGGGGAGTCTGATGCATCCAGAGAGGGGCTGGGAGAGAGCACCTAAACACAGCTGCAGACAGACAGAGGGAGGGAGGGAGAGAGGGAGCACAGATGAGGCATTTCCTCCAGTGTGTAGGCTGATGATGATGATGATGGTGATGCACACACAAGTAGCCTACTAACACACACACACACTGGCTCCTTTTGAAACTTAGACTGATTCATCATCAACAGCAGCAGCAGCAGCAGAGACACAAACAGACGAGCACTCGGCCACACTGGAGCTCTCGGTTTACCTCCATTAAATGAAGTTATGGCGACTGTGACAAATGCATAAGGCAGCAGGAGCAGGAGGATGGTTATATTTAGTTTAGATGAATCCTCGCTGCTTTGCTCTGCAGCTGCAGCTGCTGCTGCTGCTGCTGCTCCGTGCAGCCAGACAGCAACTGGATCCTGATTGCTTTCAATTGTCTTCGATCGGGCGCACCGCAACAAGGGATTTCAGAAACGGGGTCACGGTGAAAGAGTCCGGCGCGCGTTTTTTTCTTTTTTTTTTTGTTTTCTCTTCACTCCCCCATCCTCCTCCTCCCCTCCCTCTCTCTCCCTCTTTCGCTAAATGACGCCTTATTCCCGGCTCGGCCGCGCCACAGAGGCCCCCGCTCTCCGGTTTCAGTGAGTGAGTGAGTGACTGAATGAAGAGGTGTCCCGTCCCGTCTGGTCTCGTCTGGTCTGGTCCGATGAAGATCCCCCCGTGGGCTCCGGCTGGGGGCATTAGAGCCGGACAGAGGCGCCATAATGATCCAAGAGCCGCTACACTGGGAGAAGTCGCTCTATACTGTTCATAATGTTCATTGCAACCCCCCAATCACCCCCCCTTTCCAAAAAAAAAAAAAAAAAAATCTCCCATCCAGCACCGACGGGCTGCACTGCACCAGCACCAAGCAGCAGCAGCAGCAGCAGCCGCCGCCGGACAACAACAACCGGCGCTGCGCTCCGTGTCCGCTGCGCTCTTTTCTCTGTTTTACCCACTTGGATGATATTTACGGTCCTTGTCTGTAAAAGCTCTGTTAGAAACTTACCTTGCGGATAGTATGTTCAGCCCCGGACCGCAGCCGCTCGTCGCCAGAGGAAAATATGTGCAAACTACCCGAGAGTAGTGCTAGATTAATTATTAACTCAGGCATTAAAATCCCAACCAAAGGAAAAAAAAAAAAAAAAAAAGTATCCAAAAAAAGTGTGTGGGGTTTCTTTTTCCTGAGCGGAGGAATGTGATCCGTAGCCGGAGGAGTCCTCTCCTGTGTGGAGGAAGAAGGTTATTGGAGGTTGTTTCCAATGAGTAGCTTAAGCCGTAAGGCACCTCCTCCTCCGTTCAGAGGTTTTTCCAGTAAAACACGCACGCGCGCGCATGCTTGCTCGCGCATGCAAGAGAACAAGAACACGTGCGCGCGCCTTTCCTTTGGCAGATTGCCAATAAATAATCAGCGTGATCTTTTTTGCCGGGCTGTTTCCTGGTACTGGTGGGTTCCCTTCTCGACAAGGTGAAAAAGTTAAAAGCTCGGCATATGGCGCAATAAAAAAAAAAAATCATATTCAGTGAAATGTCGACACACACACACACACACACACACACACACACACACACACACACACACACACACACACACACACACACACACACACACACACACACACACACACACACACACAGTGCAGCATTAAAACCATCCATGTAACCCAGAGAGCACTGATTAGCAAATAACAACCATGGGCCTCCAAAAAAAAATTACAAAATGAATGATAATCAAATGCAGATTAAAATAAAAAAGCAGCAAATGGTAACATATCAAAACATGGAAGTGTGAAATGAAATGTTGGGCATTTTTTGCATGAAAAATGACCTTAATGATTATTAAAAACAAACACAATCATATATTTCATGAGATCATCTAATGTCTGTAGGTAGAAGTAAAGTAAACACTAATATTTTCACTTGTACTAAAGTAAATACACTAGTTAAGCAGCAGTAGTAACTAAACTAACAGTTAAAATCCACTCAAAGCTCAAGAGCTATAACCCTCCATGCACGAGAGGAGACGCTCTGTTTGAACTCTGCACAGGGTGTGTAATAACTTTACAATCATAAGTAAATAATCTAATTTGACTTATTACTGTTTTGCATATATGAAGGCTTAGCTACACCTCACCTCATGCATGCGCACACAGCATGTTGCCAAACCAAATGAGGGTCAACAAGAGCCACTGACACGAGTCACTTTGTTATCTTTTCTTGTCACGCCTCTCTTTTCTCGTCAACGTTACAGATGTTGAACATCTGACTTACTATAACCGGGCTAATGTTTAAATACAAGGTCCCTCAGGCTCCCTCATCCCGTGTCAGGAAGCATCTGACTTACTGTAAGTGCTCTTGAGCAACGACCTGCTGGGCTGCTCCAGCACTGAGGCCGACCTGAAATGCCCTGTTGCGAGGAAAAAGTGCCGGATTTAAAAATATTTCTAAAAAAAAAGAAACATTGTGTTTTATCAGCAAAAATGCACATGGGGGCATCATACAAAAGTAGTCACATGCAATTATTACTATTACTGGAACATTCAGCAGCATTTTAATGTGGTCGAGCTATTATTAAGTAATCTTTTACAACTGGGGTGAAGTTATTATTGTTATTATTATAAATATTAAGGGCAATAATGAAGCTATTTTCAAAACAAGACTACCGAGTGCTTTACATAGCTGAACCAAGGTTTAAAACATTTCAACACCGCAGTGAGGAAGATAAAATCATTCATTAAGTACTTACTGTCAGGTAGTTTGGTTTACTGTGCCATGCTTTGCATTTTATATGCCCATTACAGGCTTTTAAAATGCTTTAAAGTAACTGTAGCTGTCAAATAATGAAATGTAGTGGAGTAAAAGTGAAAATATGTATCCATCCGCTTACAGAAAAACATAAAAAACTTTTCTGCACTAACACAGAGGAGGACATTATAAAAGTATACAAAGATAACAGGGCTTTTATTTTCATTGAGGAAGAAATAAGTAACAATAACTACAAGTAAACTACTAGTAAACAGTTTTTGCAGCCAAGAAGTTATATAAACACAGTTTAATAATAATAATAATAATGAGGATCAGCAGGTTTTCAGATGCTTCCATGCTGAGAACAAGGTTAATGTCACTCCAACCACATGATCACCTGTCAACGTGGAGAAAACAGTTGCTTACATACCTGTAGTCAACACTAAAGTCCCACCTTTGACAGGAAACACTGGAGGCAAAGGTCAAACCAATATAGGCTAATACAACTTGAGGGGCGTTTTCTAGTCAGATAAAGATGTATAGGGCTGTCGGCCTCTTTGTGCTCTGTGTGTTCATGTAAAGAGATGAGTCTGCATATCAGCGTTTTAGGGTAATTTCAACTTTACTGCAGAACCGGTTATAAGCCAGTTTGACCACTAGAGGTCATTTAAAAAGGATTTAAATGGAAGAACGAAAACCACTCATAGAAAGTATTAAGTAACTGAATAGTGGATGTTACTGTAATACAAACTAGACACATGAGTCTTAAAGCAGAATTGTATTGCTGGTTGAGATAGGCTAGTAGATTGGTATGTTGTTTTTTTTTTTCAATGACCAGTACTGATTATGGATTCATCCTCTGAATACTTCTCCCTTTTGAATAACTCCAAAAACGTAATAATAATCAGAATTGTTTATGAAAAACAGCAAATGCAAATGTCTGAAAAACATACATGATTGAAATGCTGCATGGAAAATGACTCAAATGAAGATTAAACAGTTGATACACGTCCTAAATATATAGCAAAGCATGATATATCATTGATATAATCTTATGTTTTGCATATAAAAATCACAATTTTTCAAGTAAACAGGTAGCCTACTTATGTAAAAATAAATGTTCCAGCTGAATATTTATAGGCCTATGCAAAAAACTACTACTGTTATAAAGTAAACAAACTACCACAAATAAACGTAGTAGGTGAAAACAACAGCTGCATTTTTTTCTGAAATATAATGAAGTAGAAATATAAAGAATCATAAAAAAGTTATCATAAGTAGGCTACTTATACATTTACAGTAACGTGCCCTGCGGTGTAACTGTCTGTGAACTCTCCGCCGTGTCAATAAAGTTATTTCAAAGTCACAGAGGCTGCAGCAATGGCGGCTCCCATGTCCTGGAGGAGGCTGGTGTACTCGGTGTACTCACCGGCCATCACCGGGGTTTTCACCCGAATATCTGACCGGCTCTCCCGGGTGCGGGACAGAGGAGGCGGGTAAGAGACACGGCTCGACCCCGCAGAGACCCACGCATTTAGAAACACGCAGTTAGCCGCAGTGTGTTGCTACACCACGGAGCTAAAAAATGCTAATGCTTCCATTGTCGGACACCCGTTTTTCCACCGTCGTTTCTTTACTCACAGTCAACGACACCTCAAAGTTTGACATTTAAGCACGTTTAGATTCTGCATCGGAGGCGACTTGTGTGAAATTAGGGCGTTTTCACGAGCATTTTATTAAATATCTGCAGTGTTAGTGAGTCAGTACTGTTGCCAGTCCTGCAGACAGCAGCTCACCTTCAGGGGAAACTCTCAGTCAGAGGTTGTACAACATGTTCCTCTTCTTCATGTTGTGTAACTGTTGAGGTTGTCCCGGTTACCAAAGCTGAAACCGGACACTCGTCTGGAGTTAAGAGGTTTTACCCACGTGAAGCAGAGCAGAGCACGACGGGACAGGTGACATCACAGGTAAAGGTTTAAACACCTGAGTGATGGCTGTCATGTTTGACTTGTTATAACTGTGTCACCCAACAACACTAGTGTCCCACTCCCTTTCTTTCTTTCTTTCTTTCTTTCTTTCTTTCTTTCTTTCTTTCTTTCTTTCTTTCTTTCTTTCTTTCTTTCTTTTATTGACCTCCTAAGTTCATGTGTACAAATCAATAACAGAAGAAAGACTGACACATGCACCTAGATCTACAAAAGCTCCCGGCCACATCCACATCATCATAAAAGTTATCAATAAAGTTAAATGTATGCAACTAAACCTCTATCTTCATTATGAATATTATATTAGGCCTATGTCTGAAAAATACCAGAAAAACAGATATGTTTTCCTTTAAACCGTCCAAAACCTAAAGGTATTTTTAGTTTATTATTGCACACAACAAAGAAAAGCATAAAATTTGCTTAAAGAATTGGTAAAGTGATCAAAATAACTTCTGATTAATTGTCCTTTTTAATAAATCCTGCATTGTTGTCATTTTTTAAAATAAAAAATGCAAAAAGTTTGACCCCTTCAAAACATTTTTTTGTCATAAAGCATACCTAAATATAAATATAAATGTTTGCAGCTGGTGTTTACTTAACGATCTAAAAATATAGCCTACTTCCTTGTGTTTCCGTGATGAATATCAAAGGACTTAATGTTTTGTTTCTTCAGATACCTCATTTACAAGAAGTTTCTGATAAAAAAAAAAGACCAAACCAGATCACAGTGCCGGGAACTTAATCAGGAACAGATCAAGATCCATTGATCTGAGCTGAAGGCGTTATCTTCACCAGAGTTTTGAGATGAATAATGGGAAGGGTCTGCCTCTGTCGGAAATTAGTGTGAAGTGGTGTTCCCAGGTTGTGACCCAGTTTCTGTAAAGGAAACAAAAGTTTGGATCATGGAGACACGTTGGAGCCTGAAATAAGAGTTTGTCATCTACACATCTCTCTTATCTCATCTCCTCTCTCGTGAAACTGTAGCTGTTTGGCTTTGTTTCCTCCCGCACTTAACTCTGAATTCTTTGCAAGTCTGAAATTACACAGAGTGGAAAAAAATGTGGTTTACCTGAGAACAGTGTCAACAGGTAGATCAGTAATCCAGATGAGTGAGGGACAAAAGTATGTGGACACACCTCAGGGATGTTTTCACCCCCTCGCTCCAGCTGAGTGACCAGTGGGTACGTGTACGAGCACTTTGCATAGGGGTAGAAACATTTATTGATTTATTTCCAAGAACTAAATAAATATTCCCGGTCGCGCCGCAACTAGTTCCCCCTCTGGGCGATACAGTAATAACCTGTCGCACAACAACACCAAGGCCACGCCAAACATTGATAAATGACTCAAACATCCAGTTACTGATGCTGCGGGCTCAGGAGACGGTTCATGGGAGCGGAAAGTTGTATGTTAGGCTATGTTATGAGAGAACGACAGGTTGATTTCTATCATTAATTTATGATTTTATTTAGAAGGCAGACAGATTCTAATTTATGTTTGAGTTCAAAAGAGCAAAAATGAAGGAGAATTATTGGTAACCCTTCAGTTTAAAGGCCGCTAATTACGTGATAATTTCAAGAAATAGCCAAGAAATAACTAGTAATCGTGTAGTGATGTCAAGAAATAGCCTAGAAATAACGGTCAATTTCATAGTAATGTCATGTTTTACATAGATGCAAATGATTACACATGATTTTCATGCTTTGAATTTTTTGGGAAAGGCCAGAATTGTTCTCCACCAAGTCCTTGCAGTTGAGTTATTTCTGGTCTACGCAGTCAATCATTATTTCTAGGCTTTATTTCTCGACATTACTATGAAATTGACCGTTATTTCTTAGCTATTTTCTTGACATTGTCGCGATTATTATTTAAAATTCATCACCCTAGTGTCTTTGTAAAAATTAAAGATAAATTAAAATGATTTTCATTTCATAATCAGTTGTGTTATGACCATGACTGAGCCCCAGTTCCCACATTTTGCTCCCATTCAAGTCAATAGATTAGGCCTATATCGCCGATTTATATCGTCTCACACCAGGAAGTCAAAAGCACAGTGCATCTGGTTAATTTCAAAATAAAACACAATGGACAAACTTTTTACAATCGTTAAATCATCACTTTGTCAACATTAGTTTCGCCTGCTGTCATCAGTCAGTCAGAAGGGCGGGACGTCATGGATGAGAAACTAATAATAATGGGGGTGGAAAACCGCAATATCTCATGATACAACACGTCCGTTCTACAAGAACATTAAGTCAACATCAGAAAGGCAAAGTGATCTGTTGTTTAGCTACATATTAATCTCACTTTAAACGTGACTGTTTTTATCACACAACGCATCAAGTGGGCGAGGAGGGTTTGATTTATCAAGAGGAGTCAGAACAGAGATAAGCTCAGGGGGAAGCCTACAAGACAAAAAAAAGTTGGGAACCACTGTTTTAGACAATGATGATCTCTGATCTTTGTGGAAACAGTTTTATTTGACACTTTATTTATTAAAGCCCCTGTACGGAGCTTTTAACTGGATACGCAAAAGTCTCTGGTTTCTGCTGATGTGTCTCTGTTACCTACAACAGCAAATGAGCCCATCAGTGTGAAGATACGCTATTTCTAAGTAGTCTAATTCTATACCTCTGGAAGGCATGGTCGGGTCGGACCACTGACGAAACGATACGAATAGATACATTAAGCTGCTTAAAAAGAAAAAGAAAAAGCAAGTCCCGTCTTCTTTCCGACGTTTCCAAAGCAAATCTACACAAACGTCTTCATGACAGTGGGAAATGCAGTTTTCAATCCGGCAAAACACCACTGCTTTCGTCCACATGGGCCGCCAAAATCAACACTAAATGAAAAGTCTGTACAGGGGCTTTAAGTTTTTGTGGAAACAATTTGACAAAGACTCGGAATCCAAGATCTTCAGTAATGATGACACACAGCAGGTCATATTTTCAGGTGTCCACATCTACTTTTGGCTGCTTCCCTTTGGAATAAATCAGTATATTATTATTATTATTATTATTATTATTATTATTATTATTATTATTATTATTATTATTATTATTATTATTATTATTATTATTATTATTATTATTATTATTATTATTATCATTATTCTAAACTCTTAAGAAGCTGAAGAATGAGGATCTGAATCTGTGAGGGATCTATTCTCTGCTGAAGGCGTGATCGCATCGCCGCGTCTGAGTGAGGAGTTCCTTACGAGAAAGAGGACAGACGGAGCCGTTTGTCCTGTCACATGCTTCAGATCATAGAGGAGGGAGGATGTGGCACAGTCACATACCAGAGAGTAAAAAACAGCTCCTCCATTCATTTCTAATCACCACGCACGCAGCCAGAAAAGGTTCGGTCTCATTAACGTAACGTAACCTCATCAAAATGTAAGGAAGTTAACTCCAGACTTCCTGTAACAGGCCGTCGTACAGTAAGTGAGCAAAAGAATAAATAAAAATGAAAACAATTCCCGCTAATCCGCTTTATGTTTGTTTTATGGAGGCTTTTATTGTGTCTCAGTGTAGCCTGAGGTGATAGTTGATTTTATATTGATTAGCTCAGCCATGAAATGAAAAGCAGAAACAGTGGGCACATAATTACCTCCACCAAAGGAGCAGCTACTTATTGGTCTATCTTTTTATATGTGTGTGTGTGTGTGTGTGTGTGTGTGTCGGCTAATGTCAATGAAACACTAAATGTTTTCTATTTATCTTTCCATTCTTATTTAAATATTTAGGGCGTTTAACTTGTTGTGGCATAATTATTATCCAGAGTGCAGTCGACACATAAAATAACAATGATGTATAATCATTATTGCATTTCCTATCCCACATACTTACACCTATACACAGACACACACACCTGCACCTATAGATACAGCGGGGAAATAATTGAACGCATCAATAGACTTGCATGGTGAGTATGCATAGACGGCGGTTAAATGCATTACTCATTGTTTTGATCTTTTATAGGTCTGTCTGCAGCTCTCTGTCAGGCTCCTTGGCTGTTGGACGACTCTTCTTAGTTTTCTTTTGACTCAGTCAGAAATCTTATTGGTCCTGGCCAGTTTATGGTGAAACGTTGTTGTTTTCACTTCTGGATCAACGGCACTAACAGATAAAATGATGCATTCAGACACATCTGCAACTGATGCATCAGTTTGTTCTGCAACATCAGTTTCTGAAGGTCTGGAGAAGCTCTTTGCTTTTCCCCATCATGAGACGCCTCTTGTGTGACACCTTGGTGATGAGAAACCTTTTCATAGGCGTCAGTTTGGACTAAACCAGCTGATATTACTTTGCACTAGGAGACAGGATGACTTTGACTCCAGCTGCTTTCTTGTCTTTCCAAACCTTTTTGCACCTCCTCTTTTTCTCCATGTGTTCAATACTTATTCCCTGTGTCATTTCACTTTATTACACTTTACTTTATTTATGGACATACGTGTGCATTACTCGGGTCGACATCTGGTGAAAATTTCATGTCAATAGCTCCGTTAGAAATATGTTTTCTGAGAAAACTGTTGACACGTTCAATACTTATTTTCCTCGCCATATATGTTGGCCTGTCAAAGTTGAAAAGATAATAACATGTGAGTGCAAATTCCTCTTAATGCCACTATTTCTCGTGACATGCAATTAACACAGTTTCTGTTACGTCGGTCTTTGACTCATCGTTTCCTGGAAGTTACTAAACTGCAGTCACATGGTGACCCCTCATGTTTTTATCGGAGGTCTTATGAGTGTTTATTATTGGTAAATGTATATGATAAAGTTACATTTGCATAAAGCAACAGCATATTTTCCATTATAAAACATTTGGTACATTTTGAGCAAGTAAAAAAAACAAAAAAGACACAATGAGCTACAGATGCTCTTGTTATCTCACTTTTTATGAAATGTTTTCGATTGACAGCTCAAATATGTTTACATACAGTCAAAGGGAATTCACGGCCTCATTCAGCACGGCAGCACATTTTATCGTAAGTCTTCGACTTTCCCGGACATTTGATGCGTCACCCGAGCAAATTTGCATAAAATTCCTGTCTCCTGTCATTCTCCTCTCACACAACATGTTTGTTTTTTTTTGCAAGGAGTAGGTTTACACCAAAAAAAATAGAGTCTGTCTGGACTCAAATGTGGTGGAGGCGATGGGGGCGTGGATCAGAGAAGAGTAAGAAGAAGCCATAAAATGTTGCTGCAGATCCACTTAAAAGGAGGCAAATACAGGAATTTTGTTTTTTTAATCAGTTTCCTGATCACAGATTTCTGTCATTGAGATTTATTGCTCTCATTCTGCAGGTTGTTGCAGATCCTGATTGTAATCCAGATCTGTTGGAGGGACGAAAAAAAAAAAAAAAAAATCGAATGCTTCTTTTTTGACCCTGCTGTCACACACTCCTCTCTTCTTTGTCTTTTTACCTGGTACAGAAAAATCCTAAAGGGGTCGGCTGAGGTTCATCGGCACGTTACATAACATCATCGTTGTACCGATAATAACCTTTGTATTTTGCTCCGTGCTCTAAACACTAGCGAGGGCATTGCAGCATAATATTATTGCAGCTTTGATGTGACAATTGTTTTATGGCTTAGTGAGAAAAATGTGCCGTATTTATGAGTGGACTCACAAACAACAGGGAAATCCCCCTCCTCCCGAAAAGATACAACTCAGCTCAGTCTCGGTGGCTTTGGAAAGAAAAGCTGAGCCGAGTGTGTGATTTACTGTAAGTCGGCTTTTGTGGGTCGAGTTCAAGCCTCAGTGTGAATGTATGTGGATGTTTAATGTGTGTGAGGCTTTGTCTGTCACAGTGAAAACAAAGGGAAGGCAGAGGAATGACTCCTGACAGTCGTGTCTGAGGTCGAACACTCCACCCTGTCTTTATTTAATGTGGCTGCTCTGTCAGATCAGATATTTTTTTTTATACGTCGGAGACAAAAGAGGAGAGCGAGGGCATCTGGGTGTTGTTGGGTGAAGTTTAGGACACTGACAAAGAGAAAGAGAAACCAGACACAGTTGTATTGTACTGTACAGTGTCAAATCTTCTCATGGATGTGTAATCCAACCATTAATCTCTTAATTTAGCTGTTTCCGTGATAATATTTGGATTTGTGCTGTCCCGGCGTGAGTTCATGAGCTGGTTGGAGCTCTGACATCTTGATATTTGAGCCCAGTTGGCACCTGCGACGAGACAGAAGTACAAACACACACAATACGTGTGGAGCCAATGTTTTCCTGCCCTACATGGCACAGGCCGGCCGGCCGGGCCTGCCCTGTTTTGGCCGACGACGGAGATTCCCCAGGGGAGTTTTTGTTTTTGTTTTCCACTGTAGAGTTAATTACTGTGGATGTTTGAGTGGTTAGGATGATGGTTTGAAGATTTGGTTTTAGTTGCATGAACAAACTATTGACACAAAAAGATTGTGTCGATACGACTGAAAGCTCCAGAACAGCTACTAACTGGACCTTAAATAATCAGAATAATGATGGTTTATCGATTAATAGTTCAATAATCAAATTGTTCTTTATTTCAAATGGTTTTTTATTGAGTTTTCAAAAAAACTGTAGTGAGAAAAACAAGAGCCAAAAGACACAATTACATGAATGCCATACATGGACACAATCTCCTGCGTCGGATGTAATATACAGTACATACACACTACAAAGACACTAGTTTTTTTTGCTTCAATTTGTTATGCAAATTGTTCTTTAGAGCAAAAAATTTAAATCCAAATTTCTACTCGTTTCAGTACATGAACTCTGAAATGACAACATTGTCAGGTTTTAAACGACCTTTGAATTCAAAATTATGAGTTTAAAGAAATTGTTTAACATATACAGTACATTTTTTGTTTTCTGACTTTGCACAGACAAAAGTGTTGGATTTACCTTCTCGTTTGGTTAATCGATAAATAAAAACACTCGTTAGTTGAGCATCTTCAGCTCTGCAACAACTGGACAAATGTCTATGATCGACAGGAGCTAAATCTCAGGAGCAGTTTACTGATGGATCTCAATATGAAACTGTTCTGTCGACCACTAGTGAACTGGTTTACACTGAAAACTGAAATATTGATCATATTGAAATATTGTCCAGGCGTAGTTCTTCTTCTTCAACTGACAGAAAACTGTGTGAAATGTCTTTCCCGGGTCATTTAAGGGATAGTTCAACATTTTGGCAAATTGGCCCATTGCCATAATCCCTATAGTTTTAGGAGTAGGTTCGTTACCTTTAATTGTCGGTGCAAGCTATTTTTAGAACGGCGGGGCAGAGCCGTGAGCTGCTCAGAACTACGCTACGGAGGCTAATGGGATTTCTTGGTTTCCCTCAACAACTCCAAAACGCTCTGGTGGAGAAGTTGTGACCTGCACAGCTCCCGGCCACGCAAACTATTATGCGATTATGGCAATGGGCCAATTTGCCAAAATGTTTAACTATCCCTTTAAATGTCTTGTTTGGTTTGATTAATTCTACAAAACCACAGAGAAAGAAAACCAGAAAATATTAATTTGAGATGTATATTATCAATAATAACTGAATCAATTATAAAACTGGTTCTGGTTTTACTACGCTCGTCTTCTTGGATTAACCTGTTAGTTACGTTAACGACACTGTCTTGTGACTTTTCTGGTTTCCTGCAGCTCCTCCGTGCTGCTGCTCGCTCCCCTGCTCGCCGAAGCCGACCCAGCGCCGCACTGCGTGTCCAGGACCACCCCGGGGTCTCAGGGCGCCGACGGCCTCTGCAGCCACTTCCGATGGATGGCCGAGCACGTTCCCGCCTTCCGGGTCCCGGGCACCAGCATCCACATCCTCACGTCCCCCGATCAGTTCTACCAGGCCATGAAGGTCGGTCGGTCGGTCGGTCGGTCGGTCAGTCGGCGTCACACGACCAACACAACACTTAATCGTTCTCACGTGTGTGTGTGTGTGTACAGTATGTGTGTACCAGTGTGTACTTTGGCAGACACACAACAAACAAACAGGTCCTGAGGTAATTAAGGAAGTATTTTCCCATCAGATGTGTGTGACTCAGCGCCTTTTTATATCGACTACGCTACAGGTTCTTCCTGTTTGGAGAAAGTTACCAGTTAACAGTTAGAAAAATCTCATTTTTTTCTACTGATTCAGTAAAAAAAAAGTGGATACATTTACAATATAAAATATTTAAGTGTTGAATTTTTAGTTTTAATGTGGTCGGACACCTGCTGTGTGTCACCACATAGGAATCCTTTTATGTCTCCTCCAGCTGCTCCACAGCGAAACAGGAATTTAGCTTCTGGGGAAAAGACTGGAGAGTTTCCCTATTGTTCAAACTCAGACAGAGAGAGTTCAGAAAGAAAGAAAGAAAGAAAGAAAGAAAGAAAGAAAGAAAGAAAGAAAGAAAGAAAGAAAGAAAGAAAGAAAGAAACTTCCTGCAGGTGTTTGACTTCATGATATTTGATGTGTGTGTGTTTAAACAGACTAATAGAGAGTTTAACACTGGATGGTTTCACGGTCTGTTGGACCATAATGTAACTTGGGTGTGAACGGGTGTGCTGCTCTCAACAACATGCCATTAGTGTTTTTTAGTTTTTTAACGCTTCCCCATACCTATGAAAACGGGGAAGGTTGCAACTGAATGGTTATTGTGTGTGTGCCAAAACTGATCTAAAATTACACACATACAGTACATACACACACCTAGACCTACGTGAACATACTTCTGTTTCCACGTAGTCATTGTGACCAGGCCGTTTGATATTTTTTTTATTTCACGTCATGTGCTGAAACGTTCGTTGTGCCTCAAGCAGAGGAAATAATTTATGCACGTTTAAAATCTTATTTTGCACTTGTAAGCCATGATCAATTGATTTATTGATTAGTAAGACTTCATTAAATTAAGTTTTTCTGTTATTCTTCTATTAAAATTAATTTATTTTCAGTCATTGGTTGGACTTAACCTGGAAGCAAATTGTTTATAAAAGTTTAATAGCTGAATGATTATGTCGTTAAATCGGGAGATTGATCAGTGAGCTCACAATTGTTAGCTGCAGTTGTAGCTCAAGGCGTTGACTTTGTTTAATTCAATAACTCACCTCTTTGTTGTGAACAGGTTTTATTAGTGCACAAAACGCTGAAAGCTTCGCAGACTTTTGTTTTCTGTTTCTTTGTTCTGGTTTAATTATAAGAATAAAAGGCGGAAAATGGTTGAGTGACGGCCGAGTAAACCTGCACCTTAATAACAAAAACTATCTGTGCGAATGCTTAATGATAAACTTAATAAAAAACATTTTCTTTGTGGATGAAAATCAGATGTTTTTCAGTTTTCAACCTGAAAGCACCCGGTGGCGGTGGCCCCCTGAAATCTGCTTACTTATGCGTCTGTCTTCTGCTGCTCTTGGCAGTAAATGTGCTTTCTGCTAATAGTTTATTATTTCGTAACATCAGACATGCAAACACTCGTTCTTTGTCACGATTCCTTGTTTTTTTTACTGTTTTTACTTTTCCTGTCACTCCAGGCACGAATCAAGACGGCAAAGAGGCGAGTGGTGATGGCTTCGTTGTATCTGGGAACGGGTCAGCTGGAGCAGGAGCTGGTGAGGAGGAAAAAAAAAAAAGAAGAAGCCGTGTTTCGGTTTTGTGAGACAAGATTTGCTTTTAAACTGTGCTCTGTGTTTTACAACTCTGGAGAGTGAAACTGCTCTAGTTCTGGTCAGGTGAGAACAATGGCATCCGAGCACAGACACGCGCCAAATGACTGGTCAGAGATGCCAGAAAATGTGAGTCAGAGTCGTCGTCCAAAAGGAGAACCGCACTGTGGTTTGTTCGGCATGAAAATGCACTGGAGGCCAGCTACAAGGAGTGAGTGACCTCAAAATGCAAGGGTTTATGGGTATAAGGAGACCAGTGCTGGCATGTGATGGCCTGCTGTTCTTCATGCTTGGAGAGCCTAGCATAACAACATTAACCCAGAGTAAACCACAGTCTGGACTGATGCTCGTATTCAGCTGTTTTTTTTTTTGTTTTTTTTGCAGGGAGAATTACAGAAAAGGGCAGAGATGAGTCAAACATGCTTAATTACAGTTAAAAGCATTCAAATCCATCTTGTGATTTCTGCCAAACTCTGCAACCTCACAAGAAGACAGATTACTAGAAACATGAGTTATTGAGGTTTCAGTCCAGTCAAGACCAGTCCATGTGCAATTTTTTTATTTTATTTTATTTTATTCTAAAGAACCAGGTTTTCCTTGTAATTGGAACGAAATGAACTCGACTCGGCTCGGTAGAAAAATGCAAAGACAGTTTGTGGTTTAGACGAGAGAAAAGTGAAAACTGCAGGTGTGTGATGTGACCTCAGAGACTGAATCCCCGCGGCTTAACACACCAACACTGGACTGATACTGATACCGACAGTCAGTCACACCTGTGCAGCGTTATCTACAATAAGTTCAGGTGCAGGCAACGGAAACAATCAGAAAAAATGTATGGCAGCGATTATGTTGAGCAAAGAAACACACAAAGGCGACTCCGGCTGCTTTATAAGAGACACTGATAACGACAAAGTGTGGATTTGTGGAGATTGTTGCGCACGGTTCCTCTGGTCTATAGGTCGACGTAAAAAGCTACGAAAGAGGGAGACTGCTCATAAATGTGGACGTAAACAATGCAGGTTTGATTAAAGATTATAGGAGCTTGAATGATGTGAGATTTTCCTGGACTTAAAGGGATAGTTCAACATTTTGGCAAATTGGCCCATTGCCATAATCGCTATAGTCATAGCAGTAGGTTCGTTACCTTTAATTGTTGGTGCAAGCTATTTTTAGAACGGCGGAGCAGAGCCGTGAGCTGCTCAGAGCTATGCTACAGCGGCTAATGGGATTTCTTGGTTTCCCTCATCAAACTCATCAAATACACAATCCAACAACTCCAAAACGCTCTGGTGGACAAGTTGTGACCTGCACATTCACCACGCTATGAGATAATAACAGAACGTTACGAGACAGAGTTGTTTTCAAGGTAAATACAGAGAGAAAAACTGCCCCTGAAGGCAACGCGCATCAGCGGTTTTGCATGAATTTACCTCGAAAACAACTCTGTCTCGCAAAAGCTCTGAGCAGCTCGCCGCTCGGCTCGGTCGTTCTAAAAATAGCTTACACCGACAATTAAAGGTAACGAACCTACTGCTATGTCTATTTGCTAAAATGTTGAACTATCCCTTTAACTATGATCATTACAGTCGATAGATAATGTTAATTTTTGATCGAGATACAAACTGAATGTGAAAATGTCTGGTTTAGAGATCAACTGATCGGGTTAAATCAGACCAAGCTGGATATTTTATGGTATTTTGCAATTCATCTGTTAATAATACGTTTAAAAAATGTATACAGCACAGTGCAAAAAGTGTTGAAGCACAAAAAAAGTGATCCGTTCACAATAGTTTTTCTTTGTCAGTCAGGTTCACACAAAGTGCAGAAACAGTAGAGAATGATTCAACATTTGCGGTGACTTCCCTTTGCCCTTTCAAGCAGCAGCAGCCGAATCTCAGGTCAGCTGCAGGTCGTCTCAGAGTCTCCTCGTCTCTTTAGATGATCGCCTGGTGCAGGTCTCCTTGTTCTCGATGGTTGTTGTTCTTCACGGCAGCAGAGAGTTCATTTGAGAGCGATGAGATGTCTCCATGATTACACCGTGTGAGGGCTAAGCATCAAAACATCTCAACGTCGTGCATACAAGCTGCAGATTTATCTATGTATCAGTATAGCTGTGTTTCCTGCAGCTTTATGTTTGCAGATAAGACAGGAAACGCATTCACAGTCACATCAACCTCCACATTAAACATAATAAATCCATTGTGCGCCTCAGTTCAAACTCTGTCCTCCATAAAAATGTCATTTTGCTGCTGCGGTAAATCAACCCAAGTGTTTATCTTGACACCTTTCTCAGTTAAATGTTAGATATTTATGATTTTACAGCTACGACTAATGATTAGTCTTAATTACTCTGATAAATCATACAGTATGTCAGGTGAGATCTGACATCCAGGCCCCAAGAGTTTGAGACTCCTGCAGAAATAACGTTGAGGACGCACACATTTTCTATCTGGACAAATGTTACGCAGCGTGAGGACGAAACCTTCTGTGCATTCAGACAGAGATAAACAGTGGGTGGTTCAGAGCTCAAGACTGGAAAGAAGAAAGAAGGAGAAATGTTTTACTGGCACATAAACAGGCACTCCGGGGTCACGCGTAATGAATGCATTTGGGCGCCAGATGCACAATTTAGCCCGAGTGTGTGTGGAAAGAAGTGTTTGTTTGATATCAGGTGGGGAACGAATGCCAAGAGGCCACAAATAAAGACTCTGCTGTTGCTACCAGTTTCCTTGTTGTGAGCAGTTAGTTGGAGTTAGTCATGCTTTTCCCACACTCAGTAAACCGATAGATAAAAGGCCGCCAGTGTTTGATAACTGGGCAGTATCCGTCATTTATCAATCGCCATCAATCTCTGTTTTGCACCTCAGTCTTGTTCACAGATAACCATAGGAAAGAAAAAACTCTTACTAACGTCACTTTCATCTGAAACCAGATCATTAAAAAAGAGACGTGTACACTTTTTGTAACCGTAGCAACCGAGCTCGTCAGCTGTTCCTTTGCAAAAAAAAAAAAACAACAACGAGCGATGACGACGCCAGTTGAAACCTGCCAGTCCACGACGTCAATCTGTGGTTTGTAGGGCGATGAGATGTGAGATGTGAGAAGGTGATTTACAGAAACCACAGGACGTGTTTTTTTTTTTTTTTTTTTTTTTTTGCTGCCGGCTCGTTCCAGGGAAATATCACGACGACAGAAGTGAAAAAAACAACTGAGCAGCTTTCAGATCTGCAGTTTGATGTTTGTTTTATCCAGTTTGATGTGTAAAAATAACAGAAAATAATGAAAACATGCACGTAGAGTAAAGCAGAGCAGTAAATCCTCATATTTAAGAGACTGAAAACAGTAAACATGTTGGTCCAAAGTTGTTTTATTAGTTAATTATTAACATTATTCTTATTTTTGGAGCTATAATATACCAGAAAATTATAAAAATGATTATTATTTAAAATTTTTAATGTTGTTTTGTCTGAGCACTCGTATAAAACCTTTTAAAAAAACTACAGCAGCATTTCTGTGGATCAAAAACTTTGTTGTGCGATAGATGGTTAAATATTAAACTTGAAACTTATCTGTCAGGGAGAGGGGGGGCCGGGGGTATCTATAATCAGATCATTGAGAAGATTTCCCACAATGCATCAGTGTGTTTTGTGTAATGTGGGGAACTCCACTGACTTCACACAACAAAACGTCTGTTTCACTGGGCTGCACTTCTTAACGAGGACATGTGAGGAGAGTCTCCAGAAACACAGAGAAATTCAGATAAAGTTCTGATTAATCACATTTTTTTGTTTATAGGAAGGCCGTGTTTTTTTTCTTTTTAGATACAGCAAGCATAAACTTAAAAATGTTCCCTTTTCTTCTTTTTTTAACTCAGCTCCACTCAGATTTATTTATATAGCACGTTCAACACAAAAGCAGAGATTGATCCAAAGTGCTTTACTGCAAAACAAAGAATACAAAACGGCAAAAAAAGAAAATAAACGTAATAGACAGAGAGATTATGATACAATTATAAGAAGACAGTTAAATCAGGGAGAAAAAGTGAGTTTAGAGGTGACATTTAAAGGACTAAACAGTCAGGGAGAATCGGATGTGGAGGGGGAGGGAAGTCCAAAGTTTTGAAGGTGAAGGCCAGAAACACTAAACAACAAATAACACTCATAGGTCACGCTTCACCTGGAACAAACACAAAATATACACTGCCCGTCCAAAAAAAAGAATTTCGTTGGACTGCCGTCAGCTTTTATTATGGCACACATTCGCGATAAGCTCCTGCAATATCACAAATTGCCAAATTGCCCTATGATATGTAAATATTGACGAGCAAAAATAAAAAGACTGAGGAGAAGTTAACCAAACAAGTGATGACATTATCCGAAAACACAAAACTTTTAGTTTTTGACTGTGTTTTGTTTTCCTTCAGGTGGACTGTATGGAGGAAGCTCTGCAGCGCTCACAGGACAACAGTCTCTCTCCTGACCTGAAGGTTTCCATACTGCTCGACTACACCCGCGGCTCACGAGGTTTGTCGCCCGCTTTTCCTCAAGATCTTTTGGTAACACTTTAATTTACAGAATTATGAAATGATGTCAAGAAATAGCCAAGAAATAACAAGTAATTGCGTCATAATGTCTAGAAATAGCCTAGAAATAACGATCAATTTCATAATAATGTAACTCTCATATGCACTGACACTGCACTCCCTCCCACTCACCGACTGAGAAACACATGTGCAATATCTCTGAACTTTCCGCATTTGAAACTGACGATGCTGCATATTTGTTAAACTGATGCCTGTGTGAATGATGTGATGTGTATTATTTATTGCATTTGTATTGTGTATCGTTGTACATTTTGGCACTTTTAAGGAGCAGATCTCCTATTTCGTTGTACAGAAATCCATAATGACAAGGAAGTCTATTCTATTCTATTCTATAATGGCCAATTTCATAGTAATGTGGAGAAATATAGCCAAGAAATAACGATTGATTGCGTAGAAACAGCCTAGAAATAATGGTCAATTGCAAAGACTTGGTGGAGAAATGGCTTTTTTTTTTTTTTTAATTCAAAGCATGAAAAGCATGGGTAATCTTGTCCTTTATGAAAAACATGACATTACTATCAAAATTGTCCGTTATTTCTAGGTTATTTTATTGACATAACTACGCAATTACTTGTTATTTCTTGGCTATTTCCTGACATTGTCACGTAATTAGCGGCCTGTAAATTAAAGGGTTACTGACACTTTTTTTGAATTGTGTCTTCCTTTTCTTCTTCTTGTTTGACGACGCAGGCCAGATTAACTCGAGGACCATGCTGCTGCCGCTGCTGCAGCGCTTCACCGACCAGATGCGAGTCTCCCTGTACCACACTCCAGACCTGAGGGGCCTCCTGAGGCTGCTGGTCCCTCAGCGCTTCAACGAGACCATCGGCGTCCAGCACATCAAAGTCTACCTGTTCGACGACAGCATCATCATCAGTGGGTACGTTCACTGCTCCTCTTCCTCCTCCTCCATCCAGGTCTGGTCTGTTCTCATGTTGCATTTTAACATATGCAGAGGAGAACATGGAGAAACAAATCCAGCCAATATAACACCCTAAATAATCGTATACTGGCAGTGAATAAACATATCTGCAAGCTGATGTGAATAAGTTGTTTTTACTTATTTAATTTAATTTCCAAGCAACCAAAAGTAATGTTTTTAATAATCTGACAGTGTGTAGCTGGTTTCGAGTTTGCTAGTGGCTAGAGGAAAAGCTAGAGGAGGACACTACAGAATAAATGTGCTGGTAGGATTAAGCTGATCTGAAAACTGAGCGGCTTTTCTCTCTCAAGCAAATTTGGTCTTAACATTTTATTAATGACAAGGTGAGGCGTGCTATGTTCATTATTTGTCATTAATTCATCTAAGTCACAGTGGCAAGTGGTGATATGATAAACTAATATATAAGCATTAATGTCAGAATAAATGTGTTAATCACCAAAACTGATTAACAACAAAATAAAATGCGTTAGGACAAATGGTGGTAAATGACTGAAATACCTTTTACTACTGTTACTAATATGGGAATGACAAAATAAAGAGGTGAATTAGCCTTGTTCTTTTATCAAAGTCAATGATTTCACACTCGTCTTTGGCACAAGGACACATGCTGACTTTTTTTGCTTTAAAAAATATATATTTATAATTATATGGGCAGAGGTCGGTTTTGTTTATGACAGTTAAAGACTACACAAATATATACGCCATAACATCGTATGTGTTATATAACGTTATCCACCGCTCCATGTATTGATTTTTCGCCGGCTTCGTTAAAAACAAAATGCACATGGTCGAGAGGAGGGTAAGCAAAACGGCGGAAAAGCGACCAGACTTGCATAGTTCCTCTTTAAAGTGACGTTTTTGTCTTTTTTGTAGCAGCTGCTTGGATTTCCTCAAATTAATTTAACACAAACATTCACTTGGACTCTTGGATTTTGATGCGTCAAAGGTCAAAGGTCAGGGTAACGATGATGTCACAGAGCAGGTGTTTCACTGTTATAACTCAAGAATCCATAAGGCGACAGAAAGTTCACACGAGGATAAAATGAAGCCGTGACGTTTCCTTATGTCCTTAAAAGGTCAAGGAGTTGCACGCTTCTTTGAAGCTTTATCCGTTATCATGGAAACAACAAACAAACAAAACTTAACACAGTCGATGCAAATCAAATACGCAAATACGCCCTCTTAGTGTTAACGGAAGTAAAACTTTATTTTCTGTCAGTTTGTTTTTCAGCGCTCGTCAGCCGTGACAGCTGCGTCTTAACAGAGTCAATTTCTCGGTCAGGGAGGAGATGGTATCGATTCGTTTTCACTGGAACTTATTTCATCCGTGCTGTTTAACCTGGGTTAACAAAAGGCTCCTTGTTGACAGAGTGTGAAAGACACTGAATCAAACCTGAAGACACTCAAGAGGAGCAGCAACAACTTCTTCTAACGCAGGAGGTGTCATGAGACCGATGTTTGAACTGAACCTGGCACTGCAGATGTTTGTTACACAGGAGAAACATGAGATGAGACTTTTATTACTGTTTGGAAAAGAGCCAGCGACTGTTTGTCCTTCAACAGGTCCGATTTAACAAAAAGCAAAAACATCTTTTCCAACAAGATACAAAACAAAACAAGGTGGACTCTGGCTTGCAGGAAATGCAGCTGCCTCAAGAAGTTAGATAAAGGCCGCACTCGACGATGATGTGAAAACTCAGGAAAGACGTTCATAGTTCACTTTGTAAAGTTTGCAGGAACAGTCGGACGCAACGATACAATAGTGATAAGTGATGTGACCGTCAGACAAGAAGATCCGGTTCTTTTATGCTCCCTTTTATGCTAATCTTTGCACATCTACAGTATGTTGTTTAGGTGTGTAGGAGAGGGACCAGCAGATCCAAACGTAAACATACAGAGAAAATCCTGCACACTGTTAAACTTGCATGGGCTTTTTTAATCATGCCGATGTTTCGGTCTTTAGATCTTCATCGGTGTTGGTGTGGCTCTGTCTATTTTCTGCAAGTGCACACTAAGCTGTAGAGCCTGAGCATGTCCATGTTCTTTATTCAAAAGGTTTACTACAGAAGTGTGTGGTAAACTGACAAAACAATAATCTCGTGCAAGCACAGTCAAAAACTAGTGTGCTCTGTCTGTTTCATAGCTTCACTCAGTTAACCAAAATACACATACTACATCACGTTATAGGTCTTAACCAATAAGAAAACTGCAGTCATCATTAATATTAAATAAGCGCTCTGCAATGAACTATAGAACTGCTTATTATCCAAAATCAAATATCAAGAAATCTAAAGTATTTATCATGTGCAAATGGCAAACAATCAGGAAAAGCTGTAGACACTCAAATTAGACATTTCAAATTTCAAATAGGGATCGGCTGCAATGTAAACCCGTTTTCAATCGCACTGATCACAGAGATAATAAACATACAAGAAAATACTTCAGATCAAGTATACTAAATATCAAAAAGCTTAAATACAGTAAGATACAGTGAGCGGTGCTGTGAGGATCACTCCAGGAAACAGACAGTTTTAGATGAAGAATAAACTATAATATACACTTGGAGGGTTCAGATGTGTTCATGAACACAAGGTAATTCAGAAAGAAACACTCATTTAAAAAAAAGAAAAGAAAGAAAAACATCTGATGTTAAGAGTAAAACATAATTGTCAGGTCTTCTGGTGTTTTCATAGTTTTTTCAAAGCTTTTCAACTCAAGAGGAAGAGGTCGTTCTGTCTCTCGCCAACATTAACAAAGTCGGAAAGGAACGTTTTTTTTAAAAACACTGATAACTTCATGCTGTAGTTCAACAACCAGATAATTTATAGACAAAAAAGAAGTGTCGCGCCACAAACACATCACACTCTCTGCAGCTGTTTGGAGCTCACAGGGATTCAAGGTCGTAGCTGCTGAGCACGGTGTGAGGAAAGAAAAAACATCTTGACCTCGGCTGATTAGTCTACTTGCCAGCCCATAGGGCCCCATTGTGAACCCGGAAATGTTGAGTACCCCAAAGTTTTATGTTAGAAATATATAGTATGGGTCCCCAGTATTCAGAAACTGCCGGATGCTAACTTATATATATTGGACAATTAGCATAACTGCCATAATTAGCATAAATTAGCATAATTGCCTATATGGGCAATATTTCAACAAAATTGACTTGGCTGATCTGGGCAATATTGGAGTGGTTTTAGGGGTTATTGATGATGCTGAATCCATTTCTGACATTTTCAAAATTCAAAATGGCTGTCTAAACCGGAAGTGACCAGATTTTAACCGCCAGTGGGCCGATTTTGATGGATTTCAAAACTAAACTTCCGGTTTAGACAGCCATTTTGAATTTTGAAAATGTCAGAAATGGATTCAGCATCATCAATAACCCCTAAAACCACTCCAATATTGCCCAGATCAGCCAAGTCAATTTTGTTGAAATATTGCCCATATAGGCAATTATGCTAATTATGTCAATTATGCTAATTGCCCAATATATATAAGTTAGCATCCGGCAGTTTCTGAATACTGGGGACCCATACTATCTATTTCTAACATAAAACTTTGGGGTACTCAACATTTGGGGTACTCATTGTTGGCAAGTAGACTAGATGTTGTTCTCTCCTCCTTCAGCAGCTCAGAGTTTGAACTTGACCTCATTCTTCCTTCTTCTTAAATCTGCTCTTTCTTCCTGTCCGTCTCCCCAGGGCCAACCTGAGCGACTCGTACTTCACCAACAGACAGGATCGCTACGTGCTGCTGGAGAACTGCCGGGAGGTCGCCGACTTCTTCTCCGAGCTGGTGGACGCCGTGGGAGACGTCTCCCTGCAGCTGCAGCCCGACGACTCCGTGGCCATGATGGACGGCATGGTGCACCCGTACAAAGGTAACATACCCAAACAAGAGCATGCAGCACCAGTGTGTGTCTGTGTGTGTGTGTGTGTGTGCATGTGTGTGTGTTTACCATCCCAACATGTTTTGACACCTCACGCTCGGCTGCGGCGACACCGACCCGGTCTTCAGCAACAGGAGCCGACAGATTTTGCTAATGGAGCTTGAAAGCTTAGACAAGCGTATGAATGATGGTTGGACTGTGTGTGTGTGTGTGTGTGTGTCTTTGTGTGTGTGTGTGTGTGTGTGTGTGTGTGTCTGTGTGTATATTTATATATATACTATGTGTGTGTGTGCTCGTGTGCAGTTAGAAAGATGCAGAGAGCTCTTGCGGTCGGGGCGTCAAGCAGCCGGATGTGAAATTGTGTCAGGATTTTCTCTCTATTCACACAAATACAAACACAAACGTATGCACAAACACACATACACGCACACACATGCGCACACACACACACACTCTAGCACAGCGTGTCCGTAACTCGAGCGCAGACCGACTGCCAGGATGTTAGTTTGAGGGATGGATGACATCATGTCTGCAGGAGCGGGCCGCCGTGGAAACGAAACACCAGGAATAGAGTTGTGATGTCACGGTGTTGCTGGAAGACGATATGTAGTGGGAACTGCACACACACACACACGGTTAGACACACACACACACACACATACACACACACACTCGGGTGAAATTCAAATGAAATCTAATTTGTGAGGATTACAGAGAAGATTTTTTAACTGATAATCACCGATGACATCGTGTCCTCACAGACAAAAACTACTTTGAGCTTCAGAAGAAAAGTTAAAAACGACTCGTTGTTTCCACTTCTTCTCCCTCTTCTTAAAGTTTACAGACTTGAACGTACCAAGAAGACATTATTGTTAAAAACCCAGGGTCAGAGGTCAGGGCTCTTTAAGCCCCGCCTCCCTGCTCTGGTGCTGACCAATCAGAGCCCAGCAGCACCTCCTCTCCTTCTCAATGTCAGTTATAAACAAACCTTTGTTGTTGTTGTTGTGAGGTGAATGGGGTAAAAATTTTAACTAACAGATATCACAATGAAACTTCCCAAGTTCATCACTTACATTAAAACAAATATTTTTTCTATTACAAGTTTTGTCAAATTTTATGTTTAAATATGTAAATGAGGCAATATCTAATGAAATATGTGCTAATTTGCATACATTTCCAGAACAGAAATCTAAACAATGGATAAAGCTACTTTCAAAATTCTTGTTTTATTTTGTTGACACATTAGAGTCAGAAGTTTTTCTTTTTTCATTTTATTTGTTTATAATGCTTATCAAGATATATTATTGTTTCTTTTGTTTGTTATGCTTTGCTATTTGTGCAATTGCTCTTATAGGAGAGGTTTAAATATAAGCCCATAATGGGTTTCTACCTCACTCGCACATGTTTTTTTTTTTCAATTTAATTGTTTGCTTTTATTGTTGCTTTTATAATAGTGCAAATAAACATAAACATAAAAGTTTTTTACAAAGGGGATTTTGGATATCTCTTTTTATCACTCTGTAAATGAGAAAATACTTTGGACTTTTCTGAAAGAATACATGTTAAGGAAGAAAAAGTGATCAGTGCATGAAAAAACAGTGTTTTTGCCTGTAGTTTCTAGCTATTTTATGAAAAAAAAAATATATATTATAAAATCACAACTTGCAAGAAAAATAAATTCAATCATGTCTTTTCTGTCAAGGAAATAAAATAATACCTCTTCACGATCACGTGCGGCGTAATGATCTGGAGATTCTGGGAAGAAATGAAAAGTATTTCCTCCCTGTGGCTAAATCCAACTGATTAGATAAGATACGATAACGATCTTCCAGCGTGTGCAATGTAAGCAAAACAGGCATCGTCTTGTGCAAAGTGTGTGAACACGTTTCCCATAAAATCTTTTATAGTTTGTAAATAAGGAACATGTTGACATCAGTATTTCTCGATTGATCAGACACCGAACAAAACATTTCATCAGTGTATGAGGAACTGGAGAGAAATGACTCAAAATACAAACAAGTGTAAAAAGCCTTATAACACAATAGAAAATTTTAAAAAAATACACATGAGTTCCCCTTTAATGGTTTATTCTGCTTCTTGTTGAACATCCACACAAACTTCTTTTGTTTGAGTTACATGAAAAATCCAAACATGTTCTGTTTCCCTGTGAAAGAGAGAGTGAAAGAGGAAGAGGAAAGCAAATCTCTCTCTCTCTCTTTTATTGACCGTCCAGAAGTTCAGTTTAGCTCCATAAAAAGCGGCCGGATAAGAAAACAAACTGAAAGTCTTTGCAGCTGATCAGGGTGTGTGTGTGTGTGTGTTTGTGTGTGTGTGTGTGTAGTGTCGTCAAATACGTGAAACTGTGATGATGTAAATTTAAAGAGGAACTCTGCTGCATTTTTAATTATTATTATTATTATTAATGAAGCAGCTTCAGGGTCCTGGTGCTGGTTAAATCAATGACCTGTAACTCTCTGCCTTCACCGAGCGTCTCCCACCTATGATTTTGTTCTAACCAATCAGAGGCAAGAGATGAGTTTGCACTAGAAACAGCGAACTCCTCCTCTCCCTCCTCCTCTTCCTTCTCCTCCTCTTCGTCCTCCTCCTCTCCTCTTCCTTCTCCTCCTTCATCTTCCTCCTCTTTCTTTTCTTCCACCCCTTCTCTTCCTCTTCCTCCTCCTCCTCCTCCTCCTCCTCCATCTTTCTCTTCTTCGTACTCCTCCTTTTCCTCCTCCTCTTATTCCTCTTCCTCCTTCTCTCCCTCCTTCTCCTCCACCTCCCTCTCCTTCTTTCTCCTCCTCTTCCTCCCCCTTCCTCCTCCTCGTCCTCCTCCTCCTCATCTCCCCCTCTCCCTTCTACCCCTCTCCCTCCACCTCCTCCTCTTCTTCTTCTCCCTCCTCATTCCTCCTTCTCCTCTTCCTCCTCCTCCTCTCCCCTCTCCTTCTCTTCCTCCTCTTCTTTCTTCCTCCTCCTCTTCCTCATCTCCCCCTCTCCCTCTTTCTCCTCCACCTCCTCCTCTTCTTCTTCTCCCCCCTCATTCCTCCTTCTCCTCTTCCTCCTCCTCCTCTCCCCTCTCCTTCTCTTCCTCCTCTTCTTTCTTCTCTTCCTCCTCCTCTTCCTCATCTCCCCCTCTCCCTCCTTCTCCTCCACCTCCTCCTCTTCTTCTTCTCCCTCCTCATTCCTCCTCCTCCTCTCCCCTCTCCTTCTCTTCCTCCTCTTCTTTCTTCTCTTCCTCCTCCTCTTCCTCATATCCCCCTCTCCCTCCTTCTCCTCCACCTCCTCCTCTTCTTCTTTTTCTTTCTTCTCCTTCCTCTTCATCCTCGTCTTTCCTCTCTCCCTCCTCCTCCTCCTCCTCTCCCTCCTTATCCTCTTCTTTCTTCTCCTCCTCTTCGTCCTCCTCCTCCTCTCCTCTTCCTTCTCCTCCTTCATCTTCCTCCTCCTCTTTCTTTTCTTCCTCCTCCACCTCCTCCTCTTCTTCTTTCTCCTCCTTCTCCTCCTCTTCTTCCCCCTCTCCCTCTCCCCCTCTCCCTCCTCTTCTTTCTTCTCCTCCGCCTCTCCCTTTCCCTCCTCATCCTCTCCCTCCTTATCCCTCCCCCCCTCCTCCCCCTCTCCCCTCCTCTGTCTCTCCACACATGTTTTCTGTCTCGGTCTATTGTCTCTGTCACCAGTCGACTGGAATGACAATAAGCTGATGGTTAAACTGATGACCGGGGATATTATGGGGTGTCCTGTTATACTGCTCTTTAGCCGAGGCTGTAAATCTGACTCACGTCTCTTAAGTGGCTGTAAACACACACACACACACACACACACACACACACACACACACACCTACACACACACACACACACACACACACACACTCACTCAGAGCCAGAGCACGGTGACCCAGAGACCAGTGTGACCTCCTCCTCCTCCTCCTCCTCCTCCTCCTCACTCCGTCTCTTTCCATCCGACTGGGATTCTCATGTGTATGTTTTCTTTGTATCTCCGCGGCAACCAGGCAACAGGCAGGACTTCTCGGCGGCGGCGCGGAAGAGGATCATGGAGGTCGTGAACACGGCGCACACGAGGCAGCGGCTGCTGAACCTCCACCGCTCCTCCTCCTCCTCCTCCTGCGAGGACTCGGAGGACGACGAGGGGATGACGACGAGCGAGGAGGCGGAGGCGGCGGCGGCGGGCGAAGACACCTGGGTGTTCCCTCTGGTCCAGATGAAACCTCTGGGCATCCAGGTGGACGAGCAGGTCACACAGGTGAGGCCGCAACACACCTGACTGCCCTCCTCTGATTGGTCGACTCGTATTCTGGGCCCAGTTGTTCAAAAGTTATGTAATTGGATTTTGGATAATCATTTTTTATGGTTTTAATCTGGATCAAAACATGTTAAAAACTTTTTCATTTTTTTATTTTAACATATATTTATTGATTTTTTGTGTTTATACAACAACATCCAACAATTTGAACATCCTAAACATATGGCAGTAATGCAAATAAAAATAATACTGTACTGAAAATGACCAAAATAAATGAATAATTAAATAAATGGAGAAAGCAAAAGAATTAAAACAGATAAATAGGATGGAAAACTTTGATCCAAAAAAAAATCAGGATTATTCTGATTCAGGAACAAAATGTGATTTAAAGGGATAGTTCACCCAAAATTCAAATTTCACTCATTATCTACTCACCCTCGTGTCGACTAAGGGCTGGGAGAAGTTTCAGAGTCCTCCGTGCCTTCTCTGAGTTACGGGGGGGTCCGTGCAGCAGTATTTGTCCATATAATGGTTGCGAATGGATACCACTTTTCTTCGTCCAAAAAGACACACCAAAAAACATCCAAATACCTCCATAGTGCTCGTCTGTAATGTCCCTCTTGTATTGAAGCCCCGACATGAGAAATTGTTCCAATAAAAATTAAATAAGTCTATATTTTAAGCTTGTTTGTAGCGGAAGCTCCCAGTGTCTCAGTTCACTGCTCTTCCTGTGTCAGTGCAAATCTCGTGTGATTTGCACTGACCGGCGGAACAATTTCTCATGTTGGGGCTTCAATACAAGAGGGACATTACAGACGAGCAGTATGGAGGTATTTGGATGTTTTTTGGTGTGTCTTTTTGGACGAAGAAAAGTGAGCACCATTCACAACCATTATATGGACAAATACTGCTGCGCGGACCCCCCCCGTAACTCAGAGAAGGAAATTTGAATTTTGGGTGAACTATCCCTTTAAATTGAATTCAAGCTGGTCAAATAAACAATGTTTATAATGCAGTGTGTACAGTATATACACTGCTTTATAAATATATAAAATATTCACAATGTATTTGACTAATGAACTGTATATTTGCCTTTTTATTATTTAAACATCAAGTCAAACTTTATCCGGTCTGCAACAAAAAACAGCACAGAAAACAACACATACACCAAATGATCAAAGTCTCATTTAACACTTGTTTGAACAACTGGGATAAAAGTAAGACAGTTTACATGAACCTGGATGATAAAACAAGGGATTTCAAAATCCGGATAATTTTGATCCAACTGGAGCTGAAACTGACCAAAAAAACCCCAAAAAACTAAACAAACAAAACACAATTAGCTGCTGAGGTCGTCATGAATATCTTGTGCTTGTTAAACGTGTTAGGAAAAGCAGACTCAGAGTGATGAATAAACCACAGATAAATATTTGAACATGAATTCAGAGTTTATTAGTCACATATTCTGGGAAGGAAGCGAATAACACGATCACCAGAGCTCTGTCACGTAATTTAATACCAGAGGGTGAAGTGTGGAGTCAGCGCTGTTTGTCTCAGCCGACGTTTTTCAGACATGGATGTTTTGACTGTTTTTTTTGTATTTACATTTTACTGCAGCTGTTTTGATCAAACTGATGATGATGATACTTACAGATGTTGTGTTGGTTTACTTTTTTATGAATTATTGTGTGTGTGTAGAAGGTCAGGTTCACATAAGACTTGTGTGCACAGTGGTCGTCGAGTTATCGTCACTATCGTACCGCAGAATTGAACATTGTTAGACTTTAAAGAGGAACTACTGTATGCAGGGTTTTTGCCTTTTATTAAATTTAAATTATGAATTAATTCAACAGTTTCAGAGTAACTGTGATGGTTAAATGACTTGTTACAGGGAGAACGGAGGCTCTACCAACCTTGTAAGATCAGAGCCTCCGACCCAGTGTCCCAGATCTTGTCTCGGCGGCACCACGGCACAAACAGATAAAACTACACAAATATAATAATAATAAACGTTATTTTTATAGGACCTTTCAAAACGCAGTTACTGTACAAAGTGCTTTACAGATCAAGTAAAAATAACACAGTCATCAAAAACATTAAGAAAAACATGCAACCAAAAACCTGATCTGCTTCACGGAGTGAGATAAAACAGTCAGGATAGAAGCATAAAACCATAATAATCAGCAGTACTGATAATAAAACAAATAGAATAAATGAAATAAAATAAAATAAAAACAATAAAGGTGTATACACGGTGTATAAAGATATATACACGTCTCTTCATTGTAAACAAAAGCACATGGCAAAGAGGAGGGTTAGCAACACAGCGAAAAAGCGACCAGACTTGCATAGTTCCCCTTTAAAAATCTAATTTCTTTCAATGTAATAATCTGAATTTTATTGGTTTTTAATGGGAATAAACTCCAGATTTTAAAACATGAAAAGCCAGAAATAATGACAATAAATGCTAAAGAAAAATAAAGCCTCAAATACCAAACTTCATGAGCACATACAGACCCTAAATTTATTGCAATTTACAGTTAATAAATAGTCTGAAAAACTGAGAATCTGGAGCAGAACCAGTGACTTTTAACGAGACGTCGAGTCCAGCTGAGTCGTCCCATGAAATTAAACTTAAATTAATTCAAACAAAAACATGAAATATAATATCCTGATGAGTTAAACATGTCATTATGTCGTTAAATTCATCATTATCGAGGCAAAATGTGACATCCTCGGTAATAAAACATCACCAACCGTGTCTCTGTCGTGGTGAAACCATAGCAACCAGCTGTGTTTCCCGCTCCGTCCCCGGCTGTAACCGGCTGTAACCGGCTGTAACTCGTCCGTCTTCGCTCCGTCTCTCTCTCCTGAACCTCCAGCGGCTGCTGACAGACGCCGGGCCCGACTCCACTGTGTTTCTAACATCAGGTTACTTCAACCTGACCCGGGCGTACATGCGGCTGGTGCTCGGGGCCGGCGCCAGCTACCGCATCCTCACCGCCTCGCCGGAGGTCAACGGGTTCTTCGGGGCCAAGGGCGTCGCCGGGGCGATCCCGGCCGCCTACATCCACATCGCCAGGCAGTTTTACAACCGGGTGTGCCAGCTGGGCCAGGAGCGGAGGGTCCACCTGCACGAGTACCACAGACCACAGTGGACCTTCCACGCCAAAGGTACCGGGGGGGGAGGGGGTCAGTTGAGCTGTCTTAAAGGGATAGTTCAACATTTTATCACTGTAACCCCTATAGTCATAGCAGTAGGTTCGTTACCTTTAATTATCGGTGTATGTTGTTTTGAGATCTGCGGGGCAGAGACGTGAGCTGCTTAGTGAACACAATGGAGGTGAACGGTACAGGTCCCCTGTCCCTCATCAAACTCATCAAATACACAATCCAACAGCTCTGGTGGACAAGTCGTGACCTGCACATTCACCACGCTATGAGATAATCATGTAACATTACGAGACAGAGTTGTTTTCGAGGCAAATTCAGCAGGAACTACATTACAGACACGGCTGCTGGACGGAGTGATTTCAAAAGCACACGTAGTTCAGAGTATTTGCTTCATGTGTCGTAATGTTCCATAATTACACATGATTATTTCATTTTATTTGAATGTGCAGGTCACAACTTGTAAGCAAATACTCTGAACTACTTGCACTTTTGAAATCATTCCACCGAGCAGCTGTGTCTGGGATGTAGTTCCGGCTATGAATTTGCCTCAAAAACAACTCGTAATGTTACATGATTATCTCGTAGCACAGTGAATGTGCAGGTCACAACTTGTCCACCAGAGCGTTTTGGAGTTGTTGGATTGTGTATTTGATGAGTTTGATGAGGGACAGGGGACCTGTACCATTCACCTCCATTGTTGTTCGCTGAGCAGCTCACGTCTCTGCCCCGCTGATCTCAAAACAACATGCACCGATAATTAAAGATGATGAACCTACTGCTATGACTGTAGGGATTATGGTGAGTTTGCCAAAATGTTGAACTATCCTTTTAAGAAATATAAATATATTGGCAGTCTGACTCTGAACCGGGTCGCACCGGTCCGGGTCGGTTGTGTTTGGCCTCGGTGAGAATAATAAAAACACATCACTCACACTGCTGCTCCTGCGGTGGCGGCGGTATGTAGCGTGAGAGAAGACGGCTTGTACAGTCATCGTGTCGTAGCCTCTGGACAAGGATGTACACTCACTCTCTCTCTCATACTTTGGGGTTTTGGATCGACGCTGGGGATTTCTGCATGTGCTTCCTCTTAGTTGTGGTTTTGGGCCGACAGAAATCCCGTCTGGAAGCTGCTCTCTGAAGCTCTGCCTCCTCCTCCTCCTCCTCCTCCTCCTCCTCCTCCTCCTCCTCCTCCTCCTCCTCCTCCTCCTCCTCCTCTTCTCCTCTGCAGGTCTGTGGTATTACCTCCAGGGGCAGGATCGGCCCTGCCTCACTCTAATTGGCTCCCCTAATTTCGGTTACCGCTCGGTTCACCGTGACCTGGAGGCCCAAATCGCCATAGTAACGGAGAACGAGGAGCTGCAGAGCCAGCTGCAGGAGGTCGGCACTTTATTTCTTTCTTTTTCTTTTCTTTTTTCCCCCCCTCTCTCTCACTTTAACCACAGTGAGAAGAAATGATGATGATGATGATGAATGGCTGAGCTAATGTTTTCTGAACGCACACCTGTATGTGTGTGTTTTTTAACTCTCAGGAGCAGGAGACGTTGTACCGGCGCTCCACTGAAGTGTCCAGCTCCACGTTCGAGCAGCCGGACCGCCACGTCAAGCTGTGGGTGAAACTGGTCACTCCCTTCATCAAAAACTTCTTCTGAGACGCCTTCAGGTGCAAACACACACACAGACATGAACACACTCATAAAAAACATGAAATAAACTGGAATCAGAGAGGTTTTCTGCACTAAACTGTGTTTTTTCAAAGTTTAAAGTTCAGGAATTACATTAAAAACAAAAACAAGACCAAGCGGTAAATTCACAGCAGAGCTTATCACAGTATAACGATGACAGGAAACAACACTGAGCTCCAATTCAAGGTGCCGGCATGTGTGTAAAAGCAAATAAAGACATAAAAATAAATGAATAAAAGTCACATACCATCACACAGCCCAACCCAGACGGCTTCTATGACTTCCTCCCTGTGTAGAAATGATAGAAAACTTCTCTATTTCTCACATTTTATCCTTAATCATTAAGATTTTCCAGACTTTTCAGGAACGACACATTTTCATAGTCCAGTCAGAGAAACCTGTAAAGAGGATTTCTGGTTGTAATAAGCAGCAGCAGTTTCCCAGGAGAGGGAAGCTTCACACTGTAAACATATGAAACCATATCCAGAGTTCACATCCAGACGTTTAACGAACACATCGGGGATATTCTGATCATATTCATTAACTATTATCTTCACATGATTAGAGTTACAGCACCAGCCGCCTCTGCAGCTCTGTGAAGCCCCGCCTCCTTTGAACTCATCGCTCTCTTTCTGGTGAACATATAGTGGAGGATTAAAGGGGAACTATGAAAGTCCGATCGCTTTTTCTCTTGTTTTGGTCACTTTTTTTTTCTCTCCGGAGCTCCCACCTACAGTTTCTAAGTGCATATTTTACACCACTGTCTTAAAAACTCACAGCTAACTCTCCTCCTCCCTTCTTACTCGGCCATTTGCAGTTGTTGTTCAACGAAGCCGACGAGGGGGCAATCAGTGGAGCGATGTCTGTTACCGAAGTGGGTAACGTTAACAAGAGATTAACAAGGATTATCGGGCGTGTTTGTGTCGTAGTGCCGTAAAGAAGTCCAGCGAGAAGAGATCTGGGAGATCTTGCAAGGTTGGTTTTCGGACAAGAGACGCTAGGTGGAAGGTAGAAAGCCTCCGTTCTCCCCATAACAAGTCATTTAACCATCACAGTTACTGCAAAGCTGTTTAATAAAGGTAAAAATGTAGCATAGTTCCTCTTTAAACAGCCAAACAAGAAATAAAGTGAACAAAAATGGTTTAAAAAAACACTCATTTCACAGAAAATGTTTCTAATAAATCCAGATTATGAGGTAAAACCAAGTATTCAGTGAGTGTTTGTGCTGCATCAAAGAGCTATCAATGTCATTTAATGTCACACAAACACGAGAGATATTAAAACCAGTTTCACGCGTGTCATACTCACAGTACAGTTTGTGCTCAGAGATGAATACACACGTCTGTTGTTGAGACTTCGCTGTGTCATCGTTACTTTGACGTCTGCAGGAGGTTGATTTACCAGATTCTCACATCTGGATATGACTCAGGTTTTATTTCAGATTTTTTTCTCTTTTTTTTCTCCTCCTCATTTTCCAGTGAATTAATGAAACATCAACAAAGGGTTTTATTTATAGAGTTAGAGTTCAAACACTTCTCCATCTCTTTAACCAGAATTACATTGCCCCATACTGTAGTTTTTGTGCAACACGCTTTTTTTTCAGAGTTGCACCACTCAGTCGATTATTGATCATTGATCTGATAACTGGAAACTGTGACAATCTTTTCCACACCGTTTTATAAATTAATTCCCTTCACAGTCATGTAAAATATTGGTAATTGATGTGAAACTTTGTCATAATTGTTATGTGAAGTCTTGATTAACGGGTTAAAAACACTGTGGATGTGACCTTTGATCTTTAGTCAGCAAACTCTGATCAGTTCCTCTTTTTTTTAAACAAATTTGAAGAAATTACAGAGACATCAAGAGTCAAAACTGCATTTTGTAAAGTCACTGTGACCTTTTGACCTTTTGTCCTAATGAATCCTTGTGAAGAATGTTTACAGTAACTGAGACACTATGTCCATTACAAATGGGACGTCCAAACCCTTTTAACAATAATGAGACACATTTCTCTTTTTTTTTTTTTTTTTTTTTTTACTGTTTACTATCGTTTTATTGACAAAATGATTCATTGATTACTTGAAAAATAGTGAGAAGAATGAACATTTGCAGCCCCACAACTTCACAGCACTGTCACCTGTCACACTTATTCTATTATATCCTAACATATAAAGTAACGTCAAACTTTTAGTGTAATAACAATTATATTTCTTAGAATTAATTTCCGATTAAATTTTGAAGTATATGTCAATACATATACCGGTACTGTATATGCCTCAAGTCAGGGTCATCATGTGTAAATAACTGTTCACTAGTTTTCCCTGAGAACAAGTTTACAGTTTATGTGACAAAAATAAACTTCTCATCTTTGAAACTTTCATTCAATAGATCAAGAAAATATATAAATATATGTAAGACAGTTAATCAGACTTATTATAATCAAATTACAGAGAGTTTTCCTTCAGAGGAGGTCGCTTCCATTGTTTTTATTCAGATTTGTTCTGTCAGTGTGTTTTGTTTTTTGTTGTGTTTTTTTTTTGCTTAGTGGACAAAATCCAGCCTTGAACATACTGTACTGTACAGAAACACGCACACACACACACACACACACACACACACACACACACACAGAGAAACACACACACACACAGAGTGAAACAGGCTGTGGCTTCTTAGAAATGTCTGCAGTCATTGTGGTTCAGTCCCAAATCACAGGCCCCGTCCTCGTCTTCCCAGCAGCCCCAAATCACCACAGTGGGAGCGGGGACGGCGTGTCGGCTGACTCACTGCTGTCAGGCTGAGAGAGTGAGTCAGCGCCGTGTTATGGTGATGATGATGATGATGATGATGATGATGATGAGGAGGATGATGATGGTGGTGGTGATGATGAACCGCCGTCGGTGTGGTCTGTGCTGCCTGTCAGGACTTGGTGAGGTGAAGTCAGAGGGTTCAACCTGAGCGGAGCAGATGAACTCTGAGAGGAATAGAAAGTATGTTTGAGTTTATGAAGATGAAGATCTGAGAGTCACGAGCGGCAGCTGTTTTTTTTTATTGTTTGTTTGTTTTAAAGTTTCTGAGAAGAGGAAGTGTCAGAGGACTGATGATGATGATGACGGTGGTGGTGGTAGTGATGGTAAATGGGTGGTGTCTTATCGTTACCTGGACGTAGAAAACAAAACAACAGCAGAGAGAGTGAGTGATGTGTTGCCAGGAGGGAAAAAGAGTTGTAAACAGATCTCCTTTCACAAAAATGCACACGGGCGTGAGAGAGAGAGAGAGAGAGAGAGAGAGAGAGAGAGAGAGAGAGAGAGAGAGAGAGAGAGAGAGAGAGAGAGAGAGAGAGAGAGAGAGAGAGAGAGAGAGAGAGAGAGAGAGAGAGAGAGAGAGAGAGAGAGAGAGAGAGAGAGAGAGAGAGAGAGAGAGAGAGAGAGAGAGAGAGAGAGAGAGAGCGCACAAGCACGTTCAGACCTATTGTTGGAAAAAAATGTTGAAAAGACGTGTGGAAGTCGTCCTGTTACTGGCAGAGTGACGCAAACCACCAGGGGAGGGAGGGAGGGAGGGAGGGGGAGGACGGGTGTGTGTGTGTGTGTGTGTGTGTGTGTGTGTGTGTGTGGCTGTGTGTGGCTGCACAGTGACCTCGTGCAAAAGGGTCACGTCGACCTCCTTAAATATTTATTTAATAGAAACTTGTCACTGGTGATCCTTTCAAAATAAAAGCCACGGAAACAAATAAACAAAGCACAACAAAGTTTATATATATAAAAAAGAAAAAAAGAAGTGTTTATTTATTTATCTATTTATTTATTTATTTATTCATGGCTCCGGGCTCCGGGGGCGAGCAGGTGGAACGAGGATGTGTGACTTGTTTTTGGCCGACGCGATGAGCAGTTTCCTTTTTCTTACCTGCTAATTGATTGATTGTGCCATCGTTCAGGAAACGCTCCCTCCCTCCGCCTCGCCTCATCACTTCTCTGACAGTTTGTTGTCTTTTCTGTGACTTTTACCGAAAGTGATGATGATGATGATGATGATGATGATGATGATGATGATGATGTTGTTGCGCCGTACGTCCACTCCCATGTGACACTTAAAAACCAGGTGCAACACCACTGACTGTAAAATCTCCAACAGAGTTTAAAGGTGAAACTTTGACCATTTTAGAGTTTTAACTTTGATGAAACTTCGACTTTATTCCTTTTAAATTTGTTTTTTGTTTTTTGTTTTGTTTTTATCACAATTATATCAACATCATGAAATAAAGCTGCTAATATTCATGTAATACACTGTAAACTTCAACATCTGTGATCTAGATCAAATTAATTATAATGGTAACAAGTGATTATTACAAGAAGAAAGAATGCTGCATAACTTAACATTGCAAAACACAATATTACATCACATAATATTAAAAAAACATAATATTTTAACATAACAGCATCTCATCATTAATCTAAATAGCAAATAAAGGTGCATCAATCAGTGATTTAACTCTGGACTCTTTGTAATAATTTAACTATTGAACTGTGGTGAATTGTTCATGTATTCATCCACGGCAGTAAATAGTTCCCTAACAAACACAATGTTTGAGTGACATGGGATAAAAGCTGAAGCTCGGAGCCGTTTGGAGGAAACAAAAGACGACTTGTTCTCGAAAAAGCTTCGTCCTGTAACCAACAGGTTTAATCAGGTTCGAGGCCACAGACACTAAAAGAAACAACAGACGACAGCTCTGCTCTTTTATTTTTCTTTTTTCTTTTTTAATGAGACTTATTGGGAATAAGAAAAAAAAATGTTTTAATGATCAGTTCCAGCAGTTCGTCCATATTTTTCTCATTAAGATGATTTATGAGTGAAAGTCTGGTGTAAACAGAGAAACACAGAAGTTTTTAATCTTCACCACGAAACATTAGACACATTTTTTATTTCCTTTAACATATTGTATCGTTTTATATTCACGACATCTCCCTCTCTCTTCAGGCTTAACTCAAACTGTCACATTGACATTTGACTTTATAATGAAGAAAACATGCTCCTCAGATTAGTTTTTATTTGTTTTCCCCAAATTTTAAGTTAAAACTAATACATTTAATTTAAAACACAGGGAGTTTCATACATATTTTTATACATTATTGCTCTGCGTCCTTCTAAATGTAATTATAAAAGTTAATTTCAGGATGACAGGAGGTGATTGATTAGAAATACATTTGACATTTGACATCTCTGTTGATTTAAACCATTACATATTAATAATAGAAATAAACGTAACTTTTTATTTGTGCATTATTCCATATTTCACAGCTCTGATTTGTTAAAATTTTCTATTTCAGGATCATTTTTCCTCTTTTCTTTTGTTTTGTATTTTCCCAGCTCAGTCCCATTGATGTAAAACAGGCGGTGGTGTGTTCGGTGACCTCTCCCCCTCCCCGTTGTCTGTCAGGCAACTTTGTTCACACTCACTCTCGCTCTGTATCCGTCTCTCTCCGCATTGTGATCTGTGTACATTACTGCTTATCTCTTTCTTTTTTCCTGACAGAGGAAAAAACAAAACACGGCGGAGCTCCAACAATAGCCGCTGTGCCGGTTAAAAGGATAAAAAAGTCCTTATCGGCAGCGCAGGCCAGCTATTGTTAGAAACTAGTGACAACAGGTTGGAGCCTCTCCAAACTGTGTGTGAGTGTGTGTGTGTGTGGGGGGGGGGGGGGGGGGGGGGGGGGGGGGGGGGGGGGGGGGGGGGGGGTCAGCAGGGTTAACGCTCAACAGGCTGGTCCTGATTGTCATGGAACTGACTGCCCTCTAGTGGCGACGCTCTGATTTCCCACTGTGATGTCTGGTCCCTGAACTACAGTCATTGACAAAAGTCTTGTCTCTTGTCCATATTGTAGGAAGAACAAATAATAACTTGACTTAGTAGTAGTCGATCAATTGGAATTAGAAATGTCTCATATGAAAGGAAAAGCCCTCTAGAATATTTTTTATTTTACCAAAGTGAAGTTTCATATCATTCATTGAGGAGTTTTATCATTTAATTAGGACAGAAAGGTCAGATTTTGTCTTGTTGCATACAGAAATAATGTCGAAATTATTCATATACTTTATTTTGACTACACAAACTTGCTACAATAACATCAAGTCATGCATTGTAAAAAATAAAAAAATGAATATCGTGTATGACCTCCATGAGCTTGGAGGAAACATCCATACGGTTTGGCAATGACTCAAATATCTTATTGATAAAGTTATCTGGAATGGCAAAGAAAGGACTCCCAGAGTTCATCAAGAGTTTTTGGTTTCGTCTTCCAAGCCAGACAGACATGCTCAATAGTGTTCATGTCTGGTGACTGGGCTGGCCAATCCTGAAGCACCTTGACCTTCTTCGCCTTCAGGAAACGGGCAGCAAGGATTTCTTGATACTTCAGGCTGTTGATGATGTTGCCATCCACTCTGCAGATCTCTTGCACACCCCCATACTGGATGTAACCCCCAAACCATGATTCTTCCTCCACCAAACGTAACTGTTTTCTGGGTGAACTGCTGGGTCCAGTTGGGTCCATGCGGGTTACATCCAATCGATCGACTACAAGTCAAGTAATTATTTGTTTTTCCTACAATATGGATTAGCGACAAGACTTTTGTCAATGACTGTAGATAAGACCTCAGTCCCAGTGTTTGTCTATTTATATGATATCAGGATTCACGTGGTTTGAGTTATTTATTAAACTGAATTTGGCTGCACGTTGAATGTGTTTGACGAAAGATGACGAAACAAAAACATTTGAGGACACTGCTTTGGATTCTGGGAAATTGTAACAAACCCTGTTTAGTTTGATCATTAAATTCATCTTAATTAAAAAATTTATGTGGATGATTTTAAGTGCACACATTGTTGCTTTAATTTCCTATTCCTCTGAGTCTGCTGTGTTTGTAATTAAATGACAATTTATTATCATTTAGCCTTTAACCACCTGCTCTTTGTTTTCCATGTCCTGATAAAAATCAAATCATGGCACAGAAACCAAACAAAGAGCTTAATAATCGTCCTTTTATTGTATGTTTAATTTATAACCGTGTGAGTTTTATTTATTTTATTTTGTGCTGACAGTTTTCCATGTTTAAAGCTTTTTCTAAATCCAATACAAGGATCAAAACATCAGTATCACATGTCGAGGCTGGTTGTAAAAGGTCATCGATGAAAGGAGTCATTCTTTAATAATTGGTTGATTAATCAGTTAATACGCAGGCAGCTGTGTAAATAGTTGCAGATTCTCTTTGTCACATGATAAAGAAGGTGGAAATGTTTCTGTTTTGGATTTTAAAATTACATTTTTACACACATTTCAAATAACATTTTATCAAGACAGTACTTGTTCTACATTTATGAACTTGTCTTTTGTCCTAAATCTATTCTGCTGATTAAAATACAAAAGTTAACGCTCAATAACACAAATAACCACAACACGACTCGCTGATCTCTCCCTCTCTGTGTTTGTGTGTTGACGTTGTGCAGGTGGAGGCTCCAGAGTCCTGAGGTCGAAGGTTCGCGGTGCATTTCGGACACACGACGCCGGGGAGTCGGCTTCTTCAGCTCCACCCGAGCTACAACCCTCATCAGTGACACACACACACAAAACACACACATACAGTATATAAACACAAACACACACTAATAGGAGCAGATGTACGTGGTGAATTCAGGAGGTAAATCCTCAAAAACCTCATTTCAATATAAGCTCCAGTTCCTGGAAACATCATCTTGTTACTCTGTTCTTTCTTAACAACCTGCTGTCGTTTCACTGTGGATCTCTGTTTTTTTTCTATTACTGACAATAACAACAAAAAGAATTCCTCCTCCTACTGTACATACATGTTTACAGCTCCATGTTGCATGTATAAAAAGAAGCAATAGAGACGATGTCAGTCATCAGTGTGTCCCTGATGTAGTGAGTGACGGCTGTGACGTAGACAGACGGGTGTGGTGAGGCGCGATTACGATTCCTCGAGGAGCCTTAATGACAGTTTTTAAGAGCTCGGAGTGTGTTTACAGCAGTAATCACAGTCGTTGTACAGTGTCTATGTGTTATTATCTTTGTAAATTAAAGGATGATGTGGTGAGTTTTTAAAAACGACCTTAAATGTGTGACTTTTTGTTTTGTGCAGTGGTTGACTTTTTGTTTTTTTATAGCCTCAGCATTGTGGCAACATCTTATTTTTAAAAAGTGAACATTATGTTGGCATAAAAAGCTGAATATCAACAATAATTTTTGCTTTTAGTTCATTGTTTTGGTTTTGCAGCCATGAATCTTCAGTTTGGTTCCCACAGGTCTGTTTTCATGGTTTTGATGAACTACTAAGGCAAAATGTATAACTAAAGATAAAAAATAAATATATAATCAGTATTTACAGTTTTTGCTGCCCCCATGTGGCCAAAAAGTCAAGTACTGCAGGTTTTAACACCACAGGAAATATTTGATTGAAGTATATAAAAAAATAATCTTGTAAATCTCCTGCACAATTTCAAGTCAACTTAATTTAATTTTACATCTACAAGTGTAAAATTATACAAGAAGAGAACTGAGATCTGTTTTAAGGCCCTGATGAAACATTTCTAACATTTATATATTGATCATTTGAAAAAGATTATTCAGGTATCGATAGTTAATTGCGAGTTAAACTGATTTAAAACTGAACTAATCAGCTTCAGGACTGTGGGTGTGATTTGATTAGATTTGATCGACTGTCGCTCTTGAGCTGCAGCAGCAGCGGCAGCGGCTGTTATCTGCTCCATGCCGACACTTTCAACTCCTTATCTGAGTTTTAAAACAGTTACAACGGCGTGAAACAGTCGGATGGAGATAAGAGGAACAGGAAGTAACTGGGAGGGAAAAATGTCGACATGTGACAACAAACACCTGGTGTACACAAGATACAGTGGTTTGTTTTCCCCCTGATTGATTACACAGATAGTTTTCATTAACACTGTGTCGCAATATTGGGTTGTAGCAGCACAACGATAAGTCGCCTGATCAATCAGCTGAGTGACACACAAAGTAAAGTTCATATTTAATGTAACTGTTTACATGATTTCACAGTCAGATAAGACAGAATAGGAGGAGTTTCCTCTTTTTAATATTATTGTAAATTTTGTGTTTCACCTCAGAGCCAAAGAAAATAAAATTAGTTATTGAAAAAAAAAGCAATAAGCTTCTTTTTTTATATATATTTTGTCTGTGTCATAGTAGCATAAAGCCATCAGCAGTATCTCTCCGCAAGTGAAACAGAAACAAATCAAGTTGAATGCTGTTTTGCAAAGTTTTTAATGAGACAAAAAAAACAAACGGAAAACAATAAATTACAAGAAATCTGGATAAATAAATATTAAGCTATTTATGCATTGCCTTCATGTCCGTTAACAGTGCTTTGACAAAAGAGCAACAGCAGTAGGAAAAGATGCTTAGAAAAAAACAACAAAAAAACTTGTATATGGCAACAAACTAAACACTGAAGTCCAGAGACCTGGACCTGGACCTGGACCAGACCAGATGTAGACGTTACTTCCAGTAGATATCGTGGTTACAGTTCAGTCCAGCACCAGGTTTGATCCACGTCTGGTAAAGAGCTCAGCTGATCGGTCGTAAACTAAACTAAAATATACAATTTTAGAGAGATGTTTCTGAATCACCATAATGTGCAGTTTCTGACTGTCCAGCATTTCAACACAGCTGTTTGTTAGTTTTTTTCCTCTCCACCATTATTCAGTGTTACACACTCGGTACATTTCCAATCTGAATGAAAACACTTCCCGCTCTCTTCATCATGATTGCCTCTGATGAAACGCTGCAGCAGCTGTGTGTGCAGCTCAGTGTGTCAAACACAAACAGTCTGTATTAAGAGAGATTTTTTTTTTTTTTTAAACAAAGGTCTGAATCATCTCACCTGCAGGGAGACGAAACGTTGTAGAGAGGTTTGTCAGAGGAAAATTCAGCTCTTTTTAAAAAAGCTGGATCCTCTGAACCAGGTCCAGCAGCAGCAGCAGGAAGATCAGGTCCATGTCCGGTCGCTCCGCTGCTCCGAGAGCTCGAACCTGTGCTTGTAGTTTTATCAGCGAGTCCGCAGCGGCTCCTACAGCCCCTTCAGAGACGACGACACCTTCTTCTTGCGAGCGGCCAGCATCTCGTAGAACGGGTCTTTGCTGATGGCGGCTCTGCAGGTGGGACATGAGGGAGAGTCAGATAATTACCACATCACATCATGACCTCGGACACCTGAGCTCTGTTTTTTTTTTTTTTACCTGCCAATTAGAAAGATGTGTTTGTGTTTAAACTTGAACCAATTTAAAGGGGACATATTATGGAAATATCACTTTTTGAAGGCTCTTATTTGGGTGTTTGTCTTGCCTTCGGGCCTCCAAAATGTGGGAATTGACAAAAATAATCTGTAATTTTCGAATTTGCATAATACATTTTTACAGAAGGGTTTGTTGCTCATTGCACATTCATTATACAACATTTTATTATAAAACATGGCGAAATATGATTTTTTTAAGGCTGGTGACAATATTTTCTCATTTACAGAGTGATGAAAAGAAATCCCCTTTGTAAAAACGTGTGACTCTAATATGTCAGCAAAATAAAACGAGAATTTTTAAAGTACCTTTATCGATTGTTCAGATTTCTGTTCTGGAAATGTATGCAAATTTACGCGTATTTCATTAGATATCGCCTCATTTACATATTTAAACATAAAATCTGACTAAACTTGTGATATAAAAAATAACTGTCTTAATCTAAGTAATAAACCTGGGAAGTTTCATGATATTCACCTGTAGTGTCTCACTTTAGGTTAAATAAATTCATATTTACTTAATCCTTTTAATCAAAATATAATGAAAATAGCTTCATACCCGCTGAAACGTCCCAGCTACAAGACTGAGACTGCAGAGAGAGAGAGTTTAAATGTGACTCACTTGATGCTGTTGATCCACTCGTCCTTCTCCTCTGCGGTCGGGGCTGAGATTCTGTAAAACGTGTGGTTTCCCTCGACGACGCGACCGTCTGCTTCCGTCTTGCACGCCTTGATCACCTGATCTTTGTGGTTGGGGATGAAGAGCTCGAAGCAGTTCTGGGTGGTGGGGGAGAAAAAAGAAACAAAGACGCGTCAGGAAGTTTATTTCAACAGGAAATGTCTGAAAAGCAGCGTTAAGTTAAGAGCATTTTTTTAAGAGCTGGAGGGAGTGAACAGACGACTTCCTGACGGCGACGGAGGATGTGAAAAAGGGAACAAAGAATCGATTTGTGGTGCGGAAAAAGCTGTTTCTGTTCTGCATCTTCACAGACATGTGCAAAAAACATAGAAGACATCAACGCTGAAAGAGTCTGTTTGTTTGTTTGTTTTCTCTGCCGCCAGACGTGGATTGTTGCCGTGAACCGGCGGTGATGACGGCCCCTTAAGAACTTAATCCACATTAGATTTACATGACAACAGGTAATAATTCACCCTCTGAGCAGACTGGAGGCCACAGTGAGTCGCTATCGGAAAAAGAGACGAGAGAGTAATTGATAACACCGGTGCTGTTTTCTACCTCTGGAGACAGATTCTTCTAGACTAGTGATTCAGATTCAGATTTGATTTATTTTCTTACAGTCACCGACTTAACAAGACAAAATGTTTGTACATTCCCAAACAATGGAGCACAGCATACAGCGAATAGGGCATAAAAAATCAAAATATGCAAATAAACTAGAATGAAAACCAACTTAAAAGAAAAAAAAAAAAAACAGTCATAGTAAATAAATAAAGTACCTAAGTTTGTTGCCCTGAACTAGAGTATCTGAGCATATTGATTCAGCAGCAGAGGGGTAAGTTTGTGGTAAGTTTAACTTTCTTTTCTTTTTTTAAATGGGACATACATATTAATGAATATGTGCATGTAAATATGCATAAGCCAAGGTTAATTTCCGTCTCCAGTCACTGGCAGGTTGGTGTCAATCGAAAAAAAGGGCTGGAGAATGGCCGAGAGCCAAAACGCATACATTTGTTCTACTGCTTTGCGCAATTAAATACAAGTGTCAATACACGTTTAACATTTCATTTGCCATTTCGCTTTTTTGGTCCGGCACCCAGTATCCTTCCAGACTGTGAGTTGAGCACGCCAGCTCTTTTCTTTTGTTTCAAATGGAAAAAAGGCAACAATAAGATATAAAAAGGAGATAAAAAAAAGGCAATAAAATGATTGAATACAGGCCAGACATCTTTCATGTTGTTGAGTTAAAAAGTGCAACTTGTGCTGGTTGAAGTGCTCAGTGCTTGATATTATTGCATACTGCCTGATTTCATTTGGTTTTAAAGTGCTTTGTGAGCAAAAACACACACAAGAGATGTGCTGATGTTTCTTTACTATAATTTGGCGGGATGTAGTTTGTGGTGTTTCATATAAATGCGGAGGACAAACAAATAAAAATATCATTGTGTCTGTGTCACAATGATATAACTGACCAGCAACAGAAACTACAGCCGTAGTGAATTTGACTTGTTTTGTTTGACGTTATTCTTCTGGAGGGTTTTGGGAAATCTTTTATTGAGAACATGTCTCCGTCTAAAGTTAGTGACGGCAGAAATAGTCAGTTACATGACAAAATGTGACTGAGAGAGAAGAGAGAATAGAAGCTTTTTACCGGTTTCTTGGAGTCATCCACTTCTCGGATGCTCAGATTTTCCAGTGGAATAATTCCTCTGGGCTCTTTATCCTTGTAAACACAGCAGAGAGAAAATAAATTACAATGTGAGAGGTCTAAGTATAACATTCTTCAGCCTTTCACTTCTCTCTAGTCCAGGCCGTGCATTAAAAACAGGAGTTACTTACAGTGGTGTATTCAAAGTAGTAGAGGCAGTTGTCTGTGAGAATGAACCAGCGTCTCTTCCAGGTCTTGACTCGTCCACCTGAGGAGACGTCACAGGTGAGTTCACACTGAAAAACCTGAGCTGTTTATTAGAGCTGAAGCTGCAAAACTTGGGACGTCAAACAGCGACAGCGACACTCTCGAAGCACAGCGATGAAACAAACCAGCAGGTTAAACAAAGCCGTTCAAACTGGGGTCAGTGTCCGGGTCAGGGAGTCCAGCAGTTAGAAACAAGATGTGAAACAAACTCGCCGGTTGTTTCACATCAAGCGCAGCGTGAAATCAGATATAGAAAATGAATGATCTATGTTTAGTCTGACTAATGTGGAGGTGATTGTGCGCAGTGACAGTTGGGAGGTGGGGGGTAATAAGGCAGCAGGGAGGGGGCAAAGCGGTGCATTAAAGCTGGGGGAGTTGAAGGGTACATACCTCCTGGAGTCAAAACCCATGAAACACAAACAAACAAAAACATATGAGCATTACAAAAAACAATAAGTGTCCAAAATGAAAGTCATTAAACTGTAACTACATGACTCATCCTCATGTTATAGAAGCTATTACAGGTCCAGGCCACTAGAGGGCGGTCTGTCCAACTGAGTGGATGAATGACAAGTCAACAGGAACCTGGAATCGAATACATCTACACTGACGGATGAACAAAACGTACCCAGTTTCAGGAGCCATCCCTCCCTGTCGGGGTTGAAGAAGGTGTGTGTGAGGTCGTTCCCATCGTCCTCTGGGATCTTAAAGGGTTCGTTCTTGATGCTGTCGTACAGGTTCTACAGACAGGGAGAGACGGAGACGCGTTAATAATGATAATTGACTTCATTTACAGAGCACTTATCAAACACATGTACAAAGTGATTAAGAGAGAAGGATAACAGTTACGTCTTTATACTGTTTTCTTACATGATTCTTGATTATATGTGCAGCTGTAAAAAGGGGAAAAAATGTAAATGAAAGGAAATGTATATGTGATGTTACTGTTATGAAAAACAAATAAAAACTAAATTAAAGGGGAAAAAATGAAATATAATCTGGAGTCAGTCAGGCCATGAGGAGCCTTAAAAGTAATGAATAAAATCTTAAAATGAATTGTTAAAAGGGTTAGGGTTAGATTACTGGGCCGGTTTATGAGCAGGATGTTTGTAGTTCATGAAACAATTATTCACACACTGACCCCCCCCCAAAAAAAAGAAGAGTAAAGTTTCTTTTTGATTTTCTGTGAAGTTGGACTCTTGATTTTGGCTCAATACACCTGACACTGACTGTTTTAAAAAGGTCAAATAATCCAGACTCCAGTCTCTCACCCTGAGCAGCTCCTCCGGCAGGTCTCCTCCATCGTTGATGCCTCTGTTCATGGCTGTGAATCTCTGAACGGAGGGTTTGTCCTTCACGTTAGGGTTGTGTAGACTGGTGTTCAACATGATCACGGCGAACGACAACACATAACAGGTATCTGTGGAGAAAAAAGAGAGTTTGTATTGTAAAGTTCATTATTATTGCTATTTTATGTTCAGTGAGACCAGGTTCTGGATGGAAATGTCTGATAAATATGAATTAAATGGTGATTTTAGGAGACTTCACTGTCTGTGGTGTGTTTTTTTGTGCGTTGTGAAAACAAACGCGCTCTCCTGTACCTGTGCTCTGAAACACTCCGGGGTTACAGTGACAGTATCTCTGGGCGAACGCCTCCATCATGCGGTCGATCTTCTGAGCTTCGCCCGGCAGCCTGAAGCTCCACAGGAACTGCCTGAGGGCCTGGACCAGGTTCAGGTCCGAGAACTCGTGTAGGTCCAGGAAGGCGTGCAGAACCTCGATGTTGAAGTCATCCCTGCACGACCCAGGAATAAAAAAAATGTTAAAAACCCACACACACACAAAACACCCACATGCATGCAAACACACACAAGGGGGGAGTAAAGAGAACAAAAACAGGATCAAGAACTGCAGCTCTGTTTCAGCTCACTGAGTTGGCAGCTGAAGGAGAAGGATGAAATATGACGATTCAGATAAATACTGATTAAAAGATGATCCATTTGCTCAGCTGATGCACCATAAGCTCATATAAACAGTGGACAAGTATGAGTGATGATCTGCAGTTATATATGTGCAAATATTTACAGCTCTGGAAAAAAAAGTCCACAGACAAAAAGCGTCATGTTGGGTCGACATGTTTCACAGAAGACAGTTTGACATGTGAAGTGAAAAAAAAAGCACAGATCTGGTGTCACTGTCACCGTCCTGACTTGAATATCACAGAGTGCTATTCTAGTTCGAACAAGGCAGAAAACGCCTGCTGTGAAAAAAGGTCTGTTATGCTTTGAAGGGATGTAATTAGCAGCACTTACCGCTCCCCCAGGTAGTCCCCAATGGCCGTCTTATTAAGCCCCTCCCCTTTATAGAGAAACTGGGCGATGTCGTCGCTGGTGTGTTTCAGCAGCGAGCTGTCCACCAGAAACCGGATTCCCTGTGGGAGGAAAACACGATGAAGATCTGAGTCTATAAACTTGTCCCCTTTAGTCACTTCAAATCATTAATCACTAATTTCCTGTCCTCTGTTTGTACTTGTTTCCTCAGATCTTTTCTGTTTGTGTATTTAATTGTGTATATATGATCTGTATTTTACTGTAGTTGAATCATTTTGCTTGCCTCAGTGTACTCACAAGTTTAAATAAAGGTAACTAACTAACTAACTAACTAAACACAAAGAGATCACACGTTTCATGTATCCTTATTTTCCATTGTTAAAAAAAAAAGTCTAATACTGCGTGTCATCAGTCTAATTAGGAGCTGAGCTGCCATCATCATCAGCCTCGTCCTGGTTTTGATATATTCAGGTCATATTGAGGTTCTGACAATTAACCATCCCAGTCTCCAGTGCTCTGAATCTCTAAAACCAGGTTTAGATGTTAACATGTGCCTGAATACTAGGGTGTATGAATATGTTGGACAGATACAGTAAATACCACCTTGGATTCTGGGCCGGTGTGTTGAAAAGAAATGATTCGTAACCTTTTCATAATCATTTAATAATAAAAAATGTCATAAATAATGCAATAAGTTGTTGTATTCGTTGATGTGATGCTGTTTCCCTCTCACCTTCTTGGGGTCCATGTTGAACTTCTTCCGGCCCATGGCCATCTGTTTATTCCTCTGCATGCTTTTCCTAAAAAACAAATGAGCAATTCAAGAAAAACTAACCTACATTTTTTTTTTACCCCTTTGCAAACACAAACACAACTGTACCAGTGGTTATATTCTCAGAAAGCCCAGTGGCACTGAAAGTATTAGCTGATTCACTGATTTGATAAACACTGAGCGAAGAAATGAATCAACTGCAATCTTGATAAAGTTGAAGGTGTTTACATGTTTTATAGTTGTTTCTGTTTCGTAGCTTCTCAGATTTGATGCTTTTATACATTTATACTCTGAATGTGTTTAAGTGGGGGCACTTATGGTTAACCTTGACATCACAAAGCTTTTTTTCTAGCAGAGGAAGAAGCTTTCAGTACAGTTGAAAACCCAGATAAGAGCTACATAAATGGACTTTGGGGTTTGAACTGTTGCTTATATTAAGTAAGTGAAGACTTCATTTCAAGTTCTGGTTTTCTTTCCACATTTTCACACAAACTAATTATCAGATCTCTCTCTCTCTCTCTTCAGTAGAAACTCATCTCTGAGTGTCAGGCAGGTTTTTTTTTTCTGGTCATGTTGGCGTCTTTCCTCGTGAATGCAATCTGGATAAAACAGAGGCTGAGTGGAACCGCAGCCGCCTACACGCACACACACACACACGCGCATGGAAAAAATGGCCGTGGAGAGATACTTTACCTCTCTTCAGTCAGGCCCAGGCTTTCAATCTCATTGGTCACCTCTGCTATCTCATCCTTCAGTCTCTGAGAGCAGACAGAGAGAGGAGGGAGAAGGAAAGGGGAGAAAAAAAAGGTTGATTGTTCAGAGAAACTGAAGTGAAACAAGTACAAAAAAGAAAAAACATGAAGACAAACATGTGATATCTGTGTGATGTCCTGCTGCTGCTTTGATCTGAGAGCTCATTATACATGGTTGTCTGTTTCAGCTCCATCTCACTGACCAACACCTCTGAGCAGAGCAGAGACATGATGATGACCCAGTAAAAAAACGCCCTAAAAGAAGCCGATGATTCACTCTCTCTCCGTCCGACTCATTCTTTCTCATAGCAGGAGTTATGTGGAGCAGCCGCCCTCTGCACAAAACCCTCACTGGGAGTTGTAGCACCTGTTCTTGGGGTCAGAGCCGACCACCCTTTTCCCAGCTTCCCCTCTTCTTCCCTCCTCCTCCTCCACCTCCTCCTCCTCCTCCTTCTCCCCTGTGCTGACCTAGATTTATCGGCCCACTCCCCCCCTCTGCCTCTGACACCCTCCCTGGTCTGCGTGAGTGTCACACGGGTGCAGAGACGGGACGGAGAGTATGCAGGATCAAAGACTTTGACTGGCTTAGCAAAGCTGCTCAGGGGCAGAGGTTTAGAGGAGGAGGAGGAGGAGGAGGAGGAGGAGGAGGAGGAGGAGAGAACAGAGGAAGGAGAAACAGATGGAGAAACTCTTGAGCGCAGCAGAAAAGGCAAATAGGACTAAAGATAATAATAGAAGAGAAGCAGAAACAAGACAAGGCCACAAACCAGGCTACAACATCACGTCACCCTCACCTGAGGTAAATAACTTCACTTGTCTGGATTCCTCCATGTGCGTTTCCATGGCTACAACCCTGAACCAACAGCATCCTCTGTCTCTGTCTCCATTACTGGGATATTTCATGCCTCATTTACCCATGTGCCCCCCGAGGGCAAAGACAAGAGGGGGGGAGGGGGGCGGGGCATAGAGGACAGAAAGGCAGAGCGAGAGTTTTTACCTCTGTAATAAACTCCATCAATCTACTAAGAGCATCGCGGCCCTGAGGGTGCGTTTGTGTTTTTCTTTATGTGTGTGTGTGTGTGTTTTGGATGTTGTCCTTGCCGACTGAGGAGTAGGAAATTCATTGAATGTGAATTTTTGTTCTTAAACCAGTTATCTTCAGCATCCCTCATCAAATATTTGTCTTTTTCTCCTTTAACGTGTGAGTGAAACAGGATTATATTATATTATATCTGATGATATTCACCTTCATACAGAAACACAACAACATGGACATAGGGATCTTTTACATTGACCTCCAGAGGGGGGGTGTGGGGGTGTGGGGGTCTGTCTGGGTCTTCTCTCTCTGCCTGGAGCTGCTGGTTAAACCCCCAACATCAGTTCACCCCACAACCCCTTAAATAAATTAGCGAGAGTTGTTTACGTCGGCTCTTTTTTGGGCGTTCATTTATTTTGCAGGACGGTCGGTGGACGAAGCTGTTGGGTAACACTTTATACTTTATAATAAGTACACACTATTAAGCATTAGCTAAATACTGAATTCATCATTTTGACACATGAATACTCATTGGTATTTGTTTTTTAAACACAGTTAAAATGTTTTACTCATCATTGATAAACACTAACTATTATAAACTACATACATAAATGAAGAATTCAGTAATGCTTAACTAATGCTTAATAGTGTGTATTTATTGTAAAGTGTTACCAGCATTTCTTCTTATCCTCATGAACAAAAACTCAGTGATCTTATGTTTTTTTACATGTGGTGTTTTAAAAGACTATAAATAACTTGTCACTGCAGCACAAGGATCCTGGTTTTATGGCAGAGTGGGCAGACGGACGTTTCTCCTCAGTCAAAGACACATGAAAGCTGTTGGAGTTTGTAAAAAAAAAAAAAGAAAATAAAAAAAGGCAGCTAATGGAGTCTGAGAGTGTGAGAAACAAGATTCACTGGTCTGATGATGAAACCAGGACTGAACTGTTTGGCCTCAGCTCTGCACGTCATGAGTCTGGAGCGAACCAGACATGACGTTGTCCTTCTTGTTGTCCTTCTGGAAATATCTCACATCTTCGCTGCTGGACTTCTTTCCAATTCACCTCGGCAGCGACCAAGGCAAACATTTCTAAAATCCTGTTTTTGCTTTTGTCGAGGCTGCGAGATAACGAAAAGTCTGGGAAAAAAAGAAAGGATGTGAATACTTTCAGACGTTGTGTGTGTGAGTGTGAGAAAGAGAGAGAGAGAAACTGAGAGGTGCACCCCCCTCATGCACGTGCATCCTCACACAACAAAGAGGATCATCTGTCTTGAATGCATACAGTAACGCTCCGGTGGTCATACCCTATAACCCCCCTACCCTCCACACACACACGTGTATATATATATATATATATATATATATATATATATATATATATATATATATGTGTGTGTGTGTGTGTGTGTGTGTGTGTGTGTGTGTGGACAGAAGCACACCTCCCTAGGCTCTGTGGTCTAGACATGGAGGCACAAACCCAGTGAAGGACAAAGAGAGAAGAAAGAACGACCTGAACAATGTGATGAGGAGAGAAGCAAACAAGGCTCTGTGTGATTTTGTTTTTCCTGTAATTCTGCACAAGTCTGAAATAATTTTAACGATTTATTTCTAAAAAATCTGTCTAAAAACAACAGTCAAGTCCCCCAACTGTTTTTCCTCCTGTTCATACAGTGGAAATTAAAATATCCATTCTTAATGTCAATTATTAGTCATGTGTGACAAAACCCACAATCTGTAACGTTTGCCTGAAGTTAATATGAGGCATCATATTATTACACTAATCAAGTGGACTCCTTCCAAAACCATGTATGACTCTTCTCCCACTGCGACAGAGACAAACTGTTCAGGGAAACACAAAGTGGAAAAACTTTCACTAACACTCAGACAGACTTCATGTTCACTTTTTTGACTTTTGTATAAAAGAGTTAGGGTTAAAAAAAAAATGGGGAAACTGTCCTTTAAAAAATGTTATGTTAAAGAGAGAGAGACTTGCAACAGTCCACACAGGGTTCAAAGCCACAGGGTTCACAGCAGGGACAAAAAACAAACTCCCTTTCATTGCTGCCCTGTTGAGAAAGCGTTCGGTCCGAGCAGTAATCACTGACGACAGAAAACAGAAACCGACTGAAGGCCAAGAAGTTGAACTCCAGATGATTCAGCTCAAGTTTTACTTCAACTTCAACACACTGATTAAAGTTGAGATTAAATTATTGTCAGTAAATATTTTTTACATAGAAAACGTACAAAAAGTACAGGACTGCACTCCAATTTAAAGTATTTTGCCACATGAAGGTTTCTTCAGCGTGTATGAGGCAAACCACTGCATACGTTAGTTTTCTATGTGGACTTTTTATTGTGAGGATTCAGCATCCATTTATACTTTTGAAAGGATTGAGCGTGTTATTTTTGGATTTCCAGTGAATGTTTTTCCTCATGTTCTCTGTTTTTGGCTGTTTGACCTTTCTCCCTCTGACACAACAGGTACAGTATCAGCAGAGAAAGCACAGTCGTTTTATGAGGAGCAAAGGGAAATGAGTCGGGATGTTATAGATCAATGTCACAAAGATAAGAGTGACAAAAAAAATACTTTAACAAAATGTTAAACAGAAGTTTCTTAAGGATTTGGGAACTGTATTCAAACACGGGGCCTCCCGTACTCTGCCGTCACTCAGCTCACGTCTTTGTAAGTCAGTGTGTGTGTGTGTGTTTCAGTGTTGTCCTTACTTGTATGTCCTGCAGGAGCTCTTGTTTTCTGCGGCGGATGCTCTCCAGCTCCTGTTTCTCCTCTGGACTGAGGTCATCAGGCACTGAGGAGAGAAAGAGAGAGAGTTAAATGTAGCACTCAAACACAAAGATCAAATATTCTCTCCTACACACACACACACACACACACACACGGAATAGACACGCTGTATAAACACACATGTACAAAGGAAGATGAGAGACCTGAGAATCCCACTGCTCTGGGTCACTATGGCAACGCAATCTTTGATCCATCAACCATAACCCCCCATCACACACACACACACACACACCCTTCAACCACACCATCATCATCCAAACCCCAAACTGGAGGATGAAATCAAACCCCCCTCATTGCTTTATACAGACATACACACACACACACTCAAGCTGAAACATGATGACTTGTGGTCATAATAAATAATATCGCTGCTCAGAGGAGGAAACAAAAGCAACAATACATTTTAGTTTCTCAGTGCTACAAATAACGTTAATTAAAATAAAAACAGAGGCCGTTGAAACAGTGAAGATTAAAGACAGAGAACACGCGTTGGTGTGAAGAAGAACGGAGGAAAACTTCTGATCACTGTGGGTGTCGTTGATTAAATGACACTTTGGCCGAGTGTTGTTATCATCAGAGTTGCCAACTAATTGTTAACTGGGACTGAACTAAACTAAACAAAACAAAAACAGCTGATTGCTTCGACACTGACGCAACAGTTTAGATGTGATTAGTGCAAAGCTGCAACACAATGAGGCAGATTAGTGCAGCACGAAACAAACTGCAGGAGAAGTTTGGTTTCTCAGACCACGTTAATATTAAAAACAATAATAGGCAGGTTTGTCTAAAGAATAACACAATGTAGCTCGACACAGTGTCAAATTAAAAAAGTGCCATGAGGAGTTTTATTTGCTTATTTTTTCTCCTCTTTTCTTGTTTAGCCCTTATCACAATTTATCTCAATCCATTTACTTTTTTGCTGTGTTGTGTCATTTCTTTCTTGTCTTGTGCTATGTCATGTCTTTATGTTTGCTTAATGTTTGTCACTGGTATTGCACAATAAAACATCTTTAAAACTGCCTTGAAGAGTTTTGTGTCTGACTTTAAATTGAAAAAATCTGCATACAACTACATGAAATGCCTTGGTTATCAACTGCAGGGCTGTCAGCAACTATATGATATTATATATGTCATTTATGACAAACAAAATAACACATTGTCACATCTGAGGGTCTGGAAACATCAAATGCTTAGTTTTATTATTACTACAAACATTATAAATTATTCATTTATTTAGTTGCTGAATGTTTTATGAATGAATCATTTGATTGAATTCAATGAAGCACCATAAATGGATATAAGTATAGAAATGGCACATTAGACTCTGCATCTTTCTGTATCTGTTTAATCTTGAATATCCACGCCGCCCGCTCCACCCTCCATATAAAACACACCCTTAACTGTTCAACTGAGTGTGTCCTCTGATACAACAGGAGCTCAAGCGCCCTCCTGCACACACTAAATATCTGCAGAGGAATGATAAGCTGAAGAGGGAAATGCAGATCTGTCAGTGACTGGCTTGTGGTTTTTCTTATGAAAGCATGGGAGAGAGAAAAAAACGAAAGGGAGCGATAAGAAAGGAAACACTGTCTGAGGAGTTAGTGAGCTGATGTGCATATTTCATGATTCATATTATATGAAGACTTTCAAACATACACAATCGACTATATAACGACAGCTGCTCTCCACTGGGGGCCTCATATTAAAGTTTCTTCTTGTTATATGGCTACATTAAATGTTATATAACCAGAGATAAACATAAAGAAAAGGGCAAATAATTATGGTTAAGTAACAAGGAGCCACAGAGAACGAGTCAAGCTGTGCTGCTGCTGCTGTCGTCTATCAGCCTCATTAGAGGAGTCATGCTGAGGAATTCAAGTTAACTGTTCATTTGACTCCATCATGACCAGGTTAGTCAGCTTCAACCTCTGGACTGGACCAGCTCAGAACAACAACATAAAGGACTAAAAGGACACGAGGCACAAGCAAAGTACTGACTAGGCATCGCCATACTGAAGATTTAATGTTAAAAAATGTTGAAAAATGTCAATCAGTGTTTCCCAAACCACAAGACGACGTCCTCCAATGTCTTGTTTTGTCCACAAACCTAAGAGATATTCAGTTTATCGTCATAAAGGAACAAAGAAACCAGAAATATTCACATTTAAGAAGCTGAAATCAGAGAATTTTGACATTTTTTTTCGTAAAAAACTATCCAAACCGATTATTCGATTATCAAAATAGTTGACGATTAATTTAATAACCGATTATTGTTCGATTAATCGATTACTGTACTTGTTGCGGCTCTACTTTTGAGCATGTTAATACTGTTGATAATGAATATAATTTATTAATTTTATTTGTTTTCCATTACTACAATTTGTTTTGTGGTTTTTTTGGGTTGTTGTTTGCTTTGTCTTCTGTCAGTCTCGTTTTATACGACCTTACATGTTCGAAATAATAATATTAATAATCTATTTCAGACTGAATCTAATTTGTTGAAGTGACATCAATGAGAAAAGTCATTATTCCTACTTCAACCTCTGACTAAAGTCCACTGTGGTGTGACAGGTGCTGCAGCCTTGGATACTGGTATTATTTACATACTGTGACAGACAGTGACGCACTCGCTCATTATTATTAGTCTTTTCCAGAGAGAGAGAGAAAGCTTCAAGTAGGCCAGAGTAGCTCTTATTATAAACCTGGGGACAAGAATATAACACACAGCATTGTGAACAGAGAGGCAGTGAAACTGGCATTCACCTCGCTTCCTCATCGAGAGGGGAAATAACACGCAAACTAACGCTCTTATATCGTCATTTCAACAACAAAAACACTCGCATCATGACGGATGTGACAACATGTGTCTTCAGGCTCCTCCATCAGCTGCTCTACATATAGTCCTGAGGTCACAGAGTGTGTGTTTGTGTTTCTCAAGTAATGGGATACCTTGTCTTAGCAATGCTGCTGCTGCTGCTGCTGATGACCAGCTGCTCAGGGCAACCAACAGATCCAGACTCACACTACTTCACTCTTTTTCTTACTAACTTCCACTCTCTACGCTTTCTAAGTTATGCAACGTGTCACATCCGCTGAAAGACGCACTGATATATGAAAAAAAAAACACACAAAAAAACACCTAACCATACTGATCAATCATCAGTTTACCAAACCGTACTGTCTGCCTGCCTGGCTGGATTTCCGGCTGTCATGAGGTTTCTGAGGAAGACATGACGCCACACACACACACACACACACTCATTTAGAGCAGTTTCTGCAAATTGGCTCTTATGCAGAAGTAACGATGATGACGCACCGACAAACACCTACACATTTGTGTCACAATCCTGAGATTCATACCAGAGAAAGCGTCACTGGTCCCAGCGCAGACGGGGGGAAAAAAACTCCCTCTCTCACTCTTTTCTTTCGTTCTTTTTTAGTTGGAGCCTCAGTCCAGCTCCAGAGAGAAAAGACAAAACTGACTGTCCAACCTCGTCACCAACTCCACAGTACAGCACCAAACAGGCTGCTGCTGCTGCTTCCTGCAGCCCAGTCTCGTGGTTGTTGTCCCAACAGCACAGGAATAATCCAGTGCAGCCTGATTTTCCCCAATCCACAATCCACAATCCCAATCCCAATCCTGTGGTCCTCTAGTAGTCCGGCCTCCCTGCCTCTTTAATCCTCAGGCACTCAGTCCAGCAGAGAGGAGAGGAGAGAGAGGAGGGGGACAGGCCTGCAGCTAAATGAGGAGGAGGACGAGTGTGTGTGTGTGTGTGTGTGTGTGTGTGCGTGAATGTGTGTGAGGGGGGAAACCCTTGAACCCTCATCCCTCTCTCTCTCTCTCTCTCTCTCTCCCCCTCCCTCTTTCTGTCCATCTTGACTCCTCCCTCTTCGCTCCTTCCTTCAATGAATGGAGCATCAAACACAGGCTCCCCCACGTGGACACCGGCGTCCGAGGGAGAGCGAGGGGTGGGGAGGAGGAGGTGCGGTTTAGTTTGTTATGTTTCATTTCATTTATCATTCCTTCCAATCCCAGGATTAGAAAGGAAATACCTGCTCCTTTCTTAAAACAAAAGAACACTTACATCGGATGAAATGCCAATTTACAGCCCTCATTATAAAGCAAGAGATCTGGACGAATTAAATCAGTCTTCTCTCTGTCTCTGCTCATCATCACATGCGTTTTTCCTGCAGAAATGAGCACAGACACACACACACACACACACACACACACACACACACACACACACACACACATCACCGACAGCAGGACGGCAGCTGACCCAGGACCTAAGGCGAAGCCGTATGTGGTTATGACTAGAAAATTATTTGTCCTCCTTCCACGGATGGAGCGATTCAAGCGTCTGGTGCCATCGACAAGGCAATAATTGTCCACTTCAGTGTTTACAAAGCAATAATTGTCCCCTGGCCTGGAGGATAACAAGCCCAACAAAGTGATAAAAAATCCTGTGGTTATGGTAAACTCCCTGCCTGGTGACTGATTCATACATTCACACGGCCCCCAAGGCCCTCCAAAAGTCCAATAAGCAAGAAAAAGCAGCAGACAAACAAATCAAAACAGGGGATGAACAGTGAAGAACAAAATGTGCCCAAGGAAGGACAGAAAAATATCCTTACTGTATGTGAAGACAGGAAAAGGGCAAATCAAAATGGACTACCAGGCTTCAAAATAAGGAAGCAAAAAAAACAACAACTTCACGTTCACATTATGCAACTTTTGCACTTTGAAAACATTTTTGTGATATATTTTTGACAGATTTCCCATTATCTGATAGCTATCTCACTGCATATGAAAAAAAAAAAAAAAACGCACATCCTGTGTGAGAGAGAGAGGATCAAAGAGGAAACACCAGTGCAGCTGCGAGGAAGAAGCCAAACTACAGTTAGTTATTATGTCTGGTTGTTGTTGTCTTTTGTGGCATATTCTCCCTCTCTTATATATTATTGACTGTATCCAGTTCTTGGATCATAAGAAAGCAGAAACCGAGGCATTAAAAGACATTAATTCCTTTCATTTCCAACCAGTAAATGGGCGCATTGACTGTATTTATTTATAGACACACACATGAATAGTTAAGTTGCTGCTGCACAATAAGCACGAACCCCCATGGGCTCTGGCCTCAATCCAGATTAATAAGAATGAATCTCTTGTGCCAGTTAATGAAGACTGACAAAGAGTATTAAACAAATCAGTCAGGAGGACGAGGAACTTGTTGCGTGTTGTTACGACTCTTTATGAAGGTAATTATTAAACATCAAAAACGCACCAGCAAAAGTAGTAAAAGTAGCGGCGTTGGCTACGTAGCATTTAGTTATGAAGTTACGTTAGCTGGTTAGCCTCCAAGTTAGCCCTGCTTACTGTAGCCTAAAGCGGGTTCAGGCAACTTACCAACTCCGTCTTCAGACTTTAACACCATGCCTGTGGTCTGAGCCGCTGGTTGAGAGAAATACGATGGTTTTTCCCCACTTTTAAGTGAGTTTAAGGAGACGAAACGTGTCGGTGTTTTGTCGTCAGTCAGTCAGCCAGGCAGGAACCGTTAGACTGGCAGTTAATGACAACTGTCTGCGTGCGTGCAGCAGGGACAGCCGGTGCTGGAGCAGGATGACGTGGGCGTGGCTTCCATGGCAGCAGCCAATCAGAGAGCAGCTCACAAACTAACCAACTATCTGTCTATCTATCTATGCTACAATGTTTTTTTTTAGGATCGCTATGACCTGTTTTTCAATACTTTTAACACTTTTTCCAAAAGTTTTCAACGTCAGCCTGTGTGGGCTATGCAATTAATTTTAATTTTCTTGTTCTTTTGACACAAAAACATACCTTTACACATTTAAATTTTGTTAACTTCTTTTACACAGAAGCTCAACAAGACCAAACCAAACAGTAAACTGAACCTATTATAACTTTAGGCTAAGGCTGAAGTGAACAGCAGTTCACAATGAAGATTGAAACTACCCTATCTATCTATCTATCTATCTATCTATCTATCTATCTATCTATCTATCTATCTATCTATCTATCTATCTATCTATCTAATTCTCAGTAACCCTCCCCCTCCCTCCCCTCCTTTGCCAGCTGCTAAAACAAGGAAATGGAAATATAGCCTACTGGTTTGTGTGGAAGTCAGTGGCACAGGAAATGCAAGAATGAATCCCTCCAAATAAAACTGGATGCATGCAAATGTCCTACAGTCAGTCAAGAAACTAAAGCATCTGTCTTGTATAACAAAAATCCACCTTGCACCCCCCTTGACTTGAACAATCGCTGGAAATCTGTGGGCAGATCATAAACATGCTGTCTGTGCTAGACAGTCTAAAAATTGTCCAGAACCTGAGGATGAACCTGAACCTGAACCTAAACCTCAGAGCTGTTGCAGCTTTTTTATATAAAGTTAGTTTTATCAACAGTGATGTTCTGCACTGTAAATGAGGAGGTTACTACAGCTGCCAAATAAATGTAATGGAATAAACTGTATATTATTTGCCTATAGAACACAAAGTAAGAGTGCGCTTTCTGCTCTTAATGGTGAATATGTCATTATGGTGTGCCATTGTCATTATGAGTTGGTATCTGGCTGCTATGTTGTTGTTTCGTATTGGCATTCCTAACTTCTCAACTTGTTTTTATTCCCAGGAGGACAAAATTTCACTAAAAGTAGGCTACGTAACATGACAGAAAACTGTTTATGTTTGTAGTATTTCTTTACATATTGCACAATATGTGTTTATGTGTCAAAATTGTGAAGTGTAAAGTTAAATTTTCAACTTCTAAAGTCAAGTGTGACTTCAAAAGACAAGAATGTGTTTTATTACTTTAGCATGTCTTGTCATTTGGACATAGTACTTCATACCTATTTGATTGGGGAAGGAGTGTGTAAAAAGAAATGTGTTTACAAGTTTTCATGTTTAAAAAGTTTGTATCTATTTTTATAGGTGTGTGTAGCCGCACATAAAATCAGTTTTAATGGGTGTGGGTATGTGTGAATGTCTCAGGTTTTAGCACCCCACCCTGTTGCAACGATTAAAGACTTGGCAGCAATATAAGCTTCTCTCCCTTCAAGCAGGAAGAGGATACATGAGGTAAAGCGAAATGGAAATTAATTATCGCTAGAATAACACGAGTGCAGACGTATTTATCCAAATGGGTGTGAAGACTTGAGGAAACAGGTTTGATATCAGACATGGACGTGGCCTGTGTGTGCAGGGGAAAAGAGGAAGGGAGAAGAGAAGAGGATGTAGGGAGGGATAGAGGAAAGGAGGAGGGCGAACGATTGCAGCTGCTGCGTTTGAATTGGTGCTTTATTCAGAGTTTGGACACACCGAAAAACAGGATATGTTGAGGAGGGATGAGGAAGAGCGGCTGCAATTTAACAGTTTAAAGGGTCCTGCGGTTCACCCAAATAAAAGACATGTTTCTTTTTCCTCTTTTTGGTGGTAAATATCAACCTGAGAGCAGTTTTCATGGCGCCTGGATAAACAGTGGTTTTATCCAGAATAACTGGAGCACCAAAAACTATGAGAACTTGAAGCAGCTCTTCAGCGTTTCAATTGTGAATATAAAGCTGTTAATCATCCTCAAAGCTATAGCCTACTGTACGGCTGATCAAGTGAGTCCACTTCACAGCTGAAAGGGCTTATCTCTGAAAAAACATCACTGAGGCCTTGAGGCTTATAATAATGAAGAAGAAGAAGGAAGACAAGGAAATGACATGAGGGGAAAAGAAGAGGAAGTCCAGCCCCAGCTATACTTACAAAGCCATTAAAGGGATAGTTCAACATTTTGGCAAATTGGCCCATTGCCATAATCCCTATAGTTTTAGGAGTAGGTTTGTTACCTTTAATTGTCAGTGCAAGGTATTTTTTGAACGGCAGAGCAGAGCTGCTCAGAACTACACTACGGAGGCTAATGGGATTTCTTGGTTTTCTTCATCAAACTCAATACACAATCCAACAACTCCAAAACGCTCTCGTGGACAACCTGCACATTCACCACGCTATGAGATAATATAACGGACCATTACGACACAGAGTTGTTTTAGAGGTAAATTCAGAGACTGCTTGCCAAAAAACTGCCCCCCAACGGGAACGCGCATCAGTAGTTTTGCATAAATTTACCTCTAAAACAACTCCGTCTCGTAACGTTACGTTATTATTTCATAGCGTGGTGAATGTGCAGGTCACAACTTGTCCACAAGAGCATTATGGAGTTGTTGGATTGTGTATTTGAAGAGTTTGATGAGGGAAACCAAGAAATCCCATGAGCCTCCGTAGCGTAGCTCTGAGCAGCTCGCGGCTCTGCTCCGCCGTTCTAAAAATAGCTTGCACCGACAATTAAAGGTAATAACCTACTCCTAAAACTATAGGGATTAGGGCAATGGGCCAATTTGCCAAAATGTTGAACTATGCCTTTAAGCATGTATTGCCAAATAGTGAGAACCGGTGCTGCTGCTGCTGCTGCTTTCATTGTGTAACGACAGCTTTTGAATGAGCAGTGTGAAATAAAGTACCTGCGTAGAGGGAGACCAGTGGGCAGCGATGGAGATTATGTCACTGAAGCACCCACTGGAGAGGAGGATCCTGGACCAGAGGATGATGGGTGTGCGTCATGTTCTCAAATCAAGCCCACCATCTCACACAAACACACACAAACACACATACATAGACGTACACACACACACTTTGCCTGACTCATGTGTGTGCATGACCACAGAAATGTCAAAAACACAGCATGACACACACACACACTTGCACGCACACACACGCACTACCACACGCTCTGTGTCTTGATAACCTAACTACAAATCACCACGGCAACTGAACACTGATAGCACTTTGTGCCAGTCTCGCTCTCCCTGTGTTTGTCTGTCTGTCATTTATTGGATGTCATGAGCCAACAAAAGACCTGTAATATTAAAAAATGATAATGTGTGATTTGAATTTCAACCTTTTTGTGATTTCTTTTTCTTTTTTTTTCCTTTTTTTTATCATCTTATGTGCCTCAATTTCTACCTTTGATTAAAACACCCCAACCCCTCATGTATGGTATCTCTGGTCTCAGCACAAACTCAGCTACAAGTCTGACTTCTCCTTTAAGTCAATTTAACAAAGTAAGAAACACAGAACACACGAGTTTCAACACAACAATCACAAACATTTCACCACAATAACTCACTTGAAATCAGCTCAACATTGAAAATCAATGTCATATCAACATATATATGCACAGCAAAATCAAGCTGGCATTATTTCAAGTCATTTTTCAATGAAAGTGTGAAAATATTTGTAATTTAAGATTATAATCATCTACAGACAAACTGTGTCAGTGTCATATCAACACTTTCTCCTGCCTTTCCCAGCTTGTCTTCACATAATATACAAAAAAGATATACAATAAATAGACTGAATACAGAAATACAATACAGTAAATTTAACACAGAGTGAAACACAAAGCCTGTTTATTAAAATGAGAACAAGAAGATGCTGTTTGTTTTCTGAAGGAGAGGTGTTGTTTTCTTACCTGTGGCTGCAGCAGGTGCTCCTGCTCGTACAGTAGGACAGAGAAATGCCTGGAAACTGGAGGCGCACAGCTCACTAACCGTCCCCATCACAACAGCGCTGAATTCAGGAGTTATCAGGAGAGAAAAAAACACAAAAAACAAAAAACAAAACAAAAACAAAAAAACAACAACCAGCGTTTCAGGCTCAACAGTATCCTCTCAGCATCTCTCTTCGGTCTTTTACTCCCTCTCTTAAGACGCCGTCATACTTGACTGAAAAAAAGAAGCCGCGGGCTCCAGCTCTGGTCGCAGGGAGAGAAGCTTGATTGAATCAGCCGAGCTTCAGTGTTTTCTCCTCCGACTGCCACCAGACTCTGACAGACTCTCTGTACAAACACTCTCCACTCTCTCACTCTCTCTCTCTCTCCTCCCTCCTGCCTCATGTTCGCACACTTGACCTCACTCATTGAATTCAGCCTCACACACTCTAGCCTACAGTACATATCCACCACTGTCCACACGACGACAACAATAACAACCTGTCACTCTGACATACATGTTGATGGATGTTTGTGAACTACTTTGATAAAAAAAAAAAAACACATAAAACACGCTCATAAACACGTTTAAAAGAAGAGACGTGCTGCATATAGACACACACACACTGCTGTGTTACTTTGAACAGTTGTTGAAGTATTCTTGGAAGTGATGACAAATGTACACACACACATGCACGCAACCTTGTATCCTCCTCCTGCTCCACACCCACACATTACTGTAACACACACACACACACACACACACCAGAGCCCAGTTTCATTTAGTCAGAGCTGAGCAAACACACACACTTGCCTTATATTGCGTATGCAACTAGAGGAAAAGTAGAACATTTTTGTATTGTAAGTTTAAAAGGATAGTTCAACATTTTGGCAAATTGCAGCCCATTGCCATAATCCTTAAAGTAGTAGGTTCGTTATCTTCAATTGTCGGTGCAAGTTGTTTTTAGAACGGTGGAGCAGAGCCGCAAGCTGCTCAGAGCTACACTACGGAGGCTCATGGGATTTCTTGGTTGTTTTCAAGGTAAATTCATGCAAAACCGCTGATGCGTGTTCCTGTCGGGGGCAGTTTTTCAGCAAGCAGTCTCTGCATTTACCTCTAAAACAACTCTGTCTCATAACGTTCTGTTATTATCTCATAGCGTGGTGAATGTGCAGGTCACAAATTGTCCACCAGAGTGTTTTGGAGTTGTTGGATTGTGTATTTGATGAGTTTGATGAGGGAAACCAAGAAATCCCACGAGCCTCTGTAGTGTAGCTCTGAGCAGCTCACGGCTCTGCTCTGCTGTTCTAAAAACAGCTTGCACCGACAATTAAAGGTAACAAACCTACTGCTATGACTATAGGGATTATGGCAGTGGGCCAATTTGCCAAAATGTTGAACTATCTCTTTAATGTGAATATTCATTTTGTTCCATTTTATACTGCTTAATAATAGAAACAGTATAGCTGTAATGATACCCATGGTAGCCTTCAATGTAAAAGTAGCAGCAGGTTAGGCAACTGTCCCATAGCCTCATAAACCCAAAAGCCCCACAGGCTCAAAGTGCGTCAGCTGTTTGTGGTCATTTGACTGATTCTTATTTTTATTTTTATTGGAGCACTAACCGTATCAACTGACGTGACATGAAAAGAGCCTTGATGTGGTGTCTTCTGTTTGTTTTTTGTTTGTATTTTTTCCCCCCAAGTCATAAGGTCTGATCTTAAAGAGGGTCCCTGTGTCTTATTGAAATTAGCACGCACAACATCAGGGTCCAGGCAGGATTCAATTATAGAAACCCCATAAAAATGCAGAGAGAGTGGGAGGAATGTTATTTCACTAATGGCATATCATTATTTTTAACAGTGTTTTATTTTTTCCATTTACTTTGACAATGCACACACACAGCAAGGTGCAAACCAGTGTGAATTTAAAACATATTGCACATGCAGCTCCTCTCTCTCCGCTACACCATGCTCTCTCTTTTTTATTTTTTTTGAATGGTATTTCTGGAGAGGGAGCAGTAGCTAATGTCAACAGTAGTGGAAGCTATAATGACCAGATGACAGAACGAAAGGGTATGCATGTGTTATGTGTATCAACTGACTATTAAAAAGGTGTGAAAGTATGCAAGCAGTTGTCAAAGAGTCTCCTCTGCATGGCTTCATACAGCTACTAGAGCTAAATATATTCTGCACGTGCCATTAAGGACCAGTGACACTATTCAGACGAACTCTGTGTGAAAACGTTTGATGCTCAACGTCCCTCTGTTCTTCATTCACATGTGCTATATAGCCTACTGTACGTCTCCTATGGGCATGACTACATTCCTCTCTTTCTCTTTAACTCATTAAATCTATTTGTGTCTTTCATCCTCTGCCCTTCCTCCCCCCCACCCCCCACCCCTCCTCTCTGCAGAGCCGACCTCTTTCTGTTGCACTTGACCCTTTCTCCACTCTTGAACTTTTCCAGCCACTTTTCATTCAGTCCGTGGTGATTTTCATCTTTCCCTCTACCAGAGCGTCTGTTCTTCCTCTCTCTGATGGTGTAGGCTACTATTACAGAAATTAAACTATTCTGAGATAATATTCTTATTCTTATTATTATTATTATTATTATTATTATTATTATTATCATTATTATTATTATAACCTTTATTTAAACTCGGAAATATATTGAGGAGCAACCTCATTTATGATATAGCCGAGACAAAACACAAAACATTTCAGGACGGTAGTTAAAAATAGGAGCAGTTGGAGGTCAAATAAGATGCAGTGATGGATTTAAATTGTCCGCATGATAAAAGTGTGGTAAGTTTCAGATGGTTTTGCAGAGTGCTCCAGGTTGCAGGTGCAACAGTAAGAAAAACTGAACTTTCCAAATTCAGCGTTGACAGAAGGAACCTGCAGTGTGAGCCAGTCCTTTGAATGTGTATGATAGAGACTTGCATTAAAAGATACTAAAGAGTTAATATAGGATGGTAAGAGACCAGTGAGAGCTTTAAACCAACACTAAGGAACTTTTCAACCTTCATAAAATATTTTCATAACTTTTGTGATGATACATCGACTTACAACAAGTTGAATGACACCTCTGTCATGGCCTGAGGGGGTCTGTATCTCTTTCTCTGGCACTAAGCAGCTTTGAGGAGCATGGTAGGAACCCTGCTCTCACGCTAGTGTTCATGGGAAATGGAGTCTTCCTTCACTTTCACTTTTGCGAGTCACAACAAGGAGGGAACAGGCAAAACAGCACTTTAGCAATGGATTATGTTTATGTTTTCACTTTGAAATGATCCACTGGAAACAGAAACTTAGTTTTGATGTCTTTTGTTAATTTTAATGCAGGATATTTACAGGGCTTCACGCTAGTGTTCATGGGAAATGGAGTCTTCCTTCAGGCAAAACACTACCGCTTTGGTCCACAGGCGCCGCCAAACTCAACCAAAACTGAAAGTTCTTTAGTACTGCTTTAAAAAATAAATAAAACCCAGTGTCTATCACGCATGTTGTAGCTGTCAAATCTCAGGGCTGAATGATAAACGGTGGATGTAGAGTTGTAGCTGATGCATACCTGTATAAAATGTCTCCATAATCTAAAACTGACATTAAATATCCATGTTCAGTTATATAATGGATGATTTTTTTTTTTACATCTTTACATTGCCACGACTTCTCCCATATCTCACTATGTGTCATTCTGTGGCTCCATAAGTTTCAGACTAAAAGAAAAACACACATATATACGGTGCGATCCATAAATACATCAGCATTTCTACAGTACAGTTGCAGAGAGCAGATGTCACAGGTGGCAGGTGCACCGATGATAAACAGACACAGAGGAAGAGTGGGTGGCAGCTAAGTAGCCCCAATGAACTTTTACAGTATGTGATTTGCATATGAAAGTCTGTTTCCACGGCTTCAGGCTTCATTGAGCAGTGACGATGACAAATTGTGCACAAATGTCGACTACCTACTGTACCACATGCTAATATATCACATCTGAGTTGGGTTACAAGTCATTGTGTTAGGCTACTTGCACTGTCTGCTTTGCTGCTTAGCTATTATTCAAACTGATGCAGCTTCTGTTACAGAGTGAACTGATATCAAAATTAAAAAAAAATATTCTGGTTCAATGATTTTTACACTGTTGTCAGATCAGAGAAGCAGCTGTCAGGGGACGGTTGAGACCAAATACTGAGTAATAAGAGAGAGGAAGCAAACATGTCTGTGAATGAATCATAATATTACTGGAAGTGTAAATAATAGACTGTTTGCTAACACGCTATAGGCGTTCTGGAAAATATGGGTTAATAGCGGCAGGTTGACCCTCAAAATGTCAACACCACCCACACAAGTGTTGTTGGTTTTATAACAACATCACCTAATGTATTCATTAAGAGTTAGTTAGCTTCCAGCTGTTTAAAAAAAACAAAAAAAACACTCAGCTCCATCTCTTCATAAATGAGAAAGTGTTGTTTAAAATAAACAAATAGGCTAACAAATAATGTTTAGAATTCGTATTTTATCTATAATTACAATAAATAAGGAGGTTACAGCCAAAAGATGTTAAATTAATAATGCTAACATTCACTAATTAGCATCAAAACACAGATGAAGCTAATAGGAATCATGTTATTAGCTAGAATTAAAAAAAAAAAAAAGTTTTCAATTTAACATGAATGTTGGCACAAAATTGTATCCAACTGATTATTAAAACATTAAACTAAAAACTGTAGAGAAATGCAGCAGATATAAGCTAACAGGGGAGAAGTTTCCTAACCCTCGGGCCATTTTTGTACATTATTGTCATTTTTCATTTTTGATTAGGTGAACATTTTGCCTTTGTTAGAACTTCTGGCATGGATTTCTGCAAAAATATTCCTTTTTTGGCTTCAAGGGTCCCCAAAGGATGCAACATTTAAAATCTCACACCAAAAAAATGCAATGAAATCACTGTTGTTGTTAACTGGCATATCAAGGGTTAAAATTTAGAAAATGCTAAAACTTATGGTAGTTTTGAGCAAAACTGAAGTGGCCTAAGAGATTTATGCAAAAAAAAAAAAGCAGAAAATGATATTGATGTATGATGATTTTATAGCAGTATTCATTTCTGTGCAACAACATTTCTCTAGGAGTCGTAGAGGGTTAATCACGGAGTCTGATGGGAGGAATTCAGAGTTAAAAGACAAGGTCAAAACCAGTATGAAACTCTACAAGAATGATAAACATGGTGTGAATTTTCTCAGGTTTGAGATAACATCAACTAATTTCCAACAGCTGCCCACGCTTCATATTTTCTCAGCAAGTGAAATAAATGGAATCAAATTGATAGAGTGCAACACTCAAACATCGACTCAGAATACCTGGCTGAATAACTGAGGCAGTATAAGAGTTAGATATGTGAGAAGGTTGGTTAACATCAGCATAGCCTACAGAGGCCATCTACTGTATTTTAGGTTATTTTGTGTGTATGTGCCAGAGAGAACATTTCACTCTTCAAAAGTAATGACTTGACTGATGATGCTGAAAAAAAAGGAAAAAAAAAAGAGGACACACAGTATTTGAGGCAGCACAGAGTGTCCTGACCTGAAAATATCTACAGTAACAGAACAGGAAGGGAAAAAAAGAAACATGTCAAACAATTTAACAAAAAAGGGGCAAACCAATCATCGCTGAATTGGTCTCTCAAACAACTTAAGTGTTTTTTTGTTTTGTTTTTCCAGATGGGTCGGTCATGTTTTCAAGGGGAAAAAATGAACTGGAGGCACAGGACCTTGTAAGAAAGATGGAGGCCAAAATACATTATAAAGAAAAGACAAGAACGTAGATCTTAGTGTCATTCAAATCCAGATTTGCTGTTACAAGATAAAATGACATATCTCAATACAGAAATTGGCATTTATTGTGCAAATTCTGTAGGTGTAGCTAGTTGTGAGTGTTGTGAGTGATGCATCTTTAAGCTATGACTCCTCACAATAGTCAGATTAAGGAAAAAAATTCAGCTCTACTTAACTGGAAATGTCAAACTAATGTGGGGAGTTTCTTTTTCTCCGACAGCTGCTTCAGTCATGATTCACATTAGTAACATCTCATAAGAAGGACGACTGGTGGTGGTGGTGGCGTGACTCCCTCGTTTAACCCTCCGAGAACTGCAGCAAATGTGGTGTAGAGAATGTGGGTGGGATGATCCATGTGTTGTACACATCACAACTTTATTATAAGTAATGCTTTAAAGCGGAGGGGATGGTTACACAACTATGGACAGAGGATGAATCCTCCTCACTTCCATGTTGAACTTAACTGAGTATATATCAGGTTGGTTAAATAGGTTCCCATCCATCCATCCATCCATCCATCCATCCATCCATCCATCCATCCATCCATCCATCCATCCATCCACCTTTGGAAAAACGGGCTCAGGGAAATAAAATCCTGATAAACACGAAGCATGTGACTGCGAAAGACTTATAGAAGGAGCTACTGTAGACGATGAGCCACGGTTTGTGGTTTTACTGGAGCTACTTTAGTTACATCACCCTGTTACACGTCCTCTTTTTTTTTTCTTCTTTTTATTGGCACCCGACTGGAAAATTAGCACCAGCAGCTGTTCATCTCAATGAATCCTTTAGTTCCTAATGTTTGGATCATGACAGCAGTCGATGGAAACGTTGTGTATGAGTTTCACATTTTCTTTTGCTTTTGCACATGACAACAATGTGTTATTGGTTTGGATGGGAACCAGTAACACCTTTTATGACGACCTGAGGTTATTTTACTGCCTACGTGTACACATTTTTCAGGGTTCTTCCTGTTGCATTTCATTGTATTACTGCCATATACTTTACTTTCTTTTTTTTAAGTTTAAAAAAAAAAAAAGTATTTCATGGACAGGACATTTGAGAGAGACAGGAACTGGGGAGATTAAGAGAGGAAAACATGCAGCAAAGGGCCACTGGGTGGAATTGAACAGAGGCCACTGTAGTGAGGACTATAGCCGGAAACACTTTATAATAAGTACACACTATTAAGCATTAGTTAAGCATTAAATACTGAATTCATCATTTATAACACATATTAGTATGTAGTTTATAAACACAGTTAAACATGTTTTACTCATCACTGATAGCACTAACTACATACTAATGACTATACATGCGTTATAAATTAAGAATTCAGTATTTATTAATGCTTAACTAAAGCTTAATAGTGTGTACTTATTATAAAGTGTTACTTTTTATTGTAATAAAATGTGCTAAATGAACACAATTGCCAAACCTAACTGTTTGAAAGCGTGAAGAAGAGACCATGACTTCCTTTGAACAAGCTGCTGTGTCCACTAGTGGCCACTGGATGGCGTCACAACTTCAAGGGACAGTGTTTATATGGAAATGTATGAATTATGAACAGCAGAGACATAACAGTGAAGCTCAACCGGACCAGACTGATCCATATTTAATTGATGTGGTTTTATCTCAGCAGAAGAAAGAAAGAAAGAAAGAAAGAAAGAAAGAAAGAAAGAAAGAAAGAAAGAAAGAAAGAAAGAAAGAAAGAAAGAAAGGATAAACTGATGGATGATAGTTGTTTATTTACAGGAATATTAAATCATATTCGTTTTTTAAGCCTCTGCTGTATGAGTTATGTCTGTTGTGGTAAATGTTTTGGATGATTCAGCCTTCTGATCATCTTATAATTTTAAGAAAAATAATCATTCTGTAAACATCCCTGTTATAAATGATACATAATATGTTCATTATTGCCTTCACGTACTGTTAGAAAAGTGATTTCACATCATCGTACATCTCTATTATACTGTCTTAACTAATATATATGTATAATAAAACATCTTTAAACATTCAATTATAAGTCTATTATAGGTTATTTGGATGTTAAGGTGTTAAATGTTCAGATTTGTGCCTCTCTTTCGTAAGTGGCTTTACTTTAATATGTCACAACCCAATAATAGCCTACATCATACATCACCTCATTTAATTGATAAGAAACATGCCATCAGATATATGAGATAAATATTTATAAATAGTGAATGGTTTTGGTGTTGTTCATGGCTGATTTGTTAATAATTGCTGTGTTTGTTTGGATGAAAACTTCTCGTCTGCCTTCTCTCCTGTATACAGTAGTCTTGAGTAATGGCTATTGCAAAGCGGCAAAGTTTGCAGCAACAGTTCAGAGACGTCACGTACTCCACAGTTTCCCAACTGCTTTGATACACAAAGGGAGAAGTCGAAAAAAAAAAGTGGGGTTACAGAGAAGTGACAAAGAGGGCAGTTATACTGTAGCCGCCCTGCATCAGCACTCTGAAAATACACTCAAGATCAAATTCACACTCTTCCTCATCACAACCACGACCTGACCCATGTAGGAAGACATGACTCCCCCCCACCCTACCTACCCCACCCCCCTACACTGACACCGGATGATTATTATGGTCCTGTTTGACATTACTGAGGAGAGAATGAACAGAGCTGACAAAAACCGCCCGGTCTGGGCTCGGCCTGCACATTTCTCAAATATTTTCCTAGTTGAGTCGATTACCACATCTATTTAAGCGTATTTGTCTGCCCCGCTCCCGACATCAGTCTCTCTGCGCCGCTCTCACATCTCACAAAGTGGGGGGAGATTAACAGCAGCCAAACAAAGGTCAAGTTCGACTGCTTCACAGCCCGATATCAGACGAGTTTGGAGTTTGAATAACTCTTGACGCTCAATTAAAATGTGAAAAAAATGAAGAAGCTGTCCTCCAGATTAAGTGTCATGTTAGTTGTTGTTATTATTGGTCAGATATAACATGAATCAATAAATAAATAGGAAATATGGAATAAATAGGTATACTGTATAAGTACATTGTTGGCAGGTGCATCTGAATAAATTTGAATATCAATGAAAAGTCCAACCAAATATTGAGTGCATATAGATGGACATACTTTTCAGAAGGCTAACTAATTTCCATATTAAAAATGTTTTTTTATTATTTATTAAATTGGTCTTTTGTAAAACTCAATTTCTTTGAGATACTCAATTTTAGGTCTTCATGAGCCATAATCAAAATAAATTAAATAAATGAAGATTTGAAATGTTTCATTCTGTGTGTATTGGGTCTATATAATGTATTAGTTTCACTTTTTTAATTGAATCACTGACACAAATCAACTTTTCCATTATATTCTAATTTATTGAGATGCACCTGTATATACCACACAACAGTGTAATAACCTAATGTATTTTTAAAACTAATGTTATCAAATGTTATGTAGCATTTATGATGGGATACATTGGGAAAATGTGGTTACACTTTTGAGTCTTGAGCCATGATGATGTCCAAAATCCAAAACTTATCAATTAACAGTCAAAATGAGTCACAAAGCCTTCAAGTTCTTTCAAACGTGTGGTTTTTATTTGATAATACTGAATATTTTGTCCTTCGCCCGGACTTACACAAAGCATCAAACACATGCACAGTCCTCTATTCACACAAGGTACCCATTTCTCATTTCTCTCCCTAAAAAAGGATTCATCTCTCTCTCACTCTCTCTCACGTTATTCCAGCGCAAGAGGACCTTCTCGACTCGACACTACAGCTAAAGACATCGTAGACATAAGACAGCGAGAACACACAAAAAATCATGACAGGTATAATAATAACACTGAAAAAATACAAAGTAATGGAAAATGGAAAGAGTTTACTTTTAAATTATGCCTCTAATACTCCATCATATATATAATTTTTTTTGTTAATGTAGCTTGAGGTGTATAAAACAGCACTGTAAACTTTGATTGAGTAACTTGCTTTCTAGGACAGCGATAAAGCTTTCATTAATAACTTGGGGAGGAGCAGGAAAGACAAAGTCAAAGCTAACATTAAGCGTCTAAAGGACCTTATTACTCATGAGATGAAATGTCCGCGAGAGAGTGAGTATATTGGCAAAACCGTGAAAACTGCTGTTTGCATTTACAATCAACAGATAATACAAAGACACTGAAGTTAACATCCCACGAGCTCTTTTTGTTTCTCTTTCACACATAAAATCTGCAAAAAGATCCCTTATATCCCAACCTCTCACACGCCACTTTTTTTTCTTTTTGTTTGTTTTTTCTTTCACTGCAAATACTAGTTTATCCGTTATGACAAAGATAGCAAGTTAAGTAAGCTTGCGTTTTGTGGATATGGGTCACCAAAAGCACTCAAAAATAGGCAAAAGAAAAAAAGAAAAAAAATCTGCACCTGAGGTGGATCTGTCGGTCTGGGCGAAAGATAATAACTGTCACATCAGAGTGTTCAGGCTCTTGTCTTTACTGGAACTCATCCTCAAAAAGTGCAAATCTAGTTCTAATGCAGTAAATAATAATTATCAAATAACAACAAAAGTATATGCATAGGTACTGTACAGCTACATAGTGGGGAGAGAGGAGCGTGAAGAAGAAGAAAGGAAGGAAGGAGGGGGATATTTCTGATTGGACTGTGGGGCGGTTGTTTCTTTATTTTACCTCACGAGCAGGTTTTTAATTTCGAGCGCTCATCTTCACACAGCATAGACTGGTCCAGTGAGGCCTGCGACTGTCACAGGCTGCGAAATTAAAACAACAAAACAAAAAAAACACTACGAGAGAGGATTTTATTTCACCGAATGAAACCAGAACATATCAGCCATGCGAGATGAATCATGTTCTTTTTAAAGAAAGAGTAGAAAACATGCCGTGGGCGTCCGATGTCACCGGGCCGGCCAAACAGTTCCCAGCAGAGAAGAAGATGAGAGAAGCAGTAAAACTAATAGTGTTCGCAGAGAAGAAGAGGAGGAGGAGGAGGAGGAGAGGGAGAAGGAGGAGACAATCATCTTTTAAAAAAAAGGCAACTTGGAATTTGGCTTTGGAATAAAAATGGAGAATGAGGTAATAATAAAAAGTAGAAACACAATGGGTAACGAATGATCGTCATCGTAGATCGGGGATTGTTTGATTGTTTGATTGATTGATTGATTGCGATTGAGTCGGAGAGCAGAGCTGTTAAAGAGCTTTGCCGGGCAGGAAGTGCTCTGTCTCAACAACGAGAATTTAAATCCTCCTGACGCCAGCCTCAGGAGGAAGTTACATCATCACTCGACCAGTCTATTTCTCGTTTTTGTTGCTTTTGTTTTATATTTGTTTGTTCTCTCTGCAGACACTGTGTCTGAGAACAACCTCTGAGCCTCTTCTGAGTCAGTTAGCGCTGAGCAAAGCTGAGGCTGGAAGTGGCTTCATGTTGCTTAAACTGACTGCAAAGAGGTTGTTTTCAGACCAGCGGGTAATTTTCACTTACATTAGCTTTGTTTGTTTGTTTTTTTAATAAAAAAAAAATCACTTTGCCTGATGTTGTTATGTTTCATTTCAATGGAATCGTTTACATTTATTTTCGTCAGGCTGTGCAGTGGGCAGTCAGGCGCGCGCGTGTGTGTGTGTGTGTCGTCGAAGTGACTTTTAAGGGTCCTCTGCGTCCAGGAACTCTTTCTTGGGCGGTGCGACGCCGCGGTACCAGGAGCAGGAGCCGTCCGCCCTCTTCACGCAGGCGTAGTGGTTGGCCTGGCGCCCGTGCACCTGCTTCTCGATCATCAGGTCCGTCCACAAACACTCCTCAGGAGCTGAGATCTCGCAGGGCAAAGAGGGGCAGCGCACAATCTGCAGAAAACACACAAAACGGTCTCCCGGTAACTGTACTGAAACATGAGTGCAGATAAGAAAAATAAGAATTTAAAGTTCCCATATTCAGTCGGCCAATCAGAGGAGAGCGCTTCTCTTCTTATTGGCTGAATATTTTCTGTGCGATCTAATTAAAATACATCAGATTTCAAGGTAAAAACAAAAATCTGCAAATTTTGGATGGTGGAAACATGGCCGAGAGCTGTGACTGCTTTGCTGTGACATCATAAAGTTACAGGAAGTCCTGACGGCTCATTTTAAAGGGGAACTATGCACGTCCGGTCGCTTTTTCGCTGTTTTACCGACCCTCCTCCCCTCCTGGCCATGTGCTTTTGTTTTTGTTTTCAACAAAGCCGACCGGGGTGCAGTGGATAACTTTTTTTTTTAATGATACACGTGTTACAATGTTTATATTTGTGTAGTCTTATCTGTCATATATAAAAGATCATGGGATACATGTTGTGATGCCGCCGATACGAGATCTGGGACACCAGGTTGGAGGCTCTGAGCTTGTATGGTCGGTTTTCGGCCATGAGACGCTGGGTGGAAGGCAGAGAGCCTCTATTCTCCCTCATAACACATTTAACCATCACAATTACTCTGAAGCTGTTTAATAAATTGGTGATTTTTAAAGGTAAAAATCTTGCATAGTTCCTCTTTAAGTCTCAGTTTCTGAACACAGGCTGAATCTGTTTCTCTGTGAACTGAGGGTTTTTTTGTGATGCAATCACAGGAAGAGCAACACATTTGTTAATGCCAACTGTTCCTGATTAATGTGTCAAGATGTGAAACACAAACCACAGGCTCAACAAAGAACAACAACTTCACTGTGTCCTGCTGCCGATGTGTGGGAAACTACCTGCACTGTGCTGCACACCACATGAAACCAGATCACAGATAGTTGAGAAAGGCAACAACAGTCTTCATTGGAAGTGACATTAATTTGTTTGGCTGCACTGGAAACAGATTCACAACTTGTTCATTATCAGGAGAAGTTTAAAAACAAAAACAAACAGGTACTAGAAGAAACCTGGTGAGATTTTTTGCAGAAGTTAGTGGCAGTTTGATATTTTGACATACAGTGGCATCATGCAAAAGTTTCTGGTCACAATGTCTGTTAATGTGAACAGTTAAGCAAGTGGAAGATGAAACGATCTCCAAAATGCATAAAGTTAAACATAAAAACAATATTTTAATCAATATCAGTGTATTATTTTTGTTTGACTACAGTTTTAGAGGGGAAACGAAGCAGCAGCCTGCAAAAGAAAGGGAAACCCAGGAGACTTGAGCTCTCAAATAACTTTGACCAAGTCAGTCAAGATATTTACTATTTACACACTGTGATCGTTTCCAAAGGAGGGGTGACTAGCTACTAACTATGCAGGAGGCCCAAACCTTTGCTTTTCTGTAATTTTGAAAGTGTAAAAGATGAAAATAAAAAGTTGTATTGTTTAAAATGTAAAGGGAATGTGTCATCTGTAACTTTATGTCTTTTGGAGATCATTTCATCTTTCACTTGTTTAACTGTTCACATTAACAGAAATTGTGATCAGGGCTGCCCAAACTGTCGCATGCCACTGTATTTGCTTGTCCACTTAGTTTCCTAGGAGCCAGCGAGTACAAAAACAAGTCGTAGTTTCTTGGATGTTCATTAAGTCTCCGATGGGTTGAGAAATAGTAGAAGTGCGTGTGTTTGTTGTTGTTCTGGCTCATGTCCCGTCTCGTTTCGACTGTTATGTCTGGTTTTGTTGTGCTCCAGACGGGAAATAACTGCAGCACTTTTTTTTTTGGTTGTTTTTTGAAGTCGGGGAAGATAAACAGTTTTGCAAAGGACAGCGCCTTCCAGTGCCTTACCTTGCAGTCACAGCCCATCTGGTAGCGCTGGCTCAGGCTCTTCTTCTGGGTGGTGCTCAAGGAGTCCCAGGGCATGATGTAATCACACAGGGTCACATGCATGCGCCCGCCGGCCTCGGCCTTGCCTGTTGTGGAACAAAACAGTGATAAAATGCGTCACAATGACAGACACGTGACAATTCAGACATAACAAGGTCCGTACACTAACACCCAGCTCCTGACGCTTCAATAGAAATGTTCTCATTGGACAAAAGGTCACAGCCCAAAATAAAACGAGTAAGACAAATAAGAGCTGATAAAATCTGTTACTTCTCAGACTGGTGCCTGCAGGCATCAACACAGACCACCTGTCCTCGAGCACAACTGCAGTTTATGTTTCACGCACGGCTCGAGGCAGTCAAAACAAGAAGATATTTCAAGTTGAGTTTACAGATCTGGAGAGGCAGCGTCCTCCTCGCTTCACCACTATCTGTCTGCAGAGCAGTTCTCAACATGTTGAGCGTCTTTCACAGGATGTCCTCGCAGACGGGACTGACTCACGTTTCACTGCAACCCTTCCAACTTAAATTAACCCTTGACTCAAACCGAAGACAGCATGAGTCACTTTAAAAAGATGCCCCGCTCGGCAGAAAGTTAACTTTCTTCCTCGCTGGCCCCGTCCTACATCTTGAGAGAGAAAAAAAAAGAAACACAGAGTCTGGGAGAGACAGGAAATGCTGGCTTCAGCAGTTCCTCTCCTTACAACTCTATGTAATTAGGGGCGAGTGTTTGCGGGTGCATCTCAGTCTGCGATGGGGAAACCAGAGCATGCATGACATCATGGTCCTCCGAGTCTCCTCTACTCGCTGTACGATGTCTCATACTGCTGCTGCCGCCGACTGCAGCTCTCAATCACAATACCGGCCAGATTCAGCGTGCAAGCGCTAAAGGGACAGTTCGACACATTTTCATGGAGAGCTGCTGCAGAGTTTACAGGTTATCATAGTTTAGCTTAGCTTAGCATAAAGGCCTGTATCTCATTTGTGTTATTTATAGAAAATCAGTTCTAGTTGTAGTCTGTATGACATAGGCTGTTAGTCCTTTTTAAATTGACAAATGATGCTACTAGCAAACAGTTACTTATTCAACTCAATATAGCAAATATAAAAACAACCTCAGTTATCCAAAGTGCTGCACAACATAGTATAGGTCCTACATGTAGCTACAATCCTGGGTTAGCGATTTAAATAACAGAAGGAAAACAACATAAATTAGCAACATAGATTAAAAATAAAAGTTAAGACAATCAAAATAATCACTAAAACAAGGTAAAATACAAATAAAAGCTATACTATATACTCATTTATAAATCTAGGCAATACAGAGCAACATCTGCATCCAAGAATAACTCAATGTTCACTCACTTTTTGCTCTGTTTTTGGTCTCAACCACCTCAGGAGGTAAATATCTTTGCTCTACAGGTGTAACATGTTCCACTTTATTGCTAATTTTGCCTTTCTAAGGTTTGGAAAGTGTGTTTTTCTAAAGTTTTGCCATGTAAACAACTGGCTGTGATGAAAAAAAATGATGTAAAACACAACCCAGTAGCTGAACTTTGCTATAAAGCTCCATAAAGCCAGAGTGATCCTTTGTTGATATATAAATATTGCTTACAGGTGTTTTCAAGGTTACTTAACAAAAATGGCTCACACAGCTAGTCATGCTAAATGCTATGCAGATATAAATATGCAGCCTGAAGAATACACCAGTGAAAGTCAAGGTCACACAGTCACTAAGGGACGGTGCATGTAGCGAACACTCCCTTCAGGGTACAGTTTTACCTCAGAGTGAAATATTACACTTTCACGTCATGGTCGTCTCACCTCGAGCAGGAAAAGAGAGAGAGAGGAGCTCAACAGTTTTCTACATTTACATCTCCCCAGAGCCCGAGACGACAGACAAGGTCACTCCCAGTGTAGCCAGCAGCGTATCATTACCCATAATAACATAAACAGTCACTCCTCCATCATGCAAAATGGCACACCGGAGTCTATCTAACCTCATGTTTGTCTGCCCGGCTGTTTACACCTGCAGCTCCGAATCCGATTATCTGTCTGTCTGTGAAACGCTGTGACTTTCCCATCTGTCTGTCTGTTTATCTGTCACAAACTCATCAGTTAAGTGACCAAAAAGGGATGTTTTCGCTCCAGAAACAGACCTGAGATCAGATATTCCTTCTTGCCGGGGGCATCCAGGGTGACGCCACAGACGGCAGACACAGGGGCAGTGAAGACGGCCTCGATGTCCTCGGTAGGCCCCTTGAACATCTGGAGCAAACAAAACGTCACAGGTCAGGAAGAGAGGAGGAGATTGAGATAATCTGAATTTAAAATATTTACTGTCTATTGTTCTTACCAAAACAATGGAATAATTTGCCACATTCAGTTCATTTTTCACCCTCCCAAAACATCTCTTTTCCATTGCATTTGATTCGGCATAGTATTAATACTCCATCATCCTCTGATTGCTAATCTATTTTCTACTGCCTATTTTTAAATGTTCTTTCTCTCAGTTTTTTCCCCCTTTTGTCATTGTTGTTCTTGTTTTGCACATAATTGTAAAGCACTTTGGTCAACATTTGTAAATATGCTCTATAAATAAAGCTGACTTGACTTGACTTACCTTGATCTGTTTGACCTCATACTGGATCCTCTTGATAGGGTTCCCGTAGATGTCGTTCCCTGAGTCCACCTCCCTCTCTCCCACCACCTTTGCTCGGATCACTGTGAAGGAAACAGAGAGGAACAGGGCGTCAGATTGAACGTTTTCATTACCGATTGATCTGCTGTTGTTTTCTCAATGTGTCCCAAAAAAAACCCACAATGTCAAACAGAAAAGCAGAATAGAATAGAAATAGAATATAATTTGCTGAAAGAGGGAAATTTCTGGAAGTTAAGCTTTTTTGTTTCTGTCAATCAACCAATTGTTGCAGATCGAAATCCATCCATTTCATTATTGATTAATCAAATAGTTTTCCTGTTTGATCATGAGACATTGAATGAGAAAAAAAATCACATGTTTAGGTCTCCAAATGTTTTGTTTTATTTGACAGATGGTTCAAAATCCACAGATAAGTCCGTTTAAAATGTAGTCGAGAGAACGACCCAAACAAATGTCTGGCATGAGAAACAACTTTTTTTATATGATTGATCAACGTAACAGCTCTAACACTTCTAACCAAAAGAAAACTGACCTGCAACTTCCCTGGTAATCAATTAATTCATGTTTTTGAAGCAAAAAAGCAAAACACCAAAACCTGCACTTCCTCTAAACGTCCAGTCGAGTCTGGTTCCAAAGTCGAGTCATTCACCACAGACTCCCATGTTAAAATAACCAACTTTACGGCAGAAATAAACATGTTTACAGCCTGGTACACAAAAACATCCACAGCTAATTTCCTCATGTTCATTTAAATTTTCATTAAGGTCACATTTTCCCCTCCTCTTTGCCCAGGTACCGCCGAGATGGCGACGGCGAAGCGGCCCGCTCTGTGAGTGATGTCATGGAGGATGTAGTGGATTTTTTTTAGATGTCTATCAGCAAAAAGATCAAACAATTCTTCCAGTGAAAACGAGTCAGACTGAACAACAACAATGACAACAATCAGTTAAAGTTAAAGGCCCGTTACCTCTCTAAAGATAAAGATACAACCATGACATCATGATGTGATTCAACTGAGGAGCGATGACACTGAATCACAACCACGGCTCCAGATTCCTATCCACCAGCTCTTAGGCTAAAATAAATAAATAAATAAATAAAAGGACCATGGACCAGAGCCACAACAACAACAACAGCAACAGCCAGAGCTGCCTCGAGTCTTTGAGCCATGGCACCGACAACAACACGGGCTTCAGCAGCATCGACAGTCCCGTCCCGTCAATGAAAACCCAAAGTACCGGTTTCCATCGGCGCTTGGCCTGCAACACAAACACGACCAGGAAACCATCAAAAGAGCAGAATTAAGGAATAAGAATACGACTTGGAAGCTGAGATACAGAGAAAGACTTGGCCGGGGGCATGTTTCTCACCGTGTGTGTGTGTGTGTGTGTAGCTACTAGTGCAGTGTGTGTAGTGTGTTTAAATGGCCTGACTGACTACATCAAGCTTCAGCTATGCTTAGGACATTTATTCAGAATGGAAAATATGAGCAATAGAGAGAAAAAAAAACATAAAATAAGCAGGAACAGAGGACACGTAGATAAACACACACACACACACACACACACACACAGTCGACTGCTGTTGCTCTTACACCCTTGGGTTCAGTTTATGGTTTGGAGCAGACACAAATATGGGGGGTTCATGGCTCCCAGCGTTTATAACGTTTCTCGTTTTTCTGCTCCTTCCCTCGTTACTTCCTTTTCCCCTTCTCACCCCTCACTCATCCCCCGCCCCGGTCCCAGAGTGCATGCTTTTCTGCACAAGTAACTACGGCTTCTGCACTTGGGGGCTGGAACTAATGATTATTTTCATTATCAATGAATCATTTAGTCCATAAAACGCCAGAAAAATTAGCCAAATAAAATAAGAAAGAAAAAAAAAAAGTATTAATCAAACTTAACGATGACATAAAACAGCAAAACTTCAGATTTGGAAAGCTGGAACTAGTAAATATTTGGTAATTGGGTCTGATAAATGACTTCAACGATTAATAATCAACAACCAAAATTGTAAACCCTCAAATGATTTTCTGACGAGGAGCGCACCAAGAGCTCTACTAACGACTATGAGTCTGCAGATTATTTAATTTGGTCTATAAAGTGTTGGAAAGTGTATGAAAAGTGCCCCATTTTCTATTTCTATAGTTTAATTAGTGGAAATGGTCTGGTGGTGATGGTGCAGAGATCTGCACTTGAAACCAATGAAGTGTATTTTTCTACAGTTCTTAAAACTGTTCTGAATGAACAACGGCAGCATGTGATGGGAAGCAAGTCTGTTGTAGCGTTTTAGTGTCTTTCAGCCTGTGGCTTTGATTTTTTTTTTTACAACGATAATGTAACTTTGCTGATGTGGTTCAGTCTCGTTTGAATGCAGTTAATATCTGATGTCAGATCACAGCAACTAAAGAAAAAAAAAAGAAAAAACACCTGCTCAGCACTAAACATCGTGGAGCATTTAGCGGCTAAAAAGACAGAAACTGGTGGAGACCAAAAACAGAGAGCGAAGAGGCCGGTGTGCTCCAGCTGAACAGTTTCCTCTCCCAGTTACTTTGATAATCTTAAATGTTTTCATATCAATAACAACTCTGAAACACTATCAATGTCCTTCCTGTCAGAAAAAATATGTGCTTGGTATCTCCATGTTTAAACAACACTATGTTCTCGTCCTCCTGTCCATCACGTCATCATATGCGCTAGTTTTTCTATCATATCTGTCACTGATTATTGGGCCTGATTACTGGTTTGCCGTGATGTTAACCGTTTGTTAACACAATCCTGCCAACTTTATGACGATCATGGGTCAATGTTGTGTTAACAGACTGTTGTGCTGCCCCCAAGTGGCCAAAGACGTGAAATAATACAGATTTGGTTTCGGATTCAGACGAATTTTGGGCTTTTTGATGGGTCGAATGTTTGGTTCCTGCTGAACCTTATGACATTGATCGAACCCTACGCTTGCCCTAAGCACGTTGAAAGTTTGGCCCCTGCTCCTTACACAGATGATCAAATTTCATCATTGATATGTCAAATCACTTATGTAATCGATTACTGTCTAATACTTACCAGATATACTCAGATTTTTATAATTTTGTCAAAGTTTTACCAAAAATGAGTCACCTGGGATGGTACCTTTAAGACAAAAGAAGGTGATTCCAGTCGAACTATATAATATGTTCAAGTTTGCAATGACACTGTTAAAGCATTTTGTATGAGTCATCCGACTGAGTATGAACGTTCGCATGGCGGCAGAGTCTGCAGACAGCAACAGACAGGTATTCTGTTTCAGATTCGGCTGAATCTTGAACAGTGGATTTGGCAGAAACTCCAAAATCAAAATGTGATACATCCCTCCCTCCCTAAAGAAAAATTATAAATAACTAACTTATAAATAACATGAAAGAGATGAAGGAGTTCATATGAATGGCCAAATGAGGGTTTAATATCTTTCTAGTAGATAAAGATATGACGTGATGATGATGATGATTAGCTTTCAGAGATTAGCACATTAACACAACCCAGAGTTCTCAGGGGGAGGATAGAAAACTGAGCCATTACTAGCTACTGATCAATGGATCTGTGAAATAATCCCTCCCAGTGCTTCAAGAGAAACCAACCCCAGTTTCTCACCAGCAGCGGACCTCTGCATTCAGGTTCCACTCTGATGCTTATGCAAATATGCAGCAGCAGCCAGAGTACACACATAAACACACACACACACACATACGCAGCAGTATACCTGGCTGGCGTCTCTCCTGCATTCCTCCCAGTTTTTCCGCTCTCATTTCCTGACCTCATTCTGAGCCACAAACTAATGAGCAAAAGAATCAGCAGCAGGACACAATACAGAGGGGAAATTACCCTGCTATTCACACTGGATTGCTGTTATGAGAGCTTATCTGTCCACCTCGGTGCTGCAGACATGTTTACTCCTCAGCCCCCCCCACCACCACCACCACCACCAACCACCCCCTCTGCAATAAAGCCAGAGCTGATGATCCGGTGCAGTCTAAACAGCTTGTTACGGAGGCAGGAGCAGCAGACTACACAGGGTGATGATGATGATGATGATGCTGAAATAGCACGACTGCGACTACGACTACGACGACACCGTGGAGCCGAGTTTCCCTGCACATTGATCCCAAAGTCATCTGATCAGCAGCAGTCAGTCAATCAGCGACTGAGAGCCCCCCCCCCATCCCCATCCCCATCCCCATCCCCATCCCCTCCACCATAAACCACCAACTGACCCACATTTCGCCTGTTCCTCTACCCTCCCGACCAGGGCGACGCTTAATGACTTATACATGCGTATCAGTTGCACTACGCAATGTTTTCCATGCAAACCCCATATGAACACACACACACACACCACATCCTAAGTGCCCACCCCCCCCCCCCCCAACCCCACCAACACCGCATGACTATCCATTTCTTTTTTCATACTCCAGCGACCACCAAATCATCTCCCGGCTCTCCTGATGTGGTTTCTCTGAGCTCCAGACGTTATGTGGGTCCCTCTGTTTAACCTGTCATCTCCACACAGACGGACCGAGCCGCCCTCACATCGCCGTTCAGCTGGCGACGCTCGTGAACCTCTGGCAACATCTGGATGAAGACCTGGCTGCGCAGCGAGTGAGTGAAGCTCTGGTTTCACTCGGTGAGGTCTTCCATGATACAGGTATTGCTGTCAGGGTCAATATCAGCTGATTTTTGTGTTTTGTGAGTTTTTATTACCAATTTGTGTTTCAAGTTATATTGTTGATTATTTTACTGATCTGCAGCTGCCGATTTTCTTTTCAATATTGATTATAAAATGTCAAGAAAAAGCCAAAGTGACCACCGCAACACAAGAGCGTTCAATTCACTAAGATATACTACAACAAACAAAAGCAGCAAACTCTCACATTTGAGACGCAGGAATTACTGAATCTCCAACCTATTCACCTTTTATGTCAAATAATCACCTGTTCAACCATTTATAATGATAATAATAACAATAATAGTGGGATTAATTGACTTTTTGGCCATTTGAAGGCGGTGGAACGAGATGTAAACACAATACTGATCTATCATCACCTTTTTTTGTTGATGTGCAAACAGTTGTCATATTTAGAGCAACATTAGATTTGTATCAAGAGGCGGCTTGACTGATGTAAATCTAATGTCCACTCTTTGTTTGTTTCTGCCTGCATTATGATGAGACAGGGGATGAAAAGCTGCTTTTTTAAAAAAGTTTCTAAGGTCTCCAGAAGGAAATGTCCGTCTCTACAGCTGCACTAAATGCTGCACTGTGTTCACCAGCTGGTTGCTAACAGCACCTGTAGCGCAGGTAGAGCTGAAAGCAACAGTGACGGGCCGGATGACAGCGAATGACAGCAACGCATTCGAAGGCTGGGAAAGAAAAACAATGAGCTGAAAGAGCCTAAAACGCTCCACAACACTGAGGAGAACTAGTAGTAGAACTACTAGTGTCATCCTTTCACTGTTTTCACTGTTAATTGGGTTTATTGATTAAAGGGACTACGCAGAGTTTCGGAAAGCGAAGAATTTTCACACTAAATTTCCCTTGAGCCTCCGCGCGCACCATGAAATTCTTGGACCGGCGCAAGACGAACGAAAGTGAAACCATTTGCCAAGAATGTTTTCATTCATCAAGAATGAAAGTCGGAGGTTCGAAGATGATCAGATACTGTCGTAGTCCCGACCATAAACAATGCCAACTAGCGATCTGGCGGCGTTATTCCCATGATCCGTCGGGCAGCGTCCGGGAAACTGAAACTAGGAAATGCTGCAGGGTGAGTCATCCACTAAATAATAATATCAAAATAACTATAAACACAAAACGATATATTTATCGAAAATTTACCCATTAACAAGTGACGGTAACGTAGATTCTTCCACATTAATATGAGACTCTTTTATAACCAAAAGCAAACTCCTCGTAGTCCCTTTAACGACAGTATTAAACCAGGTTTTACACAAGCGGGAACCTTGCACAAATGTTTATGCAAACACACCTGATATGAAGTAAACCAGCTGCATCCATCCATCTATCCATCCATCTGTCCATCCATCCATCCATCCATCCATCCATCCATCCATCCATCCATCCATCCATCCATCCATCCATCCATCCATCCATCCAGCACCCTCTAAAACAGATGCTGTGATTCATTTTCAAACAGGGCAACTTGAGGTTTTGGGGTTTTTCTTTTTTTCTTTTTCTAGCCACTGTTTTTCTTATGATGCATGCTAAGTACTTTTCATGAAGAAAACATGTCTGTGTTTCCATAAATGGAGACGTGTGCATGTGTTGTTGCATGTCCAGCTCTGTTTTGCTGCTGCAGACAGACAGACAGACAGACAGACAGCGGGGTGACGCTGGTCTTCCACGGCGCCCAGCCTCAGGACAGTCTGACAGGGCCGGGCTGTGGGGAAGTTCCCCTTTGTGGGCAACAGATTTATATGAAAAGAGGATGTTTGTCTCCGTACATGTGTGTGCGTGTGTGTAATTGTGTGCGGTGAGTGCATGACACTGCTCGATTTTTTTACGGCCTGTGGTCTAAACCTAGAGCATCGGTTAGCATGAAAAACAGAAGGTGACACACACACACTCATCCATGCTGCTGGTTGTGTGTGTGTGTGTGTGTGAAGAAGTAAAGACTGAGATCCCATTTCACCCAAACAAATCCCAACTGTCAGGCCACATAACTATTGACAGTGTCGCTTTGTTGTTGTTGCCCACATGCGCATTCTGCACAACCAGACCAGACAAGACAACACAACCGACTCTTCTCTGACTCTTCTTTGCAAAACTGATCTCAGGCCTGTGTGTGTCTCCTCTGCCCACAGCCCCAAACAAAAAAACCCACACAGTGTCATCTTCAGATCCGCCATGAAATCATCATCATCACCACCACCACCACCACCGGACAATGACATCGACGGCCACTGCTGCCGCTTTTGGCCTTTAAACGCACCCACACACACACATTCACACAAACACACACTGATGAAAGCCTTGTTGTTGACTCACACACCCTTTAAAAACAACACACACACACACACACCAAACACAAATACACCTCTGCCGGTAGACATCCTGTCTCTGATGACCTGCCACCTCAGCGAGAGATTGAGTCACACCTTGAAAGTAGAGTTGTCATTTTGCAATAGGAAATTACAGACACACATCTTATGCACACAACTGCACACACACACACACTTGCGCTTGTGTAAAGTCAAATTAAAATAAAATAAAAAAGCAGGAAGGAAAAAAAAGATGCAGCCAGAGTAGTGTGGTCTTGAACTCTCCCATTCTCAGGGATACCATGCATATTTTAACTTCGACCGTGACTTTTATTACTTTTTCCTCTGAAACACGCCCTGAACTGACAGCCAGATGTCACAGTGTGTGTGCGTGTGTGTGTGTGCGTGTGTGTGTGAGAGAGAGAAAGTCGGCCGTGCAAGGGCAGCAGGCCCACTGTTGTCTATATGAGGCCTGTGGAAGTCTATGTGTGTGTGTGAGAGAAGGAGAGAGTGTGAGTGTGTGTCCCAAAGTTGGGAAAATCCCAGCAACATTCCTGTAATTCCTCCCAGCACCACCCCTCGCAGGAAGAAACAAGGCAGGAATGGAAATTTAAAGAAAAAAAAAAAAGGAGGAGGAAAGCTCGCGGTGTGACATATTCTGTGGTTGAGATTCAATCCCCCCCCCTCTCCTCCTCACTCTCTCCATCCCTTGTCCTCCTCTCTGCTCTTTCCCTCCTTGTCTCTTTCCCCTCTCTCTTGTGCCACGTTGCCCTGTGAAAGCCAGGAGACGCTGCTGCTGCGTCCCGGAGCTGCCGAGGGTGAAGCCTGGTAAACACACACATACATACACACACACACACACACACACACACACTCAGAGCTTCAGAGCCGAGACATTATGTCCAGTGATGGGAGCCGACTAACACACAAACATAGTGCACTGAGATATGACAATGTCGTCCCCCCATTTTTTTTTTTTTTTATAAACTGAGATATTGCAGTGAAATCAGGAGATAACTGCTGTAAAGTTCATTTAGGTTATCATAGGCGATGTTATTGTTGTGTTGATATGAATTTTATAAAGACATTATATGTAATTATGCATGTAGCCCCTTCAAATTTGTGCAAATACTCCTAATTCTGTTTCCTAAATGGTCCCAAAAGCTCAAATCTAGTCAACATGACATGACAAAAAATAATACAAAAATGCCTGTCTGCTGCAAGTGTGCAGCCTTAAATGCAATGCAATGCAATGCAAACTGTCTGGGCCATGGCCTTGAGGAGCAACACCCTGCACCTTCAAGGCTTTTTCCAGCGGTTTTCCTGCAGCCTGTGAGAGCCCATTCAGCTCAGCGAAGCACCGGAGCTGCTGAGTGCAACACAACACAACACAACACCGCCGCTGGAGCTCCAGAGCAACAACATGGGCTGGGTAAACAACAACAATAACAACAAGAGCAGCAGCAACAGCAACAGCAGTAATAACAACAACAACAACAACAACAGTCCCCGGTGCTGTACTCACCTACATCGGCGTTGCAGAAAGCCTGTTGCGGATGCACCGGAGCGCAGCTGCAAGCCTCCGCGAGCTCCTCCGCCCTCCACAGCAGCAGCAGCGCGAGCGCGTAGAGGATGAAGCCGTTCACTGAAAACGGCATTTTGTTATTAAAGTAAACAATGATGCTGCGATAATGTTGTTGTTATTGTTTTGTTGTTGTTGTTTTGGTTTTTCTCTCTCAGCCTCTCCGCTGCTGTGTGCTGCGCAGATAGGTTCAGATAGGCTGCAGTGTAGATCCAGCGGCAGCAAACTGCGTCCTCCTCCCCAAGGGGTTTCTTTCCTTTCTCTTTTTCTTTTTCTGGCGACGTCAACAAACACAACAACAAAAACAACACCGGACGGTTGAAGCTCGGTTGACCCGGTACTGGAGGTGAGGATACTCGGTGGGCCTGCTCGGAGATGTCCCGGTCAGTGTCAGCCGCTGCTGTCTGTCTTTTCAGGACTGTGTTTTCCTTTCGGAGGTCGAGGCGGTTTTATAAAGCTGCCGAGCGGCTCCTCCCCCTCGGCGGCGACGCCTCTGGCCGGCAGAGGGCGCTGCCTCCTCCCCGCTCTGGTCTGGAGGAAGGAACTACCATGGATCTGCCGCCAAAAAGTCTCAATATTAGAAATTCTCTGCTGATACCAAAGTCTGCTCTGGTGCATTACCACCACAACACAACAGTCCTTATAGTTTAATAAAAACATATATTAGAAATAAAAAAAATAGATTGAGTTCAGTAAAATTAAACCCTATTAATGATAAAATAACATTTGGGGATGTTCCCTGAAGGCTTGAGATTTATTTAGGCCGATTAGCATGGTTGTGTATGACTCATTAGGCTATGTTGTGAACAGATTAAAAAAAAAAAAAAAGTATTCTGGCTGATCCAGTTTGTCTCAATATCAATTATACATTTATAAGACTATATTATTCTCTTACATTTTACAGGTTTTCGTGTCAATATATCAATTTTAGCACTTGCTAACAATGCAAAACAGTGTTGTGACCAGGTTGTGACACATTTTAGTTAGGCTACATCAAAAACCAAAAAATGAATCCTGTGGTTTGGATATTGCACAAGATCATATTGCGATTTTGTTTCAAAATGTGTCTTTGCGTAAGGTCCAAACAAGATTCAAACTGCTTTTAAAACTATTTAGCATTTGGCTTAAAGTTTGATAACATATTAGAAATAAAAAATATTAGATTAAGTTAAATTTAATCAAACTAATGATAAAATAACATTTAAAAAAGGAATCAGTGGAAGATAAAGACGTTCCTTCAGGTTTGAGGTTTATTTAGGGCTATTAGCATGGTTGTTTATGACTCATTATTATTGTGTTGTAAACAGGTGAAAATACATTTCTGGCTGATCCAGTTTATACGTCAGGATAATAATTATAAATGTATAACACTAGCATCTTACTCGTTTACATTTGATAGATTTTCATTTCAGTATATCAGTTTTAGTACTTGCCAACATTGCAAAACAGTATTATGACACAAAACAAAACAGCAGCTCCTGTGGTTTGGATATTGCACTAGGTCATATTGCGATTTAATTTCAAAATGTGTCTTTACGCAAGGTCCAAACAAGATCCACATCTTCAAACTGCTTTTGAAACTATTTAGCACTGGCTCAAATGTACAGTTTCTACTATTGCATTGATCTTTACTGATGCTCCTGTTCTTCTTCTCCAAAGTTACATCACAACTTTTATATGTAATGGTATATATTTACTTGTCATTGTCTTCTCAAAATGTGAATATGAAGTTTGATTTGTCAACGTTTCATTCCACATCTGGTGACGTGTCCTTAACCCAGTTCAATGCACACATCTGGATGTGCTGTGCTGTATCTTCTCTCTGGATCTGAAGTCAACAGCTACGCAGTGTTTATTTGCCTGGTTCGTAATAATGGAGAATTAATTTGTAATGGTTCACAGATTACAGGCTCGACTAATTTTAGTTTATGGTAGTGCTGTTAAACCTGCAGCATCATCATCATCCAGTGGTACGGCCCCCCGACGTTCATGCGACTCTCATAAATCACAGTCACACGAAGCTGCTGCAATTATGACTCAGCTTCTCCACAAAGCTTAATTAAAAACAACCTAAAATTAAAACCGGACAGCTTCTTCTTGACAGCCTTGTTAAATGCTGCCGAAGACTTAATATAGATCATTTTGTCACAAACAGAATTTAGACTTCTTTATTCCAAATATTTGTGTGGTTTTATTCCAGCTGAGTCAGAGTTTACAGGATGACACAACCCAAATGGCTATTGGCTAACCCCTCTCAGATAAAGCATACAAACACGTCAAAGATCTACCTTTGTTCTGGCAGAAGAGGGCAGTATCCTCCACCTTTAACCACACAACCACCACATCTGACAGTTTCTCTCACGCCACAGCCACACTGCATGACCATTTCTGACTTCTCTGTGCATAGAAGTATTATTTGTGTGTGTGTGTGTGGTTTCACAGTAAAGCCAATGATAACAATGACACAAAAAAAAACAAAAAAAAGCACACAAACAGAAAACCCAGCAGCGTTGTTGCTCCTGCCACTTTTTTTTTTTTTTTCTCGAAGGCACAGATTGTAAGGAGGCTTGGCAGGCAGAAGCATTTTCCAACATCGAGACACACGAGAAAACAACTATACGGACGAGTCACACCGTGAAAGAAGACAAACTAACACAGAGATCTACGCCGTGAAAATGAAACATGATGTTCCTGAGAGGAGAATCATTTTGGTTTCTCAACAGGAGTACACTCCCCCCTTCATATGTCACGTTTTAACGCAAAGGAAACATTTGACCCAAAAGAAAAAGAAAATTGGATAAAAAATAGAAGAAATTACACAACTGATCAGAAATCTTTCCACCTATAAGCACCATTTTGTAGATATTGAGGCTATAAGTATTTCATCGTGACTGATAACCATTAGAAAATCAAGTCAAATGGACACAAACACACACATGTATCCGCTCTCATGTGTCCAATAGGTAACAGTTATATATCATCCCTCCGTCGTTCAGCCTCACAGGCCTTTGTTGAAGTAAACTTGTTGTACAGCGTCTCCATATCGGGACACGATGGAGTCTCTCAGCTCCGGCTCCAGACTGGACACGGCCATAGAGCTGTTAGAGAGAGAGAGAGAGATGGAATAAGTTAGATTAAACAAACTAACGCTGGTTTGTTTGCTTGTGCAGAAAGCCTCAGACTAAACAGACATGTCCTAATCATTACTAATGAGTTGGAGAGGACATGAGTTTCTCAGACTAAATCCATTAGTTCAATTAGGATCAACAGAACGTTCTCTTCAGCCGCTTTTAAAAACATTTTCATGCTCACAAAACATATTACTGAACCACATCTGCTCTTTTTTTTTTGACACAACTATGTGAACATAAGGGACTATATGAAACAAGTTGTTGCATATATAAGAGGGCCAAGTCTCTACAGAGATCTTTTATTCATAGAGTCGTATCATTATGGAATAACCAACATCCATATCTCCACTGTAGTAAGCACAACAAAATCGGTCTTAAACGTTATTTGAAAATGTAAATTGATTACGGCATTGTAAGGGAACTGTTTAAGTAGCTTTGTGTTAAGTTAATTGTTCATTTCTCTTTAATTGTTTTGTGTGTTATTTTTGGTTTGTTTTGTTATATTATGGTTGGTGGATTAAATTCTGGCTGTTAGGTTTTTGTTTTATTTATATTGAATGCTAATATGTATGTTTGCTTTTGTATGTTTCGTGAGGACCCCAGTATGATTAGCTGAATGCTACGGCATCAACTAACGGTGATCCGTAATAAAATATATAAATAAAGAAATATGTTTCTACGATATGAGGAACGGAAATTCTGATTTCTGTCCCTTCAAGCTGTGACTCCGACGTTGTGGATCGTCTGTCGTTTTTGCAACAAATCTTAAAATCTCCAAACTGTCACTATCGACCAGGCTCTGCCGCTGGTCCAGCATAAATCTTGTGACTACTTCAACTCAAAACCTCCCTGAATTAAGTACAACTGGTCCAAAATGACACTCAAAAAGGGTTCATGTGACAGTTTTAACACCTTTAACGTCGCTCCTGTTCAAGTTTAGCATTAAATTTAAAAATAAATTCCTCTGATCACTTAAAGAGCTCTACACTGCATCTACAATCTGTGTGACCTGTCTCTTTAAACATGCTTTTACATGATGTCCTCCTTGTCTGTGTTTTATATCGCCACTGTGTGTTTTATCCTTTTCACTGTCTTCACAGTCTCCATCTGTGTTTTATACTTTCGGCCTGTGTTGAACTTTGTGGCTCTTGAAAAGTGTAAATTAAGTTACTCACAGACTGACAACAGACTATTTACTGAATATTCAAACTTTTGAACCCCAATGTAATTCAACCTAATTTACAAATTGACTGTCAATGAACCAGACAATAATCTAATCATGCCTTTTCCCCCAAACATCTCAGACTGTGTCTGCACTGAGATTAATAAACTACTCATTTTCTAATAAACATCAATCTTACAAAGAAGGAGAAGAAACATCCCACACACTACTCATTGCTCGGCATCACAGCTTATTGATTATTCAAACCTCTTGGTCTCTCTCAGTGATTAATACATTGTCATGCAGTGTTTGGGATATTCTTATTATTATTTGCTCCTGTACCTGAGATCATGTGGATGTGTGAACTCTCATCTAGAAAATTGGCCAATAAACATAAACGAGCTGAATCTTGTTTTGTTAAAACTTTTGTTCCGTTTCCTCGTCTCAAGAAAACACAAAGCTGCTTGTGAAGCACTTTTCAACAACAAGGCCATTCAGAGTCGTTTATATAACGACATAAAGGCATAACGAGGAGTTATAAAAGAAACTAGGTAATATAAAAAGACAACGAGACACATATCGGCTATAAGCAAAGTGAAATATAAGAATAAGTTCACTGTAAATAGAATAAATAGTAGAATAAAAATCACAGATAATTGGTGCCATTTAAACGTATTAATGATGAAGAGGCCGTTGTGATTAAAACCAATGCGAGGGCAGCGAATGCACCATTAAGTTTATAAGCTTCATGTGTTGTCAGCAGGTTAAAGTACAAACACAGGTTCATTACCATCTCTGAGGAAACAGGGAGCAGGCCGCCGGCACCATGAAGACCAAACTTCAAACAGAAAAGAAACAAAAAGAACAAAGTTAGTCGATTTTTTTTTTCTTTTAACTTTACGAGGACGATAAAAATTCCTGCAAACCCTGTAACCCTCCGTCTACTTACAAGACGCCGACCATCATCACTTGAATCGGCCCGTGGAGGAAAGTGATTCTCTGTGAAAAGACAGAAAGAAAAAAAGAGTTGATCGGAGATGCACATATTCATGTTGATGAATCTGAGCAGGAGAAGACAAAAGGTCTGACCTGCATGAACTTGTACTTCTCCAGCCTCTGCATGATGATGGGGAGCACGACTGACAAGAGAGAGAGAGGAAGTTAACAGAGGACGAGGATAAACTTCAACAACTCGATTAAATATTCATGAAATTAAACGTGTCTGCTGCTGCTGCTGCTGCTGCTGCGTACTCATTCCTGGTGCAGCCATGGTGATCCGAGAGACGACCACCTGCGTGATGCCTTTCACTGCTGCTTTCTGTAGAGGACACACACACAAAAAAAGAGACGATTCAAAGACAAAAACATAATTTTCTTTTTAAGATTGTAAACTGTTGTACATTTATTTTCGAATACAGAAAGAGTGCTGACCGTAGAGTGACCCAGCTTGTTCCCGTTTTCATCGGTGACAGCAATGCCGTTAAGAATCTCCCTGAGAAACAGAGAAAAACATGTATTAAAGTGCAAAATTAAAAGAGAAACTGGAGGTAAAAATGTTTGTGTCACACAGGAGCTTCAGTGTTATTATTTTTGCAAACATTTGGAGGACTGGATACAATTAAATGGTGGTAGATTAAAAGAAAAACATTGTTTTGTCTCTTCTTAGATCCTCCCTTACAGATTTGGCCTGTTTTTTGTTTTTTTCCAAAACTGCATTGCTTCGATCTATAATTGCTAAACCCAAAATAAATTAAGGTGAGTAATGACACAGCAGACATAACAGTCTGTCTCCGTCTCCCCTGTGACTAATACATTGATTTTGATGTGTAAAATTGGTGCAGTGCTCTTTTAAAATAGGACGTGAGGTCACATCTGCACAGCTCAGTACGTACAAGACTATATGTTTGTTTATGTATCTGTACATTATCAATCAATTGGTATAGTCAAGCCACTTGCATGGATAAAAAAGAAAAAATGAAATCCTATATTTATACCTGACGATATTTTTTATTTTTGGAGATGTTATATTCAGATCCGGCCTCCCTCCACACTCCTAATTACAGCTCTAATAAAAGATCCACTCAGTGTGAAACACGTCTCACCACTATTTTAAGACCATTAACGCAGCATTAACGCAGCATGAACACAGCGCTTCATGATCTCACACAGGAAATGTGACGAGGTTTTGCCAGTGAACTCTGCACCATCCAACATACAGATCTCTGCCTGCACACATGCAACCCAATGTCAAGTGGTGTAACTGGTATTTTACTATATACAGGAAAATAAATCTGAATATGGATCACTTCTGCAATGCAACACTATGTTTCCTGACAAATTTTACATAACTTTATATCACATTATTTAGAAAAAAAAGCGATGTTTTTAGGATTCTCAGTGTTGCTAAAAAAAACGCATTAAAATTAAAATATAAAAAAAATCCATTTCAATTTAATGTTTTCAGAAGAAATAAAAGTATACTTTAATCCACTGTAGGCGGATCTTTTGTGGTTACACCATTTGACATTTGCATTTGCGTTCAGTCTTTTGAAATGACATAAAACCAACACGAATACAAAATGTACACAAATCTGATCTGAGACATATATATGAAAATGTCCCCCCCCCCCCCCAAGTGTTTAAAGAGGAGAAACTCACTGTTGCCTCATCATAGGAATGTTAACACAGTTGGCTGCTGCCACGGCTGCAAACGGGACCCAGCGAGCGACAAGAGGCGGAGCTTTCTGCAGGAGAAGGTGGAGACGGAAACATAAGGCAGGTGATGCAAACACGAGGAGAAGCACAGGTGTAAATAATAGGAGTTTATGATTCAGCTCATTATTATGTCATTTAATATTCTCTAAATGTTAGCTGTATCCGCTAAGGACGACATAAAGATGATGGAAGCTTGTTTAAATGTTTCTAATTTTAGGATGACTCATTAAAAACTCGAAGCACTCAGTAAAACTTGAGCAGGTGCAGGAAACAGGAAGCAGGTGTCCGTACCTTTGTGTAAAGGTTCAGTCCGACGGCCGTGGCCAGAGCTGTGCTGGTCGCTGTGATGTAGGCGACGCCGATCTGCCTGAGAGACACAACAACAACACAAAACAGCAGCAGCTGTTGTCGGTTCATGTGTGTTTTGACCTCAGAGATCACACTCGTCTCATCCTGATGTGATTTAATGCACATTTGTTTATATTTAGCCACATATAATCCTACAGTGTGTTTGTGTGTGTGTGTGCAGATCAGAGTCAGTCCTACTCCAGACCAGAGGGTGGTGGTAATGCACCTGCAGTTGGCTGAATATCACAGGAAGGAGGTGAATAACAGAGCACAGCATAGTATATTGTTGTTGTTCAGTATATATATTTTTTTATCCTTGATCAGTTTAAGCTGATAAATGGAAACTTTATAACCAACTCTTCCCGCTATGATGTTGGTGCTGCTCCTTGAAAGATGAAATACACTGTCCAGTTGAAGGAGAAGTCCGGTCATTTTCTAAGTAACGCTCTACAGCTCTGGGTCCCCGAGTGCGACCACAGGAACAAATCCCAGAGGAATCTGTGCAGCCGGGACCTAGCTCTTCTCCTGCTAGCTGCGCTACACTGCAGTTAAACAGCAAAGTAATGGGGCAGAACTTTAAAACCGTGACTTTGGCCTCTATATAATGCTCAGAATATCACTGCATGCTTTGTAACATCCACCAGTTCCTTACCACACAACACTGAGTGTGCATAACTCTGTTAATATGAAAGAGCGTATGAGTGCTAGATGTGTGTTTTTATCACGTACCTCTGTTTACTCTAGCTTCCTGGGTAGACCTTACTAGTTGACTGTCGAGCTGTTTCCATATCAACAAAGACAAAAACGCGAGGAAAACATGGATTTAGGAGGAAAAAAATGATTTTGGATGGGAAAAAAAGCATCAATATGATTATAACTGTTTTATTTCCCCATCCAAAATCATTTTTTCGCAATAATTTCTTGTCTTTTATTCATCACGTCCCCGGTTGTTCAACATCGAGCTGTGTGTTCAGGCTGCAGCGGCGGCACGATTCACCCTACCAAAAGTGTTGTTTACCACTTGAATTAGTTTTGAAACATTATTTTAAAGTGGAGAAACTATGTAGTGTTGTTCGTCTTTCCACCTTAAAAACCAACTTTTTTGTGATTGTTCCTGGCAAAATGGAGATGTATGAAGTTGTGGCTCCTCTGCACAAGAGCATGAGGTCTCATCTATTTTTTATTTTTCTCTTGTACTTGAGTTGTCGAGTGTGTGTGTGTTTCCTGGGCTGTACTTAGTGTTGTAACAATTGGAGCAAAGATGTGGATTTATATCTGGATGAGACGAGACATTTCCACTGCGTGTTCATCGTGGGTCTTACTTGGGAGTGATCGGGGAGGCAGCGTTACGGTTTGTGTAGTTGACCAGAGCGTTGAAGGACTGATTCACCCACTGCCAGAACACCACAGCAGGAACTGTCCTAAAAAAACAGACACATATAGTTTTAAAGGAATAGTTCACCAAAAAATGAAATTCAGTCATTATTACAGTCCTGTATTGATTCATGCGCCCCAGGGAAATTCAATACAGGACTGTTTAGGCTGTAAAAATGTCCTAAATGACGTTGTTTCGAGTAAACTCTGGACTATATCCATTCAGGACACTTGGATTGCAGTGGACGAGCAGTATGGAGGAATATTAAATGGTTTTTGTGTAGTTTTATGGACGTTTTTGTGTCAGGCGCTATTGACTCTCATATAAGGATTTTGTTGGACAGATGCACTTTGAGGAATAAAAAACTACTCCAGAGTATTCATCAGCATGAGGGTGAGTCAATAATGACAGAATTTCATTTTTTGGGGGTCAACTATTCCTTTAAAAGCCCCAGAGCTTCCTCCTCTGTGCAGCGTGTGGTGAAAACGCAGCTCGTCCACCTGTAGAACTGCAGCATGAAGCCGGTGATGGCCATTCCCCCTGGGACCTGGAAGGACATGCGGCCGATGAGGTTCATGCGGTCTCCGGTGTCGGGGTGGAAGGCCGAGTCGTACAGCTTCTTGGCGTAGTGGAGCTGCTCCTCTGAGGTACCGGGAGGGATGGATCCTGCCCTGGAGAGCACCAGAAAACACACACACACACACACACACACACAGACAGACACACACGAGTGAACACACTCATCAGCTTCCCCCAGAAATGTTCTGGCATATCCTGTTCTTTCAGTTTTTTTCGTGTTGAATCTTGCAGGTGACCCCAGGGAAAATCCACTCAAACACAAATTTTACATTCTCCGCACGCTTCTGTCTCGACTCTGGAGCCAAAACCACTGATGATTTTCATAATAAAAGTATCATGGGATTCATATTTTCATATATTAATAGATTGTTCTGTCTACATCAGGTCAGAAAAAAGTGAATAAACAAACCACCTTATGATTCTGTGTCCTGTTCACACTTTGTACAACAACGTACGAGCTGTTTTAGGTTAATTAATTAATGCAAATCAAAAGACTTTAATCCTAAAGTTGACACCAACAAAAATGTTTGTCTTTTTATTTTACGTATATCTTTTTGCAGCAGATGAATTTTAAACGTTGCAGGGGGAGTGATGATGAACCAACTGAGCTGTTAAGACGAAGAGCTGCAGGCGATGTGTGCAGCATGTAATCAGATCATAGCTGCAACAGAGGAGAGACTGTGAAACCCCCCCCCCCCAACCCCCGAGTGTTTCTCCCCCCGTTCTGTCCCACACAGTCACCTGCGACCCTCTCTGTCCCAGATAACGTAACGACTCTGTAGGTTTTAAATGTGCCATCACTTTTACTTGTTTCAAGTTTTGTGTTTGTCTGCCATTTTGATGCAGCAGCTGGTTCGAAGGACTACAATACCCATGAGCCCTCAGGAGCCATATACAGCAGCACAAACACACCATTGAGAGGTGCTTAAAGGTTTGATGTACACAAATGTGCAGCCATTTTGTGACATTAGTAAATCATGTATGTTTGAAATGATTTATCTATTTTATTCTAATCTTTAAAGAGCAGGAGTTTTAAAAGTAGATGCATGAGAGATAGCCCAGATATCACATTGTATAAGACAGTTTTTATGTTTTCTTTTTACAGGGTTTTGGTAACATTTTAACTAAATAACAATTAATTGCGTAGTAATGTCAAGAAATAGCCTTAAAAATAACGGTCAATTTCATAGAGAGCGGAAGCTGAAGAGAGGCTCGCCATAGGACTTCAATTCAGAAAAAATCTCCAGATAACTGAATGGAAGTCAAAATTTTATTTTGTGATCCGATTGAATTGTGTCATGAGAAAAATATATGACCTTTACTTATTTAAAACATCGTGTTTCATGCCAAGAAATCAGCAGTTTGTCGTAAAACGTTAGCGGAAGAATGTATTTTTTATTTTCCTGAATTTTATTTTATAATAATTTTACAACAAAACTGCTGATTTCTTGACATGAAACGTGATGTTTTAAACAGGTAGAGGTCAGATATTTTTCTCATGACACAACTCAATCCGATCACGAAATAAAATTTTGACTACCGTTCACTTACATGGAGATTTTTTCCGAATTGAGTTCCCATGGTGAGCGTTACTTCCTGCTTCCGCTTAAGCTCTCTATAGTAATGTGGAGAAATATAGCCAAGAAATAACGATTGATTGCAAGGAGTGGGTGGAGAAAAACATTTCCCCAAAAAATTCAAAGCATGAAAAGCATGTGTCTCTTTTGCCTTTATGAAAAACATGACATTATTATGAAATTGACCGTTATTTCTTGGCTATTCCTTGACATTATCATGTAATTAGCGGCCTGTAAATTAAAGGGTTACCTGTGTTTTTTTTTGTTTTGTTTTTACCTGCAGCTTTCGACCAAAGCTTTGGCCTCGTCTAGGCGTGAGTCAGGCAGGGCCACCGTTCGCCAGTCGGTGATGTTGAAGAAGTGCTTCAGTCGGCCCATAAACGTAGACTGATCCCATCGTGGGGCATCGATGTCAAAAGAACTCAAAGCCATTTTGTTTAATTAATAAAAAAAAAAAAAAGAAAGGAAGAGAGAGAGAGTCCAAACTTAATGCATTAAAAAGTTAAAAGTCTGTGGTTGGACTCTGGTCACTCTGCAGCTGCAGTCGGAACCTGGAGACAGAGAAAAAGGAGATGTAAAATGTAACAAGAAATGTATAAAATAAAGAAATGATAAAAACAGAAACATACATGAGATTAAACCAGCTGTTAAAAAGCCTGAATTGACCTCAGAGTTAAGTTAAGTGAATAACATGAAGGTCACAGTCTGAGACCCTCGTGTCAACACAACCCTGGTGTAACATTAACAGGTTGGTAGTTCAGTGGGTCACAGAGCGACGGACCCCTTCACCTCTGACCTCAGGAGGAACCAGAGATCTGAGTGTGTGTGTGAGGGGTTAGCATGTATGTGTGTGTGTGTGTGTTGAGCCCCATAAAATCTATCAAAAACAGCTATTTTCATACCCAATTAATCACGTTTTAATCAAACAATTTAGTCTTTTCTTTGCAACGTTGCAGCAAAGGGAATATTTTTAGACTCTAGTGCAGACAAAACAAGTCATGTGATGTCATCTTAACCAAATTTGATATTTATAAAATTATAAAAACAGAAAAACAACTGCGTGACTAATCAGTTTTGAAAGAAGTAGTTAGTTGCAACCCGTGTGTGAGAGACTCAACTGTCTATCAATTGCAAATGTGAAAATGAGAATAACTTTCTTTGGGCTGAGAAAATAAAAGTTAAGCATTTTTTCCCTAAAAATAACCAGTGCTAATTTTATTTTCCTAGACCCACAACAATTAGTCAATTAATCTATTTTAATAACTGACTGATCATAATATTTTTAGACTTTGCTTTCATAGACTTAACTATTAATTAAACAGTAATGGGAATTACTAGCAGCAGCTGTTAAGGAATATTATGAACCCTGTGAGAGTGAACAAGATGCTGTTGTTTAATAGCTTTTTTTTTTAGTTGCTGCTCTGGGTTCAAACCCAACAGATCCCTGAACAAACATAAACTCCTGTTCTTCCCTAAAAAATCATCACTTCCACTAGAAATCATTGACCGCCTCCTGGTAAATGGTTCCACAGTTCGTCGTTTTGGGTTTTTTGCTGCCGCAGCGTTTTGTTTCCCCTCGTCCAACCAGGAGGAACCAGAACCTGCTGACTTCAGCTTTAAAGATCCCACTGTACATATTTATTACTACATTACTAATTATCCACTGAAGGCATTATGTGAAAACAAATCTCACAGCAACAGATACGAGCTCTGCTGTGGTTTTAATCTTCTGTCAATAAAAAAAGAAAAGGGCACACGGAGAGGAGAGGAGTGTATCAGTGCTCTCTGAAGGTTCAGCCCGGCTGGAACTGGATCGTTCTCGATGGTTGTTTGTTTAGAAAGTAGGCTAAAGGCCTGCAGAAACCTTGTGGGGAACACAGGCAGGACGAGGAACAAAAGTCAAAGTGGCCTAAAATACCACGACCTATCAATAACGATATATCAACAAAGACGAAGGCTGAAGGCTGAAGGCTGCGTAGGCCGGAGCTCCCTGCGGAGAAACTGGGTCATCAGAGAGTGGAGGCAACGCTGCGTGTTGAACAGACGGTCCTGATACACTGAGGCTGCAAATACCGATCATTCTCATTATCAGATCATATATTAAATTGTTTTTTTGATGAATTGACTCATCATTTAGTGAATAAAATGTGTAAAAGAAATGTGAAAATCGATGGTTCTGTCCAAACTACGGCCGTAAACCCAAAGATATTCAGATTACAATGATATTAAAGGCAGAAAAATGCAGTATTTCTATCACTTCTTTTCTTCGACTTAAGTTGGTTAAGTTGGTCATCGTGTGACATTATTAAAAGCTGTCTTATTAATGCAGCGATTAGCAGAAGTTCTTTTTTAAATAAAAAGTTGCTGTCTGGCTGTTAAAATTGGGCTTTTAGCAAAATGCAGCTTTTACAAACAGCACCTTAAATATATTAGTTCAGCTGCTTCATAGTTCAAACAGCTGCAACTTTAATTACTCTCAACAATTGGTTCATTAATCTGGAAAGTGCTGAAATAAGGAGATGATCAGTCAAAGGAACATTAATCAGCAGCTACAGTGTAGTGACACAATTATTATATTTATATTCATTAAATTATTATTATTATTATTACGCATTCATTAATGTTTAAGCAGCATTTCACTGCTGCAGTTTGTTGAGCTGGAGTTAATTTAAACTATTTCAACAACAACAACTCTTAACTCATTATGGATCCTGATTATTCATCTTTAAAAGTTCAGAAAATGGTGAGATATGCCATCATGGTCTTAATAACACCTGGATGTTGTCATTTGGAAGATAACATTTTTGTAATGTTGATCAGTTTATCAATTAACAAGACATTTTCATCTTTAGCTCTTGGAAATTATCCAAATGTCCAAAGATAAGAGACTGAAGGCCAACTGATCATGAAAAAAAACGTTGGTTTCTGTCCTTTTCTGGCACAAGTACTCGTGCTGTCCAACCAACAGCTAAATTAATAAAGTAGTAATTAATATAAGGAAAAATCTGCAAGTTACCAGAACCAGAGAACTGAGGGGCTGACTGACACCATCCAAACATTTGGCATTTTTGCATGAAAAATGGTCCAATTATCAAAGTAATTAAGTGAATTTCTGTCAGTCGACTCATTTGTGAATCAAATAATAGATCCAGCTTGAACTGCATGCACAATCTCCAACAAAGGGAGTTATTTACTTCATGTGTTTTGAATGTGACAGCTGTTTTGTACAGTGACCAGTCACACCAGCTGTTACCACTGTAGTGCAGTTTAAAAAAAAAAAAGTGATATTATTGTGATATGAAGTGAAGTGAAGTGAAGTGAAGTACAAAGATAACATGAAAAGAAAAACACCCAAGAGAAGCACATGCGTCCCAGATTTGCACTGAGGTACAGTAGTTTGGTAACATAAGCTGCTTGAGGTGGACAAACGGGATCTGCAGGCCAGTCAGGGCTAAGCTAACATCTGAATAACATCTGGATAACTGACAACTGGTCAGTTCAGAGCAGATTTGACCTTCTGCGTGCATAAAATGTGTAAATGTCTATATGCATTTAATAAAACAGACATGTGCAAGTTGAGATGGAAAAAAGACATGTCAGCCGGAGCAGGCAGAGTGATGCAACAACAACAGTATACTCGAGTTGGCAGCAGCCGGCTTCTGCAAAACTGCAAAGAAACAAGGAAGAGAAGAAGAGGACACACAGAGAGTATGGAAACACAGGCTGCAAACTGTAACGTTACAGACAAAACGTGGACACTTACCTTTTAATGAGGTGCTGCTTCAACACAGTGTCAGGTAGAAAACCACCAAATGTGCTCAATGTGGCATAGTAAAGAAATGTGCACGTGGCAGGCAGTCCTCCAATCACGAGCTGGGGCAGATCCCTGTTGACGAAAACTGCTCCCGGAATAAAATATAAACATAAAAAGAAACACGAGTTTTACACAAGTAAGCTTAAAGTTTATTGCTGCTGTCTGTTTTTAACTACCTAGCTGGTTAATTACCTTTTTTTGGCGATATAGCGACTTTCTTTCCGCCGTCGCAGGTGGATATTACACACAATTATTTTTTAAAGTTGCGTAGTATTGTATTTATGAACAGTAATATGTGTCTATCGGGTGCAAACCGCCCAGAAAAGAAAACGTGGAGCTAGTTATTTGAAACATTTAGCATGCAGCTAGTTTAACCTGTCCTCCATTCTTGTAGTTGATGCCCCATTCAGGTGCCGTCCGTAAAAATCGTAAATATGACAAGGCATATGGGGAAAAAACGTTCACAACAAATTTTAATTGTGCAATCTCGCCAAAATGGACTAGGCTAACACCTCTTATTTTGTATATAACGTTACTATTATAATTCATAACCTGGGCGTGTTCGTGGTTTATTTTTAAAAGATTGCACCAAATAATGATTTTGAACCTGTTGGTGATATTTGGCGAAAAGACAGACATATCAACACGGAAACGGAAGAAGCTGAAAATACACTACAATCAAATTATGTGTTATGTAAGGGCTTTAGCTAACGATTAACGTATTTATTGGCGATTTATGCAGATTTAACGTTACTTGGTATTTTGTGTTGTGCTTTTCGTGTATTTTTCCAGACTGGCCAGACAGTCCATGAATGTAGCATGGAGCTTGCTTGAGTTGTGTACGTAAGCTGTGCGTCTGACGTCATCCCCCTTAGTAACCCTCGGCGGCGTCTCCAGGACAGAAGGCAACAAGATGGTGAGTTTAATTTATCCCAATAATTAGCTCCAAACTGTAAACACCGAGCTCCAGATATATTTTAAAAATCGCTTTCCGTGTCGTTCACTTACACTCATCTTCAGTTTAATGACTAATTTGTAGACAACTTAGCAAGAAAAAAAAGCATTCAACTGCAAAAAAAAAAAAAAAAAAAGCTGCCTTGTTGCTTCGTTCAGTTATCAGGGGAGATTAGCTTAGCACGTTAGCTCTGTTTAGCTCCTATTTGCGTGCCATGTGTCGACATAAGTATCCCGCGAAGCATAAAGAAAAGCAAAAAATGATAAAATAAGAGGGTATTCACGGGAGCTTTTGCTGTTCCGATGTGTTGGCATCGGGAAGAGAGAGTTTGCTGATCACCAGCAGCCATAGAGATGCACTTACAGGGCCTGCTGCTGCTGCTGCTGCTGCTGCTGCATGGGGAGGAAGATGTCTGCAGTGGTGGTGGTCATCCTGCAACATTGCCCCCCTACCTTCCCCTCCAGCCTAAAAAACATAACAAAACAATTAATAATAATAACATGGCACGCTTGTTTCCTCCGAAAAACACGAATCATCCACTTCATAACACCTTGATGGACGAAAGAAACAACGGTGGTGGACGTTTCGACTGCTCTCTCTTCGATGCAGGACAAGAAAGATACAGAAGATCTTGTAATAATATATGTTTGTTAAATAGGCTAGATGAGCTTAAAGACTTAGTTTATTTTCAGTTCAGTTTTCAATTTCAGTTTTTATTATGATGATGATTATGTCCCGAAGGAAAACTTGATTTGCAGCAGATAAAAGACAGACAACACAAGGGACAAATACATACAGTCAATGACAATAAGTTAAAGTCAATAAGAGCCTTTTAACTGCCAAAGGGATAAGAGAGGCATTCTTTATTCATTCCCTTTGGGGATTAATAAAATTCTTCTTATTCTTATATTAATTCTTATTCGTATTCTTTCCCTGCTTGTTTTATTTTAGGGATTGCTGTCAATCCTGCGTAAGCTAAAGAGCACACCAGACCAGGAGGTGAGGATACTGCTGCTGGGTCTGGACAACGGAGGGAAGACCACGCTGCTCAAACAGTTGGCATCTGAGGACATCAGCCACATCACCCCCACACAGGTGAGGAGGAGGAGAGGACAGGTTTAACATATTCAGTACGCAGGGCTCCAGACTAACTTTTTTTTTTTTTCTTAACTAGGAACACAGTCGCCCCCCAACTTAAAATTTTTAGGAGCACAAGCAGAAAAGTTAGGGGACTATTGAATATTCACATTTGCATTCATGATACTCGCCACCTGTAATGACAGATACCAGATACTTTGAGCTGCCTCTTGCATGTTTTAGCAGTGTTTAAAAAAGAGGCACATTTACTGGTTGCACATGTGCAAGTAGATGAAAAATTTACTTGCACTGTCTCAAATTTCTCAAAAGTCTGGAGCCTTGGTACTGAACAAAGGCTTTACGATTTAACAGTAAAGTGTGGATGCTTTCATAAGTAATGTCATGAATACTTTTAACTCGTCTGCTAGCTTCTTAGAAATTGCAGTAAACAGAAAAAAGATAAACATAATACATGTCTGACACGGCTGACCAAACCAAACGGCACCAGTTCAGTCTAATATACTTGTGCACAGTTTTTCAAGATACTTGGCAGGATGGTTGATCCAGGCATCTTGGAGAACTTGCCACGGTAGTTATGTGGATTTGGGCTGTCTCAGTGTGTTCTGTCTCTTCATTTAATCCCATCCAGACACCACAGTGTTGAGATCAGGGCCCAGTGGGGGCCAGACCATCTGTTGCATGGCTCCTCGTTGCTGAAGATGGTTCTTTATGACTCTGTTTGAGGTCGTCGCTGCTGCAGAGCAAATTTAAAACTGTCCAGAAACGTCCCTGATGGGATAGCATGAATAAGAATTTAGATTTCTAAAATGTTCTGACAGTATTGTGTACTGTCTTTCATCCAGAGCACACATGATACAACAAGGATGGAGATCTTTACTGCTTGGCAAATGTATGAATTTTTTGGAAAGAGAAGTTCCTGCCTAATCCACTTTTGTGTTCTGCCCAGGGCTTCAACATTAAGAGCGTCCAGTCTCAGGGTTTTAAACTGAATGTCTGGGACATTGGGGGCCAGAGGAAGATCAGACCGTACTGGAGAAACTACTTTGAAAACACTGATGTGCTGGTGAGTTGGATTTAATGTGTCAGACACAGCAAAGCTGTTTTTTTTTAATTACAAGTTTGCTCTGAACTTTGGATGTGCTGATGGTGAAGTTACTGAGAAAACGTCTGTTCTGTTTCAGATCTATGTCATTGACAGCGCTGACAGAAAGAGGTTTGAGGAAACAGGTCAGGTACGTACTGATGTGGTGTCAGTGTGCGTGATGTGTGTATGGCAGTGTCTGTCTACTGCATTAAATTAAATTGTATGTGGTATTAAAAAGATAGTTACATTTTAAATTGATGGTGCCCTTTTGTCTGACCTTAGAATAGAACAAAAACCAGAAAACTCATATTTTAGACACAGAAATCTGGGATATTTTGGCATTTTTGTTCAAAAGATAATCAATCAGAGTTCTTGCAGCTTAATTTTCTGTTGATCAAAATGTAGTTTCAGCTGTTGTGAAGGTTTTTTGGGGCAAATCCAAATAAAATCTGAAGCAAATTGCAAGTCAAATGTAAGTCTTTGATGTCTCTGATTGCAGACCATTAAATGAGATGGATGGCATCTGATATTTAAAAGAATAAATTTTATTCTTTTAAAAACTGAGTTGATAGTGATTTTTTTTATGTAACTGAGATCCAGTTTGCCAAAACTTTCACTGTTATCTTTTTTTTTTTTTTTTTTTTTTTTTGTTCGTTGGGTTTTAGCAGATCAAAACAGGAGATTTGAATGTTTTTGCTTTCAAGTCCAATCAAGGCTTATTGAAGTTTCATGAAGTCTCACATGACCCAGATCTTGATTGTTGGGTCTTACCCACCACCAGAATCTAAGTTTCACATCTCAAGTCTGGTTTTTATTAACACGCAGCACTGAGACGCCTCAGTATTTGTGTGTGTGTGTGTGTGTGTTTTTTATGTGTAACCAGCAGATGTGTGTGAATATATATTGCAGGAGCTGGCTGAGTTGTTGGATGAGGAGAAGCTGAGCGGCGTTCCAGTTCTGATCTTTGCAAACAAGCAGGACCTGCTGACGGCCGCGCCGGCCTCCGAGATCGCGGAGGGTCTCAACCTGCACACCATTCGGGATCGGATGTGGCAGATCCAGTCCTGCTCCGCCCTCACCGGGGAGGGGATTCAGGTGAGTCCCGATGATTTCCTCTTTTTGTTTTCTTGTGTCTTTCTTCTCCTCCTCTCACCAAGCTGCCGTCTCTCTCTCTCTCTCTCTCTCTCAAATCCACCTTTTTTCAGGAGGGCATGAACTGGGTCTGCAAGAGCGTCAACTCCAAGAAGAAATAGTTTTGCTTCTAGTCTTCTGCTACTCAGGAGGAAACAACAGCAGCAGCAGCAGCAACACATACACACACACACTGACACTACCACACATTGTACCCTCCTGAGCCTTAGTACGATGGGATATACCTGTGAATGTAAACACACTACTACTAATCCAACATGGACTTGGAGTTTTTAATCCCCCGCTGTATCGCTGATGTTTACTAATCTCAACACATCTTCCTACTACGTTGGCCTCTATAAAAGAAGATGGAGGGAGGGAGGGAGGGAGGGAGGGAGGGATGAATGGATGGGGAGGGGCGTTGCCTTCAAAGGGAACCCATGCCAGGAAATCAACACCTCACCCCCACCGACTCCGCTCCTCCTGAGTCCACCCACGTCAGCGCCAACGTTCCCAGCCGGTCCCAGCCACCATCCACAGCCTGTCACCACCTCAAACTCAAACATTCCCATTAAACTGCTGTCGTTCATTGGAATTCCAGCTCGTTCTTCACTCCCCCCCACCCAATCTCCCATCATTTTTTATCTCCATCTCCTTCCTACAGGTTGACATGATGTTGTCATTTTGTTTTTCCGTTGTTTTCTATCATTCCACGATGGCTGTAAGCGCTTTTCCTGCTATGGCTCTCTGTTTGAAGTGAGGTATATTTTTGTAATTGTCTTATTTATGGTGAAGTAGAGTGTAGAGTGCTTTTCAAACAACAACAACAACAACTGGTTGTGTGGTGTGTGTGATTTCAAGGATGTTGGAGAAAACGGTCTGACTCTCCCCCACTAAAGAATAATAACTGTACATGTTAATATGTATAAACAAAAAAAACAAACAAAAATGATGTAATGATGAGATTAAAAGGTTTAGAGGAAACTACGGTTTTGTGGATCAACTGTAAATAGCTCGGCCCTGTGTTCATATGTTACGTTATGCACATGTTATAGATTATTATGTTACCCTGTTGTACTTTGTAGTCTATAATGTTTGCATATCTTAATATGTGCTGGCAGATTTTTAACAGAGGTTATACTGTATGTACTGTATGTCCCAATGCATTTCTTTGTGCTCTTTGGATTAGTGAGGGAATTCACTCTTTAGGCGTGTCCTTTTGATATTCTTGAATGTAATCTGTCCAGAATTGAAGGTACTGTATGTGAATAAAAAAAAAGAAAAAAGTAAGAAAAATGTCTCATTGTTTTTACTGAATGAAGAGACTTCCTGCAGCTCATTCAGATCATGTGCGGGGACTTTTTTCTTTTCTTTTTTTTTTGTTAATCTATCTTGGCCTTAGTGCTCACTGCTCACACACTTGTAGCAGGTGGAGTCAGCTGTTCATGACAGCAACCGAGCCTGTGTGTGGAGAGGCCTCTGTGGGCGACAGCAGCTGAGGGAGGTGGGGACAGCAGAGAGACACAAAGACAACACAGTTAATGATGGAACAGCTTCTGAGCAGCTTCTTCAAATACAACAAGGCTTTTAAGTTAAAGACGACTAAATCAGATAGATTGGATGAGATAATATATGGATCACAAGTTTCTTTTTGAGCGGGCTGTAATTTAAAACGAGCTGCAATGAACTCCATCTGAGATCACATTTATGTTTTTCCAGGAGGCTGCAGGTTTCAGACAGGTGGCGCTGTTCTGCTCCTGCCTGAGTGAAGGCCTCATGGTCTGGGGCTGAGCCTGACTACTGAAACTAGGTGATAACAATCCAATAAAATGTTACACAGCACATTAAAATGGTGGTACTTCCACTTTATAATACTTCTGTACTTTTACTTGCAAGTGAAACTTTTACTTCAAATGGTATTTTCACATTGAAATGTTAATACTTTTACATTAAATAACCTTATATTTGTATCTAAATACCTGAAAGGTGCTGAACAGTGGCTTTGTGCTATTTTCTTCTGAATGAGAAACATGTGATTATCAGCCACAGTCATTTGTATTGACAATGTACAGATAAGTAAAACACTGTGCACTGCTGTAATGTTGTTGGGAGACTGTGAAACACTGAACAGTACCACAGTCTTGCAGTAGATCCAGGGAGCTGATTCAGAGAATCAATTTCATTTGAAATTGCCTGGAAATGATTTCTTTAGTTACAGAATAAAAAGCTGAAGGTCAGTCAGAGTGCAGACTTCCACTGGGGCCAATGTGCACTCAGCATGCACCAGACCTCAGAGGGAAAAATTCAAATTCATAGTAAATTATATATCTGGGTTTACTTTGTCCCCACAAGTTAATGGGTTCCTCTCTGGATGATCCCATCATTTTACTAAGTTCAGTAAAAGTCAGTTCAGTACTTTTTTTTTCTTTTTCTTTCACTTTTTTCTTTTTGCAAAATCCTGCTGACAAACAAATCAACTATGCAAAAGTGTACTCGGTGGACTACATACCTCTGCAAAGGCCAAACAATCCTCTACATGTCTGTCAGGTCCAGATTATTATCTGAATTTGTTTGTTGTACATCTTGAAGAATAACTTGAAGCCTTCCAAAAGCATCAAGAGTTTGTCTTTACTGGCTTATTTTGTGTAATAAATGTTTGTTTGCCCATAAAGACATTTGGAGTCACATGTCAAACATGTGTGTTCGTGCTGTAGGAACACTAATTTGTTGTGTTTTACTTTGCGTAACATTGTATGTGACTGATTTAGAAGGCCTCAGAGACTTGCAAATGGCCTCTTCTGTTTTTTTTTTCTCTCACAAAGCTTCTTATTATCCAGTCTTCCTCTGCTCAGAGACAGAATGTACTCGTATTGTTCCACATTTGTGGCTCTTATAACTCCCTGTTAATTCTGACAAAGCGCCATGGAAAGTATGATACACCCTGGGAGTCACAATAAGACACATGAAGGCATCTGAAGGAGTAGTTTGACATTTTGGAAAATGCTTGTTTGCTTTCTAGAGGAGAGTTAAAGGAGGAGATCAATACCACTCTCCTGTTTGGCCTATAACAGTAAGCATAGCCTAGCATCAGTGAAAACAGCTTTGTTTAAAGCAGAAGTGAGTGATATATTTGTGTTAATATAAGTCTTAAATAGTTATATCTTCCGACAGCAATCACTTACATAGAGTGTTTGGACTGAAACACGGGTCTCTCAGTCCCTCTGCTCTGCTCTGAGCCGAAGAGAAAACATTTATCGTATCCTACAGTTTTTATCCAATGAGGAGAGAGAACGGCATGCAGGGCTGTGTGTGCAGCCAAGGAACGCCGTGAATGTGGCGACGTAGGGACGAGGACTGTTATGGTGCGTTCAAGGAAACTCGTATTTTTCCGACCGTGAAGTCGTACCAGTTCGATCTGGTACGAGTTCACCGGTCGGAAGTTACGAGTGGCCGTTATAGTGACTTTCACCGGTAAAACAGGTCGGAAAAACACGAGTGGGTTGCCTGGAACGCTACAAAGTCGTAAGTTGTGACTTGAAGCTGTAATTTACGATTTCAAAAGCCTGCCTGGAACGCAGCATTAGCGAAAACGACCGGATCACTCACTTCTGCTTTAAACAAAGCTATTCGGTAACAAAAATCTGACTGTCATTTTTGTGCCTGTTGGGGTTTTATAAAATAAAAAATATGTTATTTTGTGTACATTACACAAACAGAGCTAGGCTAGCTGAAATGAGCTGTTTTCAATTGTTGTGCTAAGCTAACAGGCAGCTAGCAGTGATTTCATTGTTCACTCTTGGCAAGAAATATGTATTTCTCAATATGTCTATTAGTCATTTAAAGCAGAAGTAAGCGGAATTTTTGTGTTAATATAAGTCTCTTATAGTTATATCTTCCGACAGCAATCACTTATAGAGTGTTTGGTCTGAAACACGGGTCTGTCAGTCACTCTGCTCTGCTGTAAGCCGAGGAGAAAACTTTCCTTGTATCCTACAACTTTTATCCAGTGAGAGAGAACGGCATAAAGGGGCAGTCCTCTCTGTGTGTGCAGCCAAGGGATGCGCGTGAATGTGGTGACGTAGGGACGAGGGCGGGGACTGCTAACTCCATCGGCTGACAAGAAGTTAGCCAAAACCACCGGATCGCTTACTTCTGCTTTAATGGGGTAAGTGAGAGACTAATTGTTTTATTTGCTGTTTCTATATCAAAATGATCTTTCAATTTCAACTTTTAAGCCAAATGGTCATGAGCTAACTAGCCTCAATCACGTTGTCAAACAATCACAATACTCTACTTAACATGTCTTATTGTGTTACTACTGACAGAGAAAAACAAGCAAATAATATGTAAATTAGTAAGCTGCAATATGTTAAATTACAGAGATTTAGCAGGTTGATATTGATATAAGCCAGGGTAACTGTTCCCAATGCTAAACTAAGCTAAGATATCAAGCTGCTGGTTGTAGCTACATTTAATTTACGGTCAGAGGCCTGGGATTAAAAGTTTGTTTTGTTTTACTTCCAGAAATCTTCAATATAAAAAAAAATTACCTCTTGGATAGTTTGACAGAGCATTTTTGTGTCCAAGTAAATTCTATTATTCTTACGGATACCAGAAATAATATATTTCCCCAACAATCACTGCAGATGCACATGTCTCTTGTTCATTTGAGTATTTGTACAGGTGTTAATTCACAGATGGCCGGGGCTCTAAGATTTTGGTGTTGTGCCACTGCAGATATGAGAGAGTGAATCGATTTTCTCATCTATCTCTGTCAGAGCCAAATGAGGGAATTTCCCATAATGCCACACTGCTCCTATAATGGATTAGAGCGAGCTTTTGAGAAGTGTGTATAGACTGCAAGGTCAAACAGTTCATTTTGTTTTCTGGTCCATGGTTTATCTACATGTGTTTGTTGAAAACTCAAAATGAGAGAACAAAAAGTTCTGTGGTCTCTTTATCAGTCACTAAAAGCTTTTCTGTGTGTGTGTGTGTGTGTGTGTGGTGTGTTTGCATGCGGGCGTAATTTAAAGGAGCCAGACAGTGTGTTTGTGTGTCAGATACATATCAGAGACGTAGGCGACCAGATTACTGCCTCTTTCTCTCTTCTCATGGATCAGACAGCTGTTCAGCAGCTGTGTGTGCAAGTGTGAGAAAATGTGTGTGTCAGGAGAGAGATGGGGGGAGTGTTTGTAATGTGTGTGTGTGTGTGTGTGTGTGTGTGTGTGTGTGTGTGTGTGTGTGTGTGTGTGTGTGTGTGTGTGTGTGTGTGTGTCAGAGTGGGAAAGATAGAAAAGCAGCTCAGTAATTTATGCTGCACCTCCGACCCCACAGTTCTTGGCTGCCTGTGTCTCTGCTGAGGTTTGCTGACGTGAGAAAAAAGGCAGCACATCAGACCTCTGCCTCCTCCAGCCTGAGAGGGGAAGGAGGTGGGAGGAGGACGAGGGTGGAGCGAGGAGACGACAATACGGTTAAAATGATTGTTTTGTGTATGAACCGTCGATTGTTGCCGTTCGAGGCGTTCAGAAACTCAACCTCGCGTGTACGAATGACTAGTCTGTATCACACAAAACAAAACCACGAAAAAGAGAGATGGAAAAGATGAAGTTCATGTAGCTGTGTAGGAGCTCTCAGCAGCTGCCAAAATGTCAAATCTTTCCCTTTGAGTAGCTGCTCTGGAGCTTTTGAGCATGTTCTTCCTGAAAGAAGAATAAGAAGAAGAAAAAAAAGCTTCATTTCACCCACAGATTTGACGACGTAATCTTCATCCACAAACCTAAACAGGTTCAACTTCCTGTTCCCTGTTCACTCTCTCAGCTGGATCATTCCTGCAGACTGAATGGGAGTGAGGCTCAAAGTGCTGGGTAGAGGAAAGCAGTAATGCAACAGCTTAATGAGGCTGAGGGGAACACACACACACACACACACACACACACACACACACACACACACACACACACACACACACACACACACACACACACACACACACACACACACACACACACACACACACACACACTCTGACTACTCATTTCAAGATTTGTTCTCTCCATCCTGTTTTCTCTCTGCAGGCCTCCACCCACATATACTCATGAGCCCTGTTTGCACTGGGTGGACACAGACATTTAAAAGATTGTTTAAATGGGTTTTTCCGCCTATTAATCTGTCTTTTAAGATGAATAAATACACCATTAGATGAATCGTCAAACTGAGAGAAAGGCAGCCTGACAGATTGTTTTCATGTTAAAAAGGAAGAGCAGAGATTGTGGGAGGATGACTCTGTTTTTTTTCTTCCTCTTCTTTCTTTTGAAAAGTCATATGAAGAGTAAGCAGATGACTGTAGCGAATGGGAAAAACAAACATCAAGCATAAATGCTGCGTTTGTGGGCAACATGGAAAATATTAGAAGGATAAGCTTGGTGATTTTTGCAATTGTAAATAAACCCTGAAAGAAAAAGAAACCCAACAAATCAGTTGACCTCACTAACAAGTCCTGTCACAGTGTGACACTGGATTATAAATATTTAGATCAAACAGACAAATGTGTTTTGTTTGGCATGAGGCTGTTTGGTTTCCTTTGAAAAAACAGTTACAATGGTGAGTTTGCTTCCTTTTTACATGTAGAAAACTTATAATTACAACAATTCTGATGTGACATGAAGGCAGCATCACTGTACGATCATATAACTCCTCAATCCAATACCAAAGGACACGATACCATTTATGGTGCAGGCCATAAATCGATATCAATCAGAGCAACAACAAGCTTTAAACGGTATGCGAGAGCTGTGTTGTGACTTTATGGTGTCATAGAATGATAATAAGGAGAAAGCACAGTAGAATAATAACTCACGGCCACCATTAATGTTTAAACAACAGGATTTGCACATACAGAGTTGACAGCAGAGACCGGTTTAAATTTGTTTGTTTATTTGGAACCCTTCTCCAAATCACGTCTGTAATTTTTACATTTCACAAAATATTTACAAAAAAAGATACTTTTATGTCGGTTTTTTTTTTTTCTCTCTTTATGTTTGACTGTTGTAACAGCTCCTTTTAAGGATGACGAACCATTGCTTACATCACGCAGTCCAGTCTCGTTCTTTTAGAAAAAGTTCATGAAAAAAAGTCCTCCCACCCGTCTTTTCTATCACACACTCGTTTTTAAAACTGCATACAGTTTTTTCTTTTTTTTTTAACCGCCATTGTTCTTCTTTTTGAGTGCTTTAAGAAAAAAAAAAATGAAAAAAAAACTCTTCCTTGCATGCTTTTAGCTGCAAACAGGAAGCCAAGAGCTCGTGTGCTTATTGAGAGGAAGTGACATCTTTGCCCTGCAGGAAGTACAATTACAGCATCATCAGATCCTCCAGATGCTTGATTGGTTTGGTCTGTCCAGTCTTGTCCTTTTTTCTCCATAGTCGAGAGTCTCTCTAGACAAGCATGAAACCTACACTTGTACCAAATAACACAAAGTCATAGTTAAGTACTAAATGGAAACAGTCTGAGTCAGAAGAGTTTTCTGTCCTGTTGGGAAGCCTGGCAGCAGGAAAAAGGGAGCGCTAGGAATAAGGGGGCCGCATTCCCAGAAAAGTTGGGAGGGACCTGGGTCAACCAGCCCCTTCGGACGCAGCTCTAGTGTCCCTCTGTGGGTCAGCGATCTGTAGTCCAGGCATAACAAGGCGTCCACAAGTGCATTGTGGGTGTTCCATGGAAGAGCGTTTTTTTGTGTTCAAGCCGTACGATCCATCCCTGAACTCAGCAAAGGAAAAGGAAGAAATGCTAATGATGATTAAAAAAAAAAAAAAATCAAGAGACACGAAAGGACCGCAGCCCCTCTTTAAAAAAAAAAAAAAAGGATCTATCAAACTAAAGTCAGCTGGGCAGAGAAAAAATGTGATGCTAACAACATAAGGCAACTGACCTCAGTACAACTGGAGGGGTGATTATATCAGAGAAACATGAGGTGCTAAACTGGAAAGCTCAACACTGCTCGGTATTATCTGTTTCACTGTTCAGCCTGAGTGAGAAGTCACAAAGGCATGAGAAGATTTTCTATTAAAAGTTCATTTTCTCTCGATTCATCTCCTGCTCTATAAATAAAAAAAGAAAAGAAAAGATGCATCTCATTCTCTCCTCTTCTCGCCTCTCTCCTTCTCCTTCTCGTCTCATCTCGTTTCGAGTGTAAAATGCTGAGCTGAGTTGTGCCAGAGTGAGCGGTTTGGCTGTTTATGCATTTTACGTATAATACACTACATGAAACACTGACGACTGAAAATAAAGAGAGAGGAAGAAGAAAAATAAAAACACAAAGAGATCAACCCTGCCCCCGAATGTGTGTGTGTGTGTGTGTGTGTGTGTGTGTGTGTGTACATGCTCTAGGTCTGTGTGTTTGGATATAAACATTTATTTTAACGTGTGTATAGTATAACTGCATTGTGTTTTTTGTTTTTTTTTCCAGTTGATAAGTCAGTAAAAGGTGTGCTATTTGGGTGCCTGTCTCTATATCCAAGTGTGTGTGTGTGTGTGTGTGTGTGTGCATGTGTGTGTGTGTCTACTCTGTTAGCTGGTGACATAGTGCTTTGTAGAGGGTTGCCCGTACAGCCCATAGAAATCTGCGTGTCTGTGCGTCTGTGAGGCGTCTATCCAGTCCCTCACTGCCAAGCCCTGCATGGACGGCCCTCCAGAGGCCAGGCCGGGGGGAGGGGGGTAGTCTTGGGCGCTGACCCAGGGGAAGGAGCCCGAGCGCGGGTACGGCGGGTGGCTGCGGTGCCCCGACACCGAGGGCACCCCGGAGCAGTAGCAGTTATCCATCGTACACACCAGGATCTTGCGGCCACCGTACTGCGGCAGCACGGCCTGCTGGGAGGAGTGCGATGAGCCGCTGCCTCCGGGAGCAAAGTGCGAGGTGCCGAACACGGAGCCCGAGTGGTGGTTGGTCAGCGAGCCGCTCCCGCTTCCCGTCCCGCCGCCCTCGCCGATGTGAGGCGGGCCGCAGGGGCCGAGCGGCTGCTGATTGGTGGACTGGCCTTCTCCGGAGGCGGAGCCGGAGCCCAGGTAGGGCTGCTTGGCTAAGGACGACGCAGAAGACGAAGAGGAGGAGGAGGAGGAGGAGTCCTTGAAACCCGGAGCGGCGGTTTTTCCGACGCTCCCGTTCCCCTCTGGAAAGGCAGTGGAATGTTTCCGTTTCTCGGCCCCGGAGCCGGAGCTCTGACCGCTGGGATACGCAGGGACAGACTGCAGGAAGGTCGAGGGAGGGGTGAGGGGAGCTGAGAGAGACAAGGTGTGAAATCAGAGGTGGTAAGTGGTGATTAAAATATAAAAAAACAAAAACAAAACATCCATGTCCTGCTTTTAAAAAAATCTGTGAGACAGCATCACAGAAAGAGATCCAACCTTTCATAACATATGGAAATCATTTATCAAGACCTGATTTCATAACTCCTTAAATCTAACATCTACCAAGACTATACCCTGTTTATTTATGTTTTATTCTGGTATTATTTATGTATTAATTTCTGTTTCCCTGTTTTAATTTTACATAAATACTTTACTATTTATTTCGGTTGATAATTTATACATCCACTTTTCCCAGATGACATACACACAATACATGTTTTGTGGTACTACAATGTATGTTTTTATCTTTTTAGTTGGTGTCTCACAACTCTTTTTTAAGTGATCCCCAACATTTGTAATTTTGTCGAGGGGGAGGGGGGTAATTTGTAATGAATATAGTATTTTTATATTGCCTCTGTATTTTTAGTGTGTGTTGTGAAGTAACACCAAAATAAAGTTTACCTATCTATCTCTACATCTCTACTGTTTTTTTTTTTTTTTTTTTTTGATTATCATTTTCAGTTTCCAAACTATCATTGTTGTCTTAGACTGATTGCTCCGACCCTGCTCTTCAGGGTTGGGTGGAGGGAGGGAAGTTGTTTAAAGACTTGAAAAAGAAAAGAAAAGAGATCCTACCTTCCAGCGTTCTCTTCAAGCTCTTCTCTCTTTTTGAGATTTCAGAGAGGAATACTTTAGAGTTTAGATTTCCGACTTTGTAGGGAGGGAGACTGCTGCCCACACATGCCTGAGACCTGCAGCAAGTGCCAAGAGACATGCAAAATTCAAGATAAGATGTCTGCCTGCAAACGCCACCTGCATATCACAGAACCACCACAGACAAGAAAAAAAAAGTGCAATGTCCATTTTAAGAGTCCAGGAAATGTTCTATCTGACCTGTCCGTGAGGATTTTCACCGGTTTGGTGTTTTTCATGAAGCTCAGCTCCTCCGCCTTGCTGAAGGCCGTGTGGATGGAGCTCAGCAGCTTCTGGGCCTCGTGGCGTTGCTCCCCCAGAGCCAGAACCTGGGCAGCGTTCTCCTGGCAGAACCGAGCCTGGGCCCGGTCCAGAGCCTCCAGTGTCCGACCGAGATCCTCCTCCAGGAGCTGGTGCATCCGCTGGTACTGCAGGCGCACCTCCTCCTTCAGCTCACACACCCTGTCCTGTAGCGAACAAACACACACACACAGAGATTGATCACGCTTTATGTAACACCGTGTTACAGAATCTCTTTAAAAAAATGTGTGTGTAGCTGCCTTTTCTTTTTACGCCCACAAGTTACGTACCTCCACCACACACTTGTCAGAGTCGAGTTTGCAGAGCTGCTCTTCGATCTCCTGCACTCGCTCCTCCACGCGCTCCTGCTGTCTCAACAGGCTTTGCTATGACGTGAGAGAGAGAGAGACACAGAAAAGACAGAAACTCAGAGGCTTTGTGTGAAGTGAACTGAAGTTTGTGACCTCTGTTAGGCCACGAGCACCCACCCCCCCACCTCCTACCATGCCTGAGGTTATTAGGATCCGGGGGAGCTGGCTAATTTAGTCTCCATCCAACACACAATCCCTGTGGGGGAGGAATGGGGGGGGGGGGGGGGTGTCATAGCAACCCACAGCTATTTTGTGTTTTTAGTGAGTGAGGACTAATGTGGTGGGTGGGGGGGGGGGAGAGAGAGCAGAGATGGATAAATGGGCATACAGAGGCAGAAAAAGCTTCCCCCCCACCCCAGTGAACCTCTGCCCCTTCATTTCTTTCTCATTTTACTCTTTATTAGTTTTGTGTTAACAAATACACATCATACATTCATATACAAAATAACTAAAACCAATACAGAGGGGCACATTCTCTACACATCGCTGAATTATAACAAATATAAAATGTCCTGTGAGCTCCAACTATTCACATACAGTTGATGCGCATATCATTTGAATGTATATAATGGTATCTCCACTCTCCGGCCGTCAGTCAAACACTATTAGTTAATTACCAAGTTTTAGTTTCCAGTCCCGGATTTGTGTTTAAAATGGTTTCCAAATTTCTGTGTAAATGCCATCTTACCATTTATTTTATATATTAAAGGAGACATATTATGCCCCCTTTCCACAAATTGAAATAGTTCCCAGGTGTCTTAAAGACATGTCTGTGACATGCTTTGGTCAAAATACCCCAAGGATCAAACATCACAGCTCTGTTCATCCTCTCAAAACAGCCCTGTTCAGGACGGCTGGTTTCAGTGCCTGTCCCTTTAAATGCAAATGAACCACTGCTTGCCCCGCCCCTCCTACAGGTACCAGGTAGGAGTGGGGTTATGTAAATTTGAATCCTAGTTACATCACTGGAAGACATCTGAGGGAACAGTTTGTAAAACCACGTGGATTTCAACCTAGGGTTAGACAAACACCCAAATATATGTTAAAGAGCCTTCAAAAAGTGATATTTCCATAATATGTCCCCTTTAATTGTTCACGCACTGACCGTCCCTTCGTTTCTGAAAGATGCACATGGACTCACAGCATCAAGCTCTGTGAGCTGTTGTGGCAACAACACTTGTTATTTTTGGGATCATGATGATGATGTTGATGATGATGATGGCATGTGGACATTAGCAAACACTGCCCGGGCCAAATGGAGATGCCCATCCGGCTGCAGCTGGTCGTCAAGATAAATAAAGAAAAAAGAAAGAAAGAACGAAAACAACCCTTTATGCTGCTTCCTTCCTGCTTTCAGTCTGACACAGATTTGCTAATCCTCCATGTTATTAATATTTAATGTCAGATATGAACAATGCCAACACATTATTGAATGAAAGAGAAACATATTGAATAGACGGCAGAGCAAAAATAATGTGATCTGGATTTTTATTTATTTATTAATTAATTAGACTCAGTAGTCCACAGTCGCGCTCTCAGCTTTGTGAACCACAGAGCTGCCTGGAGCTAAATGCTAACGATAGCATGCTAACACATACACAAACAAACAGTGACAAGGCAAACACGCTGAGGTTCACCATTTTGTAGTCCAGTGTGTTAGCTACAAGCTAACATGCTAACACAGGCTAATTACCAGTAAACAACTGCTGTAAACAATGCAACATACCTGTGCAGGTAATGCATCAACTAATGACTCATTGATTATCTATAACTCTGCCAATTAATTTCTCTGTAGTTTTTAATCCATAAAATGTAAAAAAGATTGTTTAATTTCCAAAAGTAGCTACTGAACAAACTGCTAGGCTATAGCTACGAGATTAGCTGGTTTTAGCTAATCTTGTATAGCAGTTTGTTATAAATACTTTTCTTGTGAAATACCTTAAAATCATCATTATAATGTATGAATGTTTGCAGATTTGTTTTTCTTCTACACTTAAATAGATTGGATAATGATTATTGCCTCTTTACAGCCAAATACTGTTGTGAATGTTGTATATGAGTGAATAATGATTCAGGTATCGTTAAAAAAGCGCTATATACTGGTAAATGTAAATTATTATTGTTATTAATAATAAATGCTGGACAAAAAATATGATCAAATTAACTATTAAGGGGTTAGTTTAATGCGTTTAACACGAATGTCTAGGCTATTACTCACAAACCTGGAGAGACATCTAAAAACAAAAATATAAACTTAATGGTGGTACAAGAGGGAAAGTCAGGAGGCTTCATCCTCTGGGGAGCAGGAATATCTGCGCAACGTTAGTTTTCACGCCAACTCAGTTTGGACCAACGCGGCGGAGCGAGCAAAAACCGACAGCTGCCGGCCTGGCCTGGCTTACAAAACTGATTCTGTCATTAATCCCACAAGTCAATAATCAGTTGTTTTTCACATGCTGAAGGGCCTGTTCACATACCACCATCATCATCACCACTATCATCATCATCATCATCATCATCATTATTACGAACACAATCCAATCATTCCAGCTGATTTTATCATTAGTTCCCAGTGTGATCAGCTGCCGTGGAGCTTGATAGGAATGAAAACCTGCATACTCCTGGGCCTCAGCAGAGGCACATGGTTGGGAACCACTGCCCTAGATATCTCTCACTCACACACACACACACACACACACACACGAACGAACACTCACACACACACACACACACAGTTGGCATGGTTAGATCCAGGACTGTGACCTGGTTGTGCTGATTGATTGAGTTAGGCTCCGAGCAGAAGCCAGGGGAAAAACAGGGTCGAAGGAACTGAAGCTTCCCAGAGGGAGGGAGGGAGGGAGGGAAGGGGGAGATGAGGGAGGGGGGCAACTGAATGTATGGGATACCTTTAGTGAGGGAGGGAGAGACAGGGGGGTATAAAAGGAGGGGAGGGTGCTGCTCTTAAGCTGTCATTTCACTACAGCGTCTTTTCCATCAGAGCCACCAGAGCAGGAGAGAGCCGGGCCAGAGGGAAGGTCGTCCCCGGCCCGGGGTGAGCGCCGCGGCTGCTGCTGGTGGATGGGGTGAGGGGGGAGTGAGGTGAATTTGGTCGGGAAGGGAACAGAAGAGGAGGGAGGGAGGGAGGAAGGGGGGTGTGGGTCCTCTCCACATCCAACATGGAGGAGGCATTAGTAGTCATCATCACCACCAGGACGACTAATACCTAAAACAAGCTGATGGATTGGGGTTGGTCGGTGTGACTAAAATCAATGTCACCGTGTAATTCAAAGAGATTATTGGAAGATTATTTTTCTGATAGAAAAACACACACACACACACACACAACCCCCGCTCCCCTCCCCAGGGATGTGTTGTCTGTTTCTAGTTAGAGAGTGATGTTCACTGATCTTTTTTTTTAATCATTAAATTGTATTTATTTATATTTTTTAGTGGTAAATTAGTAGTAAATGTTATATCCTTTGATTGATTGGATATCTGAGGCCAATAAAATACATAATAATGTATTTCTAACGTCCAAAACACACATTGTAATTGGAAATAAACTCAGTTCTGTCGAGCTCATGCGCATGTAAACAAGGATTTTAATCACACTGGGTCAAACGAAAAAGCAACAATTTTTAAATTATCAAAGGGAAAACGCCACAGATTGTGTTTTGCATCTGGTTGTTGTGATGATGGGAGTTAATTGGGAGCTGCAGCCCTTCCTGTTCCACCAAAGAAAAACCCCACTCCCACAAAACCAAAACAAAATGATTCCTCAGAAGCGTTCGCTCTCAGGGGCTGAATTTTGTCATCGAGAAACAATTTCCATTGAAAGAGGTGGTTGTAGCGTTGAGCACGATCGATAAATCAGCACTGACGATATTTTTTTATCAGCATATAATCCCAGAGACCGTTGTGCTGGAGAGAGTTATCAAGACCAATGTTACAAAACACAATGATAAGAGCTGCAATGATTAGCTGAATTATCAATAAGCCAATAAACAGTAGACAATCATAATGTTTTCAAGGATTCAATCACTTAATTTTCAGTTTTGGACCAACTCAACACCAGATGTTTCTCTATTTTCTCTGACATTTTATACCCAGAATGATTAATCAGTGAAATAATCAGATTAATTGACGAAGCAGCACTTTAATTTTCATAGCCTTGGGTTCCTATAATGGCTTTTATACATCTCTGTGAGCCTGTGCAGCATTTTCTTGTCACTTATTGGCCGACATTCATCAATATCAGCAGATATATCGACCGTGCTCCAGCTGCCATTTCATAATTTGTCTCAACGTGTTGGTCACATAAAATGATTCCTTATTTTATGTGTCAATGCCAAAAAAGGGAATATTGTCTGGATATTTTATTTATTTATTTATTTATTTATAGAGATTATAACTGATAGCTCCATCAGGGTCATACTGTAAAATCCTGAATTAAATCAGGCTCGACTTATTGCCCAGCCCGATTATGGATAATGTTGGGAAAAGCTGTAGATGTGGAGGATTTTTTTTTTCTTTTTTCTTTCTATAATGCAGCTTTTTTTTTTAAATCCATAGCAGCAGGACCCACCCAACGGGCCTTCCTGTGCCCCAGGTGACCGTTTTGGCGTTTAACTATAACATAAAGCTGAGTCATAGGATTACGAACAGGAAAACGCAGCCTGCCATGACAGGGCTGACACCTAAACAGGGTGTTGGGTGAACTGCATGAGTCAGTCAGTCAGTCAGTCTGTGAAGCCTTCACTGTCGCCGTCTAACCCCCCCCCCGACTTGAAAATGATGACAATGACGACCAGGAGGAGAAGAGGTTAATGAAATTTTTTAAAAAGCACCAAGTACACCGCAGAATCAAGTGACGAATCACTTTAATCCCCCTTCCTTTCCCTTCCCCTTCCCCTCGACTCGCCTCGCCTCCACTCCCACACCCCCCCCTCCTCCTCCTTCACAACTGGCGATCCCTGAGCTAGGATGCACCTGTGCTGGGGAGATAAGGCCCCTCTGAGGGCCCCTCATTGTTCCACCCTCGACTGCATTGTTTGTCATTCCAACAGATGAGAATGGAGGCTGGAGTGGATCACAACTGAAAAATGCACGAGATAGACTCCAACACTGGCTCGCTAAAACAAAAAACACTCAAAATGCAATTGTTTCTTAAAATGGGGGGGGATTTTGTTTAGTCGTTGATTAAGTCAAGTGATTTAGCCCATATACATAGGCTAAACTGCTGGGAAAAGGTCCTGAAAGCTTTGTAGGTTTTAAAAAAGCTGCACTTTATGTCTTTAATGTGTGACGTTGAAATATGTCCTTTGTTCTTAGTGATGTTTGCTCGGTGATTACAAAATGACCCTCAGTGGCTGCTGTGACGCTGGTACGAACACACCACCACGCTCCATTTTGGTAGCTTATTGATCACAGAGATCCTTGCAAAACAGGGACTGCTGGGGAGTGGGGAGTAGGCTAATGATTATTTCCATTACTGATTAATCTACTGATTAGACTCGCACTGATCAATTGATGGGTTTTTTTACTCGATAAAAATGTCAGTAAATAGAATTTGAATCCATCACAGATTCCCCAGAGCCCCAAGGTGAAGTGTCCAAAAGCCGAACATGTTCAGTTTAATATCATAAAAGGATGAAGGAAAACTGAACGTATTCACATCTGAGGAAATGAAACCAGGTTAAATGTGATATTACTGCTCATTAAAAGACAGAAACTGTATAAATTCAGTCATTTCAGGTCTTTTGAAAGACTTCTGACATCCACTGGCAGGAAGTGGATGAACAACAACAAGTATGTGTTTGTTTGTTTGAATGTATGTGCACAATATTTAATTGTTCTCTTACTCGGATGTCGTTGCGTCTCAGCTCCACATCGGTGACTGCGTGGCCGTGGCTGGGGTGGCAGCGGGCGAAGCAGCAGTACTGACACACCGCCGTCTGCTCGGCCTCACAGTGATACAGCCTGTACTCGTCGTGCTGCGGGCAGGTCCAGGCCTTCACCGCCTCCGCCTCCACCAACAGGTGCCCCAGGGCCGAGCACGGCTGCTGCAGGTGCGTCTGAACGTGGGACTGGCAGCACGGGGCGTTGCAGCGCAGGCAGACTTTGACTGCGGGGAGTGGCGGGCCTCGGCGGCACAGGATGCACTGCAGGGCCGGCGTGGTGGCCTTCTCCACGCTCAGGGCGTTGTACTTCTCGACTATGTTGGACAGTTTGTGGTTCTTCTCCAGGCTGGGCTTCTGCGTGTAAGCATGATTGCACTCGGGGCAGCGGGCCAGAGAGGACTCTTTGGCCCAGGCCTCGCTGATGCAGCCCCGGCAGAAGTTGTGCTTGCAGGGCAGCTGGATGGGATCTGAGAACACGTGCAGGCAGATGGGGCAGATGAGCTCCTCCTCGAAACAGTTCCTCCACGTCTCAGCCATGTCAGAGGCCATCATGGTGCAGGCAGGCATACACTAACAAAAACTGCTCTCCAACTTCTTCCAGACCCCGCCGAGGCCTCGCAAAGGAAAACCTGACACTCTCAAAAGTCTTGAGTCTTGAAAAGAAAAAAGATAAAAACAGACCCGATGCCGTCCTCAAAAAGATCAGACCTTGTATTTCAACCCTTGTGACCAAATTAGACGAGTCTCCCTGACAGATGACTAGTATTGCTTATTGCTGCAGCATGAAGGCAAATTCCAGAAAACTGGCCAGAGAAGGCTTCAGGCGAGGGATGACAACACCTTGGGTGTTTTCAAAAGCACACAGCAGGGGCTGACGTTATACAGATTACAGTAAATGGTGCTTTAATTTCCTCTAAATCGCACACACTCACACAAACACATACACACAAACAAACACACACTGGGCCTGCTTTTACAGCTTCTCTGTGCGTGAATGTGTTTATAGGCCTACAGGAAGCTAGACGCCTGTCTGCTACAGGTTAAACATGAAATTGCAAATGCTAAACAAGAAAAACAAGGCACAGAGAACTAAATATCCATACAATTACCTACCATAATCATGAGGTGGATCAATCTGTGCATGAAAAGACACTTGATCCTCCTCCTCCTCTGCTGCTGCTGCTGCTGCTGTTCAGGCCCTCCCTGCCTTTACTGCCTTACCTTCACAGCTTCCTATACTTCACCGTCGGATTATGACTGACTGTGGACCAATTCAGACCAACAAACGAAGCATGAAAAGCACGAGAAAGAACTGAGAGAGCCCACACCCTGACTATACTATCCAACACACACACACACAGACATAGCCAACACACATAGACACACACGCAGCTTTTTTGTGGTTAAAAGAAAGAAGAAAAAAAAACCCTGAATCTGTTTTATCAGGGACCTCAAGGACGCCTGAATCTCTGAATAATCACAAAGCAGCAGCAGCAGCAGCAGCAGCGCAATGCTTTTGTCCGCTGAATCATAAATAAGTACCCGAGGAGCCTCCACCAGCGATTTAATAATACATACATACATATACATACATACAGGGCCAGGGGGTGGTAGTGGTGGTTGAGGGGGGGGGATAAAGGCTGGAAAGGCTGTCTGTCTGTCTCAGTCCCGGGTCAGACCAACAGCACGGACACCACCTCCTCCTCTTCTTCTACCTCCAGTCCCTTCAATCTGACATAACAGCGACATTTCTGCTGGATGAATAATAAAAACGCCTGCGATGTGGCACCACCACCGCTCGCATATCTGTACACAAGGCCTCGGCTTTTCTCCCCTCTCTCTCTCCTTCTCCTCTCTCTCCTTCTCTACCAGTTTTCTCCAGTCGACAACAAAGGCCTTATAATAATCTCATTAAACAAGAATAAAAAATCATTATTTCCCAGGCTGTTTACTGCATAGTTAATCGTTTTTAATAGTCGGGTCCGGCGGCTCCTGCGCACAAAACAAAGGGTTTTTTAGGATCCGCAGGAATGTTGGCTGCTGTTGTTGCAGAGCCTTTTGGTTTCCCCCCCTCTCTCTCCGACACATCTATCAAATATCTCCAGTTTTTTTTTTTTTTTTTTACTCTTTTCCTCCCTTACCTCACTCTCCACCGTGTGCACCACCTATTGTCGCCTCAGCCTTTAGCCAACAACATATTTATATCCACTTCCTTATCTCGATTAAATTCTCGTGTAAATTACCTCAGACGTCACCTCACCATTTTCTACCACAGGTATACGAGATAAACACACTATAGACTAAGGACGGCCGCTGCTAACGAAGGCTACGGTCATTATTTCTTTAATAAAGCAGCCATATTTGTATGTTTAACTGATAATATAAAAAAAGAGAAGAAAAAAATACAAAAATACACCCTGCTAATCTTAAAGGGGCCGTCGCTTTTTCTGTCCTTGTTGGGGCTAGCTGTCATCAGCCATCTTGTAAATCCTCATTTAAAAAAAAAAAAAAGAGGAGATATATATCCGCCGTGGAAAGGGCTGGAGGCTGTTTCACCAAAGCTGCTTTTTTCTCGATATCAACGCAAAGTCCCGTCGTTATTATAATAAAAAGGAAAAACACGCCTTTTTTCTTTCTCTTTTTTTTTAAAGTCGGTGTTGTAGGTCCAGAGAGCGACGAGTCTCGACGAGGTTATTTTATCTGGTCGGTGCGTCCGGTGCGAGGCGACTGACTCCGTGGTTCATAAAAAAAAAATCCAACACGGTTGTGAATAATAATTTGTGTTTTATCCCCCCTCCTCCTCCTCCTCCTTTCTTTCTCTCTCTGTCTATCGGTCAGGCTTTGGAGAGAGGAGGAATGCAGGCGAGCTGGACTGGTCTCCAAAACCAGGGTCAAGGCAGCGAGCATCACACAGGACATCCGGTTAGGGTTTTCAAAATAAAATGCAGTGCTTCAGAGCGAAAGATCGGAAGTAGGGGTGTAAATAATAAATGTCATTGTGATACTATACCACAGAGAGATGCAACACAGTTGGAGAGACAGAAAATGACTACAGAGAGATGCAAAATAGCCGTAAAAACATGTAATGATCAGAGAGACATACAGCAAAGAAACACAAAACAACCACATCAAAACATAAAATGACTACAGTAGGTCTAAAATTATATATAGGCTATACATAGGCTACATATATCTCACACATCTCACAACTTCGCCCATACTAGTAGTCTACATCTTTCCCTGAATGAGGGAATAAATTAGCTCCATAAAATGCTTCTTTATAAAAGAAAATTTGATATTTATATAACTGTACTTATCTACACAGCATAAAGAAAAAGGTAAAAAGGGAAATTATCTCCAGAAATATGACAGATCTGGCTCTAGCACCCATATCCCTCCAACACGTGTGTAGCTCGACCATGAGCTCGACTCCTTTATTCACGCTTCTTATTATATACCGTATAGGCCTATATTGACTCACACAAAGGAAGTAAAGGAATGGATTTTGATGGTGTACTCTGCAAGGAAACAGCCGTTAATGCTAAGACTTGCTTTGTTATAATGAATAGAGACGTTGAAAGTATTTGCTATAATCCGTAGCAGAACATTTCACTTAGCCTACATGACTGACCTTGTTCTGTAGCTATGACAGGTTTGAAGCTAGACAAAGGGAGTCAAACAGACAAAGCAAGGTTGTATAAAAGAAAAAGTATATAACCTGAACAGACTGGCCATTCAATACAGTGAGTGACCTGATCAGAATGTATTGTGTTTGGTTTCATAATTAGGAAGTATAATGTAAGACTGTGTAAGATGATAGTATGGTGGAGCTGAGGGCTCAACACATGCAGATGGATAGATCAGTGGGTAATGCCTTTGACTTTGGATTGGGAGGCCGGGGGTTTGAATCCAAGTCATATTATGTTTCCTGGGTCAACAAGATCTGTGGAAGAAGAGTTTTCTTAGTTATAATGTTAAAGTAATTTGCTGTGAAGTCTTTGTATTGGACTTAATGGGCGTCTGGAGGGGACCTGGCCACACTCGGAGGCTCACGGTTTAAATTCTCTAAGTCTCTCTGCTTTGTCGAGCACACGGTGAGAGAGATGATAAGTTTGTCTACAACTGTGGAAAGAAATCATGCATGTAGAGCGTAATTTGTGGCTGGGAGCAGCATGGAAAGAGAAATGTTTCAGACGATTTCAGACAACTTCTCCTACTCTAGCCGATGATGGCACCCACTCCAGCCTGAACATTCTGTGCAATACACACCCATTGCTACACAGCTATATATACACACTGATTGATCAAAAACTAGGCTATATGTAGGCCTATATAACTTAATACACTTAGACTTAAACATATACAGGTGCATCCCAATAAATTAGAATATCATGGACAAGTCCATTTCAGTAGTCCAAGTCAAATAGCCCAGACCAAGTATTGAGTGCATGATATAGATGGACAAAATTTTCAGAAGGAAAACATTTCAATATCAAAAATGCTTTTAAAAAAATTGGTCTTTTGTCATAATATTCAATTTTTTTTAGATACTGAATTTAAAGTCTTCATTAAATGTAAGCCATAATTATTACAATTAAAAGAAATTAAATAAATAAATACGCTCTGATGAAGGCTGCATATAGCCTAGCCGAAACGTGTCAGCATGTTTTTGCATGTGAGCCAGAATAAATTATGTGAAAAGTGAGCATTTTGTCCTCAAATTTACTAATTAAGACGTGCTACCATTGCAAGATTTTTTTGCAAACTTTTTGATTCAGCACTCTGATTTCAATGAGCCTTTTTGTGATTAAATAAATAAAGACTTGAAATGTTTCATTCTGTGCGTAATGGATCTGCATAGTTCATAGTTTCTTTTTTTTATTATTGAATTACTGAAACAAATACATTTTTCCATTATATTCTAATTTACTGAGGTGCACCTGTATAATACAATAAGAGCCACTTTGAGCTTTATTTTGAAGCTGACGCACAGAGCTTCCGGCATGATTCAGGCTCTCTGTGTTTGACCTGACGCAGTTTCTCGGCAACATCAGCCGCCCCCTCCTCCTCCTCCTCCCTCCTCCCTCCTCCACCACCTCCTCCTCCTCCTCCTCCTCCTCCTCTTCCTCACTCCCTCCCCTCTCCTCTCTGCCTCCCCTCCCTCCTTCCGGATCAACGCTACGGTGGTCACGTGACCTGTCACACAACTGATGTGTGTCACGTTTTCACCGGGAGGAGCTGAGGGATGAACCGGGGAGGAAGGGCAGGGATTCATACTTAAAGGGCTTACTGCATCTGTTAATGGCCTGGGCCGCTCATCATGTTCCTCTGGGACAACCACACTGCATGTGTATGTGACTGTGAATGTGTGTTTGTGTTGGTGTGTGTTGGTGTTACAGGAAAATATAACTGTAATAATCCTGTAATGCTCCCTCTGACATTAAAGGAGCAGTCCGCAGATAGGAGTCTGGAGAACATTAGCAGGGGAGGGACTGGGTCACTTTGTGTTCACAACAGTTAATAACGAGATAAAAATCAAATAGATAGTGAGCTTTATGAGATCTTGACAAATAGTGAAACTCACACATAGCCTATTACACACACACACACACACACACAGGCAACGTGACAGCACACACCCACCGTGGTGGAGGGTGTATTCAAATCCTTAGCTGAAATGGCACGTCATGAAAATACTCTATTACACTCAGAATGATCTAAAAGTACAGTATTATTAACAGAGTTTTTAAAAAAGAAAAAAAAAGAACTGAAGCTGAAGAAACGAGAAGATCAAACAATTATCAGCATAATAATAATATATACTTGAAATATCTGCCATGCTCCAATAACATTCCTCTAAATTAGTAAGACTAATATAATACTCAAGTATAAGTAAGTAGTGTAAGTATTACTCGATTATTTTTCCTATTATACATAACATTTAGAGCCATAACACTCATGTAAGTCACCTGTAAACACACTGTCCACCCTGTAAATAATACAGACTAATCACATTTGCAGGTTGGAGATAGCCTACTTAATCACAGAAATATATTCAATGCAAAATGAGGTCGTTTCTCTCAGGCTGTTAAATATGTACCGTACAAAACATGTAGGTAAATGTGAATATCATGAAATCAGTGATTTCACATCGTACTTCCATCATAATTTTATTTGATGATTATTTTTGAACATTAATAGGAAGCTCCGCCGAAGCAGAGCATCAAAAAATTGGGTAAAACTCTTATTGATCCTCTCCACGGAAATCTTTAGTAAAAGGCGAAAGATTTATACGATCTGAAGAGAAACAAGAGTGATCTGATTTGTTAAAGGGAATCGGATCCACCCGGTCACCGACGACATGCTCTTTAGTCCTGGTTCAAGCCTAACAACTTACATAAAACACATGTCCCACGTGTCGTATAAATGAAGAACCATATAAAAATCACAGAAACTGGTCTTGTATTAACAGATTTGTCTTGTTTTAGCGTTGTTTAGATTTTCATTCATGACTTTTCACGCTGTGGCGCAAAGCATGATGGGAGTGTGGGGGCGGGGCTCTTTTTTTAAAGTTTTTTTTTATTATTAACTTTGTCTTTAAATTTTGAATCCATATTGTACAAAAGTTAAATCAACAAAGTAAACTTAAAACTTGAAATTATTGTTGTATTTGTTATATATGCCATTTAGTGTGACACTGACACACACACACAAACATGCTGGAAAACGCCCCCCTGTGGTAAGAGACACTGTAGACAGACCACACACCACAGCTGCAGAAGTCTTTATGTAAAATAAAAATAAGAAATAACAGCAAAAACATTCTTAAAACATAGATATTACTTCCAGAGAATTAAAAGACAGCAGTGGGTGTAGTAAGTAGGCTACTTATGGCTTAGATGCTCTGATGTAGGGCACTAATGAAGTGTAGGAATTGGACAGGACTCTTCTACATAATAAGTTAAATCATATTATATTGTATCAAATTAGGTTACAAAACAAACTTCTGCTACTTTGCAAGTCTTAAAAAAGATATTATTAATTTCGGAACCTTCCTTAACTTTCTTTACGTGCACTGACCTCATACAATGTGGACACTTGTCTCTAAGAAAAAAAAAGCATGCATTGATGATATAATGTGTGAGATTACTGTAATGTTTCATGTTTGAAAAGTCACACAGCTCAGTCAAAAGGCACAAAATGACCACAGAGATATGCAACACAACTAAAGAGACAGAAAATGACAGAGAGATGCAACACAACGGCATGTTTCAAAGAAACACAAAACAACCACAACCTCAAAGAAACATGTAATGACACGAGAGACACAAAAATACATCAAAGAAACACAAAACAACCACATTAAGACACAAACTGACTACACACTAGGTATATATATATGGAGAGAGAGAAAGAGAGAGAGAATCAGAATCAGAAACGTTTTTATTGCCAAGAGCAGTAGGCTAATGGTAATTTTAGGCTACAGCACAAGGAACTCAGGTGAAAACACAAAAGGTACAAAAAATAGTAAAAATAAAATAAAAATATTAAATATTATAATATTAAAACAAGATAAAATAAATAAAAAAATGTGCATAGTATATACTATTTTGGGATTTATATACAATAGAATAAAGATAGGTAGAATACAGAAACGTTACTGTGCAAATTGTTGTAGTTGAGTGACTGTCCATAGGTCAGGGGTCATCAGTGGCCCCTAACTTAAAATTTAGGAATGCATCCTGAAAAATTAGGGGCACACACTGTAAATGGACTTCCAAAGCTAATATTCCCATTTCCTTTTCATTCATGATCATCACACACATGTTAAGACTGATTCTAAACTATTTAAGTCAAACTTTCCAAAACAAACAAGCAAATTTACTGGTGCAAAAGATGAAAAATTTGCTTGCATTCTCTCAAATATAGTCTGGAGCCCTGATAGGCTGACTGTAGTGGGGAAGAAACTGTTATTGTGGCGTGAAGTCCGGAGCCTCTTGTAATAGGGGAAAGTCTGGAAGATATCTATATAATAATCTATCTATTTAATGTCTTATAATGAATTATAATGAATAATGAATGAATAACGCCATCATTTTCCTGCTGCATATAGGGCTGTCTCACACCTGGAGGAGTTGGGGAGCTCAGTGAGAGTGATGTTCTTCGACTTCTCCAGCGCATTCAACACCATCCAGCCCTCCCTGCTAGCAGAGAAGCTCCATGCCATGCAGGCGGACCATGACATAGTGGCCTGGATAACCAACTACTTATCCAGCAGGCCACAGTATGTCAAATAACAGGCGTCACTGTCAGATGTGGTGCACCCCCCGTTCCTCTTCACCATCTACACCTCAGACTTCAGACACAATTCCAGCAAGTGTCACCTCCAGAAGTTCTCCTCTATTGTTGGCTGTATCAACGAGGACAATGAGGAGGAGTACAGAGGTGTGGCGGAGAGATTTGTCCGCTGGTCAGAGGAGAACCATCTCAGGCTCAACATCACCAAAACCAAAGAGCTGGTGATCGATTACCGGAAGCACGGGAGGCCCCCAACCCCCATTACCATCCAGGGGGAGCAGGTGGAGATAGTGGACTCCTATAAGTCTCTGGGGGTCCACATCAACAACAGGCTGGACTGAAAGGACAACACATCTGCATACAGCAAGGGACAGAGCCGCATGTACTTCCTGTGGAGGCTCAGGTCCTTTAATGTGTGTAGCAAACTGTTGGCGACTTTTTTTTATCAATCTATGGTGGCCAGTGTGTTGTTCTTCGCCGTGGTGTGCTGGGGTGGAGGCACCAAGGAGGGAGAGAGGAACAACAGGATCAACAAGCTGGTGAGGAAGGCCAGCAGTGTGGTGGGCCGCAAACTGGACAGTCTGTAGGCAGTGGCGGAGAGGAGGATAAAGGTCAAGATCAACAACATCCTGGAGAACCCCTCCCACCCCCTCTACGAGGAGCTGTGGTTGAGGGGGAGCACCTTCAGCCAGAGACTCACTCTCCCCAGGTGCAGAACGGAGCGGTTTAGGCGCTCCTTTCTCCCCACAGCCATCAGACTGTTGCGTGAGCACACATGCACACGCAGAGAGATCCAAGCACTTTATTAACTCATAAGCCTTTATTTATTTTTTATCTACTTATTTTATTTATTAGTGATAGGTTACCTTTTTTGTGTGCCTTGTCTTGTTTCTGTTGCTGCTGTGACAAAGTGAATTTCCCCCTTGGGAGATTAATAAAGTTCTATTCTATTCTATTCTATTCTATTCTATTCTATTCTATTCTATTCTGTTCTAATGTGCACCCCAGTTGTACAACACTGGTGACAAACCTGTGAAAATCAGGTTGACCCATATCTAATCATAGTAAACTGGTTAGGAAACCCATCCCTGCTCAGCACTAGGTGGCGCTGTCAGTCTCTTATCTGATGTGTAGCTGCTGGGAAAGCCCACAGACCGTAGACTCACCACCACGGTCGTCATGGACGTGAGGAACCGACCGTATCTGTCGTGACGTGGACTGGCTGTCTGTCTCCACCGCCGCCGCCTCTCGGTGATCCAGACCCGGCAGCAGCAGCAGCAGCAGCAGCGGGCGGCAGAGCGGAGCCAACAAGTCAGCTTCCCACCGAGTCAAAACACGATTTACTCAGTCTGCTCAACAGCTCTTTTGTCGGTACGTAACATTTTAATTCGCTCTCGTGTGACCGAATTCGTGTTTTTTAACGGTCGGAACGTTTACGTTAACGTCAACGTTGACGTAAACGTAAACCAACCAGCTAAAGCTAACGTTACTGTAGCACTTTAATGAGGCCAGCTAGTGTTAGTTAGCGGTTAGCTTAGCTTTCCTTAACCTGTTAGTAGTGGTGGTGCGGTTTTTATTATTGTTTTTTAATAAAATATACCGTAGCTGCTTTACCTAGGTCAATACAACAGACTACACAGCTATGTGACGATAAGTTAGTTGTGTCTTCAACTGTGAGCTTGTTGAGTCGATAACAGCTGATCGATTAGCTGCTGTGAGTTGTTGATGGTGTTTGTAGATATTTCCTTTTTTCCTGTTAACTTTATTTAAAAGTCTTCGTTAGACACCACCTGTTCAGTCCTTTATCTTTTTATTTGACTATTCCACCATTTTTAATTTTCAACATGTTCAGCTCTAGACTTTATTTTTCCTCCACTCAACATGTGATTGAATGTAAAAATATAAAAACAAACCCAACATCTGACAATATTCACACGTCAGTTCTCTTAATCTATATTGATATTAGGTTCACCAGCTCAGGCACCATTAATCTTTTGGCTATCAGAGTGAAAACAACAGGTGTGTGTACACAACTTACAATTTTAATTATCTTAAAGTTATAGACTTACATTACATAAACCAAAAGGGAGTGACAGAGAGAGACATTTGCGTTTAAAACAAAAAAGATATCACTGCAGCTGTGGTCTTCTTGACTGAGAATCCAGCTTGACAGAGACCGAGACAAAACCAAGACCTTGAAAATGTAGTAGCCTACTACAACACTACAAACCTGTGAAAATCACATTGACCCAAATGAATCATAGTAAACTACTCATAACAATCATCTCGCTCGATATTTACATTATTCCTAAACTGAAAAGAAAATCTAACTTGATCTATTTGAAATCTATATTGAGATTAGGTTTCACCAGCTCAGTTACCATTAATCGTTTGGCTATTAGAGTGAAAACAACAGGTGTGTGTGTGTGTGTGTAGTAGCTACACAACTGTGCCCCAGTGTCCACAGGTGGAAACAGCTCTGAATCTGATTTGGCTGAGAGGACGTGAATTGGATATTTGTAGATGTTGTGCCACTCTGTTGCCTGTTACCAAGCGAACCACTTCTGATTTTAGTAAGATATGTGTTCAGGAGAGATGCGATACGGCCGCCGCCAGCTGAGAGTGATCCCGCTCCACTGCCTGGATCTGATTGGCACAGGGCTGCAGAGCTTTCTTTTTTGTTACTCTCCTAGGAGATCGCCTCGGCCAGAATTTGCTATCTCGCTCAGATCTTGAGATGAAAGTTAGGTTGTTGTTTTTTTTACACTTGCACTTGTGTGTGACTCTGACAGAGCAGATCACATTACCTCAGGACACTGTTACTGTGAGATATTATATGGCTTCTCCCATTGAGGATGTGACACGGCGCTCATAGATTGAGGCGAGCCTGAGCTTGTCGCAGCCAGGTGTGAATTACGAGGCCTGTCGGTGTTTTTAAAGTGAATCATCTCCGGAGGGTGCTGCATGCAAGAATGCACTTGGGGCTTTGAGAGGAAAGTGAATCAAATTAAACATGGGGGACAGTGAGGGGGTGGTTATTAAAATTATTAAAATGATAGAGGAAACTAAAGCTGTACTTTTCTCAAACACACACACAGAGCTGGGCGTGGGCCAAAGGAAAAAGGAACAGAGGCCCACGGCCAAAGTAATTGGTAGTTACAGCTCCCTTTGGTCTCCTCTGACTCTGTGGGGAAACAGAGTCAGGAAAGTCACTATAATGTTCAACTATTCTGAGATTCAACCATGGGACGCTGTAGAAACTTCCAGTTATACTCCGAAATATCTTTGACATGTTCTTTTAACTTTGTTTCAGTGTGAGGCGATACATTCTCCTTTGTCTGCTGGACTGAAAATAACTTTGCACTGTGTCTTTTATTTTTTTGTTTCAGGCCAGGATGAGGTGGTGACCCATGGTCTGCCAGGCCGTGAGATGATTGCTGCTTGGCACGGAGACAGGACGAAGCAGAGAGACTGAGAAGAATGGGAAAGAGCATCTGGGGCTACTGGCAAGGCGTCTTCTCTACTGCTGTGCTGTATGGCTCTCTGGCCCTTTTTACCTCCATCCTCCACAATGTGTTCCTGCTTTACTATGTGGAGACGTTCGTGTCCGTCTACAAGATCGACAAGACCTCATTCTGGGTGGGAGAGGTGAGTGAGAAAAAACCTGAGTGTGTAAATGTGTCATTTAAACATCAGGCTTGAAGTGTAGCACTAATGTACCAGAGTGTCAGCTGCGGTTTTTAAAGGGATAGTTCAACATTTTGGCAAATTGGCCCATTGCCATAATCCCTATAGTTTTAGGAGTAGGTTCGTTACCTTTATTTGTCGGTGCAAGCTATTTTTAGAACGGCGGAGCAGAGCCGCGAGCTGCTCAGAGCTACGCTACGGAGGCTAATGGGATTTCTTGGTTTCCCTCATCAAACTCATCAAATACACAATCCAGGAACTCCAAAACGCTCTGGTGGACAAGTTGTGACCTGCACAATCACCACGCTATGAGATAATAACGGCACGTTACGAGACAGAGTTGTTTTAGATCTGCTCTCATGGAGCTCCCTGCTGAACTGTGGCCTGTGGCTTATGGGTGCTGACCTTGCACCACCATGTCTCCAGTTTTGTTGCTTTCTCAGCCTCTTTCCTTTCATTTCCTGCCATATTTTTTTTATTCCTGTTGTTAACCATCCTATAAAGGCATAAAATGACATCAGAGACTATAAAAAAAATCTGTTGTCTTTGTCTGTGAGTTCTCAGAGGCTTGATATCTTGTCAGTGCTAATTAATAAGCCACTGATTGTTCTATTTTATTTTATTGTGTAGAGACAAACAATTGTGGTGATGACATATAACATACAAGATAATACAGAGTAACAGGTGACGAACATATAGGATGGAAATTAAAGACATCATCATGCTGTGATGAATCAGGGTCAGGCAGTGTTACAGTGCTACTACTACTACTAACACACATAATAATAAAATACTAGTAACAAAAAATATGGTATTATTGTATATATATATATATATATATAAAATATAGTAATATTGATAGACATGGCGAGTAATAAAAGTAATAGTGTGTGATGAGAGGTTCCATGTGTGAGAGAGGAGAAAACAAGAAAACAGATAATGATGATAATAATAATAGTTAAACAAACAAAAAAATCTTAAATCTAATATAACTTTATTGACATCCCTCTCTCATGTCCCACAGACGGTTTTCCTCGTGTGGAACAGTCTGAACGACCCTCTCTTCGGCTGGCTGAGTGATCGCGCCTTCCTCAGCTCTCCTCAGTAAGTGTCTTCTTCTCCCAGCAACCCATCCAGGTTTCCCAGTCAGCCCGGGTTTGTGTTTCGTTCTAGTTAAAGGTTTGGTTGAAGATCTTATTCTGGATCATTTTTTACTGTACTAATCTGCTAGAAATCCTCTTAACACCCGATTGCAACTGAGTAAATAAAGGCTTTTTCACAAAAATGAAAAAAATCACTTGCCTGGGGAACAAAACAAGCCTCAAAAAACACCATCCAATCAGTTTGGCCTGACAGAACCGATTTTCCAGGATCTCCAACCCTACCTTTAAGCACATTTATCTCAGTATTGTCACAAGGTGGTGTCAGTCGATGACGGGACAGGTTTGTTTTATCCCAACAGGGACTCACACTGTTTTGACCTTTCTATTTATTTGCCTTTTTTTTTTTATCTTGGTCATCGTGCTCTTTCTATATTTGCCTTAGAGATTATATAACACAGTCATGCTGAAGTGACCCCCTGTATATCCTGCACCAAACAACACTCAAACAGTTTGAGAGTATTTGAACAGCTCTGTTTTTATTTTATAAACCTAATTACTGTTTTTTGTTTTGTTTTCCCACCCAGGACAAGTTCTCAGATCACAAATCCAGAGGTGGTGCTGAGGCGCCTGAAGGCTCTCTCCACAAATGGCCCTCTCTTCTGTCTCTCCTTCCTGGCCTTCTGGGTGGCGTGGGCAAGGCCAGGTCTGCAGTTCCTGCTGTGCCTGTGCTTGTACGACGGCTTCCTCACCATGGTGGACCTCCACCACAGCGCCCTGCTGGCCGACCTCGCCGTGTCGGCCGCCGATCGCACGCGCCTCAACTTCCACTGCTCGGTGTTCAGCGCTCTGGGCGCGTTCTCCGTTTTCCTGTCCTATTCTTTCTGGGACAAGGAGGACTTCTACTCTTTCCGTCTCTTCTGCGTGACTCTGGCAGCTTTTTCCATCTTGGGCTTTTTCGTAGTTTCCAGGCTGCTACAGCATCGTTTTCATAAAGAAGTCCGTCAAAGACAGGACGAGGCACAGGCACTCAAAGAGTAAGGCTTTAAAAGGATAAAGATATGCTTCATAGCTGGCGTTTTTTCCTCTTTGTATCACTCCTTACATTTCCTCTTCTCCGTTCCAGGCTGAGTGTTGGCCACGCTCCACTGACCCAGCCAGATAAACCTGTCACTATCGGACAGTACATCAAGCAGCTCTCCAGAAACAGGAACTTCATGTGGTTTGTCTCAATGAACCTTGTTCAGGTGAGATACTAATTCACATTAAATGAAAAAAAAGATATTTGTATAATTCCACTCACCAGAGCAGTCTTATCTTGACATTTGTTTAAGTAAGGATGATGGAAATAGTGTCTCTTGAGTCAGATGCTTATTAACCACCACTAATCCTATAATTGCAACATGTAACCACTGGGCCTTTTGAGAATGTTGCCACAATATAATAATATGGAGAGATTAAAAAAGTCCATAATATTTACATAGCACACAATCACAGGTGTGTGCTGTTACAGTACAGTCTTTACAACACAAGACACTAATGTGTGTGTATCTAAGGAGAGCACACGTGTACCATCTGCTCTAATGTCACTTTCTCATTATATTAAATGTCTCTCTCCCTCTGTAGGTGTTTCACTGCCACTTCAACAACAACTTCTTTCCTCTCTTCCTTGAGCATCTCCTCTCTGACAATATTTCCGCCTCTACAGGTTCCATCTTGTTAGGTAAGATCCCTTCAAGTAACAGGAAATAACTCATGACAGGCAGCTCTTTTTAATGCAGCAAAGCTGTACAGACAAACAGCAATGCAGTAATTCTCGGACCAAGCAAGTTCTTTTGTATGAAGAGCATCATGGTCCTTTTGATGCAGTTTTAAACCAAATCTCCTCAGTTGTGCAGAGCTGTTTGTCTTGTGGCTAGAGTAGAATAGATGTACTGTATGTTTTCCTGTTAATTTGCATTCTGGTTTGTTGGCACTCCACCTCCTTTTCTTTTTGAAAATGATTATTATTTCTCCTCCTGATTTTTGGTCTTTTTTTTTAATGCTTCTCTGCTTTTGCTCCCCATGCAGGGATCTCTTACATTGCCCCCCACCTGAACAACTTGTATTTCCTGACACTGTGCCAGCGTTACGGGGTTTACCAGGTTATCCGCTGGCTATTTATGCTCAAACTGGGACTTAGTGTGGTTATGGTGCTGGCAGGGGCTGACCACATTTATCTGCTGTGCATCTTCATTGCTAGGTATGGCCATGTACACACATCAGCACACGCATCCGATGTGTGAGAGCTTGTACTTTTGTTTGCTTGTTACATTTTTTTTATTTTTTATTTTAGATTAAAGTGTCAAGATCACTTTAGCTGAATGCACAATCACACAATGGCAACAGACAGAATCACAGCATTCACAAAAGCACGCCAAGGACTCACAAGGAGTCACAGCCTGTTTCCAAGTTGACTCAATATTTGTCACATTTTGTATCCAAATATTGTGCTAACTTGTTTTTGCCACGACACCCGTTCAGGCCTCTTTCACTGAGAATGACCAAAAGTGCTTTATTTCACCCTCCACAGTCTTTATGATTTACAATATTGTTTATCCACAGAGCTTAAAGGGATACTTCACCCAAAATCGATAATTCACCAATTTTCTACTCACTGTCATGCCAAGGAAGGGTTTGGAGAACTTTCAGAGTCATCAAAACACTTTTGGAGTTCCGGGGGGGGGTCCGGCTGGCAACGGATTTTCATATAATGGCAGCGGATAGTGCTCACTTTTGAATCGTCCAAAACACACACTATGTAACATCCAAATACCTCCTCCGCCACATGAAAAAGTTGTTCAGAAAAAATGAATGTGATCTCTGTTTTTAGCCTTGTTGTAGTAGCTCCCAGTGGCTCTGTTGATGTTTGTGCGCATGCGCAAGATTTGCTACGAGATTTTTGTTTGTTGTTCTAAACCATTGGATGTTTGATGTAAACACAGAGGAACATCTCGCAGCAAATCTCGCACACTCATGCAGCCACTGGGAGCTACTGCTACAACAAGGCTAAAAACAGAGATCAAATTCATTTTTTCCGAACAACTTTTTCATGTGGCAGCTTCAGGACACTTGGGTCAGTACGGATGAGCAGTATGGAGGTATTTGGATGTTTCATAGTGTGTGTTTTGGACGATTCAAAAGTGAACTCAATCCGCCGCCATTATATGAAAATCCGTTGCCAGCCGGACCCCCCCTGGAACTCCAAAAGCGTTTTGATAACTCCGAAAGTTCTCCAAACCCTTCCTTGGCATGACGGTGAGTCGACAATTGGTGAATTATTGATATTGGGTGATGTATCCCTTTAAATGGGGAGTGTAGATTAGAGAGTAGCTACCAGCAGCCAATGCGCATGTGTAAAACAATTTTCGGGTGTGTGTGGGGGTGTGTGTGGGGGTGTGGTCGTATTCGTCACAGCTGTGGTAGAAGTCAACGATGTGTGAAAACTTCTGGTTCCTTAACACTAGCTGACTTCATTTACACAACATTGACCATAGGTGATGAAGTCACTTGACACGATGTCCTGTGGTTTAGCACACAGAAACACACCTTAGCCCCGTCCGTCAGATCACAAACTGTTACCCCCCTCCTCGCTCTATTGAATTGTAAACCACATTACAGCCAGTTTGTGTTGTTGTGTTGCTGCTGGTGCTGAAGCCTGTAACCTGCCCTCTGCTCCTCTTCCCAGCAACCGGGTGTTTACAGAGGGGACGTGCAAGCTGCTGAAGCTCGTCATTTCCGACCTAGTGGACGAAGACTTTGTGGTCAACCGCCGCCAGCAGGCCGCGTCCGCGCTGCTCTTCGGGATGGTGGCCTTGTTGACCAAACCTGGGCAGACGTTCGCCCCGCTCATCGGCACCTGGCTGCTGTGCGTTTACACAGGTATGGTCACAAACAGTCGCTTGTTGTCCTCATGAAGAAGACAGCGTCATTGTCAACTTGTTTCAAATTGGAGGTATAAGTTACAGCTGTGGCTGTTTCTGTCTTTCTAGTGCACGAAGTATCAAGTGGCTCAGGTTACTCAGCATGTTAGTTGTATTTCAGCTCCATCAGACATCAGTGAACTAGTGTAATAGCTGTTCAACAGTATGATGTCAGTAAGGTTTAATGCAACTGAAGCCTTCTGTGGGTTGAAGATGAAATAAATGGGACATATAGAACTTGATAAACAAGAAAAACATGCACTGGGTTTCTCTCAGTGATGACTCAGCAGAGTTACATGGCAGGTTGAATCTTTATGATGACCTAAACCAACTGACTGTAGCTTCATATTTAGCCGACAGTCCCATCTTCCTCAGTGCCACAAAGCAAATAACTTTTTTTCCCATACATTTTAACAGTTTCTTGTTTTTGTTTGTTTTACCTTCCTAGCTTAGCCATGCAAACGTCCTTTAGTATTGATATTTTATTTGCTTATTAGTAGAGGTGTCAGTGTACACATGTAAACGTTTACACGGAATGAAACAGTAAACGTTCATAAAAATCCCTAAACGATATACGCAATTTAGTTTTTTGTGAGCGAGTGTGATGGCGCCGGCAGATATATAATATATCATATATTAGGGTTATTATATTATTATCCGTCCGATGGACGCTACCGTGTACACGTTTAAACGGAAAGAATTGCACAGTTTACACATGTACATATTTTAGTACACGTTCACATCCATACTTATTATTTTAACATATCTTACATTTTTTTCAGGACTTTCTGGCTACAAATGACAAAAACCTATAAAGATTTTAGGTTAGGTTAGGTTATACTTTATTTATCTCCAAGGGGGAAATTTGTAACAGTGGCATAAAAGAGAAACAGGACATTGAGTACTAAATAAATATATACAGTATATCATAAGCTATATAAAATGACACAAAAAATAAAATACATAAGACATAAAAAAACTACTGTGCTCTCTCCTTGCTGGATAGAATAACAGGTTAATAGTAGATTAATAGTGCGACTATTATCAATAATTTGGAAATTATCCATTCTCATTAAAGACTTGAAAGTGTCATTGATGTTTTGCCCAGACTGAGGGTACTCATACTCTCTTGTGTTGTTTTTGTCTCCCTCAGGTTATGATATTTTTGAGAGGGAACCTGTGAAGGACTCCCTGGTTTCTGTGCCTGACGTTGCCTCTGGCTCAGGGACTCCGCCTCTTCGCCTGGGCTGCTTCTACATGTTGGTGTTTGTGCCTATCACCTGTGCCCTCCTGCAGCTGGCCGCCTGGTCCCGCTTCACACTTCATGGCCGCAAACTGCAGGGGATCAAGACCCTGAGGCAAGGCGCCCAGCAGGGACACCTCATCGATGTCAAGGCCATATGAGCTGAGTAGAGCTGGGCGAAGCTGCACACAAGACACTTTTAAATTCAAGGTTTTACAGTCCCTTTGATATCCACTAAGGAGGAAATGAGCGCAGAAAGCCCAGCCTGGTGTGAATCATGACACAACAATGTGGCTGACAAATCCCTCTGGAAGGAACAGGAAATCTTTTAAAGAATGAAACATGCCTTATTTTTTATATTAAAGTATTTACCTATATTTATATTTGAACAAATGACCAAAAGAAGAGGGTAGAACCAATCACTCCTTTCGAGGTAGAAGGACCAAGGTGACAAGTTTTCATAGTGCAGGCCAAAGATAGGGTGCCCTTTTTAAACCGGTTTGTTCAGCATATTTCTGGCCTGTAATCTGAGCACCCTTACTTCCCGGTAATCATGAAGAGGTTTACCACAGAGCTATTGTTCTGTTTTTTTTTTTTTTTCGTGTTATTAACAGGATGAGGACAAAGGAATAAAATAGCTTTTGTGTTTTCGAAGAGTTGCTGATACTGCATGGATCCTAAACTTCAGAGCCGATTAATTATTTTTCTGTTTCTCTACATTCACACAGAATGCCCTGCCAGTCGGATAATGACAACTGTATTTTCTGATTCGTCCAGTATCGATGATGATGATGATTATGATGATGTTTTTTGCACAAAACTGCCATTTCTCTGTTGTACTTCTAACATTCTGATTGTGACATGCTTAATGTACTGTAGTAATACAAATTGGAATAAGTAATTTATACTGGTAACCATGTTGTCACTTCGATTTTGTAATTTTTTCAGACTGCACAAAGACTGCGTGGCATTACCACCAATAAACCTCATCTGTGTTGAAAGTCAAACAAACTCTGCTGTGCCATAACACCTGTGTAAGATTGAAGAACTGAAACTTTTTCTAAACTGGGTTTGAAATGTGAAACGTTTTGACCATCTGTGTGTGGTATTTGTGAGTAACCTGGTGAGGAAATAAAAAAAAGTCCACAGTGGATGTTTCTATCCTGATTCTAATGGTCACAATCACTGCATAGGACACCAATAATTTCTTGCTTGTTTATTTGAGTTGACTGGTCTTGTATCTGAGAAAATAAAGACCAAGTTTTTTTTTATGTAGGTGTAAAGAACACTTGTAGGTCTGCCATACAGTACACCTCCACATTATCTGTGTCATGGAAACATACCTGGTGCATTATTGATTGTAATTGTTAGAAAAACTCGTTTGATCTGATTCCAGTCATATTTGTTTTTATGTAAACCATGACATTAGACACATGATTGCCTCTAAACACTGACATATAGGAGCTGTCAACCCTGTCTGTGTGCATTGTGTGAGTGTGTGGGTGGAGACAGGAGTTCCTAATCAACACATAGCTGGATAGTTATATGCACGTGCCCCCAGTTTCTGCCCAATACAAGGCCACAGTGAGATTATATAAAAACTTAAGTCTTGCTGTGGTGTAATGAAAACTAGAGCTAATCAAAAAAAAAAAAAAAAACCTAAATCAGGACAAAAAAATTGTCTCAATATGCGTGGAGTGGAGTCCGACAAGGAATCAAAATGCTGTGCAGTCCAGCACAAAGCGAGTCACCCTAGCAACACCTAACACCCTAGCAACAGCTGTTTAACCCCCCCTCCCCGGGCTGTTTCCGCAGTAGGCTACTTGGAAATTAAAGGTTGACTATGTAGAAATACAAGAACAACAACAGAAAAAGAATTCCAGCAGTCGATTGCCAGACCGTTGCTAGGTAAAACGGGCCGTTGCTAGGGACTCCGCTCTGAACAGAGGACAGCAGAGGAGGAGAGCTAAGCAGGATATTTACCTTATGTTTCATTTTTACCGTCATTAACAGCATAATAAATGACTGTTACAGGGAGAGTGGAGGCTCTCTGCCTTCCACACCGCTGCTGCTCAGAGCCTCCGCTGTCACTGTTCTCCTCAAGTTGGAAAAAAAAAAAAAAAAAGGAGCTCCATGGCACCGAAAGTCCGCGACGATAAACGTGTTTATGACAGATAGGACTACACAAATACACCCATCCTAACAAGTATAATCCATTGATCCACCGATTGATTATTAAAAAGGCTTGGTTGGAAACAAACGCATAGGACCGGGAGGAGGCAGGAAAACAGCTGAGAACTGAGCCACATGTCGGCTACAGGCAGGTACGAATGTAAACAGAACGTTGACAGAAAGTCATTGTCGAGCCCGTCAAAAAAATTAAAAATAATAATTCAGACTAAAAAAAATTTTTTTGTGGAAAAGCAATACTTTCATTCTGTACCCCTCTAAAGGCCCCATGGATGTATTATTTTTGAAAAAATATAGCTTTTAATAAATATTCTACATATTCAACCTTTAAGTTGCACTTCATTACATATAATAATATATTTATTTTATAATATACTTAATAATACATGTGTTTGCCTTGAAAATGTAATGTTCTCTCAAGTAAATAACTTTTCTAAGTTAACCACAAGGTGGTAGCAGAGACTGATGTTACGCTCTTACGTAACACGTTACGATGTTACGCAAGTTTACGACGCCGATACCGATTTTTTTTTTCCCTGCACCTGTAGCACGGTCCGTATAGATGCATGCTAGGGATAGATAAAACTGGATTTAAGCCTGACAAAATTAAGATAAAGTAAGTAAATTTGACACAAAACTATAAACGATGAAGGAGAGACAGTTGCGGACCTGTGGCTTCACGTTGAACTGCTAAAGTCTACAAGCGATCCCGGTGAGTTATTAGCTAGCATTAGCATGCGTAAACCGATAAATGAGCCTCTTGCTAATTAAAAAAAAAAAACAGTCGGAAGTTTCATTTAGAGGGCAAAATAATGTGTTCCTTAATGTTTGGTTGTTGTGCATGTGTGCTCTATAAAACCAGTCCTATGTAAACTTCGTGTTAGATGCCACCTGGTGCTGGCTAACTGGGTGCCACACAGGTGTTATGCTAGCATACTGTATATTTTTGCTATTAGCAAAACACAGTTGCTAACAAGGTTTAACAACTCAAATTAAAGTATACAGATATCTTCATGCTGTTAAACTGCCTAAATCTTTGTAAGTGTCGTGTGTTTAAAACAGTTTATGCACATGACATGGTACAATATGTTGATGTGTTGGAGACATTTACTTTACTGTAATACTTGCTATGACTTGGGATCTGTCAGATGACCCTGACCCTGGGCTGGCTCTTTTGAGTTGTTGTATTCTTCATTTAACAAGCAAAGGAAGCCCCGCACAAGGCAGGGCATCAAAAAATTAGTTATAACTCATATTGTTCCTCTCCACGGAAATCTTTAGTAAAAGGCGAAAGATTTATACGATCTGAAAAGAAACATGAGTGTACTGACATCATGGAGAGGGGTCAGAGGAGGTGATCCGCCGCCACATGGTCTACAGTGAGGGTTGTGCTGCACCGGGTAAAACGAAAACTAATCGATTGCAATTTGTATGATTTAAACAGACGACACAAATGAAAATAATATTTGCGGTTTCTCAATCCAGTGTGTGGTGTTAGTGTAGACAGGAGTTTTGTTTTGGTTCACCACCCCCACTTAAAATGGCCAAAATCACACACAGGTAAATCACATCAGGCACATGATCTGAACATTGTTACTCAGCCTTATGCCCTATTTAAACCTCAGAAATTTAGTTTGTTGTGCTCCAGACTGTTGAAGTGCGAGTGAACACCATGGTGAGATGGGAAGAGCCGTATGATGCCTTGAAAAATAAGATTGTAGCAGTTTATGGTACAATGCTGACATCTTAATTACCGGTAAATATTAGCCTACATTTTGGTTGCGGCACCCGTTGTCAGTTTTCTTGCTATCTACGATGATCTGTTTATGATCTACGTACTGCATTCGCCTTATTGCATCAGCTTTTTCAGCAGACCATAGTGTAATGAATTATATTCGACTTTGTATTTTTTGACAAGTAAAGGAAGCCCCGCACAAGGCAGGGCATCAAAAAATTAGTTATAACTCATATTGTTCCTCTCCACGGAAATCTTTAGTAAAAGGCGAAAGATTTATACGCTCTGAAAAGAAACATGAGTGTACTGACGTCCAGGAGTGGGGTCAGAGGAGGTGACCCTCCGCCACATCACCTACAGTGAGGGTTGTGCTGCACCAGGTAGGCCTAAAGCTAACTGATTGCAATTTGTATGATTTACTGTAAACAGACGACACAAACGAAAAATAATGTTTGTTTGCGGTTTCTCAACCCAGTGTGTGGTGTTAGTGTAGACAAGAGTTTGTTTTGGTTCACCACCCCCACTTAAACACTTTTCTTTGTTGTATTAGTTGTTATTATTTACGATGATCTACGTACTGTGTTGCCTCACTGCATCAGCTTTTTTCCGCAGACCATAGAGTAATCAATTATATCCGACTTTATATTTTTTAACAAGCAAAGGAAGCCCCGCACAAGGCAGGGCATCAAAAAATTAGTTTGAACTCATATTGTTCCTCTCCACGGAAATCTTTAGTAAAAGGCGAAAGATTTATACGATCTGATAAGAAACATGAGTGTACTGATATCCAGTGGTGGGGTCAGAGGAGGTGACCCTCCGCCACATGACCTACAGTGAGGGTTGTGCTGCACCGGGTAAAACTAACCGATTGCAATTTAATTATGTATGTAAACAGACGACACAAACGAAAAATAATGTTTGTTTGCGGTTTCTCAACCCAGTGTGTGGTGTTAGTGTAGAGAGGAGTTTGTTTTGGTTCACCCTCCACACACAGGTGAATCACAAATCAGGCGCACTGCGGCTGAATCGCTGTTTAATCATCACCGATCGTCCTATTTACTCTGATACGACTCCCTGTCAACAGTTTGAGTTTAGATGTATTATTATTATTTATCTCATAGTAATAGATCCATGGTTTGAATTTCAGCGGGGGACTTTCCGTCTTCTTCTGCTACAGCGCCACACCATGGATCTATTACATCCATGCGCCACACACGCCTGGAGGATGTACGGTACTACAGCGTTTGCAGATCTTTCTTGCTTATTTATGATCAACGTACTGCATTTACCATGTTTCATCAGCTTTTCAGCAGACTACAGAGTCAAAATTATGTCTGACTTTTTTTTTGACAAGAGAAGGAAGCCCCGCACAAGGCAGGGCATCAAAAAATTAGTTATAACTCATATTGTTCCCCTCCACGGAAATCTTTAGTAAAAGGCGAAAGATTTATACGATTTGAAGTGAAACATGAGTGTACTAACTTCATGGAGACGTTTCAGAGGACCTGATCCTCCGCTACATCACCTACAGTGAGGGTTGTGCTGCACTGGGTAAAACGAACTGATTGCAATTTGTACGATGAGCATTTTATTTAAAACGGACGATACGAACGAAAATAATGTTTTTTTGTGGTTTCTCTACCCGCAGTGTGTTGTATAAGTGTAGACAGGAGTTTAACTTAGTTTACCATTCCCATTTAAAATGGCTAAAATCACACACACAGGTGAATCACATGATCTGAACACTGTTACTCAGCCTTTTGCCTCTTTAAACCTCAGACATTTAGTTTGTTGTGCTCCTGACTGACTGTTGAAGTGAGAGTGAACACCATGGTGAGATGGAAAGAGCTGTCTGCGGCCTTGAGAAATGAGATTGTAGCAGTTTATGGTATTTTAGACTCATCTGCCTGTGAGTGTTGGAGATATCCATGTCAATTTTCTTTATATTACTTGTTAGTGTCTACGATCGTATTAATTACGTAGCTACTTTTGGTGACCTATTGCATCTGCGTCAACAGACCACATATTTTCATATGTTTTATGTTTTGTTTTTTAACAAGGAAAGGAAGCCCCGCCGAAGCAGGGCATCAAAAAATTATTTTGAACTCATATTGTTCCCCTCCACGGAAATCTTTAGTAAAAGGCGAAAGATTTATACGATTTGAAGTGAAACATGAGTGTACTGACTTCTTGGAGACGTTTCAGAGGAGGTGATCTGCCGCCACATGACCTACAGTGACGGTTGTGCTGTAGCCTACTAGGTAACCGGTTGAGCATTAACTATTTATTAAACAGACGATACAAACGAAAATAATGTTTGTTTGTTGTTTCTGTATGTTGTATAAGTATAGACAGGACATCTACATCCTATCGTAACCGTTTTATTGTTGAGCCAGAGTCATTTAACATTTTACGGCGACAGTCGTCTATGAAACTCTGTGCAGGGACTGTAAAAGGACTCTTCCTGTGAAAACGGAAGTAGCAGGAGGTGACGCTCTCGCTTTATTTTTATTCTCTGTGGCTGCACATGCGCATGATTTCTATCCCTGTGCTTTTTTGGTCACATTTTGACTAATAACCCACCTTTTTATGTAAAATTTCACAGATAAGAATATCAATACTTTCTTTTGCCGATTCATTTTTGCTGAACTCGAGCTCCCATGTTTAGTACTGTAACCAGACAACTGGATCAACCCGCCGTTACCCATCATGCACCGCGCGGTAGCTTTCAAACCTTACTAAACTATCGCTTGTTTTTTTAAAACGTGTATAATGAAGCGATTTTCGGTTGTATTATGTGTTTGATTAAGTGGTTGGCACTCATTGTACAACATCCAAATCGGCTGCTTTTTGCCCGGTGCAGCACAACCCTCACTGTAGGTCATGTGGCGGCGGATCACATCCTCTGAAACTTCATTGAGAAGGCAGTACACTCATGTTTCTCTTCAGATCGTATAAATCTTTCGCCTTTTACTAAAGATTTCCGTGGAGAGGAACAATATGAGTTCAAACTAATTTTTTGATGCCCTGCTTCGGCGGGGCTTCCTATACTTGTTGAATATAAAAAAAAAAAGTAATAAATAACGTCTATGCTGCATGCTGAAGGAAATATAACCGCATCGATTATGTTTATTACGTGATAGGTCTAAGTAGTAGCAATTATTACGTTGTTGAGATGCAGCTACCAGAAAAAGGATGATAGATCATTGCATGTACCATAAATGTCTCCAACATTTGGAACAAATTGCACAATGTTATGTGCTCAAATATACAAACTTGCTATTTACGATGATCTGTCTATGATCTACGTACTGCATTTGCCTTATTGATTTATAATCGACTTTGTATTTTTTGACAAGTAAAGGAAGCCCCGCTCAAGGCAGGGCATCAAAAAATTAGTTATAACTCATATTGTTCCTCTCCACGGAAATCTTTAGTAAAAGGCGAAAGATTTATACGATCTGAAAAGAAACATGAGTGTACTAACGTCCAGAAGTTGGGTCAGAGGAGGTGACCCTCCGCCACATCACCTACAGTGAGGGTTGTGTTGCGCCAGGTAAAGCTAACACTGCAAAAGACACATAAAATGAAATGAGTGGTACAGTGTTGTCAAATATATAATGTCACGAATAGTTCTTTATTGATCTGTCTGTCAACTTCATAACAACCTAAATCACATTCAAATACATTTTTCATGTAACTACTACAGTCAGCTTTATTCTGTCTCTTTATATAATCCCAGTCTGACTCCAACGTGCTGAGTTCAGTTCAGGAGTGAGGCAGCCTTGACATTTAGGCATTTAGTTATTTAATCTTTCTTTCTTTCTTTTTACACCTGTTCTTATGTCAAATTAATTTCCTTTTTATTTACATCAAGTGTTAACCCTCTATGGTACGCACTATGATGCCAGTGGGGAAAAAAATGTTTGGAGTGTTTTAATGTCTCAAAATAGACTAAATAAACATAATCTAAAGAAATTTTTAAAAATTATTTATTTTTGGAAGTTTTTGGGGTTTGTTGCTTGTAGGCAACATTGTACCATTACGGTTCGTCATATACTGTATTAGAAACACCAGTCTCTGTAGACTTTCACCTTCACTGGCCTCATCCTCATCCCAATTCTCATTCTCATCTTCCTCATCATCATCATAATAGCCTGATGTTTACTTTACTGCATTCAAAATAAAATTTATTAAGGATAAAAAACTAAATTATGATGAATTATATGTTTTTGAACATTATATTTACACCTAAACACACACTACCATAGTCTCATAATGCAATATTGATTCCATAATGGTCCAGTGTTGCCTCAAGGCAACGTTGCAATTTTCTATAATGGTACGTTGTTGCTTTCGGGCAACAGGTGCATTTTAACAAGTTTCCATTATTTAATAAGTAAATAAATTGCATGGAATTATTAAAAATTAAACTTTACTATCTATTAGTGTAAATATATTTTTTTCCAGATGAAAAAGGGCCAGGAAGTTATGTTTTCAGACCGTTTTAGTGGAGCAAAATGGCAAACCTGTTTCCTTTGAAAAGGTCTGCAAAAAAGGGTTTCAGTATGGCTTCTTGAAAGTCATGTGATAAATTAAAGCATTGTTATTGGTTCTCTAAGGTCTCCTCTCTTTTTTAAAGTATTACAGCATTAAATGGGATGAATTGTGGAGATGTGACAGGCCAAAAAGTGGTATGTTGCCTGAGGGCAACATGGTACCATAGAGGGTTAACATATTTTTTTGCACAAATACACAAGTTAATCCCATTGATAATAGTAAATAAAGGCTATTCTGCTTTTTAAACTATTGTTTGTAAAAAGAGACTTTGATTTAAAATCAGTAATCCTAATCTTAGGAAAACATTCACTGAGGTTACAAATGGAGTGTGATTATTTCTCCATAGACTTCAATATGATCCCCCCCCCCCCCCCCCCCCCCCCCCCGCTGGTGATTTGATAGATTGCAGGTTTAAGTAATTTCCACATTGGCTTCATATTTTAGACCTGACTATTTTTATTTACTGTCTTCCAGGATGCTGCCGTCACATCCCCGACACCTCACCCACGGGGGAGGACAGCTTTTCCCCGTTCATCGACGAAACCACAGGCCGGGCGGTGGATGAGAGGTGGGAAGATCTCATCCGTCACCCCTCCTTTCTCTTTCACATCTACTCTTAAATAAAAAGTTAAATGTCATTTCTGCTGTATGAGCCTCTCCAAATATGAATATAGGGTTACAGTATAGCTACCGCTGTCACATCAGCTTTTAACTCTGGATTTAGTTAGAAGTACATGTATTTTGACAGGGTGGATATAGATTGTAGATTATAAAAGCTTGTGTGAATCTGATTATCCTGCTCGTAAAAATCACTGTAATTTAACTGTTAGCTGACAACGAATGTCTCTTTTTAAACATGGATTTAAGACGAGTTATCAGCGAAGGCTAGTATTGTGTATTTTAAAGAAACCACTTTAATTTTAAATACATTCATCTCTAATTTCAGAGCCAAATCTCTTTTAAGAGATGTTCAAACACATATATGAGTTATGTCTTGAATTACGTTGCTCATGTACTGTGTCAACATAATCTACATATAGCGTCTCTCTATGGAAACACATGATGGATAGTATTTGACTTGAGTTTCCAGCAGGGGGTGTAAAGCAGAGCACTGATTACAGTAAGACCCATACAAGAACAGACTCGTTTTGTTTTGTTTTTGCTTTTGTTACCTTGACATTAAAAATGAGTCATGATGTTATTTCTTCATATTCTGCTACTTGGTCTTCTATAACTATAATCTGAAGAATATAAATAATGACTAAATATCTACAAACATAATATATAAACATTGTAGTTAATTATTGATTAAAAAAATGTAATTAAAGTCTCAGATTTTTAATGTTGTTATGTTTTAAAATGAAAATGAGTCATCATCTTAGTGTTTCCCCATCTGGTCCACCCTCTGTGGATCATAATGTGTCAGACTGAATTCATGAATATAAAAATACAAAGGACTCACTGGGATGTTCGGTTAGAGTCAGACTTCCCATTTCTGGTGGCGTTTTTGCTGTAACACGCTCGGTGGTTGCCGCTCCTTCATCAGCAGAGTCGCGCACATTCACACAGAACAGGAAATAAGAGAGAGGTAGAGCGGCAGGCGAGCAGAAGCTGTTTCACAGAGGCAGCAGTCTGAGCGACTTCACACACAACAACACAGCACAAGACAACACAACACAACAGCTCCAGGTCTGTCTGAGGGACGTCCAGTTACAGGAGGGTTTAAGGAAACACAATCAGGCAAGTAACTGAATTATTGCTCCACACTGAAGCTCTGGAGTGTAAAAAAGATTTTTGTTGTTGTTGTTTAGTGTTTTTTTTTTTAGATGAGTTCTTTTGACTTAACCTTTAATTAACTGTTATCAAACTCTAATTCAACAGGACATTGTGTTGTATTCAGTAATTTTTCCCACTTTGTTCAACTTTTCATTTTTAGTCTTTTGTATTTTCTATTACAGTAACTTCACAATACTCGTGTGAAAATAAAAATTTAAAAACTGACCTCATGTGAAACGAGACATGTGAAGTAACTGTTAACCACAGCATCCTGTTGTGTGATTGTAATATGTGCTAGAGGGGACGACACATACAACTCCAAATAGTTTGAATGCTTCTGAGACAAAACACAGCCAGATAAGGCAAACTGAGATTGCCAGGTGACGTGGGCCCTGACGCCGCCTCGAGGTTGGTGCAGGCTTCCTGTTTTGTGGCTGAGCAATTTTCAGTCTGCAGCACGAGTGTTCGATGAGTTTGGGTTGAAGTTGCTCTGCAGCAAATGGAAGCAACTTCCTGTCTATTCCTGTGCACAGAAATAGAGTTTACTTTTTCACCATCTGCCACAGTTTTGTTGATATTTAACCACCGACCTTTGATGTAAATGATTATCCTCACGTTCAGGTCGACCCCTCTGACCCCCAGACGGGTGAGTGGACGTGACGCTCAGGCTGCACTGTGGAAAAAGGTTGGAACAGCAGCAAAGAGACACAAAACTGAGATTCGAACACAGTAAGTGATGCAAAAAAACTACTGAAACTAAAGCTAAATGACAACAAAGACACAGCATGACACCAAGGAGACACAAGACTACAACAAAGAGACACAAAAGTGTGACTCGAAAACAGAAAATGATGGAGAAACTGCTACATAAATATAAAAATACAACCATGGTCACACTAAAAGACACAGCATGGCACCAAGGAGACACAAGACTACAACAAAGAGACACAAAACGACCCACAGAATTGACCTAAAACTACATCAAAGGACATAAAAAGACAAGATAACGACACTAAAAAACCACAAAACAACACAAAACCTGCGCTATATGATGTCATTTTCTTGTCTTGCAGCCCATATATATACAGTCATGTGAGAAAATTAGGACACCCCATTTAGTTTACGCCAAACATGTCCTCTGTTCTGTCTAAATAATTCAATTTTAGACTCGTATGTGTCTTTGTCTTCGTTCTCTCTGGCAAACTTCAGTCTGACCTTCATGTTTCTTTTAGAGAGCAAAGGTTTCCTCCTCCTCCTCCTCGCACACCTCCCATGCAAGTTACACTTGTGCAGTCTCTTGCTGATGATAGAGGCATGCACTTTCACATCAATAGTAGCAGGAGCCTGCTGTAGGTCCCATGATAAGATTTTAGGAGACTTCTTTTAGCTTCTTGCTGTCTGCTCTTGGGGTGAAATTGCGCGGATATCCAGATCTAAGGTCGTCCATTTGTAGACTGTTTTCTGGACAGTGGAACGGCTGATTTTAAATAGTTTTGAGATCTTTTTAAATACCCTAAACATTGGTTTTTAAAACCAAATAATGAAGCGATTTTCGGTTGTACTGTGTGTTTGATTAAGTGGTTGACACTCGGTGCAGCACAACCCTCACTGTAGGTCATGTGGCGGAGGATCACCTCCTCTGAAACTTCCCAGGAAAGTCAGTACACTCATGTTTCTATTCAGATCGTATAAATCTTTCGCCTTTTACTAAAGATTTCCGTGGAGAGGAACAATATGAGTTCAAACTAATTTTTTGATGCCCTGCTTTGTGCAGGGCTTCCTTTTCTTGTTAAAGAAAACCAAATCTGAAACTACTTTGATTTTGTGGTCTGTTGATTCAATATGGCAAGTGCAGTACATAGATCATAGATCATTGCATGTAGTAACAAGTAATACAACAAAGAAAATTGACATAACAGGGATGCAGCAACCAAAATAAAAAAAGATGATAGGTTATTTAAAGTAGATGTCAGCGTTGTACCATAAGCTGCTACAATCTTATTTCTCAAGGCCTCAGACAGCTCTTTCGATTTCACCATGGTGGTCACTCTCACATCAGCAGTCAGGGGCACAACAAACACAACAATCTGTCTGAGGTTTAAAAAGGGCAAAAAGCTGAGTAATAATGTTCAGATCATGTGCACCTGAAGTGATTCACCTGTGTGTGATTTTAGCCATTTTAAATGGGAATAAATGTGGGGGTGTCCTGACTTATTCCTCACCAAAAATTGCTTTAAAAAAGTATTTTCTTCAATTTTAATTGTTAAATTATGCCCAGTATTGTTAAAAATTAGATTAGATTAGATTAGATAGAACTTTATTCATCCCGAAGGAAATTCTTATGCTGCAAAAGGAAATGTGCAAAGGAATTACAATAACAAAATACAAAGAGGAACAATGCCTAAGAAAAAGACAGAAATATATAATAAAATATATCCTACAATGTCTAAATCAATAAAAAATATAGAATAATATACTATATTGAGTATCCTATGTACAAATATTTTCACATCTGACCCACATTATTTATCCTAAACTACAAGAAAGGGCACAAAGCCACCATAAAAGACACAGAACAACAGTAAAGACACACAACATCACCACAAAACAACATTGTCATCATCATCATCATCATCATGTCCTGCTTCTATATATATCTATGTATGTGAGCGGTATAAAAAGGGTAAGAACTTCCTACAGATGTGGAAGTTTGTGTTAATGCACTCTGTGAAAGCCACAACACCTTCACGTTTCCTCTTATTTTGCAGCTTCATGATGCGCCGTGCACCATAATGCACGACAGGCCGCCGCCGCCCCGGAGCATGGAGCTGGTGTCAGTGCAGTACGAGTTTGAGTACACGGCCAAGGACGGCCGCCTGGTGTCCATCAAGCCCAACGAGAGCTACATCCTGGTCACCAAGACCAACCAGCACTGGTGGCACGTCCGCAAAGACCAGGACACCAAACCTTTCTACATCCCGGCGCAGTACGTGAAGCAGCTGCCCGCTACACACACCGCAGACTCCCCCAGTGCCAACAACAACGAGGAGGAGGAGGTGGTGGTGGGTTTAACGGAGCGTGTGACTCACAGTAACAATAAGAAAGTGGATACCGCACACGTAACGCAACATAAAAAAGCCACATCTCAGGACAGGCGCCGGTCTTCTTCTTTTGGTTCCCGTGGGAACAGCAAACCAGATGTGAAGCCCTGTAAGGCTCAGAAAGAAGAAACGACCCCCAGCAGCAGCAGCAGCAGCAGCAGCAGCTTAGCGCCTCCCGCAGGCGACACAAAGACGGTCCACAGTCCAGCAGGAAACTCTTCATTAACCTCATCCACTGAACTGAATAATGATGTTTCGGAGCTGTACTCAAAACCTCAACTTAAAGTGGGGAAGAGAAAGCAGAAGCACAAAGTCCGCAAACAGCAGGACGACAGAGTGGAGCAGCAGCAGCAGCAGCAGCCGTTGCCGCCGTTAAGGATTTCTGTGGATGATGATAAAGACATGAGCTTCCCTTCGCCTCCTCCTTCACCCATTTACAACACCATCCCAGAGCTGCAGCTCCCGGACGTTGACATATTTTGTCACCTGCCCGGTCCTGTAGCTTCAGACGACCTCCCTCTACCACCTCCACCTTCATCATCATCATCATCATCATTACTGGCACCTCCAGCATCGCAGCAGCAGCAGAGTTTGAATCCACCTGCACAGGCCACTCCTTCTACACATGCACCTCCCACAGAGCAGGTAAGACATCCTGCTGCAGATGTGGTCGGGTTTTATAACCATGTGATCCTGAAACATGTGTGAATGTGAAAGATTTTCTTCTTCTTTTCTTTTTTTCTGGTGCTCTTCCATCTATGCCTTGCAGAGAAGTGACTCAAAACCACTTCCTATAATGGTTTTAATTTAGATCATAACCACCAGCCACAGCTGCCAGGGGCCAGATTCACAAAAACCTTCTTACAAAATCTTGATAAGTGTCATTTTTTTTCTTAACTTCAGTCTAACGTAAGAAGAAAAAAGAGAAGAAGTCATATTCTCCTAAAAGGTTCTTAGGTATTTTCTCGACTTTCTTCTTCTTAAGTTTCTTCTTAGAATAAATGATATTCTTGAAATCAAAGTTCTCAAATTTGTTCTTTACTTTTTTCTTAACTTTGAGACAACCTTGACCTGTCTTAAAATTCCTTCAGTGAATAGGTAAGCCTCTAATATCATCTTTTTTTAAACATAGTTTAGACGAGTAGGTCATAGTTTAAGTAAATATAATTTGTAATTAATTACACAAAGAGCCTGTTAACTGTTAGTTAGCATGGTTAGTGAGTGACTGACGGTTAAGATGTAAACTGTATGTTGTTTGTTGACGCAATGCGTATTTTAAGAAGTTCTTAAGTAGGAAAAATAAGAAATTGGTAAGAAATTATTGTTCTTACGTAAGAAAATTTTGAGGAATTGCACTGAAGAACTTTCTTCTGAACTTCTTAATTTTAGATCTTTCTTAAAAACATATTGGTAAATCTGGTCAGAACGTGTGTGTGTGTGTGGGTACGGTTGCCAAACGTGTGTTTCTATATGTGTGTGTGTGCCACAGTTTCCTGGGCCCATTTTTAGCCACTTGTTCCGGTGTCAAAAAAAAACCAAAAACCAACTTCCATCTGAATTCTTTCCGTGCATGTAAACTCGTTGCTAAATGTGTTCCAGTGTCGTATTTGAACATTTCCCATCAACTCCCCTCCATCTCTCTTTATCTACCATGACTTATCCAGTTCCATATACAGTAAAAAACAAACATGCAACTTTCTAAACCTTGTTCCTTGTTTGTATTGTTCATCAATAACTCCTGGCTTCATCCCAGTCTGTGAGTTTTGTTTTCCAAGTTAATAGTAAAAAAGGAAGTGAGAAGTGCTCTCCTACCTGTTGTTTTTCTGTTTTCATTCATCACTCTGTTACGTAAGAACAAAATGTGTCATTGCCACTTCACGGCCAGGAGGGGGCGCAGTTTTACCATCTATAAAGTGACAGGTCAGCTACTGCTTCTTCTACTAAACCTCAGTGTTTTATTGTTTTGGATTCAAAATAGACTTAATGCCGTTATTCAACTCTGATCAGCAGGAAAGTTCATTTTGAGTTACACATATAATCATAATAATAATAATAATAGCAAAAACCACAAATGACTTGTTTGCATGAGTATGAAAGGAACATACTGTACCTGAATCAGCAGTCACATGATCATATCACCTGTGTGTGTCACCATGGGAACTCACCTGACTGGAGTATAAATACACCTGTGTCTGGTTCTGTGCAGTCTGTAGAGGATACAACTACGACAGGATAACAGAAAAATATCTGTACTATTATTATTTTTTTTTTTTCTTTCAGGCTTCTTCTTCCCACACAGCAGCCAGTGATTCGTGTAGAGAGGTCACAAAGTTTCACTGCCTCGTGTTGTTGTGTTGTGTTGTGTGGACAACGCTGCATGTGAACTTACTGTAATACAGTGAAGCGCCTCAGTGATTTCACTTCCTGCTCTCACTTAACTCTCACCTTATTATTTGCATGTTCGGTCACTGAGCTCCTGTGCTTCTTTGAGTGGAAATATATATACATAGCCTATAATTTTAAATCTAGTTTAGGCCTGTCACAGTTATTACATAATCGCCTGATCGTGATCATTTGCTGACCACAGTTATTTTGCATTGTTTCCATTCATCTGTTTATAACAGCTGGATATAACCAGCTGTTAAAGCCATAACAGAAATGTCATATTCCCACATATTTCCATCTGTTTTTTAATGTTGTTTTCCACTGTATGACATTATCACATTGTGCCCTCTAATTCTTTTATGGTTTAATGACACATAAGTGGAGCACCACAAACAGTTTATCTATTACTAATTTCTGATGACGCATCTATTGACATTAGCGTCATGGATTTAGTTGAAAAGCCTGAAGTCAAACAGAAATTTATTTTTTATTTAAATGTTCAAATGTTAAAATACCAATAAATGTCTCTTCTTCTTCAGCAGAATGGGCCTCAACTTCACAGTCATATTACTACATAACACAATACAGCTGAAGCTAACTTTAACTACTTATCACATTGCCTATATTATTGTTGTGTGAAGTTAAATCCGTTTATTAGTATTATAGCAAAAACTTAAAGTGAAAACAAACATATAAAGCTGCCTTTGTGTCATAAAAAAGTGAACTGCCAGTAGTGTGTTGTGTGTGAATGCACAAGCTACTGCCCACTACTGGTTTTATGTTTTTCTTTTACATATGTAAAGCAGTGTTTTAAATGTCTGGGTGAGTTTCCCTGTAGGTTTTGATGAGACGTCTCAGGATCTTTTTTTTGGGGGGGGCCTGCCCTGAATCTCTGGTTGATAAGTTGTGCGCAGTGAGTGAAGAAGGTCCTGACTCGGGAATACCGCACTGGTTGGGTTCACAAGTATCTGTGCCAGCTCAGCTCATCAGCATATGAATGTCCCCGGGTCCCCTTCAAAAAGCCGGTTCAATAGGGGGAGAGGTGTTTCTTGAATACTTCACAGAGAGAGAGAGAGAGAGAGAGAGAGAGAGAGAGAGAGAGAGAGAGAGAGAGAGAGAGAGAGAGAGAGAGACCAGTTGATTCAATCCCAGCGAAACTTTTTGCAGTCGTGGAGTCGCGTTGACCAGGTGTGTATACAACAGTTTGGTATTGATTGATTGATTGATTTATTGATTGGTTGGTTCAGCTACTTGTTGTTTATTAACTTGGTGAATTATACCACCAGGCAGGAGGAGCTGGAAAGCTGTGAGTGTGCGTGTATTTGTGTGTGTAGGAGGAGGAGTTTATTGTCAACAGTGCAGGAGGCTGAACAGGTTGCAAACAGGTTGTGTCGGCTGGGTGGGTGGCTTCACTCTCCGGACGAGGACGAGGAGGAGGAGGAGGCAGGAAGGGGTTAACCTGAGAGCTGTTGCTGCTGCTGCTGTTGCTGCTGTCGCTCGGCCACGCCCAAACCTCCAGCTGCTCCTACCTGGTTTCCCCGGCAGCGCGCACCGTCCCCCGGGCGTCATGACGCGCCGCTCCGCTGGGAACTGGAGGAAACTTCTGCTGCGGTTGTGATTGTTGTTGTTGTCGTCTTCTCCTTCTTCTTTTGCCTCGTGGATGTAGTTTTTTGCTAAAAAGAAAACGACAGAGACACGACTTTTTATTTAATTTTTTTTTAAAATTTTTTTTAAATTTCCAGGTAAGTTTGACACGCACCTGTTGTAAGGTTAGAGGAGGAGTGACGTAAGCGAGCGAGCGAGCGGCGAGTTGTTGAAGGGAGAACCAGGTTTCTGTTGAGTTTCAAACAGCTGTGAGTGTGTGTGTGTGTGTGTGTGTCTAAGTGTAAGTGTGTGAAAGTGTGTGTACGAGTCCAGTAATGGCTGCAGCACCCCCAGGCACCCCCTCCCCCCACCCATCACCCCCTCCCTCCCCCAACTAAACCCAGTGACACTGTGGTGGGCATCACTAACCCTCACACACTCACTTTTTATTTGTGTGTTTCACTTTCTCCTGGGTTGTGAATGAGACACCGACACACACTGACGCACACACACACACACACGGTGGTGGTGGTGGTGGTGGTGGTTACAGGACTACAGACGTGCCAGGACCCCTCAAGTGCATTAATTCTTACCCCACAATGGAGGGCCATCTCCATGGTGATCATGTGGGGGTGTGGGGGGGGGGGGTCTGGGCTGACTCCCAACCAGAGAGGGGGCTTGGGAGCTTTTAGTACCAGTCCTGCCCTGCCATGCAGTTGGCATGTGTGTGTATGAGTGTGTGTGTGTGTTCATATGTAATGAACTACTTGCAATTAGCCCCAAATGTAGGTCACTTCATATCCGGGGGTCCGTGGAGGCCGCTCGGTGGGATATTAAGTTTGGTATAAGTGGATGACAAATCCAGCTGGGACTGGGGAATCCAAACTTTGGTTAATTTTAACTTCATAGCTCAAATATTCAGACCTGATCTGTTTTTACTTTTTAAGAGATATTCTCTCTTTCTGTGGCACCAGTGAGTCTGAGCCTCTCCGCAGCTTCTTGGTGAATATTGAGCAGATTGATTCGTCTTTATCACCTGAAGTCCAGTTATTTACTGCGTTGGTCCAATGTCCCATTGATCTTTGCCAAGTAAGAGAAGAGTTGAGTTTGTTGTGCTTGTGCACCACATCCCCCGTGCATGATGATCTTTTTTTGAGCTTTAAACAAATCAGATTATCCTGTTCTTCTGCAGCTTTCCCATGAGCACCTGGCCGGCCCACAGAGGCGGTGGTGGCGGTGGCGTTACAGTAATTCTTGCTGCTCTGTGAAAACATCCAAAATCAAATGCCAAGAAACTGCTCAGACAGGTAGTGTGAGTGTCTTGTCCGACCTCCCTGTACATGCCTGTCTGCCTGACTAAACATGAGTCAGCCCAAGAGCAGGTGCACTGGTGCAGGTGCAGATGCAGGCTCGGCGGCTTCCTGGTCACTCGCTCTCTGTCATTTTAATATAAACAGCTGGGGACTTTTTAGTACGTTTGGTGTCAGTTTCAGGTTTTAGGAGCAGTTTGTCTGTCAAACATTGTCTCTGGATGTTTCTATCTGGACTGTATGTTCAACTTAATGAGCCTCAGACAATAAGATACAGTAGCTGTGAGCCGCTGCCTGTCATGTTTCACGTTACATTTAAATCACAGAGCCGAGCAGCTAACAGTCAGATGAATACCGAGAGGTCTAAAAACTAAAAGAAGTTGGCACGACACCATCCAGACAATACTTACTGAAAGTAGAATAGTTTGGAAAGAAACACTGATAGGTAACAATATGTAACACAAAACAGCCTGTGTTATTCCCACCTCCCGTCTTTGTTTAGATTTCAAACACATAGTGCTACAGAGGAATCTGGTTTAAGCTTTTGTAATAATAGAGGACGATTTAAAGATGGTGTAAAACAACTGTCTTTTTGTTTTTAGAGATTGTTGGTTGTTTGTTTTTGTAACTCGAATGATAAAGGATGTTAAAATCCGAGGGCAGTGTTGGACATAAGGATGAAGTCTTGCACTATAATCTGCTTTAGGCCTCAGCTGTAGCTGGTCTTTGTGAAGAGCTGCATGAGTCGCACCAACAGGAATGTCCTTTGTGTCCTTACTATGTGTAAAATGTTTTGTGAGGTTGTAATGGCATGGCAATGCTTGGTTGCACTGATCCTACCTTCTTTTTTTTGCATGATGAGAAAAGTTTCCAGCAGCCTGTGTTTGCATGCTTGCTTGTTGACGTTTGAACTCATTTGTTGTCTATTTGACCACAGATAAACCTGCATGAACTCTTTTATTTTATAATTAATCCATCAGTCATTGTGAGTTAAGATTATGATTAACAGCATATTTGTTATATTTATCAGAGAGCCCATTGGAAACTCCCTTCTACCATTAGTAAATAAAATATACAGTAAATAGCTCCACATGCTGATATCATTTCTGTAATGTAACATTTTAAATGGACGGCTTTAAAGGGATAGTTCAGCATTTTGGCAAACTGGCCCATTGCCATAATCCCTATAGATTTAGGAGTTGGTTCGTTACCTTTAATTTCAATTTCAATTTTAATTTATTTAAAAGGGACAATGTACAGTTAAAACATAAATGTTGCCATTTGATGCACTATACCAGATTATAGCTTTAAGGTAATTTGCTTTAATTGTCGGTGCAAGCTATTTTTAGAACGGCGGAGCAGAGCCGCGAGCTGCTCAGAGCTATGCTACAGAGGCTAATGGGATAGCGGTTTTGCATGAATTTACCTCGAAACAACTCTGTCTCGTAATGTTCTGTTATTATCTCATAGCGTGGTGAATGTGCAGGTCACGAGAGCGTTTTGGAGTTGTTGGATTGTGTACTGTATTTGATGAGTTTGCTGAGAGAAACCAAGAAATCCAATGAGCCTCCGTAGCGTAGCTCTGAGCAGCTCGCGGCTCTGCTCCGCCGTTCAAAAAATAGCTTGCACTGACAATTAAAGGTAACGAACCTACTCCTAAAACTATAGGGATTATGGCAATGGGACAATATGCCTAAATGTTGAACTATCCCTTTAACTTTTTTTTTTTTAGCGTATTGTCACATTTGTGTTGCTGATCATTAATCACACTGTTTTCAATCTGCCTAAATTTGATCTAAAGGAGTTTATAGGAGGGGACATGCAGAAGAATAGGCTACATAAATGAAAAAAATCAAAATATGAAAGTCATAGAGATGTAACTAACCAGTAGATAGTTGATATTTTTTGGAATTAGTACATGTAACTTATTATTAGAGCTATAAAATTTTGCACACAGCTGCCAACTCTGACTCTTTCTTTCTTTCTTTCTTTCTTTCTTTCTTTCTTTCTTTCTTTCTTTCTTTCTTTCTTTCTTTCTTTCTTTCTTTCTTTCTTTCTCTCTCTGTTTTCATGTGTTTTGTGTCATGAGTACGTGGTGCGCAAGCTGCCACATGGAATTGCCCTTTAAGGGATTAATGAAGTTATCTTGAACCTTGAATCTAGAGACAATTAAATAAATCATCATTCAGATTATGGATGTTACATGCTGATGTCCTGACGTTAAAAAAAAAAGGTGTTGCCTTTGCAAAGCGGCGATGTTTCCACTGCCACCTCCACTTGGTTCTTGAGCCCCCTCCTCCTCCTACACTGAGAGTTCGGGAGGGGGAAATCTATCGCAAACAAAGCAAATATCTGCAGATGTTGTACGTCTGCGCGCAGAGGAGCAGAGATAAGAGTGTGATAAGATGATCGGGCTCCACTGTGGAGTGAGCGTTTTAGAGCAACCCTGGATTCTGGGCCATGGAGAAGTGTGATGTAAGAGCGAGGAGGGCGAGGGGGAGGTGGAGCCACGTTGATTCAATAGCTCAACTGTGTGCTTTTGTGGCGTGATTTGGGCCCCAATTTGGAGCTCCATTGTCTGATTGGATGAGTTGCTAATGTGGTTAAGTAATCAAGCAGATTGCTGCTTCATGCATTGCTGAGGGCACAGAGTTGACTGCTGACTGACTGACTGACTGACTGACTGACTGGCTGGCTGCACGGCCAGGTTGTTCAGACACCATCATGCTGCGGGAAAAAAAATGGATCATTTCATTTCTTTATTTTCTAGTACCAAACATTAAAAACACCATATAGACAAACTGACTAGAATATACAAACAAACAGACAAACAAAAGAAAAGAAAATACCTTTACAGTCTCATTAAAGTAATAACACTGTCAACAATCCTTAATAAAAAACAAAATAGACAAATCAACAATCATTAATAAAAGACAAAACTTGTTGTTGTTGAATGCAGTTTTAAATTCCTTCTCATTCTTGCAAGACAAAACTTTATCGATATCACCAGAGTCAGACATAAACAAAGCAAGGTGTGAACATGTCAAGGTCTAATGATAAAAAAGGGAAAAAAAAGCTGAATGTTTCGGATGCTCCAGGACACGTTCATTCACACACTCACACACACGCGCGGCTGCAGCAGCGTAAACACACACAGCCGCAATTTAAATCTAATTTGAGATTAAGCTAAAAAAAAAAAGACTGAAACAGCCACAAAACCCACTCTGCCTTCTGCATGCTGTGGATTGGCCAGTATTACCCCAACCCCCTCCCACTCCACTACGCCTCACCCCACCTCACCTCCCACCCACCCCCTACCCCTAGTTGTGTGTAGGAGGAAGTATTGATTGAACAATTGGACTTCCTGTTTCAGGCCTTCGCCCTCGTGGAGCGCAGTTTTTCAACAACAACAACGATGTCTCATCAGAGCTCGTCCACGTCCTTATGGGACATTATTGCTTCCCCTTTTGACCCCCCTCCACCCCCCCACTGGCAGGCTGAGTACTGTACACTTTACTGTAGAGAAGCTGCAGCTCAGGGAGAAGAAAAAACCCATTAGTTAGCTTTCGTTTTTCTTTTCTCATTTTCGACTACAACCGTAAACCAAAGCACACACATTTCCCTCGAAGAGCTTTGTTTCCATTGGAGTCGTTTCCTTTTTTCTTTTCTTTTTTTTTTAATCATATATCACCAAACAGGCAGCAGGAAGTAGGTTGAAGTGACCTGTATAGTTGATGTAGTTTGTGCTGCTCTCTTCATCCAACCCTCCTCTCTCCCTTTCTCTGTCTCTGTCTTGTTTTCATTGTCTCTTTTCTGTCTGTTTTTGGCTCTTAGCGCCAGCAGACAGTTGCCCTCTACCCCCCTATCCTGCGCAATGGAATTCACGCACACACACGCCAACACACACTCACTCAGACACACACACACACACGCACACACATCTCTCGCCCCAGTCCTCACACACAGTCCCTTCCTGCTGCTATTGTAACAGAGTTCACAGTTCTCCTTTCTATCTGGGCTGCAGCAACTGTCACAGCTGCAGCAGCAGAGAGGAGGATGTGCACCGGAGGGTGTGTTGCATGAGTCTGCCGACGCCTCTCTCTCTCTCCCTCTCTCTCTCTCCCTCTCTCTCTCTCTCTCTCTCTGTCTAACTCGCTCCCATCACACGCCGTTTGAATGTGGTGGTCGTCGCCTTTTGAGTCGCTCCAGTTCGTTTTTTATTATTTGATATGTTTGGGGATTAATGGCTACTCTAAATAGAGCGCTGTGAACATGGTGGACACGTACTCCACGGCTTGGTCCAGTCACCGGGGCAGGCAGAGTTTGGCTCTGCCTGTGGGACCTCAGGTAGGTGATCCCATCCCATCCCGTCCCGTCACATCTGCAGTGTATGAAAAGTTAATAATTGTGAGTTGTGTGATTTGTTGTACTTTGTGTCTTTGAGTGTTTTGATGTCACTCTCGCTTCCTGCTTTGCGTAAACATGTCACATCTGCACTTGTTTCTTTTCCTGTTCTGCGTGAAGTGGCAGCACGCACAATATAACACCATCCTGATGTTTTACCTTCTCAGTTTGGACTTTTAACAAACTCCTCTCATGGGGTTCAGCTCTGAATTTGACTGTTTTAGTTTATTGTGGACGAGCTTTTCAGTCACAGAGCCGGAGAACTACACTGTTGTGTTGTGTAGTAGCATTAAGTGGAGACACAAGACGACGACGCTGCTGCAGCAGCTGCTTCTAAGTCACATTTCAAAATTAGACATTTCATCCTGTTGTGAAAAAAATGTCAATTTTCCTCCAAAGTGCAGAGACGTAGCAGATGTGTTTTCTGTCGCTGGAGCCTGGTGATGTTCATCCTCACACCGCAAAACTAGCAGGAGTTTAAAACTCAGTGACAAAACTATTACCAGCAAAATCTTATGTAACGAATCCTGCAGGAAGCTGCTCCTTGTGGCCGATAAGATGTCATAAATGACATTATTATTATTACTTTGAATCACGGGATATATCTGAGAGGTGGAAACATGATTTTCTGACATAGGAACCAAGATTTAAAAAAAAAAAAGTTTCTGTGCGGGGGCATCGGACCGCAGAACGTCTTCCTGTTGCGTTTTTTTGTTGAGGTAGTGGGCACAGGACAGAAAGATTTTGAAACTGGGTCAGTTCTTTTTTCGATGCATCGTTGTTTTTTGTTGTGGGGTTGGAGCGAAAAATAGGTTTTTATATTTCCTCCTGAAAGGTGGTCGAGTGCAGTTTAGTTTGGTGGAGTCGGGTGGACAGATCTGTGGCCCCACGACCTTGATTGCCATGGTTACGGCCGGTGGGGACGAGGCCAGCTGGACTCCATGTCTATCGCAGCTTTCCAACAGAGGCAGACATGAACTGTTGTTTTCCTTTTTTTAATTGAGCAGAGAACAAAACAATTAATGCACATCAACTTTTTTTTTTGTCTAAGTTGCGTCAGAAATTATGAATAATAACAAAAAATACACATTACAACAGCTTAAATGAGACATTAAAGAATATATTGATGAGAAAATAACGCAACAAAAGGTCAAAAGGAAGCAGCTTCTGCATTACATAATCCGTGGTGACCTATTGTTTTCAGGGCGTATTTATAAGTGACCCATGGAAACAAGGCCTGATGCTAATTAAAGGACCAGATCCTTCACACGAAGTGACACACTAATTATACTGAGGTGCAGCACTTGAGGAAATGTACTTGACTGGATTTGCATGCGAGTACTCCCTGATATAGATATTCCCATCAAAACGATGACAATCTGTCACACCACTGCCTCTCGCTGTGTGTCTGTGTATGTGTGTGTCTGTGTGTGTTTGCTGACTTGTTTATACAGTTCCTTTCACTTCATGTGGCTGCGTTCGGGGTGGTTTGTTCCCGAGGACTGGGGCATTCCAGCGCCACTGGTTCAGATACATCAATGAAGCAGCTCTTTCATTTCCTCTCTGTCTATTTCTTGTGGTCCCGTGGTGTGTGGGTGTGTGTGTGTGTGTGTGTTGTTGGGAATCAATCCTGTTTCAGGGTCAGTTGTCTGGTTGTCTGTATCGATCGCCTCGTGGTTGTGTTGAGATCAATAACGAAGCAAAGTGATAACATTGGACAGATGGATAACATAAACAAAATTACATAATCTTGCTTTATTTTAAGTTTTATTCATGCAGGTTTTTGTTTTTGTTTTAGGTTTTTTTTTAACCTCGTCTGCAGGTTGGCAGTTGGCAGGAAGAAGTGCTTTTATTTCAAGCAAGAGCAGCAATACTACAAAATAAAAGCCCTTAGTTCACAAGCTTTAATAAAAACACAGACACAATCAACTAAGTATCAGTACTCGTCACAACATTGATCTATTATTCTGTATATATTACAGTATTTCTAGTTTCTAAGTAGTGTTTTACTGTTGTAGATGGTCCATGTTAACTATTCTGTATCCCAAAGACATTTTAATATGTAAATAGGCCTATGTCCCCAAAACATATTTAAAGAAAACCTGTAAGTGCAGTACAATTAATGTGTTTTTCAAATTAGTTGATTGATTTAAAAACTCAGTAGCCTGAGAGATGAAAGGATAAAATGCAGGTTGTTGACGTCGACTGTGAATAAAAATGGACGCAGCCTCCATGACGTCGAAGCTGTGAAGCTGCTGCTGATGAGAACAAACTCCCCGCGTTTCCATAAATGTGCAAATAAGAGAGTCGCACAGTCGTCATGAGTGAAATTAGCCATAACAACCAAATTATTTTTCTGTAGAAGACATCATGTAAACATCATTTTAACATTAGAGACTGACTCCACCGTTGGAGACTCTAGTGGCCACGAGAGGAACTGCAGATGTTGGTTTTTCAAGTTCCTGCATTATAATCAGGATAAATGCCGCTTTGTTTTAAGGAAACATGTTACACACATGTGCATTATTGTTGATATCAACCCTGCGCTGCCAGATATTACACATTAAGACTTTACAGACTCACTAAGAGGCTAAAAAGAGTTATTGAGAAAGACAGTAAACAGGCTGCACTTATATAGCACTTTCCACTCATAGTGCTTTACACTACAAGCCACAAGTCTCCCATTCACACAGCACATTTTATATGCACAATGCACTTTTCTATCACACGCACACCAGCGCTCTGCTTCCTGCAGCCCAGTGAGAAGTAAAACAATGACCTTGACAATGAAATTAAAGCTGCACAAAGTTGAAATATTAATAACAGTTAAGAGTCGTCAGTGCAAACAGTTCTCTGTTGATCACAGAGATGAGCAAATGCAGCACAGACACACACACACACACACACATATACACAGGCCTTGATAAATATAGACCATGTGGCTAACTGTGAGACAAGATGCAGTCAGAGTGAAGCACGATAGACACGCTAGCCCCTGTATCTCTGTATCCATTGCCATCATGGCGGCGGCAACGGCAACGGCAGAGTCGAGGCTCCCAGGGTCAGCAGATCCCGCGGTTCTCACGGTGACGAACCAGGTGAGAGGAGAGGAGAGCAAGGGCAAGTGGAAGAAAAACAAAAAAAGGTGGCAAGGTGCTTTTAATTTGGCAGGTCGGGGTCATTTCAAGTGTGAACAGATTGAGACACTCAAGTTGTTGTTACAACATAGTTTCAGAAGCTGCTGCTGCTGCGTTGGGGGACAGAGGCGGCCTTTCATCACAACGCCCGCGTTTCACTCTCCAGTGGCGTTGCTTAAACAAATTAGTTGTGATGGTTGAGTCTTATATTTGCATGTCATGTTCCTGTCCAATCCTGGCCGAGCTGCACAGAGCAAACACTTAAACCCGGTCATAAAAAGAAACGCCACATGGAGGAAACGTAGATGATGATGATGGTGCTTGAGTCTCCTATACAACTCAACTTTTTGACACAACTCTGAGCTTTAAACTCTGGTTTGTGGGTGTTTTTTTTGTTGTTGTTGTGCACAAGAATTGAGGCTAGAATAGGGCAATGATCACTATTGTGGGAGTGACACCTCTGTGGTTTGTTTCTTTGTTTTTTTCTTTTTTAGCTATAAGCAACTTCCTGGCTGAACTGTGTAAGATGCGGAAGGCAAATTTCTATAAAGTGAGAGCAGGAGGCTGGAGCATGACTCAGTTTGACAAAGCATTTTCAGTTCTTTTTTTGTCATTTAAAATGTTATTGAATTTTTGATAAACATGTCAACAAGTACAGCGTTAGTGATACAGGTGTTCTGGCGTAGACATCTTCTGACATGTCATACAAAGAAGAAAATTATAAAATCCAAACAAGTACAGGCCTATGACACATCAACACTGTTGAGATTTTGGGCTATTTTTCTTCCTTAACATGTATTCTTTCAGAAAAGTGGAAAGAAATGGTAGAAAATCCACATTAAGGTTTTTATTTCACTTCATTTTGTCTCTTTCGTCAGTAGATTTCTCCTAAATTCACCAAAAGTTAACATGCTACTGTGACATACTGTGCTGTGCCTGTCGTCTCTCTCTCCTGAACAGTTATGTAGGCTCCAAAAATTGTAATTTCCTCCGTATCCGCAACCAATCGTAAAAGTACGATTTGCATTAACAATCTATGGAATTTTGCAGTACAAGTCTTTAAAGGTTATTTTCTCAAAATGAGTTTTTCCTCATACTCTCCACTTCAGCAGCACTTACAGACACCAAACCTTCCAGTTTCATTCCAGTCTATATACTGAATGTTTTTACCGAGGGGATTGTTGATATGTCATTCACAGCTTGATTTATACAACATTTTATTCCTAAAAACATGACAAAATTTGACTTTTTTTTTTAGGGCTGGTGACAGTATTTTCTCATTTACAGAGTGATAAAAAGAGATATCCAAAATCCCTCTGTAAAAACTTCTGACTCTAATATGTCAACAAAATAAAACAAGAATTTTTAAAGCGGCTTTATCCATTGTTCAGATTTTGGTTCTGGAAATGTATGCAAATTAGTGCATATTTCATTATATTTTGCCTCATTTACATATTTAAACATAAAATTTGACAAAACTTGCAATACAAAAAAATATTTGTCTTAATGTAAGTGATAAATGTGGGAAGTTTAATGGTGATATCTGTTAGTTAAATGTTTTACCCTATTCACCTACAACAGTTTTCTTGTGCGTTAAGATCGTTTTCAAGCTCTTGAAAGTGACCAGATAGTTTTTTTTTTTAAGCTTGATTGTCTACAAAAGCAAACACTCACTCAAAACACAGAGTTGGTTCTTGGTTGTTGGTTCTTGTCCTTCACCTGCATCTTTTGTGTGTCTTTTTTCCCCTGGCAGGTGCAGAATGAAAATCTCCGATCTGCCGTGTACGTCAACGTAGCGCAGCTTCGCCAGAGCATCTCTGAGTCTCCCCCCTCGGGCCCCTCGTCCTACTCTCCTTCCTACCTTGACCCCGAGGGATGGGAGGTGCACACTGACCAGAAGAGTGGACAGGAGTATTATTACCACCCCGCAACGGGGCGCACCACCTGGGACAATCCCTTTCTAGACTCCCCCTCGGACACCGATCCTCTCCCCCTCTTCTCTGAGGAGCCCCGCTCCCCGTCGCCGCCTCCCGAGTCGCCCGCCCTCTCTCTGTCCACCGCCTCCCCCCCGGCCACGGCCTGGACCTCAGACTGGGAGCAGTTAGTGGATGAGACCAGCGGCCGGCCGTACTTTTACAACCCGATGTCTGGGGAGACGTCCTGGGAGCCTCCGGAGCAGCTGAGCCCGTATCCCCCCGTGATGGAGCCGATGAGCGTGCACAGGTTTCACGAGGACGGGCCGGTAAGGACGGCGCCGGGGCCGGGCCGGGGGCGGGGGCTGCTGCTCCACTTAGCCTCCCTTCTTCTTCCTCCCTGTCTCCTGTTTTAGCTTCACCCAGGGGAAAGCTGTAAATACAGGCTGCTTTTAATGGATTTAAATCCTCCTGCACCTCCAGCAGACAAGACTCCTCTTCATTAGGAAACCTCTCAGCGCTGATCTGAGTCCCCAGCTTTTTAAAAAAAAAGAAACCAGACATCTGTCCTCATTTTTGAATTAACCACCGCAACACATTGATGAAAATATATTTCACTGCACTTTTTTTTCTTCTTTCTAATCTTTACTCCACTTGTTTCATGACTGTGTTTTCTGCACAACACAAGCAACAAGTGACCTCGTTCTCGGGCCGTAATAACTTACTTTTCGGGGCCTGAACATTAATGGGCCGAGGTAGAATAATACTTTGAGGCCACGGAAACGCTGCTGTGACTTATTTATCAAAGTCACAGCAAAGTCCTTGAGCTCTGTATCGAGGACACAGAAGGAAGTGACTCAACTGACTTTATTCAGGGAGATGAAGCGACGTTTTTCTGGCTCAGTCTGTTGATTATTTCAATTGTTCCCAATCTGAAGGTCAAAACTCTCCAGGGATGATTAAAGATAGAAACTTCATTCATGCTCTGCCTGTAAAATCACACATTTAAGGGTAGTTCCCAAACTAAACAATGTTGATTTTTACGTTTATTTACATGTTAACATCCCTTTTTAATGGTGTTTTCTCCTATTTTTGTGCCATGTGTCCATTTTCGGTTGATTTATATGTTTATTTACATGTTAACTTCCCTTTTTTAATGGTATTTTTTCCTATTTTTTGTTCCGTTTCCGCCCCCCAGCCTCCGCTGCCGGAGGAGGACTACCCTACGGAGCATTACAGAGCTGACAGTCCACCGGACGACCACGAGGAGCTCCTCGCCGTGGGGCCTCCGACCTTCGCCCTGGGCCACGTGAGCCGGACCGTCATCCCCAGGGCCAACCTGGACCGCAGCACGCCGGCCGGCTGGCACCTCAACGTGGAGCCGAACGGGACCTGGGTGTTCACCAGCGAGCACTCACCTGACCAGGTACAAACATAAGGTCGTGTAGACGGAGAGGCGGGAGATGTGGGAGGTCAGCTGAAGTTTGGCTCCTGTGCATGTAAAACAGAAACGTCAGGTGGGAAAGTATTTTTAGCTTTCTATCAAAGGTCATCGCAGTGATAGTTTTTGTTTTTGATGTCAGCGTTGCAGAATCACACAAAGAGGAAATTCACGTCCTTTCTCAATATTGATGTGGAAAAAACAACAAAAACCAAAAAAAAAAAAAAAACATGCTGTCATTCATGACGTTGGTCTCAGTCGTCAGACGTCAGACTGTTTGGTTGCAGGTTCACCACAGTCACTGAGTTCATCAGCCATAAATGTTTGTAGAAAATGTCATTGCTGCTCATGGTGTTGCTAAAAAAAAAAGTTCATATTTTGCTGCTTTCTTATGTCGTCATATGTTATGACATATTGAGAGGCTGAACAGACTTTGTTTGAACCATAAAAAGTCCATAAGAACCAGTTTTTTAACCATGGTGGCATCAAGAGACCACGATGCTGTAAATCTTGTACCATGTTCCCTATGACACCACATACTTTTCTATATTAAAAAAAAAACAACCTAAATATGTTCATGTTATTATTTACATGATGTAAATACAGTATATTGTGTAGGAGTGCAGCTTTTTTTTTGCTCTCGATCAAAGTTCACTTTCTGTACCGGTGCCGTCAAGGTTTCCCTTCATGAAACAGAAAAGCAAAGCGTGCAGAGACGGCAGGTTAATGACGCCCTGAGAATATTATTGAAGAGACGTGGATGGCTCAGTGCCAACGTTATGTTTGTAAACACACGTGTTAAACTTTTAAAGCTGTGTTAAGAAACCTGATGTGTAGATTTATGTCTAGACTTGACGCCTCAAAGAACAAACTCATTTTAGGTTTGACTTACATCAAGTACAGCACGGTCAGACACCGGGCCGGACACTCTGGTACAGATAACCTTTATCTTTCATCATCTTTTATTATATGTATTGTGTTGTCTGTTTTTATATTGTGTGTCTTGTGTATGCACCTGAGTCCGTAATATAAAGTCTAAAATAACATGACTTTCATTTTAATTTAACCATTTTAACAGTGGATAAAGTCGCTGGACGATCGGGGGCAGACCTACTACTACCTGAGAGACGGCTCCAGGTCTCAGTGGAACCTGCCTGAGGTAAAGATCAAAACTACATCAGATGTTTAGTATGATCATTTGTATTTTTTGGGGGGATTTTATGATGGTTTTCAGACATTTTGATTCAGATTGTGATTATTGATCACAGTCTTTCCTCAGCGTAATATAAACAGCTTCCTCTTTTTAGTCATGATATAAAATAGATGTCATATAATATTGTATGTGTCATTCATGCAAGTAAATACACATTTATCACAGTTGTATGGAAATGTAGCTCAGAAATTTCAGTAGAAAGTTTACTACATCCCAAAACACATCAATAAAGGAGGGCACCTGAAGAAGTTTTAAAGATATTTGCTTCTGCACTGTGGTGGGCAGTAGGAAAATAAGAAAATCAGTAAAGTTTTCCATTGAAACTAAACTTCATTGTGTGTTTTTTTTGTCCCCTCCAGGCCCCCGTAGGTCCTGGTCAGTCCAGGATGGAGAACGGTGTCGAGACGGACAGCGTGTCCGTCATTAAAAACTGGAGACACACCATGGGACCTGCTCAGCTCAGCTCAGCCCATGATGATGGGGTACGGACACACACACACATACACACACACACTGTCAGACCTGCATTTACACGTACACACAGCGTCACAAACCCACAAATCCAGGGTGTGTCGTCCGGCTCAGCCACACACGAGTGTGGAGGGTGAGTCTCTGCTGAGCAGCGAACACTCCTTGGTTTTTTTTTCTTTTTTTTTTACCCTTATTTAACAAGGCAAATCACCTGCAGGGAGCGCGTATTTACAGCAACAGGGAGAAACAGGAAGGGCTACATTTTGTGCTCAAACACCTGAGGGAGGGGGAGGGGAGTGGAGGGGAGATGAGGGGGTTTACTGGACACAAATAAGGGCTTGTATTCGCTCCGACTGAAGAAACTGAGCTCCAGCTGCCCCAAGGTTCAGGACGGTTTTTATTCCTCCTCCCAGATTTGAACAAAAACAAGATCTGATCCTTTAATAACACAGATGGTTCGGCTCTTTTATCCCCATGTAGAGTTAAATTATCTCGGCCAAGACGTGTGCAGACACATCAAAGTTTCGCCTATATGTTACTGTGAGGCTCCTAAACAGAGTTTTTCTCACCAGAGCCTGACGTGCGTGATATAAAAGTCTGGTTCAATTTTTTTTTGGGGGGGTGGTTTGGTTTTGGTCTGGACAAGTTCCTCCTCACCAAACTGGGAAAAACCACGTTCCTTATGGATCTGGATCGGTGTGTTTATGTGGTCTAGTTAACAACAGTCACAGAAGTCCCTTTCATGGCTGTAGTCAGTTTATAGGATATAATATATATATATATTATATTTAGTGTTGTTATCATTACTACTACTACTATTTTGACTATTATCATTTTTATTTACCTTTATTTTATTTTCTATATTATTTTTTAATTTTATTTATCTACCTTGCACAAAGTATGTTAATATTATTTCTTTACTTTGTTTAAATTATTTGTTAGGTCAAGGTGAGGTCATTCTATATGCCTTTCGGGTTTCCGACCTCACCTGCACATTTTTCGTATCTTCCTCCCAGTTATGTAAATGTATTTGTTCTATTTCATATGTGCAAATAAATAAAGTCTAAAAAAAAAACAGTTAAATAAATCCTAAAATCTCCTTTTCTTCTTCTTCTCCTCCTCCTCTTGTTCAGAGGTTCTTCCCGACCCACAGGAGGAACACGTCCGACTACAGCAGCGACAGCTCCAGCACAGGAAACTCTCCAGAGACGCAGCACAATGTGAGTGAAACTGTATTTCAGTCTTTTAGTCTGCTGCTCTAGATCAGTGGCTCTCAACCTTTTCAGGGCACTGGACCCCACCCCCACCCCCCAAAAAAAAGTCAGAAATCAATTTGCCAGAAATAGAAGTAGCTTTTTTCATTGCATCATTGCATCATTGCATCATTGCATCACTGCATATTTATTAATGGTTCTGAAGGCAAATATGCGATTTCAGTGCTGTGTTTTTCAGACATGTGTATAACACACTCTCGTGAAGGTAAATAACAAATTTCAACAAATGTAAGTGGAAAAGTTTATTTTTTTTAAAGTTACTGTACACTTAACTTTGCGCGCTATTGAGTTTTTACACCATCTTCGAATCAAAACCTATTAAAATATGACCAATTTCCCATTAAAACATGAGATTGGGAAAAATGCCAATTTATTAAGATGATAAATGTCTGTAGAAGTCACTGTTTTAATGTAAGTACCCCTTGCAATAACACCAAGTACCACTAGGGGTCCGAGTACCTCTGGTTGAGAACCACTGCTCTAGATTAACCTGAAGCTGAAATAAAAAAGTAAACAAACAGTTATTTGGCCTTTTAACGGTCTTCTGTGTCTCTCTCTCAAGGCTTTTGGGTTTAGAGTCTGGAGAAACCCTTATTATCTGACCTCCAGGTGGCTGCGCTATAACGTGGGTTGTTAGTTTGAGTGTTCACCTGAGCTTGAGCCATAGATAGCAGCGTCTATCTATGATGGGGCAGAAGGTGTGAACCGATCACTTTGTCGTTTCCTGCAAACAAACCCCCCCCCCCCCCACTCATCATCCTGTCTCTCTCTCATGTAAAGATGTATATCCCCCCCTCCTGCTGGGACAAGCAGATCATTGTGCTGTCATGAAATTCCCTCTGCGGGTTTTCCCAGACTTTGGTTAAAAGGATAGTTAAATTAAAAACAGGGAATTTTGCTCTAAAAATATACAGTAAGGTCGGAAAATGCAGCCAAGGCCTCAGATAAACAGAGGAAGGAGTTGTCGTTCTCTCTCTTTGTGTGTGTTTACCCTCGTGATTTACACAGGGATTGTGTTGGAGCAGGATCTTTTAAAGGCCAGTGTGAAGGGGAGGAGTGAAAACCTGTCAACACAAAAACGACACAAGGTCACATGACTCGACTTGGCTCTGTGAACCCTTTTATTCAATTCAATCTCCACAGCTTTAACAAAAGCCAAAACAGATAGATCAAAGTTAATTATGTGTTTTCGTACACACCCTGTATTTTTTAATATTGTCAACAAATCCAATGAACCGTTAACCAGTCGATCGGAGTCTGATGTGTTTTATTTCCTCTCTGTGCTGTGGGGCTGAAACTATTTAAAAACACATCGGTGAGTCACAACAGTGCTGCAGTGGGTGACATGGTCCTTCCTTAGCATGAACACACACATACACACACATAGTGGAGGTTATTTCGGCCACACTGAGTCTCACACACAACGTCCTGCTGATAAAAATACTCCCTACATCTACAGCTAAAAAAAAATCACGCTGCACCTTTTTTTTTTTTTTTTACTCCTGTTTGTTTGAGTGACGTTATAAAGACGGAGAATAACAACAAACCATGTTACTACAACTGTCCTTATTGATGTTATTTGGCACATAATCCAGAATATGCCTCTTTGGGAAAGTCCCCGCTGTGAGGAATTCATCATTGTTCACACTGTTATGGAGAAGGTTTGCATGTATGCACGAGTTCATGGAGTCGTGTGTCATATAATTAGATTTGACACACGTAAACAAAAAAGAATTGAAATTTTTTTTACACTTGCAGGTGCAGAATTTGGAGAAAGCCGGGATACTCAACAAAACGAAAGTGTCTGAGAACGGCAAGAAAGTCAGGTAAATCAAAACATCCCTCTGCTTTTCTTTTTTTTTTTTTATTGTTGAGTGTGGGTGTGTTTGGAGTCATGTGTCACGTAAAAATGAATCCCCTCGTTTCAGGAAAAACTGGGCCCAGACGTGGACGGTTCTCCACGGAGGAGTGTTGACTTTCCACAAAGACCCAAAGTCTGCAGCGACAGGAGCCTCGGTAACGATGCACGCTCCTCTTCGTGAATAAAAGTGTTTAAATACGACACTGCGACACCTGAACGCTGCTGCTCTCGATGCATTCTGTACATTTCTGAGAGGGTTGTTCTGACGCAGCGACGACTTAACACACAGAATTCATCACTGGCTTTTTTTTTTTTTTAAATCTTATCTTTCATCTTGATTTTCAACATATTGTCTTATGCTTTTTTTCCCATATACTGTTTAGTACCATAATATCGTGTGTCATAGCTAAAGGAGAAGGGATGAAACATTAAACCGCAGAATGAGTGACAGCTCAGATGAACCCTCAGGTCATGAGGTGACAGGTTGCTTTTAACGCTGTTTCCTTCCTGGAATGCAGTGCTGTCAGTTTTTCTTGAACGCCACTATAAATATATACATATCTATATCTATATGTGTATATATATATATATAATTTTTTTTTACTCTGTGCAGAACAAGACCAATCAGATTGTACCCGAGGTGGCGGTGGACCTGCGAGGAGCGACGATCGGCTGGGCCTCGAAGGACAAATCCAGCAAAAAGAACGTTTTAGAGGTGTGTGTGTGTGTGTGTGCATTATGTAATATGAGCCTTTTTGTTTTTTATCTTGAGCAAATTACACAAATAACACTATTTTAAGCATTTAAGAACACACTTTTTACACCTTTACAGTGTTTTAGTTGAAGAATTTAAGTTTTTTTTGTTTTTTTTTTAGAACCAAAAGTGTAGTTTTCAGTCTCTAGTTAGTAGAAAGTTAGAAAGCTAATCCTGCAAGTTGTGATGGTGGGTCCAGGTGGACGGGGCTTAGAGCATGGCTGCAGGTGTAACACTGGTTTGCTGTGACATCACAGAATTACAGAAAGTCCTGACATCTCATTTTAAGGCCCGGGCTGTGTGCATTTCTCTGTTGACCAGGCAAATTTGTCCTTTCACAGTGTGAACATTGAACCAAGAGCTGCTTTATAATCACACTACACATGGAAATCTCTTTTTTTTTTAACTATATGGGACCATTACAGATTATCTTACTATAATTTATGATCACATCCTCAACTCTAATGAAAAAATATCATATAGCAATGATAAGTCACCCATGAATGGCATCATGTGCTCATATTGAATCCCATCACTCACAGTACGATATGAGGTGCCATGAAGTTTCCTCTTTAACGTCTTAATTTTCTCTCCTTCAGTTAAAAGGCAAAAACGGCGTGGAGTTTCTAGTACAGTACGACACAGAAAGCATCATCCATGACTGGCACAAAGTTCTGGTCGACACCATACGACAACTGGTAAGACCTCCCATCGGCCATGATTGACCATTTAAGAATTCACTCACTCCCTCTTTCACATAAATTAACATGAGGAATAATAACTGAGGGAAACAGCTTCTTAGCTCAGTATTTTCATTGGGCTGATGGTTTCCCCCTGCTGGTAGATGTAGTCTCATATTTTAGACAAAAGAGAGAGAATATCCTTTTAAAGGAATTAGATTAGAATTTGCCACTTTTCTCCAATACAACGTAAAGAATTGACTAAACATAAGAATAAAACCGTGTAAAATCGCTGTGCTAAAATCTAAATATATTGTATTTTAGATGTCATAAATGATTGTACCATATTTATTTGCTTAGGAAATGTTCTATTTTGATATGAAAATGAACCTATTAAACTAAAATTAATGACAGACCAGACTGGTAAATGACAGAGATAATAATTAAATACTGTTCAGCTCAGAGTTCCTGATAATTGATTGTGTGTGTGTGTGTGTGTGTGTGTGTGTGTGTGTGTGTGTGTGTGTGTGTGTGTGTGTGTGTGTGTGTGTGTGTGTGTGTGTGTGTGTGTGTCTCGGTCAGGAGTACCAGGACCATCACTCAGAGGAGGAGGACGGGGATTTGTACGAGAAGATAAATGAGCGAGATGACCGGGCTGGAGGAGGAGGAGGCGGAGGAGGCGGAGGAGGCGGAGGCACGGAGAAGAGAAAAAGTAAGTCCAACATCGTTACACTTCACTGTGAGAGAGAAAAAACATCTCTGATTTAACTGTGGAGTGAATGATGTAATGGTTTTGACCTGGTTAGATTAGATACTGGTTCCCACTGGGAGCTGAACAGTTTAAAACCATTTTAAAAACCCAGTCTGACGATCTGACTCGTGCCGTATCGTCTCTCTGCAGCCGTCAGGACGAACATCACTCCCACATCCAGCTCTGCAGGAGACGCAGACCAGAAGAGGGTTCGAACCAAGCTGATGAAGTTCCTCATGAAACGTCCGACGCTGCAGTCGGTCAAGGAGAAAGGCTACATCAGAGGTATTTATTATTATTTTAATAGAAACTAATAGAAATAGATACAAAGAGAAATGAACCCAGGAGAGAGAGTTAATGATTCAGTTCAGATCTTTATTCCCAATAGAAATAAATTATTTTTCTCAGCTGTATATCATGTATTTCATATTTTCATACTGTTGATATTTAATTGTTCCTTGGTGCACTTTATGTTTTGCTGTTACGGGAGACTGCTAAACGAAATTTCAATGTATATGTGCTTATGCAATGACACTAAACTAAACTTTTGACATTAAACCAGCACAGAAAAAAGTAAAATTGATATAATAACACAATTTAGAATATTTACAGTGTCAATATTACACATAAAATAAAATAAAAACCTCCATGTGTTGAATCAAAAAAGACAGACTATCAGAATCAGCCTTTATTGTCACTATACAGAAGTATAGAGAAATTACAGCAATCAACCCGTCCGACGTCCGTACATATACAGCTTACAATACATACAATAAGACAGAATGATGATCCACAGAAAACTATGAAACAGTATTAATTTAACCAGTTCATTTTCTGTTTCTGTTCCCTCTTAATTTCTGCTTTTGTCTTTTATTACTCACGTAGTTACAGTACGTAAGAAATGCTGCAGCGGTTTTCCCACAGGAAAAAAGTCACTATTCAACTGAAAACAGCTCACACATGCAATTTTTTTTTTTTTAAATTGTGACATCCTGTACATTTGACTCATTGTGTCTGTTTTCACTTTCTAACATGTGACATATTTATTATATGTTTTATCATAAAAATTGCTCTTATTGGTTGTGTTCAATCCTTACTTATATATTATACAGGTTTATTTTACTAGTTCACCTCACACATTTTCCTTTTAAGAGAGAGCTACAGTCTCTTTTTATCACATTCATTCTGTCTTATCTGAGGGAGCAAAAGGATTTTTAATATTTTCAATGTGCACATCTTTGAACTACTTACTACTAAACTAAAAACGAATAATGAGGATGATGTTGTTGATTGTTTCCCTCAGAGAACGTGTTTGGATGCCACCTGGCCTCGCTGTGTGCACAAGAGAAAACCACAGTCCCTAGTTTTGTGGAGAAATGTATCAGAGCTGTAGAAAAGAGAGGTAAAACAAACAAAAAGATCAGCTTGTGTATATTAAATAAATCATATTGCAGTCATTTAACCCGTGTGTGTGAAACTCCAGGTTTAGACATAGACGGACTCTACAGAGTGAGCGGGAACCTGGCGACCATTCAGAAACTACGCTTCAAAGCAGATCACGGTAAAAACTCCTTCACATGCATCAAACTGCACAATTCTGTCAAATTCAGAAAGTAAGATGTTTGATTGAAGGAGTTCAGGATCTCAGTGTGGACAGCAGCGCCCCCTGCTGGTTTTTTTTTTTAATGCTCTGTGCACCTGTTGTGTTAAAACAGAGGAGCTGGACCTGGAGGACGGACTGTGGGAAGACGTCCACGTCCTCACCGGAGCGCTGAAGCTGTTTTTCCGAGAGCTCGCCGAGCCACTTTTCCCATACAGCCACTTTAATAGCTTCATCGCTGCCATCAGTAAGCACACGTTTATTTCATTGTTGTCCAGCCGGATGGTTATGATGAAGATACATATTACTTATAACTCTTATTCTCCTGTTGTTGTTGTTATTTTTTTCTAGGAGCTCCTGATTATAACTCAAAACTGTGTCACATGTACGACCTAGTTCAATCACTTCCTGCTGCAAATCATGACACCATGGAACTTCTTTTTGGGCATTTACGCAGGTAAACTTCTTTCTTCTGCTTTGCACAACCCACTTTTTTCATTACACTACATTACCTCACCTGGTTGTATACATAAAGTTTTGTTTTTTCTTTTGCATAATTTATCCTTGTGTTACTCAGTTCATACAAGCTGTAGCTACATTTCACTCGTACTCATGCCCACCCACACTGTGCACTATCTCTGATCAAACAACATGTGTATATATATAGTTTTTCCTATGTTTGAATAATCTTTGTACGTAACAGCACATATTTTGATATATATATATATATTTGTACACAGTGAAGTCTTTATATTTTTATTCCTTACTTCTTTACTTGTCCTGTACTTCTATGCCACTGTTGCAAGTGAATTTCCCGCATGTGGGATCAATAAAAAGTCTTCTTACGTCACCGTTTTTACAGCTGAGGCCTGTGTGATGAGTTACACAGCTTGAGAGCTTGTATCAGATGAGATTCTTTAAATTAATTTGTTAAAGTCATCATAAAAAAAGTCTTGCCGTAGCTTCTCAAAGCTCACAACAGCAGTTATGACGACTTCTCATGTTGTTATTATTTTGTCTCCTCTGACAGGGTCATTCAGTTCGGGGAGGACAATCGCATGACCGTGCAGAACGTGGCGATCGTGTTCGGCCCGACGCTGCTGCGGCCGGAGATGGAGTCGGCCAACATCGCTATGCACATGGTGTTTCAGAACCAGATCGTGGAGTTCATCCTCAACGAATACGAGCGTATCTTCCACTCCAGCTAAAGCTGTCTGTCAGAAATGTGCTCGAGCTGTTCGATATCCTAGATTTACCTTTCTTTTTTTTGTTTTGTTTTGTTTTGCATGCACATAAACAGCTTGGGTGCAACAAAAACAACTTGTAAAAATAAGTTCAAGGGCTTTTCACGTCTTCTTCGCTCTGAATATTTGAAGTTCAACCACTGGAGACTTTTTCCAGAGGAATCTTCAAATAGTCTTTGCTGGGAATATTTTGAAGCATGGCGGCGCTAACCACTGTTTTTGTCCAGATTTTACTCCGTAGGAGGTTCACACTGTTAGGACTATCTTTGGCAGTATTGTAGGAGTGGAGACTGAGCTGTACAGGTGTAGACAGGTGTGGTTCGGTTCCCGTCTCATTTCTTTGGCTGGAGGAAGGACTGTGTCGGTTTGCTCTTGCTCCCTGAGACTCTAGCTGTCTTAATCTCACAAGTCACTTTCTGAAGTTTTTATTTTTGTTTCAGTTTGTCTAAATTACAGGTCAAATAGAACCCAAGTCAAACCTGGACGGATGCATTAATTCTACTTTTAAAAATGATCAACGATTGCTTCCATCTTTATTTTTTAGTAAGTTTAACGACTTTTAAATGTTACTTTGGATTTGAAGTTAAAGATATCACATTGCAATAACTGAGGTTGTGTTCTAATATTACATTTTTTGTTTTTCAGTTTCATTTTTACCCAATTCTTTAATTGTAATATAGAAATGTATAAAAAAAAGAAATATTAATACCAGTACCTTGCTGTGAAGTAGATGGTGACCCCAGAATACTTGTGCAACCTATAGGCTGTTTTTCACAGAATTGTAAAACACAATTTTTCATGCTGTACTTGAACAGAGTGTATAATAACAAGAGAATAGAGAATATAAATAAGAAATTCATCTTTTATGAGCGTGGGCAGTAAAGTCAGCCTGACCATGAAACAGAAAAATGGATATTAGAAGAGAGATTTATGTCCTGTAAATAGAAATAGATGGCATATTTATGCTAAAAAGCTGTTGACAATGCACAAGTTATTCAAGATTAAAATAACTTTGTAAAAAAAAAATAAAAGGTACTGCTGTGTGTTTATTCTTGCCAAAATGTGTTTGCAGATAAAGAAAGGAGATATTCAGTTGCAAAATTCATGCTTGTTTCAGTGTTTCAGTCATTTTCAGTTCTGATTCAGCTGCGACAGATACACAGGCGGGTTTGCAAAGATTCACAGCGGTGGGAAGAGTATTTAAAAGCAGCAACTCCACTCCATGAAGTGGAAAATAAATAAATAAATCCTCAATTGGGGATAAAAATTTACACAAAAGTTCATGAATGATCTCAGCAAAATGAACCAAAAACAGTTTGATAAAAAAGAAAGAAAGTAGTTGATGACATATTTGATTATCTCTTAATAATAATTCAACTGCCTTTTACAAACAATTTAAAGCCAGAAACACAGTTTTGTGCAGAAATCTTGGAGTGGCATATTTTTTACTGTATGTATCACTTTTTTGCATTCATTTTATTTTTACATGAATATTCGCGATTCAAGATACCTTTTATTATCACTGTGCTGGTGGAACAATACAGTAAAATTTAGTCTGGCAACAATCCATCCATGGCAGCATGTCTAAATAAGTAAGATTTATTTAGAATAGTCAAGATTAATAAATAAATAGTCCTTATCTTCATAAGATAAAACAACAACATATTGTTTTCATACATTTTTGAATGTTTTTTTTATCTATGCATTTACATATATTAGCTACTCAATATTTAATTCTTTAATATATATATTTGTCTTTTTTTTTTATATCGCATATCAGGTCAATACATTATGTTATTCTAAGTCGTGTGTTGTTGCGTCTTGATGGTGAATCGTTGTTTCCAGTCGGACCCATTTCAGAGGGTGGACGCGCTTCCGGAAACTGTCAGCTGTGAAGCACCGCATCAACTGCAATGAGTTTTGAGTGGCCCTGGCAGTACAACTTTCCTCCGTTTTTTACGTGAGTCAGTTTTATTTTCTTGTCCTGAAGCTTATTTATAAAAAGCATTGATTATCTTCCCTCATTCGCTTCCGTTGTTTGTGTTTTATTGAACCGGAGTGTGTTGATTTGTGTTAGCCTTGTTAGCTCAGTGGCTAAACCCAAACAGGCTAAGGAAGTGGATTCACGAACCAACTGTGTTTATAAAGTTCATAAAACAGCTTTATTTTTTATTTCTTTCAGCGACTTATTGAGGCTGGAAACATTTAGAAACACATCCGGATATAAATACTCAATCATAGTTTGTGTAATATTTACAATTCAGTGTGAAGTTAGCTGCAGTCAGCTAACTAATTACATTATAAACGGTTTTAAGAAACAAAACACAGATGTCAGTGAGTTATTAACCACAGTTAAAGCCAAGTCTGTGACACATTCAGGTCTGTGACATGATGCAGAACTGCAGTCATATAGTGGCTCTGCTAATCTGCTAATGTTTTTCTTATTAAATCACGGCCAACTTAAAAAACACAACACACACACACAAAGGGAGGGAGGGAGGGAGTGGCCACGGGCTAAACTGACATGAATAAAAACAGAAAACACAGTTATTAACATTGACATTTGTATGAATAGAGTGTAAAACTCACTCCACAAGACTGTACAGACCTCCACGCCTTCAAATCACTTCTAAAAATCCACCTTTTAAATGTGTAATTATTAAAAATGTCTAATGTCTGCTCTGCTATCAAGTTTTATCTGTTTCATTTCATTCGATTTCTTTTTGATATTGTACATTGTTGTTTCTGTATTTCAATTGTGCTTATGTAAGTTGCTTTGAACACTTGTAAAAGCGTGTTATAAATAAAAATGTATTATATTATTACTATAAAAAGACACTTAGTTGGCAGTTTCTCACGCACGCCCACCTAATTCTGATAAATCAGCCTAAACCCTCCAACTGTACCTTCATTATTGGTGCTGCTGAGACATGTTGATTCAACATTAGGAGTCAGAGGCTCTCTCTCTCTCTCTCTCTCTCACACACACACACACTAACACACACTACTGAAATTCCTGTAAAACCTCTTCAGCTTTGACATATCGAGCCAAAACAGGGTTAATAATAATACGTTAATCATCTCCTGATCCCTGATATCAAACATTAACTGTATGTTTTCTGCTGTTCACTGTGGTGGTGACCTTTTTAATTTTAATTTGCTAAGCCTTCTGAGAAGTGTTTTTTTCCCTCTCTCTCTGAGAAGAAGTATCTAGGCTCTTGTTGTAACGTCAGCGAAAAAAGAAAATCCCTGATAATATGATAAGTGTGTTTTTTATCTCCTCTTCTCCTCAGACCAGGCTGATTATTTCATGTAAATGTCACGTAATGCACGATTTCATTCCTGCTGTGCTGTCTGCTCAGTGACTTCTTGATAAATAAAGTGTGTCCAAGCAAATTTCCATCGGTAGGATTTCATGATATATAGAAGAATAGATAATATTATTGAACGGCCCCATCACTAAACTTATGAAGCATGTCATGGGTAGGCTGCCCAATGTGGGAATAAAGGTTGAATTTAATTTATACAAACTGTCACAACATCACTATTTATTATCATACTGATGGAAATTTAAATAGAAAGACAAGAAACCAACTCACATCTGTCCCCTATCAGTGCTAATTAATATCAGCTGCTTTAGTCCTAATTGGTTCCTATAAAAAGGTTTCTCTTCATCAAGAAGCATCTCATGAAGGCTCAAATCAAAGAGCTCTCTCAAGACCTTTGCAACCTTTATGTTGATAAAAAAAAAAAACACACTGATGGCGTTACAGGTTACAGACGTGTTTCCAAACTTTATGGCTTCAGTATCCGGAAGTGAAAAGAACTTAATTTCACAGTAAACCGGTCTCGACCAGGTGCTGTTCGCAAGATCAGAGTCAAAGGAGTCTAAAAAATACTCAGAAGAATAAAGTGTGTATGTGTGTATGTGTGTATTTGTTTTTGTTTTTTTTGGTGACTGTTGGTGATTTCCGTCGTCTCTTTGTCCACAGGCTACAGCCCAATGTTGACACGAGGCAGAAGCAGCTGGCGGCGTGGTGCTCCCTGGCGCTGTCGTACTGCCGCCATCACAAGCTCTACACCCTGGACGTGATGGAGGCGCAGGAAAGCCCCGTGTTCAACAACAAGAAGATAGAGCGTATCCTAAGATAATATATGGTCAATCACTGGTTTATTGGCTTCTGGGGATATAAAATTACACTTTACTTAGAGGGTATTCCTTTCTTAATTCTGTGGAAGCTACATTGAAGCTGTCTGTCAGTTTATTAGGTACACCTACGGAGGCTCATGGGATTTCTTGGTTTCCCTCATCAAACTCATCAAATACACAAACCAACAACTCCAAAACGCTCTGGTGGACAAGTTGTGACCGCACATTCACCACGCTATGAGATAATAACGAAACGGCAGACAGAGTTGTTTTAGAGGTAAATACAGAGACTGCTTGCTGAAAAACTGTCCCGAACGGGAATGCACAGCAGTGGTTTTGCATGAATTTACCTCTAAAACAACTCCGTCTTGTAATCTGTTATTATCTGTTATCTTCTGTTATTATCTCATAGCGTGGTGAATGTGCAGCTCACAACTTGTCCACGAGAGCATTTTGGAGTTGTTGGATTGTGTATTTGATGAGTTTGATGAGGGAAACCAAGAAATCCCATTAGCCTTCATAGCGTAGCTCTGAGCAGCTCACGGCTCTGCTCCGCTGTTCTAAAAACAGCTTGCACCGACAATTAAAGGTAACAAACCTACTGCTATGACTATAGGGATTATGGCAATGGGCCAATTTGCCAAAATGTTGAACTATCTCTTTAAACTAAACTGAAATACAAAAAGGAAACCGAAAAACTAAATAAAAATGTTAAAAATACAATAACCTTGGTTGTGTCCGGCTGTACCTCATAAAATGGTTCATCATCAGGCCTTAACTTGAATTTCAGGAAAACTGTCAATGGAAGCGATTCAAGTTGTGTTTGAGGAACTGAGGAAAAAAGGTAAATGTTGTTCTGTTTGGATGTTTGTGCTGCGTTGTTGAGAGTTTTATCTCCCATTAGTGTTATTAACCTTGTCGTGTCATTATTTTGTGTCTGACCTCAGGCAACCTGGAGTGGTTGGACAAAAACAAGTCCCGGTGTTTAGTCATGTGGAGACGGCCAGAGGAGTGGGGCAAGTTAATATACCAGTGGGTGAGTCATCAAAACCGAGAGACACTCTGTCCTGAGGCTGAAACTGATAAAAGGATGAACAGGAGGCAGAAAAAAATGTTCTTTAACACTTTCAATAAACATTTGAAAAAATTTGCTAGATCATTACTTATTCAGTATAACAATGTTATGAAAAACATCAAAGATATTTAGTCAGCGGAGAAACAAAAAGGTCGACACTTCACACAGGGTGAGTCTGCGTATTTCCGGGTAAACATGTTCAGGTGCCATGGTTACCTGTGTTTCATAAAGGACGGTTAGAAAAGGAGAGTTATTATGAGGCCTGTGTTGAATTAATTAACTAAAACTAAAAGCAAGGTCAGTCTGATTCACACAGACAGCTTGAAGGCAACGTGAACAGGTCGACTCAAGTTTAGATCACAAAACTAGAACTAGCAAATTAAGAAAAACAGACATTCATATTAAACAGAGATATATGACAACAAAAAGTAAAAATCGCTGCAATTTACTGTATTTATATCCAATCAGAAAGTCAAACTGAGATCAAATCTGATTTATAAACAATAAAAAATCACAAAAAGGAAAGAAAACTCAAATTTACATCGACATTCACGTGTGGTTTATATAAACAGCCATCGTACTGTTTATTTAAATGCATTGATTGAAGATACATGACCAGTAAAGACAGTTAAAGCAGAAGTAAGTGGTCCGGTCGTTTTCGCTAATGCTGCGTTCCAGGCAGGCTTTTGAAATCGTAAATTACAGCTTCAAGTCACAACTTACGACTTTGTAGCGTTTCAGGCAACCCACTCGTGTTTTTCCGACCTGTTTTACCGGTGAAAGTCACTATAATGGCCACTCGTAACATCCGACCGGTGAACTCGTACCAGATCGAACTGGTATGACTTCAGAGGTCGGAAAAACACGAGTTATGAGTTTCCTTGAACGCACCATAACAGTCCTCGTCCCTACGTCGCCACATTCACGGCGTTCCTTGGCTGCACACACAGCCCTGCATGCCGTTCTCTCTCCTCATTGGATAAAAACTGTAGGATACGATAAATGTTTTCTCCTCGGCTCAGAGCAGAGCAGAGTGACTGAGAGACCCGTGTTTCAGACCAAACACTCTATGTAAGTGATTGCTGTCGGAAGATATAACTATTTAAGACTTATATTAACACAAATATATCACTTACTTCTGCTTTAAGATGACGACATTAATGCTCAACCGCAGATCAGAGCTATAAATAATAAACAGAGCCGGAGAAGTTTTATGAATTAGTCGTAGGTCAGCAGTGACGCACAGATGAACTTCATGTCTGTAGATGTTAAAGATTCAACTATTAAATAACTTTATGTCCAGTAGGACAAAAGCAGTTGTGTTGTTGTACTCTACATGTCCCGCTGTGCTTTTTAATGTTTGATGACCTCGCGCTGTGAGACTACACATGGTAACATTTGTTTATTTGTATTTCTGTCAACAAATTCCCTTTTACTGGGTGAAAAGCTCTTAAAAAAAACACCAACCTGCTGCTGTGAACACTCAGATTTGGTTTGGTTCCTTTATTAAAACCATGAAATGATACATATACAAGACATAGTGACAGAAAGATAGAGATATTGGACTTTGGATGGAAATTCAGAACGCACTATATAACTTTACTACTATACTATAACCTACTTTGGTGATATTGTTAATATCACTGTGTGTTTGTTCATTTATTGGTTTATTTGACAGGTACAATGCAACACTAATCAACGGTAAAAGAGAAACTATAAGTGAGGCAGAGTTAGCTAATAAATAATGCATAAAAGTACAACTTACATATGAATTTACCTAATAAAAGCTCATAATAACAAATAAAACACAGCAGCAATGGCTAAAATGTATTGAAAAATTGCACCTAATGGCGTAATGACGACACAGCTGCACTAAAAGCACTTTTTTACATTTTCAATCAATTTCACCTGGCGAATATAGTCGAATATCCACAACTTCATTGTGAGTAGTGTATAAATGTACAGGTAAAAACATAAATAAATAACAGAAAAGCTGATGTGAAGTGATTCACCATGAGCCGACCCAGCATCCTTCCTGTCTCATGGTGAAGACTTTGATTTTGTCAAAACCTTATTAAACTCTCTATTTATATTCGTGTGCTCCAGATCCCATACCCTCCTGTGTGAGGAAAATAACTCAGAGCACCTTTTCTTTTTAATTAATTAATTAGAAAATGAAGTCATCTAAATAGAGCACATGTTTTGTGTTTGATAAAGACTGTGGCAGGAAAACACTTAACATCTATTGTCATTTAATTAAGTCTGATGTTGTTAGTTATTTTCTCAGTGTGTGACCATTATTCTGTTTTTTTCTTCTTTTTTTTAATATATATTTTAGGTTTCCAAAAATGGGATGGTCAACTCTGTGTTTACACTTTACGAGTTGTCCAACGGTGACGACACAGAAGGAGAAGGTACGCCACTGTTATGTTTTGTTTTTTTCCCCAGGCTGATTGATTTTGTGTTTATTGATAAATAAATGTCGAGTCTAGACCAGAATCAGAGATTTCTATTAAATCATTTGTGTAGTTTATGATTTATTTATTTTTCAGTGGCAAAATGTAACTGTGGGTATTTCCAGGTTCTGCTACTTCTACATTTACCCTACAATGTTTATTTGACTTCCCAGCACCTGTAAATTTAATTAATATACAAAGCACAAGTTTTAGTTAATGCACATCCAAACAATTAAACTAACTGGTATGAGTATAAAATGTGATATCCTATAATAAAAGAAGTCTAAAAGAGCTGTTTTTGCCTAATCAATACTTTTACCTTTTGATATTTTATGTGCTTTTTACCCAGTAATATTTATTTCTAAAAGATTGCATGTATTGGTTGTCTCGTTGTGACATAATCAATCAGTAATCAATCACTTATGTTATTGTGTGTTTTCACAGAATTCCACGGTCTGGAGGACTGGATGCTGCTCCGCTCGCTGCAGGCGTTACAGACAGACGGCAAAGCAGAGATCATCACCATGGACGACGGGAAGGGCGTCAAGTTCTTCTGAACACACACACACACACACAAACATATATACACTGCTGGAAACACACACCCTCAGTCTGGGAGCCCTCATACTGTACTTTACAGGCAAAAAGTTCAGATTTAGCCAATCACGGCTAATCAAGGTGCACACACCAGAGGATGCTGGTCCAAGTGAAAATGTTGTTGCCTTTTTTTTGGTTCGCCCACTTTCATTCAACGCCTTTTTTTCTTATTGGATCAGAACCGATATCATTTATTATATGTGTGTGTTTTTTTTCTGGGGGGTGGTTCAACATTTAAACATGCAATGAGTTTATCAGGGGACTAAACACGATCATATCTGAATACTTAAAGGGAACGTCTCTTCCCACCAGCTGTATATCTTTATCTTTACTTTATTTTTTTTGTCCTTTATTGTAAATAAAACTAGTTTTATGCCATTTTTTTCCCCCGTTATAACAAATTTACACGGTGTAACTTAGCGCTGGACCTGGACCTGCGCTCCTCTGTCTGCTCCAAAGAAAATCCCACAATGCAACACCAGAGGGACTCTTTCTTTCTTTTCTTTTTTTAGTGTTTTTTATTTAGAGAATAATAAATGCTTCCAGAAGAGGAAGAGACCGAAGGACGACCACCAATCCTGGCTCGGCTTAGCTCAGCTCAGTTGAGTGTAATATAATAATAATAATAATAATAATAATAGTGGACTTCATGTACAGATAAATGTCATCCTGTTATTGTGCAGTAGCTACTGTGACACTCCTTCTCTCTCTCTGTCGATATTCAGTTTCTTTTTTCATATCCTCTAGGAAAATAAATTAGAAATTTGCTACACGTCTCGTCTCTCTAGTGTTAAAAACTATGAATGAAATGGTGACGTGCTGCTGCTGTGCTGATCCACTCCACGCTGATGGACGCTGCTCTGCTCCACTTTCTGCTCAGGAGGTTGACTCTCATCTCTGTGCTGCTGCTGTTTCTGTTGTGTCCCAGCGCGGTGGGGATGATACAGCTCCAGGGAATCTTTTGTGTGTGTGTGTCTGAGTGCTGATAACACCCAGTGTGCGCTCTTGCGGGACAGGTGTGGCCCTGCGTGGCCTTGGCCGATAGAGGTGTCCTGTTTCAGCTCCAGCTCCCTCCCCCCTCTCGTTGCATGGCTCCCTCTGCAGGTCAGACCCGTTCCTGCCCCCCACCCCTCCTCTCCTCCCCCCTTACAGTCAGCCTATCTCTCCCATTCAGACTAATCAAACACCGGCAGGTTGACACAGATTGACTCGTCGCGTGTTTGTATTTTAATTCACAGAATCTTTTTTTTTTTAAGAGTTGGCGTCTCGAGCGGCGAGGAGCCAATCAGAGGAGGAGATGAGAGGAGACGCACTGTCCTCCTCCTCCTCCTCGTGCTGCTGTTGCTGCGGTTTTTACGCACAGGATGTGAAGTGAGCAGCAGATGGACTCAGTTACTCATTCTGCTAATCAATACAAGGAAATTCTTTTTAAAAAACAGAGAGAAAATATTGATCGACTCTGAAACTCTTCCGTTCTTATCTTCTTTTCTTTTAAAATGTTTATTTCCAACATGTAAAACAAGCTGAGGCACAATTCCTGTTCGTTCTTCCATATGTAAATAACATAAATAAGTGTGAAGAACAAAATCTGGAAACAAAAACACGAAAGCATAATCATACAATCATAAGAAAAGTTGTTAGAAGAGAAGAAGCTTAATGAATCCCTCCCCTCTCTCTCCATGTGTACCACTCAAACATATTTAGATTTGTAGGCGAGCTTTATCTTTATAAACCGAATATTCATAATAAAAAAATACATGAAAATGAAAAGAAGAGCAGTCAAACGCATTGTCGGGCTTCATACAGAGCGTTAGTTAGTTTGCAAACAGTCCTCCCGTGGGACGATAATAATTACTCCCCGCGCTCCGTCCTGTTGGCGCGTCACGGCTCGCGGCGCGGGGGGCGGAGTCGGGAGCGCGCACCGGGAGCGCACGCGGGACGGACGCGCAGCCCTCCGGAGCTTTTGTTGATATAGGCAGCTCCGTCCTTCCAACTGGAGGTTATGGCTGAGGACTTTGCGAGGAGCGGAGGAGAAGAAGAAGGAGACGAGAACAGCGGGGATTAATCGATAGGAACGATGCGTTAAAAGTGCGTTTATGTGCGGTCATTTTTCTACACGATGAGTGAGTATGTTCTTGTTTCTGCTTTGTTTTCTTTTACTTTAGTTTTTTGTGTTTTCTTTTTTAAGTTTAACTGTTGCTCCAGATAAGAGACTTTTATAGTTGAATATTGTCTCTGTTAGTCTTAGAGCTGCAGTGCTGTTTATTAAAGAGCCTTAGTTTTAAAGAAGACACTGACCTCATGGAGATAATGTAACGGTGACCTGATGCCCTTTTCCACATTCATAGGCTCTGAATCAAGACGGACTTGAACCTGCTTGAACAATGTCACACGCACAGGTTGAGATCCCAGGACGCGCCGGTTTCCCAGGCCTCTCCTCCTCCTCCTCTGTGGACATGACGGACGACTGTCTGTCCCGGGTGCCATCCGTGCTGAGGACGCACGGTTTGGGCGCGCGGAGGAACTCCTACGGGCTGCAGAAGATCAGCATGGACATCGACTCTCCTCTGTACAGCGGCGCCCTCTCCAAAGCGCTGTCCTGGTCCGCGGAGAACATCATGACGGTGCCCGAGTCCAGGGCGGAGGAGGACGAGAAAACGGACGCCGAGACGCCGCCGTCTCCGGTGTCCAGCCCGGCGACCAGCAGCAGCACGCCGCCGTGCAGCCGCGGGGAGGAAGAGGAGGAGGAGGACGAGGAAGAGGAGCTGGACACTTCAGGTGGCACTAGTGCTTCTACCAGCTGGGATCCGGTGCCGAGGACTCAGGACGACGCCAGCTCGGACTCTGAGAATGAACTCCAACACAAAAGACAGCTACAAGAACAGAAACACATACAGCTACATCAGCACCACAACAACAACAATAAGATCTTGTCCCGCATCACGTTTGACGCGCAGTGGGAGCAGGAGCAGGAGGAGAAGGAGGACGTGGAGACCAAAGCGGTGGCGACCTCACCCGATGGAAGATATCTGAAGTTCAACATCGAGATCGGGAGGGGGTCGTTCAAGACGGTTTATAAAGGCCTGGACACGGAGACCACGGTGGAGGTGGCGTGGTGCGAGCTGCAGGTGAGGATGAGCATCATGAGCTGCTGCTGTGTTGTGTTCACATCACATCTCACTCCAAAAGTCTGAAAAACTGAACTTAAAACATGTTCCTCTCTCTTTCGTTCAACTTTAACTTCAACTTTATTTCATTATGTCATCATGTTTTGCAGTAGACAAGAAGAGATGACATAAAAATGACACAACAACACACATACTCAGGTGTATATAGATTAAAACTTGAAATCCCTTCCCTACTGCAAAGAAATAGATACATATTAACAATAGTTGGTGGTGCTACACAGAACAGTACAGGTTTTTGACATGTGACAAACACAGATAATGGCTCTTTTAGACATTAAATCAAGAAAAGGTTGCCAGAATTCAAAAAAAGATTTCCTCTTTAGCAGCAGACAAACTGTAATGTTCCTGGTTTTGTGTATTGTAGCCTAAGTGTGGTGCCAGCTGCAGGTGAGGATGAGCTGCTGTTGTTGTGTTCACATCTCACTCCAAAAGTCTGAAAAACTGAATTTAAAACACAATTCCCACATGTTCCTCTCTCTTTTTCAACTTTATTTCATTATTTCATTATTTTTTGCAGTATAAAACACAATTCCCACATGTTATTGCAGTAGACAAGAAGAGATGACATAAAAATTACACATACAATTGCACATCAGCCATGCACAACCACAACACATGCTCAGGTGTGTATAGGTTGAAATCCCTTCCCTACCGTGACAAATATAGATGATGGCACAAAATCAACTTTTAGACTTAAGGTTGCCAGATTTTAAAAAAGATTTCCTCTTTAGCAGCAGACAAACTGTAATGCATGAAATTTCTCCAAGTGTATAATACATGTATAGGCTTCAGGGTACGATGTTGGTGGGGTGGGGGGGAACCATGCAGCTAATCTACTGCATATTATTATTCCTTGTTGACCTTGAGTCAGTTCGTGTCAGGCTGTAACCCAGGTCATCCTGTCAGCAGTCAGCTCCAACAACTGAACCACTCGGCCCGTCGTGATCCCCTCTAATCTCTGTTTTCATTATCAACCGGTGACACCAAGGCTATAGCTCATTCTCCCTCTCTCTCTCTCTGTGTGTCTCTGAGTTGTCTCACGTGAACAAGAACCAAAGACAGGGGGCACAGCTGCCATGATCCACCGTGCACTAGTGTCTGTGTTGTGCTCTCAAATGTTTCCATCCTGCAGCAGCAGCAGCAGCAGTAGACTATATCCTCCTCCGGGCCTGGCCTGGCCTTGCACGGCTCATGTAACATGTAAACATCAGAGTTGGACTATTGTTTTATCTGCTGATGTGAAACTGTAGAGGTGTCAGTCACTGCAGTTTTTTTTTTGTTTGTTAATGTCACAATGTTTGGCATGTAGACAGCAGGCAGCCTGGGCAGCAGCTGCCACCTCCACCTCCTTTTGCCGACATGGTTTGATAGCACAGCGGGGGATTTAAAGATTTAAGATTTAACTCCACCGTTAATTTTGCAAGTTGTGTGTGTGAGTGAGTGACGTGCAGTCTGCAGTGGTGTCAGTATCCGGCTGCAACTCTTCTTTAAAACCTCAAATTGAGTCGCTATAGCTTCATCATTTGGATCTTTAAAGATGATGGAAGTTGTTTTAAGGATGAAAACACTGTTGTATTGAATCGAATTGAATTGAATACAACTTTATTGATAGCAATTCAGTTTTGCAGCTACCACTATTCATTCGTTCACACATTCATTAGTTAGTCTTAGGAGTTTTTCCTCAGTTGATGTGAGGGTCTAAGGGCAGAGGATGTTGTTATGATGCTATGTAACGGCCTTTGAGACAAACTGTTTGTAAAAATGGGCTATAGAAATAAAATTGCCTTGCCTTGGCTTAAAAGTCAAGTTAAAAGTCAAATCCCAGAACAGAAACAGCATACATGATCATATTATACTAAAAATGAGTTAAATTAGTAGTTCATTTAATTAAAGGGAGCAGTCGTCAAGAAATCATGATAGCAGAGATTAAAAAACTCATTCAGAAAGGTGGTTAAAATGAAAAATGATTGGTGTCCAGGTTTCAAAATAACAAAAGACTTGGAGCGGCGGTTTGTTCTGCTGAGGTGCATCATAATGGCGACCACCTGAGGACGTTATAAAGAGACTGGGATGCACAGAGGAAGTAGCCTTTGTGTGTGAGCTCTGCAGGGAGTCGCAGCACAGACAGTCAGACAGTCAGTCAGTCAGTCAGTCAGTCAGTCAGTCAGGGATTATCTCGGGTGAAGTGAATCTGCCTCCGAGGCTCAGGCTCCGGCACCAGCAGGTGCAGCACTGCTGCCTCACGAGCCCACCTGTCACTTCACACAACAGGTGTCCGTCTCTCTTATAGGATGGATCGCTCGGAGCTTTGGAGACGTAACACACACATATGTCCCTTCACATTACACTGTCACACACACTTCACACACTTCACACACACTTTCAAGCAGCCTGGGTGCTTTTTTTTAAGCATCCACCTTCTGAAACTATTTATTAGAAGAAAATTAGGTTATACATGTTGCTCTTAAGTTTGTACACGTCATTAAGTCTTATCATTCAAGCAGAAATTGAAAGAAGAATAGATAAAGAAAGAGAGAAAAATTCACATCCCTCACTCCCATAACAGTACTCCTATACAGGTAGGCAATTTAAGGATACAAGAAATAAGAAATAATAACGATAACTGGAAGAATAAAAACAGAATAAATAGATATAAGTAGACAATAACAGCTAAAATGAACTGCCCCACATGCCCCTTCCTTTCCCCATAACTTTGTCTTATGACAAGAGCTGCATCCAGCTGATTTTAACTTCAGTGGAGTGAAAAAGTTACAACACAGCGAGCTGCAGCTCTGTGGCCGGCGGCGGGGGCCACGTTGGAAACAAGCATTTGCTATTTCATCTCTTTACTGGAGACATGAGCCGGGCTTAAGCTCCTTAATCGCTCCTAATAAGCTTAAAGGTGGCCATTGTTGATATGGTCACTGTTGTGATAAGTTAACCTCACGGAGAGACCAGACTCAGCTGCACTGCAGAGGTATTTCTCCACCCGTCCTCCTCCTCCTTCTCCTCCACATGCGCCCCCTGATTCCTTAAACGAACACAAAAGCTGGCTGTTGGTGGCTAAACACAATCACTCCCGTAATGTTGACGGAGCAGCAGTCGGAGGTGCGTCATTACAAGTCAGGTAGAAATGCCTTAAGCTCTTTTAACTATGTATCACTAAGCCTGAGCTGTAATCTGACTGCAGGTCGTCCAGTCAAGTCGAGAGCGGCTGATGATTGAAATACGTGGCGGAAGTGCAAACATCTGTCCTTGATTCCCATTTATCGGATGAATTAGTCATAATTACCTACAACAATACAGATCATCGTCTGTTTGAATGAATGAATGAAGTCACAGTTCAGTTTGTCAGCGCCAGGCTGCAGGTCTGTCCAGGTCTGGGTGGTGGCGTCCACGGGAACTTTTTGTTCCAGTGCACAAAAAGTAAACAAGACATTTAGATCCTTCCATGACATGTAACACCAGAGCTCGTCCAGGACTCACCACTGTCCCAGCTCATAAAAACCAAGAACAGAAGACATTCAGGCTTGGACCAAAGACTTCTCTCTATGCTAAACACTTTACAATAAGATTTATTTACAGTATATACAAATGGATATCTGTAGGCTTGTTAGACCGACACTAAAACATGATAATATTGCATGAGTCCTATTGTTTTAGTTCAGCCGATTAAATAAAGAAACATTAAATCTGGACAGTTTTGTCTTTACACTAATTTCCTTAGATCTAATTTGCAGCTTTACGTATATGTAATCAGACCTTTTATACTCCATCTAAAACTCAGACTGTCAGAACTTATTTTTTCAGGACTGTCTTCATGTCTAATTCATGCAAACTGTGTTATAAAATATCAGACTTTCTGCTTTTGAAAAACAAACTCCTGATGCCAAAATCAAATCAAGTTTGAAGCGGTTGTCTCTTTTGATTTCGTCCGCCCTGTGTTTGGGATATTTAATACTCCCCTGTTCCTTTTCTTGTTTTCTCAGGTTGTCGTTGTCATTCGTTGAGAAACCTAAATCAGTCAGAGAATAATAATGAGGATGTTGTTGTGTTTGTAACCCTTACATTTTTTCGAGGAAAATGCAGAGACTGCTTGCCGAAAAACTGCCCCTGACGGGAACGCGCATCAGAGGTTTTGCATGAATTTACCTCCAAATCAACTCTGTCTCGTAACGTGCTGTTATTATCTCATAGCGTGGTGAATGTGCAGGTCACAACTTGTCCACCAGAGCGTTTTGGAGTTGTTGGATTGTGTATTTGATGAGTTTGATGAGGGAAACCAAGAAATTCCATGAGCCTCTGTAGCGTAGCTCTGAGCAGCTTGCGACTCTGCTCCGCCGTTCTAAAAATATCTTGCACCGACAATTAAAGGTAACGAACCTACTGCTAAAACGATAGGGATTATGGGCCGATTTGCCAAAATGTTGAACTATCCCTTTAAAAACATGAGACTGTAAGTTGAGAGCTGCCTGGCGCTGTTGCTAAAAGAAGCTACACCTATAGCAACCCTTCCCCCCACAGTCCCACAGGTGACTCAGGTGCAATTGAGTCGACACAGACGGAGCTTTAAAGGAAATGCAGTGGGAATAAAAAATAGATGAGCCACTGCCCTGGAGAGTTTACAACCTGTCGTACGTCACTGAGCCTGTCGCTGCATGGACCTGGCTCCTTTTTTTAAAGGGCAGTGGTTGCACAATACCAGATCCCCCCCTCCCTCCCTCCTTCCCTCCCAGTCTGACACTTTTATACCAGCATGTTTCCTTTTTTTTTCTTCCTTCCTTAGCCAGCTCTGTAATCACGCTCTATATAAACTCCATGCTCTACTTCATCGCAGCGTCCTGTAGGTTCAGGGTTGTCAGTGTTTATGAGGGACAGGCTGCTGCACCACCACGGCCAATAAAATAGTTTATTTTTTAATGCATAAAAAACAGACTGAGAGACATTTCTGTATTGATTATGACATACTGGGACGTTCTTGTGTGGTCATAGTTTTTGCAGATGTTCAAAAACTTTTCCTTTTTTTTCCTGAATATTTTTATTGTTTCCCGAAACCCATAAAATCAGTGCACTGAAGTGTGTGTGTGTGTGTGTGTGTGCTGTTATAACTCAGTTTGCCCACTGGTGCCTGTAAGTAGATATGAAGTTTGACACAGCTGCAGAATAACAAACATACAGTATCGGTTTCAACTGTATTATACGGTCCAATAGAAGCAAGTAAACCTTTCTCTGATGGTTGAAAAATGTCTTAATTTCTGGTCCAAATTCTCTCACATGTCTTATTTTTTACCACATTTACTTTCAGATGGTGTTTTATTTTGCCGTCTTCTATATGGGCTGCTCGTGTTTAGACAACAGTTAAAGGAATAGTTTGACTTTATCGCTCTGTTTCAGACAGAGTTCAACCTCGACTGTTGTGTTTGTACGCTCAACATAAAGCTACAGCCAGAAAGTAATTAATCTTGTTTTCGCATAAAGACTCAAAAGGGTTTGGCTTCTTTTGTAGTGTTTGCTTTTTTGGTTGCTGATACTGAATCTGTGTCGGTGCATGTGATATCCAACCCTGCTCATCACTTGGTTTCAGTTTTCGCCCTATTTGTGTCGATGCAGAAGCGATTAATTGACACCGTTAATAATCGGTTTGTTGCTTTTAACTTTTTTTTGTTGAAGTTTTGATGTCGAGGACATTTTAATCTTGATTTTCTTTTGAAATTGAAATAAAGGACCATGAATCCAGTGCTGAAGCAATTAGCTCACGTAACTGACGACTAATGGATGTGAACTTCAAGTCAAGAGACGATTTAGAGGTGTCGCCTTGAGCTCTTCGGTGCTTAAATTTTCATAACCTTCTGCCGTTTAAAAGGCTAAACACTGGATTGATTGATGCAGGTCTGTTTATTTAAAAGTCAGCAGCCTCAAGGAGTTACCTCAGGACAAAAGGAAGGAAGGAGGAGGAGGAGGAGGAGCAGGAGGAAGGTTTACATCAGGCCTGCTGGAGTATTAAGAGCTGGAGCCAGTGTGAAACTGGGCATCGCAGGGCAGAAAGAGCTGGAAGCTGCAACCGTTTTATGTTTCAGGTCAAACTTTTAAAGCTCATACAATAACACCAGATCAAATTAAACCTGTAAAACCTTATTATTAACGTCTTTACTTCACTACTGGATCTGCACCGTTTGCATTTCAGAGTAACGGGGTCAAACAACAAAGCATAACTCGAGTTTGGTTGGCACCAGTCCTACAGTACATCCCCCCCACCCCACCCACCCGCCCCCCATCGCTGTTTAGCCGTCCTGGGCCTGGTACAAGCCCGGCTGTGTAACTGAGTAATCTGAATGTGGCTAGTGTAGTTCTGTGGGCTTCCTATCAGCTCCACTGTGGCCAACATCAACACAGGAGGAGGAGGAGGAGGAGGAAGACGAGGGCCCACGACGAGATTCAGCCTCTTATCAGAGCGAGCCAATGTTCTCTGAGGAAAGTGAAGGAGGCCCCGTAGCGATAGCCTACATTAACACACGGCAGCCAGCCAGCGCGTCACCTTGACGTTAGGCCTGTTTGTTTGTTTTTTTGTGTTTTCCTTTCATTCTTTCTTTCTTTCTTTTTTTCTTTTTTTTTTAAGTTAGCTCTGCACTGTTTCACCTATAAAACTTAAACGTCCTGTACTTACATTTGATGATTGCCCTGTAAGATACAGCTTGTCTGTGTCATACAGTGTGTGCACGACAAGATAACACTGTTACACTGGTTGTTGTTGTTGTTGATAATATGTGTAGGCTATAGTGTGGTTTTTTGGGGGGCGAGGGGAGGGGAAGGGAGGGGGGTGGATACTGTAGGTGCAAGTGTTTAGAGGCCCTGAGGCTGTTTGTATGTTGTTTCTATTGGAAACTGAAGATGTGGAGGATTGAGAGGGTGAACGATTTTTCTGTTTGTTTTTGCACACCGCCTCTCACCTAATCCATGCCAGGGGGTGGTGGGTGTTGGGTGTTGGGGAGGGGGTAAGGCTGCACACCTGCCTCAGCATGGATTTTCACTGGGATACAGAGTCCAGAAATAGATGGACAGATGTGTGAAGCTCTTTAAACCCTCTCTCTGAAGTTTCTAGATGCAAAAGAAGTGATAAACTCAGGATGAGGCAACAGGAACCTCATCATACTAACACACATCTTTTATTTCTATTGATAGTGCTGAGATGCAGGCTACATAAACAACTTTATAATTTAGTTTAAGAGTTGGAGCATGAATGCAATAATGTGTTTACAAAGCTTCTGGAGGTTTTCATTAACAGGAAGCTAAACAGAGATAAGTTGTATAAGCCAGGCTGCTGCTGCTGCTGCTGCTGCTGGGAGACAAACTTACACATTAATCTGACTCTGTTTGATTTTCTATTATGTTCAAGCCTTAAACAAACGTGAGGCGAGGCGATAACATTGAATGTGTAGAAAATGTCACAGATTGAAAATGCATTGATCAGCTCGCAACAGACTGGCAATGCTGTGTGGAAAAAAAAGAAAAAAAGGAGGAACTGGTTCTCCACCTCCCAGATGTCATGTCATAACGGAGCTGAGGTGCTTTTGTGTGCCAGTCTCTGCTGAGTCACTGCTTTTATTCTTTTATTGGGTTCCCTCATGTGGATCGGTTCTTCATGTGTGCATGTTTTTTTCTTTTTTCAGTAAGTAGTCCAGGTTTTTTTGTCTTTACAGTTTTCCAGCTTCCAGTAATAGTTTGGTTCGTGTTTCCTTCTTTTTTTTTTTCTTGGTGTCCCATATTTTATACAATCACTACAATCTGCGTCATGTCCTCTCAAATGGAAAACTGGCTCCTAATCCTCTGAGATCTTTTCAAAGTGACATCGGTATGATCCGTCCCCCTGGAAATGTTTTTTTTTTTTATGTGTTATGTTTATGGTAACCTAGTTGGCTCTGTGTGTTAAAGGGAAAACAAACATATTCCTTCTTTTTCTACCATTTGAATATGTTTATATCCTGGATGTTTATACTTCTCCTGCATGGGCCAGGTTAGCTCTCAAAATTGTGAGAAAAACACGCACATCTTTCTTTTTTTCTTTATTCCAGGTTAGCTCTCAACCAATCAATCAATGCATAATCCAAAGATGATTCCTCAAACACCTGAAGCCTCCATGCAAAGTTCATTCAGAAATCTTGCAGAATCATTACAAGTCACATTGTTTGAAATATTTTTCTGGTCTGGTCTGATCTTAATTTATCGGATTTCTTTGCCATTTAAAATCTAGCATTACAATGTCAAACTGTGTTCATTTTCGAAGTCAAATGATATATTTACCAGTATTTCTATTTCTAATATATGCTCACAAATTTTAGATTCTTCATTTGACTATCACATATGTCTTTATGTTATAAGAAATTTTCTGAAAAAGGTGCATCATACAGTAGTTTCACAAAGTCCAGGAAAATCAGGTATTTGAGAAGTTTTAAGAAAATGTCAGCTGTATTTTTGACATTTTGTTTGATAAATAGCCATTTAAAGATGTTATTTATTTGACTAATCTCATTAGCGCCCTAATTGTTGCATCATTACCACCAACAAAGATTTCTCTGTGGCTCTCTCACAACTTGTCAATGTTTATCAGTGTGTTAGCGGCCATTAGGAGAAATATCAGTCACCGCACTTTGGGGAAAAAAAGGAAAAAACTAGTCTCTCCTCAGTGTTATTTTGGTATTGATAGTGTGTGTGACTGTGCAGCCGTTCCTTTAGGGGAAAAACATGTGGTCACCCTGCAGCCCCTCGGCCCTGCAGAGGCCCGAGTCCTGCTTCCTAAACAAACCCAAGACCTCAAGTTTTAATAGCTGTTGCGGCTCTGAGGCCATAGTTGGTAAGGGACAGGGCTGCTCGGCGGGGTAACCTCTGGTCATGTCTGAACTGACCGTGTGTGTCGGAGCGAGCAGCAGTACGGACCGACCGAGGCGTCAGGAGTGTTAAAAAAAAATGCCATGTGAGTCCTGGGATGAATCGACCATTGGTGCCACTTGCACGCTAATGACTCCTCGACTCCTGTTTTGGAGTGCAGCACCTTTGCGATACAGCCTACGTAGGCCGACCCCATCAACAAACAAACACTATAATGTGTTTTCTCAGTCAACAGAAAACATTAATTTCTGTTCTGTGCGTCCCCAGGACGTGAACTTGTCTTTTAGTTCATGTTTATCTTGAAACTCGGCAGGTTTCTAAAGCTGGAGCTCACGTTGACGGGCGAGGCTTCATTAATCCTTCATGTTGACGCCTTCCTGTGACAAGGGCACCACTTCGTAAACTATATCCGGTCCTGGTTGCCACTGGCACTTGATACTGTAGCACATCCTTGTTTGTCGGTGTAACACTATGCCCCCACCACCACCACCACCACCACCACCACCACCCTCCACCTCCTGCCTGGATCCACAGCACAAAGAGACTAGTAACCCAAACAGTAGTTTCAACATGGAGCACGTGCGTCACGTTTCATTTTCATTTAATTCTCCATCAAATAAAACAACGTCACTGTTTTGGATCTCCTGGATTTTGGATCTCAAGTGATATTTGAGGCTTTTAAGCAGCTTTAACTTCACAAAAAAACTTATATTAAAACAGACGAAGCTGCACCAAGATGAAAGAAACGTCTTCCCCCTCCGATCGCTGGGCTGTTATCGAAGCCCGGGGGTCATAACAACTTCAAAAGGCTTCGCTCTATAACGCCCTCGTGGTCAGATCTCAGTCGAGTAGTAGTAGATCCTGGCAAAGCTTAGCAGTGCAGTATTTGCCCTGCTTGAAGGACCAGATGTGTGCAGCTTCTTACATCAGGATGTTTTCATCCTCTGAACAACATACCGCATTGACACTTAAATACTTCCTGTGATTGTCGAGAGCTGTGACTCCAAACCTGGGGCTCACAACATACAAAACATTTCAGTTCGGGGCACACATAAGATTACAATAACATTTTAGAAGGAACCGTTAATAAAGTGTGCTTTATTAAAAGTGAATAATAATTTACAAGCAGTTGCTGGTTGGGGTGGGGGGAAAAAAATAATTTTGATTGATAGTGACATAAAATCTGCTCCAACTTGTCTTTCATTAAGAAACTATATTCAAATTGGTCACTACAAAGATTTACAACCTTCAACTTGATTATTGCAACATTTGTAATTGCTGATTTCTTTCCTTTATAAATAAGTGAGAGAGCTAAGAACATATAAATACCAATGAGAGTTTTGTTCACAACCTGGCAACCCCAGTTAGTGACTGATTTATTATCCCATCGTTGAGCCATTACTAACACACTTTATTATGAAACGATGTGTTTGCTTTTACACATCATTAGTTTAAGTTTTCAGAGTTTCTCCTTTGTGCTCTTCTTTAAAAAATTGTAGGAAGTTGTTGTTCATCTCCAGGTCTGTGAAGGATTCTTTAAACTACCTATTCAATGTTTTTTTTTTTTTATATTTGAGGTCCATAGCTGCTGCTCCAGGGAGGATATAGTTTAAAGTTTAAACAGGTCGAGCCTAGAGGCCATCTAACACCTCCACTCTCCATGTTTGACAAAAACCTACCGTTGTGTGTGTGTGTCACCAGAGTCGGCTTTGACAAACCATATAAACAAGCATGTGCAAATACTGCTCTGCCCGTCCTCTCTCAAACAGCTACTGTAACGAAACTGGCGACAGAAGCTCAGAGGAATCCGCCCACAGGTCATATCTTTAAAAACCTGTCAGATATGTATTGCTGTGAACTTGTAGAGGCCTGTTGCTAATTGCTGTGGCTTTTTTTTTCTTTCAATAATTGGGGCTGAGGTAAATCTTGGACTCCGATTAGAAAAGTGGCTCCAACTGCTGATGTAAATGATTAGAGGAGATTTGAGTGCTGCTGTTCAAATGTCAGAGGTAATTATTGGTCAGCAGCTGGAACATTACAGCGTTTTCTAGTTTGTTTTCAGATAATTAATAAAAAAGAGAAGAAAAAAAAAGAATTACGTCCTTTTAAGCCCCAGAAAGCCTCGAACTGAGGAGGTCAATGACATAATTCAGTGTTAAACAGTAGCACATAAACCTGTCTTGTTTTATTATTCCATAAAATTTGGACCAACAATAAGTACAAAAACCCAGCAAAAAAATAATGACGTGAATTCTTACACCGTAAAATATTTACAGTCAAATTCACCCTCAGCGGTAAGGGATAAGAAACACTCCCCGTTGTAAAAAAGTGTCCCCGCAAACATTATTGTTTCTGGCTGCTACAGTGGCCTGGCCAGTTCAGTCTGTTTAATCAGGTTTAAGAGAGCATGTAAAGTTAAACTATATTTGTGTTCTGCGTTAGTCACCTCCCAGGCAGATGTCTTATGAACCATCCTGCCAGATTTGAATGCTAGAAAAATGTGTTTATTATGTAAAATTAAGTTTTAAATATCATAAAAAATCAATCAGTTCTGTGTGCTGCTGCAGACACTGAAGCCCCGCCCACTTTTGGGGCTTTGTCACATTTTAACTGTCAATCAAATACCAACCGACGATGTCGATAATGGATGCTGCAATAACTTTAATATCGGACCCCTGCAGCCTTAAGCCTGGTTTATGCTTCTACATCAAGTCGCCTGATGTGCACCTCCAAAAAATTCAAGTTTAAGTCGAGGCGACAATGACCGCTCAGAACGTAATTTCCAGCATAACTGGTTTCTCCTTCATGCTATTATACCGTCATTGTCAAAGTATTAATAGCATTTGTTATTCCACATTAATCATCTCCAACTCCAAAAAAAACAACTCTTTCCACTTTTGTTTACTCTGCCTGGAAGAACAAAGCAGGAGGATAAACAAAGTTTCACAAATGAAATGAAGAGTGGTGACTTGGCCAGTGACACATAACTTCGAAAGGTGCACGATGGCGTAGTTACGGTGTTGCACTGACGCAGAAGCATAAACCAGGCTTTACGCGTTTGAGCCATCAAAATCTGTCAAGTCTGAGTCCAGCTCTGATTCTGAATATTTGCTTCTAGCACCAAGATAGGGACTGGATGCCGTCAAGCCGGGGGGAAATTCGGATACACACTAAGCAGTGAAGTAAAGGAAATTTAGTCAGAGTGAGGCTAGCGGGACTGGCGGAGCTAGCTAGCTGGGAAATCATCTATGTCACTCGGCTTCCTCTTAGTCCCACCCCCAAAAAACGTTTTACCCTCAAACGCCACAGTTCAGTACTTTATAGTTATCAATCTTTTCACATGTTTTCAGAGAGACCACAGGCTTCACTTCGGCCTTTTTTCTAATATAGCAACTTACATACCGTCCCTCAGTGTGCAGGAAGAGGAGCTGCTAAATGTTGTTTATGTTGTTTATTTATGGAAGTGCAAGAACCTTATGCGACACATTACGTGTTTATTGAATTCTACCACAGCTGCTCCATTGAGTCGGCCTTTCACAGCAGGTTGCTACCAAACAGTGGTAAACACGACTTGGTGGTGAAAAAATCCCCCCCAAAAACAAGTTTTTCAGCCGAACACAAACTTGTTCTTTGTTAGATTCTTTTTTTTATGCTCCAAAATCCTGCTGCAAATGAAATATCGTTCATCACCCTGTTTAAACTCATAGAAACCATCTCATCTCGCTTGCATGTGATTGCATAAGCAGGTTAGCTCATATGAGAGCGGTAACTAAGCTCTCTCTATCTCTTTTTTTCACTCTTCACCTCTTTGCTGTTTTTCCTTCGGGGAGCTGTTTCTGCTTCGTGTTGTATATTTCAGGACTAAACTCTCACAGGCCGGGCCGTGTCCTCCAGGCGTCTTGTGATCTCTCCGTGGTTCGCTGGCTCTGCTGAAGAGGACAAAGTGTTTGTTCCATTCACACTCCTCTCTTTAAATGCCATTACACCGAGAGGAGCTGCTGCTGCTGCTAATACACTCTCTCCTCTCGTGGGGGTCATTTGACCTGAATGAAACAGGAATGTCCTCTTGACTCTGTGTCACTTTGACCTGATCCTGGCCCAGTCAGGGGTCAGAGCTGTTGCTCTCCAGACTTGTTGCGTACACACCAACCAAACACCAAAGGGAAACACTGGGGCAGTGCAATGTCAGGTGTGAGTCAAGGTGAGGAGAAGCTACCAGCAGCTGTAATTGCACACGACACAATGCTCAGCTTGAAAGGCGTGAGGATTATTTCTTCTCGAAGACTGTGCTATAAGTGCAGAGCCGTTTATAGCAGATGTGGTTTCAGTGGGGAAACTAAAAGCAAACAGCAGAGAGGTTAAGTGATGTCAGGAATAACAAAAGTAAACAGACTAAAGATACAAGATCTCCCAGCCTTCCCTCAAACAAATCAAGTCTTGGTCTGTCAAACAAGGTGGTGCAATAAGACAACTCACTCTGTGCAGCCGGGAGGACAAGCCTTGCACTTGTTGTGCGGGAGTAGACCAGGATATCTACCGATATATATCTCTATCAGTCTAAATATCAAGCCAGTGAGTCACAAGAAATAGAAGGGCAAATATGCAAAGGTAGGTTTGTGCCAACTTTAGATACAGTAGAAGCTGAAAATGTGCTGCACGTGGATTTATCCAAAGAGATCTGTGGTTTCCATGATGCGTTTACGGCTCAGTTTGTGAAACCTCTAAAATGACCAGCAAGACATATCGTTTAGCTACAAGTTTAATTCCTCCTGGCCCGTAAGTGTGGCACTCACACTCGCCCGCTCTCGCGCCAACCTTAAATTGTACTGGTTGCCAGGTACGCTATAGGGAGCGGCTAGTAGCTAAAGATAAGCTAACGCTAACCGCATAACGAGCAGCAGTTCCGGTGTTGCCGGCGGACTGGAAACACATCTGAATAATTTCACACTAACTCACCTGCAGACGAACCCGATAAACCCGCAGCATCAGGCCTGCACCGGAAACGTTACAGTACCGGCTATTAGCATTAGCACAACGCCATTTTCTCCACAGAGCTATCACGATCCGGCCCCTGAGCTCCACCTCATGTGACATCAACGTAGCCTACTAATGCTGTTGGCACAGAGATCATTTCATGCTGGCGTTGCCAACGTTACCAGATGGAAATATATTTTGGACGTCCGTCAAAATTTATAGAACAATTATTTATATACTATTAAAAAAAAAGTGTACTTTTATTCTGCACCCCTCTAGACGTTCTGTGGATGTATTATTTTTGAAAAATTAATCATTTTTATGAAAAAGTTGTAGCTATAATCTTTAAAGATATCTGTCTCAAAGTTTAGTTTAGTCTAGTTTATTTAGTTTAATACAGGACAGTGTAAAATACCATTGTTCAATTGTATACTTAGGCTACTTACTTAATCCTCTTCGTCCCAGGTGGGACTACGACGTCTGCCTCCATCGGGACCTGTAGTGCGCTGCATTTTGCGATCAATTGTATATAGAGCAACGAAAAGATTAGCTTCAGCAGCTAATTTCCATCTGTAGTCTCAACGTAACATTCACAAATACAGATCACAATAAAATACAGGAGGAGCTTGGAACATAGGACGACATAGGCCTAGGTGAACACATGGACAGCATAGAGGCAGTAGCCTACACACACACAAGTTGCACAGGTGGTCACATGGACGACATGGAAACTGATAATACAGACATACATTTCTTCATTTAAAATGGAGGAACACACAAAACACTAGAAGGTGGGCCAGTAGCAGCTTTTGGCATAAAGTGTGAGGCAAGAATGTACATGATTAAGTGCTAGTTTTCTTGGATAAAGTGCTGGTTTTTCTTATTTGAGGTAGATAAAGTGCAGAATGCTCATAGCAGCAAGATGAGTTGTGAAATCTGATCATCTAAAAACAAATATCTCACCCCAGTGAGGACAAAGACGCACTTTGACCGCCCACTTTTTTTGGACCGCACGAGCGATCCGACATCTAGGTCTCTTTAACTTGTACTGTGGTAATTAGCCGGGCGCCACACGTTATAGGTCAGGTACTCAGCAGCAGTCAGAGGCTGGTTTTGAGTCCTCAATCCTTATGAGATTACTGGCTAACCTCCCTCTGCCCGCTCCATTTACAGAACATGTCAGGTTTTCCTTGGAAGCAGCACACTGGCACCTCAGTTCTCACCTGCAAACATCTAAATGCAACACTGTACCAGCAGTGTGGCCGCTGCCGCTGCCTACGTGCATGTTTATACCAAGTGTGTATGTGTCAGTCAAGGGGGGAGTATGTCAGTCTTAAGAGGTGTGAGGTCAGACTTTTTTTTTTTTTTTTTTTTTTTTTTTTACTCCGTGTTGCCTTTGACCTCAATCCCAGATCTTGGCCGAGTCAGTCGTCACCGCCGCTGCTGCTGCTGCTGATGGACGGCGGTTTGCTAATGCTGCAGGTCCTTCCTCTCTCTGCACGCACACACACACACACACACACATAGTGAACTCTGCTCTTTGTCTGCAGGGCTCGTCACTGTCTGTCCTGTCTGGAGTTTATGGTCTGTTAACAGCACTCTCAATAATAAGTTAATGGCAGGAAGAAGAGCGACTCTCCTACCTGCTCCCTAAAACCATAAAAGGGTTCAAACGGAGGACGAGAGGGATGTCAGCTGAGTCTGATAATCTCTGCAATTACATCAAAAAAATGTTGACTTCTCCAGCTTCTGGTTAGAGCTGCTTTTGTGGCACTGCAGCAACGTGAGGTCATCCATCATTTCATCCATTAATTGAATAATTGCTTTGCCTCAAAAATGAATCAATCACAGACGAAAAGATGACAAACAAGAGACGGGGGGTCGGCTTTGGTTTTCAATGGGCTTTGTTGACAATAAGTGAAATATAGAAAAACCTCAGTCCATGTGTTTATTAATTCTGCTTATTGTAACAATTCCTGATCAATTTGATGTGTAGGAAAACTAGACATAATAGGATTTTTAACCTAAATGCACCTGTGTTAATCTACAGTGTGGAAACATGCTAAATGCTACGTGCACAGTGTTGGGCACGTTACTAGTTACTTTCCACAAAAAGTAACTGACTTAGTAACTGAATTACTGCATTATAAAAGTAACTAATCACCATGATATACCATATATAGCGTTCACCTTAACGGGTGTATTATATTGTGACTGGACTTCTTGAGTCAAGTAACGACCCATTTTATTTTCAGTAACGGCGTTATAACGGGGGAAACTGTAACTTTTTTGATTTATTTTTACTGAAAGAAGTATAATTTTAAAGTAGCATTATTTTATTCCCATCACTGTACGTGCATTTGACTCAGATGTGCAGCTCCAGCAGCAGCAGATGCGTCCGTCCGTGTGGTGCTGACTGAGACGCTTCAGCAGATTTCCACCCTCACTTGAAATGACGGTGTTACGAACTCCGTACTGTCGTCATCCTGCCTTGTGAAACAAAGCCGCGCTTTGGACCTCGTTCCCTCCTTCTCCTCCTCTTTCTCCTTGATGCCTGTTTCCTAGCAGAGTAGCTGCGAGAGTTTGACGTCAGAAGAACATGCTGCATCAATAAAGGGAATTGATGAGCTCGGAGGCATGAGAGAAAGAGTCTGATGGGTTTTGGACGATTTGTAAAACCTGTTCTCGGCTCCCACCGTTGAGTAATAATCTGTTTGTTCGCTAATCCATAAATTAGCGGCTCTATACTTAACACTGTGCTCTATTCAGACCACAGACATTAAAAGATGAACAACAACAGCAGTGAACAGGCTGCATCTAACCCTTAACACACATCCCTACAGGCTTCAACAAGTATGACTGAATCCATTTTTTCACTTGCCCTACTTTTCTCTCTGAAGTTTAGTCAAACTCGCCGCTGCTGCTGCTGCGCTGCCCGGTGTCCACACGCTGACTGGATGTTCCCAAATCCCGGCCACACTCCTGGTATCTATTTGAGTGTAACATCAGCCCAGTGCAAACTGTTCATTCCCGTATTAAGCCACGGCGAAGCGCCACCTGGTTTGGGGTAAATGTTGGCTGACATGTCGTGTCCATGTCCCGGTTGTCATAATAGGGGCGCTGACAGGGACTTCTTAATACCAGTGGCCCCTCTACCATCAACACTGCTTATGTAACTCCACTTACATGGCACCAAGCCCAAGTATTTCCAACCCTGGTTATAGCAGACCCCCCAACACACACATACACATACACACACACACACACACACACACACACACACACACACACACACACACACACACACACACACACACCTCCCAGTGGCTAAGAATAAATGATCCAGCTGGAAGAAAAGACATTATAAAAGCCAACGCTGATTCACACACATCTGAATCTGAATCTGCTCTGTATTTTTATGGATATACCCACTTGTCTTTTCAAAACACAGATGGTTTGTTTTTTGTGGCTCTCCCCCCTGCATCGTTTTCTCCAGTGTTATGCAATATTTTCTGGCCTCGTTTGTCAAAGAAAGCAGGCAGCAAGAGAGACAGAGAGACACACAGAGAGAGAGAGGGAGAGAGCAGGGCAGATAGATCCAGCATGGAAAAGTTAGATAAAAAGCTTTCTCAGCTGTCAACGGATCATTCCTCCTGGAGGAAACGCCAGAGACCCCCGACTAAACATAGATATAATTAGAGATAATTGATGAAAAGTATAAGTGTCTGAACTAATGATCATGTGTATTGGTCTGTTAACTGGTTAAATGGAGGCTGTTGTGGATGATGTGTCGACAAGCCTAAACATCATTTCTGCTGGTCGTCAGTGTTTCTCCTCCTGGGAGGAGGCGTTACCTGAAATTAGCCAGAGCCATCATCATCAGTACTATACAGTCACAGATTACAGTTCATACTTGTTGCTGCTGCTTTTTTCATTGTTTCCATCTTAACCTGATTTTCCAGTTTCCACTTTTTGACATTTCAAATGAACAATTCCTCTGTTTGCTGCGGTTTTGATGAGTCACATGAAACGCTCTCTCCCTCTCCTTCTCCAGTTTTTGTCCCTGCAGCTCACCTATCATGAGCGCCAAGCTGCAGGGTTGTCGCTTCTTCCGAGAACGCCTGCATTTAGCATTTTGACATTTCGCAATCATGCCCCCCAACCCTCGTCACCCCGCCGTGTGCCAAGCGGTAGTAAATCCTGTGGTTTTGGAAGTGGCAGGTTCCTCCAAGAGGCTCGGCCGCGTGCCCACGGCTAATGTGTGTTAAAACACCGACTCTGTGCTGCAGCAGCAGCAACAACATCAGCAGCAGCAGCAGCAGCAGCCGTCGTCGTCATCATACTGTATCTCTGGAGCGAGGAGAGAAAACAAAGCTTTGCTCCACAGGGGACTGATGTTATCGCACTTAGAAACATAAATAACCAGATGTCCATCAACCCATAAACCCACTGACTCATTCTCTCTCTCTCTGACACTCAGGCCATGATTTGTGTCATATTATTGTGTACTGTGTTTCCCTTTTCCCCCCCTCAGTGTGATATACGGCGGCTGTAAAGCTCATTCGCATTCACGTCGATAATTTGAGCCATAAAGCTCAGTTGAGTCCATCCAACTGCAGATGCATGTGCATTAGTATGATCTAATCACCTCATGTTAAAGTCATCATGGCTGACATGGCTCTTACATACGAGGAGGAATAAGCTGCAGTCTGTGTTCACATCATGAACTGATCACTATCGAACCCATGGGGGCAGAAAGGGGCCTGGTGTTTGAATTTCTGGTGTAATACGAGGGTTTGACAGGTGACTGACGCAGGTAACAGGGGCCTTTTCCTCAGACAGTCGGCCTCCACAGCAGCAGCAACAGTACCACCTCCTCGCTTACCAGGAAAAAAAAAAAAAAGCAGAGAGGAAGGAGAAGGGGTAGCGGTCAAGCTGATTGTAAGCATAAACATATGCAGAGCTTTTTTCCCAGAAATCCGCCTCAATGCAGGATTCATGGGCCCCGAAAGTCTCCCAGGAGTTTTCCACCAACCATCCGCCCACCCACCACAGACCGAGTTACTCCGGCTGCAGCTAAATTGGGCCATTCATCCTAAAGGAAGCACAAAAATGTCTTTGTCCATCCGGCGTGATTGCAGTGTTTGGTTCAGTTTTACGTGGGATCTTTGGAAACCTGCTCTTTTTTTTCTTTTTTTTTAAGAAATCTGTAAAGTCAGAGCTCCCCTTATTGGAAAAATGAATGTGATTATGTAACAGTGGGGGGGGGACGAACCTGTGGTTTCCAGTCCCAGAGCAAGCTCATTAGCTAAAGTAACAGTGATTTATCAAATCGGCCGCTGTGTTTATTGCTACTTGCTTACGTAACTGCACACATCCACGACACGAGTGGAGCACGTGTGCGTTAAACTTTCATAACTTTTGGATTTAGGATCCCTCGCTCTGGAGCTTTTTGATTCTCACACATTGTAATTTTATTGCTTCATTTTTATCTCAACCTGCAGACAGTGGGGAGGAGCGTTTACTGTATACGCGTTTGGATTATGACAGCGCACAGTGGCGGCGTGTTGGCTCATGTGAAACGTCACATCCTGGTTTGACTCACTGGCTCGCAGCGTTTTAATAGGAACAGGGAATGTTTGGCAGGAAAACAGATGATTAAGATTTCTGTGGCAGCTTCCACAGTCTTCAAGCGAAGCAAACGTGATCAGAAACCCTGATATTATACCAAGGAATCATATAAACAGGAAGTTGGTGTTTTAATGAAGCAGATGGCGAGGTACAAACGTTTCGACCGCAATAGTCTTCCTCAGTGTACAAAGAACCAGGAAATGCTTGACGTTTAAATACTGTCAACTAATTATCACTTGCGTATGAAAAATATGAAAAATAAAGACCATAAAGCCCAGTGACAGTGAGCTTCATGTTAAAAATGCCATAAGGATTTAAAGCAGCTCTTCAGAGTCCACGTTTGTTTGTTTACTGTTTATTCTGAATATGCAAATAGTACAAGGCTTCACAATTGTTACTAAAAAAAATGCTTTGCACAACATAATATAGAAATGAAATTGAAAAATATACATGCACACATATGTATACACAAACATATAGCTACATACATATACAAACTGGTTGATATTTGGACTTTGCCGTTCCTCACTTAGATTGTTACATAGCATAGATATACAGAAACTTTTCAGAGTTGTTGGTATATTTAAGGTTTTGAGTTTATGTTCCCCTCTTAATTGATAACCTCCCTCCCGATTCCGATTCGATAAATGTTGAATATTTTGTATTCATGTTAACGTGTTGTTTGTTTCCCAGACTCGTAAGCTGACCAAGGCGGAGCGCCAGCGGTTCAGCGAGGAGGTGGAGATGCTGAAGGGCCTCCAGCACCCGAACATCGTCCGCTTCCACGACTCCTGGAAGTCGACGGTGAAGGGCCACAAGTGCATCATCCTGGTGACGGAGCTCATGACGTCGGGGACGCTCAAAACGTGAGTCCGGTACCTCCTGCATCAAATCAAAAAAACCACCCACAGTCCTTTAATAAGTGTTTAAAAAAGCAGTTCTTACTTTTGTAATAACATTTCTCAAATGGCGGATATCCTCTTTCCAAATAAAACCGGCCTTGTCTTTTATACAAACACAACATTAGTGTCGTGTTTGACAGCCTGTCTTTTGATTTTAAAGGTCTGATAAAAGGTGCAGAGCAAATTCAGGAAACTATCTCAACTTCAAACTTCCTGTGAGCTGTCAAAATAAAAGATGAATTATTCTGTGACACTGAAAAGCTTCCTCCTGTATTGTTGCTGTGTTTAGTCTGACCTTTTTTTTTTGTTTCAGGTACTTGAAGAGGTTCAAGGAGATGAAGCTGAAGCTGCTGCAGCGCTGGAGCCGTCAGATCCTCAAGGGGCTTCACTTCCTGCACACGCGCACCCCTCCCATCATCCACCGGGACCTCAAGTGTGACAACATCTTCATCACCGGCCCCACCGGCTCCGTCAAGATCGGAGACCTGGGCCTGGCCACCCTCAAAAGTGCCTCTTTCGCTAAAAGTGTCATTGGTGAGTGTAAATTTATTTGGTGTGTGTGTGAGTCAGTGTTTACTCTGCTAAAAGATAATGTACACAAATACACAGCTAAAAAGAAACAGTGTTCAGAAGAGACAGTTTACAGCTTATCTAATATCTTCACTGGAAATCGGCCAAAAACATGCAAAATGCCACCGGTCATGAAACGTTAAAGGAGCTGCGATGAAACGAAGCCTTTGTTTGCAACTGTTAAAGGCTTCTGCTCCAGAAGCTTCCAGATCCTTCTGCTTGTATCTTCTCTTCTTTCCAAAGAAGCCGCTCATGGTGGCCTGTTTTGTTTTTTTGTGGCTTTTAAATTTTTAGTGGGAACTTGCCCTTCCCATCAAACTCACGCAGGGAGTGTCAGTCCTCAGAGGCTATATGAATACAGTACCTGTTGATACTTGATTATTGTGATACTTGAGTTCTTGTTTCTTGTTTCTTTTTTGATCAATTGACCAGTTTTGTTTTTAATCAGACACCTTTTATCAGTTTATTATGATTTTTCAACATCAATAAAGAAACATATTTACATTAAAAACACTTATTATTTATTCTAATTTGTGTAAGAATTTGCATATTAACGCATTACCAGAAAATATTTGTAATGTTAATTGATGTTATTTTGGTTTTCCACATATGGCACCAAATGTATGTAGCTGTTATTATCATATTTAAGCCTTTTTATCTTTCGTCCCAATGGAGGAACAATAGTTTTCAAGCCCCTCTACTCTAAGAAATACAACGGACGCTCCAGTTACATTCAACATTGTTTCAGTTTCACTTCACCCAGATTTATAGTTTGAGTTGCATCCGTATGGAGGTCAAAGAAAACACCAAATGAATCCCGAATGTTGCTCTGTGTCTGTTCACAATAGCGACTTTATAAGGTGATAATATGTCAGTGTTGAGGTGTTTACAGCTCTTTGTTTCTATCACCATTTGAGTAAAATATCACTTATCACAGGTTCAGTTTTATATCCTGCCATCTGTTCTGTGGAGTTTGGGTAATTTTCACCACATGAGGTGCATTTTTAGAAAAAAAAAAAGTTCATTTTTCTGTAACTTTTCATAGTGAGAGATAAAGGAAAGTTCTTCTCAGCATTAAAGGTTCAATGAAGATTTAAATGTAAACTGGGAACTTGGTCGTTCTTCGGTGGTTGAGCTGTAATTAATGGATGAACGTATCTGTCACCTCTTCACAGGAACACCAGAGTTCATGGCTCCGGAGATGTACGAGGAGAAGTACGACGAAGCCGTGGACGTCTACGCCTTTGGGATGTGCATCCTGGAGATGGCCACCTCCGAGTACCCGTACTCCGAGTGCCAAAACGCCGCCCAGATCTACCGCAAAGTCACCAGTGTGAGTAAAGGGAGGGAGAGGGAGAGACCAACTCTTTAACCTGTATTTAACGTAATTGTCCACACGTGTGTTGGCTTTCGTTCACTGGAATTAGACAGAGAGGAACCAGGATTTCTTCTTGTGTATACGTCTGGATATCCTGCATCCTCAGAAATAAGTAGGGAGGCCCATGTCGAATGAAAGCCTCGTTTTTGTCTATTAAAGGCTCAGAATTACTCATTACAAGCTCAGGGTGCAGAGCCACACCATCATCTGAGCGCTTTTAATGTTTTTTTTACTGTTAGCAGCCCACAATCATGACGCAGGACGAGGTATATGTTGCCTAACTGGCCCTGGCTATCGTCGTATTCACTGTGGGACACTCTCTTCTCTACGAAAAGATGTTTGATTTTAAAGGGATAGTTCAACATTTTTGGCAAATGTTGCCAATAATCCCTATAGTTTTAGGAGTAGGTTCGTTACCTTTAATTGTCGGTGCAAGCTATTTTTAGAACGGCGGAGCAGAGCCGTGAGCTGCTCAGAGCTACGCTACGGAGGCTCATGGGATTTCTTTGTTTCTCTCATCAAACTCATCAAATACACAATCCAACAACTCCAAAACGCTCTGGTGGACAAGTTGTGATCTGCACATTCACCACGCTATGAGATAATGACTGAACGTTACGAGACAGAGTTGTTTTCGAGGGCAAATGCAGAGACTGCTTGCTGGAAAACTGCCTCCGACGGTAATGCGCATCAGTGGTTTTGCATGAATTTACCTCTAAAACAACTCTGTCTCGTAACGTTGTTGGATTGTGTATTTGATGAGGGAAACCAAGAAATTCCATGAGCCTCTGTAGCGTAGCTCTGAGTAGCTCGCGGCTCTGCTCCGCCGTTCTAAAAATAGTTTGCACCAAAAATAATGAAACTACTCCTAAAACTGTAGGGATTATGGTAATGGAACAAATTTGCCAAAATATTGAACTATTCCTTTAAAAACAAAAGTGACCTATTAGTGATGGAATTTGCAGAATTTCTGTTCTAGACTCTTGTTTTAAGAAACAACAGATGTTTTTTGGAAACTAAATCGGTCTCTTGCATGGTAAGATAACCGACTAAAGATGACGATGGCTCTGAAAACCACTTGCAGAAGAACAAAATGTAAACTGCAGAATGGATTCAGGCTATATCAGAAAGTAGAAAAAGGAAAAAGACACGTGGGATTACTTCTTAGTGGAACAAAATAGCCCAGAAGCACATTATGTGAGTTTTTTAAGAGCGCAGCAGCAGCATTACAGCAGCAGCGGTGGCTTCAGGCTGCCGTAGCTGCCGCTGGTGCAGGCTAGTGCCAAGTGCAGCGATGATGCCATGGTGGGCAAGAGAGCGGGCGACAGTGGAATTATATGTTTTGGAAAATGTGTCTCACTCTCCTTTTGCTCGCTGCTCGCTGCTCCACAAAGACGGCAGTTTTCTTTCTCGCGTGTCGTCGCATATGCAAAGCAAACAGTGTCTGATGGGGAGGGTTGGAAAAGCGAGAAGGCGACAATGCCAACAGCGAGTCAGAGTGGGTCTGGCTCCTGCACAAACAGCACACACACAATATAATAATGTTCCATGTGCGGAGAAGTCTGGAGAAAAAAAAAAAGAAAGAAAAAAAAATTCAATAAAAACCATATTAACTGTGCTTTTTTTTGACAATTTGTTTGTTTTACATTTATGTGCAGCGCAGACAAACATGGGTCAGTTTTATTACCATGGCAGCTACATTAACCACCAGCCCATAAAAGCTTACGTAACTTTTTTTCACTTCACATGACTGACCGCGACGCTGAAAGGTAGAACATATACACACATGTTGACAGGTCCTTGGAAACTTACCATAGGCTTTTTAATGCTTTGTTCAGTGTATTAGTTTCACATCTAATAAATAGACTGATAAATAAATGCCTTTTATTTGCATCTACATGGCCAAAAGTATGTGGACACCTGGACTTTTCACCTGAATCATTCTAATGATAACTAGCCTATAATAATGATTATTGTTTGTTTATTGTTTTTAGCAAGGCAAAAAGAGGTAACTTTAACACTTTACACTGTATTCCTCCTATATGTACATGTTTGGCATGTCCTCATACTTTTGGGTTGAAATCTACGTCATTTAAAAACCACATTTTCCTTGTGAGCTATTACCATGTTTCCCCTCGTACGTATATTTGTGCAAGATAATTGTTTTGTGATTCATGAAACGGAGTCAATAAGGCAGGCAGGCAGGCAGCCGACTGGCCGGCATATTTCTCAAGATCTTATCGTGACCTCAGGAAAGGTGCAGAGCTGCAAATTAGATTTTCGACCGAGGGGGAAACTGATTTATTCTGAAGGTGCCTGCGAGGACACTGAGTCTCGAAGTGTTTGGAAAAAACAAAGAATCCTCTGTCGCTCGGCTTCAGATCTTTAAAATCACATTTCACCTGTAGGGGAAAGCGTTTTCTGATTGTAGGCCCCTTAGGTTTTTGTGTTTGCATCCACCAGAGGCAGTCACATGTGGGTGTTAAGTAAGGTATAGAGGGTCAGTGTGTTATATAACGCAGCGAGTAATCGTGCTGTAAACTCAATAACAAAAGTTGCACACACCCAAAACAAACCGTGTCCTCCTCTCCACTCTGTCCTGTTTTCTAATTCAAACATGAAGCGTGAATATCTTGAGAAAATGAACTGTGGTCATAACAAAATAAAAGAAATAAGCGTCCGATTAGTTCCTTTAACACGATAACAAAATGGATCACTCAGCACGTTGCCTCTAGTTCTGGTTATTTGGGTGTTTTGAGTGAGTATCTGCATCTGCAGGCCAAACATCGTCCTGACCTTGGATCTGTCTTATCAATGTTTTTACAGGGATGGGAGCTCCACTGTGATCTACTGTATGTTCATTCTCAAGATGCCATTAGTAAAAAAAAAAAAAAAAGACACTTCCCCCAGTGTCATGTAAGAGTATAATGAGTAGCATATTCTCTGAGCATTGTGGGGTTTTTCCATTTTCATGAACTCTCGGTTTTGTTTTCCCCCCGTGGTGTTGACACGACTGCACAGCAGAATGTCATGCTGGCTCGTGGCAGATGTCGCACAAGTCGTACGTTAGCAGCAGCAGCAGCAGCAGCAGCAGCAGCAGCAGCAGCAGCAGCGAGGTGCAGGCTGGGAGTGGCTGTTTCTGATGGGATACAGTAACTGCACCGCTTGTTGTTGCTCCCTGATCAGTTATTCTGCTTAAAACCAGACACCTCTGGTACCGTTTGATCCGCTGTGAAGCCGCAGATGATGAAACCGTCTCCTCTCATTGTTCTCACAGGGAATCAAACCTGACAGCTTCTACAAAGTCAAAGTCCCAGAGCTGAAGGAGATCATCGAGGGCTGTATTCGTATGAACAAAGATGAAAGGTACAAGTTAAAAAAAACACGCATCATGTGATCAACATGAATAAAATAACAAACTGCATAAATGTTGTATGTTTTCCTTCTCATGAAATGTTTCCTGTTCTTTTTCATTGTAATAAACTATCAGGATCTTTCTAGTTTCCTGTTTATATCTGTATTTTTCCAGCACATCATTCAATTTTCACACTTAGCAGCAGAAAATGTGTCTAATCAGAGATGGAACAGGATTAAAAAACATTACATAAGGAAAAAAAAGAACCAAAAACTGTTCATTCTGCAATTCAGTCCAATTTTTTTAGTGTAACGGTTATTAAAATGCTTTTATCTCTTATTTGTAGTTGTAGCATAACATGACGTCAAGAAAAAGTTGGACAAACAGGGATTATCATGGAACATAAACACAGACCTATTCAGGCTGGAGGTTTTTGGAAAAGATTAGGCTTTCAAAAACATGTAAGGCTCTTATTTTGAAAAACAGGAATTTCACAGTAAAACTAGAACTTCATATGTTTTCTGTAAGGTTGTATTTGATTTATTTTGGACTTTTTTCCCCCTGTGTTATAGATAAACTTAGTCATTGCATCGTGTGTTTAACATGTTTTCGTTGAACACGTCCTGTTCTTATCATTTAATCTGTTGTGTCTGAAAGTGTCTAAAACATTAAACTCCTCGCCTGCAGGTACACCATTCAGGACCTCCTGGAGCACCCCTTCTTCCAGGAGAACAACGGCGTGCACGTGGAGCTGGCCGAGGAGGACGACACGGTGAAGTCGGGCCTGAAGCTGTGGCTGCGCATGGACGACACCAAGAAGCTGCACGGGAAGTACAAGGACAACAACGCCATCGAGTTCCTGTTCGAGCTCTACAAAGACGTGCCAGAGGAGGTGGCTCAGGAGATGGTGAGTGGCGGACACACACACACACACACACACACACACACACACACACACACACACACACACACACACACACACACACACACACACACACACACACACACACTGGACACTCGCTCCTGTCATTAGGTCAACCTTTAGTGCTTTAGTGGCCCAGTTTGTGGCGGCCATTAGTGAGGAAATTGAATAATTGATTCCAGATCAACAGATAGAGTCGACATGTTTTCTCCGCACATCCTGGTATTGATTTACGATGATATCTTTCTAACAGCTCCTCTGGAGGACGGTTGACTTTATAATACATAGTACAGCCTCCTAATGAAGCACCAATTAGAGTTTATACCTCATTTTCTGTTGCCATAATACTCAGATTAGGTGAGATATACAGTTTCTGGATGTTAATAATGTTACATGCTGACATCATCTCAACTACATGCCTAGTGGGTAGTGAAACGAAATGTTGTTTAGTGCAGACTCAAGGTGCATTTAAAAGGATTTTAAAAAGAATATAAAAAACAACCAAAAAAGTTAAAACAACAACCACAAGGACAGGCTGTGCTGCAAAGTGACAGTACATTCAAACAATACGAATATTAAAGGGATAGTTCAACATTTTGGCAAATTGGCCCATTGCATTAATCCCTATAGTCTTAGCAGTAGGTTCGTTACCTTTAATTGTCGGTGCAAGCTGTTTTTAGAACTGCGGAGCAGAGCGGCGAGCTGCTCAGAGCTATGCTACAGAGGCTAATGGGATTTCTTAGTTTCCCTCATGAAACTCATCAAATACACAATGCAACAACTCCAAAACACTCTGGTGGACAAGTTGTGACCTGCACATTCACCACACTATGAGATAATAATGCAACGTTACGAGACAGAGTTGTTTTCGAGGTAAATGCAGAGACTGCTTGCCAAAAAACTGTCCCCGACGGGAATGCGCATCAGTTTTGCATGAATTTACTTAAAAAACAACTCAGTTTCCACCGACAATTGAAGGTAACGAACCTACTCCTAAAACTATAGGGATTATGGCAATGGGCCAATTTGCCAAAAATGTTGAACTATCCCTTTAACAAGACAAGACATGGCTTAGTTAAACAAAGAGCAATGAGAGGTAGTTTTATCAAGGTGCAGATGTTGTAAAGTGCATCTTATCACAGAGTCTGATGTAAAAATTTGCCCTTTAATTGACGTTTGACCCTGGGCCTCACTTATGGACCTGTGCATCGCTGCTGCTGCTTCTTTAACGGCGGTGTTATGGCGGCGGCAGCAGAAGACGCTGAAATGTGCTACCGTCCATCAGGAGAAAGCCTTTCGCCGCATGTGTCAAGGGCACGGCTCAACATTTAATCATCAGCGGGTTGGAAATGTGAGAGCGTGTCTCAGGAAGCAGCCGGGGTCACGTCTTTAATAATATAATGGCTTCTCTTACTTGTTACGAAACAGGGCCTTGTGTCCCCTGCCTCCTCCTCCTCCTCCTCCTCCTCAGCAGAGGTCACTTTTAATGAAAATGCAAGCCACAATTCCTTACTTGTTTACCTCTTTGTCGTAGTTTTCATCAAGATCAAATTTGGTATCAGCAGGGGACATCTGGTCCGAGCGATCTGCTGTAATCTGACTATGTGTTGAGAGGCAGGTTGAGACTGAGTGTCCCTCCCGTTCTTCTGCAGGACCGAGTGCGTGTCACAAGAGGTTTTTTTTGCAAGATGCCGACAGCAATAGAAGAATTCAGTCCATGTGTGTTGATTTTTACAGAATGAATACAAAAAAAAAAACATTTGGTCACATCAAAACAGTAACTGCTGATGTCAAAGCGTGCGTTGTCAGGTCATTAAGTGCAACAGACCTGCGTAAATTGTCTACAACATGCTGCAGCAGCACACCGTGAACCGTGACTTATGCTGTACACCCGTCCCTGTTGTGCCCTGACCTTTTTTTTTGTGTGTGTGTGTTGTGTTGTGTTGTGTTATGCAGGTCGTGCTGGGGTTCGTGTGCGAGGCGGACTTCAAGCTGGTGGCCAAGGCCATACGGGACAGGGTGGCGACCATCAAGCGGCAGAGAGAGAAGCTGAGGCGGCAGGCGGAGGAGAGGAAGAAGAAGCTGGAGCAGGAAGCCATCGAGGAAGAACCCGAGCCTCAGATCACTTCGCTGAAAGTCAGGGATGTCGTCGTCACGGCGGCCGAGTCCCCCACGCCGACCCCGACGCCCCCGGCAGCCCCCGTCCTGTCCCCCGTCACCAGCTCGGCCGACTCCGGTGTCGGCTCCAACTACCCCGCGGAACCAGAGGAGCCCGAGGCCGACCAGCACTTCCACCACCACCACCACCACATCCGCCACAACAGCCTGTCCTCCGCTAACTGTGAGCACACTTCATGAAACATCCCATAACACAACGCAAAAACGCCCCAGGCTCTCGGTGTGACACGATGCGTGCAGTTCAGGAACGAGGACTGAGACGTTTACAGGCTCATGAAACACTAAGAAAACCAGAGGGCTCATGATTAGACTATTAGTGACAGTGTTAGTTTTTAGAACGGTCTATAAAACAGATAGATAGATAGATAGATAGATAGATAGATAGATAGATAGATAGATAGATAGATAGATAGATAGATAGATAGATAGATAGATAGAAAAGGACAGACAGAGAGGGGGGATACAAAGAAAGAAAGAAGTAAAAAGACAGAGAGACTGGGTAGATAGAAAGAATTAATGAAAGAGAGAAAGAAAGAGACAGAGAGAGGGAGATGGACAGATAGATAGATAGATAGATAGATAGATAGATAGATAGATAGATAGATAGATAGATAGATAGATAGAGAGATAGAGAGATAGAGAGATATTTTTAACATATAAAAACTAGTGGAATAAGTGTTAAAATCCCTAACCTGATCAATATACTGTTAAAGAAGTAATCATTATACAGAATTGACCTTTACGAATACATAATAACAATGATATTTTATTTGTATAGCTCTTTTCAATACAATAGGAACACATAAAACAAAGATTTTATTGTGTTATATCATGAATATTATATAGGTATATTATTATTACTGATGCATTCACATGTCAGTGGCATTTTTAAGGTGGAAATTTTAAATTAGCAGCTGTGTGACAAATGTAGTGAAGCGAACAGTGATGTTGTGTGTTTTCCTTCTGGTGTCTTGGAAATAGAAAGAAGCATGAAATTTAAATACCCACGTCAAGAATCATAACTTTGATATCAATCTCATCTGTGCAGTGATTTAATTAGCGACGCTCAGTTTCACAGTCCAGCGCTGCTGCCTGAAACCAGTCTCTACTTGAACCTCCTTCATGAATCCAGTCATATGTTCATCAAATGAGTCCGTCGGTGTTCAACCCTTTGACCTCTCACTTCCTTCGACTTGTTGGATGCTTTTGTTTCGGGGGGGGGGGGGTCGTTATCGACTCTGGAGAAGAAGACAAATGTTTTTCACAGCTTCGACTGTACAATTGTGCAGCACAGAGAGTTGTTCAGATCTCAGAGCACATGAGAGGCACACAGTGAAATGTGATACCGTGGATAACTGAATTATTCACTCGCTGTTAGTCTTATTCCATGCAGTTTTTTTTCCCCCTGTACGCTGGAGCTGTTGAATATTTCTTTTTTTATTTTAATCTTAAACAACGGCCTATGTTTTTTTTTTTTCTTTTTTAAAGGACTTCAGTCTGACCTAGTTTCATTGCATCCAACAAGTCCCATGTGTCTCCCCGACAATGTAAAAGTTTTTTCCACATTGGCGTCATCATCATTGTTTATGTGCTTGTGCGTGTGGTATGTCTCAGTTTGGGGTCATTAGGTGTGTGTTTTTCCGTGTGTAGCCTATGCCTCTGTGTGTGTGTGTGTGTGTGTGTGTGTGTGTGTGGTCACATGATAATGGGTTATGTCCCTTTTGTTGAAACAGCTGACTGTGAGACGGACGGATATCAGAGCTCCTCTGGGCTTCACGATCCGCTGGAGGCCGGCAGCTTCAACACGACCCCTCCCACCACGCACACCGACCCCCCGACTGTGAACGGCCTCCCCATCCCGGCCCTGCGCTTCCCCTCGGTGAGCGAGCGAGCGGCTCCTCAATAAAGAGCTTGTTATCGAAGTGGAAAAAATGAGGGGCGTTCAGGGACTTTCAGGACTTTATGACATTACATGGTGCAGACGCAGAGTTATGTAAATAATATGAAGCTGGACAGGGACGTTTTACAATCAGGTAGATAAAAATAAATATATCATAAAATAAAACACCCTGAATCAAGAGCTATATGGAATATTCACAGCTATCATCACCAAAAATGGAAGATTTGCTCATTGATTAAGTGTAAAACACACATAACTTTGTGCAGCTACTTAAATCTTTATGCTATTTCTACAGAAAACAAGAAGATGATGTCTATCTGATCTGTTTTACTGCACTGAAAATGATAACATGCTGATGTTTTACAGTCACAGCACGCTAATGTTTGCTCATTTAGCATGGGAATCAGAATGAGAGTCAGAAACCAAAATATTTTGACCAAATTATGGCTCAATGAAACGAGTATTATAGTTCAACTTAACTCAGTTCATCATGAGGAGGATGTTAATGTCAGATAGATTTTAACAGCTATAATTATTGAGCATCTATCACTCAAGATTTATCTTTATTTTCATTCTGCATCAACATCAATGCAGAGCAGAACGAAACTGCAAGCATGGCTTTATAAAAACTCAAAACCATAACTGGAGGATCTGTGAAATCATTTAGCTTCATACTCTGGAGACCATGAAAATCAGAACTTAAGTTTCATGACCATCTCTCCAGTAGTAGTTGTTAGTTAAAATATTTCCGTCTCTAGACCATGACTCTTAAAAAACAATTTGTACTGATAAAGCAAATTATCAAACAGAGTAAATTGATGTTCAGTTTATTTTAAGTAGATAAAACTGCTTTGATGTAATGGATTCCTTCTTCAAATGAAAATTTAATTAATTACTCAATGTTTTTTTTGTTTTTTTTACCTTTTCCACTTCTATTCATTTCTATTTCTAGAGTATTGCGGTTTCCACCAACTTTGAACATGGAAACTCAGGACCCCCGAGTGGCTTCAACTCCCCTGTGGACAGGTAAAGCTCCTCATCCTCACTCACTCACTCTGTTGTTGTTGTTGTTGTTGTTGGAATAGCAGGGTTCAATAGTTCCCTCTGTATTTAAGCTGGAAACCTGAAAATCAATGTGAATCTGGTAGAGATGTCCGGTATTCTCTCCTTCTCCTCCTCCTCCTCCTCTTCCTCCTCCACATCTGTGTGGCTGTGACAACAAACTCGAGGCGATCGACAGGCTCCTCTTGTGTTTTTATTGCTGCGAGGCAGAGCGGACCCTCGCAGGTTTCTGTGTGACTCGGCCTCTGATCTTGTCGGGGGCCCTGTTTTCCATGTTGGTGGGATATTGGGAAGCGTGTGGCTTTATTCTCGGCGTGACGTGTCGTGTGTGTTTGTGTGTTGAGGGATTTTCATCTGAGCTACAACTAATTATAGTTTTCATAGTTCATAGTTTTAACGGTTTATTTATGAATTGATTATTAACAATTCAGTTTGCCTTAAAAAAACATTCACTTTATAATTGTCAGTTCACTTTTTTTTTTAAATTGCACAGTGAATTTGTCTGTAGTTTGTCCCCCATGACGGACGCTTAATCCGTCTTGTCCGTGGTGGATTGAGATAAATGTCAAATCTAGCTGAGCGTCATGTTTCATAACAGCTTTGGCACGCTCCACGTTAGGACCCAAAACACAGACCTGAGTCGCTTAATTCTCCTTAATAAGAAAAGCTCTTGATTAACTAATGAGCAGAAATTCAAGAATCATTTTTTAGCATCAAAAACAAATGATCCACCTCACTTTTATTTATTTATTTATTTATTTCTAATGTGTCTGTACTTAAAGGTGAAGACTTTGGGCTCTGCTTTGACCTAATGTTACCCGAGAAGTGGAGGTTTTTAAATAGAGACGCTGGTGGACGCTGGCCAACCAGTAGGCCTGTAAATGTTTGGGGAGGTGGACGGAGGGGAGTCTGTGACCACAGCCATCCAAAAAGACCCAGGAGACGCAATTAGCTGAACCAAAGCTTTTTATAAATAAGAGAAAGAAAGAAAGAAAACCTGAATGTTCTTCCATTTCTCTGAAACCTAAACCTCCTTCATTGTATAAATACCACAGGTCACGTGGTCGCGAGTCGACGACGCTTCCTCTGGACGAAGACCAGCTTCGTATAGACTCTGAACAGGCCCGCATTGTTTTAACTCCACTGTTTATGCCACTGTAGCACATCAAGCCTCTATTTGACATTTCAGAAGTGCTGTTTATTATTATGTGTGAGGCCAAGTTAAGTGGCCGTGATCGATGTTCAATTCCCTTTTGCTGTACACTGATGTTGTGGATGATTAATTGACTGTAAAAAGGGAAGTTTCTGTGGCTCATTCTCTAACCAGTGGGATCTGTCATCGCAGCTACGCCTCCGATGTGACGTCAGGCTTGAGTGACGGCTACGAGGGCCTATCAGAGAAGAGCGAGAAGACGGCTGCAAGACGGACCGCTGCAAAGCTGTTCAGGAGGAGGGCGCGCTCCAGGCTGCGCATCACAGGGGTACGAGAAATTAAAAAATTAAAAAATAGAAAATAAGTTTGTTCACTTGTATACAGCTCTGGAAAAAATTTAGAGACCTTTAATTTTCTTAATGAATCGGCTTCTCTACGTCACACCTCACTCTACTTAATGCGGCAGTGATTAGGTGATCACCTGAACCAAATCATATTTAATAAAAACAAACCACTCTATTTGACCAATGTTGATTTCTGAATTCTTCTTAAATTAAAGAATTAGTGTTGTGTTATTTAAAACTGATAATGAACTTGTTTTCTTTTGCATTATTATCATTATTTGAGGTCTGAAAACAACTTTTGGAACTTTTTGCCATTTTCTGCCAATAAACGCTTTTAAATGACAATGTTTTTATTTCAAATTTGGGAGACATGTTGTCAGTAGTTTATAGAATAAAACAAAAATGTTAATTTTACTCAAACACACACCTATGAATAGTAAAACCAGAGAAACTGATAATTTTTGAATGTGTCTCTTAATGTTTTCCAGAGCTGTATATGCACATAAACAAATCAATCAATCAGTCAGCTGGATTAATAAATTGAATTAATGGTGGGAGTTTAATTTAATTTAATTTAATTTATTGCATGTGGTGAGACTCCGCCTTGATTATGTAACACTATCAGTGGCCGTGTTGTTGCATTTCTGCCCTGCTCAGGACACTGTGGTGTTTTAATGGGTGTGTTTGGACTGCAGACAGAGGCAAACACATCACGCTCAACCCACATGTGCATACACATGTGCAAACACACAAAACACGACTTGCATGTTACAGTAAACTCACACACACATGCACACACGCACATGTTAACATAGCAAACACATTGTTCCTCCCGTGTTTGACAACGCTCAGAGAGTAAACACACTCCTGTCGCTACCATTGATCCTGTGATCTCCTCCCTCCCTCCCTCTCTCTCTCTGCAGCTCTCTGATAAAGTGGACCGCGTGGTGGAGTGTCAGCTGCAGACGCACAATGACAAGATGGTGACCTTCAAGTTTGACCTGGACGGAGATAACCCTGACGATATCGCTGCTGTCATGGTGCGTCACTAACAAGTGCTGAGTCGCCCACCGGGGCCAAGCGGTGATCAACAGCTCCTAATCAGAGGGTCGATAATAAAACACTTGAGTCGGGTTGAAAGAATAGAGAGGTCTTTGTTCCCTGTTATTTATTCCTTTGGCTTTAGACCAGGTAAAGATCAAGCTATAATGACCTTTTTGTTTGTTTTTAGATACAATTCTGATACAGTATAATCTAAGATTAGACTCAGGTTTCGGATGCACATTGTCAATCTAGACTTGATTTATCCCCCAACTTGGGTGCAACGGAGAATCAAAGTATTGTTGAGATGACAGAAGTTTGAACCCCTTGTACATCCCAGATGAACCTACATAACCTTTGTTTGTCACAAGGGACAGTGACAGGATGTATTCATACAATACCTCATTGTAGAAGCACTGGAGCAGCAGAAAGCCTGAGCAAACGTTGAAGTTTCTATTCTATTGATTAGTATTTAAACATTTCATTTTAAAGAGCAGAAATACAGCGTTTCTCAGACTCCCAAACATCACACGTTTAACTTTAAACGAAGCAGAAGATGGCAGCGATGGTGATTCTTACAGATTCACCATTGGGTTAATCACTTTATTTCATATTACACATCATCACACAGGAGATCCCAAAGAGCTGAAGGAAGCTGATACAGAATATATATTATTCCATTCATGGTTTACATACTTCACATGGTTGCACATATTTACATAATGTACAGTACACATAGTCACCATAAATGAAAAGGAGCAGGATGAAGAAAAACGTATGGTCCCTGCCCCTTCCTGTTGTTATAATTGCATTGGCTTAATATCAACTCCAATAGTATACACTATTTAAAAAATTAGAAAAGATGATGAAACATATCATAAAAATAACAAGTAAACAAACAAGCAAAATCATGATATGATGAAATAAAATAAATTGACGGCGGGGATGTTAAAGGGCTTAACAATGAAGAAGTGCAGTCACTCAGTCAGCTGATAAGTCTGGCAGCAGCTTCCTGTATCTGAACGTACACATGATTTATCCTGCCTCTTGTTAACAATGTTTTTTTTGTTTGTTGATGCAAACTCTGGCTGATATTGTATCTGACTTAGTGAGAAGTGAGTGACGCAGGTGAACAGCCCCCACCACCACCACCCCATCCCCCCCTCCTCCCAATGTTATTGTCTTTAAGCTTCATTAGAGGCAGGAGTGAACAGAGGTGTGGAGTGTACATACAACATGCCTGTGTGTGTGTGTTGAAGGCGTGATGAGGCAACGTGTTCACCAGCATTTTTTTTTGTGTGTGTGTGTGTGTGTGTTCACTGAATGTACTGTTTTCCCCGACTCTTAAAACACTGTGCGCTTTTGTTTACCCCGTCCTGGCACAGCGGGGGGTGGGGAGGGGGTGGGGGGGGTTGCTTGGCATCACAACAGCCCCTGTGGTTCTCTCTTAAATGAGGTGAATTATGCCATGCTGACAGGAAAGTGTCACCACGCCCCGACCCACAATTCACAGCGACTGCAAATGAATATGCAAAACTCAAAACCTCTCCTCTCTGCTCAACTCTGGATTTATATGAAATTATTTATGTGCAATGAATAATTATTGGCTGAAGTGAGGTGGCGGTGGTGGTGGTGGTGGTGGTTGAGTGAGACAAGCACACAAATAGACAAACAAGTACATCTAGTGTGTTTAGAGGCAGCACATACTGTATTCTCCTTTTACAGGGGTGGAAAATTACATTTACTCAACTACTGTGTCTGAGTACAGCTTTAAAGTACTTTTATTTACCATTTTCTGCTAGCCTACTTATATTGCAATGTGCTTAATTTACAGCTTTTGTATTAGTAACTTTGCAGCTTTTATATAAAAGAACACAATGGCGAACTTCTAATACTCTCTATGCACTATTATCTATCTATCTATCTATCTATCTATCTATCTATCTATCTATCTATCTATCTATCTATCTATCTATCTATCTATCTATCTATCTATCTATCTATCTATCTATCTAGAAACCTTTCTACTTTTACTTAGATTTTACTCTTAACGAGCATCTTCAGATTGTGATATTGTAAATATAACTATTAAATAATGTCTCCTGTGTTGTGTTTTGTCATCCTCTGTGTCCTGCAGGTGCACAACGAGTTCATCCTGCCGTCGGAGAAGGAGGGCTTCATCCACCGCATGGGCGACATCATCAAACGGGCCGAGGCTCTGATGGCCAAAGAGCAGCCGGTCCACAGCAGCCTGCACCGACTCACCCAGCCTGCTTTCCACAGCGGGGTCAACTCGTTGTCTTCCTCACAGGTCAGCCGCACCACAACACCTGCTCCACTCCAACTCCAACTCCAACTCCAACTCCAACTACAACTACATCCTCCACACCGCTGTATTGTTGTTAGCTGAGAAACAAAGCACAGACGGTGACTGAAAGCGTCTTTTTTTACTGTCTGATTGTCGTAAATTACCTCAGCTATAGTGTGTCTAGCTGTGCTTACATAAGGCAGAGTCATAAATCTAGTGCAAATGGAGCTGCAGAGTTAAAAAAACAAAAAACCTTGAGTGCTTCCCTCGCTGTCCCTCCTGAGACTCGCCCTTCACGATGGAAGGTTAAGTGTCCTAAAAGCCACCTAAAAGAGGACGTAGTGCTTTCATTCGGTACATAATGTTACTAAAAGCACCAGTGTCATAAAAAAATAACCTGTGATTTGTGGAAACACACCCCATGCTTCTTTTCTTTTTTTTTCTCATTTATTTGTTCCCACAACCAGCGAGCCTTTTCCAGTTCTTACACCATAATGAACTTTCCAGCATATCTGCCCAACAATGAACGGGTAAAATCATTTGTGTTTGGATTTATTGAGCCTTTCTGAATCAAGTCTCTGTGAAGCTGTGAAATGAAGACTTCCAAGAATAAAAAAAAGAGAAAAAAAAGAGGGGCAGTGCTTTTCCTGTACATGATATGACCTAATGCCTAATCATCAGATACTGTTTGTCTGCTGCTGAGGCGAGGGGGGGAAAAACGTGTAGTATGTTCTTCCAGTACATGTTCCAGGACAAATCTGCTTGTGCCCTCGAGTGAAAGTAATCTCCCATATTTGTAAATCATGATGAGGAGAAGGAGGAGGAGGAGGAGGAGGAGGAACTAGAACAATGTGCTGCTGTTTCATGTAGAAGAACCAACCTCCACCTTTAAACTATCTACCTTGTTCACCACGTTTCCGCCCCCCTCTGGCTGCGTAATTACCCCGAACCACTCGGTGGACAAATCTCTCCTGGATCAACTCCAGCACTTGATTAAAAACACTGCATGGACCACTTCCATCCTCCCCCTCCCCTCTCTTTTTGCCGGCACAGTCCTGCCGAAAAAAACAAAACAAAACCAAAAAAAAAACCAACCAGACTGAGCCAGTTAAGTCAGGAATAAAACCCACAAGCCCAGAGACTCATCGATCGGTCTATCTCTGTCCGGGCCGTGCTGTGCTCCTCAGGTATAGGCTGCTATTCTGAGATCACTGGGAAGAGACACTGTGTACACATGGTGGTTGAATCCCTGGAAACGAAGCAATGCACACACAGCGCTAAGCAAAACAATAACAATGGTAACACGCTGATGTTCGCCAGGTTTGATAATTAGTCGCAAATGAATTAGTTTTCCAATTATTGGAGGGATAAAGATTAGATGAGAAGTTGAGGTAAAGTTTTAATCATTTAACTTCATCGCCAAAAACATCTGAATGTTATTTTGTTCCTCCCTTTTCAATCCATGGATGAGAGGATGTTTTACCAGGATAAGTCTCGTCCTGTCCTGGAGATGCCAGATTGAAGTCGGAGGATCACAGCGGCTATTAGGGTTTATCCTCTGGGAACCAAACAATTTCACGTCAATCCATCTAATAGTTGTTGAGATATTTGAGTCTGGACCAAAAGACTCAAAGAAACGGTGGGAGAGACCAACAGTAAGAGAAAGAGACCTTCACTGCCGATCCTAGAGCCTCTGATAGAAAAGCTCAGCTGAGAAAAATCCTGTTTACGTGCCTCGATTCGAGCGGGCCAGTTATCCCGATAAGACTTTTCCATAAAACAACCTTGTATAAATACACAGCGAAGCAATAATAGTTAGTTATATTAAGTGGTTAATAACACGGTATTTATTGTGGAAACAGCTCTTCACAACTTCACAATAAAATCTTTACGGCCGTGTTAGCACTACCAGAGGAGAGAAGTCCACTTTAATGCATGTTGTGCTACACTTACAAGTGATATATTATTATTGTATACGGTCGTTATGGTGTGTTCCCGATGTCACCTGACGTCTGAAACATCCGGCGCTTTAATGTCTCGCTTAAAAGATTCATTACATGGATGAGGTTTTACCAATCAGCCTGTCGAAACAGCTGCATAATATCTAGTGTGGTTTTTGGAGGAGCATTGTCTAGTCTGACAGAATTACCCAACAGACACCACATGGGCAGTTCAGCTTTGGCTAAAGAGAGACGACAAATCTTTTGAAGCAGAAAACCGATTCTCGGAAGCCAAAACAGACTGAAATTATTAATCATTATGACTTGTGTCGGTGGTTTGATCCAGTGTCCTCGGGCAAGATAGCGAACTCCAAGTTGTGAGTGAATGGGTGAATTGAAAAGCCCAGTTTAAATACTGAAGCAGTGCCACATTTATATGAATACAGTACACTCCAGTCCAGCTTCTAACAAGCTATAAAAGAACATTTTATATATTTGTCAATAATGAATAGAGGTGGAGACTGACTTTTAACCTCTGTGCTTTTTTTTTTTTTTTTTTTTTTACAGCCGAACCTGCACAGTCACACCCTGCCCCGAACACACTCGTCCTCTTCTCTGCCCGGTAAGCTCCATCATGTCTGGTCTGATTGACCTATTTCACCCATTAGTGGGATAATTAAGAGATTGAGGATGGATATGAATCTAAAAGTGAATGAACGCCTAAGGTGCTTTGATTAAGAAATTCATGTCATTAACGTCTTAACTTAGCTGAACTGCATAAAGACTGTCTTTTGCACAGCATGCCCAGACTGACTTGCATCTGTGTGCTGCATTATTTGTTTTACTATGCATGCTTGTTGCCTTTGCATGTTTGCAGATGTATGTGCACGGGCATCTACTCATGCATGATGTGTGTGTCTTGTCTCAGACTTCAGTGTGGCTAACCCGGGCGCAGGGGTACGTGGCTCTCCCCCGTGCCCAAATGGAGACGTCTTCAGTGCAGACATTACTTCATCTGGGCGACCTCTAATACGCTCACAGTCTTTCCACAACGCCCCAGGTAAATAGCCCCGCCACCCCTCCTCTCCCCACCCCTCCTCTCCGGTCCCTACGTGAAGAGGCCGAGCATTGTTTACTGTTTCAGCAGCGCACTGAAAAATTCTTACAGTCCTCTGGCGCAGAATAAGTCAAAAAAAAAAAAAAGCACAAGCTCAGCTACCTCATAAAAACTGCCCCCTCCCCTCCTCAGGGCCCGGTTCTGGTATTGTTCTGACATTCACATGGCGCCATCCGCCATCCCCACACCTCAAAGCCTCCGTCTGTCTCTGCCCTTTTTTGCAGCAGGGCCTCTTGGGTAATTACCTCACCTGAAGGGGCGCTTTTCTGGCTTTTAGGGAGCTGTGAATGCTGTCGCTGTAAGCTGTCAGCTTGTTCTCCTGCGATAGTCGACTCGGCACAACATCTGTTTGCCAGCACAAACTCCTACAGAATTTCCAAGAAATTCTCCTCCCTCCCTCCCCGCCCCCCCTTCAAAGTCTCCTTCCCCACAGGAGGGTCTGAGGGTGAATTACAAGAGCACATATCCTCCATACGCCCCCCCAGTTCCTGCCTCTGCGGCCATCTGAACATCCTCATCCCTCCCTTGTCCTGTGTCCTCCTCCTTGTTCGCTCTGCTGGATGTCCACCACCACCACCACCACTGCTGCTGCTGCATGGTCGCTTTCGCAACGCCTCTTGGCCGCCCGCCACCCTTATAGAGTGTTGCTTAACCTATGTTTCCGTCAGCATGGAAAAAAAAAAAGTAGAGGCTGGTTTGCATCATCAGCGACAGGAGGTGTGGTTTAAAACTGTGGAGCCACTGTTGAGGTAAATGTCAAATCAATGGATGGAGCTGAGATATTATTTGGCATCCTTAAATTATTCCCAAAGGAATGATGTGATGTGATGTCGAAATCCAGACGACTTTAATCTCACAATCAGGCCTGACAAAAAAAAAAAGAAGAAAAAAAAGTTGTGTACAGTACACACACACACACACTTACACACGTGTGTTTCATTTAAACTCCTGTAAAGCGTCATGAGGAAAAAAGCCTCACTCGCTCTATTGATGCCGAATCCCTCACAGCCATGTAAGCCTTGTGTGCAAGTGCTGCGGCTTACAAATGCAATTATAGTCGGATACAAGCTTTGAAGGAAACGTCTTTGTTCACCATGGAAACCCATTATTTGAAAAGGACGGGGAAAGATTTATGCTCCATGTGGCGTGTGTCTTGGCAGGGGGTTGAAGGAAAAGGGGGAGAGAGGAGGAATGAGTGATCTAACTTGTCTCCCCGGGTCAAATCAGTCCAGCGCTCCACTCAGGCTAAAGGAGGGGGGTCGGAGCTGTTAAGTTTTACTTTTTTTCAGTTTTGATGGACAACTCAGACGATGTTAGGAAACTTTTTGGTAACCCTTTAATTGACAGGCCGCTAATTAGGTGATAATATCAAGAAATAGCCAAGAAATAACAATTAATTGGGTCATTATGTCTAGAAATAGCCTAGAAATAACAGCCAATTTCATAGTAATGTGGAGAAATACAGCCAGGAAATAACAATTGATTGCGTAGAAATAGCCCTGAAGAAATAATTGATTGTAGTTGACAATTGCAAGGACTTGGTGGAGAAAAATTCTGGCCTTTCCAAAATATATTCAAAGGCATTCTTGGCATTATTGTGCAATTAATTATTTGTTTGCTTTTGATGATTTGAATCTTTTGGGAAAGGCCAGAATTTTTCTCCACCAAGTCCTTGCAATTGTCAATTACAATCAATTATTCCTGGGCTATTTCTAGGCAATCAGTTGTTATTTCTTGGTTGTATTTCTCCACATACCTATGAAATTGGCTATTTCTAGACATTACGATGCAATTACTTGTTATTTCTTGACATTATCACGTAATTAGCGGCCTGTAAATTAAAGGGTTACTGACTTTTTTCTCTTCTTTTCATTTTTTCATTTTAGTTTATTTGAAAAGGGACAGTGTACATTAATAAAACATTGTAAAACTTGTCGCACCTTGTCTTTGTCTTGCAGGGTCTCCTCTCCACTACCAGCACCACCCTGCCTCCCTGCTGCCCCACCACCACCACCACCACCACCAGCAGCACCAGCACCAGCAGCACTACAACCTCCCCTACATGGGCCACACTCACTTCCCGTTCCCGTACCCAGGCTCTCCGGGTTCCCCGAAGCCGGCGGGGGTCCACCCTCCCCTCACACGTGTAGCCAGTAACCCCACCTTCCCGTCCGTTTCCTCCCCGGCCCCCGGCTCCCCCAACGCCCTGAACGAGACCCCGAGCCCCGGGAACAGCAGCGAGAGCCTCACGCTGTCCCCGCCCACCCCTCAGCATCCCAACATGTGGCCCCCGCACTCGCAGCCCCTGTTTTCCTTGGCTAACGTCATCTCCATGGCAATGAGCATGGCGCAGTCTTTCATCCCTCCTGCCAGCCAGGGGATGCCCTCCTTCCCAGGCTATCACCCCGGCTACAGCTACCCGCAGCAGTACCAAAGCCCCCCCGTAGAGGTCCCCTACCCCACTGTGGGCATGCCAGCGCAGAACAACAACAACAACATCTACCACAGCCCAGACAACACGCCTCAGATGGATCACGGAGCGGCGTTCCCTCATCCCGGCTGGTCCCATCCCGTCTCTCCGCCCTCGCTGCCCTCCACTCCTCCGCTGGCCCCTCAGGAGCCGCCGCCCCTGCAGCAGGTCGGACCCTCCAGCCCCCCCCTCTACCACAACCAGGAGGACGGGCTCGGTCTCCACAGTTATGGGACCCCGTATTCGGCGCAGGCTCCAGCTCCGGCTCATCCCAAACCACAGGTCTCCAGTTCAAACTCCTCGTCAGATCTCTCCCCGTCACCTCCAGAGAGCCCTGAAAGCACTGTGAGTCGTCTCCTAATATAATCTCAGGGAGGACAGCTGCATCACAATGATTTTTAAGTCTTTTAAAAATGTTTTATTTTAACTTTTTCACAAAAAATAGAAAAAACACAGGTAACCCTTTAATTTACAGACCGCTAATTATGTGATAATTACGTGATATTGTCAAGAAATAGCCAAGAAATAATAATTAATTGCGTAGTAATGTCAAGAAATATCATAGTAATGTTTTTCATAAAGGCAAAAGATTTACAGCCTGTAAATTACAGGGTTACCAAAACATACATACAAAATGGGTATACAGCACCTGACATTGTTAAATGAAGTAATTGAAGAAGACAGAGGCTATATGAAGATATACTGTATATACAATAGCCAAAGTAGTCCAGTGCTTCCTGTCTCATGATACTGTCAGGGGTATGAATAAATAACAAAACAAAACAAAAACCAAAGGAAAACCCTGAGAGGAGGATGAGAACCGTGATACCACATAGCAGCCTGATTCATATACTGGTCATTTATGTCTCATAAATCCAAAAATGGCTTCCATGCTTTCTCATAATAGTTTGGTGCATTGGCATAGATCTGCTAAGGCGAATCTGTTCCATCCAAGGAACAAAAAACCATTTCGTTGAGCCGCCTCTCAGTGAATTTAATTATTTAGTTATTTGCACATCCAAAAGGTTAAATGCAGGTACGTAGGAAGGTGTCACTCCAAAGAAGTTCCCGCAAACACTGCTCTTCCAAACCATCACCTTTAATAATACTGGGCCTTCATCAAAAATCTTACAGACAGTTCATTCTGGAAGCTTAAGTAGACGGCGCTCCACCCATTCAATGTGCACAGGTTACTCTGTGTCAGTGTCTCTCCATTAGCTGTAATTTGTGACCTAATCTCAGTGAATTAAAAATACAACTGTCAGGTCAGCTGTCTTCCCCGTGAAGGTGTCGCCTACTGAACCCACTAAAGAGATTATTAAAGGCTCAGGAAACCTGTGCAGGTGTTGGGTTAATTAGCTGATTAGAGTGTGACACCATTAGATTACAGTAGCGAACCTTTTCTACAATATTCACATTTTTTGAGATCCTGAATTTTGGATTTTCATTAAATGTAAGCCATAATAATTACAATTAAAAAGAATAAAGACGTAATGAAATATTTTAGTCTGTGTGTAATGAATCTACTGTATACTGAAATCAGTTAACCTTTTCCTTGATATTATATATCTGCCAAATCTTTGTGATCTATTTATGCAAATTAGTGCGACACGAAAATTATTAAATGAATTAGCAATTGCAACTATTTATTGTTTACATCTTTACATTTGCAAACATTTCAACTTTCTATAAACGGAATATCTTTAAAGTGAATGATATTTGAAGTTATATAAAAAGAAAGTTCCTTCACTCATTCAAAAATTACCATAATTATTATTATAAATTTGAGATGCAGTAACTCTTGGTTCAGTACGAGCTCCCACTTTTAGCAATATTTAAAATCCGACCGCTGCTGCACTGTGTCAAACTTCACTGGGATCATTTCACGTGCGATAGAATGAGGCCAGTGAAGTTTTATGGTCGGACGTGAGCGATAGCCGAAACACTGAGTCTTAGGACATTTATGAGGCAACATGTGGGTCAGTACTCGATCTGCTGCAGCACTAAATCTAATGATATTTATTCTTTCTGTCTAGTTATCATCCTTCAACACCCAACTGCTCCCTGCTGTAGCTGAGATGAACGCCAGTACCCCAAAACCAAAAGCAGCTCCCTCCACTCAATCTGGTAAGACTTTTCTTTTTTTTCTTTTTTTTAAATTTATTTTGCATGATCACATGTTTCTCCTCCTGCGCGTCTGGATCCTAAACACCTGATGTGAAGTGTGTTTACAGCCCAGGAGCTGGGAAATGCCATCGTGTATGATGTTTATGTTTGCACCCCAAACAGACCCACACACACGCGCATGCATCCACAGCCAAAAGTTACAAGTGTTTCTCCTCTGCCACCTTTTTTTATGATATAGTATATTAGCTCTAAATACGGCCTAATGTCCCGGTTACGGACAATTTGCCTTTTGAGTTTGTTTTCAGTCGTTCTCTCTCTCCATCGTATCCTTGGTGACATTGTCATCTGTTGGCGGTGCCCCGGGAGGCGTTGCGTAACCGTCTGGATGTAATGTTCCATTCAAAACGAACACAAACGTAGGTGTGATGATGATAGCGACCCTCCCCTCAGACGTCGGCCAATCAGCGCGGGGCCTGGCTCGTTACAGGCCTCTCCTCCCCACATCCACACCTGTCAGTATTTATACCCTCCTCAAGGAGCCCACATTTAACAGAGTCCCTCTGTTTCAGCGGGCACAGGCCCAGGCGCTGTGCGTGTGTGTGTGTGTGTGTGTTTACTGTGAGAAGGACACTCAGTGGGCAAACTGAGGCACTGCAGGAGTTTAAAGCCTAAACATGGCCTGCAGATGTGACTGTTTGTGCACTTCTCATACATCAGATAGACTCACAATTATAAGATAGGATCTCTGCTGTGATTAAAGCTCTTTAGGGGATATCCACCTATACACTGGGAGATTACCATTTAAGGAAATAAGACACAAGAGTGACACCTCTTAACACTGTAGCCAAAAAACACATGATTGGATTATAATCAAACCATATCAGTCAGGAATGAATGGGGCTTTGTCCTAATGATCAACCACCTCTGATCAGATTAAGGAACAGTCACTTGTTGCTCTGTTAGTGATTGGCTGTCACTCATATAAATCAGATGCCCAGATGTTAAACCTTGTTATTCATGGAGACTAGAAGTAAGTAGTAGCACAGATGTTAACAATACGACCTTTTTCTGAGGGAAAATGTAGAGTTGATTGAGTATTTTATATATATTTTTTATCTTTAAAGGATCTAATCAGGGCAGGGCCGTTGCTAGGAATTCTGGGCCCCCTGAAAGAATACTCAAGTGGGCCCCTGACTTTTCAACTTTTTTTTCTTAGACTACGTATGTATTATCATTTTTTATTTAGCCTACTTTGTTTTGATGCTAATGCAGAATTACTATGAGTATTAGTCAGGGTCTAAGCAGAATAATTCAGTCATACAAAGATTAGACTACTGGGTTTTTTTATGGGCCCTACTGGGCGCTGGGCCCCTTGAATTATCATCACCTTTCTAAAACACCATTTCTTCCTCTGTTTCACAGAAGTCCAGTCTGCACCGGTGACCGTCGGGCGCTTCCAGGTGACGCCCAGTATAGGCATCCCTGCGCCGGCTGTGCCCGTATGCGCTGCGCCCGCCGCGCTGCAGCCCGAGGACGGCGGCAGCACCCCGACGGAGAGCAGCACAGAGGAGCAGGAGGAGTCTGAGACCAGCCTGGGAACCTCGCTCACCATGTCTCCTCCTCACCCGCACCCCCACAGAGGGTCAGCGGGGCTCCTCCAGGAGGTCGGCAGCCTTGAGCAGCAGCAGCAGCAGCAACAGCAGCAGCAACAGCAGCAGCAGCTGGACAAGGGAGAGGAGGAGGAAGACGAGGATGAAGAGGACGAGGGAGAGGTCGTCGGGGAGCGACAGAGGACGAGGAAGAGGAGCCGGCGGAGGGCGTACAGCCTCAGCCTGTTGGGGACGTCTGCGGACAGCGGGCTCTCGGTGACGGCTGCTGAGATGGAGGGGAGGCTGTGGGACGGGGCGGTGGGCAGCCCCCAGTACGGCAACGCCCTCCACAACTTATGGATGATGACTTACAACCGCAACGGCCCCTACCTGAGCAGCGATGACTCAGACAGCGATGACGAAGAAATGCTGGAAGAGCTTCAGGAACTCAGAGAGAAGTAAGTGACACCAGGGACGACGGCCAAAATACAGTTGTGAACTCATCATGCGCCATAAATAGAAACTCAAAATCACTCTTAAAGGTCCAGTGTGTAAAATGAGGGGAAACAGTGACATCTAGCTTTCTGATTCTATTATTTATCTATTAGATAATTCTATTGTTTATTTATGAACACTCTCTAAGCAAGACCCTTGCCATATGTACTGTATATAAAAGAAGAATTATAAGGCTGTGAAAACCAAACAGATTTTATTTTATAGCGATTATACACTTATAAAAATATATTCATTGGTAGTATATTCAGATTTTGCAGATAAACCTTGACAAATATTACACCCTGGATCTTTAAATCACTTTCACAATTATATTTGATTGGTTTTACTGTTTTAGGGCAACACAACAATGCACTCTGTATTTGTAATGAAAAAAAAAATATATAGGACTTTTGTTTCTGCAACTTTACTTTAAGTCTGAGAGGATTTCCAAGACCTACAACAGCCCAGTTTCAAATTCATTGCTTAATTGTTACTTGTCGTCCTTCATCAGGCATCTGACCGAGGTGCAGGCCCTGCAGGCTGCCCAGAAGAGAGAGATCGAGGAGCTGTATGAGAAGATGGGGAAGGTTCCTCCTCCGGGCATCGTCTCCCCGGCTGCTATGCTGTCCAGTCGACAGCGTCGCCTCTCCAAGGGGAGCGGCTTCCCGTCGTCCCGCAGGAACAGCCTGCAGCGCTTGGACATGCTGCCACTCCAGGGTAAAGAAGATTAGAAGATCCAGTTTTTTTTTAAACAAATCATAGTGTGTGTGTGTGTGTGTGACAACATTGTATTTATGTTGTGTTTGTGTGTTTGTTTTCTCAGGTATCATTAGGAGAAACTCCCTCGGAGGCAGCAGCAGCGGCTCCCAGGACAAACCCAGCAAAGGGGTCACCTTTGCCACTGACATTAGTAGAATGGTGAGTGTGAGTTCAGTGCATTATCAGATTATTATTTCCATTGTTTAAAGGGATAGTTCAACATTTTTGGCAAATTGGCCCATTGCCATAATAGGTTCATTACCTTTAATTGTCGGTGCAAGCTATTTTTAGAACGGCGAGCTGCTCAGAGCTATGCTGCGGAGGCTGATGGGATTTCTTGGTTATTATCTCATAGCGTGAGGAATGTGCAGGTCACAACTTGTCCACAAGAATGTTTTGGAGTTGTTGGATTGTGTATTTGATGAGTTTGATGAGGGAAACCAAGAAATCCCATGAGCCTCCGTAGCGTAGCTCTGAGCAGCTCGCGGCTCTGCTCCGCTGTTCTAAAAATAGCTTGCATCGACAATTAAAGGTAACAAACCTACTCCTAAAACTATAGGGATTATTGCAATGGGACAGTTTGCCAAAATGTTGAACTATCCCTTTAACTTAACAAAAAATGTTATCAATCTTACTTTGTGTTTTTTTTTTCTAGTGAGAAATGCTCAGCCAAGAATCGCTGTGTATCTGGACTACCTCATCTGGAGTGTGACTGCAGTGGTCAAACCCGTCCTGAAGGAGGATCACTTAAAACACTTTTCACTGGCACACTGATCAGCAAAACAAAACACAACAAAACAAAACAAAAAAAACTGCTTCACTCCCACAAGTGGTCACAAGGTTCATCCAGTGGTCATTTACCTCAACTGTACAGAAACTGTGTCACCAAAAACACAGCTGGATTTACACAGGAACTGTAACATCCAGCTGTCAACCCGTTGTCTCTGAATTTAGTGAATCTAAAGCTCAGAATATGTTACCGGTCTGGTTCATGTTTTAAAAAAAAACTCTCTTGTAAATAAACTATCAGACCCAATGGTTGAGAAGAAGTAACCAGCTTCAGCTCGGCACCTCTGCTAAATGCTACATTTTGTTTTAAAGCTTTTTTGTTGTTGTTGTTTTTGCATAAACGCAGTCAAACGATGCACAAAGTGCTGCAGAGTTGCGACCTTTTGAGTCACAATCAGCAGCACTTTGCATGATTTTGACCTAGAATGACTACAATTGCCGTTTTTTTCTTTTTCTGTTCGTCCGACTCACTGCCGCTGATCAACCCGAGCACAGTAATGTGAACCGCAGCCAAGCTCTGACTCTTGACAGTTGTTGTTGTTGTGCACAGATGACAACACTTTGGATGATCTCACAACTTATTTTGCTGTAGTTTGTTAATAATGTCTCAGCACCTGCTGACTGCACAGTGAATACACTCTTTTTTTCTTTTTTTTTTAGTGGAGCTCTGATTTAATGCCGCCATCCAAGCGAGACTAGTCAGTTCGATTTATTCAACTTTGTATTATGAAACATTTTCTTGTTGTAGTACGTCTCCGGTTCCTTTTAGTGGTTTTTCTGTTTTTAACACCTGAAAAAAAAAATCACCTGCATTCTCTACAGCTAGACTCAGCCTGGAGAGGTTTGACCGCAGTCCTGACATTTTCAGATGTGAAGATTAAGTTATTGTTTCACATCAGCATCAGGAAGAAGAAGAAACGTTGTACAACAGTTATAAATGTTGGCGTGTGTAGTTTGTTTCAGCAGGAAAGAAAAAAAGAAGTTTTTCAAACTGTTAAAAAGCTGCAGAAGCGTAGAGAACATGTCAACATTCAAATACTATAGCTGGCTTTAAATGAGAAAACTAAGTAAGTATTTCTTGATATTGATTAGATGTGAACAATCCACCTAGGTTTTTAGACTACTGGCTTTTCCTGTCGTTTGTCTGTACATGTGTATATAGTAGAGGGCTTTTATAGATCTTGTTTACAAGCTAAGAGTAAACTAAATATTTCAGTAACCTTAATTCTTGCTCAAGCAAAAATCATATTTTGTTGCTTGTTCCATAGATCAAGCACCTTGTGCACTTTAGCAAATTCTACTTTAACTCTCATTTAACACGTTTGTGAACAAAACTGTGCTCACTCGAGGAAGAGCCGATTATTTTTTCCTGTTATTTTTCCATGAGAGAGGTAGAGGGTATTCTCCGGTTTTATGTTTTTGATCACAATATTTCATATTGGATCACAGTAATGATGATCTACCCTCCCACAATTTGAAAATAATCAGTGTATTGTGGGATTTGGAGAAATCAGTTCAAGCTGTGAATCTGTAGCTGTTGCCTTATATGAAAGAAAAACAGACAAAAAACTATTCACAACACACTGAATTTTCTGGCAGATGAACTCCTGTAAGATTCGTAATATATATTCAAAGATATTTCTAAATTTTGAATGTAAATATATAATTGTATTGCTTTCTGAAGCTGCTGTCCTGCCATGCTGAATCTGTGCCTTTCCCTTACAATGTCTTATTTTATATTTTTACTCTCAAGTTTTGGTGGCTAGATCAGACTCTGTAAATCAAATTTTGACAAAAATAAATGCAACTGTAAATACCACTGCTTGGAAAATCATCCTTATTGCACCGTTGCACATAGTTGTATTAAAAAAAAATCAAATATGATAGATTTTTATTTAACAAGTCGTTACATTTTCAACATAAATAACATGTTTTATGTATTTTCAGCAGTGTCGCCGGCGTCCTTTTGCTGTTAAAGGCCACTGTAGATTTCACATCACTTGCTGACTAAATATTTAGCATATTCCCTATCACATGATCTGAGTGAGATGGTAATGGCTGTAAAATTACTTTTTAACCTGGGCATTTTGGCTAGCGTGTACAGGTAAGGTCATGTCGAGGTCAGTGTTTAGTCCTTCCCACTGACAGGCAAGCATTTTCAAAATCAAGACACATCTATTTTTTTTAGAGTCAGCAGCAGAAACACACAATCAATCAATCACCCCTCGGTATCAAGACAAAAACACAAAAAGTCCAGGCGCTGTCTCTGCATGAAAAAACAAACAGCTGCCAGTCCATGGAATATGAATCAGTGGCATCATCACCAGTGTGTCCACATAAGTCCCTTCTTGTTAGGGGTAAGTGCTGGACAAGAAACGCAGTCCCAACAATGACGTCTCAGTTGGCACCGGTGTTTGGTCCCTGTGCTCTTGCACGTCTGGCCTCCTCATCCAGTTCATCCATGACCTTTTCCTGGGAAACTGAATAAAATGTGTAGCCGTCTAAAAACAAAAGGAGTCAAGGCAAATATGTAGAAACAATATACAGTGGCATCATGCAAAAGTTTGGACACCACTGGTCTCCAAAAGGCATGAAGTTAACCATGAAACACTCTTTTGCAATATTTAAGCAATATCAATCAGTGTATTATTTTTGTTTTCTACAGTTTTAAGAGTGAAAAGGGGAAACAAAGCAGCAGAGCTGCAAACGAATGGGAAACCCAGGAGACTCGAGCTCTCAGATAACTTTGACTATGGTATCAGACAAGATATTTACTATTTACACACTAGTAGTTTCCAAAGGAGTGGCTACTACTGTACTAACTATGCAGGGATCCCAAACCTTTGATGTGCCCTTTTCCTTTTCTGTCACTTTGAAAATAAAACAAACTTGTATCTATATATTGTTTAAAATGTAAAATGAAAGTGTCATCTGTAACTGTATGCTTTTCTGGAGATCATTTCATCTTCCACTTGCTTGACATTTTGACCAGTCAGGGGTGCCCAAACTTTTGCATGATGCCACTGTAAAATACAACAAGCATTAGAGCAAGCAGCATGTCAGCCAGATGTTTTATATAGATAAGTATTTGTTCCTGTATCTTGTAACTTTTCATTGGAAACTTGGTCTCCATTCAATGAATTCAATGATTAACTGTTATCTTCCGAGTTTCAAAACATTTGACCTCATAGACACTTTGCGGACAGGAAGCAGGTTTGTCCGAAATCCCGCGAACACATCAGGCAGGTCATCTTCCCCTTAGCTAAACTACCTTCAAAACATTTTAACTGTATAGTTAATTAAAGTTGAATGCAACATAGCATGAAGAGTACTTCAGGCTTGACGTTTGTGGTTTATTTTGCTAATACACTGCACACTGCTCTGAAAGCTAACTATCATGTTAGCATTAAATGAATGAAACCAATCAGTCTGTTGAAAAGAATATACTGTCTAAATAACAAACTAGCGATAGCATTAATTAATATTTAGATAAACACGCAGTTATCAAACTCAAGGCTAAATGACTACAGTGCCTGTAGCGTGCTAAGCTAATGTTACATAGTTCACCTTGTGCTAACATTAGTGCGCTTGGCAAGGATACAGATCCCCAGAACAAGTGCTCCGATGGCGAACCCCGTGATGGCATTTCGCCCCCGCAGCATCTTCGTTTTCTTCTTCCATTGCTCACGCTCCACCTGTTTGATGTAGTACAGCTGCTCCGGAGAAAGACCCTCTTTATTCGGGTCTATCCTCGTTGCAAAGGGAGCATCGGACTCCTTCGGCGTCTTGTCCGCCATGTCTGCCTGCCTGCTGCGAGTCAGGCACAGGCAGGAGCGAGGTGACGTCACGGCTGTTTCACAACACTCGCACACGCGCAGCTGCGTTCCAAATGGTCTGCCGGGGTTCGCAGCGATTAACTGAAACGGCGGCTGTAGCACATCACTGTTGTCAGATCTGCGGTTTGGCGGAAGTAGCCGGAAACAAGAGTGTACAACCGCCAAATGAGTCCCCGGAGCGAGGCAACGTTGCCTGGTTCCCAAGAAGACGTCGGAACAGCAAATCTCGGGACTACACCGCCATCTTGTGGAAAACATAAACTTCAAACTTTTTGGTTTCAAACTTTTTTCGATTTTTTATTGACGAAAGCGAACAAATTATTCAGTTTGTGCGTGTCTATTTGTAAAAGTAACGTTTTTGCATTAATAAACTGGCCGTTAGTGATTCTCAATATGGCGGAAAGATCTTTTAGCCTTCCTCGTCATAGTTTCAAGTTTGGAGAAGTATCTTCTGACCTTCTCAGAGATTTTCTGACTAATCTCAGCAAAAGAAACGTTGATAACCTCAACAGTTTATCGACATGTAGCGGGGTCTTCAAAGATAAAAGAGTCGTTGGTAAGTATTTTCAACATTCAGACATTTTAAACGTTTAAAGACGACCGTTAATGTTACCTTTAAATCCAACAGTTATTTTTATTTTATTTATTTATTTTTTATGCGGCTATTTATGGCGGAACAACAACATTTTGAAATATTACTTCTTTTTTTTTAGGTTTTTCAAAAAAAAAGAAAAAAAAAAGAGGCTACTGGTATTAAAACACACTGTTTACAAACCAATATCTTTGAAACATTATCAAAATGGAAAAAGGCAACAACAAAAACTTGAACTGAACTAAAGCAGGTGTTTTCCATTCCTCATGAGCATCTTTCTACACCACTGATTGGACTCACCTGTGGTAGACTAAACCAATAACTTGATTGGACATGATTTGGAAAGTCACACAACACATCTGTCCCTATTATCAATTATTAATGGGTTGGACTGACAGGGAACAGCAGGGACAGGTAAACTGATTAGAGACAGTTGTGGATGATCACAGGGACAGGAAGTTAAACTGATCAAAGTGAGTGTTTCACATTAAAACAAGAAACAAGACATGTAGGCTACTGAACTAATTGTGACATTTAAATCTACTTTTTTTTTCTTTGTCATTCTGATGTACTGAGAGAAAATGATATTATCTGTCAACATTAATACATTTACACTATGTTATCAGTGGACCTCTGTTTTGATGCTGCTTTTCTTTCAGCAGCTGTTTTAATATTTTTTTTCTAACACTGAGCAGCCCTCTAAGCTTCGCTCTACCCTGTCATCACTCTGCAGTCTTTTATATATATACACCTGGGATTGTTGTGAGCCCTGTCATTATAGAGGCCAAAATCTCCATACAAGCTCCGGGAGTCTCCCAGCTGCCGGCACCTCGTCAGACAGACCTCTATCAGTCGCAGAGGAACAGATGGAAAGCCGTTTTAATAGCTGCTAATGGACATCCATATGTCTCTATGTAGTTTGCATAACACCTAAAATACAATTTACTCTTTGACAAGTTGTACCTGTCTCTTTAACATGCTTCCCCACAGTGTTGCTGCTGCCAGTCTCACAGCATGGGGTGAGTGGGGTGGTGGAAGAGGAGGGGGGTTTCCAAATAAATACTTCAGGCTGCTTCTTTCCGACTGACTGGACAGAGGAAAAACCAGCCAGTCTGCCAGTGTTGTGCTGGTGGTGGGTGGTGTTGCTGTGTGAAACCAGCAGCGTGGTTGTGATTCAGTGTTTTACGTACATGGCTCTCACTGTAGCTGTTATTTCACGCAAAATAAGGATAAAGCTGAATTTAAAATGAACATTTATTCACCTTTTAATGATACATTTTTTAGATTTACTTTACTGAACCATCTGGACCTATGTGTTATTCTATAACATCATCATCATCATCATGAGAATGGTGTGTGCCTGAGAAATAATGCAAGATATTTATAGTTTTTCATTTCCAACATGTTCAGTTAGGATGACTGTAGAGAGCTCATAAATGACAGTGAATACTGGCTCACATTTCATTTATTGATCTCTTTTCATGAAATCTCTCCATACATCTTCCTTTAACATAGGATTTCCCGAACACATTTACTGCCTCCGTTTTATTGCATGTATGATATTGCCTTACAAATTCCTTTCAGCTAATGTATTGTATCGGCTCAACTCTTTCCTAACATGCTTTGCTCATGCTTTCACTCTCTCTCTCTGCTGTTACTCAGACTGCATCTTCATGATAGTCAAAGAGCTGGAACTGGAACCACTGGTTGGATACCATGCCATTGAATTACTCCAGAGGTAATGAGGAGCAGCAGCAGCATATTTGCCTCTCCTTCTCACGCCTTGTACATTACTGGATTAGACATGCCTCTATGTGAGTAATTATCTCCCTCAGGTTCATGGTCAAGCACCTCACCGATTTGCTCACCACACCTACACCCCAGGGCGCAGCTGCCGATGAGCCGAAAAGTTATGAAGACGCTGTTTTCGACAAGATCAAGGGAAAATTCCAGCTCATCATCTTCTCATGTGTGCAGCTTGCCAGCAAACTGTCTTTGCACAGTCACGTGAGTTCTGAGCCGTCCGCCTTAATTCCCTGTTATTAAAGAATAAGATAATCTCAGGTATTTATTTCAAACTATTTTTTTTTAGATAATCGACAACAACACGGCCGTGCAGTTTCTCCGTTCGGTCGGCCACAATGTTTCCAAGCAGACTCTCCTCAAATCAGAGCTGATGATCTTAAAAGGACTTGAATTCCACCTGAATCCTCCAAATCCTCTGACGTATGTAGAAATACTGCTGGAGGTGCTGGGTAAGATCAGAAACAAAGAGTCAAGTGTTAGGATGTAAAAGAAATTTGGACAATATGAAGTGAGATGACTATGTGAAGCAAAGTTATTATAGTTTTAAAATTTTCATTAGTTTTTATTTTTATTTAGTTTTTCAGTTTGCTTTTTTATTTCGGTTTAGTTTTAGTCAGTTCAAGTGATTAAGCGGTTTTAGTTTAGCTTTAATTTTTGAGGAATTTGCTAGTTTTTATATAGTCTTAGTCTTAGTTTTTCAGGTTTTAGGAGAAAGCCTCTGAAGATGAACTTGCAAATTTGTGTGATTTTTCCCTTTTAGTTGCATCCCTTCAGTCCTCATCACGTTACATTCACTCTTTTCTACCTGTGGGTCGTACTCAAAGTCGTCCCATATTGAGCTGTGGCGTTTTCTTCCTGAAATTTTAGACATCTCTAAGAAAACTAAAACTAAGCTGATGTTATCTGACATTCAGTTTAGTTTTAGTTAGCTTTGCATTGTTCATTGTAGTTTTTATTTAGTTCTTGTTTTTGGAAAATTTGTCATTTTTATTTTTATTTCAGTTTACTAAATTATTTTTTCACTGCTAGTTTTAGCTTTTGTCTTAGTTTTAATAACCCTGCTGTGAAGACAATCATATCTACGGTGTTTAGATGCTGCACTGATTTGTGGTGATGAAATCTTCTGTTTTTTGTTTTTAGGCCATAATGAGCCATCCAGCCCTGTTGAACACCTCCATTCCTTGTGCAAGCATGTTCTGCAGTTTGTCAGCCTGCAGAGGACGGACATCTACAACGCCCTGTTAAAGACAACCGTTCAGAGTGTCAGCCCGTCCACAGAACAGAGGTATTGCATTTTATATTACATTTACCTTCAAGTCCCATTTTTCTGATGTTTTGGGACAGGTGGTTACTGCCATGGTAGAGTGGAGAAGCTGCTTGATTGGCAGCTCACTAGACTGTGAGCAGCTGAGGACTGTCAGTGCTGTTTTGGTTTCAAACTCTGTCTTGTGCTATCATGTTTTTCATGCTTTGTCGCCTTGCAAAACACAAGCCAAAAAGTTAATTGTGACTCAGCACAGCTACTTTTTTTGACCACTTGGCGGCAGCAGAAACAAGCCGTGAGTTGCATATTATTTACACAATCCAGCAGACACGGATGGAGCAGCATTTTCATTCATTTGATTTGAAAGTTGTGTTTCTGGCCACTTGGTTGACTATGAGTCCAATATTCACTGCAACAACCCTGTTTACAAAACAGAGAGAATTTTGTGACAGTGACTGAAGACTGCATGCTCCTCGGTGTCGGTGTCATCGCTGTCGCTGCGTTCATCCTCAATGTCAGAAAATGGCAACAGGTGAAACACTGATCACACCTGTGAACACATTTGTCTAAAATTGTAGAAAATCCACAAACCTCACAAACACATTGAGTCACTTTCATATTCCTTTGCTAACTGCTGTTATTAATTTAGACTTACTGTCTTTTCATGCACGGCAGATTGTGGGAGAACTGAGCCATATCACAGCAATATCCAGGAAGAGTATCTGCGACTTTGCTCTTGTGACACTGGAAAATATTGTTGGATCCAGTTTCCCTGTAACATCAGTTTGAGTCTTGATAACTCTGATCCACTGAACACCCTCGTTAAAATGTCACATTTTATGGTGGGGGTTGTTTTGTAGATGCAGATGTTGGTTCAAAACATATCCCATGCACCTGATCTGATGTTTGGCAAAAGCAAAAGTGGAAAAACCCTCATTGGTGGCGTGTCTAGATCAATTTGATTCTACATTCTGCGAGGCCAAGTTAATATTGATTACAGTTATTCTAGCAATTAACATTTGCTACTTGGAAAATGTAATTAATATTGCATTAAACATCAATATACTCTATATTCCCGCTGCTCTTTTATTTCTCATGCCACATTGATCCATTTGCTCAAATGAGATGCACTGTGGTTTATTTATTTTTATACTAGTGTTTAGTTTCACCTGGCTCTGAAGAAAAAAACAACAGGACTGATGAGAGGTTCCTCCTCTCAGTGGAGTCTCAGCCTCATTACGACTGAATCTATCTGAGGAAAGAATAATTTTCCAAATTTCATGCCCATTCTAAACAAAATAAAACATCCCCATTGGAAAAAAACATTGGGCTGAATATTGCAGGTGTGGTACTGTAGTTGTAGTTTATTCGATCTTGTGCACAAATTGTTAGAGTCAGGCATCAATCAAGAATCAATCAACATTCAATAATCCATTCATTAATTCAAACTTAAAGGTTTGTTACTTTTAATTGTCGCTGCAATGCAGAGACTGCTTGCCGAAAAACTGTCGCCCGACAGGAACGCATATCAGCGGTTTTGCATGAATTTACCTCTAAAACAACTGTCTCGTGATGTTCCGTTATTATCTCACAGCGTGGTGAATGTGCAGGTCACAACTTCTCCACCAGAGCGTTTTGGAGTTCCTGGATTGTGTATTTGATGAGTTTGATGAGGGAAACCAAGAAATCCCATTAGCCTCTGTAGCGTAGCTCTGAGCAGCTCACGGCTCTGCTCCATTGTTCTAAAAACAGCTTGCACCGACAATTAAAGGTAACGAACCTACTGCTAAAACTATAGGGATTATGGCAATGGGCCAATTTGCCAAAATGTTGAACTATCCCTTTAAAATTGCAGTCAAATCCCAAGTGATCATTCCTGTTTATAGCTTTCTGTTGTAATATGTTTTAATTTCTTTCCTTTTCTTTTCTTTTCTTTTCTTTTCATCAAAGTGATTAGGATTCCTCGTCTGTATTCATCACTGCCAACAGGTTCTCCACCTGACAAGTGTTAATGTATTTAACAGTGAACTGATGAAGCGGGCCGTGTCGGTTATAGCAGCACTGTGTGGAGGTTGAGCTCTATGTGGAGGGACTTGTCCCCGGAAAAGTGATCAAATCTCTCTCTGTATTTGTGCGCTGCCAGTCGGCTCATGAGTCATCTTCCTCCTCCTCCTCCTCCTCCTCTTCCTCCTGCTTCTCGTCAGACTTGCTCGACAGCGTATCAGATGTAGGAAGATGTGGAACAGTAGTGGTGCCTCCCAGGAAGTCATCCAGAGGTCTCAGCACCGGAGGGACACTCGAGTCAAATGATCTCCTCTCTGTTTGTTTTGTTGGAAAAAAAGAAAGAAAGAAGGTGTTTCATCTTGTTCTTACTCTTCAGGATATCTTGGCTTTGAATGTGTTTGCTTGTGTCCGCCATGGGTGGATCTACTTTAATACTAGTTTGTCTTCAACATGCTCAGATTCAGGCTTGTTATATTATGACTCTGTGCAGGGAGTACTTTGTTGCCTCTGAAAAAAAAAGGAGAAGGAGAAAATCTGAGTTCAGAAAGAACCCAAAGGTGTTGGCTCGAAACAAAAACACAACCGATATCAAATAACAGTTGAATATGAAGAAATGTGCAGGTAGTGAGAGTACTGGCCAGTTGCATCCTGCTTTAACCTGCAGTGCAAAACGTATCCCAGAAAACTTACTCTGGGATGCCAGTGAAGAGGGGGGGCTTTCCTCCGTGGGGACTCTTTGAAGTCCCTGCCAGCTCTGCAGTCATGCTCCTGGTTCGACTGGAGATAGCTCGAGGGCAGGACACCGAGCCTTTGTTCCTCGAGCTCCCTGGCTCAGACGAAGCACTTTTCCCAAAGCCACAGGGAGACCGACTGCAGGTGGTGAGCAAAGAGGTTTTGGAGTCTCTAGAAGACCGTCTTGGAAAGCCAATGTGTTTCCTGAGATGGGTGTAAGGGTGTTGCTATGATGCAACGAGGGTTAAACGCTGCTGTGATTTTATTCCACAGCTGCTGTCTTTTCAAATCCCACATATTGTGAGTTCTTGTTGCTGTGTTGTTGCCTTCAGGGGCCTTCTTCTTTGGTGATCTGACTAAAAACAAACTAAGGCTAAGCAGCGATACAGTGCACACTAAAAACTCCTGGGTTATTTATTTAACCCAATTTCTGTGTTGGGTTAAACTGATGGGTTATTTTTCAAAAAGTAACCCATTTTCTGGGTTATAAACACATCTAGAGTATGAACGATCACACGTCTAGTGTTTGCCTGCCTGGTTTTTTACTTTGCCTGTATTCTTGGGCATTATTTTTTGTGTTTTTCCTCTAACTGGATTTGACTGCCTTCCCTGCCTGCCTACCAGTGTATGACTTGGTCTGCAGTAGTAAAGGAGTTATCTTTGGTAACTGTTGGTTCATTCTTCTGCTCCTGAATCTGAGGTTCATTCAAGAGTGTTACAGGAGGACTTTTGCCTTTAGAGTCTCCAGTGATCAGTCCAGACCATGGAGACACGGAGCAGCACCGTAACAGCTTTGTCTGATGATAGACAAAGTTTTATTAACTGAAATAAGGTAAAGTGAATAGTAACCTGAGGTCAGCATTGAAGTTGCAGTGGCTCAAAGTGTAGAGCACGTTGAAGGATTGAACCCTGCTCTGGGGATTTTAACCCAAAATTGGGTCAAAAAGAATAACCCATATTACTGGGTTGACATAACCCAGAAAGTAGTTGTTCCCTTTTTAACCCAGGAGTTTTTAGTGTGTGGAAGTATGTGACAACGCTTTCTGCAGAACTATGAAAGTGCAACTTTCTTCACCTGACGGTCCAAAGCTGGCAGTTTCCTTTTGCACCCTGAGCACATTTGGTGTGACTGTGAGGTAACAGATGGTGCTGTGTTGGTGTAGTGGAACATCTGCAGGCTCAGATATCATCAGGTGTGAAAATAATCTTGGAGAAAACAAGTCTGTAGTGAGGCGTAACACCTGTTTCCACTGTCAGGTGTATTAACCGTGTGTGGTGGCAGCAGAGCCCAAGGTCATGTTACATCCTGTGACTTCTTCAGAAGTTGTTATCAGAGGAAACACTTTGTGTTTTTACACCCAGAAACTATCTATTTCCACTTTTTATTTATCATTTGTATAAATTAACAGATGAAAAAAGAACAAGAACAGGAACATAATGTTTCAGTCTCAGACTTAATATACTATTTTCAGTCATTATGGGCAACTTTTCACATCTTATATACATAAGAGATTGACATGGGGCCATTAAAAACAAAAAGTATGATAGAAAATCTCTAATTTTTCAGCTGCACAAATGTATGTGTGGACCTCACACACACAAAACACAGACCCTGTGATCTTTGAGTCTCATATTAATATAACATGATGTGAGTGTAGATGATCCAGAGCTGAGCCTCCATTGACTCGCTATCTTACTTCTCATGGCTCCCTCACGACTCCGCTGATCTCGTGTGAGCCTCCATTAATCTCACATCTCCGAGTTCACACTCACCTTTACTGTTTTCATTCTTCATATTCAGAGGCAGAGAGAGAGAGAAAGAGAGGGAGGGAGAGACGGGGGAAGCTGTGACGGGATTTGATTCAATGCCACAAGGAGCATATGTTGTTTCCAGAGGTGGGAGGCGAGGTGTTTACCACTCGGCTAAATGCAGCCCCCGCTTCTTCTTCCATCACGCTCACCACCACCACCATCGGCACACATGCCCACACACACACGTGAAGAAATCCAGCACCAGTCAGTGCCAGTTTCCAGGGTCTCCCTGAGGTATTTCTAATTACCATTTGCAGAGAAGGGACCTTTTAAAGTACAAATATGCCCTTTGGCTGGTTTGTTACGTCTGCCAACCGAAGGATATATTTAGGTTCATTGCTTACAAGCTGACATGTTATGATGTTGGCATGTCTTTCTGGCAAGTGTCACCCAGGAGTACAGGATTACATCTATTCTGTTTTATCTGTTTTTTTTATATAACACAGTGTGCACCAGATAACATATTGTATAAAGATTAATCTTTATACAATGACAGGGGAACAGGGAAGTAGAGATAACCATAATCATATATTACAGTTACCAAGCAAAACCAAACAAACCCTGTGGAGTTCGCACCAGAAAGGACAAAGGTCACACATAATGTTGATTCTGTAGACGGTGGTTGATCCTACAGGTGTTTATTCATTGTATCCTGATGAAAGGCGAGTGTTTTGCTTATAGGTGTAGCTCCACTGTGTCCCACCTCCTAAGTTCACATCTTAATACCTACTGGTTACAAATTAATCAACCACAATAAGAGAATAAGTAGATTACAGCCAATGCCCAATAAGTAGATTATCATTCACCTAATAATCAGTTTGAATTAGCACTAAATGAGGCTGTAAATAAAGACTTTCTTAAACTAACACACATTATTCACAAAACAGTATTCTCCCCCCCTCCCTTTTTTGCTCAAACAATGTGTGTTTGTTTAATTATGATGCATTTGATATCGTGAGGCCTTCAAGGTTCAGGCCCCAGTCATCGTAAGGCCATTTGTAGCCGCCTGTGTCACAATCAAGCACTAAATTAATCCCCCCCCCCCATACAGCAGCAGCAGCATCCCTGATTGTAATTCCAGTTGATAGGCCTGTAATTTTATTGACTGATTGAGGAAGAGGTCAGGATAAATGTCTGACACGGGCCAACCCCTCCTCTCCATCTATCATCTCAAATGGCAAACGCAGTGGTCTGCAGGGGGAGAGGAATTGAAGTTTGATTGGCATCGACCTTGTTTCTCTTGAATAATTATGAATGATTTAGGTATTAGTTCATCCTTCCATCATAAATAATTCATTAGACCTGCCCCCCCTCCACCACTGTGTGTGTGTGTGTGTGTGTGTGTGTGTGTGTGTGTGTGTGTGTGTGTGTGTGTGTGTGTGTGTAGCTCCGTCTGGTCGCATGGGATTTTCAGCAGTGTGTCAAGCCGTTCAGAGAGAAAACAAACCCCCGATTAATACCGGAAATAAGCCACAAAGGCGGGACTGACGTGACATTTATTTATTTTCGAGATTTTGATGCATTTTTGAGGTGTGGTTTTAAATTTTGCTTTTTGCTTAATTTTCCACGCTTTGCACAACGCTGCAAGTGCGTAAAGGTTTTTTTTTTTCCTATTTTATTTTGAAAAACAGAAATAGCCACCGGAAGTGATATAGTTGATCGCAGTGAGCGACTTGATCCAGTGATCGGCAGCAGGAGGCAGCAGGTCAGCGCTCCATGTTGCAGCGCTGCGTGGCACTGGGCACCGACTGGCTCTGACTCTGACTGCACCACACACACACACATACACACATACACACATTCACGCACGCACACGCACACACTCCCTCTCTTTCTCACACACATACACGCGTGCGCCGTGTATGGCCCCGACGCTCGGCACGTACAGCGGGGGGCGAGAAGTGGCTGTCAGTCCGCGAGCTGCTGCTACCTGCTGCAGAGCGAGCTTGCACCGCGTACACCCATGGGTGTCGCTCCTCCTGTGACTGTGTCTCTGTCTCCTCCTGCGTTGTTTGGACTGAGTGCAGCCGCCTCCTCCTCCTCCACCACCACCACCTCCTCCTCCTCGGCCACCGGGTGCAGTAGCAGCAGCAGCAGCAGCAGCAGCAGTTATTTTCAGAGTCAGTCGCTCCAGCTCGAGCTATTTCGGACGGATTGGGCGCGTGCAGACCGGCGGTGGGCTGATCTGGGTTGAGGAGCCGCACGGAGCGCTGCAGCAGTCACGGTACCGGAGCAGCAGCAACAGCAGCAGTAGCAACAGAAACAGCAGCAACAGAGGAGGAGGCACGACTGTGATGCCGGAGCTGAGCAGAAAAACAAAGGTTCAAGTCTAGGAAAGGTAATGTGTCCTTCTTTTGAACTGCAACTTCTGCTGTGTCTTTTTCTTTTCCATGTTAAAGTTTATTTGATCACACCTTAAATAAAACAGTAGACATCAGTGGTGTCAGGCTCCTGCAGTAGCAGCAGCAGCAGCAGCAACAGCAGCAGCCAATCTATAACCTATAATACCTATATCTTGCTGCTGCTCCCAGGCAAAGCCCAGCCAGCCAGCTAAGCCAATAAACACCCCCCAGTCGTGTTTAATGAGATAGACTTAGCTGCTCCTTTGTCCACAGTAACAGGCAGGTTTTTGTCACCAGACTGCAACATGTTTGCTTCTCTTGCATAACATTATATTGATTATTGGTGACAGTCACACACATCTGATCTTTCAAACACCAAGACAGGCTGGATTTAAAAACAAAACAGGCTTTGCTGCATCTAATGGATACTGTGCACTTCTTTCTTTCTACACCTTGCATGGTGATGAGTGTACACTGCACATATGGAAGACTTCCTCTAACCTGTATTCATCATACATATACAAAGTGAGGTGGTGGCTGTTGGCCACCCAGACAACAAACTGTCCATAAAGCGAAGAGGTTTATATGGAAGAAGCTGTTCTTACTTGTTTGAATGGCTCGAGGCCAACACCTACCTCACTCCGCACAGCCTATTATCTGACATCTGGTCCTTCTCGACAGGGACTTATGTGGTAATAGTATGTTTCAACAAAGGCTGTTAATCTGTGTAATGCCTGTTGTTTGCGAGGGAAAACGCTTATTTCCCTATGATGATCACCGTGTGTACGTTATAAGATGTGAAAAGATGGAGGATGTTAGTCAGTTATATGGTTAGTATTTGACGTGGTTTATTCGTTTTGTAAAATAGCAAAAAAACGAAACAAAAGAAAATGCTGTCGCTGAGGAAAATGTCATTTTTGGGGCATAGTTTACACAAACACACATTTACAATCACGGGCTTTGCCTCGGTGGCTTGCAGAGAACTGCTGTGATAAAGCATTTATCAGAAAAATAGGTCTGCAGACTGGTAAAGATTTGAGCTCCAGTCCTCATGGTTTTTGTATGAGGCTGGAGATGCCTGCTGTCTCGCTGTACTTCTTCTTTCTTTCTTTTTTTTCTTCTTTATTCCAGTTCTTGGTTGTCAGCTCGGCTCGGCGTAGATAAAAGACAAGTCATCCTCAAAGCTTTCTCTCATCACATCAATGACATGCGCTAGTTTTTGCTTCTCTCCTGCTGCTACCCCCAGTCCTGACACACATCTGTGAGTTCACAGTGTGGAGGTTTTTCCATTATGAGATCATGATGTTTTTCTTGTTTAGTCGACCAGCCCCAAACTTTTTTGTCTTTCACTGCTTATCTCTCTTTCTCTCTCTCTCTCCCTCTCTCTCTTTCTGTCTGCACTAGGGGGGGTAGTGGCAAAGCCTTGTTTTCCAGAGCCCGAGCCAAACACAGTCCAGCCTGGTCACGCTCACTGACAGGCCGAAGGTTAAAATAAAAAAGATTCTGCTGCAGCAAAATGAGCAAAGGATTTCTCAGGAACTTAAGTTTGACAGGAAGCAGCCCTCGGGCTCACACTGCTGTGCTTTAGAAATCGACAGCGTAAATAAGAAGTGCCTAAAATCTCTGAATGCAAAACGGACTCTGAAAAGTAGTCGGTCTGTGCCAGATCAAATGCAATTCACTGTTGAGAGCAAAATCGTTATCGCAGTTATTATATGATAAATTATGCAGCCCTGAGTGAGTTGAATGCTCAGAAATTCAGTTTACTCAGCACATAAAATCTCAGTTTGCGTCTCAGCGGCCGATCTTTAACACAGATATTCCCCCTGAGCCACTAAAGCTCGTTATAAGCAGCAACCTGTGACATTTAGCATTCAGGTCCATATTGTTGATTGGTACATTTTTCCTTTGCAAGTGGAGATCTGTTGAGCAGATGTTTTATTTTTATTGCAGAGACTACTGTATTTCTGTAGGACAAGTGGCAGTTTAGTGGAACCAGGGGCCTTGTGCTCATCCCCGAACATCCAAAGTAAGATCTGAAACCGTAAAACTGTTTCCTACCATCACTCAGTGTTATTGCCAAAACCTTCCATGCAAAGGTCCTCCAACCTTAACAACTAGTCATTTTAAACAAAACCAAGATTTACCCCTAATCCAAATATGTATTTTAAAGAAGAACTAAGCAATATTTTTACCTTAATTAGGCAGCTTCGAAGTAATTGTGATGGTTAGATGACTTGTTTCGAGGAGAATGGAGGCTCTCTGCCTTCCAGCATCTCTTGGCTGAAAACCAGCCTTGCAAGATCAGAGCCTCTGACCCGGTGTCCCAGATGTTGTCTCGTCGGCAGCACCACGACACAAACACCCCCCGTAATCTCTAATCACTTGTTTTTGACAGATAGAACTGCACAAATATACACATTGTAACATCATATATGATAAATAACGTTATCCACCGGCGCTCCATGGATTGATTTCTCACCGGCTTCGTTGAAAACAAATGCACATGGCCGAGAGAAGGGTTAGGAGAAGAGACCAAACTTGCATAGTTCCCCTTTGAAACGAGACATCTAGACTTCTGTAACTTTGTGATGTCACAAGCTTGATTTGCCTTCTTGTGAGGATGAAGGGAAGCAAAACAGCGGAAAAAGCGATCAGACTTACATCGTTCCGCCTTTAACCCAAACCAAACCCCTTCCTGTAAGCATAACCAAACCATGTCACATCATTAAACATATTATTTATCAACAGAGGTTTCATCAGCCAAAGAAAAACATCGTCTTTTAGTTGTTTCACTTGGAGGACCTGTTGGTAAAGGGACGATCTTGTTGAAGACACTGAATTGCCGGTCAGTTTATCATGTAACGCAGCCACCGAGTCAGTTTTGACAGATGTTAAGATGTGGAGAGTTTTTCAACTTAACCTCACAGCTAAACTATTCAAGTACATTCTTACTTTATATTTATTCTACTGAGGGGTCTTTTTTGGGGGGGGGAAATGTGTAAAATGGCTGTTAAAGTCAGCAGAGGCTGGGGCATGCTGGGACAAATTGAAGTAAATTACAGCACTTTGTCAGAAAATGTCATTGCTTATTAATCTTGTGTGAGTGTAATCAAGCTTAAACTCCTCCGTTTTCCTTTGAAGAGTTACCTGCTGTTGTTTATAGACGCTTTCATACAACTTATACTTGTAAGTTACCATATATACTATAGCTGACGCTGCACTTTGTGTCCTTTTAAAGTGGTTGCAGTTCATTAAGAGACTCTTAACTGCACAAGAGTGTTGACTACTGCTCCTCCAGATATGAAAAGGTCTGTTTTTTGTTTTTTTTAATGAGCTAAAACGACTCTTTTGCCGCTGCATCCCATAGCCTGCAGCCAGACGGCACGGGGGTTGTCGCTCTCTGAATCTTATCAGCTCTGAAAATGTGAGCTGTGTTTCCTGCACCGGGAATAAAGGTGTCATCCTCAGGGATGTTTTGATTCATTTCCCCCGAGCGCCGAGGCAAATGGCTCTCCTTTATGCTGTTTCAATCAGGAAAAGCAGGAAAGCCTACTGGAAAAAAACAAAAAACGCTAGGCTTTTCAGTTTTGCGTACACATGTGTGTTCTGTGTATGTGTGTACTGTCGTATGAACAGCATGATCATCAGTTTAGAAAAAAATGCAGCGTAGCGGGAATTACAATTGATATTTTGGTCGTGATTTATTTCCGTCTTTGCCCATAAGTCAGTTGAAGCCCCTGGAGGAGGCGAGGCCGGCCGCCGCATTAGAAATGCAAGGCATGGTGGACTTTGTGCAGAGCTAATGAGTGGCAGTATAGTAAAACACAGGTGCACTGATATAAGACACATCTTCATAGCGGAAATTGGCTCATTTGGAAGAAACGGTGCACTGAACTCTTTTAATGAGGTACGGATTCTCCCCAGGCATGTCCCTCATCTTCGGTGTGGCTCTTTGATTATGTAATAATGATGCGGAAAAGGCGCCTTCTTAGCGCCTCGTTCTTTCTTGTTAGCGAGCGGACTCCGAGGCAAGCCAGCCCCATTTTATTTCACTTTATTTTATTTTTCCCTCAGCTTTGTTTTCAGCTTTTACCCTTTTGTCTCCTTGGCAGTCGGGGAGTCGGTCACATTCACCGAGGCTGCCACGGCTTCACTTTTGACTCGTTGACCACGTGGAAGGTCTTGGAAGTTTGTGTTAGGAATCAGCCGCCCCTTCAGACAGCTGAGCTTGTTCTGGGGTATATTATTTGTCAAAGAGGGCACTTCACATTTCTGTCTGTGGGGTCGTTATCGCAGAGAAGAGTCCTCTCAACGACAACAGTGCTGCAAGTTTTTTTTTTTTTTTTTTTGAACGTGTGCAATTTTGTATGGTCTGTGATTCAGAACTGAACGGATTCGAAGAAAGCTGCTGGTGAGGCTGTTGTGTATTTCTCGTACATGTTGTTGCCTGTTTTTCTTCAAAGGAGTCGGATATACACCTTAAACAAGACTCCAGCAGCTCGGCTAAAAATACAGCGCAGGATCAAAGTGCTGTAGTTGTTCCCTCTGCTATGAACAAGGGGGACTATTGTGATATGCAGGCCTAGTTACAGCTTCATAACAATAAATGGGAGCAGTGCATCAATTTATTATAACTTGAGGTTTAGGTTTTTTTGTACTTCATATTTTAGTCTGTCTACTACACGGCATTGCGATTTGTATATCTGGCAGAAGCATGTGTTCAGTTGCCACGAGCCGTTGCTTACAGATCATTACAGCAGCAACTCTATATGTCCCTGAAGAGAAGGTGTGTGTTATAAGATCTGCTGTTTCAAATCAGGAGAGATGAAAGGGTGTGTGTGTGTGTGTGTAATATACTACTGCTGCAACTTCTAGATTAAAACCTGCCTCTGTTTTCTGCAGCATGCAAAATAAATAATGGTCAGATAACCTTTTGTGTGTGTTTGTGTGTCACAGTCCGTCGTTGTGCCACGTGCAAAAATCTACCTGTGCAAGCCAAACATCAGAATGAACAGAACTAGCGATAATCATATTCATCGTCATATAATCAGAAGTGAGTCGCTGGCACCGCTGCGTTCTGAGCAACCAACAATAAACAAGGCTTTGAAAACAGTGGAAAGCCACTTGGTGTAAATGGAGTACAGCTGCCGGCTCAAGTGGCCTGTGAATGCCCTGCAGAGGAAATTTAAGTGGTGCTCTGTTGTTTTGGCATCTCAGTGTGAATGTAGAAAATGTTCTTTTTAAAAAAAACAAAAAAACGGAAAGATGCTGACATGCAACAGCACGTTCAAACTGATGTGTTTTTTGTTTTTTTGTGTGAATGCGGCCTGAGAATAGAGGCTTGTTCTGACCGGGGACGTGTGTGGGAAGTCATTTCCAGTTTCCCCACAGTTTTGCACAGATTTATTTCATATTGGCAGTTACTGCTGCCGTGACCGGAGACTCTGTTTGCTGCATTGCAGCGTTAATGAAATCAAGTTAATCACTTCTCTGTAGACGAGCAGAAGTGTTACACGCGTTATTTCCTTGTGTGCCACCTCTTAAATTACATGGCATTACCTGATTCTGCCAAGATGGCGAGGGCTGTTAGATAACAAAGATTGGCTACGCGGCTGTATCCAATCAGTCTGCCACTCAAACTTTCCCTCCTGGGAGCCAAAGATCCCTGTTAGCCTATTAGCCCGCTGCTGGAGCCGACCCCAGCTGCTGATGGTAGATGAATGGCAGAGTGTTCATCAGGTTTGAAGGCTGCATCTCAACAACAGCAATGATACAAACACAGCCTTACGGAAACGTATTGCATTCACTTGAATAATAAAAAAAAATCCTGTTTTTCTGAGTAATTTATTTTTTTAGTTCGTTTTTTTGAATATTTTTTTCTGTTTTTCTGACAATTTTTCCCCCTGTTTTTCTGACTAATTATTTTAGCTATTGAGATTGCAAAATCCCGTGATTAGCTCTCACCTGCAAGTGACATAAGGACTGATTTCAAAATGAAGGTGCTACATCAAACTGCTCTGATATTGTCTGAGTGACACTCTCTGAGGTGGTGTTCTGTAATAACAGGTAGTTTCCTTTCAATATAAATCTGAATTTACTGGGAACAGTGAAAATAAGAAAAATGAGTGGGGGATTCCTTTGAAAATCTATAATGCCGGTGATAGCTCGACTGTATTTTGGAGCATATCCATGGATGTACCTCATGGATCTAAGATTTAATAGATCCGTGATGAAGTGGAGGCTTGACTGCAGCGGTTAAACGTTACTTGCAGGTGGGAGCTTCTCGCGGGATTTTGAAATCTCATTAAATCAGAAAAAAATTACCCCGAAAAACAGGAGGAAAAAAAATTCCATGAACAACAGAAAAAAATTAGTCAGAAAAACAGAAAAAAATTATATAAAAAAAAAAAAAATTACTCATATAAACAGAAATAATTACCCCGAAAAATAAACCAAAAAAATAAATGACTTAAGTGAATGCAATACGCTTCCGTACAGCCTTTATTTTTTTCAATGTGATGGTGAAAATATTCACTTGTACACCCACTAGATACTTCCTGATGTCTCCTGTGCAGCATCATCATCATCATCACTTCTGTGCTCATCCTCCTCCTCCTCCTCTGTTCTCCTCAGTCACATCTGGTGTCAGTATTAGCAGATTATCGGAGGACTTTGCCATCCGCAGTGAAAGCTGCGCCTTTCAACAGCGAGCTATAAAAGGTTCAGCGTAAGATAAATAGGGGGTTACCACCGTGCCACCTACTTAATGCCTGTACATCGACGCCACCGCTGCCAAGGCTTTGTAACGTGATCTGTGGGCTGCCGTGAAGTTGTCAATGAAACACTACGGCTCTGTCATATCTAAATAGCTCCACTGTTCATCTCTGTGTGTGTGTGGCGCTCAGTTAGCAGTGGGAGATATATAGGGCCTCTGAAGCGAAGCGCCCCTTAATGGGTTAACTTCATTATAATTTGCCAGGCATTTCTGTGTCTGCAGAACATAGTGGACACGTTGTTGTTTAATCCAGCAGCCTCCGTTGGCTTTGTGCGCTAAAACAGGGTGTGACGACGAGCGTAGGAGTGTGGAAGAAAAGGGATTTTTTAAATGAAAAGTAGCGTTGTTTTGAGTCTGAGCCCACACTGTTGTCAATGATCGCCTTTGTGTTAGACGCCCGTGATTAAGGAGGAAGGGGTGTGTGGAGAGGAGGACGCAGATGCAACCTGAGCCATCTTGAGTTGCAAACATGTTTGTTATGGCTGACAAACCACGCCATCCACTCCACAGCTTGTTTTGTCAGCTACTGCTTTTATACTCCAAAGCGTGTGTGTGTGTGTGTGACCTTGCATCTTCCCATGAGGAGCGAGATAATATCCAGCAAGAGGCCGGTTTACAGCGTGGTCGTGGTGCAGAGCGGAGCTGAATCGGGGCAGCTTATTCTGATTGTTTTAAAAAAAATATTCACAGTTTTATTCACACATTCCTCTGAGCTGACGACATTAGTTTGTTATCGGTCGTCACTGTCGGCGAGGAATTCTCCGGTTTTATCGTTTCATCTTGTTTGAGATATTCCCGACTTATTCTTATCGTGTCATTTGGCACCACCATAGACAGTCAGACAAGTCTCCATGTTTTCATTCCAGCTGCACAGGTCCACATCTGTACACTCATATGAGCTGATCTGGTGAGAATGATCGTCATCGCCGTGTCGAAAATGAATCGGAAGCCATTTAAAAAAGTTGATTTGGGTGATTTTATTGAATAAAAGTGCCTTGTGAAGGTCCATCTTTTCAAATGTGATGCTTTCAGCTCCAATTTCAGTCCAAGTCAAAACGGGTCGACATTCAAACCTTTATGCGCTACAAATTAAAAGCTTTTTGATATCACACTTCCTCTTGCGCTGCCAAACGTAATATGAAAAACCTTATTTCTGTGCTCGGCCTTGGTCTAAGTACAGTAAATGTGAAACTGACCGAGGAGGACTGTGACTATCTCATCACTGTGGCTGAACTCGATTCCACTTTTGAATTTTCTCATGGTTTGGCATCACATCCTTGCCATGGAAATGTTTCTGTTTAGTGTAACTGTGGGTAGATTCAAATGAGTGTAGCTGCTGAATAGGATGAATAAGACATGAAAATGCGAAATACTGTGAAATATTTCGTATCAAGACCATTCATATCAGCAGCGATGTGAATATGCAACGCAACAATTATAAACCAAAGTTTCGCTTTGCGTCAGGTGGTTCGTACAACACACAACTACTAGTTGATTATCTCTCTTGTATTCAACACCGCAGCTCACAGCAACTCACCGTCCGATCACTGTCCTGACAGTGGAGTTGTTCATCGACACTTCGCCCCACATTGTCCTACAGTATTATTGTCTTTGTAATGTTTGTGTCCCTTGTCAAACAAGAAGGGTGGTGAGAGACACAGATTGTTGACATTGTTGTCGTGGTGTTGTGTAGGTGTTGTGTAGGTGGGTGGGTGGGTGTAAGGTCTTAAGTTTTATTTACAGGCGCCATGCCTTCACACTGACTTCACACTCATAGTCCTCATACCTGTAACCTGACTCACACAGCTAGACGTAACGTAACAACAACAATGACACGCCTGAAACGCGTCCATGTGGCGTCGATCGACATAATACCGGCATGTTTAGTCGACTTATAATGTTTGGAGTTTGTTAATGGCAGTGTTGCACATCTGAATATTTGCTTATTTATCACAAATCATATCGTCATTGCAGTGTCATCATCGCACATCGGACATTTTGCTGATATCATGCAGGCCTACTGCCGAACAAGCCAAACGTGTAATATTTGCTAGTTGCACTTCAAACATAATTTGAAAGTAGTATTTTTTGGACACATTTTAAAATCGTATTTATATTTATATTGATTCATAGGTAGAAGAGAACGTAAGCGACGTTTCACACTGCCACTGTGTGAATGCAGCCTCCACAAACAACAGAATCTGATTAAATAAGTCACAGTTAAGTGAAGTGGCTCCTGCCCTGCGTGCTGTCAGTCTGCAGCTGTGTAATGCTACGTGGCACAGCATGCGAGCTATTTTTAAGGCTCCTTTCAGCCACACTTTTGTGTTTTGCTCGAGCCAAGATGGTTTTACTTAGGCCACGCACACTTGTAAATTTCAAAAGGGAAAGCCGAAGCAGATCAAAAAGATGCTTTCATTTTTTTTTTCGGTTCAACCAAATGTCAGATTATTGACCGCAGTGCCTGCAGCTGTATGGGGTTTGTGCAGAAAAGCCTCCACTGTAGTTTGACTGTTGGGTAGCTTTAAGTTTTCTAACCCTTGGTGGCACCGAGTTTTTGTGTTACCGTATGTGTGTTAATGCAGAGACAAACAAAATGCATTGAAACCCCTTTCTGTATAAGGATTAGCTAGTTTCCTATGTTATGAGAAGATAAATGGCCGTGGTGACAGATCCCATACAAGGCGGCAGCGGGGCTCATTCCAGTGAGTGGCCTTCTTCAACAGTGGCTTGTTTTGAAGGTAGGGGAGTGGTCTGGTCTACTTGGCCTCCAGTCACCGAAAATATGTCCTTGTTCAGGCATGAGAGTTCATTGTGTTAGCAGTCAGAACACAGAGTCCCCTCTGAGTCTGTCTAAAAATACTCCCTACCACCTCTGCCCCAAACTGCACACCAAGGGGCAGGAATAAAAGGGGAGCTGCATGAGGCTGGGTGAGTAAATACCATACGCAAACATGCAGCCAAATGCATTTCTCTGCAACACACCCTTCAAGCTGGAAAGCATAAAAGACCAACTAAGCTCTTAATTCATCCAGTGCTGCAGAGTAACACAATACATTTAGTCAAGTAATTCCATTTTGTGCCACTTTATACTTCCGTGCTGCTGCATTGTGGAAGTAAATGCACTTTTCACTCTGCTGTATTTATCTGGCAGCTTCAGTTACACACAGATTAGTAATAGCAATAATTACAACCCAACAATGTAGTATACAATGTTACAATGGGACAGTTATCTAAAAATAAAGGTCTGAAATGACAGCTTTTTCTTGTAGCGGAGCATCTTTACAGTGTGATATTGGTCTTTTTCTGAGAACTTTCTTACTCTTTCGTTCCCATGGCCCCTTTAAATGAAAAAAAAAAAAATCTATGTGTATATTTCCAAACAATGTGTTCTTTGAAGATCTAAGATTTGAAGGTTACATTGCCTGATCTGATGCAATTGCTTGACAGCTGTTCTCCCAGTGCTAAAAAGCCTGAGAGTGCCAGCCCTCCCTCAAGGTAAGGGGTCAGCCGGTTTCACAGTGGGCGACAGGAAGCCAGAGGGACCGCCATGTCTAAATGCCTAATGAGCCTCTAATTGATATCCAGCTGAAAACCCCACAGAGTGTTAATGCCACTTCCAAGGAAACTATAATATGTTTCCTTTTCATTTAGCCAACAAGACGCAGGAGGCCCCGAAGCATACATTTTTAACATGGACTCGGCGGTAATGAGAGCTAATGACACAGAGGTTGGCTGGGGAAATTGTCTGTATTAATGCACATAAGATAACACACACACACACACACACACACATTGACACCATTGGAAACAAGTTAAAAAAAGGGATTCATAAGATTCCTTTAATCTGTTCCTCCTCTGGTCAGTCACAGTCTTTACGCCTCCTCTGGCTGCAGATGTCTGGGATCCTCCAGGCTCTGTGACCATGTTAGTTTCTGTAATATTCCCGGCATCCTCTCTCGCTCTCTCTCTCTTTTTTTTTACGAGATATAACTGCTGTAATGAGACGGATTTTAAGAAAGAGGCTAATCTTATGCGACGCTTTAAACCAGCTCTCTTTAACCATATCCCATTCTCAACGCTTTGAAGGCTCCAGCCCCTTTTTGCCAGAGCAGCTTTCAGACTGCATTTGCCCTAAACGATTCATTCATCTCGGTCAACGCTGAATAAGATCAAACTAGTGCTCAAAATAGCTGAGTGGCTGCAAAGCATCTGCAGATTTCTTATTGTTTTTTTTTCAATGTGCACCAACAGATGGCACGTTGTGTTTGTTTGGCGAAAAGAAAAAAAAGCTCCCTGTGTTAATTCAGAGACACTTTGTCATTCAAACCTGTACCTGCCACTTAAAGCACACGGACACCTGCCGGGCGCCTGCTCTATTTTGGCATGCTGTGATAAAACGGTTGGTGAATTTTTAGGTTTCTTAGGATATAAGTAGGTTGTTGGAGGCAGAGCGCACATGGATTTGCGGTCTCATATTTTACATGTTTATGGTGTTTTTATTTGAAGTTGAAGTTGAGATCCATAAGAAGATGTATTAGTAGTTTTAAGAACCAACAACTTTCTCAGTGTTGAAATCTCCTCTTAGGTTTCTCTCTGGAGCTCTAGCAATGACAGATCAGTGCGCCCATTAAAAACACAGGCCCTTTTTGCTCTTTTCTGATTGGCTTTCCCTCCTTGTGACATCACAAAGTTATAGAAGTCTAGATGTCTTGTTTTAAAGGGGAAGTATGCAAGTTTGGTCTCTTCTCCTAACCCTCCTCTTGGCCATGTGCATTTGTTTTCAACGAAGCCGGTGAGAAATCAATTCATTACTTATCATATACGTATATTTGTGTAGTTTTATCTGTCAAAAACAAGAGATTACGGGTTATGGGGCGCGTTACGTTTGTGTGGCGGTGCCGCAGAGACGAGAGCTGGGACACCGGGTCGGAGGCTCTGATCTTACAAGGTTGGTTTTTCAGCCAAGAGACGCTAGGTGGAAGGCAGAGAGCCTCTATTCTCCCTGGAACTAGTTACAAGTTTGTTTTTTTCAACCGTCACTATTACCCTGAAGCCCTTTAATTAAGGTAAAAATGTGGCAGAGTTAAGGTAAAAATCCTACATAGTTCCTCTTTAAGACTCAGGTTTTGCTCATGGCTTCCACACATCGGTACTGTGACAGTATTAGTAATAAAGTAAAGGCATTTGTATTGATAGTATTAATACAGAACACAAACCTGTTTTATAATGAATTAAGACATGGAAACCTCTAGACATCTGACTATATGCCACCTTTTAAAAGTCAGTCTCAACACAGCCTGTGTGTGTGTGTGTGGACGCCACGTGGTGCTTTTCAGCCTCTCTTTTACTGGCACCCCACATGACAGCAGTGGCTACATGTTTTAATGAACTGTTAAGGGACTATTTCTTATTCTGGGTGTGTGATGAAAAGTCACATGTGCTTAAATGATGCTGGAGCAGGTGAAAACAAGTTTTGCTTCACATTAGTAACACAGCTCTGTGGTTGTGGAGGACTAATGGTGGAAAGCAGACGGGGGACATACTGGGACTAGGAGACTACTTGGGAATACAAAAATAAAGTTGTTTTAAAAGTTGAACATTTTTTAATTAACTTTATGCAAATTGTGGAAAGAAATTTCTCCTGGAAGCTCTGAGGTGCTCAGCTGAAAAAAAAAAAATTGGCAGTGGTGAGTCAGGTGTCTGAGTCTTGTCTGGAGTTCTTCCCCTTTGCACCTTTGCATTCGAGATGACAAAAATGTTGTTTATTTAAGGTCATGAGAAGTTGCGTACAGTACGTGGAATAACAGACAAAATCTGAGATGTTTAGTTTGAGCTTTGAGGCCATGATGATGATGTAGATGTTTGTTATGCTTTGTTTTGTATATCAACTTACAAATGACTTATTGTTTGTGTGATTATTTAAGATCTGTGACAGAGATGCGCGGACTGGGAGGTTTCACACTTACACAATAAACTTTATTGTCGCAGTAAATACAACAGTGGAAATCAAATTAAAATAGATAATAACTGTAAATAATAGAGCCGCTAGTTCAACAAAAGTATTTAAAAACCTGACTGACTGGTGGTGAAAATGATGGGATGGGACGGTCGGTTATTGAATCCTAATGTTGACAGATCGGGCTCGTCAAACACATCGGGGAGCGAATTAGCCACAGAAGCGCAAAAAGACCATGAAAACAATTGATGAGTCGTCTGAAAGGCAACAACTGCTCTCATTGTATAGTAACTGTCTTGTCTTTTGTATGACTCCAGATTGACACATGGAATAAAGACAGTATTGATCCTATTCTCCATCTAGCCTCCATTCAATTTGCAATTACAAGCCTGTCTTTATTTGCTCTGAATTCACAGCGGCTTGTTTTCCTGATCTCCAGCCCTGACAGTATAATGTCAATTAAGTGGCAATAACAGTGGTAGGTGATATTTCTTTTCCCCTCCTCCTCTTCTTCTTCTTCTTCTTTTTTTCTTTCTTTCTTAATGCTAGTAATTGGTCTGCAGCGCCCTGTGTTTTTATTTCCCAGACCCTCAGCGGGTAGATATAACATGGCCATGGAGAAGTCGGACACCTTGTTGTGAGCGTGGAGTCTGGTCTAAGCCGGCCAATTTGTCTGAGTGGCTGTTCCCTCCGGTCGGCTCAGAGAGTCTTGTTCTCGATGTGAAGCAGCGCACGTTAGCCGCTGATTAGGAGGCAAACATGGATGTTACACAGAGGCATTCATTTGTATTACATGAAAGCTTCAACACTTGTGGCCTATGAGGACGGAGATGAGAGGAGGAGGAGGAGGGGGGGTTGCGCTTTAAATGCCATATTTATCAGCCAAGTGGGGATTTTGGAGTGTCGGTCGCATAATTTGTTTTGATCTAATTTCTGGCCTTTTCAGTGAATAATACAGACACCCAGTGGACAAAGGAGAATTATGCATTCTGTCACATGATTGAGGTTTCAGCGGGCCGTCTGTGGGACCGAGGTTCTGCCTGCTTTCGCTGCGACAGTCCGTATCGTCGTAAACCAGACAAACAGCACAGCACAGTACAGGGAGGTGTTTTTTTTTCTTTTTTTCTTTGCACTATTGCTTCTCCTCTAATCATCATCTACTGAGGGGACAGCTGCCCGAGCCTCTGTGACCCCACTGGCTCCAAGTGACAAGTGGAGCTGACCTTGGAAAATGTTATGTGTCTTTTTTTTCTTCTCTTTTTCTCTCTGTAGCCTCTGCCATTTTTTATTTAACCCCCAAACCATTAGCGACTCGACCGTCTCCAGTAAAACTCCTCCGCTGCTGCGTGAAAACTGTTTGAACAAACTAAGAAAAGAGACAGAAAAAGAAAATGCAGAAGAGACAAAAGAAGTTTCTGATGGGGGAGATTGCATTTCATCAAAGGATCAGTGTGTGGGATTTTACAAACATTTTATAATTGCTTCAAATTAAAAAATAAAGCCAAGTGTTACCCCAAGCATCACAGAAGCCATTTAAATTCCCCCTCCAAGCGTGCAAAGCCCCCGAACACAAGCGCTTTCCAAAAAAAAAAAAAAAATCAAATGAACGATGGAGATACGACTCTCTTACTGTTTCTCATTATTATTGCTGTAACTTATTCAGACTCCCATTGGTTGGGCTCGGCTTAATTAATGTGTTGGCAACTTGGTGAAAAATTCAGATTAAGTCTTGCAAAATGTTCCCCACTGAGAGCAATGTGGAAAACTATAATTAGAAAGTGAGAGAAGTATTCAAAGTCCACGTGACACCCTCGAGGAATCTTGATTATGGTGTTGCAGTTGGTCTGACGACTTCTTTTGTGCCTAAGTGACGTTCAGCTTCCTGTTTCAAAACCATCGTCTTCGTCGACTGCATTGATCTTGCAGAAGCAGAACTGAGGGTTTTTTATTTACTTTTTTGGTGTTTGCACGTTTTCACCTGTTTTTATTTGACAAATAATGGATCTTTTTAACTTAAAGGAGCTATATGTAAGACTGTGGCCAAAACTGTTGCTGCAGGTTGCCAGATAGCCACAGGCTAACCTCTGCTCTGTGGCTATGGTACCCCAAGACTCAAACAGTCTCTACGCCACCGGAGCCAAGACTACGTAGTAGGTAGTAGCCTAATAAAATGAAATGAACCGAAAAAAAACTGTATACATGCACGAGGAAAATAGATTGTTGTGCAAAAAGCTAGGTGTGTGTCCAGTTAAAAAATGAGCTACTCCTGCATCTGTCCTCAAATTCTTCTTCGCTTTCAGTCATCTCCATCTTCCCGTTTTTGTTTCTGCTTTTGTCAATACGTCTGAGAGTCATAGCGAGGTCAATATTCTCGCTGTACTATTGTGTATAATTGTTGTCAGTTAGATCAGTATTTCAAATTAACATGATTACTAAGTCTCTGCTGACATATTCAGTGATTTTATAATTACTTGTCATACATTTCTTACATATTATAGCTCCTTTAGCTTCAAACAAGTGTTGCATGTGCGAATAAAGCTTTAAAGGACCAATTGTGTCTGTTTTGCTGTTGCTTCATAACTTATGTTAAAGAGCTTCAGCCATCATCAAGTAAAGGAATGAACCTTTTATTTAACAGCTGTTGATGCTAATATTAGCTATGTAGCAAATCTAGATCCTTTTTTTTTACCTTCATCTTTGTAAAGATTATTTTGGTGTTTGTTTTATTGCGCAAAGAAATAACTAACTAACTTTGATTTATTTACGTCTCCCTCCCTGATTTCAGTGTTTCTCATCACATAACATCTCCCACACAGACATTTCAACCCCCCCCCCCCCCCCCCTCTCTCTCTCTCTCTCTCTCTTACCCGCTGCTGTAATGACATAATGACACATTTGGTGTGGAGTGCTTTGGGAGCTGCGTTGCCCGACATCACAGCTCTGAATGCAGCACTTCATGTCAGATAACAACCCCCCCCCCCCCCCCTCTCACCCTCTCTCACCCCTCCTGCTGAAGAGAGTGACAACTGTCCACTGTCCCAGTCTGCCCTTTGACAACAAGCGCCCTTGTTGTAGCCTTCCCCAGACAGAGCAGCCGCCCGCTGTTTGTCCTCTCTGTTTGGGAAAAGATCATCAACAGTGAACGGAGTGGACAGTGACAGCACCGTAGTAGTAGACTTAACCACGCCACTGAGCCGGATGTCAGATTGTGCCGATTTTCTGCTGTGTGTCAATACGGGGGCCTCTCTCGGTCCGTTGATCTCCTCGAGTTCCAAGTTTTATTTTTTTTATTTTTCTCTTTGGTTGCCTTTTGTAGAGAACTGTCGGGCATCCCCTCTGGAGAGGAATCGGGACCAAGTGAAATGTAGCGCCTCACTGCCCTCAAAGCCGGATTTGGAGACCTGCCCTGCCGTCTACTCATGGTGAGTCATCTCTCAAGTTTCACGCCACTTGAACCGTCGTATATCACTGGGACCTCTTCACAACCTATTGATGCATCACACCAAGGTCATCACATGGAGTGACATTCACAGAACAGAGACGCATTGTTAACCTCCTGTTTCGCAACCCAGACCCAAAGAGATGAGTTATGTGTCATGCTACTACTGTATGTGGTGATTTCTATGGATTATTGTGTGGTAGATCTATTTCAGTATATGATCTGACTAGTTTCTTCACAGTGGAAACTTTGGAAAGTCACACAAGCAGCGTTACAGTAGATCAGCTACTCATGTGTTCTCAAAGGTAAAATTACTGTTTTTGTTAATGGGGTCTGCTTTGAACACAGAGTTGTACTGTACCTCCTGTTTCTGGTTAAACAATCTTTAATAACAATGTGAATCTGTCAGTGGCTTAAGCCTGATTTCGTAAAATCTTTTGTCACTTTCAAGTATTTACATCCAAAAACATGTCAACTCAATTCAATTTTATTGTCATGAAAAACCTTGTTCAACATGAGAGTGAGAAGCCATTCTCCCCATGTCAAAAAGACAGAAGCCATTTTGAATAAGAAATTTATAGATAAGAAAATTAAAATAAATAAAAATAGATGAAAATTAAAAAATAAAGTGTGCTGGTTGCAGTTAGTTGGGGGAAAGTGCCAGGTGCATGTGTATGTAAAACAGTCAGTGTGGAAATGAGGCAGGTCCTTTTGCTTTTAAAGTGCTGATCAGTCAACTCCCTTCTGGCGGTCTATCTGACATTATCATATGTGCCTTGAGCTTGTTTTAACATGTCAGGAAAACAAGCTGCACATGAGTAAGCTTACGGGACATCGCTTGTCTTTACCAGAAATAACATCAACTTTTTCCATTTAGTCCTAGTTTTCTGAATGAACTTAAGCTCAAACTTTTATTAAATTGATTTGAATGCTTATCGAAGACCTTGCAGAATTTCAATTTTCATTTTTCTACTTGGTCGTAGTGAGGGAGAGCAAATAACTCTGCAGCTTATCCAGGAAAACTCTATCGACATTTTCGCAATACGCGTGGTGTGGCGTTGTGTGGTGGTGGAGGTGCCGTCGCCCCCTCCAGAAGCTGTCCGTCAAAAACAGTCTTATTTTTGAAGAAGTGTCCCCCGGCGCTGATCGATGTGTCGGCTTCGGGCCATATGTAATTACTGTGCAGCTGGCCAGCCATGAAATTGTTGTTTGGCTCTGAAATGGATCCAAAGTCATTTCATTTCACAAGAAGTTTTTCAGAGCCGAGCCCTTTCTGGTGCTGCCGTGGTCCAAATGAACGACCGCGAGCAGTTTTACCAGTAAATAAGGTAGAGAGAGAGGAGAGGGAGGCGTCTGCAGGCTCATTGCCAGGCTTTAAGGTCGTCTTTATCCAAACACATTATGTCTCTAATCTGTTTAGATTTTTAGAAGTGCTCGTCTGAAGATGAACAGCTTCTGTCAGCTGTTTAAGGCAGCGTGGAGCTCGCGGTATGCAGAGAGAGGTATGCGGAGTGACAGTTGCTCGCCTCACATGTATGCAGCTGCGGCCTGTGCGATGCGGCCCCGGCAAATGGAGTGGAAGAGTAGTCCCATTAAACCCCGGCTCTCCTCAGAGAAAGAGGCTAACAGCTCTGAATGCCGGCCTCTCACACTCCCAGGCAGAAAGTGCTGACACAAATTTTTTGTCTGACTAAAATGCCTCCTGACCGCATGACACTGGCTCTTTTCTTCCTCCTGGGATTAAAGCAACGGGGCTGCACAAAAGACGCACAGTGTGCAAGTGCCTCTGAGGAGATGGCATAAATTATAATCATACCATAAACTGGCGCAAAGGCTCTGCATTTCTCACATTTCAGGGGGTGAGGGAGGAATTCCTTTGTTTGACTAGTTAATTGGGCGTAAACATGTAAAAAAAAAAAGAAAAAAACTTTATTTTTCTGTATTTCGCATGTTACATATCCTGGGAAACAAATGGGTTTTGTTTCGTCAAACTCTCTCTCTCTCTGTCTTGTTCTGCGACATCTATTCAAAGAAACAAATCCTGTAATTTTTCCATGTGTGCTGGAGCCGGAGCGAAACCCTGTCCGCTGTGTCCCTGCTTTTTTGGCCCCTGCAGCGTGGATCTGTCAGGTTGTGATTGACGCGGTGTGGCTCCTGTGTTGGCCATCGCTGCAGATGTGCACAGACAGGAGGACGGTGTTTCAGGGCACATACAGTAAAGCAACCGGCCTCCCAGTCGTTGAATTGTGCAAGTCATGGTGCCGTTCACCTCCCAGAAAATTTTGATGGTGAATTTTTGTCCAGCACGAACAAGCTATCAGCCGAATGTCCACACGGTGACGGAGCTTCACCCAAAATGATATTTTTCTTGTTCTTTTTGAAAATATTTTGCCATAAACACAGCATTGTTTCAAGAAATATCTGCATACAAACAGATCAGCTGAAACAAATAGCCTAAACACCACAAATGGAGAAGAAGAGAGAAAGCTTTCCCCGCTGTATTCAAACTCAAAACATTATAAGTCCATTAAAGGAGACATATTCTTAGCCTCGTAAACCCGAAACGCTTAGAATGGGGATGAGGCCAGACTCTCCCTCGGAATGAAATGAAATGCAGTTCCGGGAGAGGCGGGTTTACGAGGCTAACATATTCTGCCCCCTTTCCACAAATTAAAATAGTTCCCAGGTGTCCTAAAGACATGTCAGTGACATGCTTTGGTCAAAAATACCCCAGGGATCAAACATCACAGCTCTTTTCATCCTCTCAAAACAGCCCTGTTCAAAACGGCTGGTTTCAGTGCTTGTCCCTTTAAATGCAAATGAACCACTGCTTGCCCCGCCCCTTCTACCGGTCCCAGGTAGGGGTGGGGTTATGTAAATTCGAATCCTAGTTACGTCACTGAAAGACATCTGAGGGAACAGCTTGTAAAACCACGTGGATTTCAACCTAGGGAGTCTGCACATTACAGATTTTTTTGTCAATTCTCATGTTTTGGGGTCCAGAAAGCAAGACAAACACCGAAATATATGTTAAAGAGCCTTCAAAATGTGATATTTCCATAATATGTCCCCTTTAAATCATCATCGATCATCATATTTGCACTGACACTACTCCCTGTCAACATTTGAAGTCCCACTCCCGCGACCCTTTTCGGTCATTTTAAAACCAGCTCATTAGCCATGCACATTAGCAATGCACCTCTGGGGGGTGGGCGGAGACTGCGCTGCTCTGCACCCGCCCAGCCACCTCCTCGCACCCCACCCCCCGCTCACTGACAGCTGGACATTGTACAATTACAGATTCAGCGCGTTTAGCGTAAAACTCCACACTGGGATTCGATCCCAGACTGGAACATAGTCCTTGCTCACGGTGCAAGCTGCTCTACCAGGTGAGCTATACCTGTTACCTGTTAGCTGTCAAGGCTTTCACCTCTGAGCCAGATGCAGAGCGGGGCGGGAGCTTGTAGCACTAGTGCCCTCCCCTGGAGCTGTGACACGTCAGCTCCAGTCTCCCTGAAACTGCCAGTTTGCGTCTGCCATTGGTTCACAGCAGTTTGAAGGCAGAAAAACTCAGAAATGCAATTTTGCACTTCCTTTTCTGCTGATATGTGCTCTAACACAAGAAAAATGCCACAGGAACACGTGAAAAGCTCAAAAAACACGATTTTCACGGGAGTGGGTCTTTAATGGGCGCGATTCAGCCACAGTGTCCGAAGGTCCTTGTTGTTGTTGTTGTTGTTGTTATGTTACGATCGTAGACTAGTACCTAGTTTATTCTTGGGCCATTTTTGCCTTTTATTTGACCGTTTATTTGAGAGAGACAGGAAATGGGAAGGCAGAGAGAGGGGGAATGACATGCTGTAAAGGGCCGCCCGAAGTGGGATTCGAACTGGGCCCAACTGCAACAAGGACTATATGGGGCGCGTGCTCTACCGACTGCACCACACGGCCATACATACATCCATCGGTGTTGCTCAGGTTACAGGTTAGAGCGGCGGGGGGTATGACCATCATAGTTTCACTAAAGATCTGTTTTGGCCATCTACATGAACACGCTGGGATTTTCCCGCTTTGGGACCTGTTTCCAAAAAATATCGCCCCCAGCCCCCACACACACACACCACAAAACGTTGTTTCCATCTGGTCCAAACGCCGAAACGATAAAAAACGTATGCGGATTCACGCGTAGTCACGAATTCCTCCACTCTTATCTTTCTGTTACATTGAAGCAAACAGCTGCATTTGTGCTTCTCCCAGTAGCTACTAGTCGAGCTTTGACCAATCAGATGCTTCAGGCAGTACATCTCTGGTGAGTTCGGGGGGGGGGGGGGGGGGGGGGGGGGGGGGGGGGGGGGGGGGGGGGGGGGGGCAATGATGGGGATGATCAGTGTTGTCAAGTCGCTGCATCTGGATCTAAAGACGATGGCTGCTCCCCAGCGGGGTTGGTGGGTGTTTATACAGCCCTTAGCTACTGAAGGGGAGTCGTGTCAAATCTGACACGCTGAAACCCACAAACGCCAACACTGACAGCCAGTTGTGACGAAAACCAATTTACAGGCAAAATAAATTCTGTTTGAATTGCGGGGGAGCTGTCCTCCCTGGCTTGATCTTTCTGCTTTTTTTCTTCTTTTCTTTTTTTTAAAGTCATCTTGTATGATGGTAGGCTGGCTGTTTTTTTTCTTCTTCTGCTTCTTTTCTCTGTTTGGGCTCTGCTGGGACTTGTCATTGCAAATCCACCAGATTCTGCAGCAGATGAGGAGAGTGAAGAGTTTATTTTTTCGCAGTAGCTGGAATGTGGAAGGAGCGTGATGCAGGTAGCGCCTCATTGTTACTAAACGACACGAGACGAGAAAGAGTCTGAGTCAGAGAGACAGCTTTGATTTTTTTTCTCTCAGAGTCATGACTGAACACATTAGTATTGACAAAATTATGAGTTCATGTGTTTGAAATGGCCTAAATGTTCTGCCTATTGAAGCCTCTGTTATTTGCACTCTGACTGAAATAATGTACAACTGTACTAACAGTACAAATACAGGATGGCATGAAAAGCCTATTGACGCTCTTTTTTTTATTTCCAAACATTTTTCTGCCGCTGAGTCCAGAGTGAGCTGATGTGTTAGGCTTCAAAACCACAAATCTGAGATGTTTTGATGAGCAGCACAGTAATTAAAGAGGAACTGTGCAAGATTTTTACCTTAATTAAAAAGCTTCGGAGTAATTGGGATGGTAAAATGACTTATTACAGGGAGAATGGAGGCTCTCCACCTTCCACTTAGCTTCTCTTGGCCGAAAACCAGCCTTGCAAGATCAGCGCCTCCAACCCGGTGTCTAAGATCTGGTCTCGCAAGAAACATGGACTGTTTTATGGCACTGCGACACAAACACTCTTGTTAAAGTTACCGTTAGGGCTGGGTATCGCTACTGATTTACTGAATCAATTCAATTCAGATTCACAAGGTCCCTCGATTCGATTCGATATTGATTCATTCAGAGATATTTCGGTTTTAATACCAGTTTGGCTTGGTTATGAAAGAGATTTTCACAGAACTAATGCTGCAAATTGTACAGTACAAGGATGGAACTTTCTAACCTGGTGCATTATTATATTATATAATAATAATGTTTACATTAAAAATTGACCCAAAAGCAGTTAATTTACATTTATTTAACATGACCCACTCCAGACGTTTAACAGTACAACTGCTTTAACAGTCGATCTCATGAGACTAACAGAGGAAGCGAGCTAAGGATTTTATGAATCGATATCGGATCTTACACATGAAGATCGATATGAATCGGAAATAGATTTTTTAAACCCAGCCCTAGTTACCGTTGTTGAAAACAAGTGCACATGGCAAGGAGGGAGGCAGAGGAGTAGTAGTAGTAGTAGTAGTAGTAGTTTATTTCAGTCCATTCATACAATCAGGATTACTACGTCAAGTAGAGCTGAAAGGTGAAGGCTGTAGCTGCAGCTTATTTTGCCTGACCTATTTTAAAAAAAAGAAAGTTGCACAACATAACAAGACAAGAACAGTTATCAGAGTTTTTTTTACAGTGATAATATGCACTCTGAAACTGTAGGGGGAACTGGAGAGGAAAACAAACAACCAAAACAGAGAAAAAGCGACAGGACTTGCATAGTTCCCCTTTATACTGTATGTAGGTGCAACAACAGACAACATAGAGTTAAAAACACTGCATGGTTGGTTGAATAAATGATACTGTCACCAGCCACTTCTTTATCAGTTGGGGTTAGGTCCTGGGAGTTCATGCTCTGATGCCACCACACAGAACACGGAAGGAAAACAATCCCTCACTGGCTTCCCACCAGGCTGCTGCTGACAGTGTCAACTGGAATGAGTGACTAATCCAGAGCTCTCCTTACCGGGAATTGAACCCATGTTTATGTGGGTGAGAGTTTTGCCCCTCCTCTCCCGCGACTCACTCACTCACTAATGTACAAAACATGAGACATGACAGAGCTACTTCCAAGTCACATGCTGCAGCAGGAAACCCATTTGCACAACTACAAAGGCTCTTAAAGCCATGCCATTAAACATAATGGTGCCCACCCGGCTCCCTGTCCACACTCTGCTAGTCAGCCCCCAGCACAGGAATGAAAGGGGGACAGATATCAGTCTGTGCAGATGTATGGGCTTGAGAAATAACTGAATGAAGGGCTTGAATAGAAAAATCTGCATTGTAGGTTTTTAGCACAATTTCCTTTACATTTTATTCTTGTTTGACTTCATGCATAATAATTACGGAGGGCAGGAGGAGACGCAGCCCAGTGAAACTGTAGCGCATTAATTTTCTCTCAGTCGAAATAAACGGCGACTGCTTTTCCACCACTTCCCTCAAAAACCCCACCTCAGTACTTCCTGTGTGATTTCTGGACATAATGCAGCAAAACCGCAGCGTTTTGTGGTTCTTCCTCCGATTATCCGAACTTGAATGTGCTGCAAACCCATGAAACATCTCACGTTCAGCCTGATTCAGTCCTGATTCTGCCAAGTCGATCATGTTTTTCCCCCCACATCTCTATCCCAGCATTTATCATAATTAATGTGCGCATGGGAGTGTAAGTATGCGGCATACGCGGAGGTAAACAGAGACATCAAACCATCATCTGGAGCTTTTGAGGGAATTCTTTAAAGCGATGCTCCTGCGGGACCGTGTATGTGCACAGGTTTGTTGAAAATCAGCTCCTCCTCTCTCGTCTCTGCCAGCCCTCATTGACAGCTGGGCCCAGCTAACAGCTGCCCCCCCCTCCCTCTCACAATCGAATACATTAAAAAAACAAAAAAGAGCTGGCAGCAGGCACGCACTTTGTCGGAGAGAGCAAGTGGGTTTTTTTGTTGTTGTAAAGCCACAGTGAATTTGTGGGTGGTCTCTCCTGACCACGGTCACAAGGTGTTGACTGGCCTTTTTAGCCCAGTTAATTTCAGTTTAGTCCTCAAGGGGAAGATTTGGTTTAGGATTTTAACGTTGAATAGAGTGAAGGAGAAACTGTTTTTTTTTGGACATTTTAAAGAGATAACATGACGACAGCAGGAACCTTGATGAAAGAGGACAATACACACCATTTTGCCTAGATTAGACAGAGATTGTGCTTGCAGAATACCCTCCACCCCTCAATCACTGTTTAAACAAAAATTCTCAGCATGTCCAACTGAGTAAAAATGGTTAATCAAGGTAAAAAGGTAGCTACAGGCAAACAAAAACGGAGACTCCTATGTAACCCTCTGCATTAATACAAATGTCCTCTAACACTGTTAAAAAGAGGACACATTTTACAGATTTTGTGTGAGACATCCAGACTTGTGTGATATTCTACTTCACCTCTGAGATGCACGTGACTTCAAAAACCACCCACCCACACACACACACACACACACACACACACACACACACACACACACACACACACACACACACACACACACACACACACACACACACTGCAGACATACATGTGGTGGCCACTGCCAATTACTCTGTGGATGAAATGCCTGGTTGGGGTCCATTATGAGGGCGTTCTCTCTCTTGGGCAGCGTGCTTCTGGAAAGTTCAGTAATGAAACCAAACCCTGACTTTTAAGATAAGATTCCTGGTTTTCTCTCTTTTTTTAAATGTTTTTTTATCCAGACATTATTGGTCTTTTTTTGTCAAGAACATCACACAGGTTTGTGTGTTTTTTTTTATGTTGTTTTGAACCAGTCATTTATTCTTGATTGTGGGTTTAGGCATCGAAATTGACAGGCGTGACAAAAAGATAGCGGCAATTTCTCGTCACCTGCAGCTGACCCTGCAGTCTAAACTCCGCTGGCTATTACCTGGCGTCGGCTGTGATTAATGAAACATGCATGCTTGTGTAGCAGTGTTTTCGATCCGACAGGGCCATTGACGCACTTTTCTGAAGGTTGTTTCTCTTCGCTTATTCCTTCCCCATCTCCTCCACAATGCCTCCCCACGGTCACTCAGACAGTATTTTTTTTTTTTTTATGTTTTCTTGCTCTGTTTACACTCGCTGCAGACGCCTGTTGTGTAAAAAGCCGACACTCTCTATCTCAAGAGGGCAATAGAAGCACGTCTATTTCTTTTGCTGATGTCGGCAGGGCTTGGCTCAGCCTGCTAATGTGTGTGTGTGTGTGTGTGTGTGTGGCAGAAGGCCCCCCGATGAAAGGCGCACACTCATCTGTCGGCGCGTGACCTTCAAGCAGAAGGAGGCGAAGGACTTGGAGGTGACCCGCGTCGTGTTTTTTCCATCTACATAATATCTCTGCACCTTCACCTGCATTAGCTCCCTTCTCAGTGCAGCCTCTATGTGCCACCGTGATCATCTTCTATCTGATTCGCAGGTTCACATGTCTTCAGCTTGTGTGTGTGTGTGTGTGAGAGAGGACACCTCAAACACACACATACAGAGACGGACAGGTGCCTCCTTGAAGATACATAGTGGCTGCTGCTGTGTGTGATTGATGCTCTGCAGACATCATCACCCAGAGGAGGATGATGCTGCTGCTGCTGCTGCTGCTGCTCCTCCTATTAAGAGCACACTGTCTTGTTTAAGTGAAATTAATAAGGACCAGACAGAATGAAGATGCCCTTTCTTGTATGTATAGATCATTAATTTTCCACAACAGAGCCTCATCAACCCGACGCTTCGGATTAATCCTAATAGCCAAAGACAAATAATTGCGCCGCGATGTGAAAACAATCAAAAGTCATTCCATTAAATGACTCATGATTAATATCTCTCAATTAAAAGCCAATGAAATGCATTGCTGCTGATGTGAAAAACACCGTCGTCGTATCGCCGCAGCCAGCACGTTAAAACTGGTTTCTGTCCAAACCAAGCTCGCTGTTATTATGTGTGAGTGTAGCAGGAGTAAACTGCAGACCTGTCACTCTGCGCCTCCGAGCCGCTTTGATTGAGGCGCCGAGCGATAGCGGCCGGAGTCGTAACGGACGTTTATTGGTGGTCATCAAATTGCCATCAGAGGTCGGCGGCCAGCAGCTCACACGCTAATTGGGTCTTGGTGTGGTGGTGCTGGCGGTGTTGTTGTCTGTGCTTTCAATCAAACGTCAGTCCGGCCTGACAGCGATCTGATGGTGGTGGTCAGCGGAGCTGGAAGAGCAACTCATTTAAGATGTTTTCTCTCTCTCTCCCTTCTCCCTTCTTTTCCTTTGTACTGTCTTCTGACATCCAGATTCATTCAGTCACAAATAGCAACCCTGAGGGTGTCACTGTCCTTGCGAGGCACTCTGATGTGCTGTCTCTTCTTTGTGGTATTGTATTTCTGGATCTAGAGTAAACAGTGCGGTCTGGAAGAATAAAGAAATGCACATTTTCTACAAATCTTGACGTGCATGCGAGTGGAAAAATATTAATATAAGCCACACATTTGTAATAATGAACAAAAGTGCATTTGATTGTAGATGTTTTTTTTTTGTTTTTGCAGAGTGTGCTAGCTTCACATCTCTGGAACCTGTCAGCGCCTCTTCTCTTTTTTTCCCACAGTTATATTAAGTCATTTGCATCCTAAAGGGCTCACACACTTATCTCCTGCAGAAACTGTCTGTGGATGAGATGAGAGGAGATTAGAGAGGTGCTGCTAATTCACAGTGGACAATGAAGTTCTTCACAGAGTGAGCATGAACACGACGGTGGCGCACGTGGTGAACAATGCATAATTAATTTGGTAAAACAGATTTTGTCTCTCTCCGTGCCCCGTGCTTTATATCCACGCCCCCGTTTGTGTGTGTGTGTGTGTGTGTGTGTGACTCAGACTTATTTCCCCAGACGTGAACGAGACCGATGCCGCTGTCAACAATCACTTTTGACAATTGGACCTGTTTTTCCCGTCTTATTTAAGTGCGGGCAGCCGCAGTCGAGGGCAGAAACTCATTTGGCCGGCAGCAGATGTCATTACCTCTTTGACATACCGGAGATACTCTGCTTCTCTCTCTTTCTCTATTTCTCCCCCCTCTTTGGTTGGATGCTGATACCTTATTGATCTGTTCTGTTCATGTCTTGTAGCTTTGAAACTGTACCCGACTTCAGAGTGTCTGAGGGAACGTGCTGCCTGGGTACATGGACGTAACCTCATCATAGCTCTTCCTTCCACCTTCACATAGCAGTGAAATTAAAAATGTGCGATCTAGATAAAGAGACGAGATGTAAATAGACGAGTTTTGCCATTGAATGAAGTGGTGTGACCTTTATGTAGCGAGGCACAAATTATAAAGTGGATGGTACTGAAGCAGTAATGACTTTAATGCAGGAAACAGCAGTTCCCATCCTGTCACAGAACTAATTGGGTTCTCAATTTTAGTAACTGTGACCTTTAAAGTGTTTCAGTTGCCTAACAGTGACCCGGCTTTAACTGCAGTTCATTTGCCAAAACCACACATATCATACCTTTTAAAAGTTAAGTTATCAAAAAAACATCTCCTCTCTCAGCTTGAGCCAATCGGAAGACAGGAGGCTCTGAGGCTGTCTTCTGAATGGCTGACTGTTTTTTAAGTGATCAAGCCTAAATATAGCAGATTTAAAGGGGAAATATAACTTTTGGGTGTTTGTCTTGCTTTCCGTCCCCCAAAATGTGAGAATTGGCAAAAAAAATCTGTAGTGTGCAGGCTGCCTAGGTTGAAATCCACGTGGTTTTACAGTAAGAGCTGTTCCCTCAGTTGTCTTCCAGTGATGTAACTGGGTTTCGAATTTGCATAATGCCACCCCTACCTGGGACCGGTAGAAGGGGCGGGGCAAGCAGTGGTTCATTTGCATTTTAAAGGGACAGGCACTGAAACCAGCCGTTCTGAACGGGGCTGTTTTCAGAGGATGAAAAGAGCTGTGATGTTTGATCCTTGGGGGATTTTGACCAAAGCATGTCACAGTCACGTCTTTAAGACACCTGGGAACTATTTTAATTTGTGGAAAGGGGGCATAATATGTCTCCTTTAAGGTGAAACAGTCTTGAGAAACTAAAGTGTGCAAGGTTGGATGGTGAGTGGTGGGAGTGGTCGCTGCTTTGTTGTGACATCACAAAGTTACAGAAGTCCAAGGCTCAGTTTCATACAGTCTGTGTGTTTCTCTGTGGACTGAGGCTGTGGCACTTCCACTGATGTACAACTCTAGAGCTGCTTTAGAATAAAAATAAAAAGACATTGAAATATCACGTTGTACAGTATGCAACCTTTAATCAAGCAATATGTTGTAGTTTAGTTTTTAAATCTGAGGTGAATTTGCGGTCTCACATTTGCTGCAGACAGCAGGTTGTTTTTCATTTGAACTTGAAATAAAAGGAAAACAACATGCCATTTTGTTTTATAGTGAGCTGTAATTGGCCGGTCGGAAATATACGACTCTGACACTTATTTTGTAGCCGCAAGCAGCAATGCAAGTCGAAGCAGCTGAGCTTTGCAAGTCAAAGTGGTGCACCAAGCATTTTTTTTTTCAAAGTGATGGCTGAAGCTTTGACTTGTGGTTTGCGATGCACTTCAGCTGCAAATGTCCGTATGAAGGGTTAGACGTTAGTCTGCACAGCTGCAGTGTCTCCGCTCGAGTACACTTTGATTTTAAGTTCATTTCAGATGCAGACTTTTGTATCTCTGACGAATCACAAAAGGAGCCAAACCCCCGGAGTCCCCCCATGGCTTTATTTCACTTAGAAGCCATGTTAAGCCTATCAACCACCCAGCTGCACTTAATACACAATAGCCTGAGGCGAGGAAGTCCTACACTCTATCTGACGCTGCTGCTGCTCAGAGATACAAAGTTACTACAAGCCCTCAACAGGCCTCTGGCTGGGGAAACGTGTGGTCAAGCATTTTCAGGAAATGAATTTAACTTGGATGCGCGCATAAACTTGAATAAGAGCCAGCGGCAGCATAGCGCTCGTTTGGTTGTTTAGCTATTCCCCAGAAGTGGCCACATCAACCCATTTGGATATCATCTGAGGGCTGGTTATGTCGGGCAGAGGGAAGTGACAGCGCGCAGCGAGGGAGTGGCACTTATGATTCTGTGTGAAACCAGCTTCAGGCTGGAACTGGATCCAAGCGACAGCTGAGCCAGGATGAGATGTGAGGAGGGACGGAAGGAGGGAGGGAAGGAGGCGGGGGGGATGTTGAGATGAGAAGTTATCACAGCCATGTTTTTGCATCAATTTGGAGCCTTTTAAAAGTTACTCACAGACATCACACCTTTTTTTTTATAACACCAAATCACAGTGGAGCATTATTCATCAGCATTATTTTAGCTGTAGTCCTTTTCATCCCCAATCTGGAGTGTGATATTTTCTCACACTGCAGTACGAGCAATTTGACTAAACACATACAGTGGCATCATGCAAAAGTCTGGGCACCCCTGGTCAAAATGTCTATTAATGTGAACAGTTTTAAGCGAGTAGAAGATGAAATGATTCCCAAAAGGTCTTTTTTTTTTTGCAATATTTTAAGCAATATCGATGTATTATTTTTTGTTTTCTACAGTTTTAGAGTGAAAAAGGGAAACAAAGCAGCAGCCTGCAAAAAAATGGGAAACTTGAGCTCTCAGATAACTTTGACCAAGGTATCAGACAAGATATTTACTATTTATACACTGTGATAGTTTCCAAAGGGGGGGCTACTAGGTACTAACTATGCAGGGTGGCCAAACCTTTGCTCCTGGCCCTTTTCCTTTTATGTCATTTTGAAAATGCAAAAGATGAAAATAAAAATATATAGATTGTTTAAAATGTAAAGGGAATGTGTCATCTGTAACTTTATGATCATTTCATCTTCCACTTGCTGAACTGTTCACATTAACAGAAATTTTGACCCAAACTTTTATATAATCACAAAGATTAAATGATGAACATCTAAAAAAAACTTGACTTTGGTGTGAAGACGAGGTCCTAAAGAAGCGGCTCCTGATGGTTCTGCATCAACTTTCACACGTTTCAGTCAGTCGCATCTTCAGCTGCACCGGAGGCTTCGTGCTTCGTTCTCCTCTAAGTCCGACCTCCCTCTGTGCGTGAACCCTGACTAACCTGTGGGAGTCGGCTTTGCTGCGGCAAAAGGATGTGATCCCCTGCTGGCTTCCCACTGCTGCACGTGACCTGTTGTTTATGAGTTCTGACAAACACAATCCAGTTCTCTGCTGGGTGTGCGCACGAGTTTTGTACAGATCGTTCAATTGTCAAAATTTGGCTTCATTGCATTTGAAGCGATTAAGTGTTAGATTATATAACAAGGCATCAGGAGTGAGTATCATTGTTGAGATATTTCAAAAAAATAGCAGGGAAATTTGTCTTGGACCGTCAGTGCCGTACTTGGCTGCAGTCAGAATTCATTCAACCATACACACACACACACACACACACACATACACAATCAACAGAAAACACTTACAAATGAATGGTTCTACTAAGTTCACAGTACAGGAGTGATTATCTGTTGCACTTCCCGGATTATTGCATCTTGCCCTGAATGCTGCAGTCTCTAGATCTTATTGCACAGTGCATGTATATGTGTCAATAAAAGGTTCAGTGCCCAAAAAGGATAAATAATGACAAGAAATATAAAATAACACAAGAATCAGCAGACTAATATTAAAACACCACATCCGAATTATACAATACAACATAAAACAGAGATAAAAACCAAAAGTATAAAACTAATATGATCCAGAAACCAGATAAGCAGGTAGAATAAAAAATAAAATAAAAATAAAATTTCAGTTTTAGTTGGAATAAAACAAATCTTTAACCCCATTGTTTCATCATGTGTGGTGAAGTGTAGCCTACACTCCCAGACTGCATCTCTATCAAATACCACATACAGTACGGCAGCAGGACCTAGTCTGACATATATTTAAGCTACGATTAACGAGCAAATGAGGAGTGACGGACACCAGGAGACGCCACGGGCCCCCAGCCTGTTTAATTCAGAAAATTCAATCTCAGACCAGAGACACCCACTGATTTTAAATGCCTCCATCTCGATGCAAATGTGGGCTCGCGCCGATGTTGATTACCTGCCGTTAGCGGCCTTCTGCAGAATGACCTTCCCTCCTCGTGTCACGACTGTATTTGCCCCTTTAAGCTGCCTGTCAAACATCGAATCGCTCCCCTTCTGCGGAGCCGGGGTCTATTTGTTTGAGCAGGATCAGGACGCCGGAGGCATACAAATGGGAGCCGGCTCTGAGGAGGATTTATGCAGAGCACAAAAAAACACATTTCTGTGTTATTCGACAGAGCCGGTGATGGACATCTCAGTGTCATGTGTCAGCGGCGGAAGATGAAAGGCGATGATTTAGATTCGGTTTAGATTTATCATTTCATTAATACACAACTCCCCGGCAACCTCTGCTCAGCGTCTCAATGCAGATGGTGCAGCAGCACTTCCAAACGGCCAGCAGGTGTAGCAGTGAGGTCTCTGAATGAAGGCAGGGAGAGGAGGAGGGAGGAGGGGAGGAGTGGAGAGGAGGAGGGGGGGTGAGGCAGGAGTCAGTGTCTCATTTAACCATCCTTCACTCCTTCACTCTGAATCCAATAGTTAACACAGTGTCTGACCTTTAGAGCCGCCATTTAGCTTCATTTGATGGTGAATGGTTAACTTTTAAAGGATGGTCCATTACGCTTTAACCTTGTGAGGGTTTTACTGAACGCTGATGCTGTGTCCCAGGAAGATGCCGCTTCCTTCTTTTCCTTTTCCTTTCCCTCACGTTTTACCCTCTGCTCATCTGCACAGTCTCGCGTTATCGTTCACAGCAGCAGCCGGGACGAGGAGCACGTTCTTCACCACATATTAAAATCAAGAGTTGTGCTGTTGTTGTTGTCTTCTTGATGTCTGCGGTGCAAAAGTAGAAGAAGGAGAAAAAAAAAAGAAAGAAAAGGTTTTCATTAATCACTGACAAACGGCTGCATCTGCTCTGTCTGCCCGCTGAGGAGATTACAGAGAAGACATGCAGCTGAACTTTAAAAAACACTGTGGCCGTGCAGCGCTGAGAGAATAAATGTTTTGTTTTTTTATGCATTTAAAATGATTTCTTTCCGTCCCCGGTCTGGCTAGGGGGAATTTTCTCCACCTGCCCACACGGCCCGCGGCATTTCATCCCTTTATTTGGTCTTTGCCGAGACATCCTCCAAAACAAACTGGGGGAAATAAAGACAATGAATTATGTCCTCCTTGGTTTGGCTCCCTTTTGACTCTGATAAAGGTTGACATGCTATTTCAGTCGCTTCCTTTTGAATAGATTTTGAACGCGAGGGTGAGAGAGGGGTCTAAGCTGGTTTAAACTGGGCAGAGATTTGGTAATGAAACTGCGTGCCAGTTGGCTTGTGTAGGAGGACTTCTGTTTCCCCACAGGGAGATGACACAACCAAAGCACATAATAATTCACTTGGCTATATGTGGGCTGTGTCAGTGTGCTGGAGGAGAAGAAACGCATTAAGCCCGACTCCTTAACAGAGGAAGATACCTGCCTATAGACTCACAGGTTGTTGATTGGTATCGGCCAGATAAAACAAGAAAAACAAAAAACATTGGACCTACATAATATGAACACGTCACGTTCAGGGGCGCTCGGGAAACTTGAGCCAAATGTTGACTTTGCTCTTAAGCGACTGAGCCCTCAGGAGGTTTGGGGGGGGGCACAGATGGTGTCCTGACAGTAAGATCTAAATCTTGTGTGAATGGAGACCGGGAGCGGCTACTAGTGTAAGATGAGGTTTATTTTTGTGAAGATATGTTTTTTCTATTACAGTATTTTCTCCTCTGGTTTATTGAGATAATTTAAATAATGGGAGTAATGGCAACTTCAGGACAGAGACAATGCATTTATATAGTACATATGTTCATTAAGATGTGGAACTACATTATTCAGATAGTGATGGTTGAGATTGGCGGAGTGATATGATTTAAGGCCGTAAGGTGACATGTTCATGGTCTGAGCGGACATGTGATTGGCAACCCATAATGTAGATTACTTAGTAAGTAGTAAGTTGAGGGTGAACACTACGAGTAACCAGAGTTACACTAGTTTTCAGTTTGTGACCTCACAAACTTCATCTGCATTCACTCTCTCAGCTCTCTGTCATTTTCTGCTCAAGTGAGTGAAAAACCTAAGGAGAGAAAGTTTCCTACTACGATTCCCGGGGTGTACTTTTTGTAAAAAATAAAGAAAAGAAAAATATCCAGTTGCGGCCATGTGCATTCATTTTTAACGAAGCCGGCAAGAAAACAATCCATGGAATTGTGGATAACGTTGGAACAAGTTACATGTCAATTATTTAACCATCACAATTACTCCAAAGCTGTTTAATTAACGTAAAAATCCTGCATAGTTCCTCTTTAAAATCCTGTTCCTCATTCAGGTGTTAAAATGAGTTTACTCTTGGACGAATGATGCTGCTGTGACCTGGTTCTTGGTTCCCAGACTTTCTGACACACACACCTTACTGGCCTCCACTGTGGCTGAGGTTCATGTGTGGAGAATATCTTTTATTCAAATGAAGATGTACAGTAGGTGCACAACTACTTAAACCAACAGTCGGGCAGGTGCTGAGTGTGCAAGAAAACAATAAACCACCAGCTCCAAGTTTTCATTAATTCATTTGACCCTGTTTTGAGGACTTGGGCTCTTTATCAAACCAGAGGACACGTTTTGAACAATGCACTAAAACACACATACAGTACACATCTATCAACTTCACAACTCCATTGCTATTAGAGGTTAAGTATGTTTTTTTTTTCTTTTAATAAAGAGCTGAGGAGAGCACTCTTGCCCACCCAGGGACCGGCTGTCTCGTGTGTGTGTGTGTGTGTGTGAGTGATCGTATCCCCTTGTCGGGTGCATCGTGATACAGATATCGCCTCCCTTTTGCCCTGCGAAGCAATGAGCGCGGTGGCATTAATCTAGATTAATAAATAATCTACCGCAGGGAAAGGGAGTAAAACTTTGTTACCAGCAGCCTTAAGTGGTTTCTGCATCACCCTGCACAACTCTCACCTTGTGAGCCGGGCTCTGACACTTCCCCTTATTGATATCAGTGTGATTTATGGAACTTAGCTCCCCTGGCCATCCTCAAACTGGAGATGGGGAGTGTGATTTATCCCTGTCTGATGCTGCAGGGTGTCGACCGCTGGCGAGATGAGGGAGGAGGCTCTGACTGAATTAGCCTCCAGCTTGAGCCTTGCTTTTTTTTTTTTCTCTCCTCACTCTTTATGTGTGAGTATTTTCTCTCTGCCGTGTGTTCAGAGATGCACTCATGCGCCCCGGACTCTTTTTTTTTTTCTTTTCCCCTGAACCCTGACAGCAAGAATGTGTCTAGAAACAAATGGAGGAAATCAATGGGCTGTGGATGACTCAGCTTTAGTGATACTGCAGTGCTTTCTGTTATTATTTGATATCTTAGTATCTGCTCTCTTTAAAACCAAAAAACTTTAAACCCTCACTCGGCTGCAGGCAGTGACAGTAACTCCTATAGGAAACCTCTATACTGTCTCTGATTGGGTCTGTTTGGCTTCCTCTCAGACAGGTTTTAATTTGCAGTAATATGAGGGGTGTGTTTAATATTTAGACGAGGCTTTTAGTGTTTAAAAATGGAGGAGGGCTGCAGTGTGAAGAGAACTTAACCATAATCCTCTAATAATGATAAGTCGGGTCTCTCAACGTCGTGCCATGACGAAGCAATTCTTCCCGCCAAGCTTACAGCTAAAGCGACATATTAAAAGGCTGAGGCTTTGACACAGGTGTCTGTCGAGCTCAAAGAGGCAAATTGAGTTTTTTTTTCCAGCCTTTTGCTGTGAGCCGTGCTTTACAAATGAACCGAGCTGCATCTGTGTTTTTTTATTTTTCATCAGAACAAACAAGTGTGGGTCCAGGCCGGCCGGGGATTGTCATGTCACCGCTGTCGTCGTTCCAGCTCCGGGTGACCAGAGCGGATGAAAGTGGCCTCGTCATGCAGGGTCTGGCGAATGCGCCTTTTTAAGTGGTTTTTAACACACTGGAGCAGCATTATGGCCGAGCCTGAGATGGGCTGCATCCGCTTACGCACATTATCTGCGAGAGCATGCTGCTTCTTGGCTTCCCTTCACAGAGGGCTGGTACACAGGGTCAGCGAGAGTGGGAATTATGAGAGATGTGTGTGTGCTGACTCCCTCAGATGAAACATTGCCTCAGCTGTGCATACGGGTACATTTTTTTTTACTGTGCATGCCTCATGTCTCTCTCTCTCTCTCTCTCTCTCTGTATATATATATGTGTGTGTGTGTGCTTTGCCTACTCAGTATCCCATCCTCTAATATTTCAAACATTGATTGCCTCTTCTAGAAAACAGACAGCGGTATCTCCTCCTATTTTCTGCTCTGGCAGTGAGTAAACTGCAGTAGCCTCGCCTGGTTAGCTCACTGCTCTACATATGGACACAGATTTATTAGGCGAGACGCTGAAGTCCTGTGTTTTTCATCCTCCTCGTCCTCCCACAGCTGCACTGACACGAAGCTACACTGTGATGATGTTACGTTACACTCCCTGAGCCTTATTATTTAAGGTTTTTGATTCAGTATGATAATCACAGAACCCTCTCTGGCCTGGCAGCTAAGCAGACCAGACATTAATAAGCTGCTCCCTGCTTATATTTCATGTCAAGGTGACGTCGGCGGTGTGAGGTGCATGGATACTTGCGTAAGATGCCCCCGCGCTCAGCCTTGGCCTGTGTGTCTTTGGAGATGGGCGTGCATGCCAATGGAGCTGACCCGCCGTCACCTTACACTCTCGTACCGCTGTCGACATCTTGTCATGGGGAAGCACATGATTCATATCAATGAACGGATCTCAGACAGAGCAGAGGAGGGGAGGGGGGTGAAGGGGCGCTGCGTGGTTCTACATGATAAAATCGCGTTTATCATCATCATCATTGTCTGTGCGAGGTTGTAACTGTTACTTGAAGGGAAATACACTTAAAGGGACAGTTCAACATTTTGACAAATTTGCCTATTGCCATAATCCCTATAGTCATAGCAGTAGGTTCATTACCTTTAATTATCGGTGCATGTTGTTTTGAGATCGGCGGGGCAGAGTCGTGAGCTGCTCAGTGAACACAATGGAGGTGAATGGTACAGGTTCCCTGTCCCTCATCAAACTCATCAAATACACAATCCAACAACTCCAAAACGCTCTGGTGGACAAGTTGTGACCTGCACATTCACCACGCTATGAAATAATCATGTATAATTATGAAACATTACGACACATGAAGCAAATACTCTGAACTACTTGTGCTTTTGAAATCACTCCGCCCAGCAGCCGTGTCTGGAAAGTAGTTCCGGCTATGAATTTGCCTCGAAAACAACTCTGTCTCGTAATGTTACATGATTATCTCATAGTGTGGTGAATGTGCAGGTCACAACTTGTCCACCAGAGCTTTGTGGAGTTGTTGGATTGTGTATTTGATGAGTTTGATGAGGGACAAGGGGACCTGTACCATTCACCTCCATTGTGTTCACTGAGCAGCTCACGTCTCTGCCCCGCCGATCTCAAACCAACATGCACCCATAATTAAAGGTAATGAACCTACTGCTATGACTATAGGGGTTATGGCGATAGGCAAATTTGCCAAAATGTAGAACTATCCCTTTAATTTGTTGCTGGTTATTAGTAGTCAAGTCAGTATTGTCAAAACTGAGTGGTTCATGGTGTCGGCCCACGCCACGATGGCCACCATTCACAGCGTGTGTGTCACTTGCTCAGCCACCTTGAACTAGAGCTGCTGCTTTTTGAGGTGACTCATGCTTTTCATCCAGCCCTGTGGTCGCTGTAAGGACGGCTTGTGTCACCGTGGCATAAAGCAGCTGCAACGATTGCTGTGATTAAGCTGCCTTTTAACCAGTTCTTTCCCACAGCTCAGGGGAACCAGATTAATGAAGCCGAGGTCGAGCGAACTAGAACTAAAACCTTCATCGCACGTCACAGTCGGGGGAAAATTGCGAAAGCATTAAAATAAAACACAGAGAGAGAAAGAATAAAACACAGATTCTTAGAAACAGTGACACGCGACAGCAGCGCTACTGTGACCCCATTAATTCCACCCTTTGAGCATTTGGTCCAACATGACCAAATAATTTCTTAATGTCAGTTATTCCAGTATCACACAATCACCGTCAGACTCAACACTTGTGGGACTATAGTGCAAATTAACCTTTGACTTTTTTTTTTTGCAGGATGATATTTCATCAGCAAACCTTTGTTAGAAAGAGACAAACGTCCATGCTGCTGCCTCGTTCTGTGATTATAAAATTAGTTAGAGAATCTTCTTCTTAAAGGGTCTGTGTGCTTTTCTTCACACCACCAGAGAACAGTTTGCATCAGGTTCTTCTGCGTGAAAACAATACAAAGAGAGAAATGTCAGCATGTCCTTAGAAGAAGACGACCTAACTCATTCACATTGAGGCTCATTTTTTATTTAGAGGAACCCGTCACGACGGACGGATGGGCGACACGGCGCCGCTCAGCAAAATGAGGTCAAAATATTCATATTTATTGTCAATGAGCCCTGTGAGTCTGAATCAGAGCAGTGGATTTATTGGCCTCTGATACAGACATGGCTTTCAAATGTGAACCTGCAACAGGAGATAAAACATTAAAGTCACATTTACAGGCAATTAAAGTCACATTTACAGGCAACTGTTAACTGACCAGAGCGATGAATGGTAACTAGGGCCGGGTATTGAGTTACTGATTCAATTCGATTCAGATTTGCATGGTGCCGATTCAGTTCGATTTCCGATCATTTAGAGATATTTCAGTTTTAATACCAATTTTGCTGGGTTATGAAAGAGATTTTCACAGAACTAAGAAAGATGAAACTCTCTATCAAAAATGTCAATGTTTACATTAAGAGTTGGCTACATTAATACGGTTGTGGGTGATAATCGCGATCATGCAGATCTAACAGAGGAAACAAGAAATGGCATACATTAAAAGATCGATCTGGATTCTATGACCCGATATCAGATCTGTTAAATGAAGATTGATATGAATCAGAAAATCGATTTTCTTCTGAGACATTGTGCTCATCTCACTTTGGCACTGATAATCAGCAGTTTCTGATATAGCAAGCTGGTCAGTAGCGAAAAAAAAAAAAGTTTATTTATTGTGTAAAGGTTGTTTGAATAAGCTGAATTTTTACATAGGCTACTCTACAAATTGATTAGATGAGACTAAACTACATCGTAAGTAGTCCCTGCTTCATTAGGGAATTAAAAAAATCAGACACTCGATTAATTTGCTGATATTCCGCATGTAATATACATTACTACGTGATGACTTTGAGGTCATTAATAGGGGAAAGGTTACAGTATCACCACATGTACTCTCTCAAAACAAACAGCAAACACAGAGTCATTTCCAGGGAGCATCTGAAGTGATATGAGTCGGCGTCTGGTCTCCCTCTGGCAGCTGCAGTTGCTTCCCTCAATTTTTCCTGTGGTATAGTTTTTTGCTGTTCTTGTTGTTCAAATTGACTTTTCTCTGTACTTTTTTTTTTTTTTTTCGTCTTTTCTCTTTGCACTTCAGCTCCAAACTCCAAATGAGCGGCTGCAGCTGGGACTGCTCTTACTTGGGTTTTTCAATCTTGTCTGAGACTTCACCGCAGGCGGCTTCATTTGTAAAAAAGCCAGTCCGGTGACATCAAACATCGGGGTTCACTCTCCTCATAACTTGAGATCATGTGCACCGACAGTATAGTCCTGCACAGCATCATTTATGTTCTCAGAAATACAAACAAAGAAGAAAATACTAAATTAATAAATAAACACAAACAGATGTTTTATGGCCTGACCATATTATCATCCATTGTCTCACTGTCATTACCTTTTCCTCAGTGGCTAAACATCTAGACCTCCTCTGAGGGTCAGAGGCTTTTCCCACGGTGTTTCCATCTTATCCACTTTTTGGTCATTATCACTATTATTTTTACTGTTATTGTTGTTGTTGTTGATTTTTGGCTCCTCAGCTGGAGTTTCACCGCAGGGTTTTACAGAGTCACTCCTACCTAATGGAGAACATCTGCTCACAGCAGAGTGATGTGTGCCAGAGGTGGGGGGTGGAGTTGGGACAGGAGTCAGCTGCATCTCTGATTTGATTTATTTAATTCTTGTAAGCACTGGCACCAGAAGGACCTCTGAAAAAAGTGCAGAATTTTACATTTAAGATTTTTTTTAAAAAAGAAAGAAAACTTGAGAATAAATATTTAAAATGCGAAAACAGTCGTTTAAAAACTTAAGAACAACCCTTTAAAAAGCATTTCATGACAGCAGAAGTTTAAAGAGGATCTATACAAGTCCCGTCGCGTTTCCGCTGTTCTACTAACCCTCATCCTGGCCATGTGCATTTGTTTACAATGAAGCCGGCGGTACATAACGTTATATATCATATACGATTTTAAGATGTGTATATTTGTGTAGTTTAATCTGTCATAAACAAGAGATTATGGGTTACAGGGTGCGCTTTTGTCACGGTGCCACAGAGACGAGAGCTGGGATGTTACAGTATATGTAATTTATTAAACCATCAAATTTACTCCAAAGCTGTTCAATCAAGGTAAAAACGTAGCGTAGTGAAGCTGAAAATCCTGCATAGTTCCTCTTTAAAAAAAAAAGAAAACTTGACAATGAATATTTAAAGTGCGAAAACACTAGTTGACAACACTTTAAAAAGCATTTCAAGTTTAAGATTTCATGACAGGAGGAGTTTAAAAGCAGGTGATGCAGCAACAATGAAAGCATCAGTGGTGTAATGTGACTTTACAGATGTTGGCTATAGCTGCTCTTATGGAAAAGTCCTGCAGCTGCAGCGTGAAGCTCTTCCACATCAAAGCCTTGTATCACTGTGCATAGACAGACTGTAGATGGCAAGAACTGCTTTATGAATTTTGTTTGGGGCTAGCCTCTTGTTTTTTTTTGTATTACCCATTATCCAGAGTATATTGTATATTGTCTTGATGGAAGCTTTTTGAACTTACAGTAAGTGATGGATAAGAAACCTGGGTAATGACTCTGCTCTGTGACGATGCGGCGGTGGTGAGGAGCAGCTCCACGGTGTCTCAGCAGGTGGAGCGGGTGAAGCGTTAATTGCAGGGTCGTCGGTTTGATCCTTCACCTCTTCTGTCCACGGTGTCAGTGTCCTTAAAGCAAAACAACCCCAATTGCTCTCAAAGGCTTTGTAAGCAGTTTGCATTCATCACACTATTTTTTTTTGCAAGCAACAGCATTTTGCCGTAACTATGAGGAAACCTTTGATCTCGCGCTTTGATGACCTACATAAGATTATATCTGTGAATCCCAATTTCATTGTTTTCTGACACTTGACTTCCCATTAGTTTCTTTTGAAGTTTCTCCCCTCTCTCCTGTCTCTTTTGTTGTATTGCTCTGATATCCCCCTCATCTTGCTTTTATCTAAGGAATGTAGCTGTTAATAATGTAAGATCTCACAGCAGACAGTTGGTCATACCACTCGTGCTCTCCCAGAAATATTAATATGTATTGTCTCTTTTTTTTCTCTCTCTCTCTCTCTCCCTGACAGATTTTTCTGTAGTCTGGTCCAGGGCATCTGCTACCGTCATGTTCAGGAACAGCTTGAAGATGCTGCTGACGGGGGGGAAGGCCAACCGCAAGAGCCGCAGCAGTGGTGAGTCTGTCTTCTCATGCCAACCACAAACAATGACGCATCTGCCTGTCAGCGCACAGAAGGTGTTCACTCGTCGCTGTGGGTTTATTTTTAGGACACAGGAGATAAAAAAAAAAAAAGTATTTTGGTTTGGATTTGGTATAAAGAGTAAGGCGTGACTCCTGAAGACCCCATCAGACGCTTAAAATAGGTCTAAATTTACTCATCAGCTTTAATCTGAATGCTTTAATCGCTGCGCCTCCTGTTGTGAGATCTTAAAGACACCAGAAAAGTTGTGAAGTAAAGTGCATCGGATCGTGGGAGCTGACTCATCGAGAGGTCTCCTCCTCTCCTCCTAAAACAACCAGGAATGAACAGCGATAAAAACTGGTAAAAACACTAAATAAAGCAGGTTTTTTTTTTTTACATGTTTCTCTGAAACTATGGAGATGTCCCAGAGGAGCTGAGAGCCGAGTGTTTCTTGGCTTGTTTCTCATGCTAACTTTAGAGATCCAGATGTTTGATGATTTTAAAATCCTTCATGTGATGGCAAGCCATAGACAGCAGACCTTTATCCTTGATTAAAATGATGGATGAGCTTTCTGGGTTTGAATATTTGGGATGTTAAGTACACAACATCTTACCAAACATAACACAGGTTTAGTCGTTCTTAGAAAAAGTTACATATAAAACCTTAAAGTTTTCCTCTCCGCTTTGATCAGGAACGTCTGTATGCTGTTCAATGAATCGTATATTTGCAGCGGTGGATTTCTGAGCTGCTCTTGATCTTATAGCCTTGAACTCAGCGGTGGTGGTAGTGCAGGAGGTGGAGGAGGAGGAGGAGGAGGAGGAGGTTCACTGGGGGGTTTTGCCTCACCCCTGTTCCTGTTCCTTCCTTCATCTGGCTGATAAGAGCCCCACACTGTTGATGTTAATGAAGGCTTTCCTGTGCTGTGCCATCAGAGCCGTGGTGTTGATACACCCCTTGCAAAGCAAACTCAAAGCTTCCTGCAGCTGTTTTACAGTAAAAAGCTTCCCACTAGTGAGACACTTCTTTTTTTTTTCTTCTTTTTTTTTTGCAGTGGTGAGCGAACCTCAAATCGCTCAACAGGTTAATCCTTAAAGGTCAAACCATACATTTCTTTCACTGCTGTATATACATAGTTGTTTCATACATGTTACAATACACAGGATATCTGCTGCAGGTCTTGAAAAGGCCATAGAGTAGTTATATGTGTGACTGTGGGAGATATGACCTTAGATTGTGCACACAGGAGTCTGTTCATTTCCTTTTTATTGTGGAGTTTCTGTCACCTTGCGTGGGCCTGAGCTGCTGCTGCTGCTGCTGTACTGGGTGACGCACAGGAGTCACATGACGTCGCTTTTCATTGACTGAAAATGAAGTGCAAGTCGAGAATAATTCGACAACAACAATAACAACAGCTGAGAGTCTAGTCACAACGGCAGAGAGCTCACAACACAATTCAGCTGCGGGGAGAGTGAGTTTCCCTCCAAGCAGAAGCACTAAAACACCTTTGTTTGGAAACACTGAGGTCAGTAGATTGTAAAAAATTGTGGAACAAGGATATGAAATTTAAAGCAGGATGTGTAAACTACAGTTTGTGTAAGGAGTAATGGGTCTCTTTGTGTCGGTTTACCCTCTTATTGACACATTGCACATGAATAGACTTTATTTATTTGCTGTGTGTAGTGTGTGTATGTGTCTGCTCTGCTGTGTGGAAAATTTCAAATGCCATTTTTGACAGTGTGATTGTGCGGCGCCGGCTCACAGCTCAACCTTGTGCACCAGCCTTCATCCACACTCAGGTGAATTTTACCTTATTCAAAACCAGGAGCCACATGACACTTTTTTGTTCCTCCACATGCATTACTGCCACTCAAGCCTCATAAAGCTCTCACTTACCAAAGGGCCTTTGATGTGGTATAATCTTAACGCCCAGGAGAGCTCTGACCGCTCATTTTTTAAAAAGGTACGGCCGTTTTTATTCAAATCTAATACGTTTCGTGCTATTGCCTGGTCAGTGTAACAGCCGCCACTCTCCAGTCTCCTCAGGATATAGCGGTCTTTATTACGGTGTGAAAATTTCCCTTCGTCTAGCCGCCCACTCGATTTGCACAGATGAATAAATTTTTTTTTAAAGCCTGGAATATCCCCGACCCATAGTATATTATGTCACTGCCCTTTCCTGCAACTTTACCGCGCAGTGGATGTGTTCAAGGAAAATCGTCACCAAGTCGCCCCAACTTGATTGTTTGACTACAGTTTATTGGTTTGACCAGATGTTTTACAGAAAAGCACTCCGTGTGTAACTTCAGTGGTCGTCATATCATGATCTTAAAATGCATACGAGTTTGTTGGCAGCCTTGGGATGTGGAGTTAACAGCATCGGCGGCTGCACTTCGGTGCTCTGTGTTCAGCTCTTGAACGTTACGATGGTCTATCCATGCTTTTTACACTTCAGGGATATCACTTCATAAAAAATCTCTCATTTAATGTCTTGGCTTCTTGGCTTATTATTTGTCTCACTTGAGTCGACTCCTTTCTTCTCATGCATGGAGCCAGGGTCATCAAAAGATTTTAAGATTTTCTTGTGTTATTGTTATTATTGTTTCTACAGCAACTATTCATGGTGAAATCACACTTTGCTGTCTTGCATTTTACTAAACATTAACACATTTAAACTGCAAAATATGGCAACACAGATCAACTTGTGTCACAGTTTTCCATTTATGCTGCTCAAGATTGTTTCATTCAACATTAATCTGGTTGGACAGCTTTCATACTGTGTATAGACTGTAAATGTGAAAATAAGATAGTGATTCATTCATATACGTTCTGACCTTCACTTGAAGCTTCAAGGCTGATGTGAACTTGCTGTTAGAAAAACCTACTTCCTGTGGCTTCAGTGTGTTTGTGTGTTCATGTGTGAAGTGGCCAGCAGCAGCAGCAGCAGCAGCAGCAGCAGCAGCAGCAGCAGCAGCAGCGTACGACTGGAGTGCCCTCCAGTGTTGTGATATCTGTTGCTGTCACTTTGTGGGGAATCGAGTGCTGCTCTTACAATCTGCCTCATCCACTGAAAACATCTGTATCCGGGGCAGTTTCCTCACACATGCACATGCAGACTGACAACAAAAACCAGCAACGCATTTTTACAGTTGTTAATTAAAGGTAGAGTCTGGAGTTTTGTTCGTTGCAGTTTGTAAACAAAACATTCAAACTCTGCCCCTCCTCTCGGGCTCAACTGTGTAGCCTCTGGTCCTGACAGCAGCTTTTGTCGGGGCCGCAAAGAAAAGGAAATACAGTCCGAGTGAAGCGCTGGAGCCGTGTGCCGATACTTGGCCGTCACCAACAACGGGAGCCTCCAGTGTTATGTTGTAACGAGCAGGAGGGACGTTGTGGTGAGCTGGGAAGCGGGTGTTAACGGCGGATGCTAACTGCTACCGCTAGCCGAAGTTAGCATCGAGCTAGCTCACCACAACGGCCCTAATACTTGTTACCAGTCGAGGCTTTAGTTGTAGTTGATGTCCGGGTATCAGTCCGCGGCTCCAGTGCTTCACTTAGACTGTATTTCTTTTTCTTTGCGGTCCTGACTTCTGCTGCTGAGAGAGGGAGAGACATGCTAGCACTTGCTAACATCCAGGACAGCTAGTGGGGCTAGCAGCCCTCCTACTCTGCTGCACGTAGCTTCACTTGAGCTCTGTCATTGGCTTAAGAGAAAACACAGACTCTCTTGCACCCAGAAACGTCCCCGAGCCCTACAAAACAAAGCAAAAGACCACAATAAAGGCAGGGGGAGGGGGCGCTGCAGACACAGTCACCACCACACAGGACTAGAAGCCCATAGGTGATGATTAAGATGTTTATTTTGGGGCAAAAAACACCAGGCTCAACCTTTAACACTGATGTCATAAATTGAGACCCACCTAGAAATAAATACTCACAATGTTTTGATTTAGCTGCTCCATCCTTTTCAAGGACAAACGGAGGACCGGTTCGAACAACCATGACTTATCAGCTTACGACAGGCAGGGAGCGCTTGAAAGCCGCCACATCCGTCTGCTGCTATACTGTGTGTGTGTGTGGGGGGGGGGACTTGACGTCTTTAAAAAACTTTGCCTCCCCATGCACACGGACGCACAGGCTGATGAAATTTCTCTTTGGTTCAGATGTAAGATCACGAGATAAGACGTTTGTGTCCTCTGTGTTTGATGCCGTTGTGAGCGAGCGAGCAGGCTGGTGTCTTCAGGAGCGACAGAGCTCCATGCTAATCTGAAGACAACAGATGATCCAGCCGTCCCTCTGATCTGCACTGGGGAAATCGTTTGAGCCCCCAAGTTGCTAAGCCGGTGAATGGCATGCTTTAAATAAAAAAAAAAATTGAATAACGCCGATAAGCGGCTCTGATTGCGACGATGAACAAATCTCTGTCACAGGAATAGGGTGTTATCTTGTTTGAAACCTCATTGTGCGGCCTGTTTTGTCATTAATAGTTGGAGTCGGTCTATAAGCCGCTGCCGCTCCTCTCGGTCCGGCCGCTTTGCGATTAATCAGCCGCCATTCAACCTCTGAAGCGAATGTTCACTTGTGGGAGCGAGTAATCTCACACCCTGAGATCCAGGCTGTTTAAACAAAAAAGGACAAATGTCTGGGAGTTACTGCAGCAGTGTTTAGATATCAGATACGCTTTCCTTCTTCTTCGTCTTATTCGTCAAGACACAGATCAGACTCCAGTGTGTCGTTCGTACAGCTTTCTCTCTCTCTGACAAAGTGGCCCATTGTTACTGTTGCCTGCGGCGGTTTCATGTACAACTAACGCTCGCCTGGAATGCCGATATGTGAACAAGAAGGAAAGTGTACCCTCATGGTCTCATGGATATTAACGCCGCCGTGCTGTCGAGCTTTTAGCTGGAAAATAGAGGAGAGCGTCGGCATTTGTTTCATTTTTGTGGTGTTATGGGCACAATTTCGACTCCCTCTTGCTCCCATCAGGAGGAAGGGTGGAGGAGTGAGTCTAGATTTGAAACAAAGTCAACAGCCTGACACGGCAATTACAGTTTATGGTATTGGCTGATTGGAAAATGAGAAATGGGGTTGAGAGGTTGGGCTGTCTGGACAGCAAGCTGTTGCATGACTAATACGCACTGGGATGGGCTCGAGCAGTGGCAGCAGATCAGTGGAGTTTACACACACATGTGCACACACACACACAGGAATGAAAACCAATGTGTACTGTATTATGATGATTTAGTTATATTGCTGACTGGGGAAAAAAAGCATATAACAGACAATACTATACAGTACTACTATACAGCAGCCTCAGTGTTTTATCCTATGACATACTGTCATCCTGCATCATCAGCACCAACGTGGAGAAATCCAATAGAAATGCAAGTCATGCTCCACTTCACTGCACCTTATGTTTAATTTATCTCAGCTGCTGTTGGCACAAAAAAAAAAAAAGAGCCCGAGAAAATTAACTGATCTGGAGCATTAATATTCCAGACTGTACCTGGACCTCGTTATGTCATAAATGGTGGCGAACAGACAGAAACGGGACAAAAAGAGACATCTTGTTCCCCTAATAATATGGGAGCGTGCAGCTGCTGCTGGGGAACTGCTCGCTCACTGCACCTCTGCTTCAAGTCCCTTTTCATTCTTTTCATGGACCTGGGAAAATTCCTGCAGTCGTGTGCTGACATGCACACACACACACACACATAAACACACACATGTTACTGACCGTAAACCGTCCACGCAGATCAGGAGGTTGTGTTTCCTCCTTTACAGTTTTTCAATCAGCAGATGCATTTAGCTGCAGCTTCGCCTTTGAATTAACGGTCTGCACTTACGCAGTGATTAGTCTGCTTTCTTTTCATGTATGTATTACACTTCTGCAAGATCGATGGGTCTGCACTTGACTTGACTTGATCCAAATGGGCTCCTGTACTGTAGATCGGAGGAGGAGGCGCTCTTAATGCCAACCTGTTTAGGATTCACACTGGTTTTTATTTAAGAGCATCCAAAGGGCACAGATGTACTAACGTCATACCTCCTTTTTCTTTTTTAAATAATTCAAATAAAAGGTTAATTAAAAGTCAAGTGTTGTAGAGCTGCGGTTCATCCACGTTCCTCCTCCTTTCAGTCAGACGTGGATCGTTCCAGTAACGCGACAAGTCTAAAGGCAGCAGCAGGTGCTTGACAGGAATCAGATCGACCCCCCCCCCCCCTCCCCACCCCTCCTCTCCTAATCACAGCACTCTAATTGATGGCTCATTTTCCACAGTGGTGGGGAGGAAATCTAATTAGAGATCATCAGATCAGCAAACATGCTTTGAGCTCGAAGGCACGAGGAGTGACACAACAGCCAGGCCTAATGCAGTGTAAACACAATTATTGTCAATCTTAAACTGCAGATAAGCACACGACTCCGGTTAAGTCACATAATGACACGTTTTTTCTTTTAAGATACTCGGTGAAGCTAGATTTAGAGCGTCTCTACAGCGGAGGAAATACTGTAAGTGTTTGCTCCCCTGCTGATTTTTGCCCTTATTTCACTTGATAGTGTAAATTAATTTATAACCTTTACAGTTTATGATATTATTTTGGGATGTTTTGTTGATATTCTGTCTCGTTATGTTCAAAATAAGCTTACCATAAAAACTACAGACTGCCCATTTCTTTATAGGGGAGCAAACTTACAAAATCAGCAGGGGATAGGACACTTATTTTCCCCACTATAGATATATTTAGATATCTTTTATGTGATACAGTAAAGCATTTTATGAGCTGATTAGGATTTGATCCAATGAGAGGAAACTGCTGATTTCAGGCATTTTAAAAGGTGAGGGTGATGTTTTTTCTTTCTTTCTTTTTTTTCCTAACTTTTAATAATTCTGTTTGGCTTTTTGTGTTTTGAATATGACACAGATGCCTGAAGTGGCCCACTTAACCACCATTATGTCGTTAAGTATCCCTCTGCAGACTCATTATAAACCTATAATTATTGTATTCCAAGGATTTTAGTGGTTGCAAAGATTAACAACCAATTTTTTTTTAATACTTAAAAGTGTTGCTAGATATTTTTTTGAAAACCAACATGACGATTTGCGCCACAGTTGGATATACTGTGTGTTTCAGTTAATCTAAAGTCAAATATATATGGATGCCATGTTTTTGAATATGTAAAAAACTCCTAAGTCGACATATACAGGAGCATGTGGGCTTAATGCGTGAACGCTCCCTCTTTTCGCTGCGATGTAAATCAACAGTTAAACCCTGATCTATTCTCTGGTGAATCATTTTCATACTATTTTTGCGCCCGTCGTTTAGTTTATTCTTATGTTTGCTTATGTATCCCTGATTGCTTTTTATCTGCCGTGTACTCTCTGCACTCTAAAATCTAATAAATGCAATAGGCAAAGAAGGAAAAAAAGGAAAAAAAGAAAAACATATATGCAGATGTTGCAAATTTACATATATATTGCTACTTACATGCAAATAAAGCTATGGAATATCCAGGGAACCTTAGAGACTGCACCGACTGCATAGAAATGAATCGTTCCACCCAGCGGAGGATACGATCAGATAGATGTGAGAGGCCACAAGAGGAGGAGCAGCAGCAGCAGCAGCTTAACATGCACTGAGTCTGGCTGATCTCCACGGTGCGACAGATTGGCACCTACTGCTCCACAGAATGTCCTCTTCCTTCCTGTATTAATGAACCCAGGGGGGAAAAAAAAGATGAATGGAGGGATTTGAGTGGATCAGCTCCTGTTAACACACACAGGAACACGTCGCCTGTACTGTACTGCAGAGGGATATCACATTTAGCCTTCGTCATTCACTCCAGACTACAACATTGTAAAGGTAGATCCACTGACATCTTGAGAACTGATTGATGCTGTCTCTATCTTTAGGGCTTTTTTTCTCCATTATCCATTCATCTGCTGATTACTTTCTCAATTAATCAATTTGTTGTTGTTTTTTGGCCTTAAAACGCCAGGAATATTTTTTGATGAATACCCGTCAAACCTCCCAGAAACACTTCAGATGATTTGTTTTGTTTTTTTGTGCAGGCGACAGTCCAGAAAACCAGAGATTAAATTAATAACAACCTTATACAACAGCAAAAAAAAAAAGCAAGAACAAAATCCGCACTTTGAAAAGAAGTGGAATGAGAGACTTTTTGTACAAGTTTCGTCTTGAAAGTGATGAGTAATCAGTTGAATAAGCCGTCAGGTTCATTGACGAGTCATTTCAGCTCTGCTTGATTTGTATTCAGCCGAGGTTTGAGCTGCTCTGTTGTAATAACTCTGGCCGCTGCAGAGTGCACATTCATCTGTAAACTCCTTTTTTTTCTGTTTTGGTTTTATCTCTCGCGCTGCGCCTCAGTAACCTCCATATGTCTAAATTCCCTTTAAACGTGAACATTAAGATGCTGAGTAAACACAGATTGTTAGCCGGCAAAAACAGACAATGAGTCTGTGAATCAATATGGCGCGCAGCTGTCGAGAGGAGCTTTGACCTTTGGTTACTAAGGACAACAGCCTGAGGTCTCCAACCTCCTCCAGCCTGAGCTGTGATGCGTCATTCCTTCCCTCAGCTTTTTGACATTTTATTTTCTGAGCTGCCTTCACGCCGCGGTGATACATGACTGATCCATGCACTGGAGTGAAGTTGCTGAATCAAGGGTCTGTTCCACTGCGAGGTGCCTTCTTATGTAGATATATGCACAAGTATAATCTGTTTGCCTCATCAGAGCTCAGGAGATAAAGTGTTTACGAAACTGTCAGAAAGTGCTTGTTTTCGGCTCTTGAGTTCGTCTCTTCTCCCTTGAGGATCGCCTCGCATAATTTTCTCTTCTCCTCTCTCTGTCTCTCTAGAAAGCTCATTATCATTTATAAAAATCTGTTCAGAAGCTCAGTGTGGAGTTGGTCTGCGAAGGTTTCACGAGTGGCGTTGTGAAGGATCCTCAGTAGGACGACCTCATCGCCTCTTTGGCCTCCCCCCCCCCAAAAAAAACTAATAAACAGGGGAAGTTACACCCCCCCCTCTCCCCCCCTCCTCACCTCAGGTAACCACCCGGTATCGCCAGTGTCAATCAGACGAAGCCGCCAACCTCATCAGCAAGCACTTCGTGGCCTGTGGTTGCTGAGTGGGTAGCCATGGAAACAAAGCCGCAGCAAAAAAAAAAAAAAAAAACGACAAGTGCGCTAAAAGGTCAAAGACAATTCAGACGACCCTTCGAGAGGTCTGCGGGCCGAGAGGCGTCGAGCCCAAAGTGTCAGCGGCGCGATGATGGCGATCGCGCTTCTCCTATCTCTGTGGAGTGTGGGAGGCACTTATCATCACGGCTCAGTGGCGCTACTTGATGCGCCGCATACCGGCCTGGTCACGGCCACCGGCGTGCCTCCGCTGAGTGACCTCTTCAAAGTCCTTCAGGCTCAAGAATGTGAAGGCCCCCCGAAAACCTCCTCTAAGATCTCTGAGAGTCACGGTTGCGGCAAGATGACATGGTCGAAATCGATATCACGGTATTAACGAGTGACCTAAATCTTACTTAAGCGTTTCCACTGAAGATCAAACACCTCCGTCCTCCACACTCGTCTTGTTGTGTCCTCCTCTTCTACAGTAGTTTATCTGCCAGCTGAACTCCTAATACTCACACACAACAACAGTGGTGGAGAAAAACTTGAATTAATTCACATTTTACCGTGCATTATTTTCCTGGAAACGTGGTTAAAAGTTGAACCAGAGTCGGATATCATGACTTAAATGTGATATTTTAATAGAAACGCAACATAATTGATGTTTTCAGTAACACTAATGCTTTTCCCCTCGATGATGAGTCACTGAGGAAGGGGTTGTTTATTTGTGTTTGTCCTCTTCATCTTAATTGTCCATCTTTATAAGGTACACGCAACACTTAAAAGATGAACTTTAAAGGCGGCAGGACGCCATCATCATCATCATCGTAACTGTTGAATAAAAAACACAATACCGTCAAGTGCATTCTTTGCTGTAATAGCGGGGCACTTGTTGCTGCTAATAGTGCTCAGCTGCACATTGTTCCTTTTGTATCAGCATCGTCGCAATAATCACATTGAAGCACGTCCTCTAATGGCTTTTTTTTTTTTTAAACCATAATACACTCCGATGTGGGAAAAGATGGCGTGAGTCATGTCTGAGTTTGCTGTCGAGCCACCACCAGTCTGCTCTCTCACTACTGGATTGATTGTCATTATAAATCTGCATTAAAGGCCTGATGCGTGTCTAAAAATCAGCACAGTGCATGTTAGACCCCAGGCTGTCCTCAGCAGCAGGTCTTTGAACGCCCCATGGAGCCTGATGGTGGCGGCGGCAGCGGTTTTGATGCTTTTTCTCGCCGTATTCTGAGTAATTTCACTTTTTCTTTTTTAAATATATAAAGCCAGTGGCATTTTAAAAGGAGACCGGTTGCTGTGTCTGCCTCATGCAGCTAACCGTGCTTTCCAGTTCTGGCTGTAGGGAGTGGGCAGCATGAAGCGTGGGTAAAGTAAGCGCTGGTCTAACCTCTCCTCCTCTCTCTTATCGCAACGTCAATAGTGGGAACTCTCACTCCGTCTCCATGTGTCCGCTCCACTCACTTTCCTGCCTGTCCCTCTATGGCCCTCTTTTCCTCTTTTTGGGTTTCCGTACAGCGAGTTTCCTCATTTCGCTCTGACTTGTGTGTTGAACATCTGTACAAAAAGTAGATTATAATGCGGCTGTTGGGTCTCAGATTGGATCTGTGTCAGGCCTCTACTTCACGTCCACTGGCTGGATTAAAGGGGACGAGGTGTGACTGATGTTTCGCAGTTACAGTCGTCTCGCTGTGACCTAGATCTGGTGTCCTTTTCCTTGGTGGCAGGCAGCTGAGATGGATAATGTTGACGATGTGGTGTTTTTTTATGGTCATGGAAAGTGATAGGCTTCGAACATGTGATCACTGCTGCATCATTTTGAATGATTGTTCAAGTTGTGAATGAACACATTTCTCTATTGGAGCAATCATTCTGATTGGTTTAAAGCTGTATTCTGATTGGTTGGTTGGTTGGTTGGTTGGTTGGTTGGTTTGTAATCCCATTGTGATTGATCTTTTTAATCATGTGCATCCAGCAATCAAAATAATACCACAAACCAAAACCAACCAATCAAAATGCATGTACAGCCAACCATTAAGAATAAGACTATAAACCATGCAGCCAATCGGAACATAGCTAGAAAACGACCAATGAGAAGAACACAGCCACAAACCTACCAATCAGAACGCAGCTACAACAATTAATCAATCGTTCCAAGTATAGATCAGTTAACACAGATTGGTGCGTTACCTGCTGTGAACATGCATATAAACTGTGTGTTTGCTCAGACGTCTGTTTACATAATTCACATGGTGTTACCTTGTTCATTCGGAGGCAGTGTTGCATTTACTGAACCTGTTTGGACAGGAAACTGCATTTTCAGCTCCTGAAACCTAATCTTGATGAGAACATTAATTCAAGAAATAAATAAATAAACCTGAAATAAGCTTGAAAGCACTCAGGGAGCATGAGTATGTACTTTTGCAGAGTCTCAATCTGCTGCTTTAAAAAAAATGCATCTAAAACTACTGTAATTACTTGTTCCTTGGCCTTTGGTTCAACTCTCTTGCAGACTTCATTCACATTTTTTTAAAAAGCTTAAGAAATGGCCTGCTAATGAAGAGGAACAAATGGCAGAAAAAAAATGTAACCTCATCCGTGTTGATACTGTAATACCCTTGTTGGGTTTTACAGGACTCACTCTGAAAAATTCCCGGATTCAATTTCACAACCAATTAACATGAAAGAATGTCACATTGTGGTCGACAAAAGGCAAAAAAATGCATTAAGACCCTTTTGAACCGCATGGTCCCAGTCCTGAGGAGCGCTCCCTCTCCCTCTCTCTCTCTCTGTGTATTTGTAACCCAGGGCAGCAGATACACTCAGCATGTAGAGGTCTTAAATGTAAGTATCTCTGCAGGCTGCGCTGGAGCCGCTGTTTCCCATAAGCCCTTGCTCTGTGGCCCAACACACAACAACACACACACAAGACAATTTCATGAATCTCCACTTCAGAGACGTGTTTCTGCTGTAAGTCCCTGGTGGGCGCCCATGCAGCTCCCTGGTGTGTTAACGTATGTCTCTGTCTGTGATATTGGATCTTTTTAACATGTCGCCTATATCGATGGAGTCCAAAGCTGTAAAGAGGAAGAGACTTTAAACTGTCTCTTCTGTGTGACTGAAATAGAATAAAGACGCAATTGGAGACATGGTGCATTGAATGTAGACTCAGGAGAATATAAAGTAGACTGTGGTGCATAAACCTGAGGACCCCTGACGTTACAGTGGTCTTTTACTATGTCACTATTATTGTATGAGGCAGTAATTATGGTCTTTATTCTCTTGCATTCGAAGCTGAATGAAAAGCAGAAGTTTGGACTTGACAATCAAAGGAAAATGTGTTTAAACCATAATAAACAAAATACAATTTATACCAAACATAATCACCAATCTAAGTAAACTTGTGGCAAATTAAAAAAAAAACTGATGATGTTACCATGTGAGGTTTAATCAGAACTAAGATATTGTAGAAAGTGGCATTAGTTTTAATGGCTTCGACAAGCTCAAAACAACTTTTAATGGCAGAAAAAGTCAGACCACACTTGGTTTTTTTTTTTTTTTAGCAAATTTCAAAATCATGGCGCCGTCTTTCCTTCTACGATCTGTTTCCCAGAGCAGTGGTTTTTAAAGCTGGGGCCGTCAAGGGGTGACAGGAGGTCCTCAGCAAATTGGAGGGAAGATGAGAAGGAATGCAGATAACAAAATAAAATTGAATTATTATCTTATTTGGGTCATTATTATAAAATATAATTTATGCTAATATAACATATCAAAACCTTTTTTGCCATGCTCATCCTGCTAATTGCCTGCCAGTCACAATATCATTCATGACCTCATAAACTGTTAGTGTTGACCCTGTCCTGTTCTTGATACGTCATGAGTGAGAGTAACGGCTGGATTCCTATCAGCTTCTTTGATTACTTGGTCTTGGTTTTCCATCGTTAATGTTTTTAACGCGACTCTTGTGCTCCTGTGAGTGACAGGTCTAAATGTCTGCTGTGCAGGGAGCACATTTACCCGGCAACAGGTTCTTATTCTCCTCAGTCAACCCCTGAAATGAATGTAGAGGAGCAGTAGAGAGAAACTGTCATTTATATAGATTAGAAGCTATGATTTAAAACTGCTTTGATGTGTTTTTAATAGTGATTCATGGTGGAAGTGTGTGTTTTTTTTTTAAGTGTAATGGAAAACAGATTGCCGTCAGTTGCTCTCGGTTCTTTTCTTCAGGCCACATCAGGTGTTCGTTTTTTTGTTGTTGTTATTTTTGAGCAAAAAGTCGATAATATACCAACTGTGCACCACCTGTCAGGCACCTGATGGCAGCTATAGCAGGTGAACAAAGTGAAGCATTCAGCAGCGATAGAGCCAGATAATTTCCCTCTGGAGTCGGTGGAGACCCAAAACGGAGCTAAAAGAAAAGCTGGTCAGAAATAACAAATTCACCACATCGACTTTGAATGATGATAAATAATATATCAATGTTTACAGTTTGTTGCTGCTGCCCCTAAGTGGCCAAAACAGTTAGATAAAAAAAAACACACACACAGGCTTATAATTGATGCTGTTGCGGTTTAGAAATTGCTGTTTCAAATCGCGATTTTGATATTTATAAAAAAAAAAAAAGAGCTGTTCATCCTCAGCATGACAGGAAGTAGACGGAGCAATTACCCTGACGGATCACTGGCTTTGAAAGAGTTAAGGAATTCAACCATGGCTGAAAGGAGAGAGAGAGAGCGAATGAGGATGAGGGAGTTATTGCCGCCAGAGAGCCAGAGTAGGAGGAGGAGGAGGAGGAAGAGGGGGGAGATGAGAGCGAGAAAGAGTTGCCTGTCTGCCTGCGCGCGCGTGTGTGTGTGTACGTATGCGTGTGTGTGTAAGCGCGGCACAGTGAGTGTATGCGTACTGACACCTGGCGCTCGCCCTTCCCCGCTGCTCACATTGTGGAGAGCTCTCTGCCTGTCTGGGCTATTCTTTACCTCCCTCTCTCTTTCTCTTCTCCCTCTTCTATTCCCTTCCTCTATTTTCTGTGCTCTTCTCTCTCTCTCTCTGCCTTTTTTTCTTCCTTCCGTGTTTTTTTTTTTTTTTTTTTTTTGCCTTCCCCTCTCTGTGCCCCTACAGTCTCCTCTCCTTTTGTATAGGATCTCTCTCACTATGGTGCAGGATTTTTATTGCCTGGGCAGACGAGGCGCTCGACTGACAAAGGTGAGCCGGATGAAACGGGGCTGGAGGATGGATGGATGGATGGATGGATGGAGATGTGAATGCTGGGATGTAATGTGTGAATGCTGTTGTGAACATATAAGGAGTGGTGGAAACCGGCTTTGGAAAGAGCCGCTATTCAGGAGGATTCAGCTGTTAATTGTTTGCCACTATTTTAGTCGTCTCTGTTTCTCTTTCTCTCTCCTGGTGCAAGTCTGAGCAGCTCTGTGTTTCCAGAAAGCCACTGTGTAGGCGTCTCAGTGTGCACTTTGAAAGGTGAAGGGCTTAAGTGTGTGATTTAAGAGCAGTGTTGTTGACTGTATGTCTTTTTTTTTTTCTTCTTCTTCTTCCGGCGTCAGCAGCATGTGTCTTCTTCAAAGACTGATTGATTTGTTGTTTGCTCTGTTTTCTTGGCTGCACTCTGCCTGGTGTCACCTTGACCCAGGTGGTTGGGCTTCCTCAGCCGGCATCGTGCCACACCTTGGAAACCCTGTGTGTGTGTGTACTGCTGTGTGTATGTGTTACTTGTAGATATTCAGTGAGAATAAATCTGGAGTAGAGGGAAGTGGAGAGGAGAGGCTGTGGTGTCTGACAGATGGCCATTAGAGGAGAAAATTGTGCGAGCGACAGAAATGAAAGATCAAGTGTGTCCTGACGGTGATTCACTCTGTTCCTCATGAAATGTCTGTCGCTCTTTATGTCCTCAAGTTTATTAATAACTCCCAGTCTCTCTCTCTGCTTGCTCCTTGGTGATTGCTCTCCTCAGGTTTATATACTGTACCACCTCTCACTTGCTCTCACCTCTCCATCTTCCTGCCCCTCATCCTCCTCTGCATCTACCCCCACCCCCCTCTCCTGAACTGTATCAAATCTAAAGTGCTGACCCTAAAAAAAAAAAAAAAAAAAAACACTCCCCACTGTGCTTCACATTTCCTCCTCACTATGTTCACTTCTTCATCACCTCATTAATAAAACTGCTTTTCACATATCAATATATTCGTGTCTCATTATCAGTCTTGCTGGTATAATTCAGAACTTTTATGAGGGACATTTCTTCTGATAACACTGTGATTACTGAGCAGACAATCCAAATGATTACACACTATTATATATTTCAAGCTATAGCAGTTCCACATTGTGCAGGTTGTTTGGCCAAAATCTGACCCAGAAGCTGTTAAACTTTATCCTTCATTATGTGTAATTAGTCAAAAAAAAGTCAATAATAAGCAGATGAAACAGATTCAATAAAACAAAGAAACAAGAGAAGCTGAGATTTTTGGTTTAGTATCACAAAGAAATCTACAAATTCTCACAATTGTTTTGCACATTTGCTTGAAAAAATGCCTTAAAATGATTAATTGAAAGTCAAAAATGAATGCCGATTCATTTTTCTGTTGATCATCTTGGCAATAATTGATTTACTGTAGTATTTCAGCTTTGCCACGATTGATTTTTTTTTTTGTTTACTAGAGAGAAGCATTTGATGGATTTGTGTAACCAGGCTACTGTCCCTTTAAAGATGATGATGATGACAGTGATGACATAAGAATCATCATAAGAAGCCGGATATATTTCATGTCTTTCCAATATTTTTCATTTCAGCTGAGTTATCATTAAATTTATGCTGATTTAGTTACTCGTGTTATTTTTTGCTTGGATAACAACATGGGCTCTGATGATGTTTCATCCCGAGCATCAGAAAATAACTATTGGCACCAGTGTCAGGCGCATCTGAAGATTTCTAAAGATATCGAGCCAGTCATATCCTTCCTCTGTCACTCTCTCTCTCTCTCCCCCTCACTCTGTCATCACTTCACTTACTGTTACTGTTCCTCCTCTCTCGCACTCTCTTGTTACTCTCTCTCTCTCTCTCCCACCTACTCTGATATTTCTGGAGAACAAAAGGAGTCAGAGGAGAGGGAGATGAAACAGTAGAGCATGGGGAAGGCTTAATGTACCCGGCCCTGCGTAGGCTAATGAGTCTTCACCACTCCATCCCCCATCTCTCTTCCTCCCCTCCTCCTCCTCCTCCTCCTCCTCTCACCTCTTTCTCAGGTCCCTCTGTCTCCATTTATCTACATCATCTCATAACCAAACTTGTCCACCTCAAAGCCCCCCTACCCCCCCCTTTAAAGTAATTTCCCACTCTGTCTTTGTTCCTCTCCATTCATCACTGCTGCTTCTGTTTCTCCTCCTTCATCCCTTTTCATCAATCCATACGCTCTAACATTTTCATCACAGCTTCTTCTTCTTTTTTCTTTCTTTTTTTCTTCTTTTTCACATCCATCCTCTCTCTTTTTCTATTTTTTCATTCCCATCTGGAGTGGTTATTTTCTTACACCCCCTCAAGTCCCACTCATTCCACCCATTCATCATCCATTTATTCTCCTTATAACAGGTGCTAACCATTTGCCATTTCTGATCTACACTTTCATTTGTTTTGTTTCTTTCAGTCTTTCCATTCCACTATCATGTTTTCTTATTTTTTTTATTTCACTAGTCCCTCCCCTGGCATACCTCACACTGACACACACTCACTCATATATATATATAGACCCCAAATCCTCCATAAACAAAAACAGCCTGCAGGATTGTTCAATGGCTGTGTGAGAAATATGAAATAACATGGTCGTTGTGTTGTTGGTGGCCCATTTAAATTTTTGATGCCATGCAGGACTTATCAGTGCCCCCTCCCCACCCTCAGCCCCTCTGCAGAGGCTTCCTGTTGTTCTTGCCAGTCGGGAAACTGGGCTTTTCATTGTGCCTCTTGATGTGGATGGGCTCATTATCGCTGCTCAACGCTGTGTGGCTTTGAATAGCAGGAAGTGCCCTTGCTAGCGGAGCATTCGGAGGGATATTGTGTCGCCTCGCGCTGCAAGATAAAGGCAGCAAAAAAACAAAAACAATAACACACAAGTGTTGCATAAGTGAGCAGCAGCAGCAGCAGCAGCACCGGTTCACTTCACAAGATCTGCAAATTTGCTGAGGACCGTGTAACAGCGAGGCGTGGACTGTAAACCCACGCCAGCTGTGTGTCCAAATGCGTCTCGGCGACTGTCTCAGATATCGTTAACATGCCATCGCTGGATTCAAACCTACAGTCTGTCTATGTCTGTACTTGTCTGTCTGTCTGTCTGTCTGGTCCCCTCCTCCTCCTCTTTCTCTCTTTCTCTGGCAGCCATGTTTTCCACTCTCAATAGCTCTTACTCCTGCTGACATTCACTGGGAGGACAGGATTTATCAGGCCCCCCCGGATAAATGTATCTGCCTTGACAGGTCATATGATGGTGACACACACACACATACTCAGACTAACACACGTGCACATACAGTATGCAGATATTACAGGTTTATCCCCATGTGTCCTGAAACAGTTGGGAAAATAATTTGGTCATTTATTCATTCTTAAATCATTTTATTCAAGGAAAATGTCAAACATCCACTGGTTGTATCTTCTCAAATGTAAAAAAACAAAAGCGATTTATTGCTGTTAATGCTTGATATAAGAGTCTGTGTCGACTGATTGACTTTCGGAGGCAGCTTCAAGTGGTTAATTAGAGGAACTGCAGTTTGCAGCACTTCCCTGTTGGCTTAATTTTCCAGCCTCATGGAGTTAGTTGTTGCTTGGCAACAACAACAACAGATCATGCAAATAAACAGACTGCATGCCGCCTGTCTGTCATTCTGTGGAAACAGTCGGTTAACGAAAAAACCTAATCAGCAACTATTGCGATAATGAATTAAAGTCACGTCCAGGTTCTTAAACATGAGGGTTTGATGTTTGCATCTCTGTGTTGTGGACTATTGGTTTGACTTCCTGTTGTGAGCTTTATCCTCTATTTTCTGACATTCTGTCGACCAACAAATAAAAAGCATGATTGAGAAAGTAATAGAACTGATAATGATGATAAATAAAGTCAATATAATCAATAAGAACACACCCAAACCGTATAAATGTACCCAGCTGAAAGGCAGCACATGAAAAATTTATGCAAGACCCACATAGTGGACCTGCCAAAAACAATACTTGTCTGTCACACACAGACACACACACACACACGCTCGCACATTGACCCATATCCTGGGATTTGTGACCTTGTTTTTTTTCATCCATTGAGTTTTCTATAGTCAGCATAAACACCGGTTTGCTGAATCCATGTTTTAACAGACAGTGTTGTTGTTGCTAGTGAAGTTGAGTTGTTTTTCATATTAAATTAAATTCTGTACAATAACCAATCTTTACAAATAGATGCAGAAAATTAAACTTTAAACGAGTTGTGAACATCACTATGTGTGATCTAGATCAGGTTGGAGCATTTGCATACATTTTTTTTTTACACGTCTAAATATAGCCACATACAGTACCACACATACTGTAATATAGGGTGTAGCTGTCGTATTAATGATAAAAGATGCAGCCACATATAGTATAGCCTACTTTCTCCTCACCATGTGTAAAGTGTTGGTGTCTGCTGTGCCACTGCAGGCTCTACAATCCCCCGGTCTCTTTTATATTTAATGCGTATTTCATTATTCAGGCCTGCTTGTTTGCAGTTGTAGGCCCATCTCCTTTGCAGTTTCCATGTCGTGTGTATTCTCTCTCTCTGTGTGTATGTAGTCGTTTGCCCCCCCAACCCCCACCCCTCTGCTCTCTCCTATCGTCACAATGACACTGAGAACAGAGTGAATTATTGCATTGCTGTGGGCAAGCAAAGGATAAGAATAACAGAGCGCAATGAAAGAGGGCGCAGCAGCAAGGACAGCCTTCGTCTCCGTCTCTCTGCTTCACCTCCCTCCGTCCTCCGTGCTTCGTCTGTTACTATGGCCACAGTCAATGGCCACCTCTCCTCCTTTTTGTTTCTCCCCATCTTCCTCCTCCTCCTCCTCCTCCTCCTCCTCCTCCTCCTCCTCTCCCTAATTGTTACCCCCTCCCAGGTTGAAAGCTCTGCACTCTGATTGGAAAGAGGAGGAAAAACAAAATGACACTTTGCCCGTCCGCCGCTGGCCTTTTTCTATCCAGCATCAAACACCCTCCTTTCTTTTTTTTTTTTTTACAGTGGTGTTTTTATGCTTGTGGCTATTTTGGAGACAGTGTGTGTGTTGGGCTTTTTTTTATCTGTTGTTTGTTTGGCATTTAGCTGGTGCTTCAACAAGGAGAGGTTGCACACAAAGCTCACAAAGCATTAAATCATTATATTGTAAATTATATGTAAAAGTTTTGTGGTTCTATATGAGGTGGGATCCTGTCAAAACATGACTCACTTCAGAGTTATAGCTCTCCCAAATGAATATCACCAAATGGCCACTCAAACAGGAGGATTTACATTAGTCATACAGCTTTCAGAAAAGAGTACACAAATTTAAATTGTTATGTATGAACCAGTGAGAGAGGAGTCACACTTTAAATGTGCAATCATCATGCACTAATCCTTAGCTGCCCCTATGGATTGTTTGTTTGAATTTCATTACTGAGCTTTGCATTATAATTCAGAGTTGCATGGCGGTCTGTTGCTCTAGCCATCAAGTTGTTAAAATCTAATTTTCTTCCAGAAAGGCCGAGGTAAACAGCGGAAGACAATTGGCTGCTGATGGTGTCTTCAGAGCAAACTAATGCATAACTTTGCAACAAGTGACGGCTGCACATCGCTAATAGAAAAGCAGTGATGGTTGTTTTTTCCGGCGGAGTTGTTGATTTTTTTTTTTTTTCTTTTGAAGCAAACATTTCCGAATCCCCTTGAATATCATCATTGGTGTACTTGATCTTCTGAGGAGCTAATTCATCCTCAGAGGAGCTGGCAACGGCGAGATTAGGGTGTGGTACAAACTTCTCCTTCCACGTCTGTGGTTTTGTTGTGAGGCTTACAAATCCCCACAGTACAGAGGAGCCCCCTAAGAAGCAGGAAAAAAAGGATCAAATTCACCTGCGCGCATCTTTAAGCCGCTGTATGGTAAATAGCTCTGACTGTCATTCACAGAGGCAGTAATTTGAAAGGCAGTAAATACTTTCCACCATAATGAACAAGCAGCAGCTGCAGCGGAGGCTGTCCCCTGTGTGAATTTATCAGGATTCCTGCCTTTTCTCATTAAACACTCCTCTTTGGTGCATCTGCAACCTTAGCAGGAGTCACACACACACACCCTTCGCCTCACTGTAGACACTACAGCCCGAGGTCAAAGGGAACGAGAGGTGAAACTGCAGACGGAGACGTGTCGGCGCTGAATGTAAAACTGAAACAAGGCAACAGAACAGGCTGAGTGCAATCCCTCCACAGCAGGTGCATTCATTCATTGTGATGGTGAAACTGTTTGACTGTCAACAGAAAAATAATGTAGAGTGCCGTTTACAAGAACTAGGAAGATAACTACTACTTGAGAAATTAGTGTGTGAATCTTAACAATGACAACAAAGGCCGTACTGTTTGAAAATATGAACAAATGCGTGAGCAAAGCAGACAAACAATGCTCTGTTCGAACAAAATAATACATTCAATACATTTTTTTCCTTCTTTCTTCACTCTGAGAACTGGCTGTTCTACACTGGCACAAAAACTACTTCTTTACATCCATATTCCATATGGATCATACTAACTAGCTTCGGTCTATACTATACTAACTTTAGCTTCGGTCTATATAAGCAGTAGCACGGTATCATGCCTGCGGCCATCAAGTGTTCATTTATCTTTTTAAGAAAAAATAAACATGAATCATTATAAGGTTAACTGGAAACTGGAGTGTGTTTTAACCAACTCACTAACAAGATTAGTATTAGCTTGCTAGCTAAAGCTGATTAGCTCTACCCAGCTACTGCTCTCATTCAAGACAGATGATCAGTTTTCAGATCAAGGAGCCATTGTTTTGCGTAATAAAGTTCAATTCATTACTCCTTTTCATAACTGTGGATGTTTTACGTTTGAAATTCATTACAGAAAAAAATGTAAATTGAATGTATTATTTTGTTCTAACAGACTGGTGCTTGTTCATATCTTCACTTGATTTCTAACTGAAAACTGTTGATCTAGGCTAATTAGTAGAGCTAATCAGCTTTAGCTAGCAAGCTACTGTAATCTTGTTAGCTCTGTGAATTTTAAAACATAGCCTACTAAAAACGTTGCAGATCAATGCCGACTGCGATCATAACCGCAATCTGTGACTGCAGTGCATTATGGTAACTTACCATCGGTTCCGCATTGTGGGGCATGCGTCCACTATTTATAGGCCTACTCACGCCTATTCGGACAGCACTACAAAATGACAGTCCTAGATCTAGTCCTACTATAGTGAGTGGTTGCGGACACAGCCATGGATGTATAGGTGAAGTACAGTAGTTTTTGTGCTAGTGTGCCACTTGTCATGTGTGCAGAACAGATTGTTTGGCTGCTTAGCTGACACATTTGTCATATCTTCAAACAGTAGGCCTATAGTATTATCATTGTTAAGAAATTCATCTTCTTAGTGAGTCTGACGAGAGTTGTTGGCTCATTAAGTTTCCATCACCTATTTCTATTTGTTATATTAAAAACTGAACGACTATTTCCTGTGTTGAGGTGTTTCATTTCTCGGTATGTGTCACCCCAGCTGTCTGAGCCTCCAGAGTCCTCCAGGTGCCAGAAGCTTCTCTTATCTTTAACGAGTCTGGGGTAGTTTAAAGACAGTTTTCTTGTTGTGAATTTAGTCTGAAGACATCACCTTGGGCTATGTGAAATTGCAATAGGTGTTTGTTTTTTTTTGTTTTTTTAAATAGGCTATCTCCTGACATTTTATAGATTGAAGCTTTAATCTGAAAAAATACTAATTGACAGATTGAATCAGCGTTTTGATGAAGAGAGGGTTTTTTAATTAAAATTGGAAGCAGGGGTGATGGGGAAATGTCAAGGGGAGGTGGTACAGGTGGAATGCCGGCTGTTGTTTTTTATGTGTGTCATTGTCAGAGATTATAGCCTAAATGTTAAAAAAACAAAAGCATCATTCCTAACCGGAACACCTGGAGGCAGACCGGGAGCATTACCAGCTTTTTATGACTCCGCTCATGCTCTTACTCTCTGAGTCTCAAGGCAGCAGCCAGAGCAAAAAAATCCTTATAACACTTCCATTTCCGTTTGGTTATTTTTGCTGCATGCTTTTCACTTCTCTGCTCTGTGATGTAACCCCAGTGGTGTGTCAGACTGAAGGTAGGAGATGCTTGATGCAGCCTGTCTTTGTTTTCCAGACTCTTATTCACTAGGCTAGGTTTTTTTTTTTTTTTTGAACGAAGGCCACCCACTCAGTGCTGCGACAGAGCTTTTCTCAGCGTCGGATGGCAGTGTAGGAGTCAGGGCATATCACTCCTTTCTCTTTTTTTCTCCTTCCTCTCTCTCATTCTCTCTTTCTCTCTCTCTTCCACACATTCTCCATCCCTCCCTGCTTCCTCCATCATAACACCTCCATCCATCCAGGACACTGCTGAGTCGTGGTGCTGTCAGCCAGAGCCTGACGCACTCAGCCACTCACATATGCGTCACCTCTCTGGCCCGCCGCCGCCGCCGTGCTGTTCACTGTCCTCCAGATACACCTCGGTGGCCAGGGTCACAGGCTCGGGGGCTTTTCTGGAGGGTGGGAGGGGAGGAAATGTTATTTTTAAGCCAAGGAAATACGTCTTTTTCTTTGCTTTGAGAAGATGATGCACCACTGTACAGGTGTACTCTTGTACTGTATATTGAAGGTATAGCATGCAGTTAGAAATGATCTTTTATACTGTAGCTTGGCCAATAGCTACTGTTACAGCACCAACATTGATATTTGCAAGTTTAAAAACATCTGAGAATTATATATTTAACTGTTTTTTGCCCCAATAAACACATAAAAGGACATTTTATAAATTTGAACAGGCATTTCTTATTACTAAACCTATTAGTCAGTATAGATGCCAATAAGGTAAGATAAAAATCATCCTTTATTTGTCCCACAATAGGGAAATTTACAGTGTTGCAGCAGCAGGCAACAATGAAAGAATAGAAGAACATAAATATAGAAAAAGAACAATATTCCAGCAGTGTGTGACAATATACAAGAAATGATAAATTGTGTACAGATATAGGCTACTGTGCGCTACTGTTTATACTATCCGCACAGTTAAAATCGTGGCTAATATGGCAAATTTAAAACCATTTACCACTGGTTTTAACTTATTTTAAATGTATAGCCTATTACAGTATGTATGTACTAATCGTGCATGTGGTAACAGGATGTAATGCAGTTGTGTTGCACATTTAATTCATGTATTACTTTGAACTCGTGAGCATAGAGTGGCTAATTTAGCGGCTAAAATCCTAAATATTTCCCTCAGAAGTTGGTGAAGACCAAAAACAGAGCTATAAGAGAGGGAATATTTGACTTTGTTCCACCATGACTCCAGATAATCGATGATGTTGCCTGGACATGTGAATAAACAACTGTTTACTTATTAACCAACAATATATTGTGGTATACCTTTGAAGACAGCACTGATTTACAGTTTGCTTTAGGCAGGTAAACCCGACATGCATGAGCAATAAATCAGCCGCAGATACGAAAACACAGATTCATCTAAATGATCTACAGTGCTGTTTTCCGAGAAATTAAATCGTCTTTGTTTAGGTTGTGACTTGGGTGCCTATTTATGTTTTTTTTCTGCTTGGATTTATATTGTGTATATATGCAAATTAGCCCCAAAATGTAAGCTGCGCCATATGTTAGTGTGTGCTGGCTGTTAAGCTGGAGAGTATTTGAATCCCACAATTTGTTAGCACCGTGTTTGATCAGAGCAGAACCAGTGAGCGCTAATTGTGATGTATCATCTCTTTTTATTTTCTGATAGTCTTCTTGTTCCACGCTAATAAAACACTGTTGTTCCTCTGATCTTGTCCTGTTGTGCTGGTGCTGCAGCCAGCGGCGCCGGATTCATTGTAGAGGTGGGGGGGCCATGGAGGTTGGGTTGTTACGGGGCATAGATTTACACACTCACTGTCGGTGCAATAGTCATATTGTAGCGTCCGGCCGTGATGCGTAATACCAGCATAATGCGTAATCCCCCCCCCCCCCCCCCCCCCCTCCTCCGCCAGCGTCTCCCAGACCCTCATGATACCGTAATTTATCAAAAAAAAAGAAGAGAAAAAAAAAGAAAGCCCTGTACTCCGGTCTCCTGTTCTGGTCTGGCCGCCGGTTTGAGTAAATAAAATGTTGTGAATACTACACCTCTTTGAGCAGTTTCTATAAACTGCTAGGTTCTCAACGACCCGACCCGGTCCGATCCAGGTGTTGAAGCCTGGACCTGATGCAGCCGGACTCACGAGCAGTCTCTCGGCTGGACCACGGCAAAAATAAAAAAAAATAAAAGAACCCCGTGGTCCGACCTGACCCAATTTTTTTAATCAGAATTTTAATAATAGAAAACATCATTTGTGAATTTGAGATCTCTAAAATATTAGTAGGCTAATGTTACTTTTACCATGCATTTAGATTTTCTGTAGGTAAATTAATCATCATGGATCAAGCAGAAAATCAGCCTTTGTAAAAGCCGAAGTAACAGTTTATGAGCACTCAGGTCTGTGGCGCATCAGTCTGCAGCAGCTACTTTTCACCTCTTTTCTTGTCATTCATGTTTTAATAATAGGAACAATGCTTAAGGACAACGCCTGCTAAGACAGACGTTTGGACTTTATGTAGCTAAATAACTTTGTCTCAGTCCGTGACTGTGCTCGCTTCAGCTGTTATAGACCACTCGGGCCAGCTGTGGTTACAATGTTTCAATTTTATTGTTTTCGCGCATTTCTTCTTTTTCTCACAAGTTATGGTTTTTACTGGCAAAACGAGCCAGTTAGAAATGAATAAAGGAAAAGAAAAAATAATATCCAGGAGACTTTGTCCCGTCCTCAGGACGTGCGCGAGGGAGGATCAGCTGGTGGCTCAGGTCTAGTGATGTCATGGCTGTCAGCTGCACATCTGTCAGCAGGTCCGCTCAACCACTCCACACACACTTCACAAACTTTAGGAATGAGCTAGATGTTGATTCTGTAAACAGACAGTGACATGCTGGAAATAAGCAGACACCATACTCGCCCTCGTTAATATTGATTATTGAATTACGTAACGTCATAAATCTCTCGCCGCTGTAGTCCGGTTCATCACCTGTCTCTGTGGGTGTGTAGGCTATCTCCAGGTGAAACAACTGTAACAACTGTAAATCACCTGGTATTGATAATAACTAAAGGTATTTATCACCAAAGCTGAACTAGGCTATTAACACGTCAGGTTAATTAATCTTTTCCTCGCATTTTTTCAAAGTAAACCTCCCTTCGCTCACCGGCAGAGCAGAAGTTGCACTTTCTGAGATGGTGCACTAGGTCCACAGTGTTTGTGGATGAAGCCTACAGGATGAGAAGGTGACGAAGGTGAAGGTGATAATAAGCGGAGGGAGGACGACGGAAGCTAGAGAAGCTCCGTTCAGCTGTGCATTCACGTGAGCACCATATAGCCGGAGAGACTTGAATTGGGACTATTTACTGGGCTGCACTACAGGCAGAGTAGCATTAGATTTGATTTAAAATGAAAGATTCTTCTATGTTTTACTGGTTTATTTCATTTGATGTGGGTGGGACCGGGGGAATTATTGAAACCGGGATAGCGGCCTATGGGGATCAGCGACCGGCAGAGCAGGGCAGGGGCGTAAAGTGGGGGGGCCAATGGCCCCTTGGCCCCCCCCATTCCGGCGCCCTTGGCTGCAGCTGATATTAGGCCACTATAACAACTTAAGCTCTGAGTGGTGTGAGATCTCAGAGATACCCTATTTGCATGCTCACAGGTTCGTGTTATGGGAAGATTACGTTTTTCCCCCATTGTGTAAAAGAGCTCTAAGCACACGCTAATGTGCTTGGTACATTAAATCTAGTGTGTAGCCTATCTAGGATTGAGATTGTGTAGGCAGTGTGTTTTTTAAATTCAGTTTTTGCTGCATTATTGTACTCTTCAGCAGGCAGTAGGCATTAGAAACATTCAGAAGTGTCTACTTCCCACACAGTACATCTTTTTTTTTTTTCTTTGCTTGCACACTGGCTGGCTTTTTTTTAGTTTTTTTTTTTAGCCCTCTTGCCTGTAAAGGAGTAGGATACACACATTAAATCAAAGCTGATATGGGCATTGTCCTAAACGTAGTTAACAGCTTGTGAAAGTGCTGGCTCGTCTGGCTCTGCCTCTCTCTCTCAGCCTCCTTCTCGGCTCGGCACACCTGCATTACGCCGTCCCTGCAGACTCACAACTACAATGGTCCATAACAGTATCTCCCCCTCCTCTACTGGGAGCTCTCATCACTGGTGCCGTTTGTCCTCCCTCAATCTAAGATTGCTTAAGAGTTGACAGGATTGTCTTTTGGCCTGTCACTGCAGGTAATACAGCCGCTGACAAACAGCAGGCACGTACGTACGCCTCTCTCTCTCTCTCTCTAAGCCTCATCCCTCCTGTGGTATCGCTTTAAAAACCAACACAAGGGTCCAAACACTAAGTCTTGTTTACAGCTGTCGGATGCTGAAAACTATTTCCAAAATAGTTGCTGATTAATTGGCTAATTAGTCAATTGAGGAACTGTTTTTTAAGCCAGTAAGCAACAGCAACACCCATCAGCACTTTTAACTAAGTCATTATTTTCTTAATGAACACACACTTACATTGGTCCAGGTTCTGGTTCTATCACAATGGTCTCTGTACTTGTTGTGCTGTGAGTGTGTTGTAAACAGGTGATGTCACATGTGCTCCAATTAGCAGCACTACGATGAGGTGTCATGGCTTTTCAACCTGCTGTTCAGGAGCTTTTAATAGTGAAGGACCACTTCACCTGGCTGCTGCTGGTGTGTTGCTGCTGTGTTTTTTCCGATTTTTTCCCGATGATGTAGCCGTTGTTGTCGTCGTCCTGCTGCGTTTCCATCACGACCCCCCTCTCCCATCTGTGATTTATCAAAACAAAAGTCAGAAGAAAAGAAGAAAAGCTGATTCCAAAGCAGAGGTGGACTCGCAACCTTATTAAAGCCAGTCACCCAAAAACAGATTACATTACACGACACCACAGGTCTACTTTTAATGAAATCTGTAATTTGAATATGAAATTACTACATAATCTGTCTTTCTAATCACTGAGGGGAGTGAGATGTTGTTGTTGTAGCTCCTCGTGGACTGTTGAAACCTTTATTGCTGTTTACACAAGTTTCTTTTTGGCCTCATCTGAGTACAGAATTGTAGAGTAGCATCACATTATGTAATAACGCTGCGTTATGTAATAATGTAATACATTTTCACCTCATGATGTAATGACACCACATTTTGTAATAAAATTCTTGAGCGCAATATGTGATAAACTCTGTTGCATCTTGTAATACGTTGTTATATATACAGGTGTTGCACTTTTTTTTATGAAGAAAATATAATAATTTGGTGCATTATGTAACAATTTATTACAAAATGTGACAAAGTTTATTATTGTGTTCAAGAATTCATTACAAAATGTGGCAAATTATTACAAAATGTGTCGTTATTACATCTTGAGGTGAAAATGAATTGCATGTGGCGTTATTACAGTATGTAATGTGGCAATACAAGGCATCTCTGCTCTTGTTGTGTATTGTTTGTGGTACATATATACAGTTTGTGTGTGTGTTGTGGTTGGGATGAAAGTGGTTCCCTATTGTTTTACATTGGCAGGATGTCAGAGCCGTCCACTTCCTGTGGTAGACCCGGGCCGGCTCAGGTGCAGCAGGGGAGAGGCATCACTCGACGAGCTCTTCCCACAGCAGATGTGTGCGTGCTCATCATGCGTTATGCACCGGGGCTTTGTCTTAGCGTAGCGTAGTACTCCGATGCTAATGAAGACGTCTGCCAAGTAACTTAACATGCGAGCAGATGTCTGGTGCAGCATCACCGACCCTGGTGCTGTGATTCATTCATTAAGACGCTCCACTTTGTTGTGAATCTGATTAGATCCAGCTTAAATGAATGTCAAAGCAGAGGAGCAGAGGTTTTGTTTGAGACCAAACTCAAACAGGAGTTGAGAGGATTTGACAATTGATTGGTTCATTGATTGATTGGATGATCAGCAGTAGGGACAGTGTGGTGTTGATATTGTTGCTGTCAGTGTGGCTGCTGGTTTAGATGATTAATTAGTCGGACAGTTAATGGATTGGCAGGAAATGAAATTGATGCACAACAAGTTTGATAATCAAGTGAAGTAAAAACTAAGGAATTGTGGGTAATTGAGTTCAAAATAGCATTTTTTTCTTTCTTTCTGTGGAACAAAGAAACATGTTGTCTCCTCCATCTTGAATGGGCCTGATCCCAAAAGCAGTGATTCACTCCTTGGCATTTACCTCTTCCAATTCTGAACTTTTCTTTCTTTTTCTTTTCTTTTCTTTTTTCTTTTTAACACTCTTTTAAATCAATGTCTATTTTGGTGAATTACCCATGGTTACATCTCGTCGCACCAGACAACTCTGTGTGATGTATGGCATGCACATTGGTTTTATTTGTGTGTGGGTTACCGTGTGCTAAACAAATGTCAGTGTGTTTTATTATCGTAGCTCGCACAGAATACCCCCCCTCCTCCTTGTTTCTGCTTCTACGTCAGATAAGGAGTCGAGGTAGTTTAACATTTAGCTCACTGGAGAAATAAGTGTGTAATAGGACCCTAGGATAAAGCACGGGTGGCGTGCACTTAATTAGAAATGAATCATTTGTGGCACCAGACTTGCACATTTGTTATTCTGCCTTCGTGGACGCCATGCGTTTTTAAGATATTTAAAGTACAAAGGGGATTTCCGTGCCTGGCGTTATGCATTACAAAAGAAACTGTGATGAAATAAAAAGAAGAAGAAAAAACCTTGCACTTACTGTAAATCGTCCTAACCTGGAATATTAGTTTGATGAATGGGCGAGAAGAATTTGCGGTGACGTGGAAAGTAACCGGTGTTTAATTAGGGCACTGCTTCACTTCCTGGTGAGGAAAGTAGGGGGTTGACAACAAGTTGGCACCACAACAACATTAGGGCCCCCAGTGGAAGCAGAGAGAGCACAGGTAAGAAATAAGGCCAGGAGTGGAGGAACTGAGCCTCGCACTGAATCACTGTGCTGCTGTCACTGAGTGAAGTCATTGAGCTGAAGGATGTAATTCTCCGGGCTCCTAATATCCGGGATGTGTCTCAGTTACACGGCTCAGTTGTAATCTCTTTTTCTCTTCCCCATTGTTGGTGAGTTTGGACGGTCCCTCAGCTGGAAGACGTCGGGGCATCGATCGCATTTTTTCAGTGCAGGTCTATTGATTCCTTTTTGTGTGTTTTTAGGTGATTGATAAGTCATAGAAAAAGGAGAAGATCCATTTTGAATCTTAATTTGTTAATTCATTTGTTCCAGCTTAAAGATCAAACCCTCTTTTGTGTGAGTGCTGATGACTGTCTGGGCTTTCTGTCGGTCTTTGCAGCTCTTTTTTTCAAAGGTGATCACAGAAATGATCCTAATTTACAGTAATCACTCTCAGACAGTACCCGGGGAAAGGAGAAGCATCATTTGGGAGGTCACATTGAACACTGCGAACGCGGCCAGGTTCATCATCAAAGTGGGCCTGAGCGATAATGATAGCGGAGTTCTCCCCGCCGCCATGCTCCGTGGGATCACTATCAGATGTCACGCTGACTTTTTCCCCCAGTAATGACTCTTTGTCCAAGTGCGAAATTGGCTTTGCTCCTTTGACATCCTAACACAGCGCCGTGGCATTACAGCTACAAAGAATAGCCAACGCACCAAAGTGCACCATTATTTTTTTTTCTTCGGCGTAGGAGACTGAGGAGGTTAAAGCTTTTGATTTTACAGCTGAATAGGACACAGTTACAGGGCTCAGATGGCCCATGCGCCGACTGTGAATCGGATACCGAGCCGTGTTCCTCTTGTATTCTCACAAGTGGCTGACAGATGTAAGAACGAGATGCGATGTCCGCCGTTTGTCTGTCTGTGATGTGGGATGAAAACATGCCTCTGTCTTCTTCTGTCAGCCACAGGTCTCCTCCCCTTTCATGTCCCCCTGCTTAATATGCCATTGATCCGTGCACGGGGCAGGACAATGCACTGTGATCACTGGTAACAAGAGAGAGAGAGCAATCTGCACACGAGAATAGAAGCTTTCTCCTTGGAATAAAAGACCTGCAAAGATGTGTTTCTCCAGCCTTAAAAAAAGAATTTGAATTTGAGATGAAGAAGGTTGTGGTGATGAGGTTAAAGCCCCGTTTGTGCTGTGTTGGATTTTAGTTCAGGGGCCACATGGAGCGCAATTTGATCTCAAGTGGGCTGGACCAGTGAAATAATAGCATAATAACCTATAAATAAGGAGGACTCTAAATATTCCCTTTGTTTTGCTCCTTTTACAAAACATGTTAGTGATAGTTCATCATTTTGGCAAACTGGCCCATTGCCATAATCCCTATAGTCTTAGGAGTAGGTTCGTTACCTTTAATTGTTGGTGCAAGTTACTTTTAGAACGGCGGAGCAGAGCCGCAAGCTGCTCAGAGCTACACTATGGAGGCTAATGGGATTTCTTGATTTCCCTCATCAAACATATCCACGAGAGCGTTTTGGAGTTGTTGGATTGTGTATTTGATAAATTGTGACCTGCACATTTACCACGCTATAACGGGACGTTACGAGACTGAGTTGTTTTAGAGGTAAATGCAGAGACTGCTTGTCGAAAAACTGCCCCTGACGGGAACGTGCACCAGAGGTTTTGCTTTAATTTACCTCGAAAAGAAGTCCGTAGCTCTGAGCAGCTTGCAGCTCTGCTCCGCCGTTATAAAAATAGCTTGCACCGACAATTAAAGGTAACGAATCTACTGCTAAAACTATAGGGATTATGGCAATGGGCCAATTTGCCAAAATAATGAACTGTCCCTTTAAGAGCAATTTTCTGAATTTCTTGAGGAAAAATACTTGCAATTTCAACGATGTTATGCCACTTCTGGCTTCTATGTCATTTTCACACTTGGTAAATTCATCCCACGGACCGGATTGGACCCTCTGGCAGGCCGGTTTTGGCCCGCAGGCCGTATGTTTGACATCCCCGGCCTACAGTATCTATCTACAGTAGTGGGTGGGATGTAGCTGTACCTGAATAAAAAACTGTTACTTACATCCTAATTTCTTCTTTTCTTTTTGTGAGTGTGCATCACTATCAGGAGGCTTTCAAATCAAACCAACACACATCTGCAGGAGATCAGGCTCAAGAGCTTTTGTCGTCTATTGTATCTAATTCTGCAGCTTAGCATCAGCTTCCATTCATTTTAAATTATCAACGCCTCAGATGCGACACTGTGAGCCGCTCGGCTCTTCAGATGACAAGCGAGTCACTCAGAACGTCACCTGAGGTGCTAATCGGATGCGCCACAGGAGCAAAGAGCGAGTGTGCAAAAAAAAAAAAAAATCTATTACAGTACATCATTGAGCTTTCCTGCTCACAGCATCACACTCTTCATGAGGCTACGTGCTCGCATGTCTTCGTGTGTGTGTGTGTGGTTTCACGGCTCGCTGTGCAACCAATGCTCGTCACGAGTGCGCACATCATCTTCAAAGCCCCGCATTGATTTTCATGACATTGATTTTATAGGACGATACGGCTCATCAGGTAGACAGAGGTGTGAGGAGCTATATTTGGCGGGATGAACCAGATGGGGGTTGTCGGAAGGAGACGTGTTACTGTAGCAGCCAGTTGTTTGTGACTGTAAAGATCAAGAATGAATTGTTTGTGTTGCTTTTTTTAAAATTTTCTTTTCTTTTATATATCTTACCTCTTACTATATTTATATATCACAGCTTTGTCTTTGTTTCTGTATCTGTTCAATTTGACAAACTCGGGTCAGGAAGAGAACCCTCTGCAGGAGAAACTCCCTCCCACAATCAGTGTCAATCTCAGGCTGGCCCAGTTCACACACACACACACACACACACACACGCGCACACACACGCACACACACACAATCATGCCCCTCGGCTTATTCTATCTGCCCATCGACAAGCTTGATCTTTCCACCAGCGAGCCAATCTAGCCCGCTGTGTGGCTACACTGGCAGACAGTGTGTGAACCTGCGATGGGAGAGATAATTCTTAAGTATTTTGTTTGGGTTTTCTGGGCTGCTGGTTGCTGAGCTCTGTGATTGAAACACAGCGCGGGGGCTTTTGGCCAGAAATATACAATCCTTCTGTGATAAACGGGCTTTACTTAATGCATCACGCTTTGATCTGTCCACACATAGAAACCCCCACTGGTTTAGACTAGTTGTCTTTTATTCTTTTTTTAAATACATATGCATGTAGTCGAGATTTCTTTTTATTAATAGCTCGTTCTATTCCAGCGGGATGTTTTTATTCTGAGTATCAATCACTTGTTCTAAACCTCCTCTGCCGGCCTTTAGTGCTTTACAGTAGATCCATCCACACTTGAACAGGATTATGAAACAATCCCCCAGTGACACTGACTGTGCTGCCCAGTGATGCTGCCCCATCCCCTCCCCTCTTCTCCTCTACTCTCCCCCTCCCCTCTCCTCTTTTCAGCTCCATCCACTGTGGCTAATTCTGCCTGCCTGCTCCCCTGGGCGTAATTGATCCTCATATCGTTAACGTATGTGGATCTATCTTGGGGGGGGGAGTGGGGGGAGCCGCCCACTGCTTTACTGCTCGTCGGCGCTCATTGAACCATAGAGCCCAGTGAGCTCTGTGATTGTGCCTCCTCCACCGCGGCGCTCCCTGCATGCATGCAACAATGGCTGTAGTGTAGTGTAAACTGTTTTTGTTATGTGCATCGTGGGGCATGGGCAACCCTGTTTAGTCTAAACATGGGGAAGCAGAGAAAGTGGAGCGTGGCGGCGGCCGAGGCGGCGCGGTCCCCCTTTGCGACCATGAGGGGCCGGTTTGGCCCCAGGAGGAAGGGCGTGGAGGGGCTGTGTGTGAGCAGCCTGCTGGGGGTCCTGCGCTCGCACACCTGGCTGATAGGAGAGGAGGAGGTGGCGCTGCTGCTGGCCTCCTCCTCCTCCTCATCGCGACGCCTCCCTCCCTACCACCGAGCTCACTCCCTGTCTTTCTCCCTGTGCTCCTCCTCTGCAGATGGTGGGAGCGAGGACCTGGCAGACCCCCGCTCGCCCAGTCTAGACCCTCACCTGAGCCACATCGGCCAAGGTAAGCTGACTGTAATTGACTACATCAACTTTTTTTTTTTAGAATAAATCTTAAAGAAAAAAAGAAGTATGACCTCCCTAATCCACATTTGTGAAATCTGAGCACCTCGACAGTCGCTCGTCCTCTCTTCTGTCTTTTTATTATGGGGTGTATTGAGCCGCACCCAGCCGTGAATGTGTATTATGCAAGTGAATGAGAAGCTGAGTTACTAAGAAAAACCACGCATGCTCTTTTCCCACCTTCACCTTCTCATTTCCTGTAATACCTCTCTCTCTTGGTCGTCTCTTTCCAGACTCCATTTCTTCTCCCCTTAATGTTTTCGCAGCAGGAGCCGACAGAGGCCTTGTTTGCTGGGGCTATATTTTCTTCTTCTTTTTTTTATTTTTATAGCAGAAAAGTTTACGACCACTGGAAATGAAGTTATATTTACAGGGAGAGAAGTCTATGAATTTTATATTCTTGTAAATTTGTTTGTAAATCAGGGCGAAATAGACTATATGCGATGCAAGCTGAGATGTTTATCAACAGAGGAAATGCCATGTGTAGCAGGAAATGTTTTTGTGCCGTTATAATTTCATATTGCATCCATTTCCCCCTCCCCCCCTGCTTATGCATGTTTTTGAGCTGAACACCTCGATGAGTAGGTGTTTGTGTTTATTTCGAGGCTTGGAGTGGCCCTTAAAAAACATGTCTCTCATCACAGTCTAAAATAAAAGACCATCATTTCCCTCTCGACGCTTTTGTTCCCGACGTTTTATGGCTGAAGTGCGGCTCTTCCTCCCTCTCCACCCATCCAGTCCTCGCCCTAAATCACACCTTACGGTTTCTGCTTCGGTGTATTACTACCTGCATGAGACTGTTCAGAAAAGTAATTCACTGGGTGTTGAAATTTTATATCGTCTTTGGCATCACTGCTGCTTCTCAGATGATTATCTGTAAGTTAAATATCAGTAATCATCTTCATCTTAAGGAGAACATCTGGTTATACATACATTAAAGGTCCCATCTTGTGTAATGTTAGATGTTTATACCTTTTGCTTTTAAAGTAGCTTTAAAGTTTTATACTAAAGTTATGAACGTATCAAAGCCTCAGTCCTCAGAGAAATGCACCCAGTCTGTCTGAATACAGAAACTGAGCCTTAAAACAAGCCGTCAGGACTTCCTGTGACTTTGTGATGTCACAATAACAAAACAGTTATCATGCCCAGCCATGCTGAGTGTCATCATCCATCTTGGAAGATTTGGTTTCCCTGAATGTTTGACCAGAAATCTGCCGTGTTTTCATTAGATTAGTTAGACAGTGAAAACAGTCAGCCAATCAGAGAGAGATAGACTCAGAGCCTCCTGTCCTCTGATTGGCTCACGGGACTGTTGTTGCTAAAGCTCCAGAGAGAGTGAAGCCTGAGATCGGAGATGTGATGCTTCACTGGGACATGTGGTTCTCAAAATATATCCTCTTATGGATCAACAAGTGTAACATACAGGAGCTTTAATATTGAGTTGGATCTTGATTATCATCTGTAATTGCAACCAGAATACTAAGTTCCCTCTTGGTATTCACACCAGCCGTTTGCGTACATGAGGAGAATTTCCATGTGGGGGGATGTAACCGCTGCTCTGGCTGTTTTTTTTTTTTTTTACTTTTTTTTTTTTGCTATTGCAGTGACATTCCCCAGTGAATGGATGGACCGACTCCAGCACTGCGAGACGTGTGTGTTTGTTATTTCTTCCATGTGTGGAAGTGTTTCTGTGCCCGTGTGTTTGCATTACAGCAGCCGATTTGCCCCCCTCCCCACCCCATCCTAGCTGTAATACTGGCTTCCTGTGGGACTTGTCACGGCCCGGTGTCTGATAATGGCTTCACGTCTCACTGTGGCGGCTGCTATCTGATGTGAGACTGTTGCTTGACCAGTTTGGTTTTTACAGCTCTGTCTGCAGGGAAATAGGCAACCTGAGCCAGAACTGATACACAAAATGGATGTTGTGTTTACAGACAGCTGGGTTTTTTTTTCTCTTCTTTTTTCACGGGGGAATGCGAGTGTGTGAAGTTTTGAAAAAAACACCCAAAATGAAATCCCTAAGTTGTCATAATTTGTGGTTTTTGAAGCAAGAGAGGAAAAGAGGGTGGATGAATGATGGAGAGTGCTTGTTTATGTTCTGACTGTAATTACCGCTCATTGTGAGAGGCTTTTTCCTCTTTTTGTAAATAAATGCTCTCTCATGGTCATGACTCTGCCTTTTTTTAAGGGGGGGTTTGTTTAAACACATTTCATATCGTTAGAAACATCCTCTTTTATTATATACAAAATTGTGGGGTATTGTGTTTCTGCGGGGCTGAGAGCGGTCACACGGCCTGTAGTTTATAGGCAGTGAATGTAAACAGCACGTGCTGCCTTCAGGGCTGTTCCCTCTTCTGGGTCACGCCAATCTTGTTACACTCAATACTGGTGGTGTTGCATTGATATCGGTGTCCAGAGACCAGGCGGAGGTTGTACTGTACAGAAACAGCAGCACCTCCAAAACCACAACCTAATCTAATGCTGCGTCCATCTGCAGAGAGTCCTATCTAGGTTTTGATTATTTGTCACTTCCAGCTTGTTGAATCAATTTGTTGAATAGTACATTTTTGTCAGAGAGGATGTGAGCTGTGTTGCATTATTTAAAGCGTTTCTGTCATTTAGTCCAGCCTCATTAACTGTTAGGATTAAAATATCAGCTCATATCAGTGTCAGGGAAACTGGAAAAAAAAAAAAAAGTCCTGTCATTACTCTTTCAGCGACAGACTGAGTCTCACATCCATACACTCCTCTGTGAAGTCTCTTTGCTTTCTGTGCAGAAACGGATTCTGCATTTGACCCCAGTGTTCGAGTGTCATTAAATTTTAATGCACTATTCATACAGAGAGAAAGAGAGAGAGAGAAGCATCTCACACTCCTTCTGTGTTTCCCTCCCGTCCTGCAGGTGGCAGCATAGACAGCGACTGTGCCTTTGAAGGAGACTACGCCGTGCCCCCGCTCTCCATGACCGAGGGCATGCAGCACATTCGCATAATGGAGGGCGTGTCACGCTCGCTGCCCTCCTCCCCGCTGCTCACCCACCAGACCATCAGTGTCAGGCTACAGCCTGTGAAGAAGCTCACAGGTAACGACACCGCAGCGGCAAGAGCTTTCACACACAGACAGTGCACAATTTTGAATGAGTTAGGCTGTGTTGCCACTTTTTTTTTCTTCTAAATCCTGTTTTTTTTTTTTTTTTTTGGGAAGAAAACCACAGCAAGCAGAGATGTGGGCTGACTCTGGTTCAGATTTGTCTTGTACGCACATCCTCGCCTGTAGCTGTCCTCCCCCATGGACTCATTGTACTAATACAGCCTCTCTTAACCCTTCACTGTGCAACTGTAGGCAGTGTGCATCCGATCAGAGAATCACGCTCAGCTGAATTAAAGCAGATTTCAACGAGACAAAGTGAAGAGGAGTGGAATGATTTCTCACCCTAATGCTCGCCGATGAGCAGTAATCACTTACCGTATTACTTTACCCACTAATTCTGAGAGGAAAACACAACGCAGGGCCGAACTCTGGCCTGCAGCAAACACTGCAATTTCCAGTTTCTTGTAATCACCAAAAGGCCCGCTTAATTGACAGTGCCAGGACAAGCTGATGGACTGTGAGCTGCGGCCGGCTCTGCCTTCCTTTATGGCTCTTTATCTCTCACCACTAATCGTTTCCCTTCCACACTCGTCGTCTCTGACATGCAGAGAATGTGGAAAAATCCCTTCTGTCTGCCTGTCTCCCCACTTTTTACTGGATTATGAGCCTCAGTCATGTTATCATGAGGAAGCTGTGGTTTTCGTGGACACAGGGCAGTCTGGATGTCCTGTTTTTTTGTGTGTGTGTGTTTTTTTTTCACTGCTACGCTGGGTTTTAAAACCAGAAATGAAATATTGACATTGCAGCTTCGCCCTAATATCAGTGCAGCCTCCACACTGAGCTGGGAGTGGGTGTGAAGGACTGGATTCAGCACTCAGTCACCACTAGGGTGCACCAGCCTCTCAGCTACCTCAGATCATTAACCATTTGTGATATGCCAGGAACTGATGGGTGTGTGGAGGGGGGGGGGGCATGATTTTTTACATCATACAGAATGATTAATATCTCCCCCTCCCCTCCCTTTTCTCATTCAAGCAGTGGGTTTTGAAGAGGAAACACGCCAAAACTGATTTTCATTTTCATTTCAGCTGGGTGTGTCACAACTCTGTGGAGGGTTGTGTGTCTGTGTGAGAGAGAGAGAGAAAAATGGGATACAGATTTTTTTTTTCTTTTTTTTTGTTGTGGGAGAGGGGAATCAGGAGTTGAGTATTAGATTTTGAGAGCAAACCAATCGAACCAACACTTTTATTTTTTGCTCCTCTCAGCTGTTTTGTTCCATTCGTATTCTTCTTTCACTGTACTCAACTCTTTGTGGCAGATTCAGCCTGATTGGACGGCTACACTTTGGTCTGTGTGGATCCAAATCAATCTTTTAAAGCCTTATCTTATGCAAATCTGTAAATATATGTGTATGTATGTGTGTGTGCTTGTGTGTCGTTGTCTTGATCGCTGCCACACGAGCAGTTGTTGTTTAAAATGGGTTGGTTAATGATGTCTCACATAGGGACGTGTCTCTTTGTTGCACATGTTGCTGTTTGCATTGACGCCTCCTATCAGTCAGGTGCTGCTGGTTGTGATGGTTGCTTAGGGATTGTGTCATTTTTAACCTGCTGTGAACTTCCTGCAAACTCAGCGTTGTCTGATCTTGAATGATAAGCAACAGTAACTCAGGTGTGATGTGTTTTTGTTGTGCATGGCAGTGAGCGATTGGCAGGATTAGCCCTTCACTGTGTTAATCCTTCCAGGTTTATGTTTTTGTCGGGCCACCTATTGCGCATTATATTGTAGTTTCTTGTAATAATGAAGCCACAGGAAGAAAGAAAAAAAAAACCTTAAATGTTAGATTTTGTCCAGCTCGTGCGACAGCTGCGACACCGCAGGAAGGAAATCTGTGCATCAGAAAAGGTGATTTGGCTCCTTTTGCATATACCGCCGGTGAGGGACCCTCTCCTTCAGATCGCACGTCGATGTGACTTTACACAGCTTAACGGAGCTCAAAACGGGCTCTCGCATCAGTTCACCTCACTCTGTGACAACAACACACACACACACACACAAAAGCCCTCGAGTGCCTTGAGGTGCCCTCTGTCCTTCAAGTCCTCAAAGACCTGCGTCTGCTCTCGAGTGGCGTAGAGCACCAGATTGTTGGGTCTCATCCACCCCGGCTTTCTCACCCTTTAATTAATTCAACTCAGCACCACTTCCTGCACAGCTTGACAGAACTAAGCCTGTGTGTGTGTGTGTGTGTGTGTGTGTTTGTGTGTGCGTGTGTGTATGTGTGTGGCGTCAGAGGCCAGAACCCCCTCCAATGCCAGAGATGGCAGAGGTGGCTGGAGAGAGACTGGTGACAGAGGAGGAGTGCATTAGAGAGCAAACAGCAGCAGGTCTCAAGGCAGCTGCACTTTGATCTCCCCCAGTGGCCTTCACCTATTGCAGCCCCCGACCCCACCCCACCCCCCTCTTCCCACCTCCCACCCTCCTCCCACCCTGCCCTCCTGTGCAGCCTCTGATTGGCCCTTTAGGGAGACCAGAGTGGTGCTGATGCTGCTGGCGGCGACTTCAGTAATTCACCCTCGTAGCTCTGATGGAATGAAAAGGTGTTGAGCTTTTTCAACAATCATTGAGTTTCTGATTTGACCCCCTTTTTTTTAACTACATGTCACAGTTTAATCCACTTCCAGTATATTTACTCATTTGGTCACATGAGGTGAACTAATTTATCTCCATCACCACTGAATGCCTTATCCTCTGAGAAAGACATTAAAGGGATAGTTCAACATTTTGGCAAATTGGCCCATTGCCATAATGCCTATAGTCTTGGGAGTAGGTTTGTTACCTTTAATTGTCGGTGCAAGCTATTTTTAGAACGGCGGAGCAGAGCCGCGAGCTGCTCAGAGTTACGCTACGGAGGCTAATGGGATTTCTTGGTTTCCCTCATCAAACTCATCAAATACACAATCCAACAACTCCAAAACGCTTTGGTGGACAAGTTGTGACCTGCACATTCACCACAGAGTTGTTTTAGAGGTAAATGCAGAGACTGCTTGCTGAAAAACTCGACGGGAACGCGCTTCAGTGGTTTTGCATGAATTTACCTTGACGTTCCAATTCCACTTCATATAACAAAAACAATTACACCATACAGTATATATAATATATGATGAATATAAAATATACAGTAAAGCATTGAGGTGAGCTTTGTCCTGACAGGTGCAGTACCCAACAGAGTGAATTAGCTATAGCCTTATTAGCTCCACTTCAACCAACCAAACATTAAAATGTGTTGTAATGAATCAGTAATAATAATCTAATTATACGACTCTGTGTTCTGCTGTTTAATGGGTACTTTTGATACAGTAGCTGACTACCTTTAACACTAATACAGAATGAAAACAACCTGGAGTCTCCTTTATTCCATCTGACTCAACAGTAATATGTTTTATAATTTATTTCACTTCTGTGGGAAAGTTTCCTTTCCAGTCCCCCTCCCCTCCACAGAGGTCAGACCTCAGGGTCAATGCCGGCTGAAGAGCACTTCTGTTTGCCAACACTAGTGCTGTGGTGAAGGGAGGGGAAGAAAAAAAAAGTGTTTTTAAAGTATTGGGATGTGACATTTTCAAGCCTTTTGAATTTCTCCCGGAAAATGTTCATTTGATGAAACATTTTTGGAGCGGGTTGCGATGCAAGGCTTTTTCTGTCTCCTGCCGTGCATGCTCACGAAAACATGTGTTCTCACCAGGGCTTTAGCGGCGGAGAAAGAATTCACATTCTTTACCAAAGTAAAAAAATAGCAACAGCACACAGGAGAAGTTGAGCACCTGCAGTATAATCAATGAAATATAAACTCCCAAGTATCAAATCTAAAAGCAGCTACTCGACACAGAAAACTGATCGATTGACTGAGATGTTTACATTCCTCCTCTAAGTACAGTAAACCACATCAAACTAGCTTTATCTCAGACTTCCTGCTTGGTGGAACAATGTCATTTTAGATACTACAGTAATTATAAAAAAAAACAGACTATTTCAGTTAAGTTGGGTATAAAATCCTAATGAACTAATTCCAATGAATTTTTAATGTTACCTTAGATAATCTTATTGTAAGTCATGGAGATGCCACTTTTCAATGGAAGACAATGTCTTTGCAAATCAGTGACCGAATAAAACAAATGAAAACGTAAAATAATATTCTCATGATTTGACACAAGTCGTTTCTGCTCAATCACACAGATGAGGGTTAGAAATTGCAGACTCTGGTCAGTTTGCATGGGAAAAGCAAACACTGTGTCAAGATTTGTGTCAACTACGCAGCTTTCCTTCATCTTAATGAATGTTTTGCAGATTCCACAACTGCATGTGTTTGTGTCATCTATATTCAGTTCCCCCTTTTTTTTTTTCGTTCTGAAGAGTTATCTAAGACTATGAGTGTGATGATTGCTCACTCCCACAGTGATATCTGTGTAGATGATTATTACAGTATGAGTTGTAATCACTGATTGCTTATTTGTTTCTTAATAAACACCTCACTCAAGTGTCAGGCTCGCCACAGACAGACGTCTTTGATTGATTGATTGGCCGGCCCCTGCTCCACTCCGAAACATTTAAAGGGAATTATTTCAACATCACTCGTCAGATTTCGCATGCTTTCTCCTAATTAATGGCGGCAATCAATACAATTACTCACCTCCCCGCGGATTGCCATGTAAAGGTAGAAAATTGCATTTGGCCTCAAAGCTTGGGAGAAAAAAAAAAGAAGAAAAAAGGCCTCATTGAATTATAACGCCTAATTTTTTCACCACTCTTGCTGTAATTATCACAGTAATATGAGTGTATCTAAAATCCATTGTCTCTCTGGTGCTCACAATAATAGAGTAATATGTGAATAAGTGGCAGTGCACTACAGTAAGCGAACATCTAAATGGGTATGATGTAGGTTTAAAAAAGCTCAGTAGCAGCGTGTGGATGGTCAGGATTAACAACGCGCAGTGTGCAGAACTGCTTAGTCAGGTTTTACAGCTCATTGTGTGGGTGGTCTTAAAGGACCCACATAAAAAACAGCTGAGCTCTGATAAATTAGCTGCTTGTGATGAATGCTGCGTTTCTGGGAATGTTTTATTGTTCTGTACTTCTTCTCTCTCTTTATTCTTTTCTTTTTTCTCTTTAATCATTGTTGTTGTTGTTGTTGTGCAGGATGAGATGACATGCAGGATCACAGCTGGAAGTCATGCCGTTGTTTTGGGGGATGGATTTTTGATAAGGTATCTGTGAAATGTAGGAAATCTGATCAGATCAAAAGAAAATTAAATCTACAAGTGTTTTTGATAAACTCACTTTTCAAGCAGACTTACCGGTCGTGGGTTAAAATGAATATTTAATAAGATAAAACAACAAAATAGTGGCATATTAGAGAGGTAATGCAGCAGCAGTTAGAGGTACGATAGAAATATTGATACTACAGCACAGACATATTCAAATAAAGGTGCCTGTATTCAAAAATCTACCTTGTATTGTCAGCAAACTGTAAATAATCAAAGGAGAACTGTTAATTAAAGTCTCCAGTTCTACTGTTATTAGTTTGTATTATTACTTTGAATCATCATCTAGTAATATACAGTAATATACTGCAGTGTTAAAACAGCTTTTTAATATTTCAGTTAATGAAGGTGGTAATTAAACTACTGTATATTGTATTTATAGCAGCGTTTACAACAAAGTAACTAAGTAATAATTCACTAAAGTTGTTGGATAAATAAAATAAAACAAAAAGATTGATTTTTCCCTCTGACAGGTCATTAAAATAGTACAAGCACTAATCTAAGTATTTTAATACAGTACATCTACTCAGTTACTTGAGTTTTTGATGACTGAATTAATCAAGATGATCATCATTGGATTAATCACTCATGAAAATAATTGTTGGTTGCCTTCAGGAGCAGGTAAACAACATCAACACATGAACACCCAGTGATCATGGAAACAAATTCCCATGAACATGCAACATGTTTTTTTTTTTTTGAATGAATTAATGAATTCTGCTCTCGTGCGTTTTAAATATGAGTTCCTCTCCTGGTTTCTTGCCATCATAACTGATTATATTGATGTTTCCTGTAAGTCATGATGTCTTCTAACACAGCGCACCTTGCCTTGAGTATTTTACCTTTACGATTCCCTCTCGGCGTGTTTTCTTGAAAGGAAGACTGACATTTGGTACGTCTCAATCTTTCCGCTCTCCACGCCTCCTTAAACCAGCCTCCCGTTTATATGGCATCTGCTATCCTCTGTGAATATTTGAGATGAACGCTGACATTTGGGACATCTCAATCTCCACGCCTCCTTACCCAGCGCTGCATCTCGAGAAAATCGCTCCTCAATTATTGTCATTATTTTCTTGCCTCTCTTCCGTCCCAGCCGCTGTGGACCCTCCGAATCATTTGTTCCGCTGAAGGGAGATGTGACATTTTCAGCTCCGCTGTCACAGGTGAAAAATAAAGAGTGAAGGTTAAATGTAGAAAAAGCAGTAATTGAAATGGAGGTATGATGCCCTCAGGAGGAGGACTAAGGAAGTTGGATTAAGTGGCGTGACAGAAATTGTTGTCATATTTCAGTCAGTCTGGATGTTTGAGTGATGTAATGTCATCGCCAAGCTTCATTATTCTTCATTAAAGACAAACATCACAGGGTAGATTGAGCGGGCGCCCCATATGTAAAGGCTACAGTCCTCACTGCAGTTGGCCCCGGTTCGAATCTCGCATTGGGCGGCCCTTTACTGCATGTCATTCCCCATTTCCTGTCTCTCTCAACTGTACCATCCATTAAAGGCATAAAAAGCCCCAAAAAAGACAAACATCACCAACAGTTTGTCAATATGAGGTCACATGAGAGAATTAACATCTTTGAATCTGACAGTTTTTATTGTTAAAGCCCCTGTACGGAGCTTTTAACTGGATACGCAAAAGTCTCTGGTTTCTGCTGATGTGTCTCTGTTACCTACAACAGCAAATGAGCCCATCAGTGTGAAGATACGCTATTTCTAAGTAGTCTAATTCTATACCTCTGGAAGGCATGGTCGGGTCGGACCACTGACGAAACGATACGAATAGATACATTACGCTGCTAAAAAAAAAAAAAAAAAAAAAGCAAGTCCCGTCTTCTTTCTGATGTTTCCAAAACAAATCTACACGGTCAGCCAGACAAACGACTTCATGACAGTGGGAAATGCAGTCCTCATTCCACCGCTTTCGTCCACAGGGGCCGCCAAAATCAACACTAAATGAAAAGTCTGTACAGGGGCTTTAAGAAGGAAAATCTGAGAAATAAGGAAATATAAATGTAATATTTGCTATATAATAAAACTAGAAGTAAAATATGGGGGCGTCCCAGTGACTCACATGATGGAACTTATAGCATTTCAGCTTCAGCGCAACTCTGACCCTTGATGGTTTGCCCTTTGCTGATGTCATCATCTCGCTCGCTCTCCCACAATAAAGTCCACATCAGTCCATAATAAAGGCAAGAACAGATGATAATAATAATAACTGTAATAAATAAATGCAGTTGAATGTTGTGTTTTGGTACCTGTACAGTAAATGTAAAGCAGCCAGCTTGCATACATACATGACCTGGTGATAAGTAAAACTGCCAAAACACCACATCATCTCTACAGAGCTGCATGTGTTTTTGTGGCAGTGGTAATAAAGATGATAGTTTTATTTCTCGAGGACGTTTAAAGGTAATATAAAAGACAATGTAGATTTAAATTGCCTCTGAAGCGTGTGTATATATATATAGGCTACAGTCTGCGATGCAATCCAAAACTTTAACACCAGAGATTGTTATCACTCTCCTCCCCCAAACGATTATAGGTCTCCCCTCATTTACAGGAAACAACACCAGTCAGCAGCATTGGTTTTTTTCCTGATGGCGTCTTACACTTACACAACCTCCTTGAGGAAATGTATCTGAGCTCATTTTAATGATAATAGTGATTTACAGTACATGTGATCATCAACCAACCAACCCCCACTTGTCTTTTCATTTCATTCCACTGGATTATGTTTGCGTTTTTGTTGACAATACATAACCGGAGCTACACGATATAACACACCGCTTGCGTCATGCCACACGTGTAAATGTTAAAATTTATTTTTGCCACGTGACAGCAGGGGTGGCGCTGTCATAAAAGAGAGCAGATGTTTTATAGGTGCAGGTATCAGCAGCAGCAGCACGGCTCTCGCTCAGACAAACTTTAACCTGTGACTGTGGCACATTTTTTAAGGCTTGTTGTCGGTATCGCCTGCAAGTGGCAGGAGATGTCACGCCAGGGAAATAAGTGTGACTGGAGGAGATTAATAAAAAAAACTACAGTGAGTGAGCTCACAGTGTAACAGATACGAACCCTGACAAAAAAGCAAAGACGCTTCACAATGAACCTCCGTGGGTTTGAACCCCTAAATAGCCGTAAAACATGGCTGCAGCTGTACAAATACAGTTTCAAGGGTAAAACAAGGACAGAGCTGGGATGCCTGAGCCCAAGAGGAAAATGGAGTAGGTTTTATTGAAACCCTTGTTTCTGTCAAATAATGCTTCTGCTCCTTTTTTTTTTTTCTTTCCTCCACACACTTGTGATCTAATGTGTCCCCAAAGCTCCATGCACGAACGGCAAAACTGCGTCCCTTTAATAATATCCTCCCTCCCTCCCTCCCTCTCTCCCTCCCTCCCACCTTTTTTTATGCCATTTTCTTTCCTCCCCCCCGATACCCACCCTTCTCCTCCTCCCCCTCCTTTTTTTTTTTTTTTTTTGCTCTGCGGTTGCCATGACAACAGCAGCACTGCACCATTCATCTGTTGGAGACCTGGGCTCCTGTTCCTGTAGAGAGAGAGAGTGTGTGTGTGTGTGTGTGTGTGCGCCTCTCACATCTATACATAACACGCTAAGCGCTAATGCAGTCACGGAGGCGAACGAGGGGCTCGCTGCTATCTGTGCTCACGGGCTCCTTTTAGCGGGGGGAAAAGCTCCCATCACCCCCCCATCCCACATCCTCACCCCCCCATCCCCTCCGGGTCTGCGCTCTTTTTTTTTTTTTTGTGTTTAATTTTTAATTTATTCATCTTTAATTTCTTTTCATCGTAGCGGCGGAGGTTTCGGTGACCAGCGCTCGCCGGTGTCACCTCTGTGTCCCCCCCCCCTCCCCCCTTTCCCCAGTGACACAGTGACTGCTGCGTTCTTCCTTCCTCCCTCCCTTCCTACCTTCCTTCCTTCCTCTCTCTTCTCCTTTACCTCCCTCTCTCTCTCTCCCTCCTCCTCCTCATCCTCCTCCTCCTCCTCTTCTCGCTCCTCCCGTCACTGCCAAATCTGCCTGGCTGGCTCTGTATCATTTACTGCGACTGAATAGAGCGGGCAGCATCAGCACTGAAACCTGTGGAGATTTCCTCAGAAAGGAAACAAGAGGGGAAGAAGAAGAAGAAGAAGAAAGAAAGAGAGCGAGGGCGAGCGATAGATACAGCTTCTGTTCCTCCGCACTTCTCCTCCTCCTCCTTCCTCCTGCCTCCTCCTGCTCGGCTGCAGGTGTTTTTTTTTGTTTTTTTTTTACTTCTTTTTCCCCCCTGTATTTTTCTTTCCTTTTTCTTTCTGCTTGTCTTTTGATGAACTGGTCATCGCTCAGGGAGGAAGGACTGTTCGTGTCGCTGGAGGGGGAAGGAGGAGGAGGAGGAGGAAGAAGAAGAAGAAGGGAGCTGGTGCCGTACTCCAGCGTTCAGGAATGCGAGATCTGGTTTGAGAATGGTGAGCCCTGCCTGCCTGCCACACCCTCTTCTGCTCGTTTTTCATTCCTCCATCTGTGCCTGCAAACTGTGGGCTCCCCCCCCCTCACCCTCCCATCACCCCCCCTCACCCCCTCACCCTCTCACCCCCTCACCCCACCTACCCGGTCACCTGCTGCTCCACCTTTGCTCGGACGGAGCCTCCTCTCTCTCTCTCTCGGTGTGTCTCTCTGCTGCTGATGATGATCGCACATCTGGAGTCGGACGCTGGTCCTATAATGACGCTGGGTTACAGATGTGTGTGTGTGTGTGTGTGTGATGGGAAAAAGTAATTTCTCTCCACGAAAATGATGCATTTGTCAAAGGGCTGCGCTCTAATGACAACGTAGGCTGGAGGACCTGTGAATCAACCAGAGTGCCAAGTGTTTTTTCGTGGCAAGCTGGTCTGTTTCATGCGTCAGCGTGGGTGAGCATTCAATTGTCTTTGAGTGTGCGTGTGTGTGTGTGTGCATGTGTATATGTCTGTTAGAGTGTGTAAGTGTGTGTGTGTGTGTGTCTAAGCACAAGCTGTGGGTGGCTAATGGTGCTTGTTCTTGTTGTTGTGCGTCTCACTTTTCCCTCCAGAGCACAGCGTCATATGTAGCATACAGTTGCGTAAATGGGTTGAAGTTGGTGGGGGGAATAGTTTTTCCCCATCACCATGCAGGCGGCAGCAGCAGCAGCTTGTTGTTGTGTACCAGAATCACCCTGTCATGTGCTGGGATGTGGTTCCTCCTTCCAGTTTCAGTGCTGCAGGCTGCCTCCCTGCCTCCCTGCCTCCCTGCCTCCCTGCCTCCCCCGTCCCAGAGGACCGCTAGCTGGTGTGTGAACAGGACAAAATGTCTCAATAACACTGTCTGCCAGCAAAACACAAGCACCTCATCAACAGCTGCTATTACTGGTCTCAGGTGAATGGTTTTTGATGAGGCGCCCACAGCCGCTTCTTTTTTTTAATCTTTTTTTTTTTTTTTTTGCACCACTTAGTATCACCACCTGGAGAGAGGCTTTCATGAGCTTTGGCTTGTCAGCTGTCATTCATTCAGACTGTATCGGGCAGCGACATGAGGATGGGTTAGATGTACTGTAGATGCTGGCCATGTTGACCGTGACCAAGATGAGCGAGTGTTTCCTGGTTTTTATGGCCACTCGTGGAGTATGAACCTGAACCTGATGGAGCAGGAAGAGAAGGAGCATCCTTCACGAGGATGTCAGTCTTATCTCTCTCTCTCTGTGGATGTTTTCGCTTAATGATTATCTGACAAGTAGTTGTCACGTCTGAAGAATCTAAAGATAGCCAGGCACAGACAAGCCTTTTTTTTTTCTTCTTTTGAGACTGTTACAGAGCTTGTCATCAAAAATATAGGCTGCACTATACCCAGAGAAGACGTGTGATACAGTACACGACTGGGGAAGTGGCAGATAACTGTACTGTATGTTTTCCACCAAGGCTGCGTCTCTGCTTCTTACCTGAGTGTCTGGTATAATCTTTTCCCAGTGCCCAGTCAGTGTCTTCTTCATATTTATTCACAAGACAAAAATCAATTAGACCTGGCTTTGGATTGCGGAGCCTCTTGACTGATGTGGTCCACTTACCTGAAAATCAGCCAAATAAAAAACCCCATATACCCTCTGTAGTGGTTCAGAGTGATATTGATTTATATAATTGCTCAATTTCCCTCCCTTGCAATCCCTCGAGCCGGTGTCAGACAAATGGCTCGTAAGCCCAAAGATGAGTAGTGAAATGAATATGACGGACCGTCTAAAAATCCAACCTCCTCCTTGGGTCACTTTTTCTTTTTTTTTTTTTTTTAAAGTCATCACTTATCCTGACCCACAGCGAATAATAAATGAGCCCCGGTTCGACTAATATTCAGTGCCTCTGGAAATTAATGTGGTGTTAATTTGCTAACCGGTGGATTATAGGCTCTATTTCCATTCGCCGTTGAGTGACAGTATGGCTTCCGGATTTTTCTGCCGGAGCTGCAGGATTGTTTCACCACTCAATCTTGATTACAAAAGCGGCCCGCTGGGTGACTCTATTGGCAGGTGGGCACAGCTTGTACTGTGCGTGACATTTCGGCTATAAATCAAAGCAGTGACGACACCACTGTCCTTTAAAAGAAAACAAAAAAACAACCTCACTTGTTTCCCAGTGCACAAAGTTGGAATAGCTGCAGTCTCATTATCAGTTTTTTTGAAAACTAGTAGACGGAGGTGATCTACTGTCGGTCAGGTGGCCCGGCGTTTCTCACTTCTCACTTATCAGCACTCGAGTTGAGCCGGCGTCGTTGCTGCTGCTCCCTCGGATCTAGAGTTACAATCTTTTATAATGATGAGAGAAAAATGCAGTCGGTGCTGCTGCCATTAGCGAGATGAAGTCATCCTCTCGTGTTCTTGATCCCCCCCCTTCAGACCAAAGCTCTTTAAAGTCGGCTCCCATGCACCGAGCCTCTGCCAGGTAACAACCTACAATTAGAAAATCTTCCCCCCCCCCCAAAAAGAAATCTCTGTATACTTTCTATTGCAGAGAAATGCAACCCAGACAGCAGCAACCTTAGCAATTACAGGCCCATCTGTAATCTCGCTCTCCTTGGTAAAACTCTAAAGAAAGCTGTTGTAAACCACACACCCAGTCATTTAAATGACAACGGCATATTACTAAAGCTTTTAGCATAGTTATCGCACCAACCGCTTCTCGGAAATAGCCCCAAAAAAGTAATCCAGAATCCAGAAAGACCCATTGTTGGTGCTAACGCAGTGGCTGTTCCTTCACATGGTGTTTGACACAGTTTTGGACTGACAGCATTGGACAGTGAACTTGTTTTGTTTCCTTTATACGTGACTCTGGCGTCCCACAGGGAACTCTGCTTGGCCCTCTGCTATTTGCTTTTATACATCATGCACCAATGTTATGCTGATGACTCAAACCTCTATGTCAACCACATTAATGCACAGAGGAAGAGAAAACAGCTTTATAGCGGAATGAGGGGAAAAAAGATTAAAAAGATTTTATCCTCATGGGACTCAGCAGAAAAGCGATGAACTTCGATAAATATTCAGGCCGTGGTGCAAAGGATTAAGAGCGATTTTTAGACTCAGAGCTGAAGCTTAATTTCAATTTGAGCATATTGAAAGATTGAAAACATCTATTTGTTTTTAATCATCTCAGGAGCATGGCTGGAGGATTTCACTGGAGCTTTAACAAATGATCACATTAGCCCCCGCGCAGGTGCCTTTTACTTGATTTTATAAGTTTAGATTGAAATATCACCTCCTTTTTACCAAAGATTTTCCAAAGATACTGTAAGTCCTTCACTCTCCTCTTTTCTTAAACTAATACTGGAGAGAAATAAGAGGAGACGACTCACTTGTCACTTCATCTTAGAATAGCAAACTAACTTTCATGTTTCCTTCTTTTAGTTTTACTCTTTAATCCTCCGGTGTTAATTTGTTAATTTTAATTAACATATTTTACAGTTTAATTGGCATCAATAAAGCATTATCAATGATTCCTCATCATCTAAATGTCCCCCTCCTACATGAAGCAGAGGGCTTCATCCATCCATACATGAGAGCTGCTCTACAAATGAACTGTTACTATCGCCCCCCTCTTCTTTTTTCTTTTTTTTAATGGCTGCTTACATTTGCTTTTTTTATCAGGATGTCTAGCAGTAGACTACCTTCTGGAAAAGGGAAAAAAAAAGTGCAAAAGAGAAACCCGCAGTGTGCTATTAATAGCAATGATAATGATTTGCTTACAAAACAGAGCAGTGGGTTACATATACCACCTCAGTGCTTTCTGTGAATGCTGATGGTGGAGAGCTGAGCAAACATTTCTCTGTGGTAAGACACACAGAGGCCTAAAGAAGTGTGTTATATTGTGTGTGTGTGTGTCCCCATGCGTGTCCAAACCCTTACGGACTGCTGCACAGGACCGCACAGACGACACCAGTCGCTTTATTAACATTCACCTCTTGTCTGTGTGTCTGCTGTTAACTTATTTGCTCAGTCATTTCAGGGCACTGAACCGCTATGAGGCATTTTGTCTGGATTACAGCTCTGACTTTGCAATCAGTCTGCTAAATATGTCTACGGGATTACATAAGAGCAACAATTGATTACGGCTTTTGTCAGACATGAAAGATTTTTTTTTTGGGGGGGGAGTTGGCTTTGATGTTCATTTGGTGCTAAAGATAGTGGAAGATTATCAGAAACATTGTAATCAGAGGCTTAATCGGAAGTCATCTAATGCTTTTCCCCTTGTCTTTGCTTTGAGTGTTTTTAATTGAAATTCTTAATTGAATAACAGCAGAGAAACATTGCAGCTCATCCTGATTCCTCTCGGTGACGAGGGTGTGGTTGCAGCGAGCGAGGTTATAAATATCTCCACTAGGGGCTGAACTCCAGTTGGGACGGAGGTCAAGGCAGCCAAGCTATTAATAGGCCGCTGTATCAAGTGACGTCCTTGGCAATTATGCTACTTCCACTTTCTTAAAGTGGTGTCATATTTAACCTTGCAGCTCGCTGGTGTCCCCTGTGCTGAGGACGAGAGCTGTCCTCTGTTGTCTCCCCACTGAGGAGGAGGAAGAGGAGGGAGGAGAGGGAGAGGAGGCTGTGGGATAAGTTCAGAGACATCACTCCGCCACCGAAGGAGCCAAACCATATGAAGAGAAAGTTAAGGGTGTCGAAGCTGCTCAGCGTTAACAATAGCCGCTGCGCTTCCACAGCTGAGTCATGAGGGCAGAGTCCTTCAGGAATGAAGGGTTTGTTCACCAGAGTCGACAGCTGCCCAGAAAGCCTGCAGTATGGAAACACACGATGGGGATTTAGACCAGAGACGGTGTTATAAAAATAAAGCAGCTCACAGCTAATAAACGGTCCAGTGTGGTGCATTGTAATAAAACTGCACATTATTATTAATCTTCTTGAAATAGCATCAAGCTCGGCCGCTGTTTTTTCACACAATGTCTATAAAAAGCAAACAGATTGATCAGCACCATGTTATAAAGAGCTATTAATGATGTAACAAGTCAAAATGAGTGCAAGCTGCGGGTCAGTTAAACAAATACTGATGGAAAATCCTCTTGACTGTTCGTGCATCATGTTCCACTGTATTTCTGGCCCCAGGTGGGAAAAATCCACATCATGTTTGGTCTTTGAGGTTGAGTCTTAACTTCAAACAGCCTTTAAGGCCCCGTGTGGAGACTACTAACTACGTTTCTCTGTCAGGTTCTTTGAAAACCTTTTAAAACCAAATTTCGGTGTTGTTCGGAGGCTGTGGCTCTGCATACAGAATCCGTGCTTTGTGGAGAATGTGTGCGATTTTATGAATCTTTCGGCGGATGAACAGCTCAGGATACCTGCCGCAAAATCTTCTCCCCCTGCGTAGATTCAGGTCCTCCAGATTAACCTGCTCATTTGTTGATGTGGCTTTGATGTCAGTTGTTTGCTGCCGGTCTAATCCAAACCCGATGAGGTTGTGTGAAACGTTGAATTAACAGCTTTTTGGGCGAAGGAGAGCACGGCTAATGACCGTTCTTAGAACATCGGCCCCTCCCTCCAGCCTCTTAAAATTCTGCTTTGTGCCTCACCTTGCTTGGCTAATCCTCCCAAGGCTGTAATGATAGATCCACACGTGCATGTGATGCTCAAACACACTCACACACACATAAAAGAGGGAGAGGCAGCCTTGCTAATGGACTTGCTGCTGACTGCCTCAGTTTGGAGGCTGCGACGGAGCAGATCGCTGTGTTGCACAGCAACATCTGGTCCGCATTGTTTTTTTCAACAAGTCAACAAGACGAGCACACAAACTCATCAGAGGTCTCTGAACCAGATAACTGCATGCACACTGGGAACAAGCCTGTGGGTCATGCATAAAGACTGGTGAAATTAATATGAAACAGCACGTCTGGGTCCAGAGTATCAAGGCCAGACTAAAAAAGGAGCCACATCTGCATTTTGATTTATGCAAATGTTTTAAAAAGAAGCCGCAGAAGATGAAAAAATTAAAATTGAATTTTACCAAAAGAAAACTTTGTTCTTGCACTTTTGATTGCATCTCTTAGTGAATTCATAGGCCAATTTGTCACAAATCTCCCTTTGTCGCATGAAATGTAACGCCAAATGTCAAAGGAAACTCTTGACCTTTTTTAGAGATGAGACATAATCAAATAAAAACTTCTTTTTTTTTAAAAACACAGGCACATCAATCAATCTGCGAAACAGGCATTCAGGGTAAATCTAACATTTACACAGGGAATTGATTTCCAATTGCATAAAATATCTTTTTAAGCTATATAATGTGATAATCTTCCAGCTGTGTTGGAGAATGATGTTGGATGCAGGAACTCGACGTGTAAAAGCCCCTTCACCGTCCTCAAAGGACACTTGATAAGGACGACCTCGGCTCTGTTTCAGGCACCTGCAGACAAGAATAGCCACAACACAAAAGATCAGAGCCTCCGTTGCAGCAGGCAGCTCTTGTCTTTGAACGAGCGGACGAGGAGGAGGGGAAGTCCAGATCCAGATCCAGATCCAGATCCAGATCCAGGTCCAGGTCCAGATCCAGGTCCAGGTCCAGGTCCAGGTCCAGGTTCTGTGCGGCGGCTCAGAGCTCGAATCACTAGATTACATTTCAGCAAACGTGTTGGGACCTTGAGGCTTTTTAGCGCCGGAGAAATCACCCTCCAGTGTTACCTCCTCCTCCCCCTCGTAAAAAAAAAAAAAGGTGGACAAGACTTGTTTCGTTTTGCTGTGTTCTGCTGTAGTTGCCATAGCTACGAGGGCTGCGTGCTCGGTTGTTCTGTGAAGCTCTGCTTGGGCTGCAGACAGCTGGGCGATGTATGTCCTCACCCACATTATTGTTCTGTTTGTGTGTATGTGAGTGTGTATGTGAGTGTGTGAGTGTGTGTTAATGCATGCATGTGTGGGCACCTATGTCTTTGTCTGAGTGGGAGCCTGAGGTCACATGTAACCGAGACGGAGCAGACGACGCTTCATCATCGCCATAGAAATGTCTCCATTTACTCGCTTATCAGTGGCTTATCTGCAGCAAATGAGAGAGAGAGAGGCGTGTGTGTGTGTGTCGCATATTGGAGTTTCCAATTCATATTCAGATCTTGTCATTTATTTGTTGAAAGCGCAGGTTGTGTCTGAGGGGACCGTCGTGTTGAAAAGACGCTTCCCCCTCTTTCATATGCACAGCAGCCTGCGAATTTAAATCACAATATTGACTTGCTTTCTTATTTTGTTGATCATTTCACCAAAGGCGGTGTGTGTATATATGTGTGTACGTGTGCAATCCTGGGAATAGAGATCATCTTTTTAAATTTTCACATTGTCTTACAGCGTATTTATTGTCACCACTTCTTCTATACCCTCCCCCCCTCCTCCTCCTCCTCCTCCTCCTTCTCACTCTAATCTCACATGTACACTTGCATACATGCCACATGCATATTCATATTCACACCCCGACATCCAGAGCGATGTAACAAATATCTATTTCACGGCCACGTGCATCTGCACACACACAGACTAGATATATTTATTCATAAGCTCATTAGAGGAGTGGATTTGCCTGCTGCCATCCATCACACTGTCACCCAACCTCAGCCTGGCACACACTGACAACAGAACTGCAGGAGAGCGAAGTCCCTGGGATTTAGTCTCCTGGAGCCAGTGCTATAGAGGGGATTTACTCCAATAGACAGTCGCACTTCACCGTTTTATAGAGGTGAGATCAGGGAGGCAAAAAAAAAAAAAAGACAAAAGAAATGGTAATCTCCCATTCAATATAGTTCATCCAAAAATTGATATTCTGGGGGAAAGGAGAAGAAAAAGGGGGGAATAAATAAAAAAGGGCTTTCAGTTTCTCCGTATAGACATTTTCGACTGTTGTTAACAGCGTGATGGAGTGAAGTGCTGATGTGTATGAGCAGCTCCTGCAGACGCTGTGTCACGTGAGGGCTCAGTCTGTCACTCTCCACTTGTAGCTGGTTACAAGCTGTTGCAGGTACAAGCAAACAAGCAGCTTATCATAACAAGGCAGGACTGAGACGGAGAAATCAAACTTTCTTTTTCTTTTTAGCTTGATTGTGGTTTAAGATTGTGGAGACATGTACAGACTTTTCTTCTATGAGCTAATGTGAATTTTTTTAAAGAGTCACGCAGTGGATGATGGAAAAAAAACAAAAACCAAAGAAACGGTTTGTAGACACTTCTTTTCTACTGAAGTGCTCTTAACTAATTCCTGTTTACAGCTTTAATTGCTTATAACATTGGACTGGAGCTGTTGCTCAAGCGTGCACACACAAGTGCTCTTTTGATGAACAGGCAAAAATTCAATGTGGAATCGAAACAAAAGATAAATAATTAGGGGAAATGATTAGGGAAGTCAAAACCTGCCATAACTATAGTTAATTGATAGGAAACAAACCACTTGAGTGAATTTGGGGAGAAGCACGAGGAGAATAAGCACATACACAAATATGAATAAATATGAAAATATACATTTATAATTATCACAGATTTCTTTATAATTAATCACCCTGCCTTCCATTCATCATTAAAGGGATAGTTCAGCATTTTGGCAAATTGGCCCATTGCCATAATCGCTATAGTCATAGCAGTAGGTTTGTTACCTTTAATTGTTGGTGCAAGCTATTTTTAGAACGGCAGAGCAGAGCCGCATGCTGCTCAGAGCTACGCTGCGGAGGCTAATGGGATTTCAACGTTTCCCCTATCAAATTCATCAAATACACAATCCCAACAACTCCAAAACGCTCTGATGTACAAGTTGTGACCTGCACATTCACCACGCTATGAGATAATAACAGAACGTTACGAGACGGAGTTGTTTTAGAGGTAAATTCACACAAAACCGCTGATGCGCATTCCCGTCGTGGGCAGTTTTTCAGCAAGCAGTTTCTTTGCCTCGAAAACAACTCCGTCTCGTAACGCTCCATTATTATCTCATAGCGTGGTGAATGTGCAGGTCACAACTTGTCCACCAGAGCGTTTTGGAGTTGTTGGATTGTGTATTTGATGAGTTTGATGAGGGAAACCAAGAAATCCCATTAGCCTCCGTAGCGTAGCTCTGAGCAGCTCACGACTCTGCTCCACCGTTCTAAAAATAGCTTGCACCGACAATTAAAGGTAACGAACCTACTCCTAAAACTATAGGGATTATGGCAATGGGCCAGTTTGCCAAAATGCTGAACTATCCCTTTAATAGAAGTTAATTGATAAGATGGACACCTCTGCTGACTTCACTTGTACAACACTGGATGAAATACATAACTAGTGATTTAAAATAAAGGAAGTCTGGGTTTCCTGTCAAGCAGAATATATCAAGTATGTCTCTGTCAGAGAGCGTCTGTCATGGCAGTTGATCCAGTCGTGGGTAACTCCCGTCCCCTCCTCCTCCTCCTCCTCCTCCCCCTCCTCCTCCTCCTCCTCCTGGCTGTCAGTTGTAGTTTCTCACTGTGGCATCTGTGCTGGCTCACTTCCTAGATGTGGTCAATTACCAGAGTCTTCTCCAGACCATACCAACACGGCATTAACAGTGTGAGGCAAGGGAACACATCTACACACACACACTTAGAGGGCTCTTATAGAGTACTTTCTTTCTTTCTTTTCTCTGCCAAGTGGATTTAGTTTTTGTTTGTTTGATTGCGCAGTGAGCAGAGCATCACAAAGCTCCACAACAGATTTGAGTGATTTATTTTTTATTTTTTTGGTGGAAAGTTTCGACTGTGGGACGACGACCGACAACTTGTTTGTTTTTGGTGCAGATCCGGATCAGGAAAACAGACTTTTTGAAGTAAATCTTATAATTGCAAAACATTTACTGTAAACATTACGACTGTTTCATTCACCTGGCACTTGTATCACAGTTATGTGTCGTCAATAAATCATCTCTGCTGCTGCTGTTTGATGATGGCTCACAGTCGACTGGTTGTAACAGATCCTTTATCATGAACCTTCATCAGGTCACAGTCCGTATGTTGTGATCAAACACCTGCAAAACTAAAGACGCCAACATGCTATCATGCCGTAGGTAGTAAGGTTACACCCATGGTAAACATTATGCCTGCTTAATATCAACATGTTATAAAACATTTTGTCACCGACTGTTTGATAAAGCCTCATTAAAACACACTGCAGTTAGAGAAAAATCATGGTCACCAAGTATGAAGCAGTTCGTTCCTGAGACGTTGTCATTTGAAGATTAGCATCTGTCTTCGTGCTGATTTGGAAAGAAGGAGATTAGACGGTATTTTCTTGAAATAGCAAGTTCGGAGGAGGAGATAGTTATGGTTTATGCTGTATACTGTATATGTTTTATCAGAATCAGAATTGGAATGGGAAAAAACTGTATTGTCCCTTGCAAAAAGCAGTGGAAATGCATCTTTGGCGTGCTCACAGATGTGCATAGAGTAAAAAACACAGTTTAGACATGAAACAACACAGAATAAATGCAGTACAGTTCATACAATACAGAATGAGGACAAGATTTCATAGTTGTTATGTACAGTATGTCTCATTGACTAAAGGTCTGTGCTGCTGCAGTTTGCTTTGACGTATCCTATTTTGTCTTTGTCTTCCCATAAGCGAAGACATCCAGTATATACACAGACGGATAACAGTTCTCCACCCATCTTATACACACACACACACACACACACACACACACACACACACACACACACACACACACACACACACACACACACTCGCATGCACAGTTGCACACACACATACACCAGTACATGATACTAGCATTAACTGCAACACAAGCCTTTAAACAAAAGCAGTAAAGAACCTGCTCATTGTCTCTGGAACATATGTTACAGCTGCTGTTCATGTTCACGCTGCTCGTCACAGTGTGTTGTTGCTGCTGCTGCGCTCGATCGCTTCTGACACGTGCACTCTACTCACGGTAAGAAGAGTTAACAGTTACAGCGTAGCTACAGTACATAATAAATAATCTATTTAAACCCCTTTTTTCAACAGATTAGTCAATGAAGAGCAAATTATCCTCAATTTCTGCCCATCCCAAAACCCCACAAGTACAGAAAAGAGAAAAAAACACATTAAAGCAGCGAGTCTTGCATGTGGTTTAGTTGATATTTGCTGAATTTGGTAACACTTTATAATAAGTACTCACTATTGAGCATTAGTTAAGCATTAAATACTGAATTCATAATTTATAACACATGAATACTCATTAGTATGTCGTTTATAAACAGTTAAAAATGGTTTACTCATCATTGATAAGCACGAACTGTGTTTATAACTACATACTAATGAGTATTCATGCGTTATAAATGAAGAATTCAGTATTTATTAATGCCTAACTAATGCTTAATAGTGTGTATTTATTATAAAGTGTTACCCTGAATTCCTCTGGCACACTTTGGTGATGGTTTTTATGAGATGAAAGATTCTCAGAAATGTGTCGTACAGTATTTCCTGCTGAGGTGGTCACTCCTGGAGCTCCATTGCCCAGATGTTCAGCGTTACAAAAAAAACAAACCTGACATTTTTATTTCCATCCGTTAGACTGGGCGGCGTAGGAAGCTTTATGGTGGCGTTATAATTCAAACAAACACACACACATAATCAGCTCTGTACTTGTAAAAAGCTGCTCTACACTAACAAAAGAGTCACACTGGATGGTTGTGTTTGTTCCTCTTTCTGTCTCTGTGTGCCTTGTGAACTGAAGCCTGACCTGTAGCTACTGTACTTCATGGTCTGTGTAACAAGCTACTTCGACTCACTGTGTGCCACGTTCAAGGACCTAGGGGGGGAAACATGGTGTCACAGCCGTCGCCTCCTCCACCAGCGTCATCCCAGTTCGAAGGGACTCCATTCATTCACTCCATGTGTCAGACGACGTCTGTGCTTGACTCAGGCGCGAGGACGTTTTCCTATAAATAGATCTCATTTGCAGTCTTGGTGTGATTATGACATGGACAAAACGGACCCAACGAGCTTACACTCCCGTCTTTTCACTTTAAAAAAGTTCATGTTGCTGCACCTGCTGCTTCACAAGTGTGTGTGTGTGTGTGTGTGTTAAACGCAGTTCCCACACAGAGTGAAACATGGAGACTCCAGTGGTTGTTTCTTGCTGGGGTATTAGTTTGCACTTAGTCCAGTTTCCTGATTACTCATGCTGCTGCTGCTGCTGCTGCTGCTGCTTGTTTTTTCTCATGCTTTAGCTTTATTTGACCCAAAGCAACACAAAAATACACACACAAAGCTGCCTCAGGATGTGTTTCATTTTATCAGTGTGCTGCATCAAGTAAGCTCTCTGTCTTCCTCCCTCTCTGTCCTGTCCCTGTCGCTCCTCTCTTTTCTTGTCTTCCTCCATCTCCCTGATCTGTGTCGTGTGTGTGTGTGTATGTGTTGTCTCCTTCTCTATATGTGTGTGTGTGTGTGCGCTTTCTGCTCCCAGCCCCTCTGCGGAAAGCAAAGTTTGTGGAGAGCCCTCGCATTCCACAATCAGAGCTTGGCTCCCCTACACACACCTCCACCACTGCCAAGAATCCAGACCTGGACACATACTGCCCTGGTAAGTTTTTTAGTTTTTTCCCGGCCAGCTCATCCCTCGTTTCTCTCTTTTTGTGTGTGCGTTGGTTCCACGTGTGTAAAATGCAGCAGAGAGGAAGAGAGAGTGTGCAATAAGGGAAAATGTATCTCCAGTTATTGTGCCGGCTGCTGCCGTCAAGACGAAAACATTGCCGAGGTCATTAATGAAATAGCTTTGCCTGGTGCCCACAGTGACCGTCCTCCTCCTCCTCCTCCTCCTCCTCCTCCTCCTCCTCCTCCCTCTCTGTGTCTCTAATCCTCCCTCGCTGCTTCCCTCTGCTCTGCTCTGCTTCCTCGGACGCAGAGCTCATTTAGGTGCCGCCGCCACCCGCCGCTGTGTTTGTTTTTTTTGCGTTCACAGCCGGCGGTTGATCTGTAATCTGGCAGACAGTCCAGATTTCCCTCAAAATACCCCCTCACCCCTCCCTCCCTCCCATCGTCTCCTCGACCCCCTCTACTCTATCCCATCCCTGTCAAACCCCCCCTCTACTCTGCTCTGCTCTGTCCCCGTCCCCCCTCCTCCTCCTCTTTGTCAGTCCCCTCCCCTCCTCTCCTCGTGCGCGGCGTTGGAGGACAGTAAAGCGGGTCACTCGAGGATAGCGCTCTGCTGAGATTTTTGGTTCTACTGTAGTGTATCTGCTTTCTCATCTCGCCTCTCCTCTTCCTGTTGCCGCCGAGAAAACGCAGCGTAAGATTCCTGACGTGTGTCTCGTTGGCTCGACCTCAGACTTCCCCCCCACGCAGCAGCAGCAGAGGAGGAGGAGGAGGAGGAGGACAAATGCTGCTGCTGCTGCTGCTGCTGGACGAAAGGACATGAGAGAGGAGAGGAAAGAGTGATGCAGGGTCTTCACAGGGCTTCACTGTTACTGTAACTTAGGAAGAGGAAAATGGTGGACAGGGTGCTGCCAGCCTTCTCCGTCTGCCAGCCTCTCCTGCTGAGTTTCTGCTCGATGGGAGCTCTAAGTAGGTGATCCGTCTGTAGAGACACTAGAATATACTTTTTATAGATCTATAGAGCATGCAGGTAACTACTGTAGATGGTGTGCAGTGCCGTAGTGTAGTCAACCCTGTAGCTGAAGCACCTGGATTTTCTTTCTCTGGTTAAATCACATGGATGGAAAAGAGATAGAGAGGAAAAAAAAAAAGTTGACCCTGGCTTTATTTTTTGCATCGACCTTGTGGAACAGACTGTGGAATAACCTTATCAGCTGTGATGAGCTCCTGCAGATGTGACATATCAGGGTTGAAATTGTAATCTCTGGTGCCATTCAGGCAGGAAAACACAGTTGATTACAAACAGGAATACGCCGCCCGCCCGCCCTCCTGTGCAATAATAAGAAGTCAAGAGAGGAACCATGCAGGAGGTGCTGGGGAGGAGTTTTCATGGGTGACAACAACAAACTCGTCGCAACCTCCCCAGGTGGACAGATGGACGTCTGAGCTCTTAACAAGAGCTCCCTGGCACGAGTCGCGGCAGGGCGGTGACTTAAACATCTGATCGCATGCCAGTCCTCACCCTGCCTGCTTTTTTCCTGGAAGTGAAGGAAGTGGAAGTCAGGTATCAGCTGATTTTTATGGACCGAAAATAAATTTTGCACGGTCATAAATATGGTTTGTGAATATTTTTGCGAGATAGCTCGCAAAAACCCGACCCGACCAGCACAGCGTCGGTATATTACAGAGTGAAAGCTTTTCTAATGATGTTAGAGGTCAACACAGCTTACAGTGCTGTACTGTACATACCCAGACTAGGTGTGGACACGTTATAGCTGTATATAGCTGAGTTCACTTTGAGATAAGCCCACTGGTTTTTATTGATTGTTTTCTGCTTATTGCTTGTTGTAATGTATCTTTATTCTTTATTGGAATCTCTTGTTAGTGTTTTCTCATCAGTGTTTAATCATCATGAAGACAAAAAGCTCCTGTTCCTGTCTGTGTCTGTGTCGGCAGCAGCTGAGCGGCCGGCAGGCAGATGAAGCTGAAAAGTAAACAAAAGTTTGTCCTGTAGCTTGGAGCCCTGGTCAGACAGTGAAGGAAGCACCACACCGTGATTTTAATGGAGCAAAGTGATAGTTGCATGTGTGATTACATACTGTTGGAAAGTGCAATTTGAATGGATGAATGGAGTCGAATGGGAAATTAATTGAAAGACTGCAGGCGCCATCATGATGCCAAAAATGCCTTTGGTTTGGACATGTGATTCATAGAGAAGATATAGATGGATATATATACTCATTTACAGGACAGATAAAAACCATCACATGTAGTACAGTACACTGCATCAATTAAACATTTTTATTAATATAAAAAGAAGAGTTAATAACAGGAGTGCCAGATGTTTACAGCTCAATAGTCAGATAACCTAGACATGGAAATATTCCAGATAACAGAAATAATTAGGGGGAAAAAAACAAAAAACAAGATGTAGCTTAAAGTGCCGGAGGATTAATATTCAAGAGTCACGATCCAGTCAATTTCCTCGAGAAAAAAAAAGAAACAATTAGAACATCTTTATGGATGAAATAACAAGATTTTTTTCATTTTTTTTTCATTTTGTTGCTGATGAAATTTAGTATCCACTACGACCAAAATACAGTGCCGCTCATCGATTTGCAACGTTGCTCAGAGGAGCCGGAGAGTCTCTACATGTACCAGCGCATCACCCACACTCTTAACCCAAACCTGGTGACCTAAGTCCCAGCACGCTTTTATATTTGAGGCATTTACGTGTTGTTGCGTAGATAAGATCAATACCGTGCACGAGGAATGTGAAATTCACTCCTCCTCCTCTCATCGCCTCTCATCAGTCCTCCACTCCCTGGCTGGTTGACGGCCAGTATGGATGCTTTTATGTTCAACCTTATTCATATTTGTGCGATATAAAGCGTGAACATCCAATCCGTGCATTTAAGGGATAGTTCAACATTTTGGCAAATTGGCAGTAGGTTTGTTACCTTTAATTGTCAGTGCAAGTTATTTTTAGAACGGCGGAGCAGAACCGCAAGCTGCTCAGAGCTACGCTACAGACTCGAAAACAACTCTGTTTCGTAACGTTGCGTTATCTCATAGTGTGGTGAATGTGCAGGTCACAGTCTGTCCACCAGAGCGTTTTGGAGTTGTTGGATTTTGTATTTGATGAGTTTGATGAGGGAAACCAAGAAATCCCATTAGCCTCCGTAGGGCAACTCTGAGCAGCTCGCCGCTCGGCTCCGCCGTTCTAAAAATAGCTTGCACCGACAATTAAAGGTAACGAACCTACTGCTATGACTATAGGGATTATGGCAATGGGCCAATTTGCCAAAATGTTGAACTATCCCTTTAATTCTCACCTCCTGATCAGTGTGTGTATCATCTCCTCACTTTGCATCTTTAACTATCTATTTAAAAAATGTGGTTTGGTTGCTTTTGGGATCCTGTCATCGTCAGGTATGGCTGAAACAGAGAAGGCACCACATGGTGTGTGTGTTCCTTTGTGTGTGTCTGTGTGTGTGTGTGTGTGTGTGTGTGGGTGTGTGTGTGTGTGTTATCTTACCTGCAGCCCGGGCCTATTAATACCATCTCCTGTCCTGTCCAGTCCCCCCGCCTGCAGCACACATGCTTCCCTCTTCTCTCGCTGGCGGTGGCGAGAGGGCAGATCTGTGGACGGCCGGGGGAGAAGCAGATGCGCTCGCACAGAAACACATTCCTAGCTGCGCGCAAAGATAGTTGCCATGGCAACCATCTGTCTCCTTCGCAGCTCAGGAATGGAGAGAGAGAGAGGAGTGTGTGTGCATGTGCGTGCGTGTGTTAAATAAGAGATGTATTTTAAGCTTGGTGATGAATGTGATTGTGTTTTTTTTGGTTGGTGTTGTTAAAGTCAGATTTGACGATAAAGGATCTCATGGTGGCGCTGAGGTGGGAAACACCTGCCGTTCCTCTCGAGGCGGCTCTTTCTGCTCTTTATGTTCACATGAAACTTCGTCTGCAGTAACTTCGGTGTTAGGAGAACAGAGAAATGTGAGCTGCACAAAAACAAAGAAATCAATAGATTATGATCATGTCTGTTTCCCCTTTGATGGAAACTCATCAGTATCGGTTACATTCAGAGGAACTTTTAAAGGACCCATATCATATTAAGTAAAACCTTTTTTCCCACTTTACTTATTGGTTTTCACAATTGAAAATGTAACAGCATTTATACAGAAATGCAAGAACAAACTTTTTTCCCACCCACCCCAGTGGACAAGCAGAAAAAAGAGGAAATGAATGGACACTGTATCATCAACAAAACCATCAAAACAAACAAAAACAAAGACGAAACAAACGGCATGTGTATGAGAGAGAACAGACGTGGTTTTCAGTAATAGTAAAAAAACAATATATAGATGACATTTAGGACAAAACCTCATGTTTGTTGGAGCAGATATGGAATAAAACGTTGTCATATCCTGCTGAAATTATCATTAGGACGTGGTAGAGCTCGTCTAATCTTTTCTAGCTTCAGGAGTTGTAGTGTATCTCTAACTCAATGTTTGTAGGAGGGCGGGGCAGCCTGTTTCCAATTAAGTAAAATTATTTTTCTCGCTATAAGAGGGTGACAAAAGCAATGCGATCAGATTGTGCCCATATTGAATACCAAACATGGCCGAAAACTTCCTTTCTTTCTTTTTTGATTATAAAGCAGCTCTGGGTTCCGTGTCAGTGCTGTGGAAGTATCAAAACACACACACAGCCTGTATTCAGAAACTGAGACTTAAAGCTGGGGTAGGCAGGATTTTTTAAAAACAAAATATTAACTTTTTTTTCAGTAAGAAAACGTCCGTGTGTTTGGGGCGATCACAGTGTTTCTCTATGTCTCTGAATGCAGCAGCCAGAAAAGCCTACAGCTCCTGGTATCTTCGAACAATCAAATCTATTCTGGTCTGGGGGTTCCTGATTGGTGGAGGGGCCGGCCCTACTCTATCCTCCTGATTTGTTAGGACAGAGTAGGGCCGGCCCCTTTTAACCAATCAGGAACCCCCAGACCAGAATAGATTTTATTGTTCAATGATAGTGGGAGCTGTGGGCTTGTTTTCAAAACAAATCCTGCTGACCCCAGCTTTAAAATAGGTCGTCAGGACGTCTGTGACTCTGTGATGTCATAACAAAGCAGTCGCTACTCTCAGGCATGCTCCACCCTGACCTACCCATCCAGTTTCTTTTTGTTGTTGTTTGCTTTAACTGAAATCTACTGTAGTATTATTATTATTCGATCATACAGAAAACAGTCAGCGAATCAGAAGTCAGGCTCAGACCCTCCTGTCTTCTGATTGGCTCACCAACCTGTTTCAGAGTTATCTATTAAAGTGTTAAAGTGTAAAATATGTGTCTTTTAAAATCCGATGATGAACTAGAAAAGCTGTGATGTCATTTAGCTTTTAATTGCCCCATGATTACAGTGTAGTCGCCCAGCCATCTGTTTGACTGTGTTATAGGTTTTTTTTTTCTTTTTTTGTGAGTGTGTGTCAGTTTAAAGTTGTACAAAGGGATTGTCTGTGTTTATCTTAAGGGACAGACTGTGGGCTTCAGCAGCCAGGCTTGAGATTCTGCTGCTCCCACATCAAAAAGAAACGCAGACAAACTTCTCGCCGCTGCACAGTGTCGTCCAACAGCTGGCCGCAACGGAGAGGCAGTAGCACGAAGCAAATCATTTTTTTTTTTAAAAAAGGGGAAGAATGGAGGCGGAAGGGAACTAAAATACAGACAAAGAGAGAAGCACACACATACACATACACACATGACACGTACAGACTGAGCCCCTGTTTGATCATGGTCACGGCCGCAGAAAAACCCACCAGGAGCAGTTGACTAATCAGTGCTAATGTATTCACTGCTGCTTACTACTACCAGTCTGTCAACTGGGAAGGACGACGCTGCCTCCATGTCCACACACACACACACACACACACACATACACACAGACACACACAACACAGATTCAGTGGACAGATGTTTTTGCTTTTTTTTTTTGTGTGTGTGTCGTTGTTCGCCTGCAATTTGTCTCCCATTTGACGACCGTGTGTGTGTGTGTCTCTGTGTGTGTGTCAGCTGTTCCCTCTGTGATATTACAGTAGCTGGGAGGAAGGTGGACGAGTAATTCCATCCACCTTCGTCCTCCTCTCCATTACTGCGCTCCTCGTCTTCCTCCAGGGATGCTCTGGGATGCGGTGACCTTGGAGGCCCTCGCCATAAATGCATCCTGCTCCACATAAAGTGTATCCATCCCAGCTGCATTACCGAGCAGCAGCAGCAGCCGTATCAATCTCATCAGACCTCATACCTAATTAGCTGTTTTGGGCCTTAATGTGCTGTGATTACCTCATTATTGGTTGCAGCTCTGTATAAGTATGTGTGTGTGTGTGTGTGTGTGTGTGTGTCTTTTATTGAAGCACAGCAACATGTCATCTCCATTTGCTTCAAAGCCTTTCTCCCTCCTCCCTTTAGAAGATGCCTGTCTTTCTTTTACTTGCTCAGAGACACTTGGAGTAAATCTAATGAGGATCCTGACAGTCGTGCTCTGCCTTTTTTTTTTTTTTTTTTTTCCTCGTCCATGAGCGACTGCAGAGGGAGGGGGGGAGGCCCAGGCTTTCGGGGGCTTTGAATGGACTGCAAGAGGCTGCAGGCTTGAAGGAGGCTTTAGACGGAGCTGTCCGTCTTCAAAGAGGTGGCGCGGTGTCTAATAGTCGTCAGTCAGAGCTCGGTGCAGCTAACCTGCCGGTCTGGTCCGACCTGCCCGGCAGGAAAACGAGCGAGCAGAGAAAACCGGCCCTACCACTTGCTGTCTCTCTCTCTCTTTCACCCCTGTTTATTTAACCGCCGGCGGTCTCGTCGTGTCCTTAACGTCTGGGCCAATTCAGAGGTTTATACATCCAATTACAGCTGTTTGCATCCAGCCAGTAGTTACTCTTCTTACAACCAGCAGGGGAGAGTAATTAGCGGGAGCTTCATCCCCGAGAGTGACACTCACTCTGGTGAATAAACCGATATGGTCGACACCTCTGGAGTATTATATCAAGGTGTTATTGAATAACATGACACCGCCACCGGTGACAGTTTGTAATGGGTAGAAGAAGATGAAGAAGGTATTGTAACCTGGCAACTGGACAAGAAAGATGAGGTCATCAAGGGACTTTTTTTTTTTATGTTGTTGGTTTTGTTTTGTTTTGGGAACTGGTGCAAAGTTGGCAACGGAAATCCCTCAGCTCTATCTGTGTATGTGTGTGTATGTGTAGCTACTTGCATAGCTGTACATGTGAGGACCAGTTTGTTTTAAACCATCATAGTGAGGACATTTTGGGAAACTGAGGACATTTTGGCCGGTTCTCGCTTTCTCGGTTAAGACTTTAGGTTATTATAATTAGGTTTAAGTTAGGTTAAGAGTGATGGTTAAATTTAAGGTTAGGCATTTGTTTTGGATGGTTAAGGTTAGGGTAAGAGGCTAGGGAATACATTATGTCAGTGAGTGTCCTCACAAAGATAGCCATACAAACGTGTGTGTGTGTGTGTGTGGTGTTTGAACATCTGATCATCACGCAGGCTCACCCTGGTGTTTTCATTTCTCTTTAACACCAGCGGTCTTGTGTAAACAGGACACACACACACCTACCTGTCTTGAAAAGTCACACACCATTGGTCCCCCTCTCTCTCTCTCTCTCTCTCTCTCTCTCTCTCTCTCTCTCTCTCTCTCTCTCTCCCTCTCTCTCTTTCTCGCTCCCTTTGTCTCTCTCTCTCTCACTCACACACACACTTCACAGGTGAAGGGCGTATCTCATTACGTCACACACGCTGCAGTGGTGATGAGTTGGTGCGGAAGGAGTTGTCAGTGTGGTCGGCTTTTGTTCGCTCGCCGTTTGTTTGTTTTGCGGAGTTCGTTTTTTCTTTTTTCTTTTCTTTTCTTTTTTTGTTGTTGAAAGGATTCCTGTGAGTCGGTGTGTCTGAGGGGATTTCTGTGTGGAGTTTATGTAAGAAGAAGAAGAAGAAGACACACTGCAGCCAAGAAATGTCCAGCTGTGGTGGTGGAGGAACGTACGTGTGTGCGTGTATGTGTGTGTCTGTGTGTGTGTGTAAGGCACAGCTCTGAGCTACGGAAAAACTCAGGTAGAGTGTTTTCACTTCATCGTCCCGAGCGCAGCTGCTGTGCTCGGTTTCTGTTGGTTGTGGTTTATGCAAAGCAGGTGTAGTAAATATATAGTAGTGTGTGTGTGTGTGTGTGTGTGTGTGTTTAGTTTTTCCAGGTAAAAAGGATACAAAACATATTTAAAGGATGATTTTTGTGTTTTTTCTATCGGTAAAAATAGCTAAATAAGCCGGTGTGTACTCTCTCTGCCCACCACTGACACACATTCTTTCTTCTGTGCTTTTCCTCTCTCCTCCTCTTCATCCTCCTCCTCCTCCTCCTCCTCCTCCTCCTCCTCCTTCTCGCCTCTCCATCTCCATCTCTCTGCCTCTGCAGGGGAGTCAAGCCAGGAGCTGGGCCCCCCTCCGTCGGTGGATGAGGCAGCCAACACATTGATGACGCGCCTGGGTTTCCTTCTGGGAGACAAAGTGAGTGAGGGGCCAGCCGGCACCCAGTACAGCATGGAGGAACCCGAGGCGAGACAGGTACTGGTTTTAAAATCCGCCGAAGAACCGGACTTTATGATCAAATCTGCTATCGAACACACGACGGACAGGCTCCATCGCTTATCTGGATTATCTGCTCTGTCTGAGTCTGTATAAAGGAAACATTGTCTTCAGGCTGTGACGGCCTTAAAAACTTTTTTGTTTGTTGCCCTTCATGCTGTTGACGTGCTTTATCCTGAGGTAATTGTCTTATTGCGGTTGTGATTCTGACACATTTCAATTGAGAGAACGTAGACAAACGGGCGATCGTCTTGATTCGATCTGACATTTATCTCCATTATATCTTTGTTTACACTCCGGCTTGACAGATGTTTAGACGTCAGGATAGCCAGATCAAAAGGCTTCTCTGTAAATTGCCCTCAGACACCACGGTTGCATTGGCCTCAGGAATTTACCAGCACATCTCCATCAAACATCAGATATCTGTCTTATCTAATTAGATTTTTTTTATTTTAAAAATACTCTCTCTCTTTCTTTTTTCTTTTTTACTTTTCTTTTTATTGAAGGCAAGTTTCCTGGGCTGACAGCGTGCAGCAGGCCGGGTGCAATGTTTTCTCTCCTGCACCGTAACCTTTCTGTTTGTGAATTTGGCAGTTGTGCAACAAACAGCTCTTGGCACAACGAGCCCGCTCTAAGCTCTGTAGCAGATGTCCTGGTTTTCTCTACCTAAACCTGATTTGACGGGTATGAATTTTCCGAGCCAGGGGAGAAAAACAGTTGCAGTGGGGGGAGATAGAGAGAAAGAGAGAGAAAAAAAGATAGAAATAGGAGGAGGAGGAGGAGGAGAAGGAGGAGTGGGGGTAAAAAGAGGGCAAACCTGTTGCAGGAGCATTTCAAGCAGGTCTAGGTATGGGTTTGCACTAAAGCAGTGTGGATAAGCAATTAGACTGATGGCCTGCCTGCGCTTGATGTGTGCGCTGCTGTAGCAGTGGGGGTGTATAAATTGAGAGAGGTTTATTCAAGCGGCTCTTTTTTAGAGACGTGACTCATGCTAGCACCCTGTTGCATCGTGCACACACAACAGCAGCAGCAGAAACTTAATATGCCAGATATCTGCCCCAAATACTGTTCTCCAGATTGCAATTTCGTTTGATTCATTAACCACCAAGAATGACACGGATTTGCCTTGAGACAGCGTCTAATAGCGGAAATGAGCGAGCAGGCTTTTGTTGTAGTTTATATAATTCATTTGGCATTTACAAGCTTTGAATGGACCGCGAGAAATTACAGTAATACAGCAGCGTAGCACCTTGAATTGCTGCTGCTGCTGATGCTTGAAGGCCCCCTCTCTTAATGGTTGCTGTCATAACCAAGTTACATTGTTCTACACTATAGTTAAATGGCCACGAAGCCAGACACATATCAGCTTCTTAGAAAATAAAAACGGTGACCACATCCTGCTTCTTCTCCATTTGAGATGGTTGAATTCCTCCAGTAGCGGATGTCTTTGCTGGGAGACTTCACCAGCTGATGGAACAAGGTGACCTTAACTCGCCCGGGCGTGCAGTTAATTGCCTTTCATACTCTCGTGCTCTCGCTCCCACGAATAGACGCAACGCTCCCGAGTTCAATCCGATCCTCGTGCTGCCGCGTTTAAGGTCAGACCCCGCCGCACAAGGAGGAGGGGGGGGGGTTCATTAGCAGCAGCAGCAGCAGCAGCAGCAGATAGAGCCACAGTGGTGCAGCCGACATACAGTCCAGCTTTTTATCCCCGTGTCCACATGTTTTGTGTGTTTGTTTTCGTCCGGCGGGGTCGAGCTCCTGCAAACATGACGGTCGATGGCGGCGATGGCATCCGTGAAGGAGGGCAGAGGTCAGCCTGGTGACTTGAGAGAGTCTCTCTCACAAACTGATTCTCCTTGCGCTCCTTCAATCAGTTGTGCACACACTGAGCGACAGCCTGGAGGTCACGCGCCACAATGGGCAGTGCGCTGATGAGTTTACACATGTCACCGACCGTTTATAATTCAGCCAGTAGCTCTTATCTGTCATTAGACACACCTATAGCATCTAGTGTGACCTTTACGGAGCTGAACTTGTTTTTTTGATTAAACCACACACTTATAGTATCACTGAGGTCACAGCTGGTGATTTCTGAGTTAAACTGTTGTTGTCGTTGTTAGTATTCTTCCCCCTCAATACTATGACCTTCATGCTAAATATAAAGCTAAATGAACTCACCTACTATTTGCTGTTAGCTTGAGGATTAGCTTGTTTATTTGTGTGTGTGTTTGTTTGTAAAGATTAGCTGTTAGCTGAGTCGCCTCGCTTGATCATTTATGGAGCAATAATGCTAAATGTTCACTTTCTCTAGAGTCTCAGTTACCTCTTTTGTTCATCATGTGAGACGTCACTTTGGGCCTTTGTTGTAAGAAAAGTTACATTTATCTCACATCTTATCAACGGCGGCTCAGGAGTGTCCTTGGGCAAGATACTGGCAATATAGAGGGGTAACACTTTATAATAAGTACACCCACTATTAAGCATTAGTTAAGCATTAATAAATACTGAATTATTAGTATGTAGTTTATAAACACAGTTAGTGCTTATCAATGATGAGTAAAACATTCTTAACTGTGTTTATAAACTAAATACTAATGAGTATTCATGTGTTATAAATGATGAATTCAGTATTTAAAGCTTAATAATGTGTACTTATTATAAAGTGTTACCGATAGAGGACCCTCATGACACCTCAATGTCGTGATTGTGCTTGAATATTCATCTGTCACTTTTTAAGTATAATATTACAGTCATGGATGGCTACAGAAACTCTACAGTACAGTTTTTACCTTTATAATAATAGTTTGGTTTGTTATTTACCTTGATGTTCTGTTGTTTTGTGCATCTAAATGAATAAATTAAGTATTTTTAAAAAAAGATACTGGCAAGATACTGTACTGAACCCACACTTGCCATAGTATAAAGCGCAATATATATGGGACGATGTAGTTACAAAGTGCTGTATGAATGAACAGTGTAAAGCGTTGAGTTGTCCTTGAGCTGCATTTACCAGTCCATTTACCAATGATACTACTATGATATGCTATTCAATGATTTGTCAGTTATTTACAGAGATAAAAAGTAAATGAATGAGATACTTTATACTAAAAAGACCTCAGTGACCCTCTCAACTCCTCCAGCTCACACACAGTGGTCTCACAGTCTCGGACCCTACTGTACTGTAGATAAATGACAGTGGAGCCGCGCTGACTCGTCCCTGTCTGGTCTGGATCAATTGTTTGATTGGTGTCTGGCTCAAGGACACTTTGACATGAGGGCAGGAGGAGCGGGGGATCAACCTTTTGATTCATTGACGACCCGTTCAATCTCCCGAGCCCCAGACAGATAATTGACAGATCAATCGATGCTGAAAATAATCATTAGTCAGAGCTCTCTGCCCTGAGTGTAAACATGTAAGGGTGTGTGTGTGTGTGTGTTTGTGTGTGTATTAGCGCATTGTGTCCCGTCATTCTCCCTCCCTGCAGAGTAAACGACACTAGATTTTGCCCCGAGCACGACTTCACCCCTCCTGTTCTGTCTGTGTTTACCCCGACCCCGACTCATCAGCAGCACCGTGAGAGACCTCCATGTGTTTGTGTGTTTCCGTGTCTGTCTGACACACATACTTAATCACTTGGCATCCCCGTTTTGTTTTGTTTTTTTCTTTCCTGTGCCTTTTTGTATACATGAGTGGATGCAGATGCCGTATGCATGGATCTCTTTTAGTATGTGTGCCTGTGTGTTTGAGTGAGAGTGCATCTGTGGGTGTTCGCAGCAGCAGCAGATTAGACGCAGCCTTGTTTTTTTTTTGGTTTGTCCCCTGTGGTGTCTTGTCTTCTAACCTGAGCTGATGCAGAAGAGGGTCACTGCGGGACGCCAAAAACAATGCTGCGACTGGAGGAAACATGGATTCAGTATCAGTAGTCATCATAGCAATCAAGAGAAAACATGTGCGTCATATAAAGTAGGATTTTCAACACATAAATGTCCCATATTTGACACTTCTTGTGTTTTATTTGATCCACAAGAAAATATATTAGCAGTTTCTCAAGCTTTATTAACAGCAGCAGGTTCTTATTAGCTTGTGTTTTTTTGAGCGATTCACTAATGAGTAGAGCAGATTTCAGGTAAAACAAACAGAGAAACCAAATCTTGCAAGGCTTGATGGCGGGCCCATGTGGGTTGCTTGGTGCAGCTTGGTGCACGACTGAAAGCAGCGACTGCTTCACTGTGACATCACAAAGTGTCTCCAAGTCCTGGCGACTTGTTTTGTTAAAGGATAATTTCCGTTTTTTACAACCTGGACCTTATTTCTAGCATAAAATACAATCATTTTACTCACCCAGAAACTTTGGTGTCATTTGGAGTTGTTTTGACGAAATTAGCCCCAGTGGAGCGGCGCGTATATCCGTATAATACGAGAGCACGGGGCACCCAATGCAGCCTCTAAATATCACATTATCCGCCGCAAAACTCGTTCATTTCGCCAATATTTTGTTATGATACACTAGTGATATTCCCCTCCGAGCCCGTGGTGGCATGTTATCAACATGCTGCGCCTGTAGGTTGACCTACTGACCTCATATCTGGATGATGTCATCTCCGACCGCTGCCCGGCTCATTCTGATAATAATCATTCTGCTTCGGCATTCGGGTCCATTTTTAGCTCAACTAGCCAGAGCTTTAGTGAGTCCAGGTTGAGGAGAGGAAGCCTGTGGAAGCTGAACTTCATCCAGCTGCTCATTTTGTTCTGACAAGTCAGAAACACGCAGAAACGAACCATAGCATTAGCCGTAGCAAGTTAGCCGCGCTGGGCAGCGGTCGGAGATGACATCATCCAGATAAGAGGTTAGTAGTCAACCTACAGGCGCAGCATGTTGATAACATGCCACCACGGGCTCGGAGGGGAATATCACTAGTGTATAATAACAAAATATTGGCGAAATGAACGAGTATTGCAGCGGATAATGTGTTATTTAGAGGCTGCATTGCGTGCCCCGTGTTCTCGCATTATACGGATATACGCGCCGCTCCACTGGGGCTAATTTCGTCAAAACAACTCCAAATGACACCAAAGTTTCTGGGTGAGTAAAATGATCTTATTTTATGCTAGAAATAAGGTCCAGGTTGTAAAAAACGGAAATTATCCTTTAAGTTTCCAAATCCAGGTTGAGTGAATTTCAGTGTGGACAATGGGTTTTGATTCTTTCATAGTATTAATATAGAACCTGGATCTGCTTTTATAATCAACAAGACATGGACATCCCACTGTTTACATTATGGACCTTTAAAGTTGTGTTGTTTTAACATGTAACATGGGACAGTCTGACAATCTCATCATGGAAATGCCACTCCCGCTTGTTTCTGAAAAAGGGGAAATTACTGTTTTCCTGCATTTACATGCTCTGGGTCACATCCCTGGTGTGTTCACTGCCTCTCCAACATGTGGTTTATTCTGCTGATGTTCTTCAGAATCATAAAATGAAGAAATGTGCTATAAAAGTGCATTATTTTCAATCGACTGTGGATGTCACATGTGGTTTTAGTGGCAGTTGAGTGTTTTGCGTGTGAAAGTATGTTTGCATATTTCTTCCACATCTTGTATATCGTGTATAAAAGAAATGCCACAAATTCTTAGATATTATGACGATTGCGAGTTGCGATGTGTTGTGATCGTGTGGGGGAGACACAACCCTCCGAGGGACCGGCTGCATGCGGTGAAGGCAGCAGGAGGCCTGAGCTTTTTGAAAACTATAATATTGTAATGACATTTTCCTTTGTATATGACTCAGCTTTAAAAGTTCAGATGTTTTTTTTACTTTTTACTTTGCCATTAATTCCCACGTGTGCCAAGCTGAACTGCTGGAAACAAACAAAGCTTTTAAAGATGCGTGTGTGTGTGTGTGTGTCTGTCCCAGGGCCAGAACCAGAGGATCAGCCCGTGCTCCACCCTGACCAGCAGCACTGCCTCCCCCCCTGCAGGCAGCCCCTGCTCCACCCTCCCCCCTGCCATGCCTGGCCAGGCCGGCAACAAGGACTGTGCCTACGGTTCTGTCACCAGTCCCACCTCGACGCTGGAGAGCAGGGACAGCGGCATCATCGGTGAGATCTGCTCACAGATTTACACACCTGACTAACATATATCACACATGAGATATTTTTTATGTCAACAAAAGACCAAAACCTTCAACATATTTATCTGTTTCTCAGTACTTCCTGGTTTCTGAAGCGAGTTTTTAACAAACAGATTATTCTTATTGTATCAGCTCGGTAATTTCTCATCAGTGCAGTTTTTGGCAAACATTACCAAAACAGGAGGAAGTACTTTATTAGTCTGGGATGTTTTTTGCAGTTGCTGATTAATATATATTTGGTGCTCCAGTGAATTTCTGTTTATTGGAATCAGTTCTTTATTGGTTTTTCGGGTTTGTTTTTGTGGGATTTGTCGGCTGTAAAATGAAAATAAAATCACCAGATGATGGAGGAACGAGCTCTGGAAACAACAAGAGTTTTACTTTTATTTAATCATTTTTGATAACTTCGTCTCATCGTCGAAGAAGAGGAAGCTGAAGAAACACAATCAATAAGAGCAAGGGAGGCAGCGATTGATCGGCGATTGATCACGTCAAGACAGCTGGATGTTTTGTCTCTCACACAGAGAGCCAGTGTGTGTCTCTTCTGTGGCGTGTTGACATCAACTGTGGCGTTCCTGGATTGTTAGCCTGAAAACTGGGTGGTGGTGGTGGTGGTGGTGGGTTGGAGATGAAATGCTCAGTGAAATGGAGCACTTTGCGTTGTGTCAAGACAGGTGCATGCATTGTTTCCTGGCAACAGTGGTGAACGCCTGCAGTTTGATGAGGAAAGCATTACATCAACAAGCCCCACATTGATTCAGAACAAGGGTAAATAAACCTAACAGAGCAGACGACGGGGGTCGGGCGAGGAAAAGGTTTTAACATTTTAAACAAACCCCATTGTGTAAAGTGTGACGGCAAGCGGGATGAATGACTCGGTTGTAATGGCATCACTGACGTTGGCGATGTCTCTCTCTCTCTCTCTCTCTGTGTGTTTCGCTCTCTTGTCGTTGCAGCCACTCTGACCAGCTACTCCGAGAACATGGAGCGAGGCGGCAAGTACGGCGAGGGCTCCCGGGCGAACCTCAAGCTGTGGCAGTCCCAGAAATCAGGCATGGACTCGTTCCTGTACAGGGTGGATGAGAACATGACAGCCTCCACCTACAGCCTCAACAAAATCCCCGAGCGCAACCTGGAGAGCATGTCCTCCCACTCCGCCCACTCCATCCCTCTGTACCTCATGCCCCGTCCTAACTCTGTGGCCGGTGAGTCCCCTTCCTCCTTTCCCTTCGCCTCTCCTACGGAAGCACAAAAGAGGAGCGACACTTTAGGAGGAGACATAGGGTCACTAACTACACACAAAACCTGCCTGAATAGAGTTTTTAACTCTGGCAAATTTGTATTGAACTGCTTGTGTTCGACCCTATTTCTGTCTCCTTTAGTGCGTCCTTCCTTTTCAGCTTCGTGTCCTTGCCTGTTTTCTTCCCAGATGAACTGTCCAAATGTGTGTGTGTGTGTGTGTGTGTGTGTGTGACTCCCATGGCCACAAATTCAACACATTTTTGAAAGAGCGGATGAATATATCCAGTCTCAGAGGAGACCTCGTGCATGGAGACCTTGTGCCCGACTTCCTATTGTAGACCCATGAACATGAACCCTGTCGTTTATTTACAGTGAAATCCCCCCTCTCCTTTCCTCGTCTCTCATTGGCTGCAGACTTTTATCGCTAAAAAACATCGCATGTTGGGACGTCCACCAGAAGTTTAATCTGTAAACTGCCCATATTGCTGTGAGCGAGCCAGGTCCCAAAGCTCCGGACGACATTTCTCCTGCAAATCTGGGATAAATCAGCTTAAACTTCTTTAAAAATCAGAAACTGCTCTCCCAAAAGCACTCAGTTGTGGTTTGGTCTCATTCAATTTGTTATACTTTTTTTTTTTTTTTTTTTTTAATGATTTAGCCAGAAAACGCCCTTTTGTTTTCAAATTTCATTGGGGTTATGTTGAAATTTTCGCTAGCTGCAAATCCGCAGTGGTTTTTTTTTTTTTTTTTTTTTTTTTTTGCTAAACTCTCAGCCCCTCTGGTGTGGAGGGAAACCACAGTGCAGAATAATACAGTCTGGGGAGAAAAGAAGCAGAAGAACATACTGCGGCTGGAAGAGTATCACATAGGAAAGCTGGCATTTGTATTGCTGACAGAGGTCTCATTGATGTGTGTTTGTTATTGTGGGCCACAGCTGCCTCAAAAAAAAAAGAAAAAGAGAGAGCTCCCAAAAGCAACAGTAAATATATCAGGAAAAATGTCAGTTTCATAACACTGAGGCTCCTAATGGGCCTGATTGTGCTATTGTTTCTCATCACCAGAGCGAGAGAGAGCTGGTACAGACGATGAGCTCTATTATGCACTTCTTCTCCCACTCCCACTGGAGGGAAAAAAAGTGTGCGTGCACATTTCTATTCCACTAAACACTGTAATACGGCTGACAAAAAGGGGGGCCGTCGCTGCAGCTATGACCCTCTCGTTATGCCGGTCATGTTCTCCTGTTTGACACCGCTGTCTCTCTGTCTGGCGGCGGCGGCAGCACAGGGGCGACTCTGCCGGGTTTTTTTTTTTCAGAGATTCACCCTCGATCTCATCTCGGCGCCTCCATACCAAGACCTTCAAAGGGTAGCTGGAGACAGGCTTTAAAAAAAAAAGAAAAGAAAAGAAAAAAAAAGACGAACTATAAGCTGCGGATGATGCAAAAGATAAAATAAAGAGGGAGTGAGGGAGCAATACAGAAACAAAAGAGAGAGAGATGATTCTTCTGGCGGCGTTTATATTTGTCAGGTACAGGAATTTCATATTGAGGAGAGAGAGAGAGAGAGATGGATATATGTGGAAGAGGAGTGAAAGAGAGTTTCATAATCTCGCTCTCTCACCCTCACCCTCTCTCTCTCTCTCTCTCTCTCTCTCTCTCTCTCTCTCTCTCTCTCTCTCTCTCTCTCTCCTCCACAAAGAATTATTAGATGATGTAGGGATGGGAGGCGAGCACAGGCTGAGGATTGGCTGGGCTCACACAGCAGTGGAACATCAAAGCCCCAGGCATTAACCGTTTCTATCCCCCAGAGTGACAGAGAGACTCGCTTTGATGTGAGGAGAGAGATGGAGATAGAGAGAAAGAGAAAGAGAGAGAAAGAGAGAGAGCAGAAGGCGACTGGGGAGGAGGACGAGACAGGAGGATGGGGGGGGGGGGGGGGGGGGGGGGGACTCTATTACCTAATGAAGGCAGTGCGTTGGTAGAGCTGAAGATGGATATGCAGGAAGCTGTAACCAAGACATACAGTAGTATTTTCTTTTCTCTCTACCTCTCGTGGTGCTCAGGGTTTAAAAATTAGTCTTTATTGGCCACATTTCTTTTCATTCAGTGAAAAATTGTAAGTAAGTAAAAGGGAAGTGAAACTGTGAAAGTAATAATCAAAACTGATAGTGAGATAATAGCCTGAGTTTTAAAGGGTTAGTTCAACATTTTGGCGAATTGGCCCATTGCCATTATCCCTATAGTCATAGCAGTAGGTTTGTTACCTTTAATTGTCGGTGCAAGCTGTTTTTAGAACGGCGGAGCAGAGCCGCGAGCTGCTCAGAGCTACGCTACGGAGGCTCATGGGATTTCTTGGTTTCCCTCATCAAACTCATCAAATACACAATCCAACAACTCCAAAACGCTCTGGTGGACAAATTGTGACCTGCACATTCACCACACTATGAGATAATAATGGAACGTTACGAGACAGAGTTGTTTTAGAGGCAAATGCAGAGACTGCTTGCTGAAAAACTGCCTCCGACGGGAACGTGCATCATCAGCAATTTGCCTCAAAAACAACAACCGTCTTGTAACGTTCTAAAAATAGCTTGCACCGACAAATAAAGTTAACAAACCTACTCCTAAAACTATAGGGATTATGGCAATGGGTCAATTTGCCAAAATGTTCAACTATCCCTTTAAGCCTTGTTTATATCTGTTTTTTGCATGTTATTTGTATCTCGATTCAAAGTGACACCCGAGCCACGTGTGTTTAAATAAACATAACTGATCACTTTATACATAGGACATTGATGCCTGGTGTTGACATTACTATAGATGTTCAACCAGATTCTATCAAAACCTGATCTTAATAGACTCATAAACCGGCTCCAGACAAAGTCATAGTTTCTATTATTTATTTTTATGAATGAAAGTTTTGAGAGGCTAATATAAAAGACTAAGACAGGTCCTGCAGTTTATGTGCTGCTGACAGTAATAAAGACAGAAATCCAAGTCTCCCTTTACCGTGGATAGAACAGTTATATTAATATTGACATCCGCAGACACTAAGAACTTGAAAAAAAGAAAAAGAAACGAAACAGCGCTGATGGTTAATGAGAAAATATGATTTGTAATTTAGGTGAATTGACCCTTGGAAGATGTGATTGATACACTGTATACGTATATGCGCCGTCTGATGTAACCGCCCCACTGGGAATGGAGGAGTCTCCTCCCTACTCGTACAGAAAGTGAAGGGATATAAAAGACTCTGTGAGATTCGCACTCCATCGTCTCTAAATTCACTAAATGAAGATAACAGCTCACCCGAGAAAACATTTTTCAATTTGGAGGGCGGACAAGTGTCATTGATTTCCTCTTCGAGCATCTTTTCCTGATTTCCTTTTTGTCCCCCCGGTCCCACCTCCGCTCACATACACTCACGTATAATTCCCGGAAATATTATTGTTTAACTATAAGGGCCTGCGTTATTTATCATCTCAGGTTATCTCTCGGGGAGGTGTGAGGAGAGTGCTGAGGCGTTCGGAGCGGCAGCAGCCACCTCATATCTGAGATGACTCGTCGGCTCCCGGCTGATTCTGTGACTGGCTCTGGACGGCAGCCCAGCTGGTCTTTGAGTTAGCGCGCGCGTGTGTGTATGTGTGGATGTGTGTGTGTGTGTGTGTGTGCGCACGGATATGTTCATGTTATCAGTCACTCTTTCAAACAGGAAGTGTCTGATGTGGCTGTCATCGCCCAAAGCAGCTGAGCTCTTTGCTGCACAGTTGGACTTTTTTTCTCAATGTTTTACTCTTGTCCACTCTCGCTCTCGTTCTCTCCGTTATTATTTCTCGCTCTCCGTCCGTCCGTCCGTCCGTCCGTCCTTTATTTCTTTCTTTTTCGCTATGTGTAGCAGTCTTAGCGCATTGGCACAGGCACTGTGAATGTGATCCCCGGCAGCCTGCTGCATTGCAGATAGAGATGATGAGCACACATATTTTCAGTCTTCACATTCAAACACAGTCGAAAAGGAGAAAAAGAAGAAAAAGAGGGGGAAAGTTTTTCGGCTCACTAGTCCTGAGTCACTGCTCCTTGGGTTTAGCAGCAGATTAAAGCCCCCGCTGTCTCCACTTGTAGCCCAGTTGGATGACCAGCACCCCCCCCCCCCCCCACATCCCCCCCAACCCAACCCAACCCCCCTCATTCCCATCAGGGCCAAGCCTCCAGCATTCTCAGCTGCCATCTTTCCCTCCATTTTGGGAAACCCATGTGGCTCGTTTTTCGGGTCCAGGGCCGTTACACACACACACACAGACACACATCACGCTTTAGCACTTCGCTGAGCTTAACTCCAGCGACACAGAAACCGCTCTCTGAACCGAGGACAGCACAGGATCAGTGATGATGTGCCGGTGAGTTTTTACACCGGGCGGAGGGAGGGAGTGCTGCCTGCCACTTGGAGGGATTATTGTGCTTTCTGCTTTTTTGGACAAAATTGGAGAGAGAGGGAAAACTAGAAGCCATGCAGTCACACCTTCCCCCTCCAACATCTTGAACTCAACTTGAGATCTCAGGTATAGTGTCAGAGTAAAAGAAAAAGGGATTCTCAGCTCTAATTAGTCTTTTTTTTTTTATTAATATACACAAATATACACGTCGTAACATTGTATGATGATATATAATGTTATGTACGGCTCTATTATCCATTTCTCACTGGTTTTGTTGTAAACAAATGCACATGGCCAGGAGGAGGGTTAGCAAAACCAGACTTGCATAGTTCCCCTTTAAAACATGAAGGATACATTCAGGCTAATGCAAGGTGGATTTTGTTTTCACAGCTTTGTCCATCAGCCATAAAAACACCGTGCTCTCGGAGGTAATTGCCAAGATACGGGAACGCATTAGTCAAATGGGGCAAGAAGCAGGAGCAGACAGCTTTTAAACAACCCTCCCTGCTCGTGGGGGTTTATTTGGGAGAGAGAAAATGATGGTAAATTGTAAAATTATTACCCAACCTGTCCTGTTGCAAACACACATCACGGTTTATTATTACTGACATTTCAGGTGCACTCACTTTTGGGGTTTTTACATCCAAATAAAGTGGAAAGTGGGCTGAGCAGTGGGCTTGTTTAAAAACCTGTTGCGACACCACATTGTGTTCCCAGATCATCACAGAGATTAATACAGTGAGTATAGTGATGTCATTGTAACAGACGGAAGTGATGGACGCCGCCGCCAACTCAACTCAACCGAACTGAAACGAACCCGAAGAATGTTCCAGACTCTCCAAAGTACACGTTTATGGATAATTATGTGTCTGTGATGTTCTGTTTTTCTCGTCTGAGTTGGCAGCTTTTATAAGTGATAACCCACATGACCTCCTGTCTCCGCCGATGACAGCGTCCTCCTCTTGATGCGGTGACTCAGCTGCCGTCAAGAAAAACCCAGCAGCCTCTGCACGGCTCGGGGGGCCACTAATCCTTCCCCGGACTCGTATTGTTTCGGAATAATTCCTCTCACTCACTGCTCCCCCTCCTCTATCCCTTCACCTCCGACTGATCCGCGCCGGGGTTCAGGTGCGACGTGGAAACCGTGTCCGCTTGTTTACTCTTCGGTGACGCCGCGGCCGCGATCTCATTTAACATTCACTGGTTTTGAGCGTTTGGCCCCCCCGAAGACACGGCGGTGGTGTGAATGCTCGGCAGCCGGCGTCAGGCGGCACTCACTCCATGAATAAGACATTTGTCTGCTGAGCTAATTAATCCTGAGAGGGGTCGGATGGCATCTGCCTCCGTGCCGCGTGACAGACACTGAGAGGAGGGAATTTTTTAGGGACAAAAACCCATGTAGGGCTGGCTGGCTCGCTCCTGTAGGAGTTAGTAAGTATGAGAGCGGGAGCCTGACAACGGCCTCAGGAACTGGCAACGTCCGCTGCCTCCATCTTTTCCTCTCTGTGTGTGTTTGTATTATGAGCTCATTCACGATGCACGTCTCTCAATGAACATACATGTTGACAGTGTTATCTTTTATCCGTCCTGTTTGTCTAAAAATATCCTGCTTGCTTCCTCTCTGTCTCTTTCTTTCTATCTATCACACACCTACACACACCCACCCACACACACACACAACTACAGCTACCAGCTCAGCCCACCTGGAGGACCTGGCATACCTGGATGAGCAGAGACACACTCCATTACGCACCTCGCTGCGCATGCCCAGACAGAGCACCACCTGCGGGCCGGGTCGCTCCGGGCAGGACCTGAGAGGTGAGCAACAAACACACACACACACACACACACAACCACAGCCCCTCATCCATCATGTCCACTGAAAGCTGTGAGGCACATCCAGAGCTGCCTTCACTTCACCGACTGGTGTTATCCAGTGTGACAGACACTCCTCTGCACGAATGCAGAAATCAGAAGGAGATTAATACACAACAGAGAGACGCTTCATCATCTAAGCACCTGTTGTAGTTAGATAATGGAAGAAAAGAAGAAGAAAATGCAGCCCATTGGCATAATCCCTATAGTCATAGCAGTAGGTTCGTTACCTTTAACTGTCGGTGCAAGCTATTTTTAGAATGGCGGAGCAGAGCCGCGAGGCTCATGGGATTTCTTGGTTTTCCTCATCAAACTCATCAAATACACAATCCAAAAACTCCAAAACTCTTTTGTGGGCAAGTTGTGACCTGCACATTCACCACGCTATGAGATAATAACGGAACATTACGAGACAGAGTTGTTTTAGAGGTAAATTTATGCAAAACCGCTGATGCGCGTTGCCTTCAGGGACAGTTTTTCAGCAAGCAGTCTCTGTATTTACCTCTAAAACAACTCAGAGCGTTTTGGAGATGTTGGATAGTGTATTTGATTTGACTCTAAAACAACTCCATCTCGTAACGTTCTGTTATTATCTCATAGCGTGGTGAATGTGCAGGTCACAACTTGTCCACCAGAGCGTTTTGGAGTTGTTGGATTGTGTATTTGATGAGTTTGATGAAGGAAATCAAGAAATCCCATTAGCCTCTGTAGCGTAGCTCTGAGCAGCTCGCGGCTCTGCTCCGCCGTTCTAAAAATAGCTTGCACCGACAATTAAAGGTAACGAACCTACTGCTATGACTATGGGCCAATTTGCCAAAATGTTGAACTATCCCTTTAAGATGCACACTGTGATATAGAATCAGAGTGTCCCTGTGATCTTTTCCCTGTTTCCGATGTCGCTCGATTTTCATTTTCAAGATGCAAGTTAAAAAGAAATCGAAATGAAAAAGCATTTCACAGCAGATGACATGCAACAAAAGTCACACTGTGCTGTACAGTCGAGCTCAAGGCCTCCAGGACGTCACAAACACCGGATTCAGTCTTGGAGAGAAAGAAAAAAAAATGTAGAAAAAGGAACAAAGAGTCTACGTCTGCAGCCGGAGGTGTCGCTCTTCAGTTTGACTCTGTGTGTTTACAGGTGAACAAAAAAACAAAAAACAAAAAACCATTCAACCGTCACTTAGTGTCACTTTAGTTTTCAGAAATTTCCGTTTTGTTTCAGGCTGCAGCTGCGATTAGTCAGTTGCTTCACATCAGACACAGTTCAGACCTGAACAATAGGACAGTGTCTCTGTGTCTCATCCACAAACGGCACCAAGCAGCTGAGTGTCGTAAGGCGAGGCTGCATGACGAGGGAGCTGTGTGTGTGTTTTTGTTTTTTTTTCTTTTCAAAATCCAAATGAAAGTCGTTGATCTGAAGTTCAGAGAAACGTGTTTCAGATGCAAACGTCCTCGTGTGAACTCGTATCAGAGCCGTTGGTGGTGGCGGTGGACACTGGAGGTTGTCAGCTGTTGTATCCCTCTGTGAGAGAGACACTGAGGGAATGCACAAAGAGCATTTTGTCAGGTTGTGTCACCGCTAAGCTAAAATTTGTCTCAGTGCTTTAACATTCAGAGCGAGTGCGCTGCTCCGCTGCTCACCGCTCACGTCTCACACACAGCCGGCGCCTCCTCAGCCTCCTCAGCAAACGGCCAAGCGGCCTAATGTCACAACATTATGTGTCCCCTCGCCCTTCTTCCTCTGTCACTTAGCCGGTAATGAGCACCGTAATGGCAGCCCCGTGTCATCCAAGCGAACACAAATATGCGTCCCTGTGTATTTTAAACACATGTTAAGACCCCACTTAGCTGAGAGTGCACTCGACTGAGCCGCGATGTGATTCCCCTCCCCGAGGGCAAGCGGGGCTGAGAGTGAGAGAGCGTCGGGAAGGAAAGAAAGACAAAGGTAAGGAGAGAGAGAGAGATGGAGACAGACAAGGAGGAAGAGAGAAAAGACAGAGAGAGGAGGGGAGGGGAGAGAGCAAGTCTCCTCACAAAGCTTCACTGTTGCTGCCAGAGCCACTTGTTTCAACCTTCCTCCTCTAAGGGCAGCCAAGTGTGTTTACAAGCCATCCGACTGCGTCCTAGCATGCTTTCTGCCTCCTCGGATCAGTGTCAGAGCCTCCCTGAGTGCTCGGCTGCTGCGGTTTCACCGGGAGAGGCAGAAAAAACGAGACAGAGAGAGAAAAAGAGAGAGACATGACGTGGAGGCGAAGCGGGGATTTTCCCTGCAGATCACACCACCGCCAAATTCCAAGTGGCTTTTTTTTTTTATTCCTTTAAATTTGTAGTAATAAGACTCGTTGGCAGAGGGGGGAAACGCCGAAGAAAGGATTAGTTGAGGTTACTTGATCGGTTGTGTGTGTTTACATCACATGGTCCAGGAAATTCACGGATTTACACTCCCCTAGAAGTTTTTTTTTTTTTTTTTTTGTTCCGTTGTGGACGCCCCAGGAGCTTTAACAATAATCATCATTATGTCTAATGGCTGCCCACCATTAAACTCATCACAGGTATCCAGGAGGAGGAGGAATCACACTCACTGATATTTCATCCTGCACCAAAATATCTATCACTTTCACACAAGACGTTGCATCATGTCATTCGCCGGTTGCCAGGACATTTAAAGTGGGCAGCAACCAACATGGCAGATGGACGAGTCTGTTTTCTGTTACCTGTTTGTTCTATCATCATCATTATTATAATTATTATCATTATTACTATTATTAATATTGTCCTGCGTCAGGAGAGGCTGCTGACTGATGCAGACGATCAGATGAGCCAGAGGAGATGAGGACTGCTGGTTATGTGTTGGTCAGGTGGTAACCAGCTGACAGATGCAGCTCTCTCTCCCTCTCTATCTGTGGTTGGTTTGGTCGAAGCTCCTTCTTTTGATGCCCGAGCATCGGGGGCCCGAGCTGCGCTGCTGTTTCGAGGAGAGTGAGTCAGACTGTAATGGACCTTCTTGTGCCTCCTGCCTGCCTACCTCTAAGATTCACCACCCACCTCATCTATTCACCGCTAACTCTCTCTCTCTCTCACATAACTGTACACTGCACACAGTTTCTCCTCCGTTTGTCTTTACTTTCCCTCTCTTTGTCTTTTGTCCCTCTCTCACACAGAAACAGAACAGGCCTTGTCTCAGTTGACGCCTGTAGCTTTTGGCTGGTAAAAATATTTTCAACTCCGTGGGGACATTTTCTTTTTTCTCTGTTTGTTGTCGTCAACAAATTTCATAGAAACACTGAAAATGAATTGATCCCACTGACTGTATCCAAAGCCTGACGGCCTTAGGCATTGTCCTGCCGCTATAAATACTCACTCACTCACTCTATTGCACTGAATGTGGATTAATCCGCTGCTGAAAATAGTTCCCAACAAATGCACCATTTTCTAGATAATTACCTTCTTTTTACAAAAAGTGAAACTATGTATTTGTAACTTTTTCTTAAAGGGATAGTTCAACATTTTTGGCAAATTGGCCCATTGCCATAATCCCTATAGTTTTAGGAGTAGGTTCATTACCTTTAATTGTCGGTGCAAGCTCTTTTTATAACGGCGGAGCAGAGCCGTGAGCTGCTCAGAGCTACGCTGAATGGGATTTCTTGGTTTTCCTCATCAAACTCATCAAATACACAATCCAACAACTCCAAAACGCTCTGGTGGACAAGTTGTGACCTGCACATTCACCACGCTATGAGATAAAAACGTAACATTACGAGACAGAGTTGTTTTCAGGGCAAATGCAGAGACTGCTTGCTGAAAAACTGCCCCCGACGAGAACGCGCATCAGCGGTTTTGCATGAATTTACCTCGAAAACAACTCTGTCTCATAACGTATTATTATTATCTAATAGCGTGGTGAATAGCCTCCGTAGCATAGCTCTGAGCAGCTCGCATCTCTGCTCCGCCATTCTAAAAATAGCTTGCACCGACAATTAAAGGTAACGAAACCTACTCCTAAAACTATAGGGATTATGACAATGGGTCAATTAGCCAAAATGTTGAACTACAGTATCCCTTTAAAGGATTTACCGCCACAGAGAAGACAGGTGATCACAAAGTAATGGAGCACACACACACACACAGGTTGTTGTTGACAAGAAGACACAGACTCACCAGCCTTATAATTTAACTGATATCGACAGGCGCTGCAGGTTCTGCATTAATTAAAGTCACAGCTACTGTTTATAGTCAACATGTATTTATAGCAAACGCAGGCTAAAAAAAAGAAAAGAAAAGAAAAGGCCCCTATTGCTGCCTTCGCCGCGGGAGTTAGATAACAGTCTAGATGTGATGACAGTGCACAAACACGTTTACAACAAAACAACGACAAGTTTCAGGCGATTATCTCGACTCTTGTCCGTCACGCCGTTCACTTTGTTGGATACCAGTCTGTTTCCTTTAATCCTGATCTGATCAGTGATTTTTGTTTAGATGTGATATGTGAGGCTTTTGTCTCTCATATAACATGTGGACGTAGTGTTTCTTCAGTCAGTAAATTGTTACGGCGGCGAGAAAATAGTTCATGTCAAGTGAAACTTTTCCAAAATGTGGAAGATCAGAGGATATTTTCTGAACAAGTGTATTCATCCATATAGACACATTCTGGTTTATTATGTTGCTCTTAGCCTACCGTGCAAATTACATAATATTTTATTTAAAAAAAACAAATTATGTAAGCTCCTGTTGCATATACTGTACTAGCTGTAGCTCTGCAGCCACAGTGTTCGAAAGAAGTGACTGGAATTTTAACTGAGTGTCTGAAAAAACCAGACGGCAGAAAAAGAACGGGAGAAAAAAAAAAGTAACAAAAAAAAAACAGCTTTGGACAAACTCACACATCCACAAAACTCCCACATCAGCTATAAGAAACGTCTCCAGTCTGACCTGAGATAACCTGTGGCTGCTCTCCCCAGACCCCTCCACAGTAGCAGGCTGATCATCTTCCTCCCCCTCCCACCATTTCCACTTTCCTCTTTTCCTCTCCATCTCCCCTTTCTCTCCTCTCCTCTCCTCTCCTCTCCTCTCCTCTCCTCTCCTCTCCTCTCCTCTCCTCTCCTCTCCTCTCCTCTCCTCTCTTCTCCTCTATCCTCCTCTTCTCTCCTCACCTCTCTTTTCCTCTCCTTCTCTCCTCTCCTCTCTTCTCCTCTCTTCCTCTCCTATCCTCTTCTCTTTTCTGCTATCTTTTCCTCTCTTCTTCTCTCCTCTCCTAATCTATCCTCCTCTCCTCTCCTAATCTATCCTCCTCTCCTATCCTTTCCTCTCCTCTTCTATCCTCTCCTTTTCCCTCTCTCCTCTCCTCTCCTCTCCTCTCCTCTCCTCTCCTCTCCTCTCCTCTCCTCTCCTCTCCTCTCCTCTCTTCTTGTCCTGTTTTTCTCTGTCACAACTGTGTGATTGAAGTTGACAGAGTTATGTGACATAGTATGGACTGATAATTAAAGTTTGGTTTTAAAAATAAAAAAAATCTCCTCTCTTCTCCTCTATCCTCCTCTTCTCTCCTCGCCTCTCTTTTCCTCTCCTTCTCTCCTCTCCTCTCCTCTCCTCTCTTCCTCTCCTATCCTATCCTCTTGTATCCTCTCCTCTCCTCTCCTCTCCTCTCCTCTCCTCTCCTCTCTTCTCCTCTCTTCCTCTCCTATCCTATCCTCTTGTATCCTCTCCTCTCCTATCCTATCCTCTTGTATCCTCTCCTCTCCTCTCCTCTCCTCTCCTCTCCTCTCCTCTCCTCTCCTCTCCTCTCCTCTCCTCTCCTCTCCTCTCCTCTCCTCTCCTCTCCTCTCTTCTCCTCTCTTCCTCTCCTATCCTATCCTCTTGTATCCTCTCCTCTCCTATCCTATCCTCTTGTATCCTCTCCTCTCCTCTCCTCTCCTCTCCTCTCCTCTCCTTCCTCTCCAGCTCTGCAGCTCATCTTCCTCCTTCCTCCTCCTCCTCCTCCTCCTCCTCCTCCTTCTCAAGGCTGTTCAGCCACCGTGAGTCATCCTCACCTGGTGAATAATTAAAACGTCTGAGACTCTCGCTCCGTCTGGCCGTGGAGGGTTGGTGGGAGAGGAGAAGTGGAAGGAGTGAGGGAGGGGAGGGGTGATACCTTGCTCAACGTCGCCTGAGGGGGAGTGTTATGGGCAGGATTATGAGCAACTGCCATCCATCCCTCACACACACACACACACACACATTTTGCTCTCACCATCCTGGAAACAACTCCCTCAGCCCCCGTTCACAACATGGCTGCCATGTTTTCCTGGAATACCTGACACAGTGGAGCAGTAGTGGATGCACGACTTAGCTCGCAAGAGGTGGAACCGTTTTTCTACCATTTGGAGGATGGTGCCCGATAGTGCGAGGTTGTGTATGTGTGTCTGTGTGTGTGTGTGTGTCTGTGTGTTGAGCGAGTCCATCATGTGGACAGGAGAGGAGAGGCTTTGGCGTTCACTCATTCACTCACTCACTCCCCGTGATAATTGAATTAGCACCACTTTAAAAAAAAAAGAAAAGGAGCAGCTCTGTACGGTGGCCCTGAGGTGCAAATCACAACAGCAAAAAGAGAAAACACAACACAAAAAGAGAAAACTCAACAGCAAAAGAGAAAACACAACAGCAAATCAGAAAACACAACACAAAACGTGAAAACACAATGACAAATTACTAAACACAACAACAATTTGTCAGTGTGTTTTCTCTTTTTGTGTTGTGTTTTCTCTTTTGTTGTTGTGTTTTCTGATTTGCTGTTGTGATTTGCACCTCAGGGCCACCGTAGCTCTGGGGTGTTGATCCTCTTTACTTCTGTGGCCTGTAGTTTTTTTTTTTTTTTGCCTTTTTTCTTTTTTTTTTGCCGTCCTCGTCACCAGAGTTGCATCAGGTCCATTCTTTCACTATATGACACCCAACTGCAAGAATATTACATCAGTTTGTAAATTATAGACAAAACAGCAGCAGTCGGCCTCTCTCTCTCTCTCCTCCTCTCTCTGACTTTGCGTGTTCATGTGTGTGTTTGTATATGTGTGTGTGTGTGTGTGTTTGTTGAGTTAGCACTAAAATAATCTGACTGGGGAATATGGATGAAATGTCTTTTATTACACTGGGCTGCAGCTGGCTCAGAGCTCAGTGCAGCAAACTGCAGAGCTGGCTCTCTCTCTCTCTCTCTGTGTGTGTGTGTGTGCTTGAACGCAGCCTCTCACCCACTTTCAGGTGTATCTGTTTGTACTTTTCGCTGATTGTATAAGCGTCGTATGATCCACTTTCGTCCTGCGATTATAATTAGCATTTCCTGGAAAAAAAAGAGTCACGCTTGCACTTTTGGGAATGATGTGTGGTGGAGGAAAAAATATTAAGAGCAATACCAGCTCATTACGTGATGTAGCCGCGCTTTAAATCAGCAGAACGCCGGTGGTAATTTACACACACAGACAGACATACAGCTCTAATGCAACGCTCAGCCGCCTTGCCTGCTATCTGATATATTTATACTCGACTGTATCTGTATCTGCACACGGTGGAGAAATATCTGCCGACACATTAAAAAAAAAAAAAAAAAAAAATGTTGCACTTATCCCAACCAGTCTAATGTGTGATACAGCTCTGCCTCACAGTGTGTGTGCTCATTGCTGGTATGCTGCAGAGTGTGAAATGAACCTCTGCGCCGGCGATCATCTGACCACCAGCAGCCCCCCCCCGCCTCCGCCCCCGTTCTCTCTCTGCAAAGAAATCTGATCAAGCTCGACCTGAGCGAAGGAGCCGGAAAAAAAAAAGACGGTCTGGTGTCGGTGGGTTGAAAATCCCATTGAGCTCCTGTGTAATAACAAATCAGTCTTTTTCTTGTCTTGTACTGAGGTAGATATATTACTTTATGTTGAAGATGTGGTAACCTTAGCAGCACTGTGATACACACACACACACACACACACACACACACACACACACACACTCACAATAAGCTGTGTGTGAGTTGAGGTCGGAGTCGCCCCATCCCAGGGTCGAATTACTACTGGATTCAATTACTTTTATGGGGATTGATTGATCTCACCCGGCGCAATGGAACCAATTAGATTCTCCCAAAAGTGTGAAACCTTCCCCGGCCTTCCCCCCTGCAGACATCGGCGGAGGAGGACTATGCGGAGAGTAATTCAAAGGATTTCAATTAGTAATCGACCCCGGTCTTGGTGGTTCCCCCTCTTTTATTTCTGACATCATGATGTGATGATGTGATGATGTGATGATGCTCCTGCTGCTGCTTCCTCTTCTGTATGTTTTTTTTTTTTTTGGTTGTTGTTTTTTTTCCTCTTCATTGAGCTGCACCTTGCCCTGAGCTGTGACACACTGCTGCCATTCCTGTCCTCACTGCCTTTTCTCTCTCTCTCCCCCTCCCTCCCTTCTCTCATTACTCTGTTTCTGTCTTCACTTTCTTTCTCTCTCTCTCTCTCTGTCTTTCTTTCTTTTGCTTTTGCTTTTTGTCTCAGCTTCCGCTAATAACACCCATGCCTGGCAATCCCAGTCACGTAAGTTACTTTAATTTTCATTTGTTGCATCAGGCAGCGGCGGCACGCTCTGCTCGCTGTCTGTCGCCCTGCTCGCTGGCCGGCGCTTTTACAAGTCAAAGCAGTCCAGCCGAGTGCCACACGCACACACACACACACACACACACACACACACACACGCACAAACAGCATTTAGATTATTCACGGACTTAACTTGCACTCTAATCACCAGATGCTGCCGTAACGTTTAAAGAAACGACACAGCAAGCAGAGGAGAGTGTGCTGTCTCTCTCTCTCTCTCTGTCTCAAAAGCTCAGATCAGTTTAAAAAGACGAGGCCCAGGAGATGACACCCAGAAGCAGCAGACTAAATTTTACACTGAATTTATCACACAGCTTCAGAAGTTCATACCAGATTCATTTTAGCCTCATTAGTCTTTAATGGTCCATATGTTCTGCTGAAAAGATGCCCAACCTCTGGAGGACTTGAGTTTAATGACTCCCCCTAGTGAGTAAAAACCAACAGTCGGCAGCGGCTCTTAAAGCACTCGCATCCTTTGACTTTCCACAACACATAAAAAGACACATTTAATCTGTATTTGTTGTGTTTGCAATCAATATGAAGAAAAGGATGGATCATAAGTTTGCACTGTAAAAAATAGTTTCCTCTTTAAAGATGGACAAAACTTTTAACTTATTGTTTCTCCTTTATTTAATAAGTTCAATGTAAATCACATAAATATCACTGTTTATGCTTCATTGGATGTAGATACAGGTTAGATGAACCTCATATATCAATATTATTATAAACATTTTTTTGTATTTAAATGTGTAAAAAGATCAAGTCACTGGTGAATTTGTTGTTTATGCACAAACACAGTATGTGGGTGTTAATGTAACTGCATACATCCTGTTTATTTGACCCATCATTAGTATTATTAGCATGTTAGTATCTTTATTTAATTCAGCAATTATCCTCCTCTCCTCTCCTCTCCTCTCCTCTCCTCTCCTCTCCTCTCCTCTCCTCTATTATCCTTTCCTCTCCTCTCCTCTCTTCTCTCCTCTTCTATCCTCCTCTCTTATCCTTTCCTCTTCTCTTCTATCCTCCTCTCCTCTCCTCTCCTCTATTATCCTCTCCTCTATTATCCTTTCCTCTCCTCTCCTCTCTTCTCTCCTCTTCTATCCTCCTCTCTTCTCTCCTCTTCTATCCTCCTCTCTTATCCTTTCCTCTTCTCTTCTCTTCTATCCTCCTCTCCTCTCCTCTCCTCTCCTCTCCTCTCCTCTCCTCTCCTCTCCTCTCCTCTCCTCTCCTCTTCTCTTCTCTTCTATCCTCCTCTCCTCTCCTCTATCATTAGCATTATTAGCATGTTAGTATCTTTATTTACCGTAATTCAGTTTCCAGGGGAGGAAAAGAGAGAGTTAATGCAAAACATGAATAGAAGAATCTTAATGTTTCTGTTTGCTGTAACTGTCATTCATCAGTCCTCTGTGTTTTTCCGACCCTGCAGTGCGTTTTGCGCCCTATCGCCCTCAAGACATCGCTCTCAAACCTCTGCTGTTCGAGGTGCCCAGCATCACCATGGACTCGGTGTTCACAGGCCGCGAGTGGCTCTTCCAGGAGATCGACGGCCACCTCAACAGCCCCAACTCCGGCACCAACCGCGGCGTGGTGGTGGTCGGGAACATCGGCTTCGGCAAGACCGCCATCATCTCCCGCCTGGTGGCGCTCAGCTGCCACGGCACCCGCATGAGACAGATCGCCTCCGACAGCCCGCAGGCCTCGCCCAAACGTACAGACCTCCACCACATCTCTGCATAACCATCTCCAAGGTGGTTTGTGCTGGGAATAACTAAGTGTGTGTGTTTGTGTCCAGATGGAGAGGGGCTTCCTCTCACCCAGCCCCAGCCCACGCACGGCACCCTGGGAGGAGGCAGCTGTCCCGGGACCCCAGAGATGAGGCGGCGTCAGGAAGAAGCCATGAGGAGGCTGGCCTCTCAGGTACCACATACACAGAGGAAACCGGGTGGAGCGTTCGTCTCTAAACACTTCCAGACTCTCTCATGGTGGATTGGTGCCTCTCTGGCTCCCCCCCCCCCCCCCTCCCATTTCTTACTTTTCACGAATGCAAATGATCTATTTTTCAGCCATTTACTCCTAAAATAAGAGTGCTTGTAGTGATTTTAATATAAAATCTCCAGCTCCCATTTAATTGCCCTATTTCACGAGACGATAAGTGCACAATCCCAAGCCACTTAGGAACGTTTCTGCCTCCCCATACACACCTCCATTTCCTCCCGTTTCCTCTCACAGCTTTGGGAAATGAGAAAAAAAACGATATATCCATTTGGCAAATATTGTGTCAAGGGCCTCATTTGCATACTACAGCATTGTCAGTTTTTCTTTTCTTCTCCTCATCAAAGAAAAACACAGTTGCATCACCGCAATGGTCAACTTATTAGCATTTAGCATTTAATTCAGCTGTGTTCAAGGTTCAGCGTGAAATTCCCGCGCCTCCGCCTGCCGCTAATTGAAAAAGTGCAAGATAATTTAATTTAATTCTTTTTTATGTCTTAATTTTTTCACTCACTGGCGACAGAGGTGGCAAGACAGCCAATGATACGCTCTTTTGAAAACGGCTCTCCACAATAGGAGCAGCAGGCTGCAGGTTCTGCCAGATACGATATGGTTTTTACACGCCTCGGACATGGCTTCCTGCTCTGTAGGTGGCAAACTTCAAAACAAGTGGAGATAAGCTGTGACTTTGTTTTTACCTTTTTTAGTAATGTCATTTTTTTTCTTAAAGGGATAGTTCAACATTTTGGCAAATTGGCCCATTGCCATAATCGCTATAGTCATAGCAGTAGGTTTGTTACCTTTATTTGTTGGTTTAAGCTATTTGTAGAACGGCAGACAGGACCACGAGCTGCTTAGAGCTACACTACGGAGGCTAATAGGATTTATTGGTTTCCCTCATCAAACTCTTCAAATACACAATCCAACAACTCCAAAACACTCTGGTGGACAAGTTGTGACCTGCACATTCACCACGCTATGAGATAATAACGGAACGATACCAGACAGAGTTGTTTTAGAGGTAAATTCATGCAAAACCGCTGATGAACGTTGCCTTCAGGTACAGTTTTTCAGCAAGCAGTCTCTGTATTTACCTTTACAATTAAAGGTAACAAACCTACTGCTATGACTATAGAGATTATGGCAATGGGCCAATTTGCCAAACTGTTGAACTATCCCTTTAATAACACCAGGCATTAAACTTCCTGTAAGCGGCCTGCTCCTGTGCACCTATACCATGTGTGAGACCAGGCTCTTTTTCCCGCTCTTTTTTTCTTCTTCTTCTTCCTTTCCTTTCCTGTCTGCTGTTGCACCTCCGTGCCCCCCCCCCTGCTGCTCAGCCATCTGCATCCCCAGTCCCAGCCTGATGCATTATGCAGATGTGTTTAAAAAAGAAAAAACAACTTTGCCAGGGAGCCTTATGAAATATTTATACCTGCAGAAAGCCATTTCCCAGCCAAGCTATTAGATCTTGTTAACTCTGTGCATTAATAATTGAGCTCACTCCCTTTTTCACCCCTTTTGTTTTAAAGCCCTTTTATTCCATTGTGACCAAAAATTAGCATTTCATTTTGATTAGTCTTTTTTTTCTCTCTCTCTCTTTCTCTCACTGGCCTCTGATCGCTGCCACCGCCTCGGAAAATTCAAACCCTTTGTGATCTGTCCGTCCCCAGAAGCGCCCGGTCGCACCTGCTGCCCGACCTGTTGGAGAAAAAAAAAATCCACTAACGCTCCACGATTTCCTGACGTCACGCGTCCTTCCCTGAGATAACGTTTCTACTCATTCAGTCGTTCACTTAATCATTCATTTGAACATGTTTCAAGTCCACAGCTGTGAAATGTGACAGTTTAACACTTGACTCCTTCGTGGCACAGTCATCTCACACACACACATGAGCTGCTGACTCCGAATCAGTCTCTGTTGGCAGGCGGAAACCATGAATTATTAATGGCTAAAACCCGTACAGCGAAACGAGAAGTATTATGTTTCATTATACTGCAATCATCCACCATGAAGTTGACTCAATCTCAAATGAGTTGTAGCCGTAGCAGACGCTGGGAAAACGGTCTGTGCACCGGTAGAGCCGTGAAAAAAAGGGTTATTTCTGAAATTGTGTCATCGGACCCCCCCCCCCCCCCCCCCCCCAGAGCTCCTTGACACTGATCTTCAATCGTTTTTTTTTTTCTTTTTGTTGCGCCGTACCCAAAGGTTGGTCAAGGTTGGGATTACCAGGAAGAGGGAGTGGGGAAAACACTCATCTGTCTCCCACTGACACACAGGCTGCAAAAACCCTCTCCCAACTCTCTGTCGCCCCCAGGTGGTGGCGTACCACTACTGCCAGGCAGATAACGCCTACACCTGCCTGGTGCCGGAGTTTGTGCACAACGTGGCGGCCCTGCTGTGCCGCTCGCCGCACCTCGTGGCCTACAGGGAGCAGCTGCTGAGGGAGCCGCACCTGCAGAGCATCCTGAGTCTGCGCTCCTGCGTCCAGGACCCGCTGGCCTCCTTCAGGAGGGGCGTCCTGGAGCCCCTGGATGCACTTTACAAAGGTGGGAAAGCGGCGTTAACTCTTCAGCGGTGGAGTGTAAATAAAGTACATCCAGTCAAGCGCTGCACTTAAGTTCAGTTTGGAAGCTACTTTGCTTGAGTATTTCCATTTTCTGTTATTTTATACCCACACTCCACTGCAGTACAGTACAGTGTGACATAATCCACTACATATATCTAACAGCTGAAGTTACCAGTTACATACACACTGATATTTGACCTAAAATCACATCAGAATATAAAATGGTGTTAAGTTTTAATTGAAATCTTTTGTGATCTTTTGTGTCAGACCTACGGACACAAAAATGTAGAAATGATTCAAACTCAAGTATTATTATTACAGTTTTTCTGAATTGCTAAGACACATTTCTTGAAACCTTCCCTCCTTTTCTCGTAACTGTAAACATGAAACCCAATTTTCAAACTACATTCACAAAACCTCTGACTCTCCCTGCAAAACCAAACTATTGTCTCAAAACAGATCAAACAGATCAGACCCTGAGTCAATCAAAATGAAAAACACCACTGAACAGTCATTACACACATATATAGAAAAAAGGAAAACACAGTGATCAGATCATAAAGCTGTAGAAATAATCTTTACATTCACAATAGGAAAATGAATTTTGCAAAACAAAACAAAATCCCTGTTTAGCACTTGTAGTAAAAAAATAAAAAATTCAGTCAGGACACAGGACTTACTTACTGTACTCTGCCTCTGATTGTTTCTATCCACAGTGAAACTTCAACAACCAGGGCTCCCTGAACCGGCTTATACTGGTTTCTTCACATCATTAGCCACAAGTGTGATCAGTTTTGAGTTACTGTGTTTAAGTTTAGACTCCTGTGCTTTGATCGGGTTTCACTTTTGCTACCTGTGCTTATACCATTCTGCAATGCAAGTGCATCACAGTGCAACATGTGTTTTAGTGGGTGAGAATATGTTTGCAAGTTGTGTCTAACTCAGTGAAAAGTGCTTACGGTTCTGACAAAAGGGAGACCAATTCAATACATGGGTTCAGGGCACTGAGCATTTGGCTCAGACAATAGGTTTTAGTGTTTTAGCAATTGAGAAAAACTGTATCTGCTGTATCAACTTCCCTCATCCCACCGGTTTTATCCCGTCACTCAACAGATGAAACTAGCTGACTGTAAATAAAGCTGTTATTAAAAGCATCTCCACCTCGATGCATCTGTATTAATAATGTAATATGTTGTCAGTCAGTCACTGGGTTCATTTCATTTTCACTCTTAATAGAATAGTTTCACACTACTGTGGTATAGGTGCTTTTACATGAGGAAAGGATGTGAATATTTAAATAGGAGCTTTCCCATCATGCATTTATAAATCAGTAAAGGGTGGATGGATATAGCAGCATAGCGTGTTTATCTTTTCCATAGATACTGATAAAATGATCTATACAAATTAAATAATCTACAGATGAGCAGAGTTAAAAAACTGCAGTTGTCTGTAGCTCCAGGTGATTCTGCCTCCTGTCGGTTTGAACAGATCGACGCTCATTCTCCATGATAATCAGGGAATTTGTAGCAATCTATTGAAGTTTATTTACTTCACCGTTCACACTCTGCTTTCGGCAGTTTATAATTGATGCCTGTTCGGACCTCGATCTCCAATTTATACCTTGACTCTTGAGCCCTCGGTGCGTGATATTATTTGCCTCCTGTGCACAGCGCTATCAATATAATCAAGATTAAAGTTCAAGCTCTCAGCCTCGGTGCTGGAGCTGGATTTCCTTTAAGCCTCCTGACTTATTAAACCAGACCTGAAAACTGAAATGGAGATGAAAACAAAATGTGTGATGATGCATTTTTGTGATATATAGTGAAATTTAAAAGTGTTTTTTATTAAATAGAAAAGGCAGGTGTGACAATAATATCTATTTGTTTTGAAACTAGTTAAGAAAAGCTCACAAATGAATGAACAGCTGCCATGTGGTGGAGGAAGGTCATTGGACGTGATTGAGAGTTAATTGGATCTTGCTCCTGTTCTGAGGTTTTGGTTATTTGGTTAATCTGCTATTGATAAGGTCAAGAACGAACCTTGAAGCCTCAGGTTCTTAAGAGTTTTTCATCACGGCTCGTCGCCTCACCTGTATAGATCTCCTCTTAAACTCTGCTCTTCTTCGTCGTGTTTTTTTTCCAGAGCGGAAGATCAACTCGGAGGAGGACCTCATCATCCTCATCGACGGTTTGAACGAGGCCGAGTTTCACAAGCCGGACTACGGAGACACCATCGTGTCCTTCCTCACCAAAACCATCAACAAGTTCCCTCCCTGGCTCAAGCTGGTGGTCACAGTCAGAACCACGTTACATGTGAGTACGCTACAGACCTCCATAGTTTTACTCCAACATTATCAACTGGAGGCAACTAAGTGACGATATTAGATTTGTCTGGATCCTCTTTGTCTCTGACCTTTTCATTTTTTCCTCTCTGCGCATTATGCAGAGGTTATGAATAGATATGAATGAAACCTGAATTGTATTGGTTCTGCCTCTGCTATATTTGTCTCCTCACACTTTATCTTTCATTCATGAGGTGTTAAGTCGTTGGCCTACTTTATTTTTGACCTGTATATCAGCTGTTTTCTTAAAGCAAGATGTTGTCAACAGTATCATCGATGTGGCCTCACTGTCAAAACCATTTCAGGAGATCACCAACGCGCTGCCGTTCCACCGCATCTCCCTGGACAGCCTGGAGGAGAACGACGCCATCGACCAGGACCTGCAGGGCTACATCCTGCACCGCATCCACAGCAGCCCGGAGATCCAGAACAACATCTCGCTCAACGGCAAGATGGACAACACCACCTTCGGCAAGCTCAGCGCCCACCTCAAGGCCCTGAGTCAGGGCTCCTATCTGTACCTCAAACTCACCTTTGACCTCATCGAGAAGGGCTACCTTGTCCTCAAAAGCTCCAGCTATAAGGTGAGGTCGCCGCCGCTGCTCGAGGTCGTTCATTAAAGGTTTCCAAACTATGACTTCCTCAGGGAAGGAGCCCTACAGATCCAGCTTGCTTCACTTTGCATAATTTAAGTCTTATCTCAAAAGTCAAATCCTAAAGGGATAGTTCAACATTTTGGCAAATTCTCCTATCACCATAATCCCTATAGTCATAGCAGTAGGTTCATCACCTTTAATTATCAGTGCATGTTGTGTTGAGATCTGCGGGGCAGAGACGTGAGCTGCTCAGTGAACACAACGGAGGTGAATGGTACAGGTCCCCTGTCCCTCATCAAACTCATCAAATACACAATCCAACAACTCCAAAAACGCTCTGGTGGACAAGTTGTGACCTGCACATTCACCACGCTATATATTATGGTGATAGGAGAATTTGCCAAAATGTTGAACTACCCTTTAACACACAGACATCTCACATTTATTATCTAAATTCATCTTGAAAAAACGTCTATAAATCTGTTCAGTAGCTCACAGTGAATCCACAGCAGCTTGTTGTTCATTTCTTCTACTAACCTGCACACTGACCCTGCTTTGCGTAAAAGTACAGTTTGATTTAATAAAAATAAAAAAATCTACTTTTTTGACAGAATCAAACATCTTCTTGATTAAATAATGTTGTTGAATTGTTTTAGTGTGTGTATCATAATGAAATACTTTATCTCACACCCCCAGATTCATTTAATTTCATGTATTCAGAAGTGCTCGCAGGCTCCATAAAAAATGACAACTAATAAATTCACATTCCTTCTCTTCTCTCTCTCTCGGAGAAAAACCATGTGGAATAGTTGAAGACGTTGCTCCACAAACACGATCCATTATTCATGGTCCTGTGGAGACGATCCGAAAGGAAAATCAGTGTTGCGATTCATCAGGCCTCTCTGTCTCTCTCTCGTCTGCAGGTGGTTCCAGTCAACCTGGCTGAGGTTTACCTGCTGCAGTGCAACATGCGCTTCCCCACGCAGTCGTCGTTCGAGCGGGCGCTTCCCCTGCTCAACGTGGCCGTGGCCTCGCTGCACCCGCTCAACGACGAGCAGATTTACCAGGCCATCAACGCCGGCTCGCTGCAGGTGATGAAGCTCAAGTGCAAAGAACAAAATGAGCATTTTAGATTTTTAGACATTTGGGAAAAAAGAGCTCCAGATACGAACCTTTTAACCATCCACTGCTCCACCTGTGGGAAAACTAAGAGCTGCTATTGAAAAGTTCTGTATAACTACAACACGTTACATAAGATATATACTGGACTGGATACTGGATATTGATTAGAGCTGTTCTGGTCTTCTTTAAAAAAAAAAAGTAAAAATATCCAAGGTACAGTGTACACTTCAGAAACATTAAGAATATACAGTATCTGTACCTTTAAAACAGTCTGGCAGTGTAATAAATTATTTAAATCACATATTTCAGTAACCCTTTAATTTACAGGCCGCTAATTACGTGATAATGTTAAGAAATAGCCAAGAAATAACAAGTAATTGCGTCATAATGTCTTGAAATAGCCTAGAAATATCGGCCAATTTCATAGTAATCTTGAGAAATTTTGCCAAGACATAATGATTGATTGTGTAGCCCAGAAATAACGGTCAATAGAGAACAATTCTGGCCTTTCCCAAAAAATTCAAAGCATGAAAAGCATGTGTAATCTTTTGCTTTTATGAAAAATGTGACATTTCTATGAAATTAACTGTTAGTTCTAGGCTGTTTCTTGACATTACTACGCAATTAATTGTTATTTCTTGGCTATTTCTTGACATTATCACGTAATTAGCAGCCTGTGAATTAAAGGTTTTTTTTTTTACTTTATTTTTCATGTTTTTTGCACAAAACATGGGCAGCATCAGTGTAATGAACAAAAGTAGGTATGGGTACAATATGATGTGGCTAAATAATACAAATGCTAGCCATGTAGTGCCCTTATAGACACAAAAGATACAACAAAAAAGGACTTACATTGCCAGACTGTTTTAAAGGTACAGATACTGTATATTCTTAATGTTTCTAAAGTGTACACTGTACCTGGGATATTTCTACTTTTTTTAAAAAGAAGACCAGAACAGCTCTAATCAATATGTCCTGTATATATTTTATGTAACATGTTGTAGTTACACTGAGCTTTTCAATAGCAGCTCTTAGTTTTCCCACAGGTGGAGCAGTGGATTGTTAAAAGGTTGGTATCTGGAGCTCTTTAAAGGAATTAAAGTATTAAAACATGATCCTTGTGATCCGGTCGCTGTCAGAGTCAATTTCCAAAGTACAACATTTAAAGAGCAAGAGTATTAATATGTATGAAATATGGGTTTAAAGAAGGGTTTTAGTTACGTGTGTAGTAATCTCATGCTAATCTGTGCTTTTATTCCATCAATGAGCTAAAGTCAATGAGTCATAATTGAATCAAAATGTTAAAGTTAAAGTCCTGAAACTTTTTTTTTAACCGTTTAACCGTCTCTTTTTGTAAATGCTTCATGAACACAGTTATAGTTGTTTACCAGCACAAACATATGTGCTTTATTGTGTGGTTCTTGCTTTTCTCACTGGTTTTGAGAGGTGACTCTGTTACTGTCCATCAAATCTGATCAGTCCTCACCCACACAGCTGAGATCAGACTGTTTGTCTTATTTTGTGAGTGTGAAAGAGTTCAGAGATGAGCTTTGTTGCGTGTTTAGTCATGAATGCTTAATGTTAAATACTTGAGATTGAAGCTTTCAGTGGATTTAAGAGTCTGGGAGAGAATCTTGTTTTTTTCATTTGCATGAAAAATAGATCAGCGAATATTAAATTGAATTTAGATGTTGAATTTCAGATAGAAGAAGTTTTTTTTCTCAGTGAGAATCACACTCACACTTTAATCCAATAAATAACGAGACGGTGTGTGTGTGTGTGTGTGGCTGCAGGGAACACTGGACTGGGAGGATTTCCAGCAGCGCGTGGACAACCTGTCCGTGTTCCTGGTGAAGAGGAGGGACGGCACCAGGATGTTCGTCCACCCCTCCTTCAGGGAGTGGTTGATCTGGAGGGAGGAGGGAGAAAAGACCAAGTTTCTCTGCGACCCGAGGTGAGAGCGCTGGTCGTTTTCTGCAGCACCAAGAAGAAGTTCTTATGCTTTTTATGAAAACATACACTAACACTCTAACGTTTTGTTGGACCGCCTTTAGCTTTGATTACAAAACGCATTTGCTGTGGCATCGTTTCAATAAGCTTCTGCAATGTCACAACATTTATTTCCGTCCAGATTTGAATTAATTTATCAAAGACTCTTAATGGCGTAAAGGTCTGGACTCTCGTCACATTGGACCACGTTTCTTCCTGGAAGATGATGGCTCCCCACTCTCCTTCCAGTTTTTAATAATGCGTTGGACAGTTCTTAAAACAATTTCAGTAGTTTCATCTCCTTAGATGTTTTATTTGCTTGATGCCAATAATTTGACCTTTCTGAAACAGATTAACATCTTTTCCACAACCACAGGATGGGTCTTCAGACATGGTTGTTTAAGAAATGAGACTGAACATTATCATCCATGCAGTAATTATCCAATGGGAGGCTCTGACCTATTAGCTTAGTTAAATCCAAGTGGTGACTTTTTTTTTTGGACAGTATACTACATGTATACAGTATGTTATGAAATGGAGAGTTAAAGTGCAGGTTGCCTAAATCCATGTCTAAGTTACTACTCATCACAGAAATCAGAGTCAGAGTCATTTACTTGCCATTTGCAGTAAAATCTACATGGGAAAACAACTGCAAGAGATTTACACTTAAGACATATGACTGTGAAACAAACATAGATAAATAATAAGACAGTTGGGTACATAAAACATAAAAAAAAGTCTAGAAATCGTCTAAAATCATCTAAAAAGTGCAGAACATTTGTCCTATAAACATGGATGAAAATACCAAACTTGTGAAAGTGCAGGATGGAGAAGTATCCGTGTTTAGCACCATTTAAAAATGAGACATCTGTGCAGCTGCAATGTGTAACATGCAGAGATAAAGCCATGCATGAATCCTCTCTCTCGTTCTTTCTATTAGCCGCACGTCCCATTATATTTGTCCTTCAGTGGAAGAGTTGTTGAACATTTTATTCCATGTTCTGTAATTAAAAACCAATTTGATTGCACCGACTGTGCCGGCGACGATAATGCGGCGTAATAACCTGATGAGTCAGGCTCAGGTATTTTGAAGGACTGTGTGTTTGTCATCTCTGCAGGAGCGGACACACCCTACTGGCCTTCTGGTTTTCTCGGCTGGAGAACAAGCTGAACAGACAGCAGACTATTGAGCTGGGCCACCACATCCTCAAAGCACATATCTTCAAGGTATACGATTATATGGCTCTACCTATAAGTCTACACACACACACACTCACAGCTGTGGTCTGGCACCAGAGTAATGAATATTCACACTCTCCTTCTCTCTCTCTTTGTTCAAGGGTCTCAGCAAGAAAGTCGGGGTTTCCTCATCTATCTTGCAGGGCCTGTGGGTATCCTACAGCACAGAGGGCCTTTCAGCTGCACTTTCTTCACTCCGAAACCTCTACACTCCCAACATCAAGGTACAGGCGCTAACATGGCAGAGAGTCATACAGAAGGAATATTTCAACATGTTCTGTGCACCGAATCAGGAGTAACTCGTGAAATATGCATCACAGACGTCTCCCTCTCTCTCCTGCCGCTCAATATTTGAAGCTTTTTTTTACTACGTAGACTACTAACTCTGTGCTTCCTGATTCTTAATTCCTTTCCTTTCCTGTGCGTGTCCCAGGTGAGCCGGCTACTGATGCTGGGCGGCGCCAATGTGAACTACCGTACGGAGGTGCTGAACAACGCCCCCGTCCTGTGCGTCCACTCCCACTTGGGCTACATGGACATGGTGGCGCTGCTGCTCGAGTACGGCGCCTCCGTGGACGCCCCGTCCGAAAGCGGCCTCACGCCGTTGGGCTACGCCGCCGCCGGGGGACACATGGCCATCGTCACCGCGCTTTGCCGCAGGAGAGCAAAGGTCTGGAAAACAAAAAAAATAAAAAAAAGTGATAACTCCCAATTAGTGTTTATCTGTGTTTTCTGATCGAAGCCGACATCCCGTTCACAGGTGGACCACTTGGATAAGAACGGGCAGTGCGCTCTGGTCCACGCGGCGCTGAGGGGCCACATGGAGGTGGTGAAGTACCTGATCCAGTGCGACTGGAGCATGGGGCCGCAGCAGCAGTCGCCTCAGACGCAACAACAGGCGGCTCTCACCAAGAGCCACGCCGTCCAGCAGGCGCTGATCGCCGCAGCCAGCATGGGATACACAGAGGTACGAGGCTGTGGTAACATCATGAACTCTTATGGGTTATTTTTATAACTTTATTGATCATTTTCTTCAGGGGACTTCCACGGTTGTTGTTTTACATTTAAACAAAGAGATACATATTTCTATCACAGAATTGGATAGAAAATTAGGATAGGTGTGTTAAGTAAGAAACAAAAAACAAAAAGAATAACAGTCATGGATACTGGCATCCATTATCAAAAACAAAGTGCATAAATCTAAATCAGTCAATCCATTGGTATCGTTCACTATATCTATCTTTTTTCTGGAATATAACTTTTCAAACTTCCAGGATACATAACTTTACATTCCCTGGGTATTACATATCCCAGAATGTCACACTTTCCCAGAACGAGTTAAGTTAATGACACTCCCAGAAGATGTGTGTATGGTTTGCTTCATCAGAAGCATCATCTTCCGTTTAGGTGTAATGATATAACAGGTTACTAGGTTTTTCCATCCAAATTCCCTCCATATTCTTGAATTTGTAGTCGTTTGTTGTGTTTGAAGCATGTAGACATACATTGAAGTAGATTTTGCCAGATTTTGATTGACAGTTTAAAGATAATAACAATAAAATGCTAATTTTACTCACCATTGCAACATTTTGTAGCTTTTTATGCACCACATTTTTATGCACCACATGCGCCCTGTGGAGTTTACATTCAGTGTTGGCAGAACGCACAGTTAGTTTACCCTCCAGCTCTGACAAAATGATTTGTATGTGTTTCATTATTCATAAAACATGTGTGAGGCGTCAGTATGTCTGTTTTAATGTTATCACCACCTGTAGATCAGTGAAACCATTAGTGTTGCATCACCCGTGTGTAAAGTAAAGTAAAAATGTGGACTCATTCACAGAAATACAACTTCATAGCACAGCTAACAGTGCTGCTGCCAAATGAGTAAATGTAAAAAATCCAGTGAGATCCAAGAGAAAATCAGACGGCAGCAATAAAGTGTTAATGTTTGATGATAATTCTGTCCAGAGAGCCAAGAGAAACAAAATCAGATGGAGAAGCAGATGTGAAATAACTTGAGATGGAGAGAGGAAGCACTTTGGAAATGTCACGGATCTCTTTACACAGCAATAAAGTTTTACTGGTCTGATTTGAGAGGGTGAAGGGAGGAGGGAGGAGAAAGTAGTTAAATAAAGTAAGAAGATATGAACCGTGTATGAATTATAACATGTGTAACTCCTTCTCATCGGCCTCTGATAATAATAAGTATTACTTTTAGCAAATGATCGACCGTCAGCATCGTTTCTAATCTTCATTGTCAGCCTTTTTTTTTTTTTTTTTGGTATCATTTGTTTGTGTTTAATCTCTCAATCTGGACAATTAATCGGTGTCATGTTGAATCTTGTTCCCCATCAGATCGTGTCCTACCTGCTGGACCTGCCAGAGAAAGATGAGGAGGAGGTGGAGAGGGCTCAGATCAATAACTTTGACACCCTGTGGGGGGAGACAGGTGGGAGTACTTCCTATTCCTCGTAGCCTAGACATCACACCAATAACGGCCTGAATTCAACACCGACAGACAGACAGATTGTGAATGTCTCATAGTTCATGCAGCGGGGAGAGATGACGCGTGGACAAAATGTGACACATTCCGGTTTTGTTTTTTAGGGCGTGTGATGTGATGTGTTGTTGTTGTTGTTGTGGTAAACGGCCTTTTTTCTGTGTGACACTGCGAGGCTGAGCGCTGCAGTGCGGATGTGAGAGATCGTTCTTGTGTGAGTGTGTGAGTGTAAGTGAGTGTGTGTGTGTGTCTGCTGCTGCTGCTGCTGCGTCAGATGCTGATGGCGGTAGTGCAGTAGTGGTGTCATTGGAGCAGAGACTGGGCTGGGCTCACACAGGGGGAGGAGGGAGGAGAGGGGGGGGAGGGGGGAGGATGAGTGTGCTCCAGGGTGCTTTAGAAATGACTAGTCTGATTGCGCTGTGGCAGGGTGTTGAGAAATGTAATGTATCATTGTAACCTAAAGCTATGAAACCTCATTGCGAGCATTATTCCCCTGCTGGAGAGGCTGCTGCTCACAGTCTCTCACTCAGCTGTGCTCTCGTTGTTTGTAAAGGATGAGGAGGAGGAGGAGGAGGAGGAGGATGACAGCTATTCTTGAGGATGATTTCTAATCCGAGTGTTACAGGATAGGGCGACCTCAAAATGAAATAAATGAGTCTGACTCTTTGCATCGGCAGCATGAAGGCAGGCACACACAGCAGATGTGATCCTGCAGCAGACTGACCACAGGTCAGACTCCCAGGCTGCCGCCGCTCTGATCACAAGACGTCGCTTCACCCGGCTTCTTTAATTATTCCAATTATAGTCATTATATTCCAGAAGATGTCTTCTCCAAGGCCTCTGCTCCCAAAGCCCCATGGGTATCTTCTTCTCTTCTCTTCTCTTCTCTTCTCTTCTCTTCTCTTCTCTTCTCTTCTCTTCTCTTCTCTTCTCTTCTCTTCTCTTCTCTTCTCTTCTGGATCTGCTTCAAAGCAACTGCAATTAATATTAATATTTCTATCATAACAATGTATAAAATAGCAGAGAGGAAAAATAATGGGGCATTGTAGATCATGAACTCGAATCTGGACTCTTGTTGTATAAGACAATGGTTCTCAGAGGGTTTAACTTTTTCTTGAAATTGTACCACTTTTTTCTAGATTTTTTTTTTTGAGAATTTTTTACCTCTTTCTTTTATTATTATTATTTTTTAGAAATTTTACCAGTTTTTCTAGAATTAAAAAAAAATCTTTTTTTGATCAATTCTACCACTTTTTTCTATATTTTTTTTAAAAACTTTTTTCTAGAATTTTCTCTCTTTCTTTTTTAAGCAATCTTACCAATTTTTTCTAGAATTATTTTTTAGACTTTTTCTAAAGAATTTTTTACCACTTTCTTCTTTTGCCACTTTTTTCCTGAAATTTCTCTACAATATTTCCAAAAACTTATTTCCAAAACTTCACGCCATTGGCCCTGTAAATTGACTAAAACAGTAACGTTTTTCAGTCTCAGAACAAATATTGGTGTAATTTCTGGTGTTTGCTTCAAAATTTGGTCCAATGGGGGTCCATGGTCTATTTGTGTAAATTTAGGAGTCCTTGATGTAAAAAGGTTACTGGTATAAGAGATAGGATAAGGTTTACGTCCCATAGAGGGAAATTTGACTAAAAACAGCAGGAGGACACAACAACAGGCATGCACCAGTGCATTTTGAGTTCAAGGAATGGGATAAATCGCAATATTGTGCAAATCAATCGTTGGTAAGATAAGATAGTAAAAGCAAGTAATACACCTAAAAAACCTGAAAATCTGTTTATAACACTGTGTTTCAGTTTTCAATGCTACGTTTTTCATATGGCGTCAAAAAATGCTGCTTTCAGAGAAAAAGTTGCTATGCGTGGCTGTATTAATCTAAAAAAAGGATGATATGTAAATGCTTCTTGTATCATTCCACTAAAAATCTATTATCATGGTTTAGAAATCACATTAGATTAGACATTAGACTCCAGGGATGAGGACTCGGAGAGACTTCACTTCCCTGAAATATATCATTTCAATTTAAAACCCAGAGTAACCCTGCTTTCTACATATGTACTAATTGTGTATGTGTGTGTGTGTGTGTGTGTGTCCAGCTCTGACTGCGGCCTCAGGTCGGGGGAAGCTGGAGGTTTGTCGTCTGTTGCTGGAGCAGGGTGCAGCCGTGGCCCAGCCCAACAGACGCGGCATCGTCCCGCTGTTCAGCGCCGTCCGACAGGGACACTGGCAGGTGAGTCGTCCACCCGGTTTAGATTAACAACAACATGCTTTGATAAAAGTGTCAATCAAAAACCACAAAACAAGGAAATGACTCTTCTGTTTCATTTCAGATCGTGGACCTCCTCCTCACACACGGAGCAGACGTCAACCTGGCCGACAAGCAGGGCCGGACCCCTCTGATGATGGCCGCCTCGGAGGGACACCTGGGAACTGTGGAGTTTCTACTAGCTCAAGGTGAAAAAACTGTTTTTGATTTTAGAAACAAACTTAGTAGTTCAAGTAAATTTAATTATTCATTTGCCTAATGGGCAGAAACTTAAACCAAAATTGCAATTTACAACATTGTAAACACAAGCTTGAATGAATGAATGCATAAACAGGAGGGTTTTCCCAAGTGTCTAATTTTAGAGAAGATTGAATACAGAATATCTCCATAAGTTAATAGCGATGTACCTGCCTCGTTTATCTATAAAGAAAATTAAAATTAAAAGCAACAGGTTTTAAAGATGAATTAAAGTGGATCAAGAGTTGGTTTAAAAACAAGGAGACCACCGCTGCAGCCGGTTCACTGGTCACAAACGGACTCTTTTCTGCGTCTCCGTCTCCACAGGAGCCTCCCTGTCCCAGATGGACAAGGAGGGTCTGACGGCTCTGAGCTGGGCCTGCCTCAAAGGCCATTTACCCGTCGTCCGCTGCCTGGTGGAGAGTGGAGCCGCCACCGACCACGCAGACAAGAACGGACGCACGCCCCTCGACCTGGCGGCTTTCTACGGCGACTCTGAAGTGGTGAGTCGGGGATCAAACCTCCAATAGTTTGTTGGCGATCAGCACTGAAAACCGTGTTCACGTTTTATTCTGATTATTAGAGAAAAGCAGTTTCTCTCTAGATTCGTGATTTTTACCATTTTCATTCAGTTTATTTTGTCCTTGTGCAGCAGCAGCTTGTGCTTGTAAAACTTTGGCTTTGTAGAAGAACATGTTGCTCAAAAATGTTCCTCAAAGTCAAAAATAGAAAAAAAAGTTTTGTTATTGGTCCAGAAGCTGAATGTCAGCTGTTATCTTTATTATTATAATGTTTATGTTTTGTGTTTTCAACTGTATATTTGATACTGTTGGACCCCAGGAAGAATAGCTGTGGCTTTGCTGCAGCTAATGGGGATCTTAATAAACAAATAAACAAATAAACAAATAAACAAATCTTTCATCACTGCAGCCTTGAAAATAAATTACTAATCTAGTGTTTCATTCATGATGTCAGCAGAGGAGCAGTGATCATTTCCTTTTTTTATTGTTGTGTGTTGTTCATCTGTTCATCCACCTGTCACTGATTTTGACAAAAGATACTGTTTCCATTCCCTATCGTCATCACTTTTATTAATATTATTATTATTATTATTATTATTATATGGATATATTTGATAGTTTTGCCAGTGAAGTGACTTTTACAGGCAGACGCTTTTCTTTTTCTATTCAGGAAATGACAGCATTAGCATCGGCCTATTGAAAATTAAACCTGCCCCGGTCTCTGTCTTCAGCTTTTCAGTTGTAAATACTTGCTTTTCTTTTTTTTTTTTTTAGACTTCTGTATTACATCTTTTGTTGTATAGTATCTGCTGTTCTCAGATTTGGGTGTTAAGTGACTCTTGTTTCGTCAGTGCTGCAACGTCTGAGTCAGTTTAGTTGAAATGTTCATTCTTCTTTTATGTAACGAAGAGGAAACTCTCACTGGAGTCTGGAGCAGATGAGAAATATAACTCACACACTCACAGTCTGGACTCTTATACGGTGTATAGATACACATCTTCTTCTTCATCTTCATCTCTTCTCACCACGTTCTCTCTCTCCGTCCGTCCGTCCATCCAGGTCCAGTTCTTGGTCGACCACGGGGCCATGATAGAGCACGTAGACTACAGCGGGATGCGTCCCCTCGACCGGGCGGTGGGCTGCAGGAACACGTCGGTGGTGGTCGCCCTGCTCAAGAAAGGAGCCAAGATAGGTAAGAGCAGGAGGACAGCCTGAAGAGGAGCTCTCTCCCTCTCTCTCCCTCTTTCTCTCTCTCTCCTTCCTGTAGAGCGCAGCACCGTTTGTCCTGTGGCAACATCATGAAAGGTTGTTTTTTGTTTTTTTTGCCTGAGATACAAAATTTTTTGAGATTTTTCTTTTTTTTTTTGGGATGGAAATGTCACGCATAGGAGTGGAAGCATGAGCTGCATGCTTATGAATGGAGGGAGGGAGGGAGAGAGAGAGGGAGGGAGGGAGGGAGGGGGCCGAGGACGGAGACGCCCCTCCACCCTCATGATGTCGTTTTTTCTCCTCCTGCTCCGTCATCATTATGGAAGCGCTTTCAGAGCATCTCCCTCCCTCCCTCTCCCTCCCTGCAGTAAAAGCCATGGATCGTGTCTCCATGTTGCTGAAACCACTTCCTACTACTGTAGCCTACTGTATGTCATCCGCCCCCCCTTCGCCCCCCTCCTCCACCACCACCACCACACTGCCACACTGCCACGCCGCGCTGCTTCTCCTCAGCTATTTCTGGCTCTGATGTGTTTCTTTTTATTGTACTACTGTTGCTGCCGCTGCTGCTGTGTTGTTTTCTGCTCTCTCTCTCTCTCTCTCTCTCTCTCTCTCTCTCTCTCTCTCTCTCTCTCTCTCTCTCTCTCTCTCTCTCTCTCTCTCTCTCTCTCTCTCTGTCACGTCTCTGTTTGTCTCTATCGCTCATGATATCTCCCTGTTTCTCTCTCAATCACATCCTGTGCGGTTGCTCAGAAACAGGTTGTTATTAGCGCTTGCGATGTTTCTTTTTGGTATCTGTGTTTCCTTTTTTTATTATTATTATTATTATTATTATTAATATTATTTCTTTTATTTATTTATCTCTTCTATTTTTTTGCTGAGGCACTTATCTTCGCTTCTCACTGCTGCTTTTTTTTGTGTTCCTTTTCTCACTTCTCCTCCTCCTCCACCACCACCACCATCACCTCTCTTTCTCTTTCACCCTCCCGCTGTTTTCTCTCTCTCTCTCTTTCTCTTTTCCTCTCGCTCCTACGCACTCCCACACCCCTGTTTTCTCTGGCAATTCCTCCCTCCCTTCCTTCCCTCCTTCCTTCCTTCCTCTGCCCTAACACTCCTCTCCCTCGCTCATGACCTCTTCCTACACTCCTTCTCTCGCCTCCCCCCCCTCCCCCCCCTCCACTATCCCCCGCCACTCTCTCTCCGGCCCCAGGATGTCAGACGCTGCCCAGTCGGCCCCGAGGTAAAGCCAAGGCTGTCGACTTCTCACCCCACCAGGCATTTTGACAGCTCTATCTCCTCTCTCTGTGTTGTCTGTGTCGTCCTAAGTGTCGGCAGGCGAGCTTAGCTGCAACAACAACAAAAAAAAAAACCTCCTCAAAAACTCACAAATAACAAAAACATGCAAAAAAAAAAAAGAAAGAAAGAAGGTATTAGCACTGATGCAGTCGGGGATTTCCCTAGAGGTAGATTTTTTTTTTAAGTGGTCAATGACAAGCATGCCCGCCCGCCCGCCCGGCCTCCAGCCTGTGTGACGTCGTCGTCTTACCGAGGTGTTGAACCTTTTTTTCCCATCATCCCACAGATGCATGACGATGAAAACACTTTGCGTGCGTGGTAGTAGAGCGGAAAGAAAGGAGAAAAAAAAAGAAATGCATGTATCTTGTAATTTCTCTCTGTAACACCACCGCCACCGCCACAGACTGAGGTGATAAACCCAGCTAGGCCAGTCAGCCAGTCAGCTGCAGCATCCCCACTCCCACCGCTCTCACCCACTTCACCTTCACCAGCTCAGAGGGACAGCTAACAGCTAACGCCTGCACAGCTCTGTTATTTCCCTCCTGCTTGCCTTTTTTTTGTTTTGTTTTTTTGTTTGTTTTTTCGTGTCCGGCTTGTGTCTCCTTGTGCAATACCCCCCTCCCTCCCCCTCCCTCACTTTCCCTCCTTCCCTCCCCCCCCCCTTGTCCTTTTCCATCTCTGTGGTGTGTGTATGTGTCCACATGTCAAGGATTGCTGTTGCGCAGATACACAACATACAGTATAAACACACAGTATCAGTCTCAGGAAACACAATGTTTGATTTTTTTTTTTTTTTTTTTTTGTCATAAAAACACTCCCCGGGGACCGAGAGTCTTTATTTTTCTTTTTTTTCCTCTGTAAATACACAACGCCCATTTGTTTTTTTATGGGGTGATTAGTGCTTTCCTGCTTTTAAATCACGTCCCGGAGGTTAGTCAGTCCTGTAGCACCAAGAATAACTAACTGTACATCTGCACTTCTTGACAAGACAGGAAATGTAAAACTGAAACTGTTGTTTTTTGTTTTTTTATAATTTGTACCGTTACATCTACACTGGGTTTTGCCTGGGCGTAAACATATTTGCAGACGATATATTTAGTTAATTTGAATCAATAAAATTCAAAAGGTGCTCATGTGCACTTGAATCTCGTCCGATGTCAATCCGATTTCCACTATAACAAAACAAAAAAGGTGAATCATTGTTGGCAAATATTGTTTGACCCAGGTCGGACGTCCCACAGCGAGGTCACACTGTCCTCTGGGTTCAGAGCAGATTCTTTTATAATCCTCTCTCTGCAGTGGTTTGCCTGTCTTTTCTCATCCATTCCCTTTATTTTGACTGTCGTCCTCACCCCCTGTTATTATTGTTGTGTGTAGTGTGACTCCCAGTCGCTCCCTCCTTCCCTCCTCCCTTCCTTCCTTCCTTCCTTCCCTCCCTCCTTCCTCCCTCTTCTGCTTATTACTGTGTGTCTTTCTCACTGTGTGTTTTCTCCTCTTTTTTTTTTCATCTGCTCCTCCCTGTGTTACCCAGGTCCGGCCACATGGGCCATGGCCACCTCCAAACCCGACATCATGATCATCTTACTCAGCAAACTCATCGAGGAGGGGGACAGCTTTTACAAGGTCAGAGGACGACGGGCCTCAGATTTCAGAGTGTAGATTTATTGATATCGATCATCTGTTTAATAAATATCCTTTTAAATGCAATCGTCACGGTTTGGAGTAATATGGTTTTCCTTGAGGCTCTAAACCAGGGGTGTCAAACTTATTTTAGTTAAAACAAACAGCGCAATTTGATCTCAAGTGGGCTGAACCAGTAAAATGATAACCTATAAATAAAAATAACTCTGAATTTTCCCCTTTGTTTTAGTACATTATTAAGATGTTTACAGTTTTATATATATATATATAGTATATAAAAAAGTGAAATTTCAACAATATTATGCCTCTTCTATCTTCTATGTAATTTTCACACTTGGCAAATTCATCCTGAGTTCGACACATCTGGTCTAAACTGTGGTTAACCACGATTCTGCATGTTTTCCTGTCTCTAAATTTGAACTTCTCTTTAATTTGTCTATTTTTGAAGTCAGTAAAAACTCAATGGTCGATGTAGATTAGGTCTTTGTTCTAACTGTGAGTGGAGTCTAACCCAGCGTCTCTCTCTCTCTCTGTCGGCCCTACACAGAAGGGGAAGGTGAAGGAGGCGGCGCAGCGTTACCAGTACGCCCTCAAAAAGTTTCCACGCGAAGGCTTCAGCGAGGACCTCAAGACATTCAGGGAACTAAAAGTATCGCTCTTCCTCAACCTGTCCCGATGTCGGAGGAAAATGAACGTGAGTCGGCAGCAGACGACCACGAAGACGAGTTGAAATAACAAAAACCAAAACAGCTGATCAAGTTTCCTGTAGTAGCTTTTAACTAACGTGTGTGTGTGTGTGTGTGTGTGTGTTTCTCCTCTGCTCCGTCATCTCCAGGACTTTGGGATGGCTGAGGAATTTGCTACCAAGGCACTTGAACTGAAACCAAAATCATACGAAGCATACTACGCCAGGGCACGAGCCAAGCGTAGCAGCAGGTACAAACTCCTGATAAACACCCCTCACTCTCTGGTCCACCCTCTTCTCTTCCATACAACTCTGAACTAGTGATGTCACTATTATAGATTCTCTTGGTACGGTTATTATCAGAGAAATAATCACGATATTCCGTTTATAATTAATTTCACAACACTATGAATGTGTAAATCAAATTAAGTCAAAATATAGTTACATTATTAATTATATACACAAAATATTTTAAGTAATGTGTGACCAGTTATTAATCCTCCAGGGGAAATATTAAAGTTATTAATTGTCTGTTCTTTTGTAACTTTGTTTTTATTTTGTGTGAGTTGCACTGATTTGTCGTTATGGTTTAGACAGGAATCTTTATGATTAAATAATTGTGGCGTTTAAAGGGATAGTTCAACATTTTGGAAAATTCTCCAATCACCATTATCCCTATAGTCATAGCAGTAGGTTCGTTACCTTTAATTATCGGTGCATGTTGTTTTGAGATCGGCAGGGCAGAGACGTGAGCTGCTCAGTGAACACAATGGAGGTGAACGGTACAGGTCCCCTGTCCCTCATCAAACTCATCAAATACACAATCCAACAACTCCAAAACGCTCTGGTGGAGAAGTTGTGACCTGCACATTCACCACGCTATGAGATAATAATGTAACATTACGAAACAAAGTTGTTTTCAAGGCAAAAGCGTAGCTGGAAGTACATTCCAGACACGGCTGCTGGGCGGATTGATTTCAAAAGTGCAAGTAGTCATGTGTAATTATACATGATTATTTCATAGCGTGGTGAATGTGCAGGTCACAACTTGTCCACCAGAGCGTTTTGGAGTTGTTGGATTGTGTATTTGATGAATTTGATGAGGGACAGGGGAACTGTACCATTCACCTCCGTTGTGTTCACTGAGCAGCTTGCGTCTCTGCCCCGCGGATCTCAAAACAACATGCACCGATAATTAAAGGTGATGAACCTACTGCTATGACTATAGGGGTTACGGTGATTGGAGAATTTGCCAAAATGTTGAACTATCCCTTTAAAACAAGTAATCATGACATCTAAATATCTTTTCTCCTCCCTCCAGACAATTTCCTGAAGCCTTAGAGGACTTGAATGAAGCCATAAAGCAGTGCCCCAACAACCGAGAGATCCAGCGGCTGCTCCAGCGGGTGGAGGAGGAGTGTCACGCGCTCAGCCAGGAGGAGCAGCAGCAGCAGGACCTGGAGCTGGAGCCCCCTCCCTCCCCTCCCCCCACGCCTCCCCCGGAGGAGGAGGAGTCCCTGTCCCTGTCCATGCCCCTCCCCCCTCCTCCCCCGGAGCCCCGTCTGGAGGACATGGAGCCGGTCCAGGACCTGTTCGAGGACGAGGACTACCTGGCGCAGGAGCTGGAGGCCATGTCCATGGGGCTGCCGCCGCCCGAGTCCCTCGCCAACCCCTCCAGCCTCCCCATCATCCAGAGCCCGCCGCTCTCCCCGACGCATCCGGATCAGATCTACTTAACCGGGGGTCCGCCTTACGAGTACCACCCCACCTCCTCCTCCATGTCCTCGCCGACCCGCGGCTCGTACCAGCCCACGTCGCCCTCGCTGTCCCCGACGCATCAGAACTCCCACTACCGCCACAGCCCGCCGCACACCTCCCCGGTGCACCAGCCGTCCTACCGCTTCAGCCCGCCCCCGATGGGCACCGGGGGTCAGGGGATGGACCACCACCAGAGCCCGCCGCCTTCGCCTCTCCGCCGGGCCGCCCAGTACAGAGCCAGCCCGCCGGTAGAAAGCGTCTGCCTGTACCGCTCGCAGTCCGGCTCGCCCGTGCGCTACCAGACGGCGGAGCAGCTCCCCGGCCGGCCCAAATCGCCGCTGTCGAAGATGAGCAGCCAGCGCTCGTTCCAGCTGAGCTCGCAGCCGTCGTTGTCCTCGCAGCACCACACGGCGCAGGGCCTCCGCCTGCAGCCGTCCATCGCGCAGATCGTCCGCACGAACCAGCCCAGCAGCGTGGTGATGGGCAACAGCAGCTACGTCGGCCAGATGGGGCACTCCATGGGCGGCGTCGGCGGGCGCTACCAGGGCGGCTCGGTGGACGTGGAGAGCCGGCTGGTGTACCAACCGTCGCTGGACGGACGCTCCATGCCGCAGGTCCAGGCCAGCCTCAGTTCCGGCGCCCTCTGTCAGCACGGCGGCCGAGGAGGGGTTATGGAGTCGGGCCTGTTGAAGGACGAGCTACCCCAGCGCCCCTCCTCTGCCTACCGCGCCAGCAGCGGGGGCCCGGCGGGGGGCATGCGTTACAGCCAGACGCCGCAGATCAGCCGCAGCCAGTCGGCCGCCTACTACCCGGTCTCGGAACACGTGCTGGAGCGCGCCAACGCCATGCCCCCCTGTCAGCTGGGCTCTCCTGAGATCCCCCACATGGTGCGGCGCCCCGTCAGCGCCAACACCACCGAGATGAAGCAGCACGTGCCCACGCCGCGGCCCCTCATCCACTCCCAGAGCGTCGGCCTCCGCTTCTCGCCGTCCAGCAACAACATCTCCGCCGGATCCACGTCCAACCTGGCGCCCGGTTTCCGCCCGTCGTCTTCCATCCAGCAGATGGAGATCCCCCTGCAGGCCACGTACGAGCGCGCCTGCGACGACATCTCCCCCATCTCTCCCTCGCAGGGCGGCGGGTTATATCAGGGCGAGACCACCCGCTCGCGGAACACGCCCTTCATGGGCATCATAGACAAGACGGCGCGGACTCAGCAGTACCTGCACCAGCCCTCGCGGTCCCGGGGCATGTCGTCCATGGACGCCGCCATCAGCCCGACCTCGCCGGGCCAGCTGGTGCAGCAGGGCTCCACCTACAGCCCGCCGGCCTCGCTGGGGAACATCGCCTACTACAACAAGACCAACAACGCCCAGAACGGACACCTGCTGGAGGAGGACTACTACTCGCAGACCCCGCCCCCCTCGCTGGGCAAGCTCGCCAACGGCTCCCGAGGCGGCGGCGGCGGCGGGGACATCCTGGAGAGGGTCAGCCAGGTGCCCACCTACCCGGACGTGAAGGTGGCGAGGACTCTGCCCGTGGCTCAGGCCTACCAGGACAACATGTACCGCCAGCTCTCGCGTGACTCCCGCACCCAAGGCCCCCCCTCCCCTATCAAACCAAAGAGACCGTTTGTGGAGTCGAACGTGTGATCGCCAATCGTCTGTGAACCGACCGACCGACCGGCGGCTCGGACTGGGAGTTTAGAGAAGAGAAAAAAAGGATAGTTTGTTTGCGCGAAAACCGTGTACCGTACATGCGACCTGGACAAAACTTGTCTTAAAGAAAAACTCACACGAGAGAGAGAGACAGATCCAGTCAGAGAGGAAGCCACACAGCCGGCGCACACACACACACACACACGCATACACACCTACACACACACACACACACACTTTAGGGTATTAGACATTATCTTATATGAAAAAGCATAACTAACAGTGAAGCGATTATTTCATTATCATATTCTGCACACAGGTAGGATAACAGGAGCGTCCTAAGTTCTGATCTCACACTGAATCAAAGACCAGTGCACTTCCAAAAAAAAACGTCGTGTGGCCCAAAGTTCCCACGACAAGCGAACACAACAGGACCGTCAAAGAGTGAAAGTACTAAAAATCATCGGACTCTACTCGTGGACTCTGTATCCATCTTCTGTTCTTTCAAAGTGTGCTCTTAACCAAGGTTGCTAGTAGGCTCTATTCTATGTAATACAATATTATATGTTCAATACTGTACATTGCTCAGAAAATACAAAAATGGCAACAACAACAACTCAGTACTTAGAGAAAAATGACAATATTTATAATTAAGTTATATATTGTACATAGAAATAAAAGGAAACATAGTTTGCGTTTTGAATTGTATTCTGTTAACCCTGCCTTTGTGTCCCACTGCTAGTCATATGGATGTGGAGAACAGACCAGGGTTAGGAAGGAGGGACACAGACCAACTTTGAATGACATTATTACCTCTTTTGTGTCAAAATAAAAACAGATTTTGTTGTGGTGTAATGCAAGAGAATGCTTTTTATGCTGCAGTACGTCCTCAATAATGTAAACTAGGGCTGCAACTAATGATTATTTTCATAATTCATTCATCTGCTGATTTTTGTTTTTGTTTTAGGGAGGGCAAAATGTCAGATATTGGTAAAAAAATACGTATCCAAGGTAAAGTGACAGACAAACAGACAGATGTTTACTTTACAGGTGGTGAGGTTTTGTTCGGAAAATGACTGAAATCAGTCGATCGAGCAGCAAATAGTTTCAGTTCTGAGTCGACAGACACAAATAGAGACTGAAAACTAACCCAGATCATTAGAAAGTGCTGCTGTGCACCTTTTTTTTATTAAAAAAGAAAAAGTCTGTGGCTTTGAAGCTGATGTTAGAATAAAACTACTACTACTGCTGCTGCTGTTGCTTCTAAAACTGCATCATTTTCAGTTGATTAAATCACTCTGAGGTTTAATTATGATTTTCTTTTTCTCCGTTCAGCATCAGTTCTTGTGTCACAGACCTCATGATATGCCTTAGTGTGGAGTTAAACCAGCTGTCAAGGCTGAAAGACCTCAAACTTTAGCTGACTTATTTGTCTAGCTCCCTGTCTTTAAACATCTTTGAATAGCCTACATGTTAAAAAAAAACATTGCTTGCTATGATTTTGTACGACCTCATGTGGGTTTTTTTTTCTTCTTTTGAGGACAGATTGCTTTATCAGGCAGAAAAAAATAGGCCTCGAGTGCAATAAATGTGTTTGTAGTGTGAATCTTTAGCCACAGAAACATCCAAGTTTCTTTATCTGAATGTCACTGGTTGAACAAATTAAAAAAAGAAATAATAGCCTAATAATATTAAAAAATAATTAATCCTGTGGTGGATGAGTGTCAAAGTTAGCCTCTGTCCCTCCTCGGTCCGTGACGACACTGTAAGAGAAGCAGCAGAAGGAACAGTACATATGCTAGTGATGGGTTAACATGGATAGTGCTCAGCGACTAAAAGCAAGCAAATGCATACACGACCACTGTTACAGACGTTTTCCCTTTCTCGTGCATTTTATTTTGTGCTGTTTTCTTTTTACCCATGATGCATTTTTACTCCGCCACCTCTGCACTAAAAATGCCTGTTAAGTTCTTAACTAAGGGTGCACTTTATGTATTTTACTTACCGTGTTGTTACGAGTGTTGAATTTGGAGAAAGTGGGTGTGTGATGGGTCAGACCTCTGGCCGGTGATAACAGACTATCATAGACACTTATTATTATTATTATTACTATAATTATATGATTTACAAAGCAGTGATGAATGACAGTATGAGGAGCAAACAATGTTTTTAAACTGGTGAAGATGTATAGACTTTCTAGCACAAGTTGTATATACTGGCTCAGATGTTTCCACTCCGTCCAGCTCGGGTCCGTTTAGAAAAGCAAAGTCTGTTTCAAGAGGTCGATCATATTTAATTATCCATGATAAATAGCCATCGAAGTCCTCGAACTCCAGATCCGGCCAGTCTAATCCACTGGTCCTGCACACGTCTTGAAAATAAGTTCAATCAATCTACTGCAACAAAAAAAGAAAACTTAAAAAAAAAAAATAATAATAATAAGATGACTGACATTTCAGTACCCATAAACTCCATATTTGGAGTTTGACTCATAAAGTGGAATAATGAGAATATTCAAGGTATTTGTATATGTGCGAAAAGTTATGGACCATTTGTCTGTAACGTTTTATTTTGGTTCTAAATAAAGATAAAAAATATCTAAAGAGAGAGAGAGAGAGAGAGAGACGGCTCCTGCTAACTGTCTCCTGTTGATCCATCCTGCTACCAGAGAGCTGCCCTACTTATCTTTACAGAAAATGAAGGTATAAACTGTACTATACTTAATTTAAACAAGACTTCTAAGTTCAGGATATCTGAGGGTGTATGGTTTCAAGCTGTCTGTGTATATTAGTTTGCTGTAAATAGTCTGATGCATGTTCTATTCTTTCCATGAGCTCAAGCAGAAACATGTATAGCAGTGTCCTGACTCTGGTGTGTGATACAGTGTTTGGATCAAGATAAGGAGACTGCTATCCCTGAACTATCCTTATCATTTTCCTTAAACCTCGCCAGATAAAAAGGGAAAAAGGTTCTTTTATTTTATTTTAATGTATTTTGCTTGCTGAGCAGAGTTCTCTTGTCTGTAAATGTGAGCTTTCAGATCGCTGTGATAAAAAGTTTAATTAAAAACAATAAAAAAGAATGTGTTTTTATCTCATGATAACTGATTGTAATCTGTACAGTCAAACCCTATGTATTGGGGAGGGGGGGAGGAAAGAAAAAAAAACATATTTATAAATGGTTACCAACTGAAACACGCCCAGCATGTCAGTTATTTACTTAACACATGTTCATTTTAATTCTTTATTTTTATTTCAGTCCAAAAAAAACACATTAAACACCATTGTGTTGACACAATAATACACTTCTATACAGCATAATGCAATTCAATACACTGACCTTGGAAAAATATAAAATATTTATAAAGCTGACAATGTTTTTTTCTTCTTTTTCCTTTTTTTTTACTTGGTGGCGATGGGACAAACTGACACTGACATCTTATTAAGTCGCCTATTTACACATACAAATGAATATGGACCAATCAGAGCGCTCACTGTCACCTCTGATTTCAATAACCAACTCCACAGAGAAATGATGTGTCTCTTCAGCTGCTAAAGTTAACGCTCCTCTGTTTTTCAACCAGCTAGTTGCTTGTGTTGTGTCTCTCTGATGAGCTACCGAAATTTTTACACTATCAAGTCGACAACAGCCTGTTGTGTGTCTGCAAACGATGCAGTTGAGAGTCACTGAGCCACAACTCGCAATTCAACCAACACAATGAGCTCAAAGAGGCTAAAATGCTTCAAGGGGCAACTGCAGATTGTCAGGTGATGTTTCCATGTGGATTCATCACAACTGAAAACCCCTCACACATTTGATCCAATCTCTTAATGGTAAAAAGTTATAACTACACTATACTCTCAAAAAGTTAGGGAAGTTTGGCTTTTGGATTAATGCACCTAAAATGCACTATAACCTTTACAGGTGAACTTAATTTAACCTTCTCTAAACTTTTGAATGCACAAGTCCAATTGTTCAATGCTTCAGTACTTATTGAATAACATGCTGTTCTCTAGGGATTAACCACAAAAATCACAAGCACCGTCTGATTTAGTGTATTTAGTGGATCAATTGGTCCTCTTCTCTCTCCCTCTCCTCTCCACAATGTTCAAATTTTGACATCATAAGACCAAGACAACACTTTGCTTAAACTGATCAAGTTATTGAGACATTGAGACTTTTGTTGTGCTTCAGCCACCACTGTTGTTAGCTTTTGTTTGAGATAAAGACATTAACATTGCATCTTTCTACTTAAAGGCTTTCATGATAGAATATCACTGTAGCATGAACTTTTTATAGGGATATTCTTGTCAAATATCCCTAACTTTTTAAGTAGTTTTACTGTTTCTGGTAATGGTTTTTATATTATAAAACCACACATTTGGTGAACTTTTAACCCCAAAACATGAAAACCTGTAGGACACCAAACACATCCTACACAGCTGAAGGTTGAAAGGAATCCCACTCGGTATCTCAGACTAGATCACAGGTTTTATTTTTGTTTTGGTCCTCAGACCTGCACTGTTTCTCATTTTACATACATAATCCACTTGATAAAGGTCTGAGGACCAAAAGATTGTCAATAAAGTCAGCACAGATGATCTGCAGCTACAGTACAGCAGGTCTCGCCTAAAAGAAATGTAAAGTCATGTTATATTTTTGATGCACAGCACCTCGAAACTGAGACATTTTAATTTACAACACTCCTTAGCATTACAGTACAGACATGTGGAGCAGAAGTATTCAAACTAAAATACAACTGTCCGATATAAGACCCATATATTTTTTAAGAAAATCAAAAACATAAAATGACAAACAAATGAACAAAAGTAAACAAAAAATGACTGCTGATTGAATCCTGAGGGAAAAAACTATGTGGAATGACTTAACTAAGACTTCAGCTGCAGTAAATACGCCAAAAAAAAAGACATTTAAAGTATTTTCATAAACCATTCAGAACAAAGATATAGTCTGTAGTGAAAGCGCAGCATCTAGTCCTTCTTCCGTTTGCCTGTGAAAAGGTGAACCAGTCCAGGTACCAGCACCATGACGATCTGAGGCACGATGACAAATTTGACAAAGAATAGGGTGTAGAAGAGGAGTTGCGGTCGGACCGGGAGAGGCAGGCGGTTCACGTGGTAAAGTCCCATGGAGGAAAAAGCCAGCGACAAAGCCCTGGGAGCCCAAGGTAGAGACCATCCTCCAGGCTTCCAGTACTGGGCCAGGCCCAAACCCAGAAGGGCCCCGCAGTCCCGGGTGAGGGAGGAGAACGGCGCCGTGTCCAGACGGATCCACTCGGCTCGGCTGCACCACTTCTTGGCCAAAGTGATGGACCTGTGGAGTTCAACATTGGAGTTCAATCTGTGTCCAACTTGACCAATATTTACACCACCAGTCAAAGGTTTGGACACACCTTCTCATTTCTTTATTTTTTTATTACTTTCTACATTGTAGATTCATGCTGAAGACATCAAAACTATGAAGGAGTTAAGTAGTAAACATAAGATTACAATAATTTTTATTTGTCATTTCTTATGCACCAATGTACATAAAAGACATGTACATAAAAAATGAAATATTGTTCCCCCAACAAGTACCAGTACCACAATGATTCAGATCAGATCAGATCAGATCAGATCAGATCAGAGCAGATCAGAAGTGAGGCTCTGTAACTATTAATTAAAACAGAGGTGTTACTGTAAATGTCACCTGACCTAAACGCAAGTGAGATGGCTTTGGATGAGTTGGACAACAGAGTGAAGGTAAAACAGCCAACAAGTGCTCAGTCAGCACCTCTGGGAACTCCTTCAAGACTGTTGGAAAACTTCAGGTGACGACCTCATGAAGCCAATGACAGAATATCAAGAGTTTGCAAAAAGCTGTCACCAAATCAAAAGGTGGCATCTTCGAAAAAACTAAGATCTAAAACATTGGTTTACTACATAACTCCATATGTGTTCCTTAATGATAGATAGATAGATAGATAGATAGATAGATAGATAGATAGATAGATAGATAGATAGATAGATAGATAGATAGATAGATAGATAGATAGATAGATAGATAGATAGATAGATAGATAGATAGATAGATAGATAGATAGATAGATAGATAGAGTTAGTGCAATGAAATGCAAAAACCAGGTGCACAACTGTAGCAGTAAAACACAAGAATAAATAAGAAAATATAGTAAATATATATATATGCACAACATACTCATACCCACACTCACACACACGTACATAAGCTAAAAGGAGAATGTCAATACAAGTGTAAATCAAATGTAAAACATCGCTCTTGGTCAGATACATAAATAAATAAACAAATAAATAAAGAAGCCTATAAAAGCATAAAAACATTGAATGAGAAGGTGTGTCCAAACTTTTGACTGGTTGTGCACATGAATACGGTGCAGGGACTCACCAGGAGAGGTCGATGCCCAGCTGCTGTAGTCCTGTGTGCAGCAGCAGAGCGCTGAGCAGAAGACCGGTGCTGAAGCTGAAGAAGAACAGCAGGGGGCGCCCTTCTGGTACTCTACGGCCCAGGACAACCCCCAGGATGAAACCTGAACAGGACAGTTCAATGAAAAATTATACTTGGAAACTTCCTGCGAACACGTGCCGTCTTAATGATATGAAGATGATATTTACCATAATCATTCGTTCAAGATTTCAATCAATCAAACATTGTTTATTTATTCTGGAATATATAAAAGCAGGGATTGAACTGAACTCAGGAAACACTATCTTAACAGTGATCACTTATGGGGAAACACTGGAGTCTTTCAAAATAAGGTGTAAAAGAGAATAAACAGAGCTGGGTCTTACCTTAATATGTTAAGGTAAGACCATTAATATAAGAAAAGGTAAGATGAAAACAGAATAAAACAAATAAAAGGAGGAGGAGAAGTCAATACATACATAACAAAATTAAAACATGCTAAAACATAGACTGATAATGATAAGATCAGCAAACTTATAAGACAGTGATATTAAAACAGTGAGTAAGTAAAATAATAAAACAGTATAACTAACATTATTATTATTAATAATAATAATCAGAAGAAGAAGAATAGAGATTCAGTTAAAAGCAAGACTAAAAAGATGAATCTTCAGTTTGCTCTTGAATTTCTCTTATTTCTCATGTGGTTTTCCAGAAAATGTATTATACTATCATATGCTGTATACTCCATAATACCTCAGCTTGCATATGACCGTGTATACAGACCTGTGATGGAGCCGGCGACGACCTGGTGAGGGAAGTGGGCGAGGATGAAGATCCTGGAGATCCCGACTGCCACCAGCATCAACACGTAGAAGAGATAAGGAGCCGCTGATAACACCAGACTGACGGCACAGGGGAAAAGATTCATCCTCCGGTTCTTTTAAGATTATCTTATCATTTTCAAAAAGCCAGGACAAGAATATTTATGTATTAATTTTAAAAGGTTCATACCTGTGAGTACGGGAGTAAATAAATGACCCCAGTGAGGACACCACAACCCACCACACCGCTGCTGTCACCATCGCATGTCCCGATGGACTCCCTGAGAGACAGATGCCTTTTAGCTTTAGTCTCTGGCTCTTCAGTTAAGTAAGTGTGTCACTATTTAAATATTTTTTTCTCTGGGACTTCTCACCTGGCCCCGTTTCACAGGTGGAGGAAAACTGATGCACTTTGGGCTGCTTGTTGACAAACAGACGTGATTCACCTATCCACCAGAATGGCCTTTCGCCAAACAGCATCCTGGGAAAAATAAACAAACAAACATTACAAACACATTATTATAATAGCTGACAATTGTAATGTTTTTAAATTATTTTTTCATTTCTGGTCACTATTTTCCCTTTTCCTTTGTCTGGTTCTTAATAAACCCATGGGGAAAGCCACAAATACTGGACAGACAGGTCCTTTGTACCCCGGCCATAAAAATGCACAACACTGCCCAGATACAGTTTGGGAAAAAACAATAACAACAACTCTTTGCACAGCTCTGTTTGCACAGTTCTCTCTACCATTGCACAATTTATACATTATGCAGATTTAATTTCCCACTCTTTCTTGTGTTTATCCTAATTTTAGTATTTTATCTCATATCATATTGATGTACATAATTTATATGTTATTTTGCTCTACCATGCCATTATATTATATTATATTATATTATATTATATTATATTATATTATATTATATTATACAGGTAGTACATCTCAATTAATTAGAATATCATGGAAACGTTTATTTATGTCAGTAATTCAATTCAAATGGTGAAACTAATACATTATATAGATCCATTACACACAGAATTAAACATTCCATGTCTTTATTTATTTAATTTATTTTAATTATAATGATTATGGCTTACATTTAATGAAGACCTTAAATTCAGTATCTCAAAAAAATAAATAAATTGAATATCACAAAAGACCTACTATAAAAGATCTACTATAAGGGAAGGCAAGGCAATTTTATTTGTATAGCCCGTTTTTACAAACAGTTTGTCTCAAAGGGCTTTACATGGCATCTTAGCAACATCCTCTGTCCTTAGACCCTCGCATCGACTGAGGAAAAACTCCATGGAAACCCTTTTAACAGGGAAAAATCGGAGAAACCTCAGGGTGAGCAACAGAGGAGGGATCCCTCACCCAGGACGGACAGACGTGCAATAGATGTTGTTACAGACAAGAAAACAGTTTACAGTTTGTCATAGAATATGGCATGCACTTAATAGTGGCTGCTGGGGCTATTTGACTTGAACTACTGGAAATGGACTTTTCCATGATATTCTAGTTCATTGAGATGAACCTATATTATATTTATATTATATTATATTGAATTTCCTTTGGGATCAATAAAGTATCTCTAAGTCTAAAAAATGACATACAAACTGTACTGTAATGTGTGTATGAAAGGTTCCGGGGTCGTCCATTTCTACCCGGACAGTATATGGGGTCGGACTACATCTATTGTCCCGGAAGCTGCAACGTCAACTGAATAAAAATATAGGCTACAATTGTGTCAAACCTAAATGTAAACACTGATACTTTTTAAAAAAGGAAATGAAGATATACATTACAGCTAAGTGTCACCGACTGAAACTTGCTAACATGCTACAGGAAACTGAGGCGTTTAGGAGGAGAATAAAAAGCAGCAGCACATGAATCCCTGATTAATTAAAACATCTTACCATTTAAACACCAAGTTTAACCACTCTGATATAGCTGCCACCCACAGCACCGCCACTCCGGCTCGTTTGTTGATGAAATATGTGAAAGGGAAGAGGAGCAGGAAGGCAGCTTTAGGATCTCCAATGTGAGTGACAACAAGCCAGAATCTCTCCAGATCACTCGTCCTCTGTTGGAGGGTTTCAGCCATCCAGATGCCCTGGGTGTAAATCGCCTCCATCCCTACGTCCCCCTCCGAAAATACACGTGTAATATGTGTGGGTAAAAAAATAAAAAATAAAAAAAAGTCCTGCAAGGCTGATTTGTTTTGTGTTTTGGGGTGGATGCGCTGCTGCAGCGAAGCGCGCAGTGCCGCCACGTGTCCGGTAGGTGGAGCAGTCGCAGTGGAGAGGGCGGCTGGTTGGTTTGAATCATGGGAGACAAAGCAAAGCCACACGTTTATCACTCTGATTAAAGAAATAACGACACTTTTAATCTATAAATACAGCATTTGTGTGGCTATTTAATGATACAACGTGAGACTAAACTGATTGTTGCACATCATTACACAAACATCATAAATGCTGAGATGACATTAGTAATGTTCTGGGATAACATTAGAAAGAAAAATAACACAAATAAACAAAGAATAATAATAATAAAATTAATTATACTTAATAATTTTATAATTACAATAAATAATAATAATAATAATAATAATGTGCAAATATACAACACCGGGGGTTATTACACACAAATTAAATGAGAATGGTGCATATTAAGGACCTTAATCTGGAGCACGTATTTAACGTTTTCACAACTTTTCTGTTGCAAGAGGTAGATAGTGTAGGTCCTTTTTAAAGGTACAAAAAGAGGGTCTAATTTTGAACACCTTACATTATGAATAGAAAACTTGGCCAGCAAATGATGAGATTAGAAAGAAAGAAAGAAAATGTCTAATTTTGTGTCATAGTTTATAAAAACAAACAAACAAACAAACAAACAAACAAATAATGCATTGTCCAAACAAAGTACAATAAGTGAAATATTTAAATAAATGACCACAACGCGACGTGTTTGGTTTTGGACACGCCCAGGTTGCGTCACCCTACGAAATCACGTCGTTTTTACGTAAGGCAGGCGCTCCGGTTTCCTGGCGGAGAAGATGGCGGCTCCTGGACCGGGGGAGTATTTCAGCGTCGGGAGCCATGTCTCTTGCCTCACCTGCTTGGGCCAACGTCTGCAAGGAGAAGTGGTCGCGTTTGACTACCAGTCCAAGATGTTAACTCTGAGTATCCTTTGTTTGTTTGTGTCGAGCTGCGGATGGCGGACTGGCCTGCCTTGCCTTGCCTGCCCTGCCTGCCTGCCTGCTTGCCTGGCTGCAAAGGGCCTGTAGGGGTATAACCGAAAAACATGTCAAATAGTGATCCGTGGTAGTAGCAGCTGAGTTACACATCGTTTTAAAACACGTTCATTTAAGATGTGGCTGCCCGCATCCCACATCATCTCATCTCTTTTCTGTTGAAGATGTAACCGGGGTCATTTCCACGGTTCACGCTATCCGCTCGGGAGGTGCATGTGTTTTGAATCCACTCATTGTATTTGCCCAGACCCTCAACATGGATCACTATCTGGCAACGGAGCCACTGGCTGAAGGCATCATGGCTGTGTGCTGCCGCTGCTGCTGCCGCTGCTCTCTCTCAACGGGCACAAACCGTTGCTAGTTAGCAGTGACGCTAACTGGCGTTCGGTGCTCGCCTCGCGCTCCTGTTTTTTAAAATTTACCGCTCGCGGGTTCCGATGCCGTTTACACGAAAACGCTAACGGCTATTTTTTTAAAAGCTAAAAAGATGAATGAATGGACACCGTGAACGTTCCACGCCACAATCGAGCTGGCTGCCGTTAGCACCGCGGCTAACGTGCTAACTTTCGGTCAGCCACACACACACACTCACACACCGCCGCTACTAGCCGCTCATTTAACGGCATTAGCATTCACAAGATTATCAACCGAGCTTTCCCCCCCGGGATTGTATCTGGCGGTATTGTATTATATTATAATTATTTACACACGATCAGCTTGTGAAATATCAGTTTTCGTTTCGATGTGATTCAGGTGGCACGAGCATCATGAGTTCATTTGTAACTACCGAGAGCTCGGTGGTGAACATGTCTACACCCATTCATTGGGTGTGTGAATGTGTGTGTGTGTGTACTATGGACATCACTAAGGTGGCATGCTGCTGGATCAACTCATGACTTGCATTGACTTTAAATCCCAATATGCAGCCATAATGGCCACTATGTGGGCTGAGGCCGAATGAATGAATGAAGTCAATAGTGTGTGGACCTTTGACAGTTTGTAGTCACAGGCCCTGAGCGTTTGTTTGAACCTATTGACAGGCGAGTATATCTTTGGGAGGCATGTGACAAGCTTCACATGCAAATATACAACAAAAGGCTGCACTTCTATATGGTGCTTTGTGTTATGTAGATGAAACTAAGATCAGCCTATTTTCTACGTTAAATTACAATTGACATTGAGAATTTATATCACTTAGGTCAAAGTGTAAGGTCATTCTTCACTGCCATAAGAAACTAAACCCTGTCCAAGCCTATATCTTCACTGGGATTAGGTTTTCCTGTAAATTAAAGAGCATTGGTGCCATCAGTATGTCACTAATTAGTTTGTGCATCAGAGCCCACAAAGGCTATGCATGTGTTACTGAAAGAGGGGAACGTGAGGCGTTTATCTTCCTGTAAGTTTTGAATATATTTCTCTACATAAGTGAAGAATTTCACTCAAAATATAAATCTTGTAAAAATTAAAAAGGGCTTCAGTCAAAAGAAAACCGGGCAAGTAAAGATCAAGAACTTACGGATCAGTTTGATTTATTAATTTGGCACTTCATAAAATAAGCCAGGATTTATTGAGAGGAATGCAAAAGTTTGGAAGGATGCCATCGGGTAATTTACCCAAAAAGCCATTTGATTTAGTGGACTCTCCAGTAAAGGAACATCATTCAGGATTACAGACAAAGTGAACACTTGCTCCGGTGCTGTGTAGTATGTACATGAACTTTACAGAAATCAATGCACATCAAACAAGACTTCATTCATTTGTCCATGCTTACAAGAGGTGGCAGCACTGCTCTTGGTAGTTGCACGCTGTAACTGGCACTACCTTTCACCGTCTGTGTCCGGCAGCCACAGCTCTGTGTCATTGCCGCCTCTGTTGAGTCCAAAGTGGCGTTCAGGTTCATCGAGGGTGAAATTTCTGACATAGTTTGTTGTGCTGTGATGCGTTTGTCATGAAGTTTTGTTGCCTTGACCTTTTTCTCTTCAAAGAATGTGCTGCCTCCAGCGGTAAGCAAAACCTCAACGACGTCATCCTGATCAACTTAGCCTATGTTTCCGATGTGGACATAATAAATGACCGCACTGAGACTCCACCCCCACTAGCATCACTGAATGTTAGCAAGGTGAGTCCGCCATCTTTTGTTCCTGTTGGTTTGTGGCCATCAATGGAAATGATAAACATGGCCCTGAAATAAATCAAATGTGTGTGTATATACTGTAAGTGAATGTGAGATTTTTATGCATGTAACTGTGGGTCCACAGGGTCAGAGGTCAGGGTGTCGAGCCTGGATCTCTTTCAGAATGAGAAAACATGATGCATCAACGTAGTATTGCACGATGGACAACACAGAAATATATAGGTCCAATTTTACATCTTGCATTTTCATTGGTTGTATTCAATATGTATTTAAAGGTGACTAAATGCAAAAACCTTGATGAGAGTCATCTGAAGGCTCCAAAAAAATATGGTTGTCCATCACAATTGGTTTCTCAGCTGAAGGGATTTACTGGTTAGTGTGTGTGTGTGTGTGTGTGTGTGTGCCCTTCAAATTAGTGGAGGACAAGGCTCATTGCATTTTTAGGAACCTATGAAATGACATTCTGGAGTGGAAATATGGATTCCTATGGATCAAACAACCAAAAAGCTTAATATTATACCCAGATGCAGCTTTTACATTGGTAATATAGAGTTAAGTGTGTGTGTGTGTACTGATCTGAACCCTGAGATCGCCTTTACAAGATCAGACTAGCCTTTAGATTTAGATACAGCTCAATTAATCACATCCATGTGTCACCTACGAAGGGGAAACAATATCTTGATCTGCCACATGACAGATGATTCAGTTGTCATTCCAGTTGATCATAAGTCGATAGGTTCCAGTGACGCCTGATGTTAAGAATGCCGTTTGTTCTTGTTTCGACTCTTCGCAGCTTGCCAATCGAGCACGGACAGAAAAGGAGGACAAGCTGTCCCAAGCCTATGCAATCAGTGCTGGGGTTTCTGTGGAGGGCCAACAGCTATTCCAGACTATTCACAAAACGTAAGGATGTCATGATGTTTCACACACACACAATGTTTTACAGTAGGATCAGAAACGACTCGTAGGAAAAAACGCCTGAGATGGACTTGTAGATTAAATCTCAACAGGTGACCCAAAAGACATTAAAACAGTTCACAGTAAGATTATTAAGACATGATCTAAGCAGCAACACATGTTTTTCTTTCCTGGTGTTAATAGTTAATCTTTTCCACCTTCGTCCATGATCACATTTCACTTCCCGTATGTTGTACCACATGATTAGAGCTGAAGGGCTGATAGAGAAGGATCCTGAGTCAGAGCAGTTCTAGTAACTGAGCAGGTTTGTGAAGACTTCGACCCGTGTCATAAAATCTGAAACTGAAACAAAATTCAACAGAGAACTTGTGGGCCAATCAAAACAAAACCAACAGCTTGCAGATTTAAAAAAAAGTGTTGAATGAAAAAGCAGTTTTTTCCCACAGTCTTTGTCTACAGATACAGTGCACCTGTCCTTTTTATTATGTTCCCAACAAACATAAAGGCGACAATTCGTGCTTATTTGCGAGTCCCTAAAGTCTCCTCCACTCCTGACACCCCCACTCACATGAAAACATGATAATTCCTTGCATGTTCTGTGTCACTGTTTGTAAAGATTCATGTTACTTTAGGTGACGCATTTGATAGGATCAGATTTTAGTCTTGGATCTGTGAACCTGTTTTAGCCTAGCATTGAACAACCTGACTGGCAACTTCAGTCACAACAAAATTATCATCTAATTTCTTAAGGGGAAACTGACATCACAAATATTTGTGCTGCCCACAGATTTCCAGTTTAATGAGTCAGATATTACAAGTTACAAGTTTTATCATTGTTCCTTTTTTTTTCTCCCCAGTGACCACATTTCCTATGAAATATCAAACGTATCTATTGTTCACATCTAGTTTCACTTTCGGTTACACAGCAGATTAGTTGTATTTTTTTGTGGCAAATATGTCAAATAGATTAAAAGGCAAACTGATTACAACACGACCACCAACAGCCAGGCGCTGGGAGTCAAAAATGGAAAGAGAAGCAGTACGAACAATCGGCGTCAGTCACACCTCCTTGGCCGCTTTCTATTGATTTGCTTCACAAACAAACATCTTTTCATCTCCGCATTAAAATTATGTTAACTCTTCTTTGCAGCATCAAAGACTGTAAATGGCAGGAGAAGAACATTATTGTGATGGACGACGTCGTAATCTCACCGCCTTACCAGGTTGAGAACTGCAAAGGCAAAGAGGGAAGCGCTTTAAGTCATGTACGCAAAATAGTAAGTATCATTTATCGTTATTATTCTATCTACAGTATTTCACTTAACAATCGCCTATGAATAAGTCTGCTGGTCTATTCGCTTCCTATTTTTATTAAACTGCATCATAAAGTAGGAGGTGAAAGGTTCCTGTAAACACTGCCCTTGCTGAAAAGTCATGTTGAAGTTACATCAGAGGTTAACCACAGCGCCCGCTGCAGTTTGACAGTCAGCTGATGGAGATTTACTGTCAGAGCTGCAACATTACAGCTCACACACACACACAGCTCCAACTCTGTGTAGACGCAACAACGCTCAACAGTTTTATTTTTTCAGCAATGGAAAAAAATCACTTAAAGCAGAACTATGCAGGATTTCGGCTGTAATTATTGTGGCTCAGAGTCACTGTGATGGTAGAGTGACCTATTATGAGGTGAATGGGGTCTAGGCCAATGCGCTCACCCCCCCCCACTGGCTGAAAACCGCACTTGCAAGATCAGTCCTCCGTCTCGGTGTAAATCTCATCAATGGATAGAACTATCGCGAGAAACTGCCTTACGGCAGTACGAGATAAGAACGCAGATGACGTCATGCATGTCATGAATCGTGATTGGTTTGAGTTCGGAAAGTCGGAGGAAACCATGGAAACATGTTTGTACTGATGAAGTTCGGCTTGTGGCTAACACGGAGCTAATGCTAACAGACACACACACACCATGGATCTTTTATAAGATAATGTAATACATCATGACACACACACACACGCCTTCGCGTTTTGGAACCTTTATTCATGTGTGTGTGTATGTCTGTGTCTTTGTGTCTTTGTCTGTGTGTGGCCGTATTAGCGTTAGCTCCATGTTAGCATTAGCTCCCTGTTAGCGTTAGCTCCGTGTTAGCATTAGCTCCGTGCTTAGCAAACACCGCTCTTTACCTTCAGCAGTAAACACAAGCACGTGTAGGGAGGGGGTGGAGGAGGTGGGGCGGCGAGTTTTTTTTTTACGACAGTGACATGTGCCTCCTAGAACTGTGGGGGAGCCCCGGAGAGGGAAAAAAAGAGAAACCAACGAAGGAGCGAGCTATTTCCGGCCAAGTTGCATAGTTCTGCTTTAAATTAAAAAAGAGAGAAAACTAGACTAGAAAACAGAGAATTTGGACGTTTGCGTTTTTTCTTTGTGAGATGTTGTCAGACCAAACACCGTCACACTGACGATTCACTGGATTCATTATCCATCAGTTGAAGTGTGCTTGGTTTGTCCTGATTTTTGTAAAAGAAAATCATCCAAAGCTTTTCAGTTTGGTAAATAAAAGCAAGAGGAAATATTAAATTCCCACATTTAAGAAGCTCAAACCAATTTTTGGCTGTTAAATCTCCCATAATTAATTTTGTAACTGCACAAACGAAGTGAGTTTTGAGTTTTGATTTCTGTATCGCGTATCACAGATCATTTATCTGTGTGTATATCATCAGAATATTTGGTATTGTGTGCGTGTGTATATAAAAGATAGATGAAACTTTATACCCTTAGCTGTTTCCAATGACATTAGATTCAAATTGGCTCATTAATTTCTCTGATTTGCATCTTAAGGATCATCAGCAGCTTCAGGTGCTTCTTGTTTTTTCTCACAACCTGCATTGAGACTGTCCATAAATGTTGTTGTTTTTGTTTGTTTTTACCTCCGCAGGTTGAGAAACATTTTAGAGACGTGGAAAGTCAGAAGTCCATGCAACGTACACAAGCACAGCAAACACAGAAGGACTCCACTTTATCTTCTTGAGTTGGCAGTGTGGGTCGGCCAGGGAAGGCGACGCGAGTGGTTTTGTTCCCACTGCCAGACTAAGTCGGCATTCCTTGTCCTCAGTCTGAGACCACAAGGAGGAGCGCTGAGGGCCCTGGATCCTGAAGAACAAAAATACCATTAAATGAAAAAAAAAGACAAAAAAGAAAGAGGAAAGATTAAATCTTAAATTAGACTTTATAAAGAATAATTTAAACATGAACCATAAAGCAACCATAGTTTCCTTAACTAACTTGTCTCATTCTGCCCCCACTCCTCCCCTCCTGTCCCCGAAGCCTTTTTCTTTTTTCCGCCCTTCTTCCTTTGCCTTCAGTTCCATTTCAAAAAGAGAAAACTAGAGCAGTCAGAAAGGCTTGTTAGCTTTATTTTCTGTCATTGTTTCCTTTTTTTGCTGTATCCATGTTCTACTGTCTGTATTTTCTGTATTTTAAACAAAATGTGACTTGAAACGCCACACTTTAAAGGACATTTTCTAAAATAAAAGTAACAAAAATTCTGACTGTAATACTGTAATTTTCAACAACTTTTTGAAAGAGCTCACGAAGAACGGGTTTTTCAATCCAACACACTGTGCAAAACCCTCGCTTGGTCCCGACCTTGGGGAGGTGATACTGAAAGTATTTTATCTACACTGGTATGTTTATCTGGTCGTAAGGTCATGAGAAGTTTTTGAACAGATCAGGGTTTTTTTTAATGGGCAACGCTCAGGTTTCTGATCTTGTTGCGATGCAGCTGTGTAATTACAGGGAGCTGACGCCATCACTGTCTCAAGTTAATTATTCAAATGTCTTAAGCCTCTGGTTTCTGCAAAGCTGATTGATGGCATTTACTGCTGTCCTCTCCGGGCAACAAAAGACAACTTGATAGTAAAATGTAAAACGTAGTACTTTTTATTAAGTTAAATTACAACTACTGGAGATGGACTTGTGTAGAAAAATAATCAAAAAGCAGTGATCGTTGTGTTTTCTGTTTGGAAATGCAGCTAATTTTTCAGGTAGGCTGTTTTTGATGCTGGATACTTGTCCACATTTGGTTATTTTAAGACTTTACATACTTAATTCTTGGATAATGTGACTTGTTTGGTCTATAAAATGTGAGAATTGTGAAATTGCTGATTCGCCCATTTCCCAAAACACAAGTTGGCATCTCTAAATGTCTCGTTTTGTCCCAATTAACTGATCGAATGCCTGTGAAAGGCAAATATAACATGCAAATAATCAAATTACAGGACTTTTCCCACCCTGTACACAGTTAAATTAATTTGAGAATGTTCAGTGTAATTGCATTGAACAGGCTTCTTCTAATTAAGGGGTTAAAACCTGGTTTTCCTCAGCAGTGAGGAAGCCATAGTTATGAAATACCCATATAATCTGATGTAACATGATGCTGCTGAAAGATGGGGTAAGGATGGATGGAGTAACTTTAATTTAAAAAGAAGGAGGAGATTAAAAAAAAAAAAGACGGCTTCATGTTATAGAAGAGCAGATGTAAAATCCTTAGTTTAGGAAAAAGTCCAACCGGACCAGGTTTGTTCCCCAGATCGGGTACTGTTTGGTGATTATCCGTTAAAGCCCATAATCCCTCTCTAATCAGGAATTCTCAATGTCCGCTCACAGACAATTTGCTGAAATGACATCACTGTCACTCCATTCAAACGGCTTCTCCTGCTTCATGTGCATGTGTTTGCTGCAACAACAACAACAAAAAAGAAAAAGAAAAACGAGGGCGGCGGCGATGCCTTTTACCACACTGTGAGCTGACAGTGAAGTAAGCAGAAGATGTGGATGCTTCCTGCTGTGCTCCTGCTCCTGAACGCAGCGCTGGGCCTCAGGTCGTGTCCCAGCTCCTGCCTGTGCTACGAGTCCTCGGACCTGGTGGACTGCAGGTCTCGCGGGCTGGTCCACGTCCCTCCCGCCATCCCCCACGGCACCTGGCTGCTGGACCTGAGCGGGAACCTGCTGACAGATGTGCACAGCGGATCCTTCACGGGGCTGTGGTCACTCAAGATCCTCCAGATGTGCAACAACAGCATCCAGACTCTGCAGCCACAGGTACAGGGGATATGAATGATCTACATTATATACTCGGTTTTAGACCAGAGGGGGAAGGAGAGTTCAAAATCTTACTTTAATCTGAACTTTATTTATCTTGCATCAGTCATGAAATACATCATCAGTGAATTTGATTATTAAAATTAACTCCAAATGCTAAAAAATATCACTATTTTATTATCTAATCATCATTTCTGGTGCATTTGTGTGTAAGCAGAAACATGTAGCAGCTTCAGGAGTTTAAAACTATTGAACATACTCTATTATAAAAATAGTTTATGTACTATTTCATGAGTAACAACCCACAACAAATAAATGACTGTGGGTTGAATGGATGTTCAATGATGCTCTAGTCTGTCTTCATCTGGTTTTACCTCATTGTGAATGGGTTTGGGCAATCACACACAAAATTTGCAACAGGCACTACACTTACATTATACTTTTATCTTGTTGATACTAGTATTTATTTGTATTTAGGCTATATATATTTTTTCGCTATCATATCTTTTTATCGCCACAGGACCTGAGAAACAGAATAAACACTATTCCATGTAACATTGGGTGGGATGACAAGTAAAGTCTTTGAATCTTGAAATTATAAGTTATAATTTAGTTGGTACAGTGTAACTGCTAACTACTGCAGTGATGCTGATTGTTTTCAACATTATTTATCCATATTATTATCTTCCCCATCAGCCAATTTAGTATTACTGTAAGTCTACAAAATGTAAGGAAGCAGGGGGGAAAATACCTATCCCAAAGTTTCATCCTTATATAGTTATTCTTTTTCTGAGCAAATCAATGAGTAGTTTTTGTTATTTCCCTCTGAAATGTTGTGGGATTGTTGTATGAAGTATAATCATTTAAAGGAGACATATTCTCCCCCCCACAAATTAAAATAGTTCCCAGGTGTCTGAAAGACATGTCTGTGACATGTTTCAGTCAAAATACCCCAAGGATCAAACATCACAGCTCTTTTCATCCTCTCAAAACAGCCCTGTTCAGAACGGCTGGTTTCAGTGCCTGTCCCTTTAAATGCAAATGAACCACTACTTGCCCCTCTACCAGTACCTGTATTCACAGGGGTGGTATTATGCTAATTCGAAATGACCTCATTGTCTGACAACTATAAGGGAACAGCTGTAAAACCACATGGATTTCAACCTAGGGAGCCTGAAAACCTACAGATTGTCAATTCTCACTTTTTGGGGCCGGAAGGCAAAATAAACACCCAAATATATGTTAAAGAGCCTTCAAAAAGTGATAACTACATAATATGTCCCCTTTAATACCAGTGCCCAAGGAACAGTAACAGTGTAATGGTTCCAGACTGATACTTCGTCTCATCTCTGTCCTTCAGTCTCTGTCGTCGCTTCAGTTCCTGGAGAGGCTGGACCTGAGTTTCAACCAGCTGCGTCGGATCCCTCAGGACTTCTCTGACGGCCTGTCCTCCCTCCTGGAGCTCCGGCTGGACCACAACCTGCTGGAGCGGCTGGGCCCCGGCTCACTGAGGGACTGTGAGAACCTGAGGAGACTGGACCTGAGCTACAACCACATCCGAGCCGTGGACGTGGGCTCGTTCAGCAGCTTGTCCCGGCTGAGCCTCCTGAGCCTGGAGGGCAACAGGCTGGACGTGCTGCAGGACGACGTGCTGACCCGGCAGCAGAGCCTGGAGCTGCTGCTGCTCGGCCACAACAACATCTCCCTGATCCAGGCCGAAGCTCTGGCTCCTCTCTGGAGACTCACTCTGCTGGACCTCCGGGGGAACCAGCTGACTCGCATCAGGTTCAAGACTTTCCTGCAGCTGCAGACCACCAACACCCAGCTCCAGATGTCCCTCAACCCCTGGATCTGCGACTGCGAGCTGCAGCGCGTCTTCAGCAAGATCCAGCAGGTTCGACACCTGCACGTGGAGGACTACAAGGACATGGTCTGCCACGCTCCCCCCCAGCAGGCCGGCAGCTCCCTGGCCTCCCTGCACAGCCAGCTGTGCCTGGTGGAGACGGTGTCGGTGCTCGTCATCACCGTCACGGTGCTGCTGGCCGTGATCGGAGCCCTGGTCAAAGCAGAGCACAACCAGAAGAACAAACACGCTGCCGGTGATGCAGAGGCAGAGAGACAAGAGAAATGATGTTATGTATTGAATAACTTCCATGTCCTACTATATTTTATATGGCAACCACCAAAAAAAGTGCAGAATAACCCTTTAGAACATTTACAGAACACAGAAGTAACTGGATTTATTATTGACTTGCTCTGTTGTGTAGCAATCTGTCTGGGTTTGATCAATTTACATGTGTTTTAATTGAAAACATGATCAATATCCTCCTCTTTTGCTTACTCTTAATGTCGAAGTATTTATCTCATCACATACATAAAGACTGTTACTGAATTGATGCATTTAACTTTTTATTTTATCTATTTTTATAGTAAACACACTGGACATCCTTTATTGATTTATCTGTTATGATTATTTCATGTATTTATTTATTTTTCTTTCACCTCCCTTTATATTTGATTTATTTAATTCCCTCTTCTTTTTATTTATCTTCTTTTTTTCCTGTTTACTTTTTTACTTGTTCTTGGGGGATGTTCTCTTTCTAGTTCTCTGTTCTGATGCACCACACAAAAAAGAAGAAAACAGCTGTATATAATAACTTTATATCTTATATTGATACTTGTGAAATGGTGGTCTTCAATAAAAAAAAAGTACTTTATTTGTCATCATCACATGAACAACCAGACACGACGGCTCGAGACAGAAGAAGACCTATCTATATAAATGTTGGGTTTACCTCCAAACATTTTTTGAAATTCTCATCACATGTTTTCATCTCTGCGCTGCATCTCTGTGTCGTCTGACCCGGAGCAGTTTGTTCTCTGTGATCTGATCTTTCTTTTATCTGCTGACCTCATTAGAGTTTGAGGGCTGAACCCCACTCTGCATGTTCACCTGGAGCATTAACAGTCACGTAAACATGGAACTACAACATCCAGACTGGTCATCCACTCCGATATCATCTCCTCTTTGATTTAAAAGATTAAAATTATTATTATTATTTGTATATAACTGTTCAATACACTGCTTTGCTTATTTATGTCATATTTCTGTATTTGCTATTTGCTTTTGTTGATTTATGTACTTTGGCTGTGAAGTGACTGACTCTGACTCTGGCAGGAAATGTGCTATAAATAAAGTGTCTTCTTCCTTTTTAATTGGTTTTAAACCAACCCAACTACCCCCCCCTTTTTTTTGCCTCATCACAAACAGAAAAACTCATCAGGATAAGTTGTTTCCACTTAACTTAGTTACCAGTTAATTATTCATGATGCCTAACTGAGCCTAATGCAGTCCCATTACAAACCCTACCATATTTATAAGAAGGATTTTTACAGTGTTTGTTTTTGTTGAACCTGCTTTGATGTTTATTTTGCTGTTGTTCCTGCATGTGTTTTTTGTCCATCCCATTTACATCAGTGATTTTTGATTAAATAAACACACAGATCTCTTCAAAGCTCAATACAACTCCACAAACTGCAGCCTCCGAAATGATCAACACTTCTAAAGCAGATTCAACAAAAAAACAAACATATCATAACCTCCATGTAGTTATACCAAAATGTGTAACAAGATGTCATATTTCTAACTTTGAGTTTTGATACGTGAAATAAAAGGTGAAAATGTTACTTAGAGATTTTATATTTAATAACGTACTGCTGCACCATGCACAGTTCATTATCAATCTTACATTTAATACTCTCATTCTTTGCAACACTGTTCACTTTAATGGAAAGCAGATTGCTAATATATAAAATATATCAACATAAATATTATCGCAGTATAACTGAAGTTTGCACTGAATGAAAGCGGCCCAGTCTAAATGATGAAACTTTCATCATAAGCATCATCGTGTAAGCAAACATTTTTTTAACACCATTTCGTATAAAATGTGTTTTACACAGAAGATAAAAAAAAAGCTCATCAAATAAAATGAAAACCTACATTTTACTTTATGTGAATGCAAGAGTTAAAAGCAAAGCAAAAAATAGTGTTTTATTTAGCAAATACCACATAAGTTTCCCTTTATTTGAAAAACATTTAAACCGTAACATTTAAGAAATAATTATTTTAAGACTAATTTTTGGAGTAAACGGTATTTTGCCTGCAGGTATAAAATACTCATACTCACGATTCAGAGCATAACAAAGACAAAATGTAAACATGAATCCAAATAAATTATTAAAATGCAAAAAACAACCAAACAAGAACAGGGAGCGTGGGTTTTTTCCTCTTTCTTGCAAAAGCAGAGTTACCACCTGCTAGGCCATGACAATCAACAGCTTGGCGTACGTCCAACCGCTTGGAGAGTCTGAATCCTGAGAGGTCACTGAGCCACAGCTGCTTTGCAAACAAAGTCGGGCAGTGGCGAACAGTAAAGGCCAACAATCTCATCCTGCACACATCTGCAGTGCATTTAAAAAGTCCGAGGAGGGAGAGGAAGGAGGGGAGGGGCTCAGCCGTCAGTCGCAAGGATGAGTGCGGCGCCGAAGATGCCCACGTTGTGTCCTATCAGCTTCATCTGGTTCCAGAACTCCACCTTGCGCGTGTTGTGCCAGTAGCCCAGGTTGCCGTCGATGAACAGGACGACCAGCGGGAGGGCGGTGGCCAGGATCTGAGCGGCCAGGCGGATGTAGCAGCCGGAGAGGAAGGCCAGAGCCAGCACCCCGAACAGCACCTCCAGCAGCATCAGGGTGATCTCTCCCCCAGGGATGTGGTTCAGATAGGCCTGCCTGTCCTCCTTGCTGTGCTGGAGGGAGTACACCTGGTGGAGGGAAAGTGGTACTGCAATATTCAGAACAGCACTAAAAACACATGTACGGTAGGTTTTTTCATCTGATTTAGATACACATATGAAGTGCATATGTTTTTGTTATTAATATAGCTTATTATCTGACCTGTATGTGTTGATTTCATGTTGCTATTTTTCATGTAAAAACGCAAGAGCATATACACAGATACACACAAAATGATCTATTGTGAAGCCCAGTAGATCATTTTGTATATGTAGTGTATTGTATTAGTCTAGTATGATACAATAATACTGTATTATTTTTTGTGATGCCACCCACACGTTTAGCTGTGTTGCTCATTCCACGAATGCACGATTCTTACAAGTTGTTGAGGCGACTAATAAGGCTTTCTAATGAATACCAACTGATATTATTAAAGGGGAGAAATTACTGACTGAAATAATGTTTCCAAACTTTTTTTTGAGGAGTTAATATATATCAAACACAAGAAGAACAATTTTAAAGGGATAGTTCAACATTTGGGCAAATTGACCAATTGCCATAATCCCTACACTCTTAGCAGTAGGTTTGTTACCTTTAATTGTCGGTGCAAGCTCTTTTTTATAACATCTTTATAACAGCTCACGGCTCTGCTCCACCGTTCTAAAAATAGCTCACACCGACAATTAAAGGTAATGAACCTACTCCTAAAACTATAGGGATTATGGCAATGGGTCAATTTGCCAAAATGTTGAACTATTCCTTTAAGCTTTCACCTTCGTTGGTAGTACAAATAAACAAACAAACAAATAAATAAATATGAATCACCTAAATTACAACAAAATGAATCATTCTTCAATAAAAATGAGAATACTGAATGATAACACTAATACTGAAATGACCCATGCTCTTGTTCAGACACTAACAGATAATCACAAAAAATTTACATTGGTCTCTTACCATGCAAATGAGATAGACTCCCAGGAAAACCTGCCCTGTAGACTGCAGGGATCTGCTGCGAGCTTTCTGCCTGTACACCTCGCCGGCTCCACTGGCCAGGACCAGGAAGCCTCCGATAATGGCCATCGCTCTGGAATACATCCGTACCTGCGGGGTGATAAAGTTCAAGCTGTAACAATCTGAGGCGGGTTTCCTGTGACAGCGACACTCTCTGATAAATCCACTTTGAGCCTTGTGGTGGTGAGAAAGAAGAAATGTCTATTTTACGCCACAAAGAACACAAGAACATTTGGTAAGCTCTTAAAGTCGGAGCAATAGAGTAATAGACTAAATGGAATATAGACTTAGTGATTATTATATATTAAGTTATATCATACATTATATTATAAGTGATTATATACTGAGAACTGACAATGCTAAAAGACCTAGGCATACACAACAAAGGAGAAATGGAAAAAAACAGTGTGTAATTTTGGCACCACAAAATCAAACACATTTAAAAGGTTATTGTTGTAACATAACAGAGGCTGACTCACCTTAAGCCAGTCTCCATAGTACACCTGTTCTCCCACATACGCTGCGTATGTGCTGACGGCCAGTTGTATGGCAGCACCCATCGCGAACCACCTCCTCTTCACTCCAAATGACATGAAGCTGGCACAGAGCACTGAAGCTCCCATGTCCACAAACAGGTACGGTACATGGATGTCTGGCTTCCTGGAGATGACAAAGAAAAAGAGCACGTCAAACCAACAATTGTGGTTTGATTACGTCTAGGCTATATATCCACAATTTACACGTCATTGTTGTATATTATTTGAAACTAGGGGGTGGGAATCATCAGAGGCCCTGCGATACGATATTATCACCACACCTGTGTATCATATGATATAACTGCGAAATTAAAAAAATAGTGCAATATCTTGCGATATATTGAGATTTAATTGCTTTTTTCAACTCCAAACGATGGCTCCAAATGAAAACTTTGTTAACATCTCTTTTCTCTAATAAGATAAACTTATTTTTCTGTTCAGTTGTCTGTATATTGTTACAATATTGCCATGCAAAATAACTTGATACTATGCTGTACTGATTTTTTCCCCTGCCCCTATTTGTAACATGCTTTTTTTCTATGCATATTGTTGCTGGAACTGAAACTGCAAAATTCAGGTGTTGTTACAATTGATCATTTAAGCCTAGAACTGCATGTGATATTGAGAGTACGTTATTACAAAGAAGAAGAAGGAGGACATACAGGAAGTCCGTAGGACTAAATAAGCTAACGCTTCTTCCTACTCATTTTCAAACATGCAAAGTTGTATTGACTGAAGTTACATATTACCCACACATGTTTGAAATAAAGCCTTCATTCATTCATTCATTCATTCATTCATTCTCACCATATATTTGAATCTACTGGTGTGTTAGACTACCACCACCACACCTCTGCCCCAAAAAGAAACTGTCCAGCGGTCTAAAGCCCTAAAAGGAGAATAATGTATTTAATAGCTTTAAAATTGATCATTTTCCATGCAGGAGGAAATAATCATACCTCTCCTCCAGCTGCTGCGGTCGCAGGGTAAAGAGGGGTGTGGTAGTCTTCTTAAACAATACACACCCAGCGTGCACAAGGCATTTAAACCACAGTTTGACAAGGGAAATTACAGACAGCCCTCCGTCTGACAGAAAATTACAGACCGGGCATAACGTTACTGGTAATGTAACTTATAGTTTTAATTTAACAAACTCCATATGTCTGCAGTCTTATGGGCTAAGGTCTGGTCTGATTAATTATTGCTAAATTTAACCCCCAAGTTAGCTAGCTGGTAGTTTAATGCTTTTAATATAAAACATACGAAAAGGTGGAGACATAAAAACTGTTTTGATATGATAACTATGTTGTAAATGTAGCCAAATTGTACAAGTTAGTGAGAGCAGAGTTAGCTCCTTAGCTAGCGTTAGCATCTCCTGAGTTGCTCGTCTTTTCTTTTTTTCTTACCTTTTAGAGTCGGCCCGCTCAGCAAACAGCATCAACATACAGAAACAGTTCCAAAACCCGAACCGGGTCAAAATAAACGCCCCAAACTGACTGAGAAACTTAAAAACCTGCTTCCTATTGGGAGCTGCCATGGCTGCCTCCCTCAGCTTTCACCCAAACCCGCCGAGTAGACAGTGTAGTAGAATGGACATCCGGTCGAAATACCTATACATTTCACAATAAAAGTCTAGCCGCTCTTTAGAATGCGGAGAAGAAGTCATATTTTACTGCGAAGCTCTTATTTTGAAAAGGCGATCAGTGGCAGGGTAAAGGCGTGCTCCCATTGGTTGACAGGGTGAAGTGGGCTGGACAAAAGCGTTAAGAAGATTCGACACTGCCACCCACAGGACAAAACCGATCATCACAGGAAACGTTAGAGGTCACTGGAGGAAAATGGGTCTCAGCAGCTGCAGTTTGACCTTATTCTCTATAGTCAAGTTCTTGCAGGTGCCAAGTTTAAGTGAAATTAATTAAAAAATGAATTTACACATAACATTATATGATAAAGTGGGACTCCTGTTTAGATTTGAAGTGAGTTTTGATTTACTGGACCTCATGTTTATAGGGTAATTTATTAGAAAATAAAGAAAAAAGACCATAGCAAAAAACAAAATGAGTATTCAGTATTGATTTACTTGAGAAAATAGGCAAACTTTTAAAAAATCCTTAAATATGATGTCATAATAAGTATTGGTAAAGGAATAGATAGATAGATAATTTATTGTACAGACTCTAGGTCCAGTTAAGAGCACAAGACAAGACAGGAAAAGAACAATACAAACAGCGAAAATACCAACATCAATGACAACAACATCAACAATAACAACAAGACAACAACCACAACCACAATTACAACAACAATGACATATGGGGTATGTCATTGTTTAAAAACAGAATACAAATTTTGTTGTCAGATTTGACATATTAAGAATAGATGATAAAGAATTCCAAAATGAACTTATATATAATCAAAATTAATAAATAATATTTATGCTTAAAGTTTTATAATGAATCAATATAGTAATAATCAATACAATAGTGTAGATTGTGTAGTTTATGTGAACTGTTAAAGCAAAAGATTGGTGAACCTCAGTGGTTTAATAATCTGATAAATTATCTATCTATTCAATTTTTTTATTATCATAAAATGATAGTTGATTGATTTTCTGTCCATTCACTAATCAGTAAAGCACAACTGCAAATGCAAGTTGTAAGTTTCTTTCCCAGGGGCATCGCTGCTCTAAACGCTCAGATACACTAATGGCTGCTATCAATTGCACTTTACACACTGCACTTTATGATGGCACTACTATTTATTACTCATCACCAGTCACTTTTCTGAATGTGTGTATGTATGCAAGTGTATGTTATATAGTACGTTCTCATGTCTTTTGTTTGTTACACCCCTAATTTCATTGTACATCCATACAATGACAATAAAGGATTTTAGATTCTGATTATGAGGATTTCTGAAATAATGTATGAAAAACATTAAAAAGTGGATGAAAAAAGGAATTTCTTTCAATTTAGTGCTTCAATTAAAATGTTTTTTGTTGCTCAGTGACGATAAGGGGCGGCTCCACACACTGCTCTTAATGCACGGTGACGTGTACGAGGTTAATCTTGAGTGGATGAGACTAACCTAGATCCTAAAAAAGGCTTATTGTGAGACCTGCTGAAGGTTTAGTTAAGGATCAGTAGTTTGTCATGTCTCAGATGAAATGTCAGGTGGAGGTGAAAGGCGCACAGAATAGTTGGGTTTGTGGGTTTTAGTTTCAATTTTGAGGAACCAGTTATTTTAGAGACATATAACACTGAAAGAAACAATTGCACAGTGTCATATATCTTATTATTGAGTGAAAACAATATATAATGCTACACAGGAGACAGTACCATTCCACTAAACAAACACTGTACACACAGTATGCATTCATGTATTTATTAAAATCTTACCAAAATATGACAAACATGAATAAAAGAGCCAAAAGAACAGAACCAGACTTTGCACAAAAAACTAATTTCTTTAGAAAAACATGAGCATCCGCCATGTTGAACAAAAAGACACTGAACGACTAAGAGCAACTGATTGGATAGACTGAGAGATTAAAAATTATAATCAAATCAGTGATGAAGACTTGGCTTCCTTCCTCTTGGTGAAAGGCCCCGGCGCTCATCTTGTATAGTTAGTGTAAACACCAACTCATGAGCTAATGTTTCTTTTTCACTTTCTGTGTGTATGTGCTGCAAAGACAAAACACTGCAGCTTAAATGCATTGATTAGCTGGTGACATTGATGATGAGAAGTGAAGCAGATGTATAAAACACCCCTCTATCTTGTGATTTGGCAAACGCACCACAATTAACGGTGACTAACGCATCCATCGTTTCTATTTCAGTGTCTCCCCCCTCTCTCCACCATGGATCTGCATATTCCTCCTCCTTCCTGTTCAGAAGGTTACGGCACCTGATTGTTTAATCTCATCACGGGGGATTGGTGACATCAGGACCAATCCTGTGCCGACCCCTCCCGAAAGCCAGCGGCCCGGGGGATCAGCCGGGATGAAGAGCAGTGGGACAGCACAGATCAGTCAGTGTGAAGAAGCGACCGGACCAAAAGGAAGGCAGGCAGTCGATGAGCTCTTAGGAGCCAACACCTTTTCTCGTAGTGTTGGGGATCCTGACATTGAACAGGTAAAGACTAACGATAGAAGCTTTTTTTTTTTCTTTCTCTCTCTTTCTTCTGGATTTACATCTATTTGAAGGAAACTACAGCATATAGTATTTTTTAAAGGGATTTTGTTGTGCTATTTGACACTTTTTCAACACAATTATCTTGATTTCTTTTTACAGCCAAGATGGCTCGTGATATGTCAGATAAGGAAATCCTGAAAATGGAGCTGGACCAGTTAAAGAAGGAAGTGAGCACAGCTAGGACACCAGTAAGTATATAATTCTTAGAATGTCATATTTTCTTACAACCAATTGTGATGATTGTTTCTCAGATCAAATCGTATTAAAATGAGGCTCACATTTATTTATTTTTTTTACCTCTCCTCTGATCAACAGGTGGCTGCAAACTGTGCAGACACTGTCTCATTTGTTGAAGGACTACTACCGAACGACCCGCTGATCAAGGGAGTCCCAGATGACAAGAACCCCTACAAGGGAGACAAGGGAGGCTGCATAATAACATAGCACACGTACATCCAGGGGAAAGCGGTGTGGATTTTGTATGGGAGCTGTAATATTCCTGTAGAAAATTTGTCGTGGAGGAAAAAAAAAAAGTACAGTAGAAAAGGAAAAAGCTCAGACCTGTAATGTTACTGCGACCAAGAGAGAGACCCTTTTCCATCACTGGATGCGTGCGTGTGTATCTGTTGAAAATATGTTTGTGAATTTGTAATTAAATGCAAATAGCTGTATGAAGCTTTGACCTGGCCTGTCTGTTCTGATTACTGGTATACACTAGTAGATCTCACATTTACTTCACACTTATTGGACTTTTGTGTCATCGTTAATGTTAAATGGAGGTTAATCATGTTTTTTGTTTTGTTTTTGATGTCCAACATTTGAGTGTAGATCAGTTTAAATCAACATGACATTCACCTGTGTTATTAGACAAAGCAGGGCAAAGTCACAGGAGTCGTGCAGCTTCTGCTTAGTCTAATCTTAATAGGATTTCTCTGCTGCACAGTCGGTCACTGTTGACACGGAGCTGCTTCCTGTATCAAAGACTTTAAGCTTATTCCTGCGGCTTCAATCCTGGCTTCCTTTTTCCAGCTCTCCATCCAATTAGTGTCATTTTCAATCTGGGAGGAAGCGACAAATACACATCATTCGTTTTAACATTTGCAACCACGACTTCACCGACACACACATACATATGCCTGCTTTACACCGTTACCTCAGGCAGCACTCGCTGTATCAGCAACTTTGAACAAGTTGACTTCTTTCCTCGTGTATAGTGACCCACTTATCATGGAAAGTACGGAGGTGATATCAGTCTTTTGCTTCAAAGTTTAAGTCTTAAGCCTACCTACCTTAACACACAGGAGTCAAAACAACCTCTAAACTTTGAGCTCCCTGCTGCAGATAAAGGGCAAAGGATGTTGTAGCACTGGAGTTATTGCAGTGATCTCAGTTTCATGCTTACACAGACATACCTCTTAAACAATATTTGATGATACCATTAATTAAGATAACACTGGTCATGTACGTTTTTTTTTATTAGCGGCATGTTTATGGATTCGTCTAATCTAAATGGCTGTAATTTATATGACATTATGACCACTGGATCATTTTATTTAAAATAATCTAAATGTCTGATGTAACAATATTCATTTTAGTCATCTAACTGTGTTTATATTAATATTAATGAGGAAACTGAATGGACCTGCCAAACACGGATGTAACTAATTACATTTATAGTGTCAACAACTAAATGAAACAGAGCCATGTTGGTTACACCTGCGCTCTACCTGGTACAGCATGTGACACCTGCAATGAGTCAAGTTTAACCTGTATTTTAAGTTACATCTTGCATTCACCGGCTCTGGCGTAACAGCTTGTTGCTTTGTTGTGGTTCACGTTATCTGTGGCTGCAGATTAAATCTATAGCTCAAAGTCAACTGAACTAATGTATAACTGGATCTCAAAGTCCATGCATGGACTATGTGACATTATAGCACATTAAAAAACGATGTTATCACAAGATAATTGTTTTTTATATATATATATTTATCCACTTTCAGATGAGATATACTGTGGATTTAGTTAGCTAGTACCTCCAGAGTGATTTTAATTATTTGCACACTGAAGTGTCTTCTTAAGAAGTCAGGATGACATCTCTGTATTTATTGGACCTTGAGTGCTGAAACTCAGTGATTTGGCTCCGCTAGATTGTTGTAAAGACATAAAACTGGACCGTCCCTATCACCAAGGATGACTTGTCCATATACTTTTCTTTATCTAAATTGCCTTATCAGAGAAAGGCGATTGAGGATATAGCCTAATCTAATCTATCTAGGTTTCCTATAAGTTTACTGAAATGACTAACTACCACGTGAAGGATGAAAACAAAATGTTTCGAAACCTTCAAGATTACAACTTTTGAGTAAATTCCAATTACTGCACAGGCAAAGAAATGTTTTGTTTACTTTTTTATACAGTTTTCATAACACTTTTTATATTTATATAGAAAAATTAAAAAATATATCTGTAGCTGTCTCTACAAAACAGTATTTGGTAACTGTTAAGTAACTGTGCAACAGCTGGCACACAGTTATTGTGATTTGTGCACTGTCATCACTACGGAAAAAAATGGGTCTTTCACCACTTTATCTTTATTACTTGTCATAACATGAATAGCTTTACGTATCAAACTCCTGCTCCCCTCCCCTCCTCCAGACCTTTGCCACTCTGCATAATAAAAGCCGCCATATGAGCAGAGCAGCGTTCAGACACACTGCTGCCGTCAACACGCTGCTATAGAGTCGCCACTCACAGACATTTGGTCATCTCCAATGATGTGGCTCTTGATTTTCTTAGTTTGGTTCATTTTGTGGGCCGGAGGCACCTACTGGTACCTGTTTGGGAAACCGAGCCCTTTCTCCCTGGAGTCGGTGAGGCCTCCTGGACCTCGTGAGTTTGACCAGAAGAAGCGGGACAAAGTCATCAAGCAAGGTAAAATGATTGCTTTTGAAAAAAATGTATGCGTGCAGCATTATAATCAAATGGTGATGCAATGCATTGCTTTGGTAAAGACATATATTTGCCACCAGATAACTGGTTTGCATGTGCTCAATTTAAGGTACAATACTTCATTATCTAGAATAGTTTGTCAATACGAAGAAAATATAAAATGTAGAATAAGTACTGAATAATGCTAATAATAGCTAATATGTATAGCTTCACAAAAAAAACTCCAGCCAACAAAACAACAACTCTTTTGAAAAAGAGAAAAAACTGAAATAAAAAATGAGTTTAAATTATTATTATTATGTTCAATAATAATAACCACTAATGAAAAAAGAAACATTACAGCTACCAAATTAGATTGAATTAAAATTGAAATTTAGCAGCAAAATTTGGAAAAGTCCTTCAGAAGGCTATTAGAATAAAAAAATAATGGGGGAAAAAAACACTCTAGCAAAGTTTTAGTTTTTAGTTACACATCTGGATTTTTGTAAAACACGGTAATTCTTGAAGTTTAGGGGAGATGGCAGGTAGCCATTCTGTTTGCTGCAGAAATGTCTAGTTCTTCCAACAGAAAACGAACTCACTCTAGGTTTTTTTTATCCGCTGAACTGTGCTGATAAAGTTTTATCTAAATTACCTGTTTGCTCTGTCATAACTCAGAGTTTAGATTAGCACTAGTACAGTAATTACTTTTCATCTATGTGTTTTATCTTAATTGGATTAAGACCTCATGAATATGTTAACGGCGGGCCTAATCTGTTGTTTATTGCCGACATAAGAAATAAATCAGAGAGGTGTGCAAAGCAACCTTCAGACTGAATTATGTAACTGAATTATGCAACGCATTTGGATGTGATAACATTTACAATGTCTTTTTCATGAAAAAAAAGAAGAAAGATACATTTTTACCATATTAAAACCAGGTCTGTATGTTTCCGTCCAGGTTTCAGTGTTGACAAGGTGCCTCAGAATCTGGATGTCATCGTCATTGGGAGTGGTATCGGTGGGCTGACAGCTGGAGCCACGCTGGCCAAAGCCGGGAAGAAAGTCCTGGTGCTGGAACAGCACGACCAGGCCGGAGGCTGCTGCCACACCTACATAGAGAAAGGCTTTGAGTTTGATGTTGGTAAGAAGACTTGTCATACATGCAATCCACATCTTCACTCTTTTATTTATTTATTCCATCCTTAAAGTGAATTTGTACAAATTTTGAGCAAAACTTGAGTTAAACAAGTTGAGTGAATGAACCTGATACATTAGGAATGTGTCTTCAGTTCAAAAGAGGTAAAAACAACCCATGTAACGTTAATAGATTTAGATATAGCAAATAGATAAGTTGCTGTTTCAGGGGCCTGAGCGACCTGTTATCAGGGACCCTGCAATATCTAGGAGCACACAGCAGTTTGATCATGGTGTGTTCACGGTGCAACCTGATAAGGCGCAGTAGTGAGTAACCTTTCTGAACCACCAACTGCGCACAAGTGGGTGGAAACATTATATGAATGGACATTTTCTGATGTTTGATGATTGAAAAGGAAATCAGATTTGAGACTGGGGCTGCAACCAATTACTATTTTTCATCATCCGTCCAATCAAACTGTCAGAAAAACTGACAATTACTAAAGATGACACCTTCAGATCATTTAATTTGACCAAACCAAACATTTAAACATTTAAAAAGATCGATAACATGCATTCACACCTCTTTGTCTGAATCTTCTTCTCTCCAGGACTTCACTACATTGGTCAGGTTCATGAGAACAGTCTGCTGCGTATCGCCTTCGACCAGATCTCCGAAGGTCAGCTGGAGTTCCAGGAGCTCAATCAACATTTTGACACCATCCAGATCGGCCTGGGCGAGGAGAAACGAGAGTACACCATGTTCTCTGGTAAAACTGAGATGAAGGCACATTTGTTGAAGCAATTCCCTGACGACACCGAGGCCATCGAGACGTTCTTCAAAATCATGAAGGTACCGAGAGCAAGCGGACACATATTTTTAGTCCGTCGCCTGCCTCTAAAATGCTTCTACTCTACATCTAAAACCCTTTTAAACTTCGTCCTTTCTTCCAAAAAGATCTCAGCTAAGAAGACGCACTATCTGGCAACTCTGAAGCTGATCCCTCAGTGGGTGTCTTTATTCCTGCTGAAATCGGGCATCGCAAACCTCTGCTCCCCGGTCTTCCGTCTGACCGGCACAGGTGCAACGGATCTGGCCAACACCCTGACCAGCAACAAGGACCTGCAAGTCATCTTCTCTTACCTTTTCTATGGTGGGTCTGCAAATATTATATAATACAGCAGGTTTTTGAACTATAGTCAAATCTTCAGAGTGAACTGAGGCCAGATGATTGAAATAATTCCCTGTTGCTGCCATAAAAACCAAATCATCAGAAAACTTGGTTAACTGGGTTCAATGGCTCCCCAATGGATATGTGAACACCTCAAAGGGGACATATTTTGGATATTATCACTTTTTCTTGCCTTCCGGCCCCAAAAATGTGAGAATTGACAAAAAAAAATCTGTAATTTGTAGGCTCCTGAGGTTGAAATCCATGTGGTTTTACGAGCTGTTCCCTCAGTTGTCATACAATGATGTCCGTTTTCAAATTTGAATAATCCCACTCTGAGTACAGGTAGAGGAGGCGAGGTGGGGTGAGCAGTGGTTCATTTGCATTTAAAGGGACAGGCACTGAAACCAGCCATTCTGAACAGGGCTGTTTTGAGAGGATGAAAAGAGCTTTTTTTTTTTTTTTTTTTTTCAGATTTTAAAACATTTAATGAGTCTTAACTAAGAGACGACAGAAGTTTTTTTTTTTATTTCAGTTAGACCGAACATTCAGGTTTACATGAAGAGGAAACACAACACTCCACCTCCACCTCCACCTGCAACAGTTAAAGCTCACAAACTTACAAACTTACAAACATCACGTACAAACGAGAGCGGCCATGTTTTTAACACATTTAAAAATAATGAACAAACACTCAACTTCCTGTCCTTCGGTACTGAGACTCCTCCGGCCTCCGGCCTTCGACCCCTGAACCACTGAACCACTTCCCCTCTGACCACCAGTTCACAACTAAAAAAACCTGTGTGTCGCCTTTTGAATTAAATTAAATTAAATTAAATAAAACAGTCAACGACATAAAAAATAAAAAAAAACTTCAAAATTTAATTTATCATGCAAACATAGAAACAAAGAAACAATAAAATGAGATGGATAGGTGCAGGAAAAAGACAGTGGACCGTTTCAGTTACGTAACAGTGCATTTATATAAAGGGCATCGACAGCATCGCGTACTGTACATGTTCATTAATAATGAAACAAGTTAAAACGGGGTTAGAGACTCGTGCTACTCTCACATGCAGGTTCAAACTCAAGCACAAACAGAAGAAGAACCACTCTCCGTCCGGGCTTTTCTTTCTTTTTTTTTTCTCAACAACGACGACGGTTTGTTCAGGTGAGTCGAGCTTCTAGAAAAAGCAGCGGGGAGAAGGCGTGAAGACGAAAACCAAAAAAACATCTGCCACAAACGAACAAAAACAAACCTCAAGATGGACGACAGACGACGACAGACGACAGTAGCACCATCGGACTGAGAGACTGAGGTTCGAACCTCCAACAACGACTGCGACAAGATGACGTAGGATTACGAAGGAGAAGGAGAAGAGGAAGAGGAAGACGTGGACGACCTACATCCCCGGAGAGTGGCTTCTGCACTGTGTCAATGTTGGGTCATGGTGTTAGTGAGTTAACATCTTCTTGAGGTTGCGAGTCCGCCGAGTCCGCCCGATCTGCTTCGTCTCGTCCCGTCGGCGTCGGATTTGTGGCCTGGTCCTCGGCGGAGAGCTTAGAAGATGGTGCTCCAGCGTTTGGGGGATGGACGGGACTTATCTCCTAGGTTGAAGAGTCTGGACAGCGTGCTCTGGTCTCTGCGTCTCCTGACCGGCGACTTTGTGCTCTCGGCACGCGGCGACGAGGCAATGCTCCTGAAGAAATGCACCACAGCGTTCTCATTGGTCCGGCGGCGGGAGGAGGACTGCTGGGGAGAGGAGGCCAGGTGACCCCGGAACGACCCCTTGCTCCTTTTCTTTTTGTCTCCTCCAAAGAATTTGCTAATCTGATCCATGAGTCCTGGGTTCTTCTTTTTCCTCCCGAGCCCGAAGGTGCTCTGTCCCGATCCGCTCGCCGTGGCCATGCTTTCAGCTGCTGCGTCTGGGTGGGGTTGACCTCTGTCCTTCAGGCTTCAGTACAGTCCTCTATACGGCCCACGGTGCCAACTCAGCTCGGTATGCAGTCCCTCTGACACTCGGGGGCCGTCTTTAAAGGTGTCGTCCCCTCGATCGGGCCCGATGCATCATGGGACATTGGATGGGATGGGATGGGACATTGGATGGGGTGGGGTGGGGGTGTCGGGGTGATCCATGGCTCTGGCTTGACACCAGGCATTCTTCGGAGCTTCAGTGGCTGTGTCAGTCACTGCTGCCCTCGGCATGGGCCAGGGCCATTGTTCCTCTCCCCGTACGCCTCACCCCGGGCCGAGGGGGGGTAACAACAAGAGTTATCTCTGAGCGTGAACTCACAGCCTGATGCAAAGCAGCCGCCGCACTGTGGAGGCCTTTGTTGGGCGCGCCTCATATGTCTTCTTAATGGATGGTGTTTAAATTGGACGTACGTACGCCGGTGGCTGAGATGAACACACACACGCTGACTCAGACACTGACTGAGGCCGTTTGACTGCGTGAAACATGCCAACACGAGCCGAGCGTCGATCTCCGTCTGCACAGACATGAGATCAAACCTCGGGTTCACACTACAGACGACATGTTTGTCCTCGTGTTGAAACCGATTCAAACAGCTTCAACTTTTACTCAACTTTCTATTTAGCTTAAAATGTTCTGATTTAACAAGTTAGTATTAAATGTTATTATTTAACATGTAAGTTAGGCTACCTTTAATTTGTGTTATTTAATATGTAAGTTAGCTTAAAATGTTGTTATTCAGCATTTTAGTTAGCTGTAGCCTAAATGTTGTTATTCAGCATTTTAATTAGCTTTAAATGTTGTTGTATTTCAGTTAGCTTAATATGTTGTTAGGCTATAACATGTAGTTAGCTTGAAATCACGTTATTTAGCAAGTAAGTTAGCTTTAAATTATGTTTTTTAACATGTAAGTTAGGTGTAGATGTTGTTCAGCATGTTAGTTAGCTTTACATGTTGCTGTTTAGCATGTAAGTTAGCTTTATGTTGTTATTTAACATGTTATAACATGCTAAATAACAACATTTAAAGCTAACTTATAGTTAGCTTTAAATGTTGTTATTTAGCATGTAAGTTAGCTTAATGTTGTTATTTAGCATGTTATAACATGTTAAATAACAACATAAAGCTTTTGTTATCCTGCGTATTTTTTCTTCTTTTTTTCTTCCTCTTTCATACCATTTTGATTCGGAACAGATCAAAATGTGCGGTTCGGTTGGATCGGTGTGCTATTAATTTTCTCTACAGAATACGTAACAGAAAACTGTGAACTCACAGCCTGATGCAAAGCAGCCGCCGCACTGTGGAGGCCTTTGTTGGGCGCGCCTCATATGTCTTCTTAATGGATGGTGTTTAAATTGGGTACGGTGGCTGAGATGAACACACACTCGCTGAGGATGAAAAGAGCTGTGATGTTTGATCCTTGGGGTATTTTGACCGAAGCATGTCACAGACATGTCTTTAAGACAGCTGGGAACTATTTTAATTTGTGGAAAAGAGGCATAATATGTCTCCTTTAAATTGAACATTTTGTCTCTAAACTCTTAGTGACTACCTGGAATATTATCCTGAACTAAACTTCACTGTACTTTCTCTTCCTCATGTAGGTGTGCCTCCTAAGGACTCCAGTATCCTGATTAACGCCCTCCTGGTTCACCACTACAAACGAGGCGCCTACTACCCTAGAGGCGGTGCCAGTGAAATCGCCTTCCACATCATCCGCACAATTCAAAAGTATGGAGGAAACTGTCTGGTCAGAGCTCCGGTCACCCAGATCCTGATCAATGAGAAGGGAGCAGCTTGTGGTGAGAACGAATCCAGCAGCTCAGGCTTCCACATGTTTAAAAGCCAAAAGATTTGCTTTCCAGGCGACTAACCTCAAGTGTGTGACAGGTGTGAAAGTCAGGAAAGGTCAAGAGGAAGTGGAGGTTCGTGCTCCTGTGGTCGTCTCAAACTGTGGCATCTTCACCACCTTCCAGAAGCTTCTTCCACCTGAGATTCAAATCAAGCCAGGTCAGCAAACCAATGTGATCCATTTCATTTCACTGGACAGACTCTAGTGTATAATATATATCCTGAGTTATTGTATGATAACAATCTAGAGGCTGTAAGGTGATTCTTCTCTTCTCCACGTTGTAGATATTCAGGAGAGGCTGAACATGATGAAACACGGCAGAGGATCCTTCTTGGTCTTCTCTGGCTTTGAAGGAACTGAGGAGGAGTTGGGCCTCGTGTCCACCAACTTCTGGCTGTTCAAGAACAATGATATGGACCAGTCGTAAGTATCCACAGCACTAGTCACACTCTAAATAGGGATGTGGCATTTAGCAGCCAGAAGGGAGCACTGCTGTATAAGTAGTGGAAACTCAAAGAGGGAAAACTGACTCTGCAACCAGGAACAGCAGGTCAGGAATTCCCTCTTTGTCCTCTAGATGGAGTAAAGGATCAGTCAGCTCAGAGCTGCAGGCTGTATTAATACCACAGTCATGGAGTCTTTTGTGTTGCTGATGAAGCTCTAAAGGATGATGATAATGATGATGATGATGATATGTGTTTTTGCATCTTTTTAGGATGGAAGACTTCTTTGCACTGAGCAAAGAGGATGCACCAGATAACATCCCCATGATGTTCATCACAATCCCATCTTCCAAAGATCCAGAGGCCAAATTAAGACACCCAGGTACAAACAAAAGCCTATATTTCCCCCCCAATAATAGAGGAAACAGGATTTTATGATAAAAGAAAGGATGATTAAATGGTTTTACTCAGAAAACGACCTAATTTGAACATGATCTGATATGAAATACCAGAAAATAACACAAGTGTGATGATGCCTTGTCTGTTTCATCCTTGCAGGAAAATGTTGCATGACAATACTGACTATGGTGAAGTATGAATGGTTCGAGGAATGGAAGGACACTAGTGTGCGCAAAAGGGGCGACGAGTACTACAACTACAAAATGAAATTTGCTAAGAACCTCTTCAACTGGGCCTGCACTTTGTTCCCGAAAATCAAAGACAAGGTACACGTTACCAGATTATTGAGTATGTTTCTATTGTGCTTTAACTTTTATAAATGTGTCACAGTTAATGTGGGTTGTCACTGTTTGATTACAGGCTGCAGTGTAACCTATAAGACTTTTTTTCCCAGCTGGTTTTCCAGGATGTGGCGACCCCGTTGACCAACATGCACTACCTGGGTGCCCAGCGTGGAGCCATGTACTCTGCTGAGCACAACCTGGATCGTTTCCACGCTGAGGCTGTGGCGAGGAACAGGTGCAACACCCCTGTCAAAAACCTCTACATATCAGGTATGAAACTTTATTTTTTGAATTGTTGAAGGATTTTATGTAGAAGTTTTCTTCAAGCACAGCCAGCGCTTTGTGGTTTGTGATTGAAGGTGTCGCAGGCACAGACAAGCCCTCAGATTGATTAATTCAGTATGGGAAGGATAATAACATTATGAAATGCAAGAGGTTTCAAGCCAATTTATGCTGAATTAGTTAAGTGGCATAGCTTTAAAGACTTTAATCTTAACTCTAAGAAAGCCACAAAGCAAAATAAAACTATATTTTCTCTAAAGCTTGTGAAGAAAATCACAGTGTAGAGGGAAACACAGACAAGAATCTGAGCCCAGATTCCAGGTATTTCCATCTCATCCAGAAACTTGTACATATCTCTGTGTTCCAGGCCAAGACGTGTTCAGCTGTGGGATCGCAGGAGCTCTACACGGCGGACTCCTGTGCGCGTCCACGGTGTTGGATCACATCGTCTACATCGACTTGCTCCTCCTCAAGAAGAAGCTGAAGAGGAGGAAAGCCAAAGAGATGGCCCAGCTGGCTCAGAAGAAACTGCAGTGAGTGGCGCTCCGTACTTCCCCTGCAGGACGTCAGTGGAACTACACTCCTACTATCCTGGTGTAAAAGGACCCCTGATTATTATGGGAAGCAGAGAGGAACACACCGCCACAGTATTTGACCTACATTATGTTTGTGCATATGTACATATCTATATCCATAGTGGTCCTTTCTGACAGAGGAGAGGAAAAAATCTAAATACGATGAAAACCAAAAAAGCTGCTTGCTATCTTAAGCCAAATCATGGTGGATCAGTTGGTGATCTGTGCTAAAAGGATCAAATGCCCAGTCGTAAGAAAGTACAATGGATAGTGGTGAAGCACTCATTAAGGTTGCAGTTAAGAAGGGAACTATATACAGATGTTAGGGGTGGATATATTTATTAGCCCACTGTAACTGTGAAGTATTTTATAGAAAATATATTAAGCTTTTGTTTATTTGGGTATATAATTATAATAAGCTTTCAGTTTTCTTATTATGATCATCATGTGCACATAAAGGTTTATTATTACCTCGAAAGAATTGTAAATTATTAAAGCTTTTCCTTTATTTCATTGTTTTATTTACTGATTGATGTAAAATACTATTGCTCCATTATTTTGTCTTTGTTTTTAAATATATTGCTATGTCAGCTTAATCTAAAACAATGAAATATATAGACAAATGCTCTTTCATTAGCACAGCTATCAGAACAACAAAACGCATTGATTTTTGTAGATTTGGCCTGTTTTTGTACATACAGATCTTTTTTGTCTTATTGTTCAGCGCCTCTTTTTACTTGCTTTGTTTTTTCACTGCTCAATAAACTTAATATATCAATATATTGATTTTGATTACAATCCTCAATCCTCTTTCTCAACAACACCACGGGAAAACATTATAAAACATAATCAGAATAGGCCTAAATATATATATAGTATATATTTCATATTGCTAAACTAGAGTGACCTACTATAGCATCCGGTACAATGTGTGATTACTGTCACTAATCGTTTACATATCACTTACTGGTGAACTGTCCCCCCTGGATTTAGTTCCCACCTATGTTGTTCTGCCCTGACTTATAACCCCGGTGTTGTTTGGGTAACACCTGAAATCAAACGTCGGGGGGGAAACCTCAGACTTCCTGCACTAAGTGAACATTTCCTCAGTAAACGGTGGGCAGATTGGCCGACAAACTGTGGCCTGTTGGAGACGACCGGTGGGGGATCCGAAGAGAAGAAAGCCCCTTCTGTCCAGGCAGCCGGTGGGATGCCAGTGCCTCTCTCGCTCTGTTCACCTCCATCCCTCTGCTGTGCAAACTCAGGGAACGCGCTCTCACTCACTCACTCACTGCTGCTTGATCTGCGTTCACTACTCTCACCATTTTTTCTCTCAATACTGGAGCATAAAAAGAGCAAAAAATAAAGAAAAGTTTAAAGAATGAGGAGCAAACAGGGAGGGAGGAAAGTTAATTATACTGACTTTGCCTGGCTGGAAGTTCTGCAGACCATAACATATAATTACCATGGCACGATAAAGTGCACTGCTTCACCAGAAATAAACGTGACATGTATAGTAACTCTTGCCTGCCTTCTTGCTGCTGTGACTCTGACTGACTCACAAAGTTATAAACAGACCCACGTAAACTCACTTTAACCACCGTTTGAGTAAAGGAATAAAAACCAACCCATAGTTTCAGCTTTGTTAGCCGCGTGGCTCTCGGGATGGTGATGGTTATGTTGGTTGGTCGGCTGCTCTACCACTTTAGTCGAAGCTGAAATATCTCAATAACTACTGGAGTCTCTGCAATGGAAATTTGTTCTCATATTAATGTTCCTCAGAGCACTAACTGTACTGCAAATCTTCAGTTTTTCCTCGACTTCTCCTCTACTAAAACAATGATTATGCTGGACTGTGATGGCTTTATCGCAATTTCGTTGTTGCAGTTGACAATGACAATAAAGTATTGAATTGAATTGAAGCTAACATTATTGGATTTTGGTGTAAATTCCCGTTACATAATGGATGGATTGCTGAGAAATAAGTTTCAGCCATTAATGTTCTCCACATGGTGATGAACTGTATGTTTGATAATGATGACTTTTTATTTACCTCCATTATTCATTTTTGTCTAAATCATCCCATCATCCATGACTGAACTAGAAAATGTTGGCATGCTAACATGATATATTAAAGGGTTAGTTCAACATTTTGGCAAATTAGCCCATTGCCATTACCCCTATCGTCTTAGGAGTAGGTTTGTTACCTTTAATTGTCTGTGCAAGCTATTTTTGGAAAGGTGGAGCAGAGCTGCGAGCTGATCAGAGCTACGCTATGGAGGCCAATGGGATTTCTTGGTTTCCTACATCAAACTCATCAAATACACAATCCAACAACTCCAAAACGCTCTGGTGGACTAGTTGTGGCCTGCACATTCACTACTAGATAATAACGAAGCTTTCGTAACGTTCTCGCAAATTCATGCAAAACCACTGATGCGCGTTCCCGTCGGGGGCAGTTTTTCACCGAGCAGTCTCTGCACAAAGCAACTCCGTCTTGCAACGGTCCGTTATTATCTCATTGCGTGGTGAATGTGCAGGTCACAACTTGTCCACCAGAGCGTTTTGGAGTTGTTGGATTGTGTATTTGATGAGTTTGATGAGGGAAACCTATCCCTTTAAGATAATGAACATAGATATCAACATCAACATTGTAGCATAGTCACTGTGAGCATGAGCATGCATTAAGTTGATAATTTATTAAGTAGTAATGTTAGCATTAATGGTTCATTAATCGGTGCTTTATGGATCAGTGATCAGGTATTTTGTAAGAACAACATTCAGGTTGGAGGGTCAGGGACAGAAGAAGTTACCAGATGTGGTGGGTGTGCAGCAGCTGAACGAATGTTTCTCTCAAGCTGGCAGCCAAATTGTTCTCATAAACAGCTTGTTACTTATCTATAAACTATTACTTTTACCATCTCCACTTTTTTAAGTGCTTCGTTTAAAGTATTACATTGATAATCATGACACTGACATTTATTGTGTTCCTTTTGGATTTCGCCCACTTTCAATGGAATTTATTGTGTTTTAACAGTTGTGTGTGATTTGTCGTCCTTCTCTCACTGTCAAACTAAAATAAAGGCATTAACAAAACTTTTAGATATCACATTACTGGCTGTAGAGAATCATTATCTCCGTGCTAAGACGAGTCAAAAAAGGCAGATTAGAGGAGGAATCTGAATTTTTCTTGACCAGCTCAAACACCACCTCAACCCCCTTTCTTCTTTTTCCTCTAACAGGCGGCTCCCACATGTTTAGACACGCTCTTACATCAAGAGAGGCCCACAGGGTCGCAGCTCAATAACAGCAGTCCACTCTTTTCACTGCGTCGACCACTCTTTGTTACGCTCTCTACCAAACAGATGCCTTCCTTTAAATGAACTAATCACTGGCAAAGCTGTGGTTCAATACGAATCCACCTGAGACCTTTTTTTATACACAAAGAAGCAACAGCAAAGTGGCTAACACTGCAGCAGCAGCAGCAGCAGGATTGGCTCACAGAGCGCTCATGTTGCTGCATGGGCTCTTGCCTCTGCCTTTCAGCCAGCTTTCCTTCTTTTCCAGATGTTGGAGCTCCTCCCCGCTGGCCTGCCGCAGCCTCCCACAGCTTGAACCCGGCCAACAGCCACAGCTGCTACCAATCTGACGACTCTCATAAGCAAGTTTCAGACGACCCAGATGAGAGGAAGAGCCGGTCTGAAGATAGCACCCAGGATCAGACTGGGTTTACAGGGATGAGCAGGTGAAAAAAAAGGAAAAAGAAAACAACACCACAAGTTGTTGTGTAAGGGTCAGCTTCACTTAAACATTACATGATTAGGTGCCCTTGAGAGGTGAAAACTTTCAAACTGACTTTAAATTTCACCAAAAGACAGATGTTTGCAAAGGAAAAGGGGGAAGAAAAAAGATTTCTTCCATTCAACCAGACGGATCTGTTGCTGTTTTCCTGCTCGACACAGATAACAGACCGCTTCTCCAATGTCGGCCGAGAGCTGCTGCTTCAGGCCAACTTTCTGTTGAGCTAAATGGAAAATCCAAGGAAAATGGCAGCTTCCCCAGCTCCGTCCTCTCCCCTCTGTAGTCTGAAACACAACCGCTTCGCTCAAGTCCACATGTCTGCATACTTCAAGCTCAGACCAGCAGTTGTACATTATGTGTAGGTTAGGACCGCATACTAAACTTCAGCCAGTTGTGTTACTGTTATGTGCACATGAACGAGCAAACAATAAACTGCGTAATTGATTGGAAGAAAAACTATAGCCATATACTTCTATAATTAATTGGTACAGTGGTTTTGTCATGTTCCTGCTTGTTAGTTGTGTGGATTTGCTGTTTTAATTTGTCCTAAATTATTCAAGGGTTTTTGTTTCAGGGGTTTAAAGGGGCATTGAAAACAGTGACAGTAGAAACATGTTGTGAACACAATATTATAGTCCTGGATTTGGAGTCATGTGATTAACGTCAAGTACAATTTTCTATCTCTTTTATCTCTATGTTTGGTCTCTACCAACCCGAGGTAAAGCATTTTGTGCTTTAGCTGCTAAATACTTTACAATATTCGCCAGGTCGCTAGCTTCTTTTTCTTTTCTTTTTTTTTTTGCTTAAAACTCACACTATGACAACACAACAGTAAAACTGAGGTCCAGACTAAACAATGAGTTTAAACTCACCATAAATCCTCATAAAGCTGAACAGAGCTGCAGCTTCATAATTCACTGTGAATCCCCTTTTTACTGTTTGGACATCATTTTTATGGTGTTTATAAAATCATGTCACCTTATACAGTACATTATAGTTATAATCTATTATAAATGCAGAGCTTATAGCTCCATTTCAACTATGGAACATAAAGGCTGAACCATAAAGGAAAAGAAATGCTGGTCCGTTGCAGCCATATTTCCCATCCTCTCAGGTGAAAAATCAACAAGACAATATATTTGCACACTTTGATAACCGATGGGCAGGGATGGAGTAAATGTAAACTGCACACAAGAATCATTTTCCACAAAGCTTTCCTTAGTTATAATAAACATAGATACATCTACAACAGCACTGTCCTATGGATTTCCACTCCCCCCGCTGCCACTTTGAAGAGCTGTGTTAAAGAACTCATGATATTATTATTGCTTCTTCTCATCCGATCGAATAAGTTAGGCCTGAGAAACCTCTCCTGCTAGGCCTCTGCCTGCTTTCCCCTTTCAGCTGTTTAATATTTCCTGTGTGGCTGTTGTGCACATTTGATTGTAAATTATGCTGCATGTTGAAGTCTGGATGAGTGAGAGAGCAGAGAGACTAGAGAGAGAGGAGGCAGGAATAGAGAGGCCCAGAAAAAGGAGAGCTTTTATAAAGCAGCGCAATATCTTTTCATACACAAGCTATAACAAATATTTAATAATTCTGCTGCTGCTACGGTTTAACTCCTGCTCCATCTGCGCCTGGAGAAAACAAACAGCTGACATTTGACCTCCAGGTTCACAACAACGACATGAAGATCCCACCTCGGCCTCCACGTCTCTGGCTCCCTTCACTTGAAGCAGCGCAGCAAAGTGAATGGGAGGGAGGGAGGGAGACACACATCGTTGTGGAGAAAACAAAAGTAATCACTACCTGGCTGAACCACAAAGCCACAACACTCTATTATGTGATGATAGTTCGCAGTGTTCAGAGCAGCGCTGAGGATAAGAATCTCTGGCTTTAATCCACATCTGGCAATGTGAGACGTTTGTCAGGTTTAGGGCAAGAATTCGGAAATGTTACTCCATCGCAGATACTGTCAAGAAGTTGTGCTATATTTATCATATACAGGAAGAAAATAAAACCCACGTTATACTAATAATAATCATCCTGTGGTTTAATGAAAGAGTTAATCTCTTTGCTTTTTCACACCCATGTGCACTGCAGCTCCTCCTTTCCAGCGGATGCTTCAGACATGACCCGGAGTGTCACATTTCAACGGTTCGCCTTCAAGTTCTCCCACCCACCACCACCTCCACTTTCCCCATCGAATACTGTATGCCCACCCTCCGCTGAGTAATCCTCGTCGCAGCAATAACGCATCCGCATTCGTCATCTGCTCTGTGTTTACACGGCGTGCCAGCTTGGGAAGTTGGGGTGAGCCTATAATGCAGGAGGCAGCGTGCACTAGAGGGGGCTCTTCTGTGGGTGTGAACACAGCCAGCACTGAGAGAGAGAGAGAGGGGAGGGGGGGCGGTGAGGATGACTCCTCAACACATGTTTTGGATACAAACTGTATTCTGTAGTTCTGATGTGGCGTTTTTCCTCAACCGAGCCAAGACCGTTGAGGACAGAAGCTGCTCCAACGCAGTAACAGACTAACTTGTGATTCTGGCCTGTGTAAATCAACATGACCTGACATGATGAACCTCGACTAAAATGGCCATTTATAAGAAGAAAAGTGGATCATTTTTCCATTTTTCAAGATGTCTTCTGGGTCCTGGTTTTTCAACAGTTTGCAAAGTGTTACACAGTTTGCTGAGACATGCTTAGGCCTTGATCTTTACACACGCTCACTGTTTACTTTTCCACTTAGCACAGATATGAGAAGCATTCGGCCAGAAGGTGGCATACTCAATTCCTTCTTCATGGATTCGCAATATCCTTTTATTTATTTGATTCTTTGGCGTACATTTCCTCAAAGGGCTGTAACAAAACCAAATGAACATGATAGATATTTTCCCTGATCAACAGATTTCCTATTTTATCAGTGCTATTTCCTCTGAGAGAAACAAACACACAAGCACGGTTGAGGATGTCATCTGTTGCCACTTGGCTCCGCCTGACTCCGGCTGACTGACACTAATACCTCGGTCCTGATCTCCTGTGAAATCTCAAGCGCAGGCTTTGCTCTCCCATTGGGTGGGGGCTGTTTACTCTGGCCTCTGTGGACAAGGCCTCACAGCGTGATGATGATCCCAGAGGGGTCGTACCTACATGTTTTTTTACTTCAGCGCTGAGACCATGTTGGCAGAACGACCTCTGAGTTTAGACAACATCTGAAGGATTCCAGGTGGACAATCTGTCTTTGTATCTCTGATTATACCTGCAAGGATTTTAAAAATCTAAAAGCAGCCAGCCACTTTCATATGTGTTTTACTCTGCTGCAGACATAATGTGAGATAAAGCCTCAGGAAAGACTGCAAGGTTATTGTTACTGATGAGATGTTCTGGCCTGGTGATTCATCCTCTCTGAACTCAAACGTCTGGTCCTCCAGCAGAGTGTGATTAAACTGTCCCAGTGAAAACTACTGTAACACAAATAAAGTCATCCCTCGGACCACAATGAAAGACTCCACCTTCAGTCTTCTGCTCTTTGGGGGTTTTTCTCCACAGACAGCTGCCAGTCCAGGCCTCCTTTATGTCCCTCAGGCGGACGAGTGCCGACATTTTTGCCAATCTTTTTAGGCATATATCATTTTCACACTTTTCTGCATTTGATGGCTTTTTCTCTAGGTATTATCTGGGGAAGGAAAGGCTTTTCTAGATTATTCAATCCCGCTCTTTTCCTTTATTTTGTCAGTTTTTGTAATTCTACAACAGCATAAGAAATATCTATCATTTTCATTACTGATCAAGCTGCTGTCCTCTCAATTACTGGATTAGTATTTGGTTTATTATGCGTCTCAATATGACATAAAAAAGAATCAGTTTATTGTCTTAGAGGTCAAAGGACTTGTACTTATATAGCGTTTTTCTAGTCTCTAGGACCACTCAAGGCAATTAACACACACATACAGTACATACAGCGCTGTCGCTTGAAAGTTAATCATTCACACACAACACACATCTTGCCCAAGGACACTTGGGGAAATCGAACCACCGACCTTCCGGTTAGTGAACAACCTGCGCTACCTCCTGAACCACAGCCGCCCAAAGAAAGAAACCAGAAATGTTGTCCTCAACATTGAGAAGCTGTTACTAGAGGATATTAACATTTCTTCAAATACATAACAAGAAAATAACAAATCAATCGTCAAAATGGTTGCAGATTAATCTTTTGTCAAACAGTTAACCCAACTCAACAACACTGCAGCTCATCTGAAGGAGGAAAAAAACAGAACTAATAACAAACATACAAGACACAGATTAGACAAACGCAAATAAACTATGAGAGAACTGAGGGGTGCTCATGTTTAAGTGGCTATAGCTAAGTGAGTAGAGGTGTGTGGGTGGAAAACACATAGCTACAGGTGATATAAAAGAGGCAGGCCTACTTGTTATGGCTTGTTCTGCCCTGAAGGAACTGGAGCAACACACACAGACTGCAGGAATCACTTTCTCCCTTTCTTAACACACACACACACAGGAGGGGGGAAAAAAAGAAAAAGACTGATGCCTATCTTAAAACTATTGACCACAATAGGCGTGACAGGAGCTCAGGTGAAACAAATATCAGCCTCAGTGTGAGAATTCATTCATAAACTTGGAAATAGCAGCTCGAGAGCGCAACTGAAACTGAAATATCATCGGCTGACGCAGCAGCAGCTGAAACTTTATAAAGTGGACCACGAGTTACGATTAATGTGTCTTCACATAAAAAGGCAGAACCACACAGGCAGTTAATATGTGCTTTTATGCACCATTGGCAGTTTTTAAGTTGGTAAGGACTTAAACTAGCTGGCTAGATTTGAGCTATCACGTGACTTTTGGGATCAATCACTGGTTCATGTTTTTTTTTTTTGAATAAACATTAATCTTGTTTTGTTAATTTTTAAGTTAAAGACTGAGAAGCATCATCATTGTTGTTGTATTCACATGTCTTACAGATGATATCCTCATCATTGCAGAGTCAGACTCAGACTACGACTCCTTTATTCTCCACTAAACTTAAAAAAAATGGAAAATCTTCGTCTTTGGCACTGGCATTGGTTACAGTAGACAAACACATTACATTATGTAAAGAATCATTCTTCCTTTGGCCACAATAATGGTGTATCGTGGCAGAAGTGGTGACTATTAACAAACCAAAAAGGCTTCCTATCCTCGAGACTTGACTCTTACAGGGCTGTTTTCGCTTCTTTTCCGCCTTAAGGTTTTTGTTTCTGAGGCCGAAGTCACAGTGCCGAGCTGAGCACAATGCAGCCAGCAGTCCAACTTTAAGTGTTTCCAGATGCGGTAAGAAGAATTGAACTCATGTGCTGGGACAGAACAAAAAGATGTCTCCCTCTCCCTCATATAAGCCAGGCTGTACTCTGTTACTGTCATCCGTCTTTTCACTGAGAGGGAATGTCACCTGCGTTTCTGGAAGATGACTATGTTGAGAGAGGGAAAAAAAGGGTCTTCCCTCAAAGTGTGATATCAGATTTCAACAATATGGAATTAAAAAAAGGTTTGGAAGTGGGAGAAGTATCCCCAGGGCTATAATCTTTACTGCTGTGAACTAGACAATAAAAAACTCACAACTGCACAAGACAAGGAGAGACTACAACTACAACTAAATGCGGCCTCTACTTTGAATAAACAGTAACAACCTCCATGAATTTGACAGTGGAAAGACAAAAAAAAAACCTCTCGATGAGCGAAGCAAGGAGAGGCTGGGTGGGACCGGGGCTGGGTTTAGTGGGTGGGAAAAGGTGGAGTCTCTGACACACTGGAGTCCATGCACTCCTACCCAGTGAACTCTCACGTCGCCCCAGGGTGGCTCTTCTCTTTTAAGACTGGGTGCTTATCTCCCTCCCACTGCGGGGGGATGTTTAAAGGGAAGCGTGGAGTTGAGTGGGCTGGTATTGGTGGGAGTGAGTGGGGGGGTGGCAGAGTGAAGAGAAATGAAGAACTCCAGCAATGCGCAAGACAGGTAGAGACAGGCCAAAAATTAAAAAGGAAGAGAGAGAGAGGAAGAGAGTGAGAGAGAAAGAAAGAGAGGGAGCAAAGTGTGTCTGCAGAGGTGGAGAGTGAAGATGTGGCAGAAACAGATCAGACATAAACAATTAAAGACTTGATGCTAAATTGATCTTTGTTCTTTAACTGCAAACTGCAAGGTGAGATTTTTTTTTTTTTTTTTAAAGTGCAGCATCGAGCCAACGACAGATGCTTTTAAACTACACCACTTTTGTCTGCTGTTGCACTGCACATGATGATAGGGAAAGCAGATTGTGTTTGGTAATGGTGTCGTCTTGTTAGGCGGCTCGGCTCCAGGAAAACTGTTTGGAGCAGGAATGTAGACTGTTGAGTGTCTCGACATGAGGAGGGGAAAAGAAGAGTCCACCACCTCCATAATCCCCGGGGTTAACGTCTATTTATTATCTCTGGAGCACCATGCTACATCCTTTAGCATCATGGATCTGTATAATTTCTGTACCTCAGGATGACATACTACATGTCTTCCCCATTCTTGATGCCCAAGTCTTTCCGTTTTCAAGATAATACGGTTAAAAAAAGGTGTAAAGTAGAGCTGCAACTCGTCAATCGTCAACTCTTTTGATAATCGAATACTCGGTTTGAGTTGTTTTTTAAGAAAAAAAGTCAAAATTCACTGATTTCAGCTTCTTAAATGCGAATATTTCTGGTTTCTTTGTTCCTTTATGACGATAAACTGAGTATCTCTTTGGTTTGTGGACAAACAGGACATTGGAGGACGTCATCTTGTGGTTTGAGAAACACTGATTGACATTCATTTTTCAACATTTTTTTGACCAAACAACTAATCGGTTAATCGTTTAAATAATCGACTGATTAATCTATAATGAAAATAATCGTTAGTTGCAGCCCTAAAGCAAAATTTTGTTGTTGTTGATTGGCCTAACAATGACACAGGTGGCTCTGCTGTGCAACTTAAGTGCTGTCATTATAAGAGTCCGAGGTGTTTGAAGGGGCAGGAAGCAGTGGATCCTGTCTTAAATGTGGGCGGCCACTGTCATTATCAGGTTAAGTATAACCATTAAACTTAATGAAAAGCCTCTCGCCGCTGTAAGTGCTGCAGTGACTCTGAAACTGGGAGGTGTCCAATTGATAACTTTGATGATGATGACGATGACACACCCACACACTCACACACACAGCCGACCCAGGGGTCTACTGCACTGGATGTGGGTGCACGTCCTCCACATTCACATCCACATTACAGTCGATCTCACAGGGCATTCAGATTCTTTCCTGAGGTGGACATTGTGCTTTAACTAAGACCATCTGTTTTAAATGAAGTCAGATTATTCTCCGCTCTGCGAGGATGACTCATCCCGCTCAGACCCTTGCCTCACAAAAATGTTTCCTTTTCCCAAAAAACTCTCATCATCATGCAGCAAGAGCAGATTTCATGTATTATCCTCAGATTTGTATTCAGAGGCGTTTATTCTAACACAGTAGCTTTATGATGTTGCAGCAGCCGTATCAACACTAGAAACTGGGTCTATGTGTTGGATATTGGTGTCAGAGACTAAAATAAGTCCATATTCATCCTCAATCACCATACAAGCTCAGTTTTGCCAGAATGGTCTGCTCCTCCCTCACCACCCCCAACCCCCCCTCTCTGTGGTCGATTCTTACATTTTTTGTCTCGACACTGTTTTTGTTCCTCCTCTTTGCACTTGGGCCAAGTATACTCCCTTTGTTGATGTGGCAGGCCTGGGAAATGAAAAGTTGAAACTTCATGTGAAGAAGAAGGAGAAGCAGAAGAAGAAGAGCACCTCCTCTTCTTCTTCTTTGCTTGCAAACGTGGACAGAAAAGAGAGAGAGAGAGAGAGAGAGAGAGAGAGAGAGAGAGAGAGAGAGAGAGAGAGAGAGAGAGAGAGAGAGAGAGAATAATTTGGGAAGCTCACACAATGACACAGAATGTCAGTTTTAATGGATGGTCGGCTGTTGACCGGGAAACACGAGTCATGCAGGCGAGCTGAGCCTGTCTGTTATTGGCTGTTTCATTGCATTTGATGATATCTGTATGTATTGTACAGAGCAAATGTAAATATGGAGGACAGTATGGGCCTGAGTCTTTTATCTTGGTCTTGTTACCACACAGTTGGGCACTCGTGTCCTCAGTGTAAACAGAGGCTTGGATTGGTATCCCCCCACATTTAGTCTCTATAAGCCAAACTTCATCTTCCTGTTTGACTTTCTCTCTCTGTCTACAAGAAGAAACAAATCCTTACAGATTAATGATGGGATTTCCATCTACATCAATAATCAGAAGCCAGGAAAAAAAGAGCAAATCTTTCATGGACTTCAGTTTGAAAACCTCCAACATTCAACACAGAGAGAGAGAGAGAAAGAGAGCTAATAAATGACAGAGCAAGGTGAGTCTCGGAGCCAGTGAACGAGCTCTCAGTGAGTTTCCATGATGTGATGTGGAGCGAGAGTGCAACCAGACATCTTGCCTTTCATTCCAAAGCACAGCTGAACACAAACCAGGGAGGGATATGACACTAATCTAAATATGGGCAACTGGCTGTAGCCAATCAGAACCAGAGCATCCATAAGGGCCCCCCTACTCTTGGCCCCGCCCACTTCCAAAAACTCGCCCTAAACTCCCCACCAGTACTTATTGTAGTTAAACATGTGACGTGGAGACCTTTTAACTGCTGTTTCGTCTTACCATCTCTAACCCGCTTGGCTCGGAGCGTCTGTTCTTCCCTTTTTCTCTATGTCTTCTTCTGTGGTATTTCCTGATGGGACAGTGTCTCTCGCAGTGTCTGTGTCCCATCTGAAACACAGAGGCCGTACCACAGTGTTCAACAGTGTCTGCAGATCGCTATCTCAGTATCCCGACACCTGTAACATCTAAAAAAAAATATATAGAGAGAAACATCAGTTTAAATCTATCTGACCCATCCCTAGTTCAGATAAAAGTTTCCATCTGCAGAATAGACAAATTAATTCCCTATAAAAATCATTCTCAGTCAAAACTTTGATACCACTGTGCTCCATCACCACGAGCTGTGACGTGGACTCTTCACCCAGATTGCACAGCTTCATGTGGGCTGGCCTGACTGCAGCTAAATCTGGTCAAATTCTTGCAGAGTGCATCCAGCCTTTAAGGTGTTGTCCAGTTGAGCTGAGGTTCCCCCTCCCCCCCACACATACACACATGTGATCAGCTGCCAGCATCACATAAATTGTGTTGTTTCTTGACTTCGCCGACAGAAGGCGTTTAGACTTTAGCTGCTCGAGCCTCCAGAGGGTTTGATGGGATATAATCTGAACAGAGCTGCTGTTCACTGCTAGAGTTTGTCTTATACAATTAGTAGCAACACAATATACCTGGTTGTGAGGATGCAGTCACGTCAGCAGCTCATAAAGATTAATTACCAGCTGTCTTTGCTCCACATATGGAAGTGTAGCCCCCTTCTTTGCAGAGGGGGCTTCTGACAGGCAGGGGGTATAAGGGGTTTACGCTTCTATAGTTTGACTGAGAACACAACATCTCCTAATGTCCAAAAAAAAAAAAAAAAAAAAAAAAACTCCCACCCCACTATGCTACCCATTAGCTGAGGGGAAGCAGGCATCTTTATGGAGCCCTGTCAATGGGGAGTCTGATCCTGATTTAGCTTAATCTGCTGAATAACCAGCCAAAGCCCCTGTGGCGACAATCTACACTTTCTGGCTCAGGTAGAAAAGACCATAAACATCATGCTAGGTTGATTTAATGCCAGCCAGGTTACATCAACCTTGTCAGGCCACGTTTACCTTGATTAAGGCTTAAACATGTATGTCAGTTAACAACAGTTTAATTTAATTCAAGTAGGGTTGCATGGAAACTATTATTGTTTAATCATCTGATAACTTTCTCAATGAACTGCTTAATTATTTGGTCTATGGTCTAAACCACAGAGAACATTAAAATAATCCAAACATCTCAGTTATGTCTTCAAATGCTTTTTGAACTGTCCAAAACCAAGAGATATTCAGTACGGTGAAGGTGAAGGAGAAGCAGCACAGTCCCGACATTTAACCAACTGAACCACTGAAATTCTGGATTTTCATTAAATTTTCCCTTGAAGAATGACTGAAACTATTCATAATTTACACAAAAAAAGGTTGGTGTTGATTGTTGAGGGAATGGCAGCTCTATATACGAATGTCACTGACTGACTGACTGAGTGATGAAGTTCCACCATCATTTGGCTGCTGGCCTTGTGTTGGAGTTTCTTCATTGGTTGTTGCTCTTTCTAAAAGAAGCTTTGCTGCTGGATTTCTCAGATAGTTTTTAGACCCCTAGAGTGGCTTTTTCAAAAAAGCATCTAGCACCAAATCTTGCAATTTTCAGGTCAAACTTTAGCCACCTTCCAGATAAAACAGTCGCCAACATCCGCCTGCTAGCAAACCTCTCTGTGCTGACTGCTTGATACCAAGAAGGTATTTTGTTTATCATTAAGCATCATTAATATAAGAACAGTGTGCAACAACAACAATGAATAAAGGGTTGACACTTTTCCATGTTATTTTTCCACTTACCATAAAACATTACAATAGAGCCCTATTTAGCCCTCAGTAGGGGCCTTTCAGACCCTCAGCCCCCTACTGTATGTTCTGCAAGGGCCACAAACTGGCTCCTAGTTAAACAACAGATGCAGTAGAGCTATTGTAAAACACCCAGGGGTGCTGAAACACCTTGAATAAAAAAGTCCTTGATCTTCTCAGTTAGTGAATAATGAAGGCAGCAACAGCCTCTTTTAAACATGGACATGCTTCTGTGAAGGCCGCTGCGTATCAATCTCAGCTTACTCTAATAAACAGTCATATAAAAAGCCTCTTTTTTCCCCCCTCATACAAATAAGCTAGTCTTTGATGTACTATTACGATGTGCAAATACATTTTTTATGATACAGTAAAAGATAACAGATGTGATGTGTTCAGAAGATGAAGAGAAAAGGCACATACTGAATATTACACATTAGTCTTCACTGAGGAGTATTTCCGACCAGACACTTGTTTTAGTCTGAATATCGATCACACTGCTGGCTGCTGCAGGGACAATGTTCGCTCAGGTTGCAGCACCAGCGTCCAAAAACATCTGGTTTTGTCGCTGCTGGGACACATTCATGGCTCAGCTATTAAATACATCTTACAGGAATGCGGCTGGAAAGAGAAATCCTGCACAGGACAGTGTGGAGGAGCAAAAACCAAAAAAAACATAGTGTTTGGAAAAATTTGGGAGGATCTCTTTTACCTGTCTGAGATCAGGTCCAATGGAACCGCTCCATGTCTAAGTGAGGAACTACATAACATCTTTATTCGTTGTTTCTTGGACTGCCAGACTCTGCGGATCAAAGAAGATGCCAACTAAAATGATGAGCAACTATAAGGAGGAACATTTTCCAACTTTGGGTCTAACTCCTGACTACTTGTAGCCAAAATATATATTGCTTTTGTTTCTTTTCGTATGGACTTATTACGTCATTGCGTTGTGATGACATCATTGCCTAGATACGTTGAAGGGTGTGGTTATCTTCTTTTCTTTTACTTATTCTGTGTGGTGGCGGGAGTTTGAAACAAGGAGAGTAAATTTAGTTGCACAGATATGTTTTGTTGGCCATCACCGTTACCTTATTTATTATTATGAAACACACCTAGTATAGTTTCACCTCTTTTGCAATAAGTGTTTGTTGGCTCTTTTTTGATTTATTGTCACAATAACCACTTTAAACTGACTATGGACTTTTGGATTTTTGGGACGCATCACGAAGACGAGCACTAACTTTCTCAGCGGCTTATGGTTTTGAAAGAGAAAGACGCAACACTACTCAAGGAGCTAAATAATCCTCTAGCTGATGTGCTCATGCTACTTCCAGACTTCTTTCTGTTTTCTCTGTGTTGCATAAACAGTTACAAGGAAAATAGATAGTTTTGCTCTTGTCTATTATGAATCTCAATATCTAACACAGTTTATTGAAAAAGTGTTATGGACTCTTGTGCTGTAGCTGTAACCCCTCTTTTATAGTTAACAGTTTATATTATGACAAGGCAAGGGAGGGTTGAGTTTGTCCAACACCAACACTAAATAAATCTTCCTTTATTTTCAACTTTGCTGCTATCAAAGTTTAGCACAAACAATCCCATTGAATGACTCACTCAATTATTCTGCAGATCAGAGCTACGTGCCTGTTGATATGAATGAGTAAAGTTTAGTATCCATAAGAACTCCTTGGAAAGTTTTTTTTTCATCCAGGGAGCTGATCTTTTCTTTACAATTTTTGAGCATTAGTGTGGATCAGCACTAGAGTTCTCACAAAATGGCTGCACAATGAGCACTCTCCCAAGTTTTCTACGTCTACTCTGTCATTCAAATCCTGCTTCTTTTTTAAACACCGGAGGAGGTAACAATCAGTCTGTCCCTTTCCCTCCACCTCTCCTTGTCTTCTTTTCTGTCCTTCTCTTGACTCTTTGTTTGCCTATCTCTGTCTTCTCTCTCCTTTGTGCTTCACCTTTCACTCCAACTCTCTCTCTCTCTCTCTCTCCCTCCCTTCACTCATCCAGGCTGAAGACCAGGAATAATAGGAGACAGGAAAGAAAACTGCACAGCGGCTGAGTGCGTGGGGGCCAAGAACCCAACCCAGTGGCCTTTTTTTCTCGACTCCATAACCCTCTAATTTTACATTTATTTTAGGATGGGAGTTTATTGAGCTCGAGTCTCAGTGCAATGCCAAAGGCCTGGTACTCGGTCTCACTGTGATACTCACTCTCCTCTCAGCTGCGACTTAAGACAATGAGTTTTACTGGATTTTATGTTGATGTACCAATTGGCAGAGACGTATTTAGTTCATATCAATCACCACAAACACGGTGTATCAACAGCTGAACCTGAGACAGACCATGTCAGGAGACGGAGGTGCCGAAGGAGAGATTGTTTTTGTCTTTATTTGACATTTTTATAGATGCCGTTAAATGCAGAGCTGCGGTGGGTAAAGCCGGCTCTTTTAAAATAACAGTTGGCACCCAGTATGGGGCGATGTATCTATACGCAGACCAGCAAGCTCACCTGGTTTCAGAACCATCCAGGTGTCCATGCAAAAATTATAGTAAATGAAAGTTGCAAAAATGATAGTTAGTGGGATTTGCCTCAGCCCTTAACTGTCACTGGTGAAAAATGGGAGGAGGCATAATGTGAGCTATTATCACTTCACTTTCATATAGAAATATGAAAAGAAACATCACATTGAATAAAACGTCTGCATAATTCACAATGTACTATATCACCTGGGCCTGGTATAATATTCAGCCTCTCAACTACACCATGTACCTCAGCCTTGAAATGTAATATATCCTCACATGTGGTTCTTCAACAATAAGATGCATCATATTTCGCAACTTATCACTTTATGCATCTTATTGTTGAAGAACCACATGTGAGGATATATTACATTTCAAGGCTGAGGTACATGGTTAGTGCTGTTGCTCAAACCTAAGGACGGCAGTGTCAGTTAGTTGCTCCACCACTTTGGTCCAGCCTGAAGTATGACAGCAACTTTTTCATGGATTTATTATAATGAAGATGAATTGATAACTTTGGTGGGTCCCTGCCTTTTCATCAAGTGCCAGCAGCAGATCTGAATTTTGTTTACTTTTGGGGGCAGCTGGACACCTGTAAAACAGATAACTCTATTTTTAACCCAAGTTGTGCTTTGTATTTGATGTCTTTTATCAAATGTTTGCATGCTAACCAACTGTACACCAGCACACCAGCTTTGTCAATCTGAGCAAGTTGCCATTGGACATTAGCAATTATCATCAAAATGCTAACATGAAAATGACACAAGTACCAAGTAGTACGGCCTATAAACATATAAAATATTCAAGCATCAAGTATAGCTCCACATATAGGTGAATCATCCGTCTCTCAATGGGAATTGACACTTTGCATAATATACTGTATGGCTGAAAGATTGTCACAGCTGCCACACTGGGCTTATCTTACCATTGCCCTGCAGCTACTTCCACTGGTCTACACCCTATACATGATAAAATACTAATGCCTACATTAGAAATTATCATTAGTCTACTTTGCTAAAAACACACATCCCTCCAACCCCACCACCACCACCACCTTCCTTAAACTTCCTCCCCAACCCAACATCTGAAAGCTGTTAGTCAGGGTGACACAGGAGGCAAGCATAAATCTTAACTCCTCCTCCTGCAGCAGTAGTTTCTGAACATGTGGCTGGCACCGGGATACCTCATCGTGCATGAAATGTCTTCTCCCGAGGCCTTCACACAGTAGAATCTCAACCACGCATAATGAGAGACAGTAATACCACAACAACTGTCAGATGAGATTTTGTGTAAAGCTGTCACCAATTTAACTGCAACTTCGACTCTCATCCTCTCAGTCTCATCTATTTGCTCTCTCTCTTCCTTCAATGTGTCCATTTATCCACTGCTGTAAAACACAAAAGGGAACAGACAAAAATAGGCGAGCAACAAGATCGGCAGGGATAACTCCCTCTACTGCAAGGAGTCGTACACAAGCTATCGAAAAAGGAAGGCAAGGCATGGCAAAAAGGAAGTTAAAGACTGCTATCAGCATGTGTGATCAGAATATGTTTACTTGACTGAACGACATGGTATTCACAGTGCCTCTGCAGAGACTGGAGAGGGTCTGAAAACATCAACAAAGCCTCAGCATATCTGGGCAAAATGTGAGTGTAAACACTGCTTTTAATACGTGTTGTCATGTCATCAGAGTGTGACGAAGACAAAGATGCTTGCCATTCGTTTTCTTGGACAAAGGGACAGAGAGAAAGCTTTTAACGTGGCAACTTCACTCACATCCTCACCATGAAAAGCGGAGGTGAAAGTAAGGAAGAGGAGAAAGGAGGCGGCTATGTGGCCATTTAAGTGGCTCAAGTCGTATACACTCCCTCTGCTAAACAGTAGGTTAAGAGAAGTCTTCTTCGCCCGTGCTGGATGTTAAGGGGAGGGAGAACAGACCACATTACATTCTTTTGTACTGAGGTCACTTTTTTTCTTCTCAACCATTCTGAAGTACTCAGCAAACTGAGCGAGATCTGCTGCACATGCTCAGAAGAGACATTCGAAGGCGACTCATCTTTCCTCTCGTCAAAACTGACAGGATTTCCCAAGAGGCGTTGCGGGCAAAATAATTAATCAAGAAGCTGATCTGCGTTACGACTACACTGGTCTTTGGAAAACCTAATTACAAACCTCATCCATCCATCATCATTTCAGACTGTTAAGAGAACAAAAGTGCAACATCGCTCAGACTTCTTATAATGATATTTTTGAGGAACTTTACCATTTTTCCTGCTCATGTGGGGTCTGAAAAAACTTGCAGATGCTTTCCTTATGTGTCAGCTGGACAGCTGGTTTGCTAAATGGTGACTAGGCTTTGTTCAAATTGTATTGTGTCTATGGAATCAACCTCTGAAAAGAAGAGAAAGACACCGCTACAGTTCACTACATTCAGTTGGATAATGCTAGCATGTGTTGAATTGTGCTTTGTAAAAATGTCTTTTTGTTGCATTGCTCCTTTAGTTGTCAGACACATATTGAAAATAAAGTTTGCAAAAGTAGATCAGTATGGAGATCTACCAGAATCCAACAACTCCTCAAAATGGTGTAACATCCCTAGTGGTCTAAGCACATCAATTTTAAAAACACAGTTTTTCTCACACAAAATAAACAAACACAGAGTGCCGCTCACCTCCAAATCATTCCTGTGGTTTCCTGCTCGGCCCTGGAGGGAGTCGAGTCCAAGCTAAGAGGCATCTTTTCATCCCTCACTCTGACTGCCATGTCCTGACAGGTGCTGGGAGCTGGGGACCTTGAGCAAACAACATTGGCAGAAAGTGAAGAGAGGCATTTTGCCATTTACCAAGCCTGCCATCAGGTAACACTGATTCACAGCCTTGTAAAATGATGAGACATGTTCCCATTAGAAATACTGACATGCTGGGTTTGGTGAATATTCAGAAAATAATGTAGTAGCCTAATCTTTATTTAATAACATGCACTCTAGACAGAGACATTTTTTTCTCTAACCAATGTTTCCTTTATTGTATGAAACAAGTTGAGCAATTTTAGCAGCACAACACAACAACTTACATTCACATCACATATGGTACACAGATGGATATTACAGTCAGACAGGGACAAAGTGCGGAAGCAGAGAGCTAAAATAAGAGGATATGTTTTTTTTTTTTGATTTGTAGGAGACTGAAGTTGAAGCTTACTTTAGTTAAATATATGAATCTGGTCCTCCACATTTTAAACTTTACACAATGGGCCAATGCAATAATTAGCATGAATAGACAAGACATAGGCTACTAGACATTAAGAAGTACATCTATTCATTCACTAAGAGATAGATGACATAATGAATTTCATCTGTGGAATAGAAGATAAATAAACATGGTCAAGGAAGCTGGCGAACGCTCGTAATTTTCTGGCCTAATTTATCATTTCTGCAGTGTTTTTGTTTTATTTTGTAACGTCAGCACTGTGAGTTTTTGCTCATTGTCACGAATATTTACCTGAGGACGATAAACCAAAGTTTCCATCGCGGGAACACAAGAAAGCTACAGTTGTGTGTTTGGTTGAAGTTCAGCACAAAGACAGAAGGAGAGCAGGAGAACGGACGCCATGTTTTACGTCGCTAGGTAGCTGGGTTGCGGTTGCTACTAGCTATGGTTGCTAGGCTTGTTAGGAGGTTGCTAGGTTGCGCTCTGTGGAATCGCTAACTCACCTGTTAGCTTCGGCATGACGACTGAACCTCAGAAATGCTTCCCGCAGTCGGGCCCAGCTGTTGTTTGGTCATTAAAGAAACCAAATTACTAATTTCTTTATATGATAACTCTGGAGGATACAAGAAGAAGTTGTCGCCATGTTTTGGCTAACTGCTGCACGAAGCTAGACTAAAGGAATCAGGAGCTAATAATAAACGCATGTAAGTAAACTGTTTAGCTCCTGCCTGTAAGAGTGAACAGTGACAAACATCTGGTTGTTGTTTAGTCCCTGACCTTCAGTTTTATGTCTTTGCACAGATTTAACCCGTACAAACATAACGTTACATGGGGGTACATAATTATAAATATCATAAAAATAACGTGCAGAAATGGGGAAAAAAGAGACTTCTATACATGCAGGGCTGCTGAAATTAAACAAAATTTAATATAATAAATCAGTATTTTCAAAAGACTTGAAATTAAGGTAAAAAATTTTAAAGGCCTTTTTCTAAGTATAGTGTGGCCAGCAATCATGCCAAATTTACAAAAAAATGCCATCTGTATACAAGAGCACATTAGCTGTTTAAAAGTTGAAAGACATCAGATAATATGATATAAATGCTATAAAGTTTTGATCTTGACTTATGCATTAAAGTAAAGTATTTCATGAATTGGGTGCACAGTTTGTCTAAGTATTTGTAGTATGTGAATAAGCACCTGCATGTGATAAATGCCTTTTTTATGTTCTCTTGTGTAGGAGCTGAATGTGATCCGTAACAGGAAGGATGGCTGGAGTTTATGGATGACTGAGGTCAGTATCATTCTTTCTCTGTTTTTTCTGTAGTCATACAAAAGAACAGATATCCAGACCTTGGACAGCATTGTCGCCAGGTAGACTAATGCTTTTGACTTCTGCCTCTCTGTATTGGGGAAAGTTACTAAGGGAAAATCCTGCCAAGACTGTGATAACATGCCAGCTTGTACTTTATTGTAAAAACCTGGGACAGAAAGTACAGGCCGGTCATTTCCTTATCATATAATCCGAGGCATTAACAGGTTGTATTCATATTTATCCACTTACTCCACAATGATAGATATCCACTATTCACTTGGAGGTATCATTCACTACAGATGGACAGTGCTTTCAGCAACAGTTCACAGACATAAAAATGTATAAGTCAAGAATATTCAAATAGTTTTCAGTAATTAGGCATCCATATTGTTAACATATTTGCCCAGAATGTCATTCTCTGAGCAGTGTAAAAACTAGGACGTTGTTAGTTTTCGTTGCAGTGGCTGAGGGGAGAGTATGAGTCATCCGACAGATGGGAATTTTTTCCCCACATAGTTACAGGCTTCCCTATTTCCATTTGCAGCCTCCCTTAGTTTGAGGTTACCTGCTCTCTGTTCTGCTCCTTTCTCTATTCGTTGAGCTAAAGAAATTACGGAGCTTAAATATAGACAGCCTCCCCCTCGATCACTTTAAATCCTCCAATTCATTTAAACTTTTTTTCCCCTCTCCTCACTTCTCTTTGTTTGTCTCTCTCACTCTGTCTTTCTCTTCCTGCCCTCTCACACTCAACTGCACCTCCTACTTTCCCCACCGTTTTCCTCACATGTGAGCATCTCTGTAGGCCACAGTATTTATGAGTTCTCTTGCGGAGGGGCGGCAGGGCAGCTGGAGTAACGACATTTCCAGACGGGATTTCTGAGCTCATTCCCCCCTTCCTGATCATTCCTTGCAAGCTCACATTGACAGAAATTGAGCTTCCCAGAGACTGTTTATAAAGAAGAAAAATTAGTAATGGTACAAAGAAGAAATCAAGGTGGTCAGCATGCAAAATACAGTTAATATTGTAAAGATTATTGCAAAAGCAGTTCAGAATTATAAACTTTAGAAAGTGGATGATTCTAAGAATTTAGTCTTTGTTACACATTTGATTTGCTGTGCAGATAATGTAAAGGAGCAAAAGGAGAAAACTAGGGATAAAAGGACAAGACAGAGCTGTTAAAGCACTGACTCACTTTCCCAGATGTTGGGAAACACTGGTGTCAAATCATCCTGAGGAGACTGCGGGTCAACTGGAAACTACGTTCAGAGACGAATGAAAAGATGAAAATTTAAACACCAAATCCTCATTTTAGTGAAGTTTCCTTCCAGTATAGGCATGAAATCTTATAACAACACAAACGTCTAATGTTTTAAAACTAATTTTGAAAAGTTACTTTTGAAGAGATGATTCAGAATAACTGTAGACACATGTGTCCTGTTGGAGACACACATACACACACACACACAGATGAAAATGTGTGTCACTTTTTCCTTTTTGTGCGTGTGTGTGTCTCCCATCCAGAATAGAATATTCCATCCCAACATCATTGTTTTAACCCTGCCTGCGTTGCAACAGGCCCTCCCTCAGTTTGAGAAGGAAATACGACACCCACATGCACAGCGGGGGCTCTCTGGTTTTTGTCTTGTGGCCTCTGACGTTGCGCTAACATGTAAATAATCAACATAAACATTGTTGAATGAGGGTGTACTTTGGTGGGTTTCCACTGATTGTTTACTGCTGTCTAGGGATAAGTAGTTTGGTCTGGAGCTTGTGCACGTCGTCTGCGGATATAGTCTCACAACCGTCCCTATTTTAAATGGTGCAGTCCACCCTTCAGATATTCTCTAGTGTCCACAGTGTGATCCGTCTCTCTCTCTTTCTGCCTTCCCTGTTTTCAGTGGTGCCACGCTCACCAGCAGCCGTGCACATTATCTGAAGTCAGGGAAGGATCCAGTCATATTTTCCATCCACTCTCTGTGTCTGACTGGGTGTCTGCGCTGGTGGTGGAGTGGAGGGATGGGAGAAAGGAGAGCAGGCAGGGCAGGGAGAGAAAGAGGGGAGGGATGGAGAGCTGAAGTCTGGATGGGGGCTGGGAAAGTGTAGGAAGCCAAAAGCACAGACAAGAAGAAAACCAGACCAAGGAATGGGAGGGAAAAAAGGCCCTTTGCTGAAATTTGTGTTCTCGGAGAGTGGCGGAGCCAACAGATAACAGTGTAGCACGGCCAACATCAAAACTTGAAAAACATATGCCACGTGGGTCTAAAGAGGAAACCCTAATCTGACCTTTTTAAAGTCTGGCATAGAGCTGCCAAATGGATATTCAGACCAATGAAGGATGTGGTACCATGATGGTGGCTATTAGTTCCTAGGTTATGGTTCCCCCACCATTTTCTCTCACGCCCCAAAAGGGAGGTGATGTGTCATGATGGGTGGAGCTCAAGGGAGATGGAGTTTGTTAGGCAGCTGAGCTCTTGTTTCAAAAAAACAGCACAACATTTTTTTTTTTTAAATAATCCAGCATCTACTTATCCTTAGTTTCTATCTAAGAAGGGGACACAGACATATTGAGTTGATGCGAATTTTGAATATAAGCTCACTCATCTCTCTAGTTAGAAAAGATGAGATGTTTAATTTAGCTAAGCATAAAGACCAGAAACCAGCTTGTCTGGCTCTGCTCTGCTGAGGCTAACAATATCTGCCAACTTGGAATCACTTGTTACTGGTCAAGAAATCGTGCCCCTAACTAAGTATCTTTTGTGAAAGATATAATAATCAAAGCTAAGCAAAGCTTTGTGTCTTCATATTTAACACACACACACACACACACACACACACACACACACACACACACACACACACTGCAGTTGCATCAATCTTCTTGTCTAACTTGTGCGGAAAAGGTGTTTTCTCTCTCTGCTGTCATGATGAGTGAGTTCAAAACTTGTGGGCTTTAGGCAGACATTGTCTTTACATTGGCACCCACCCCTAAAATATATATTTTTCAGACTGCTGTGTACAGTAACATAAATATGTCATCTATAGAGTATCATGCAGTTGCATTCCTACTTTGCAAGTGCAGAAAATGTAAAATAAGTACTGTAGTGGTGAGAGTGATGCACTCTCCCCAGCCTGGAGACTGAAAAGACAAAAGTTAAGATGATTACAGCTCTACTTGAAGCAACAGTCAGAAGTGGGCTCTAGCATTCAGCCTGTAATTGAGCATTTACCCATAACGCCGCGTGGAAGTCCCACTTTTCTTTTTCTTTTTTTTCTTTCCTCCTGATGCTACTGCTTTGAATGAACTTGAAGCGTCTGGGCCAGAGCTGGAAGGTTTATTTTCATGGAGGCGACTGCTGTAGTCACACTAGTCATTTGCCCGTCTGTACACGTACACGGCAGACTCTTAGCGGTCCCGACTGTGAGTGAGTGAGAATTTCTGCTGGAGACCAGAGGTTAACAAAGGAGTTGTTGACTCATATCAGATTTTACTTAATGAGCTGTAGTAACGTGCTGGCTGAATCATTAACCTCATTCAAACATCTGCGTGGTAACAATAACATATGTAATGTATTGCCCCACTATCCTTAAAAAATATCCACATTGTTTACATCTTGTATGAGGTGTCATGATGTTAAGTCATGCATGTAATTAGTTGTACTTGCTATTTATAGTAGTCTGCTACTTTATGTCTCCTGTTAGTTGTTGTTTAGTAATTTTGTCATAAAGTCAATTGGAAACACTTAGACACAGTCTTTTAATGGTATTAAATGTTTATTGTGTGAATTCTCTGAACATATCAGGCCATTGCTGCTCATTCACACAACAGATGTATTGAAACAAAGAGCACATGCTCAAACTCAAAGAGATCAAACCACTGAGGCCTACAATTCAAATACCGATTGTAATTATATTTATCAAGAATGACATCTTAGGAAAAAAAGAAAAAAGTTTATTCTCTGCCCACCTAGATGAGCTTTTTGTTGCTCTCTTTATGTGTTGTTTTGCAGCCTACATACTTTTTAAACATTTCCTTAGTGGTTGAACTCATCTGGATGGAGCTGAAGGTTTTTATGCATCAAAACAAATTATGATGATTGTGATCATTCACTTAATGAGTAATCATTGAAAACAGTCAGCTTGAAGGAAGAAAGTTGTGTAAAAAAAAAAAAAAAAAAAGGTTGTAGCAGTGGAGGCATCTTTTTCCCACAACCTGTCACAGCTTGGCCTCATGTACATGCACATGTGCCAGTGACAAACATTAGATTTCCTCCCTATTAGTAGGCTAATAAGTTTTATTTGAAAACAGGGACAGTGCACATTAATAACATCACTGTAAATGCGCTAAAGAGGCTATTTTTCATCTGTAGTCCCCAGACGGATGTTAAAAAGTCACCCTAAAAACAGAATATGAATATGAGCCGGCAAAGATTAGTGGCTCTAATTCATTCATGTTTATAGTCCTTCTGTTATTATTTCTAGTGATTATCTGGCAATGAGGAGATTTGGAGGTTGTGTTTGATTCTCTAGTCTTGGCGGGAGAAACAGCAATTTCGCTGCTGAAATCTGAATTATAGCTTATCCACCTGTTAAAAAACCATGTAGCTTCAAGCACATTGAACAAATATTTGAATGCAGCTTAAAAAATCTCATTTTAGCACTTCCACCTATTTAATTTTATTACACAGTTATAGTTTGGCTGCTCTGGATTCAACTGAGGGTTTTTCTGCATCAAAATTTAAGTGCCTGAAATTCATTTTCATCATGATTATTTACTGAATGAGCACATATCATTTTGGAAAAAGTGTGAAGGCACACAGCATTATAAGTTAGGTGGTATACTTGATAACAGCCATTTAAACTCTAAGGATACACTGAACAGTGGCTGATTTTATTTGAGATACTGTACAATTTTCCTCATCATACCCTGTTATTTGTCTGCAGCAGGTGGGCCTACCATGGGCTTTTACCTAAACAAAGCATGAAATGTCTGCGTTAAAACCCATCATTGAAAATAATTAACAAAACATGATAATGACCAGGGACAAAGATTTAACGGTAAGTAATTGTGGCCTTATCACCAAATTTCTAGTCAGACAGAAAGTCAAAGGAGACACTATAGTTACAAAAGCAAAAATAAAAATAAAAAAGATAAATAAAAAAATAAAAATGCCCAGGGCACCTTAAATAGGGGTGGAGGAAAATGGGCCCTCAGGCACTATATGATAGAAACAAGTGAGAGAGAGAGAGAAGCTGAGAGGGTTTTGGCTTTGTGAGTGTGGAGCAGTGAGTCTTACAAGTAGGAACACGTGGACACGGCCAGGCAGATGCTACGTGTTGCTGGCTGCAGCTCAGAGGCTTGCAGCGGGAATGCACAGTTTAGACCATTTCAGTCGCTTTATGAGCTCTGCCTGTCTTACTGCTGCATGCTCAGTTAACATGCTCAGGCACTGGTTTTAATGTGCCTATAGGCCCAATGTATATAGCCCTATTACCATCAGTGCAGGATATTTTTCTAATGAGAGCCGCAGGAGATGACCGACCACTCCTGAGAACCTGCAACTCCTCCACTATCAAAAAGCTACAAGTCACCGTTCAAAAAAAAAAAAAAGCTCCTCCCGTGGAGGCCTGTTAGGCTTAGATGCGGAAAACAGTTGCACTTTTCTAATTTAGAGGCAAAAAGGCATGAAAAAGCTGCAGCAGCGGCGGTGGAGGCACCTTTTTCCCACAACCTGTTACATCTTGGGCCCTCGTACCTGTACACGCTGCCAACGACAAACATGGAATTTCCTCCCCCGAGTCGGCAGAGCTTTGGTGGCTCTAATTCAATTATTTTTTTGCTCTCCTGTTATTATGCAAAGGTTGTATGACAAGGATGGATTTTGAGCAAACTCAGGAAAAAAAAATCTACTCTGGAGATTGTCTCTGATCCTCTTGGCGGGAGAACCCGACACCTGATTTCTCCGTTAAATATCTTATCCACCTGTGAGGAAACCATGTAGCTTTCAAGCGCAGTGATGGGAATTTTAAATGCAGCTGAAAACGCCATAAACTCATTCTGAGCTCTTCCACGCAAACCGCCAGCCTGAACTCTGAGAGACTGGCCACAGAAATATATATTATAGATTGCAGCAACTTCAGTCCAAGGCAAACACCAGAAAATTACCGGTTCTATTTAAACACTGTCCTGTGAGCTTCAGCTTCATTTCACTCACTGGAAAAACACTGCAAATATGAAAGTTACTGCCTAAAGTGATGCCATTTTTTCATCTATTGATAATTTCTAACTGCATTTTAACCCTTTATGGCAGAATAAGAGTAACACCAAACGTCATGTTTAGCTAAAGTCACGCAGAGACAGCACACAGGCACAGGTCTTATCACATGGGTTTCCTCTCAGACAGACAGCAGCACCCCACGAAACAGGACTTCCCTATTTACATTTCATTGAAAAACACACTGAAACCTGTGATATTCTCTAACTTTAACAATCTTCCCCTCATCCCACTCACTCTTAACTAAAAAAAAGTCACTGAAATGGGTGTGTCTTGTCTTGAAGCTTCCCCATTGTGCAGTTGTGGCAGTTGCAGTCATATGCATGTGCCTGCAAACAATCCTTTAAAATTAAGTAAAGTTAATGTTTCATGGGGATTTACAGGAGAAGAGAAGCTTGTGTACACGGATACGTACATACATATACATATATAAGCCTCTCTCGGGCATGGACGTTGCACAAAAGCATGACATAAACTGGACTACAACACTTAACTGAGAGTGAGGAGACAGAAGAAGCTGCTGAAGTAGAGACTGACAGCTGTCTGTGTGGCAGGTGTTTGTGCAGACACCTCCTGCTTTCATTAGACAAAGAACAGATGCTTTTTTGTAAAAAATAAACTGCTGTTAATTTCCCCTGCAGATGAAGCATTACATCATAAAAGAAAGTGGCACAAGCAGCTCCGGCGCTTTAGATGACCTCTGCACTGGCTCTGTGTACGTGGATGACCAAACCTCTGCAGAGCATTCGTGGATTATAAACATACACCAGAGTGAGCTGTTTTGGGATGCTGCTGTGTGCAGCCAGGGAGGACTGGACCCAAATGAGCAGACTTCACACCAACAGGCAGTTGAAACAAAAAGGTAACGCAGATGAAACACATTGGGTATTCACAAGCACGGCACACGCAGGAAGACAGGACGCTAAACTTCAAAATAAAACAGGAAACAGGCACACAACAGGGAACAAACCATGAGCCATGTGACCATGACACAGTGATAATCTGGCAAAATGTTATTTTTTTTCTATTTTCTTGCAAATAGTTATATTTGATTTCAGTTTAGGGATATTGTAAAATATCCATCACAGGAAAGTAGGTATGGGATGTTTTGCACTTGCATACGATACAATACTATGTTTAATGATTTGATTATTTCCACCAGTAAGTCGGCAGTAAAACGAGCTCTAATGTGCGTGTTTAATGTCCAAATCTATCAACTACAGGAGACAGGAACGCTTCACTGTATTTGAACGTCACCAGAGAACCAGCACAGTAACTCAAAGGTCGAACTAGGCCACTCTGTATAGTTGTCGAAGCTGCAACGTGTCCACAGTTCAACCAGACTGCTTTGTGGATCTGCCAGGTTTTCTTCTCCCTCCCTCCCTCCCTCCCTGTCTCTAACATCATGGGATGGCCATGCCTCTTTTGGAAAGGTGGACTCTAACACAGGGCCTTGTACATGTTTTTAAAATTTTTTGATTTTTTTTTTCACTCTGTGTGCTTTGGGAAAACTATTTAATATGAACTTCTAGACAGAGAAGAGTGTATCATTACTGTTATTGGCACAATTTAATCATTAGAAAGAGATGAAAGAGGATGATGGGGGAATAGCGCAGTAATAAGTTGGAATGTAAAAAGTGAAATCTGAACACGTTACATTATGTTTAATGTGGTTTAATGTGTTTAAGGTGCTTGTGTCTGTACATTCAGTGAGCTGTCATGAAACTGCAGTGGCTTGTAGGGGCTTGATACTCACAGGGTGTGTAGGCCCAGAGTCAGAGAGGAGTTTTCACACCTATAATAACACTTACAGGTTTCCCCCCTCATACATGAAAGATGGAAAGTGTTTATTATCTGTTTTACAGAAAATGATTCAATCTTCAAACACTGCATGCGCTGCAGAAGCTCATGGCCACGTCTGTCTGGTTTGCTGCCTGTGCGTAAAATGCGCACACGTTCGTTTTAACGCATCATCATCCTTATTCTTCCCTTTCCTCCTTTAATAAAAGAAACTATCACGTCCAAGCGAACATGTATAATACATCTTGTCCCTGCAGAACCGAAAACAAGCCATGTTTTTTTTGTAAAGACAAGAGAAAGAAAGTTATATCATCCAGTGTCCGAACGATCAGAGATCAGCTCAGCGACAGAGACTGGAGTCAGAAGCCGAGAAGACACAAAAACACCCCAAGAAAAGCGTCAAAGAAGAAAATCCACACTGAACAAGAGGGTGAGAAAAACGCGTCTGAACGGTGGAAAGCCGGCGCGTAAATGATCAAGTGCCCTCATCATCCACGTTTGAGCTGAAACGTGAACTTGTTTGACATGTTTTAAGACGGCCCCCTCTCTCTGATGAAGGAGGGACTCTGCGCCTCGAACATGTACAAGTTATCTGCTGGGCACGGGACCTCCCCAAAACTTTTTGGCATATAAAAGCCAAGCTAACTCATTTGTTTAGGCAGTAGGGAGTTTCTGCTAGGGTCTGGATTGGAGTTACACACAGACCGGACCCTACCCTGTATGAGTGGTGTCTGAGGAGAAAAAGGATTCCCCCCCTTTCCGCAAAGAATCTACATGTCTAATATTTAGACATGTTCAGCTTTGTGGATATCCGGTTAGCGCTTTTGCTCAGCGCAACGGTGCTTTTGGCGAGAGGTCAAGGCGAGGATGATAGTAAGTATCACTTTCAAACATTGATTTGAGTTGTTTCTTTTTGGGACCTCGGGATGTGGATAGTCTGCAAGGATGCTGAGCAGTTTTTTTTTGTTGCTGGAAGTGATCGTCCTCTGCGGGATACCCGACTCCATAGATGGGGAAGGTTGTTACACATGCAGTGAGGCGTTTTGGTGGAAAACTGGAAGCAAATAGGAATTTCTAGGCTTGGACTCGTTTTTTTCTGTGTTGTTTGATGCTCTCAGTTCTGGCGTGCAGATACACGCTCAGTGCGCGTCCTGCTGCTGCGGGAGCGCAGAGCTGAGGGGAGCAGCTGCGCTCTCTCTTGATGCCCATTGAGGACAGAAGGGACATTGGGTTCAAAAAGAGGGGAGTTGAAGCAGAGCACAAGCACTGATCAATTTGAGAAAAATCGAGTGCATTCGATTAATTTCAGTTATGTTTATATGAGAAAGCAGCTTCTCATCCTTTTTAGAAAGGTTGTGTGTCAAAAACCTGTCCCCAAACCTGTAGACTCCTCCACACTTTTGTCAACAATTTGACCGTAAACGCAACAATAATGCGAAAAACAAAAGTAAAACTTGACAATGGAGATGCTTTCAGGCGTTAAAAGATCAATCATTTCGCAATAAACCCTTCAGAGTGCACCAAACTGAATAAACTTTTTTTCCCCCTCTTTGTGCAAAACTGGACTGGTTTTGCTGAAAAGAAAAAGGGGGCAATGGAAAAATTACTTCAGCCTGACGTCGCCAGTGAAATAGTCTAGACACTAATTAATCACCATGCAGGGAAGGGTGCGGAAGAGCGGGTTCTGTGGGTTAACAGCGCCGCTCTGTGGCAAGTACCAGAACTGTGCATCCATCCATCTTTAAAAACCTGGGTCCTCCCACCTAATGGCCCAACCACACTTCCACCAGCTTGGAAAGTGATTAGGCCCAGTGTGATTTTCCACTCACTGCCTTTGAGGGGAAAATCTGAAACTTACAGCTGAGCAGGAATGTTGGACAGCAAATCTGTGGAGCCTTTTATCTGTTACACACCGAGTCCTGAATTGTGACATTACACAGGCCCAGATCACTTCCAGCTTCTGTAGTAAATCACTGCTGATGTATTGTATCAGAGGCTCTGTCCTGCACACACAACCAGTCACTAAACACATGATTTTTTATGAAGATTTGTCATATTAACAGCCTGTTTCCATGACTGTGGTGCTTCCATGATGAAGCCCCAGTGTGGCTTAGATGACAGTAATTAAAGGACAGAGTGGTCAAAGGCTGAGGAGGCTAAAGGAAAAAAGAAAACTATAACCCACAGGGTTTGACCTACAAGCTAGAGATCACAACTAACTGATGCTTGAGGCTGCAAGAAATTGATAGGTGACTATTTTACTGAATTTTTACGTCTGTGTCACATTGATGTCAGATCCAAGCTGCTCTTCCTCCTTCTGTTTTCATGATTAAGCTGTTTTGCAAGCGAGTACGTTGTCTGGTCTAGGTCTACGGTGCACATCTGGCTCCCATATAATGCACACATGTGAAGGTGTAGCCTGAGGAGAAACCTAAACATAACCCACACAGGTCCAACGTATAACAATGTATTTACTAGACAAACGTCTAGCCTAGATGTCCACAACTTTATTTTTGTACATTTACCCATTTGCTGTTACCAAACTCACCTTGGGTTTCTGCTCTCAGGCACATTCGGCAGCTGCACATTAGACGGACAGTTGTACAATGACAAGGACGTATGGAAACCAGAGCCCTGCCAGATCTGCGTCTGCGACAGTGGAACCGTCATGTGCGACGAGGTGATCTGTGAGGACACATCCGACTGCGCCGATCCCATCATTCCCGACGGAGAGTGCTGCCCTATCTGCCCCGATGGTATTCCACCTTCATCCACCTTCATCTCCCCTCAGCATTTCTGTGGTTAATTAGCTTTCTGGCGCCACCTAGTGCCTCCCACCTCACCTCTGACGTGGCTCTCTGGCCACAAGTGGACTCGAGGCCCTAAGCCTGCCTGCCTGCTTGCTGGAGGATTTTCAGTCGCTTTTTTTTGGATTTACCTTCCATTTAATTCAGTTTCAGTATGCGTTCTTTTAACGATGGATTATACCCGCTCTTTGGTGAAGTCTGGGCAGTGATTTTTTAAATTTCTCAACATGCCTGCTGCCTGTGCAGTGACACTGCTGGGTGCAGCAGTGGTTACACATGTACACTGTCTCCCAAAGCAACCCTTATGTCTTTTTTATTTCCCACCTGTTCTGTTGCAGAAGGGATTTAGTGTCATGATTCATGCCTGATTCACAATCATAATTAAACATTGTATTTCATGCTCCAGTCAACACTGCATTCAGTCCAGACCTGCTGTATATTACCTGTAGCATTATTATGTCCAAAGCCCCAAATTATGGATGTGTGTCAGTAAATATCCCAAGAGGTTTTGACAATGTCTTTTTCTCTATTGGTTCTGTAGGACCCGCTGGACCAGAGGTACTTTTGCCCTTTTTAACTTTTTTTAAAACTGATATTGAAAATGATGTGTCTCTAGAGTGTGAGGCCTGAACTTAATCACGCTCTCTCTCTCCGGAGATGCTGGCATGGCCTAGTTTAGTTTGTCACTCTTTACAGCCTGGATGAAACACAGCAGCGTAGCCTAACTTGCTCTCTCTGTCTCTCATAGCCGGTCGAGGAAGGAGATCCTGGCCCCGCTGGAGACCCGGTACGTTCCAGTTTACATTAACTATATTCAAGTAACCCTTTTTGACATTAGATGCATTTTTTTTTTATAAAGATTGTATTTATTTACATTATGGATTAATCAACTGTTGCTGACAAGAATAATGTGTAAGCAGCTGACAAGTTAAATGCATTAGTTCCAACAATGAGACATTTTGTGGTTTTCATAAGAAATTACATTGGCAGTAACATTAAAACAGTAAAACATGTCGTAAATCATTCATTGCATTGCATTTGTTTAGTTTGTTAATTCTCATTAGATTTTTAGAGGATAGTTTTTACTTTGTGAAATATTTAACTACTGACTAAAATGTAAAAATGCACACAGCACCTCTGAGTAACTCCCTATGCAGATGAAGCTGCTGTGACATAACTGTTGTTGATGATGATGATGACCTCTGATAAATAGGTCACAAGGTCAACAGGTCATTAAAAGTTCAAAGGTCAGATTACATAAATTTGCTTTTGAATGACGACACACAATACCGATTGGAAAACAGAAACCCGATTTCAACTGTTTTGCAAAGTTTATGGTTCTAATAAACACTTTTAATGGTCATGTTGAAACATAAACACATAATATCATTGTACACACATTTCACATTAAAGCAGTTTCTACAGTTTATAGTTTTGTTAATTTATCTAGAAGTTTCAGGTTTTGCAATGACTTACAACTCCTCCTTGAAGGCGAATTAAAAATGAGTTACACAACTAAAGTGATTAGAATGATTAAACCCTTTTTTAATTTATTTCTCTACAGGGTTACCCAGGTCTGCCTGGCAATGATGGAATCCCCGGACAGCCTGGCCTCCCTGGTCCACCTGGCCCCCCTGGCCCCCCTGGCCTTGGCGGAGTAAGTACCACAAAATCAGAACACCTACAACGTCTGAGATGTAGTGATGTTTATGTCAGATTAAATACCTCCTATAAACTCACGCTAGTACATGTTAGATTTGATATAACCCATACAGAGCAGTCCCATATTCCTGCAATTCAGCATCGATTCAGTCTGTTAGTATTGATTTTTCACAGACAAGAAAAGGCAGGATGAGTCCTTATTTCAGCACTGGGAGTATAGACAGCTCCCAGTTTTCTCAGGTTTATGTTGAGGAAAAATCCTCACCAGTTTATTTAGTCAGCAAACAAATGCACATGAGAAAGTTTGACTTTAATATGTGTAATTCTGACCAAATAAAAAAGTTTTACTCTTGGATGATGGAAGTTGAGTAATGGTTCTGTGCTGCAGTGACTCAGAAACAGCTCTCTGAATTGTTGCTTCTTAAAACTCAGTGACTAAATTCTTTATCTTCTCTCCTTACAGAACTTCTCTCCTCAAATGAGCTACTCCGACCCATCCAAATCCTCTGGCCCACCCCAACCTGGCCCCATGGTATGAGGGGCTTTCTTTTCTCTCAGTTTATCTTTGTTGCTAAATATTTAGCGTAATCTTATGCAGCAAGATGTCAAAGTTTTGTGACACTGTCAATAGTAAACATTTGAAATCCAGGCTAATGGTGACTCATGTTTGGTATTCACCTGTGTGGGTGTGCAACCACATGTAAATTCAGTTTAATGTTCCACAATCTAAAGGCTTTTTTCGTGGCTTTATCAACAGGGTCCTATGGGTCCTCGTGGTCCTCCTGGACCCGCTGGCTCCTCTGTAAGTATCCCCTCATAAGTTATTATTAAACATAACAGTTCAGTGACTCATCTTGACACTGTAGTAAAAAATTGCAAAAAAAAAAAAAAAAAAGATGTTGTATTGATCTATTTTTCTTGTTGTCTTGTTTTAGGGTCCTCAGGGATTCACTGGACCCCCTGGAGAGCCTGGTGAGCCCGGTGCATCTGTGAGTATCCAAATCTTAATAGTGAATGTTTATCTTGGTTTGTCTGTGATGAAACTAATAGGTTTGGCAAAATAAAAAAAAAAATAAAAAAACAGTTAAAGCAATACTTACCTTTCTGGAACTTTTGCACATTTCTTTGTCTAAGTTAAAATGCTATTAATAATCTGATGATACATTAAAATGTAAGAGAAACCCAACAGGGTTAAAAACTCATCATTTTTTCATTCTCATATTATTCTGAGAAAAGTCTGACCAATAATATTATTCGGTCCGATTAATAATATTTGACGAACGACCGAACCTACTTAATATGTAATCACTTTGTGCACCCCTCTCCTCCTCTCCCCCCTCCCGACCAGGAAGAACGCTTATTGACAGAGCAGTAGCAGGAGGACATGAGCAGAGGAGACTAGAGTCACAACACACTAGAAAGAAGGTTTTTGGAAATAAATAGTTTTTTAAAAGACCAATAACTGCAGCCGCAGCTGGTCGCGGAGTTTCATGTCTGATATTGTAACGTTGATAGTGAGCAGCCCCGAGTGATACGTAAACACAAGTCACATCATGTGTATAAAAGATCCAGTGCTAACGGCTAGGGGGCTAGGCTACTGTTAGCTCCCTTAGCTCTGTGAGTTCTCAGCGGTCCGGACCCGGTTGAACTCCGGACCGGCGCGGCTCGACTCGGCTCGGTCTGGATTTATTTTCGCCCTGAACCAGCGCATCAGGTGGCGCTGGTCCGGCCGCCAGCCCGGCTCGTTGAGAACTGTAATCTGTAACAATCACTTCCCCTGTGTCTCCAGTAGCAGTAGGCTAACAACAGTTTATTATAAAACTCATCAGTCATCATCACTGAGTCCGTTTATACGGTTTAAAACTCCGGTGTTGTGTTTGTTTGTGTTGTTCCCGTTTCACTCGCGTTCCTGTTCTGTTTACCGTTGCCATGCCAACGCATGCAGCAGGGAGGGAGGGGGCTCGTGGAGATGCTGCAGGAGGGAGAGGTGGGTGGGACTTGTGAGGGAGGTGGAGCTGTTGATTTTCAAATGTTTGTGCTGTGCTGAGTGAAATGCCAGATCGGTAAGTATTGCTTTAACAAGGCACAACACTGTGCCCAGCTTTCACATCTCATTGGGAAACCACTTAAATCTGCATGATTGTTCTTCTTGTTTAGATCCAAAATATATTTTGCCATTACGCATGTTACTTCCTGTTGTCATCACAGACCCTCTGACATCACATACAGATAGGTCAGGATTGCTTTGGTGCTGATCCACTTAATTTTTTTTTATGTTTTTAGGGTCCCATGGGTCCTCGTGGTCCTTCTGGCCCCCTTGGAAAGAACGGAGATGATGTGAGTGACTTATTGATTATTTGATTCCTAATTGATCCTTGTTTATGAGGCATGTCATGATTGTTCATAACCGACAGAAAGACACAGCTACAACTGATCTTTACCACTTGATCAATGATTATATTTTCTTCTGGTGTCATTTAATGTATGAAAGAAGGATACATACTTCCTGACCCTCATCTCTTACTAACCTCCCCTCTTGTCTTCTTCAACAGGGTGAGCCCGGCAAACCTGGACGCCCTGGTGAGCGTGGAGCTGCCGGCCCTCAGGTAAGTGATTTCCACCGAGGGCAAAAGCTGGGTCTCAAAACTCATGCTCTCTGTCTTTACTGCCTGTTTGCAGAAAAAACTTCGTATTGAAAGTTGATACAGGAAAGTTGTGATGCAAAATCAGTTAATAACACATCCCTTGTTTTCCTCCCGCAGGGTGCTCGTGGATTCCCAGGAACCCCCGGACTCCCCGGAATCAAGGGACACAGAGTAAGTTTGGAGAGGAGCAATCAATACGAAAAAATAACATTTTCAGCTGCTGCCCAGTGGTGACTGGTCTTATTTATGATGCTTATTGATTCTGTCCACAGGGTTTCAGCGGTCTGGATGGAGCTAAGGGAGACGGCGGACCCGCTGGCCCCAAGGTGAGATAGCAGGATGTGCTCCTGTCTCCAAAGCAAGAATCTCATCGTATATCGCGCCAATATTTTAGCTTACAATCTCTATCTTCCTTCTGTATCCGTCAACAGGGAGAGGCTGGTGCCTCTGGTGAGAATGGTGTCCCCGGTGCCATGGTATGTTTTGTTTCATCTCAATTTGTAATACTTGCTTTGCAATACTATAAGTCGTCGTATTCCAGTTGTCTAATAAAGTTTTTTTTTCATTGTCTTCCCTAGGGTGCTCGTGGTCTCCCTGGTGAGAGAGGCCGCCCTGGACCTCCTGGCCCCGCTGTAAGTGATCTTATCCATTAACTGAAACACCTGCTTACTAGTTAAATAAAACAATAGACAGACTGGAGCATCTTCCTGTCTGTCTACTGTATACAGTAGTAGTCACAGGTTTGCTAAGGTTTGACTGGAGTTCATATTGTGAGTCATATGTTAATTCATTTTTTTCATATATGACTTTGATTGAATCTCCTCTCTCCTTCTCTGCAGGGTGCTCGTGGTAACGATGGCAACACTGGTGCAGCTGGACCTCCCGTAAGTATTTTATCTAGTTCTCCTCATTGTCAATCAGAGCACCTTCTTAAAGCTGGTCATTGACATTGTTGATTTGGTACCAGCCAGATATGGCTATAAATGGGATGATATTGGATGATTGGTTGTAAATTGACTGAATGTCGGTTGACATCATGTGTCTTTATGTTTTTTAGGGACCTACTGGATCTGCTGGTCCCGCTGGATTCCCTGGTGGTGCTGGTGCTAAGGTAAAAATCTCAAAATACACCTGACATGTTTCCTATTACATCAAAATAAACAGTTTAATTAGCTACAGGGTTTTTTCATCCGTAGACTACGTAGGTGCAGCAATACTAATCAACTCCGTGTGTAATTTGAGCAGTTATCACAGTACGCTGCATCACAAAACCTTTGAAGTTGCATGTATTTTAAACAATTGCCCCCTTACTTTATAGCCCACCTGACAAGTTCTCTCATAATCTTTCTCATTAGCAGGAGAGCTGGCTGTCCGTACACATTAAGCCCTGTCACCTTGCTTTTTTTAGTATCTGTAAAATCATCACTGGGGGAAACTTCCCTCAAACTAATGATGATGTCATGCTCCAAAGTCGGCCATGTTGTAAAACTGCATCATGTTTACTCCCAGGTGATTGCAACAGCCAGCAGATGGCATCAGTAGACCTTTAATAGCCCCCTCCCCCCCCCCCCCCCCCACACACACACACACAGACAAACAAACAGGTGTCAGTAAACAGGGACAATGTAGAACATGAAGTCTCCATATAATTCACTTGTATATCTAATGTCAGTAATCTCGGTGAAGGTGGATGTGTTATTGTATCTTTCTTTTCGTTAACGTATTCACAATATCAAAGTAGATTTCTGACACATTGCTGCTTCCCTCCACAGGGAGAGACTGGTGCTCAGGGAGGCCGTGGATCCGAGGGACCCCAGGGAGCCCGTGGTGAGCCTGGTAACCCAGGACCTGCTGGACCCGCTGGCGCTGCTGTGAGTAGCTCTTTTACACACTGTCCAATTAATAACAGATATATAGATATAGATATATATATAAAGAGTATTCATATAACACATGTAATGTTCTTCCTCTCTTTCAGGGTGCCCCCGGAACTGATGGTGCACCTGGTAACAAGGGTTCTCCTGTGAGTGTCATACACATTGACCACCCAAATCTTATTACTCCTAAATGCTGCATTTGAAGTTTTCTGACACCCCGATTCTCCATCCTACAGGGTGCTTCTGGTATTGCTGGTGCTCCTGGTTTCCCTGGACCCCGTGGTCCTGCTGGAGCTCAGGGAACTATTGGCGCCCCTGGTCCCAAGGGTAACAGTGTAAGTAGACAGTTGTGTGACTTTGTAGTTTTTGTGTCCACACATGTTGTTCTTCACTGACTGGTTAAATTAAATATGTGTGTTCCTGCCAACAGGGTGATATTGGCACTCCTGGTCCTAAGGGAGAGCCTGGTGCCAAGGGAGAGTCCGTAAGTTTCAGATATGTGTTATATGGTCATTAATTTTTTAAATTTTAAATGAAAGGCATTTGTTTTCAACTGCTTTTCCTTCCTTTCTTTTTCCAGGGCCCCGCTGGAGTTCAGGGACTTCCCGGCCCCTCTGGTGAGGAGGGAAAGAGAGGAGGCCGTGGAGAGCCCGGTGGTGCTGGAGCCCGTGGACCTCCCGGAGAGCGTGTATGTTTCTCCCTTTCTCACTTCAGCTAATTTGCATCAAAACCAAGTCACCTGTTTTAGATAATACTGGGAATAGCCATTTAGATTGTATTAAAATTATAGATCCATTCTCTGTGTAACTCAGATCAGATCTTCATGTTAAAGTCCTCTAATAGAGGCTCCCATGAAACTCTCTGCTCATTTACAGTATGTTAAATTCCCGGGGGGATTCGCCCCTGGAGTTGAGTATTTACACCACAGTTTGTGACATGGATGATGTGTCTGTTTTTTTCCATTAGGGTGCCCCTGGTGCTCGTGGTTTCCCTGGTGCTGATGGAGCTGCTGGTGGCAAGGTGACTTAGCCTTCCTCATGTCTTCTCATTCAGACACTATGATACATTAGAAAACCCATGATTGTTCTTAACAAAGATTGAAGTAGTTAAACTTAACCTACTTCCTCTTTTGTGCGACAGGGAGCCCCCGGTGAGCGTGGTGCCCCCGGCGCATTGGGAGCTCAGGGAGCCACTGGCGAGGGTGGAAGCCCCGGTGCTCCTGGCGTTCCCGGATCCAAGGTTAGTTCTTTAACATATTTTTTTCCCCTGTGCAACATGAAATTCTCTTAATTTTCTCACTCATCTTAAACTCCAAAGCAAAAATGAATGTGCTGAATCTTGAATATCATGGTCTTTTCTCCATAGGGAGTGACTGGTAGCCCTGGAAGCCCTGGCCCTGATGGCAAAGCTGGACCTTCTGTAAGTACCAATCACTAATAGAGTCAGATAATGTTCACTTTAATAACAGAACACATTATTCATTCATATACATCAAAGTCAAAAAATAATTTTAGTCATGATAACATGATAGGAGAGCCTGCTCTTCATATTTTCTCCATTCTCATTGTTTTCCCGTAATCTTTAGGGCGCTTCTGGACAAGATGGCCGCTCTGGACCTCCTGGCCCCACTGGAGCCAGAGGCCTGCCCGGAGTTATGGGATTCCCCGGACCCAAGGGAGCCGCTGTGAGTTAACTGAGCGCCTACACACATTTTTATAATTATAAATACAAAAAGACGAGATCAGGCCAGAGTCATCATCAAGTAATTTCTTTTTAAACCTTACGCATACCATTAACAAAAGTCTATAAAGTGCAAAATGGAGATATAAACTAAATAAAGTATTGATGTGAAGCAAAATCTTTAAGTAGCAAATGTAAATGTGCTCTTTTGAACAGGGTGATGGTGGCAAGCCTGGTGAGAGAGGCCCTGCTGGTGCTACTGGAGCTGTTGTAAGTACTTGTATACAGACATGAAACTCCAAACCACCGTTTTCTATAATAAAAATTCCTGTAAAAAAGCTAAAAAGCCGTTGATAAAAGGCTTGGATAATGTTTTTGTTCACAGGGTGCCCCTGGTAAAGATGGTGACATTGGTGCTACTGGACCTTCTGGCGCCGCTGTAAGTATCTCATCTGCTTTACTTAACCACATAATACAACTGATATTTCCAAGAGTATTTTTAACTTTCACTTTGCCTGTTTCAAGGTTTCTCATTTTTAAGTTTGCTTCTTTTTGTTCAGGGACCTGCTGGAGAGAAGGGAGAGCAGGGACCTGCTGGTCCTCCTGGATTCCAGGTGGGTTTCTCATCACCTTGAGCCCTGTTTTTGGTTTGGCTGATATTTTTTCAAGCTGTGTTGCAATTCTGCTCATTAAACTTATTGAATTTTCTTCCTTTTCATTTGTGCAGGGTCTTCCTGGACCCCAAGGTAGCACTGGTGAGACTGGCAAGCCTGGTGAGCAGGTAAGAGTCACAAGGAATCAGCTGTGTAACCTAACTTACCAACTTCTTCTTACTAACTAACAAGTGTTTTTTGTTTGTTTGTTTGTTTTTCTTTGTTGCACATCATATCGATGCAGTACATCAGAACTCATGGTAATCATTTCCCTGTTTCTTTTTTTCTCCAGGGAGTTCCCGGAGAGGCTGGACCCCATGGCCCATCTGGATCAAGAGTGAGTATCTCTTGCATTTTAGAAAAAAAATATTGAGCCTCATTCCTGGTCTTTACCTGAAAGTGTCGTCACTGATGCATCGTCCTCTGTCCTTCAGGGCGACAGAGGTTTCCCTGGTGAGCGCGGAGCTCCTGGCGTTGTTGGACCCACTGGAGCCCGTGGAGCCGCCGGCCCTGCTGGTAGTGATGGAGCTAAGGTAGATTCATTTTTTAAAAAGCACTGATCTTGAATATAAAATCTCACTTCTCAGTCAAGTCCGTTTTATTTATATAGCGTCAGTTCGCTACAGAAGATATTTCAAGGTCGAGACCTTCTCTTAATAATAGCATTTGTAGATACCCAGAAGATCCCACCAACAGCACCTGCAGCAGTGGTGAGGAAAAACTTGTTTTTAAGAGGCAGAAACCTCAAACAGTAGATAGAGATAGCGAGAGAGAGATGCAACAAGTACAGGAAATATCTAATAGCAATAATAAATTGCAGCAGGCAGGAGACAGGATGAGGCAGTAGAAGGTGGTCCACAGTTGCAGATCTGGACTCTCTAGCTCTGAAGATTGGAGGATAAATTACAGGAGGAGAGAAGGTGGGGGAAGTTGGGATAAAAAAAAAAGAAAGGCACACAGCCTGGGTGTTCATGTGTTTGAGAGAGAAAACAACTGTAACAACAATAAGCTAAAATTGCCTTAATATGATCATATGTCCTGGATTTGGTGACTGTTCTAGCTGCAGCCTTCTGAACCACTTGAACACATTTAATCAGCACATGTGACAGGTGATAAAACAAAACAATACAACAAATGAGTCTAGATGAAACAAGGATTTCAGCATCAGTCAAATCCTCTGTATGTTTCCCTTTTTGCCATGATAAAACACAGACAAGAGGTTGCTGCAGAACAGTGGCGTCCTCAGAACCAAACCTAGAGGGCAGGTTCTGCCATGCAGCTTTAGAGATAATGAACCATGAATTGGGCTCAAACATCTGCTCAATTATCCTTAATTATCATCCTTACTCTCATTCTCCTTTATTATAAAACAAAGATCAATGTTGTGGATTCACTTGTTGTCAAATCGGATCAGGTTTATTCACCAAAATGCAGAACTTGACAGTGTTGTCCACTGGGACGTATTCACTTTACAGCCTGTTTGATTCTACCAGTAGATGATGATGTGATTGTTTTTGTTTTTGTGTACAGGGAGAGGCCGGTGCTGGTGGTGCCCCCGGTGGTATTGGAGCCCCTGGTATGCAGGGAATGCCTGGTGAGCGCGGAGCTGGTGGTCTGCCCGGAACCAAGGGAGAGAGAGTACGTATCACTGTTGTTATTCATGATTATCAAGGCAAAAACAAATAGGAAATGGATTGATTTAGTGGGAATTAAGGGAGAGGCGCTGTCTCATTGTTACAGCCACAGTTAGTAGTTGCAGTAGTTGAATTTTTGTGACTAAGTAAAGGTTTGGTTAAACTTTAATGTGACTTTAATAACCCTTTTCTCCTCTCAGGGTGATGGTGGTGGCAAGGGAGTTGATGGTGCCCCTGGTAAGGATGGCGTGCGTGGTATGACCGGTTCTATTGGAGTGCCTGGACCTCCTGGTGCTCAGGGTGAGAAGGTGAGACCGGACACTACACTGTTGTGTACAAAATACTAGAGATCCAGGTTCACGGTGGTTTTTGTCTTGTCCTTGTCTGCTCACCTGTCCTCCTTCATCTTTTTAGGGTGAGGGCGGCCCCGTTGGAGTCTCTGGACCCACTGGTCCTCGTGGTTCCCCTGTAAGTGCTTTTCCCAACACACACCTACATGAAAACCAGAAAAGAAACACAAAAAAATATACAAAATACTGCTAAACAGAGCACAGTGAACATCTCCTTTAAGGTTCTACTTCATTATTTCTCCAACAGGGTGAGCGTGGAGAGGGTGGACCTTCCGGACCTGCCGGATTTGCTGGACCTCCTGTAAGTCCTTCAATAATTGGAGAACTTTTAAAAAAATACAAAAACAACATGAACACGCCCGCCCAGGTGAGATAAGAGTTGACTCAAGAAGGCCTGTGTTGACTTGTGTCCTCTCTTGTCCCTCAGGGTGCTGATGGTCAGCCTGGTGCCAAGGGAGAGACTGGTGACTCTGGACCCAAGGGAGACGCTGGTGCTCCTGGACCCGGCGGACCTGTTGGAGCTTCTGGACCTCAGGTAGGCCCCACATGTCGGATGAAATACACCCTGCTGTGATATTGAGTTTTTTTTTACCAGTGGTGATGAAATTGATCAGATAGCAGTTCCTCTTTAACTTCCTTGTTTTTTTTTCTCTCTCTCCTGTCATCAGGGACCTGCTGGTCCTCCTGGAAGCAAAGGTGCTCGTGGTGGTGCTGGATCTCCTGTGAGTATCCTATCGTTGTGTAAGGGTTTGCAGAATTTGGTGACGTTGTTGTTGTTTGGAGTTTTATTTTATGATCGCTTTTGTTTGTGTGTTTATTTGTTAGGGTGCTACTGGTTTCCCCGGACCCGCTGGCAGAGTTGGACCCCCTGGCCCTGCTGTGAGTATCATCATGACCAGTTAGAATAAACCGATATACATTCTTACTTTCTGTCTGTTTGTGTGTAGTAGTAGTAGTAGTAGTAGTAGTAGCAGACACACAAAATCATAATTAATTTCCTAGATCATATTGTGGCCAGTTTTAGGCATGTGATTTGGTCTCCTGAGGAAGCTATCTAAAGCTTATTATAGTAGGAGCCATTTGACATACATTAGACATACACTTGACGTTTAACATACAATGTATACTATACACATTTTACATGCACTTGACACTTACATACATTTAACATACTATATATAATACAACATACAGGATGTGCATTTATGTATATGAGTTCAGCAGTTGTTCCTTTAGATGGCATTTAAACATGGTGATGAACTGTTTCCCCGGCACACTATACTCATACTGGTTCCTACTAGTTTGTGTTTTTTTTTTTTTTTTTACCTATAATAAGGTGTTTATGTCTGGTATTGTGGGGCTGGGTGAATATAATGGTCTTCCCTGGAGTTTGACTCAATGCGTCGACTCTTCTTGTGATTCAAGGGAGCCTCTGGACCTCCTGGAGCCGTTGGCCCCGTCGGCAAAGATGGACAAAGAGGAGGCCGTGGTGAGACCGGCCCTGCTGGTCGCCCTGGTGAGGCTGGTGCTGCAGGAGCCCCAGGACCTGGCGGAGAGAAGGGATCTCTTGGTTCTGATGGCCCCCCTGTAAGTGCTCACTATTATTATTACAGAGGTGTTTGACAAATTGTTTTTTAAAAGTACTACAGTGAACTAATTGCTCACTAACTGACTGCCATATCCTTCTGTGCAGGGTGCCCCTGGTACTTCTGGACCCCAAGGTATGACTGGAGGACGTGGTCAGGTCGGTCTCCCCGGACAGCGTGGAGAGCGTGGTTTCTCTGGTCTGCCTGGAACATCTGTGAGTATTTTCTGAAAACAACACAAACGAAATCAACAAACATCATGGGGTTTCAAACGCAGTCTTGGACGTCCACTGTTCCTGAACCTCCCTGCTCTTCTGTTTCTTTAGGGTGAGCCCGGAAAGCAGGGACCTGGCGGACCTCTTGGTGAGCGTGGACCCCCCGGACCTTCTGGACCCCCTGGCATGTCTGGCGCCCCCGGAGAGGCTGGTCGTGAGGTACGCCACCTGGCTCCTCTGCAATATTTGTTGCAGAGGATCTTCTTTTTAGGGTCTTTTAGTGTCACTCTGCACTTTATAGATTCTTATCAGTACTTATTTATCCACCATATTTATTGTAGGCCTAAGTACTATTGTTATTTTCTTTTCTTTCTTGGTTGCAATCACAAGGCACAGTAAAAATGTACGGTATGAGCAGTCAAGAAAATCAAATAGGGTTCCCAGACTTTATAGAATTGGTCTGTTTTTAAATGTAATATGCATGCAAGATATTCTAATGGCACTAGATCAAACACTACTCCTTGCCAGCCTTTAACAGTTGGTACCTTTTCGTGATATGTCATGTTAGCGTACTGTTTTTATGTCTTGTTTATTTATGGAATGCAGCTGTTGGTGGCGTTGATTGTCCAAGACAAATTTCCCTTCCGGGGACAATAAAGTTTATATTGATATTGATTGATTGAATATGTAGAGTAGCTTCTCAATAATATTGCTGCTAACCATGCTAAAGTTATGATGATTGATCTGCCACAGGGATCTCAAGGTCACGATGGTGCCCCTGGTCGCGACGGAGCTTCTGGCCCCAAGGTAAGCCGCTCCTTCTGCTCTCATTTTTTAATTGTTTAATTTTTTGGTAGAAATAGAAATGATACAGTTAAGCTGCTGAGCATCTCTCACTGGAGATCTGTCCCCTATAGGGAGATCGTGGTGAGTCTGGCAATGCTGGATCCCCTGGTGCCCCTGGTGCTCCTGGACCCCCTGGCGGTGTCGGCCCCTCTGGAAAGACTGGTGACCGTGGAGAGGGTGTAAGATTCTCCCCCCCCCACACATACACACACACACACACTGCTGAAAAGTGTACACCTGAAAGATTGCTACCTTTCTGATGAGATGACTGTCTGATTTTCCCACTCTCTCTTTCCTCTAGGGCCCTGCTGGTCCCTCTGGTTCCTCTGGCCCTGCTGGTGTCCGTGGTCCTGCTGTACGTTCATCATCCCAACAAAAGAGATAATAGATATTAGCATCACTTTTTATCATAAGTAGATGGCATCATGACCTTCTGCTGCCTTTGTTCAGGGCCCCGCTGGTGCCAAGGGAGACAGAGGAGAGGCTGGTGAGGCTGGAGATAGAGGACACAAGGGACACAGAGGATTCTCTGGCATGTCGGGTCTGCCCGGACCTGCTGTAAGTAGCCGGTTCCAGCTGATAAGCAAGCAAAGGTTGGAAGATCCATCAAACATTTGATCTTACTGTAATATCTTCATTCACCTCCAGGGAGGTGCTGGAGAGAGAGGACCCGCTGGTTCCTCTGGACCCGCTGGACCTAGAGTAAGTACAACTTCTCACAGAATTGGTTGTTATCACTCAAAGCTTAATAATTCTCTACTTGAAGAGCCAGCGACTTAAAACAGCTGTGCAGAGCTCATGGCTGCTAATCCAGAACACACACAATAGTATACACAATGATGAGATAATACACTGTGATGATGCATGATGAACAGAATTAGTCGTGTTATAGTTTTGACATGTGCACGATGTTAATGAAATGAGGAGATTAACTGTTATGAGCTGATGTTTTCTTTCATTGAGTGATCATGTGGCTGTTTCTATACAGGGACCTTCCGGATCTAACGGTGCCGCCGGTAAGGACGGCATGAACGGTCTGCCCGGACCCATCGGACCCCCTGGACCTCGCGGTCGCAATGGAGAGATGGGACCTTCTGTAAGTTGCACTACTTTCTCAATAACACCCGTGTACTTGTGAATTCAGACACCTTGAATGTAGTTGTTGAATGGAAACCCCTGGCGTTTCCAAACAGGGTCCTCCCGGACCTCCCGGACCCCCAGGACCCCCCGGACCTCCCGGCGGTGGATTCGAGTTCGTCAGCCAGCCACTCCAGGAGAAGGCCCCCGATCCCTACCGTGGCGGCCACTACCGCGCCGACGACCCCAACATGATGCGCGATCGCGACATGGAGGTTGACACCACCCTCAAGACCCTGACCCAGAGGGTCGAGAAGATCCGCAGCCCCGACGGTACCCAGAAGAGCCCCGCCCGCATGTGCCGTGACCTGAGGATGTGCCACCCCGAGTGGAAGAGCGGTGAGTGCAGATCGGACACCTGCTGGAGCCGGTCGATGGAGTATAACACCAGGATGAGCGCTGACAGAAACCGTTATGTGTTCCTCCATTACAGGCACTTACTGGGTTGACCCCAACCAGGGATCTGCTCTGGACGCCATCAAGGTCCAATGCAACATGGAGACTGGTGAGACTTGCATCCACCCCAGCCAGACCAGCGTCCCCATGAAGAACTGGTACCGCAGCAAGAACATCAGAGAGAAGAAGCACGTCTGGTTCAGCGAGTCCATGACCGGTGGATTCCAGGTGAGAAGACGTTTATTTTCAAATCATTTTAAAATCCAAAATACAATTTCAATTCAGAATATACAGCAGTCATGATCTTGTAAAAAAAATAAAAAAAAGAGTCAAAAAGAAAAAACAGCTCTCCTCACCCACTCATAGACTGCAGGATATGTACAGCACTGTTGAGCCAGTGACAGTAAAAAAAACCTGTGCATCCTTCTCTTCTCCTCCACCAATGCAGTTCCAGTATGGCAGCGATGGAGCTGATGCCGAGGATGTCAACATCCAGATGACCTTCATGCGCCTGATGTCCAACCAGGCCTCTCAGAACATCACATACCACTGCAAGAACAGCGTTGCCTACATGGACTCCGCCACCGGCAACCTGAAGAAGGCCCTGCTTCTCCAGGGATCCAACGACGTCGAGATCAGAGCCGAGGGCAACAGCCGCTTCACATACAGCGTCAGCGAGGATGGCTGCACGGTGAGTTTACCTAAAATTCATCACTTCCTTAGAGAAGCGATATTTTGATCGTTGATTTTGATAGTTGTTGTTTTTTGGGGGGATTTTTTGAGCAATTTGTAATCTTTTCTTTTTTTCTTCACCTCCATAGTCACACACTGGCACATGGGGCAAGACAGTCATCGACTACAAGACATCAAAAACATCTCGCCTGCCCATCATTGACATTGCTCCTATGGATGTTGGTGCACCTGATCAGGAATTTGGCGTCGAAGTTGGCCCCGTTTGCTTCTTGTAAAAAAGAAAGAAATATGGACATGACATTGTTGTTTTTTTTCTAGCAGTCATCTCTAAATCCTTTTTTTTTTCTATGCATTCAAAACTCATTCGGCCGCCATCCATTGGCCCACATGCTTAAAACCACTCTACTGAAGACGGTGTTTGTGTTTTTTTTCCAATCATGAGAAGTTTTTGGGACTGCTACTACAACCGAAAACCAACCACAAGGACACTTTAAAAAGAATCTTTTGTTTCCACTGGCAACAAGAAAATAATATATATACTTGTGTAAAATTTCCCCCTGGAGATTGAGAAAAAAAAAGATCCACACTCGCAATGAAACACAGGTGACTTTTGCCATTTTCTACCACTGCGGAAGGACATTGAAAACAACAAATGATATGTACCATTTTTCTGGTGTTAAATAAATTGTAAAAAGTGTGAAGTGTCTTCTTGTTCTAAATTCATAATCGAAAAAAAAAAAAAACACCTGAATGTTGCTCAGACGAACGTCACCAGCAAATGAGCAATTCCAAGAAGCTCACTTTCATTGCAATACGTAGATGGCTACCTCATAACAAGAAGTCACCCCTGAAATTTTTCTTAAAGGAAAAGGGTATATTTTACACAACAAGTCTATTGAGGGGGGCAGGGGTTAGAAACATTCAAAGGTGCTATTACCAACTCATTGAGGTCCAGTTATTGGTGTTTGATGGTGAGACCATCACTGTCATACTGTAATTACTGCCACTAATGCCTGCAGAACCTTTGGTGCTACTAAATTGACTCATTGTCTTGTTGTCTATGCAGTGCAAATGTTTTCTTCTTAAGTGTTGGTTTGATGACAGAGGAACTCTGCAAAGGTGATCTCTGCAGATGTAATGCATGCAATCATGTCTTTGTAGATAAACAACAAAAAAGCAAGTAACTCTGATTCAATATCATTTCCCTGCCCCTGTGTTCAGTGTTGACCTTTTCTGTCTGTTTTGCCCCTGTGGAAAACTCACTAAAAAAAAAAAAACCAAACGGAAAAAAACAGCACACATCTCCCATCCTGTTGTTTATGTTGTTTGTTGATGTCTTTTTCGCGAAGGGTTTCTTAAAAAAGAATTTGAAGCAGACCCACTTTCATGGTTTAAAAGAGAGATTCTGTACTTATTTTGTACATGTATAATAAATTGAGATGTTTTTAATTATTTTGGGTGCTGAAATAAAGCATGTGAAGTGGTCTACTCAGTGGCGGAGTTTTCACTGTCCTGTTTTGCAACTGTTGTGAAACTGAAATCAGGTGGCAGGAGCTGGAAAGTACTCAACACACTTAGGCTACATTTCACATTTTTCACCCCACACTTACATTTTCCAACTCATGTATTGAAACAGAGATTAAGTAAGTTCAGAAACCAACTGTTCCACAACAGTTGCACTTACTGTTTCTATCAAGCAGCAGTGAAAACAAGGCCAATTTACAAGTCTCCAGCCAGGCTGTTGTTACTCTGTTTATTCATAATTGGTGCAAATTATTAATTCAATTTGCTATTTAGTTCAATTTATTTAGAATACAGGCCTAAATGTAACTGACAGACAAATTATTAACAGACCATCTAACCATTGCAGTTTCCATGTCTTGTTTTCATGTCTACACAGGGATCTGAAGTTGAATATGCAATAAGCATTTTACCGTTTGCAGGAGAGGAGATGTGTGTCAAACCCAAACACTCCCAAAACAAATTAAGTTACACCAGCGACCCCTTCTGGACATCTAGTGCAACAACAACCACCACTTTCAAGTGACAATACAGTAGCCTACATACAGACGTACAATACATAAGGAGCTTGATCAAACATGACCAGGAAACTACTGTTGGATGTTTGACCTTCTGACCTTCACAAAGATGTGACACTCTGAGAAAAGAGTGAACTTTCATTTTCACAATCTCTAGAGGCCTGAGGAGGAAAACTTAGTCCATATGTGATGACGAAAAAGAAAAGGTAAGTGAAACTTAAAAAAAAAAAAAACACACAGTTTATTAAACTAAAAATGTTTTTCATTGAATTTACGAGTCAGATCAACTGTGAGAGAGAAACACAGATAGAGCAAACACAAATGTAGTCATATATGTGAGTGTATGTCACAGATGCCCTCTGTAAATTGTTGCAATTGGAGCTGTACTCTGAAGTTAAAAAATAGAGGTTTGGCATAAATTGGCACATAAAGGTTTTGATTTGAACCAGTCTTTATATACTGCCTGTCTTATACAGTATGAACCTAAGACACCTTAGGTTTTGTTAATGGACACAAGAGTGAGAACGTGGCTTTTGATTTTTGGTTTTATTTGTAGTGAAAGATGGCGCAATACAGAAAATCAAAAAATGGTATACAAGCAACTTTGGAAACAGCACACACTTAATAAATATGAAGGAAACCTAGAGAAACAAAAACACATTCTTCACTGCAAATACACAGAGCTATACACTGAGAGCAAGAAGGACACTTTGTGCATTGTTGTTCTTATTTCCTGCAAAAAGAGACAATGCAATTAGTGTATGCTGATGATATATATATGTATATACATATTTATATACAGTCTGTGCAAAGGTTTGGACAGTTTTAGGCAGGTGTGGAAGAAATGCTTTCAAAAATGGAAGTATTAATAGAAAACACAATAATAACAGGGCGTGCCGCATAAGACATATTGCACATATAAATCAATGAACAAAATGCATTGAATGAACAGAAGAGAAATCTAAATCAAATCAATATTTTGTGTCACCACCCTTTATTCACATTTTTGAAAGCCTTCTCACAGCATATTTTCACACCTGGCTAAAAGGTTTGCAGTACACTGTATTTACTATATATAGACAGTGGCATGCAAAAGTTTAGCACCCCTGGTCAAGATTTCTGTTAATGTAAACAGTTCAGCAAGTGGAACATGAAATGGTTTACAGAAGGCATAAAGTTAAACATTAAACACTCTTTTGCAATATATTAAGCAACATCAGTGTTTTATTTTGAGACTTGAGCTCTCAGATAACTTTGACCAATGTATCAGACAAGCTATTTACACTGTTTCCAAAGGGAAGGTACTACTAGGTACTCATTTTGCAGGGTGCCCAAACCTTTGTTGAGGGCCCTTTTCCTTTTCTGTCATTTTGAATAATAATAGAAAAATACATAAATTGTTTAAAAAAATAAAAATACATATATTGTTTAAAATGTAAAGGGAATGTGTCATCTGTAACTTTATGCCTTTTGGAGATCATTTCATCTTCCACTTGCTGAACTGTTCACATTAACAGAAATTTTGACCAAGGATGCCCAAACTTTTGCATGCCACTGTACTGTAGATATACTGTATATAGTACAGTATATGGATAGACCAGTGTGCTTGCATGGGCGTGTTTACCTGGGGAGGGTGTCACTGTAGGGATCGCTATGACAAGAAGAAACAAGAAAAAAAAAAATCAGGATTGTGTTAGTTTGCATGACTCCCAGTAACAACAACAGAAATGGGGATGATGACATTAATAACAGATCTGTGAAGAGATGGTGAGAATCAGCAGGTATGTGTGTGTGTGTGTGTGTGTGTGGGGGGGGGGTCTTACTGCTGGGCCATGATGAGCGGGATGCTGGGGCTCTCAGAGTGCGGCGGAGTGCGCTCCAGAGTGCGGCTGTTGAACATGGGCAGCGTGGACAGAGGTGGAGGAGCGCCTCGGCTGCCAGCCATGCTCCTCAGTTCATCGGTGTTGTCGTGGATAGTGTAGTGGTGGTACAGCTGGATCCTGCCGCACACAAACACATCACATACAGTTTGTTTTGTCTTTTTACAACTGCCTCTCCATGAGTTTATCATATTAGATCAACAAGACTCAAATCGTCTGAAACTGTTGGTTGTTTGTCTTTATCCATTAAAAAGACCAGAAAAACACTGTGAAAGACAACAGTGAAAAACAAAAATGTACTTACTGGTTTGTCCTTGCATTCCTTTTTGCACTATAAAGAAAAAAAAGAACCATGTGTTATGCAGGACAAATGTAATTTAGCAAATCAATCCTTTGTGGAAAATAATGTTTCCTCCTCAGCAGATACATACAGTCCCTCTCGTCGGCCGTACATGATGTAGGCCAGCAGGATGCACAGGATGATGGCGAGGATCAGGGGCACGATCACTGTCACGATGTAGTCCGGGTAGTAGTCTCTACCCGGGGGAGACTCGGGGGGGTCGTAGAAGTCATCTCCGGCCTCCAGTATCCCCGAGCCCACTGTGGGAGGAGGTGGAGTGGGCTTCTTCTTTGTCAGATCAAACTACAGGGAGAGAGAGAATATTTATTATTAATATTATTATTATCATCATCATTTAATATGAACTCAGTGTTTTTCTATATTTTTCATTATATATGACAACTTGCAACTGCCTAATGACAACCAATCTGTATATAACCCAATCTACAGAGAGAGACAGCACACACACACACATGCATAGGGCATATAAACGTATATTTACTTTTTATTTTTATTTTTTATTTTTTGTTTTATTTGTATATATTTGATTCTGTGAGTTGTATTTGTTTTGTTTCATTGATTCTTAATGCTTTGGCAATATAGTTCTCGTAACATTCATGCCAATAGCAAATTTGAATTGAATTGAATAGAGAGAGAGAGAGGTGTCTCTTCCTGTGGGATATAGATGATGATTAGACTGTGTGTGTGTGTGTGTGTGTGTGTGTGTGTGTGTGTGTGTGTGTGTGTGTGTGTGTGTGTGTGTGTGTGTGTGTGTGTGTGTGTGTGTGTGTGTCCTGTGTGGACCCTCACCAGCTCCGTCTTGCACCAGGTGATGCAGTTACTGGGAATCCTGCAGAAGTTACACCCTCCAGGGACCTTGACTCTGGCCCCTGCTGTGCACTGCCTCTGGTGCTCCGGGTCCATCACCTTCTGGAGACACTCTGAGAAGTACTTGTCAGAGCCAACCTTCACGTACACACTGACACACAACACATTTTCACGAGCGTTATTATACTATTTATCCAATCCTACACCTTAGACAGGGCTCCAGACTCATTTGTTTTCCTATAGGAGCACAAGCAGAAAATTTAGGGGTGACCACCGTTAATCGACTTGAAAAGCAAATATTCACATTTACTTTTTATTCATGGTCCTTACACACATTGACCTGCCACCTGTAATGACAGATTTCAGATTTTTGAGCTGCTCCTTCAGTGTTTCACCCCCCAAAAAAAGAAAAAGAAGAAAAAGAAAAAGAAAAGAAGGGAAATTTACTCGTTGCAGTATGTGCAAGATGAAAAATGTACAGTCTGGAGCCCTGTTAAACGATGACTGCAGATGTCTCTTAGTTTACCCTTCAAAGTGTCCTGCGATGGGGAGGGGAACTCTGCCGCCCCGGTCCAGGGCGTTAGTCATATTAACAATTTCCAGTTCCTGTGTTTCCCACAGTTTCTGTAAGTCCTGCTTTATCTCATCCTGGACAGTAGAGGGCAGCACCCTCTCAATCTCCCTCAGAGGGACGAAGAACTCGGCCTGGTAGGGCAACATCCTCTCTGTGACAGGCCACATGTTACAGTAACAGCACTTTATAGTTATTCATCCTTCAGATATCCTCATTCATCATCATCATCATCATCATCATCATCATCATGTTAAACACACATACATACCTGAAGTGATTTTGATGACAAGGATGTGTCTGGCAGTTTCATAGCTCCGCTTGTTGACGGCATAGATCTGTCACAAAAACCACAAGAGTCCAATCACTTTCTAATCTGCTCTCAGATATTATTATTAGTATTTCACTATTGGTTTGTGATGCATGTACACTGACTTCCCATCAACCTGCCTTGTGCACCTCATGGATGACTGAGTTTTACTACATTTCCCAGAATGCTTTGCTTAACCCTCTGGAATCCTGAGTGAATACACAATAAGTCTTTTTGAGCTGAGAAAAACAACTGAAAGTGCTGCCGTGAGACTTTCAAACACTATTTGATTTGTATTCTTTGCCTGCAAAACTATATAAAAAAATATTTTTTAAAGAAATAATTATCAATATTTATAGTGATTCATTGATTTTCAATGAAAGAAGCACAAGAAGTAGATCAAATAAAACCTGTTTTATGTACAACTTTGAACCTTTCTATGATAATATAAAAAAATTCATGTGTTTTTTGTACCTTGCAATTCGACACTATATGAAAAATGACAATGAGAAGACAGATTAAGCTGAGTGGGCAATATTATATCATCACATACAATAAAAGGACAATTTAAAAGATGCAGAAATGGCTCAATTTAATGTCTAGTTGGCAAAAAATTAGCCAAAGCTGGAAAATGTTGCAGTTTTGTCAATATGCTGAGTCTCATTTTAAATGAGACGTATGACCATAATATGTGGTTACAACCAAACGCAGCATGTTTCCAAAGCTTTAATACATTCTCTTTGATTGAGACTAAAGGGACTCCAGAGACATTTTTCTCTTTTCTTCTTCTTCAAAGATATGTTTCCCCCTGAATTTTTAATGTTGGGTTCAAAATAGCAGCTCCAGAGAGAAACTCAAGCTTTTGTCTCAGAGGGTTCAACACCAGAAACTGACATTTGACACTGATGCTTCAGATAGCTGCATATTTTTCCAGATTCGCCTCCACTAAAGAGAAATCTCATCTGTGTTGTGGCCAATTATTTACAGACAGAAAACTGTTATCATATATTACAACTAAACAGCAAACAGAAATGCAATATGCAGCAATTGATGACTTCATACCTCAATAATACTTTTTCCTGGAGATATGGGCGTGCCGTAGAGGAAGCCGTTATCATAGGGATGCCTTTGGGTGAAGCGTAGCCACTCTGGGAGGTCTGGGTAACCCTGCTTGTTGCACTTAAAAATCATGGGATCATCATACAAGTGCCCAGCTTTTAAAGATACAAAAACAAGAGCAGAGGAATGGAAACACACAGTAAGACATTTTATAACTTGTAATTATTGTTTAATAATGGGAAAAAAAGGGGTGAATTAATGGTTCGGGTTCTTACGGTAGAGTTTTGACAGAGGTTCAAAGTCGTTCTGGAAAGTCTCCCTCAACAGCTCATATGTAAATAACTTCCCAACAGGAATGGTAACTTTGATCTCTCCATTGGCCCCAAACACACTGACAGCACAAACTGAGTAGAGGAGTAGAAAAATGTATAATATATGGGTAATATACAATATAAATCCTTAAACTTCACTTTTAAAATGTGACAACACTCAGCCCCTCAGTTTACACAGTCCTTGACAGCTGACTAAACTCAGGACCAAAGATTTCCACTAAAAGTAAAAGACCTGACGTTACAACAAGAATAAGGCCAACCGGTCAACTTCATACTAAGCCAAAAGATTATGATTATGATTATTAAACTTGCCTGTAAAGAAGAATACCCAGCTCCTGCAGCCTGCCATCTTGTTTTGGCTTTTGATTGACAGAGCCAAGCGGAGAGGAGCTTGGTCACAGCTAAAGACGCGTCCAGGCTATTTTTGCTTCACCCACCTAATAACATCCGGGAGGGGTGTCTATGAGTCTGTGAATGTGAGGCTCTGTGGGATTATTCCTCCTCTGGCTATGTTATCCTGCATTACATTTATATGAAGGCTGTAATTACTTGACAAACTCACATTTTTACAGAAAAAAACATACAAAAAGCTACACTGTAAGAAATGTCCGTAGAAATTACGGTAAAAAACTGTCAAATAGCAACAGTAAAATACCGTAAAATCAAAAATAGTATATCACTGTAGTAAATACACTGAATTACCGTAAATCAAGATACAGTAAATAACTTTAAATTTTACGGTCTTACTAAGTAGAAAATATGGAATTTTACTGTGAATGTTGTAAAAAGTTCGCAAAATTCACGGTAAAATACCATAATGTCACAAGCGTGTAATTACCGTAAAATTGACGGTATCATTCTGTCTGAATTACAGATTTTGCTGGTGTTTACGTTTAAATTTACGGTACACAACCATTAAATCATACCATCATTTCTATAGAAAGTAGAATGTTAAAAAGTATGGTATCAGGACAGGCTGTGGTCACGTGGGCATTGTTCGGGTCGATGTGAAGCACTTAAAGCAATACTTACCTTTCTGGAACTTTTGCACATTTCTTTGTCTAAGTTAAAATGCTATTAATAATCTGATGATACATTAAAATGTAAGAGAAACCCAACAGGGTTAAAAACGCATCATTTTTTCATTCTCATATAATTCTGAGAAAAGTCTGACCAATAATATTATTCGGTCCGATTAATAAGATTTGAAGAGCGACCGAACCTACTTAATATGTAATCACTTTGTGCACCCCTCTCCTCCTCTCCCCCCTCCCGACCAGGAAGAACGCTTATTGACAGAGCAGAGGAGACTAGAGTCACAACACACTAGAAAGAAGGTTTTTGGAAATAAATAGTTTTTTAAAAGACCAATAACTGCAGCCGCAGCTGGTCGCGGAGTTTCATGTCTGATATTGTAACGTTGATAGTGATCAGCCCCGAGTGATACGTAAACACAGCAAGTCACATGTGTCTATAAAGCATCCAGTGCTAACGGCTAGGGGGCTAGGCTACTGTTAGCTCTGTGAGTTCTCATCGGTCCGGACCCGGTTGAACTCCGGACCGGCGCGGCTCGACTCGGCTCGGTCTGGATTTATTTTCGGCCTGAACCAGCGCATCAGGTGGCGCTGGTCCGGCCGCCAGCCCGGCTCGTTGAGAACTGTAATCTGTAACAATCACTTCCCCTGCGTCTCCAGTAGCAGTAGGCTAACAACAGTTTATTATAAAACTCATCAGTCATCATCACCGAGTCCGTTTATACGGTTTAAAACTCCGGTGTTGTGTTTGTTTGTGTTGTTCTCGTTTCACTCGCGTTCCTGTTCTGTTTACCGTTGCCATGCCAACGCATGCAGCAGGGAGGGAGGGGGCTCGTGGAGATGCGGCAGGAGCGAGAGGTGGGTGGGACTTGTGAGGGAGGTGGAGCTGTTGATTTTCAAATGTTTGTGCTGTGCTGAGTGAAATGCCAGATCGGTAAGTATTGCTTTAATGCAATAGAAAAACTACATGTTGTCAAAACAGAATTAAGATAAGATTAAGATACTAAGTCAAAATAACATGTAATAGCCTATATGTAACATATATTTCAGAATAAATGTGCAAAAGAGTTTAGACATAAATATATATTTTTTTAAAATACAAACATCTCTATTGTACAAACATGTAGTCTCCATAACATACCTACACACAGTAAAAAAAAAAAAGAAAGAAAAAAGGAAAAAAAGAAGAAGCTTGAGTCAGCTCTGGCTTGGGTGACCTACAGGTGACCCAGCAGTAACCATAGTAACCCATTTGTTGGGTCAACGGTTGGTTTGCTGCGCGCCACCAAGATCCGTTATTTTTGGCCGGAGCGCCGTTACAACCTGGTTACAACCAAGCTGCTCTGTTGTCAGCCAAAGACGACATAAGTAAAGTGGATTAATTTTATTTTTGATGGAAATGCCCCAGCTTCAGTCTGCAAAAAAGTCTGACTGCTTCAGCAACGAGTGTCGGTGGATCGGACTGGACTTTCTCAGGTTGGATCGATACCAACTGTCCGTGGAAAAGCTACAGATGAACTGTAAGTATTTAAAAATGAGCATGGTTTGTGTTACTTTGGCCGTTTAGCACATGAGCTAGGCTAACGCTAACGATGGCTAGGCTAACGCTAACGACCGTTATGCTAATACAGCTAACGGTCTATTGTTATGCTAATAACGATAACGGTCGTTATGCTAACGATAACGGTGGATCGTTAAGCTAATAACGCTGACTACTATAGCATGAGACTAGCGTGAGAGACAGGACCTGAGAGTAACCAGAGTTTTTGTGTTTTCTAATCAGAGTAAAGTATGTGGAAGCTAACGTTAGCACATGGAGATAGACGGTCTGAAGAGGAGCCTTGCTCTCATGGAGGTGCAGAAGTTCCTAAGGGAGGCCAACATCATTACTGTTAAGGTAAAGTTATGTGTTACTGTGTTTGTGTGGAAGAGGGAAAATACACCGGCCTAAAACTGCCCTGTTCAGATATCCATGTAGCTACTTCTGTCCATTATCATTATTACTGAAGTGTTACATGAGTTCATTTTGTGTTCAACATATACTATATTTGTACAGAACCATCCCATCCTTAGTTGTACACATTTTTAACACTACAAAATCATTTTACCTTCTCCTCAGCATGGTGCAGCTGGAGAATGCAAGGCAGCCTACTTTGCAGGAATGTGGCATGGCCAGTACATCTTCAGCGTTATCAACACTCAGCTTCAGTGAGTACATTTAAATTGATAGGCTTCTGAACTGGTGCTGCCATTAGCCTAAATGTTTTTGTTTCTTCATACCTGTCAAATATTTACATGGCCACATCAATAATTATGTCTCCCATTTATGTCTACTACCCTATTATCTGGAGTTCCTTAAGGATAAATCCTCGGAACTATCCTTAAAAAAAAACATAAAAATCACTGATTTAATGTCAAATCCAAAGGATTGTGTGTTTTCAGCTGTAGCCTCCACAGTTTCTCCCTCAATCTCTCTCAATCTATTAGATCTGCTAAATCTGTTAACTGTTTTAAGCGCCTCCTGAAATCATATTTATTGGTTGGCCTTTCTATTAGATTTTTTAAACCTACTCTTCATTCACCATTTTTTTTTTCTGTTCCAACTTCTTTTATTAATGTTTTGTTTGTTGTTGTTGTTGCTGCAGGAAGCACTTTGCAACAGTGTGCTATATAATAATAATTATCATTATCATTAACAATGTTTTCTTTGTTGTCTTTCTTTGTCTGGTTGCAGAGAGGTTCATGCCAGTCCACAGTAAACACCTGATTGAAGACTGCTGGTGAATTTTCAAGCAGGAATGATGACAACACCTGCCCAAAGTTTCTTCAACATTGTACCATGTCTGTATGAGACTCTGTCCCACCTGTCTTCAGTCAAGTCTGGACCCAATGACTCAAACACCAGTCTTGTCAAGGCTAATTAGAGGTAAGCAATGGTTTATGTCAGTGTAGCAAATGAGTAGATGCAAGCACAACTCAAACTTCACTCAATCGATCTCCCACAAATGCACGGTGCCAACAGCTTCATACAAACATACAGTAGAAAAAAAATCAGTATTACGGACAGGATTCAGGATTTTGGCTGCAATTCGACAAGGGTGAAACAAATACTGATGATCATTTAGTCCTGAAAAGTGACAGTTTCTACCTTTTACACTAATACAATAAAATAAATGAAATACTCCTGATGACCTGCAAAACTATATTCCAGAGTGCTGGTTTCATTCTATGTATAGCTCATTGGAGCTCATTTTAACAACAGAAGGCTGAATTTATCTCTGTAGGCACCATGCTCAGGCACTGCATCAATCTAACCTTTGCTTTGTTTCTGTTTTCTGGCTGCAGAGAGGATCATGCCAGTCTACAGTGGACACCAAATGGACAATATATGAGTCTTCAAGCAGAACTGGTGACTGCTGGATGCTTTAAGTTCCAGTTTCTTGAACACCATGTATATGTTAAGAGCCCTCTTCAGCCAAGTCTGGACTCAGTGACTCATTAGTGTTGATCAACACAGGGCAAGTGGCTCCTTTTTTCATTATGTTTATTTCTTCTATCATGGACTATCCTTCTTCATATGTATGGACACACACTGTCTTTTCAAGATGTCAACACTGCCTTGTGAGTATACTGGACAAGTTCTGTTTTTCACAGAGAATGTGTATATGCAAAGAGAGGTTCTTAAAGTTTATCAATTATAGTCTGTACTTTGGTTTACAATGGGCTTAAAGGACAATTCCAGGCGAATTCAACTCGGGGGTGTATTTTCCTATCATTTTAGGTCTAGAAGAAGGAATCTGAAGATTTTCAGTTTAACTCATTGGCTGCCATTGACGTCTATAGACGTCAATCTAATTACAACCGTTCACTGCCATTGACGTCGATAGACGTCAATTGCGTTTTTCAACGGGAAGGGCTGGAGGAAGGTCTGGCGGAGCTTGTCCATCAATATCAGGCTTGTAAACTAGTGTAAAGATGTGTAGCGGCCTGTAGGGGGCAGCAGTGCCCTCTTTGGATGAGAGATCAGCATGTATTACGGTATGAGAAGAAGAAGCGAGATGACAAGAGATATGCTAAAGAAACTTATGCACGGAGCGTATGTGTTCCGCACGTCGGCACATTATGTACCGTGTGTGTCGCGGTAGTTCGGAGAGGAAGAGGGTCGCGATCGTGAGAAAATGACGGAGATCATTGAAAAAGACACCGACGACCGACACCGACGCTGGACACCGGCGATCAAGCCGGGCCGAGCGGCCGGTGAGAGAGTCAGCAGCTGACGGTGTCACCACAGACCAGAGCCCAGCTCAACTGACGGCTCGGTGGACGTGACCCGAGCGATTCCGTCCGGATCAACCAGGAGCAGCAGAGACCCGTCCCCACGCTCCAGAAAGACATGAAGGTAATAATATAATACATCAATGGTAAAAATAATAAAATAAACTAACTTGCTAGCGAGCTAACTTTTACTGCTTAGAGAAGGGCGGATCGCTTTGATCGGAAAGGTTAAAAAAAAAAAAAAAACTCCACATCACACTTGACTACATCTAAGAGATGTATTTTTATGGTAATTCTATATATTTCTATAATTTACAGGTGGTGGATCGAGCAGTGGTCGACCATGGGGCAGAGGTCATGTGACAGCTACAAACGTACAAAAAAGTTAATGCATTTTTACTGATATTTGTAAATAAATTATTATTTTGCCATCAAAAGTCCTTTCTCAGTGTTGTTTTTGTTGTTTTATAGAAGGAAAACACTGTTCAGATGTGTGAGGTGTCACTAAAGCAAAAAATATCAACGTCAAAGTCACTGTTCTGCTTGACATGTTTCTTTCCACAAAAAGCTCGTTTTCTCAGTGTTTTGGTCAAAAACTGCTGTTTTTGGCGAAACCAGCCTATGTTCTACTGCTGTTTACAAAAGAACGGAAAAAGGTAGAAACAAACTTTTTTTTTCCTATTGAACAAAGAGAGTCTACTTTTCTCTTGGTAGTTTCGGTGTTTATATAGTCATAGAACACAATATTCTGTGGGTCTTATAAGATCGTTCAAAATGCTCTAAAATGGCTGGCAGTATGGGGCTCTCTGCTCTGAAAATGGCTGGCAGCCAATGAGTTAATCGCTCCCGTTTTGCAGTAGTTGCGTCTGTCCCCGCATCGCCACGGCCGCGATGAATGGGAGTGGATGTAAGTTCCGCTGTTTAGGCTGTTTCCAGCCCTCAAAGCCGCAAATTTTCCCCACAGACAGCGTCAGATGGCTACTCAAACATGCACCGAGAAGTTTATTTAAGCAAGCAAGCCGACATGTTTGTAAAACTAGATCTAATTCAAAGTCTCCCGGAGTCTCGCGCGAGACCCAGTTGCCGTGCTCGGTGTGTTCAGGTGCAGTAGGAAAGCTACAGTTTGTGTCATAAACACAGGAATATCAACTCTTTACTTGCTTCAAGTAAAAAAAAACTTCTCAGCGCATGTTTGAGTAGCCACCTGACGCTGTCTGTGGAAAAAAATGTACACTTGAAGCAAGTCAAGAGTTGATATTCCTGTGTTTATGACACAAACGATAGCTCCAACTGCACCTGAATACACCAGCACTGCAACTTCGGGCTCGCGCAAGACTCTGGGAGACTTTGAATTAGATCTAGTTTTACAAACATGTCGGCTTGCTTGAAGTAAATAAACTTCTCGGTGCATGTTTGAGTCTCCATCTTACGCTGTCTGTGGAAAAAAATTGCGGCTTTGAGGGATGGAAACAGCCTAAACAGCGGAACTTACATCCACTCCCATTCATTGCTGCCGTGGCGATGCGGGGACAGACGCAACTACCGCAAAACAGGAGCGATTAAACTGAAAATCTTAAGATTCCTTCTTTTAGACCTAAAATGATAGGAAAATACACCCCCGAGTTGAATTCGCCTGGAATTGTCCTTTAATTGGTTATTTCCTTAATAATTTACCATTTGCATTTTCTGACTGTAAAATCTACGCCAACAAACTGTAATTCCATTATGTGTTGTACCGTATTTTTTACGGTGAAATTCTGGCAACCACAGCTGCCAGTATTTTACCGTGAATTTTGCAATAAAATACCGTACTATATCTTACAGTTTTACCGTGTTTTTTCACTGATGGACTGTAATTAGGTTTACAGTATATCCGTTATTTTTAAAAGAATTTACCGTAAACAGGTTTATATTATAACTGTTATTTTTACAGCAAATTACCGTAAACAAATAACAGTTCTCTACTGTGAAATTTACGGTTGCCAAAACAGCATACCGTAATGTGTAATACATTGTGACCGTATTTTCTACGGTAAAATTCTGGCAACCACAGCTGCCAGTATTTTACCGTAAATTCTACGGAATTTTTTTTACAGTGTACTAAAACATGATGCTTTGTTGTAGGATAAACCACCAATTTAGTAATAAGTTATTAATCCTGATAATGGTTTGAGTCATTTTCTTACCATGTTTGAATACCATAAACTTCATCATTTACTTTTCTCAAATGTGATAATTTGCTGCTTCCTCTTCAAATTAGTTGACTGTAACTGAAATTTATCCTAAATAATGTTGAGGTTTATGTTGCAAACAGAATGAAGATTGTGAAGGTGTCACTCTGGGTAGATTTTATGATTATGATTTTTTTTCTGGACTTTCATAAACCAATAAAACCTTCAAGAATATAACAAGGATGATGATTAAAATAATGATAATGGAAAAAACAGTCACCAATTGCAGTTTATTAGGCCTAGTTGAAAAAAAAAAGCCAATCAATTAATAATAACAATAAAATCTGTGATAGTATGACATTGGTACTTGAAATAATTGATGTATTTTTCTCATTATACAAACTTTTACTGAGATTATGTTTTCAGTGTGAGACTTTTACTTGCAACAAAGCATTTTAACTGTATGAGATTCAGCATTTACTCAAATAAAGCACCTGATTCCTTCTGTCACCACTGGAACTGCATTAGAGGGAATCATCATGGGTAACATGTTGTGTATGCAGATATCAGATGTCCTAACTTCCTAACATTTACTGTAAATATATCTTAGTCTTATACATAAAAATCATTTTTTTTTTTTTTTTAATTGACTTTATAAACTCTCAGTCAGTGGCTCACTTTCTAAAGTCACAGTTACAGTGTAATGATGGGAAAAGCTAGATGGCACTACTGCCCTACTGAGAGGAGGTGAACATCCTGTCTGACAGCACCTATAGGCCCTGTTCTGTCTTTCAGACCAGACCCTGAACTACTGTGTGATACAGTGGGTTGTGCGATAAAAGAGACAGTGGTTGACAGTTTGGTAAACATGAAACGAGTCGGTCTCTCGATATGGTTGTGTGTGTGCGTGTGAACCAGCTGCAGCTGCAGGAAGGAGGGGGTTCAGGCAGCGTCCTTGGGGCTTCATATTAGTTTTAAGAACCGAGGCGGCCGTGGGTAGGTAGACCGAGGACCTGATGTGGTGTCAACTAAAATAAAATAAGAAAAAAGACGCTTTGTCTAGGTTCAGTGATGATAACACTGGCTTTGCTGTGACTGCCAGCACAGATGCAGAATGCGGGAAGCAACAATGTGGCTGCAAAATAACGGATGTGTTATTGGACAAGGAGGTTTGACGTGAGTCAGTGAAGCGTCACTGGGTCCTAGTGCGCGTCTTCTCTCTGGACTGGACCACTACGGTTTTCTATGGGGGGCTCCCAGGCTTTGCTTTTCTCCCCCTTTTTCTTTTAAGATACTGGTAAGTAAGTGGTAAAACCCTATGGGTAAAACCTTTGATGTGATTGAAAAGAAAAAGGAAAATCTTTGTAGGATATTGTAATTAATTCTGTTGGGAAAATAGTTTTGTAGGACGTGTTAGCATTATGCTAACATTTGAAATTGTGTTGTTTACGTAGCATTACTGTTTACATTTACTGTTAGCTAACCACTACCATTAGCTAACTAAACAGAAGTAAACTGTTGATACCGGTAAAGTAGTTTTTTTTTTCCTGAAATATTATCCACCACTTTAATTTTCCCATCGTTTTAGCCTCTCATTTAACTACTTTAGCTTTTTTTCTTCCTTGTAACATGAAGCTAACTAACTTGATTTTTAAGTTAAGCTAACAGTTAGCCCATTTGATCCACTCAAATTCCATTCACCTTCCATTACCTTTGTTCAAAGACGGTTTGTTATCTTTACTTGTAAGTTAGCTAATGGTTGACAGTTTTAAAAGTATAACTTTTAAGCTTTTCAGGACTCTGACATCAGATTTCAACTGTCTCAGGTGTACACATTTTTACATAACAATTTAATCTGTCTATCCATTGCTGTTTCCAGCCAGCTTTTTCAATTGCAATAATTTGTTGAGCCTTTTCAACATTTCTTCTTTTACTGTTATCCCTTTATTTTTATTTTATTTTTATCACTTTTCCCCATTAATAGTACCCAGCTTCTCCTGATTGCTCCATCTTTTCCCAAATTACAATAGGCTGGTGATCTACTCAAAATGTAGATAGATAGATAGATAGATAGATAGATAGATAGATAGATAGATAGATAGATAGACAGACAGACAGACAGACAGACAGACAGACAGACACTTTATTAAAGACACATCCCAAAAAGAGGTCCATAGCACCATACAGGATAGTAACATAAGTAATATACAATAAAAAACAAATCAGAAGCATATATAAATTCCAACCTTTTAAACATCAATTTGATCAATTAAGTACTCGTTAAAACAAACTGTTGAGACTTTCCTGGTGGTTTCCAGATAACTGCACTGCTGAAAGACCTCCTGGCATTTAAAGTGGGGGGTCTAGACTAAAAGCCTGAGGCCACTTTAACCACCAGAGGTCTGGTTTTGGAGCCAGCCCACAGTAGCAACAAGTGCTTTTAGTTGGGGAGTCATTGCATGATTTACTGCATGTTGGAGGTGAAACACCCATCAGTCACTCACTACAACATTGCCTTATGGCTAATGCACTTGTGCTGCCTGAGGATAATGAATTAGTGTGGGCTGTGAGCCTGTCATCAGTCACTGTTGCCGGTCTGGCACTAGGACCCAGCAGCCGCCTCCTCCATGCAGCAGCACTCTGCCGCTACGAGAGGAGGACCAGAAATCTGCAGCTCACAGAATGAAGAGATCAAAATGATGCTGTCTGTAAAAAGGGATTAAACGTAAGCAATCTGTCGTCAGCTGCGGCAAATCCGCGGTCATCACTGTTCTACTTTTCCGTGCAAATGTTTTTTAATGACTGATGCAAATTATCTGTGTAGGTTTGGGTTTTTCATTGTGTGACTGCAAGCGAGCTAATGACAGATGCATCGTGCACACTTTCTCCGTAGCATTGGACGAGAATTGCAGCGGATGCAAGCAGGCCTTTAATGCGATCTGTTGTTTTTGTTTCTCCCCCCTCTTCCATCTGCCGGTTTTAGTCTGGGCGCCACCTCGCTACCATCGGCTGCTGCTGGTGGAGAAAACAGATTTGCCACCGGGGGTTGAGAAGGGAGACATGCCGTCGCTGAGCAGCATCCACTGCGACGCTTGACTGACCATGATGAAGACCGAATCCACATCCAAGAGCACCGGCTCTGGCTCTACGCTCAGGAGCCCATCCCCGCACAGGAACGCGTACGAGGCGGGGATGCAGGCCCTGAAGCCCGTCAAAGACAATGCTGCGAACGGGGACATGCAGGAGGGCCCCCGGGGGCGCAGGTACGGCTCCAACGTGCACCGTATCAAAAACATGTTCCAGCAGATGCAGACCGTACCCCCGGCGGCCGATGCGGAAGGAGAGGAAGCCGTCGACAAGAACGCCGACAAATCGGTGCGGCTCTCGCTCCCCAGAGCCGGGAGCCTGAACGAAAACGTGGACCACAGCGCGCTGCTGAAGCTCGGCTCCACCGTGTCCGAGCGCGTCAGCAAGTTCGACACGAAATCAGAAAACGGGCACCCGCGGGCATCGTCGCCCAGCTACTCCAAGCTGCAGGAGACGCGCCGCATCTTCGAGCAGCAACAGGAGAGGCTGCAGCAGCAGCAGCAGCAGTTGCAGGAGAAGCAGCAGCAGGAGAAGCAGCAGCAGCAGCAGCAACAGCAGGAGAAGCTGGCCACCACCAGAGTCCTCCTGAAGACAGACAAGGCCTCAGGCTTCCAGGACGGCAGGTTGGACGTTGTGGCTCGTTTCAATGGCAGCACAGAGTCCCTGGACAGCCTGGACACCAGCGAGGCCGTGTCCCCCACGGTCAGCCAGCTCAGTGCTGTGTTTGAACGGGCAGCCGAGCTCCGGAACAACCTCCACCGCCTCTCTTCTACCCCACCGCTCCCCTCTCGAGGGGTCAGCGCCAAGGTGGGTGTGTTGAACTCCAAAATAATCACAAAGAGGGTTAGTGCCTTTGCAGCAGGCAGCCAGGAGGAAGAGCTAAGCAATCAGAAGGGCGAGGAGAGCCCCATCGGGCGGGTGACTCCCCCATCTGAGAGCATCAACGGGGGCCGAGCTGCCACGGCTGCTGAACTTTCCAGTAATGTAGGAGAGCCGGACGAGCAGAGAGAAAAGACTGTCTCAGATGCAGGCGTTAAGGCCAAAGCTGAGGACCGCTCTGGGGCCATCGAGTCCAGCAGCAGCACATCATCACTGCAAGGTGACACCCACACCTCGGTGGAGAACGGAGAAGCCGCCGGGGAGAAGCAGAGCTTTGCAAAGGGAGGCGACACGGCGAGGGATGCAGCAGAGGAGGAGGACAGAACTCTGAGAGACGACCAGTCGGGCCGTGACTCTGTGGATATCAGTACCTACAGCGCGGTCGGGGAGGACTTCGGAGGGAGCCAGGTGGACGAGGAAGAGGACGAAATCGATGACCGCTACGAGCCAGAGTCCAGCTGTGTGGAGATCGAAGGGCTGCCCACCGAGGAGAGCCCGCCTGCTGCCAGGAAGATCCGCTTCAGCACGGATCCCATCAAGGTGAGGAGGATATAAAAAAACAGAATTAATATTAATGAATGCAGGTAGAACATGGAGACCTCCTTAATTACACCAAGGTGCTGAATCTGCTTGGGAGGGATGTCTGTATTCTAGGTGGGGGGGTGTTGTTGAACCTGACCTTAAAGCTTATCTACTGCCGTACAGTCGGCCAGTGTCCCTGTCAGCTGTTTTAATGAACTCACTCAGCTTCTGCCGGTGTCAGGATGATGCTGACATTTTGATTTTTTTTTTTTTTTTTTTACCCTGTTTCAACACGGGGCTTTGCACACACACACCGCTAACACCCTCCCCTTCCACAACAGCAGCTAATGGTTGATCCTGCATTCCTACTGTGCAGCTGACATGGGCCCCTAAAGAGCTGCAATGTAGATACTTATCTGAAATGTGGTGGGAGCTGCTCCTGTAAATGATTGCACACACTGAACACACAAAAGGCCTGGATAATTAGCCTTGTTTGTTTTAGAAAAAGTGAATCCTCTGTCATGGCCAATGAAACGTCATGGACAGTCAGTGTTAGCTGAGAGAGGAAGCGAGAAAAGAAACCGTGATCTTCTCTTGGACCAGCGAGATGAGAGAGGAGGAGAGACATGGAGAAGGAGGATGAGGAGGAGGAGGTAGAGTTGATTTAAAGTGTCTCTCTGTGTCTGGGGGTGGTGTAATGATCCGGAGAAGAGCATCGGATCCTCTGCAGCTCAGTCTCGCCGCTCTGCTCTTCTGCTCCTCTCTGCCTTGAGGTCTGAGGCGTACAGAGCCTCTGCCTGCTGAAGCGAGGCCCTGACACTGTACATCACAAACACATTCCCTCCTCACACAGAAAACGAGCCATTTCAGTGACTAAGGGCTCCTGTCCCGCATCAGGACCAGGCAAGTCGAAAGTTGCTCTTGCTCTCCTCTCATGGCTGCACATCGGTGTCCTTAAACCCTGATATTTCAAAAATAACGCACAAACGCTCATAAAATAAACATTTATAGCGATATACTTAAAAGAAATTGATCAGAATTAGATGAGTAGCTTGATGCCACTCTCATGCCTCAGTAGTAAATGGGCCACAACCTGCAGCGGTTAGGTTAGCATGCTAGTGTAGCAGAAACTCTGGCATCAGGAGAAACAGGTCACCTGGCTCTGTCCAGTATACCTAAATCAACTCTCCAGCACCTCTCTAATGCTCAAAGCATGTTTCCGAAAATGTTGTACTGCTCCTTTAATATCTAACTATCATAACTAAGATGACAGTGACAGTGGAACGTATGGAGCGCCTGAAACTTGATTTCAAATGGTCTAAAACATTTCTGACCAAACAGCTTTAGGGATTATTATTATAAGTTATTACGTAGGTTTGTTTTGAACATACTAAAACTTTTAACAGTAAACATGACATGAAATCAGTAAAAAGTAAACACCACTGACAGTTCAAGCGACCGGCCTGTGGCCTGTGTTTTTCATAATCTACTGAGAAATGTTGCAGAACATAAGATGAAGATTTTCAGACAATGTGACAATGCAACACAATGTGGGTTGCGAAATATTAGTTGAGTGTTGCAGATGATTTTTTGTGGAAGGAAATGTATTCAACACATTTGCTGTCAAGGTGTCAAGGGCAAACACAAAGTGTCTTGCTAAGACATACTGTAAACATACCCCAGCAAGGATCTTACCTTAAGTATGTCTACTACTGGATAACGTCTAGAAATAAAGAAACACAAATACATGAATTAAAAAAAAATTAGAGCTGTAGCCTAAAAAACAGACAGAAATGAGATACAGACTTATCTGTGATTAGCTATTGTTGAGCTCTAATAGCCACACAATCTAGAGGAAACAAACTGTCTCCCCTCCTGCTGCAAATCCCATTTAAATCAGGCCTGAGCTTAGCATGCCTATCATGCAAGTGTAAGCGGGAGAAACAGATTTCTGTCACATTATTTCATCCTTGTGAGATCAAAGATGGATATCAGGAGGAAGCGTCATGTATGGCGCGATAAAGAAGTCATAAAAACCCCAGAATTTGGTTGTGACCCTACAGCCGTCATCGGAGAATAACCTCCTACTGTGTCCTTTCACACTGTATCATTGTGGCCTTTGTTATGGAGATTGATGCAGGGGTGGATGAGAGTAAAAAGAGTTGAGGGGGGGGGAGGTGGGGGGTTAGTCGGGTGAGGGGTTGTTGAGGTCAAATGGGAGGGGCGTTATTATGCAGCCCAAATGTCATGCGACTGTAAAACTGCCAGCTCTTAAGTCACAGTGTCAGTTGGTTTCTCTTCCAAACAGGAAGTGCCCATTTTTAGTGCATATTTCCCTCCTCTGTGCAGCTTCTGGCCGCAGTTACGTCTTGTTGTGGCGATGGCGGTTGGATGTCTGGGCGCATGTCTTTCTTTGTCCCCGTTTTACACTGAACACTCCTCTCTCTCTCTCTCTCCCGTCTGTCTGTCTCTCTGTCTGTCTGTCCTCTCAAAACTGGCAAAAAATAGCAGTTCTGCTTCGGGTAGAGTTCACACTAGAGCCTTTGTTTGCTCCTCCTGACACTCTTCCTCTCGCTCCTTCTTTTCTCCTTTTTTCGCTCTTTGTCACCAGTCTCCTACTGTTAGTAAAAATAGCAGCATTGTTATCGTCACAGACTTGCCTCGCTTTTCAGGGGCAGCCTCCTTAGTTGAACACAGGAAGCTGCTTCTCATGTCTTATTTATTTGTTTCTGCATGTTTGTTTTGGCTTCTTCATTTTTTTTTTATCCTTCAGTATCGGGTCTACTGTAGTTCATGATGTAGTCTGCTCCGCTGGCATGTTGTGATTTTTAATTATTTATCCCATTGTTGGTGGCGAGCATTTAAAAAAAAAAAGAAGAAGGAAAAAAAGTAGAAGATAATCCACTGGATTTGCACACTGTGTTTCCTCCAAACCAAAAATAATCTGATTTATTTTTCATGCAGCAGAATCACCTTGCTCTCGCATCACCTAGCCTACTCTAACACTTTTTTTTTTTTTTTTTACCCCCCCCTCCCTGAATCAGCACCACAACACACACACATTACACACACTTTGTCGTGGGTTTCTGCTGCCTACACAGCTCTGAACAGCAGCCCTGCCAGCCGGCTCAAAGAACACCTATGATTTTCTTCCTCCCTATGTCATTAGCACAAACAATGGCTGCGCTCATGTTGTAATAAACCGAGGCTGTTGAAATTTGATAGAGACGCAGAAGGAAGTATTGCAATTTTTTTTTTTAAAGGCTGCCATCGCAATGCCCACAAAATGCAACCTTTGGTGGTTTTGTGTTCACCGTTCAGGTCAGCCAATGAGGGATCGCCTGGGGAGAGGCAATACATCACCATATGTCAAGGTATCCTCAAACTGTCTATTACTTAGACTCAGTGGGCCTGCAGTATTTCATACAGTGCATTACTCACAGCCAGGAGGGGTGGGAGAGCAGACAGATTATCAGCAAGGTCACTCTGTCCCACTTCTCAGTCCTGCAGTGGTGGTGGGTTGCAAGCGAGTTTTTTTTAACGTGATGTGCCCACTCGCTCAGGTTACTGCGACAAGCCACGTTATGCAATGTGTTGCTCATGATGTCTGAGTGCTGTTGTGTCTTGTCTAACCTGCCATCATGTTGTCAAGCCAGGGGAAAAAAACAACAACAGCAGCAGACGCTGGTTACAGTGATCTGTGAGGCTGCGCCTGTACAGTATGAGAGGTTTATACATCTTTCCTGCCAGTTAGGATAACACTTTGTTGATCCAACCAAAGGAGAGCATAAAGGATAAGACTGATATTCTACATGTTTCTTACTGTCAACAAATCCTATGCATAGATAAAAACAAAAAACATGTGCATCTGAATTCAGAGATGCTATACTTTCTCCATTTGTTGGGGACTACTTTCACATGTGGATTAATTCAAATCTGATGCTTAAAATAGACCAAAATTGCTGTATATCTATGGAATAAACACATTAAGAGAATATCTAGGCAATTGAATCGAGTCAACTGGACTTAGTTTTTGTCTTTTGAAGACGTTTAGCCCCTTATCCAAGTGGCTAGCCAGTCCAGTCCACATGAACTGATGAAGCCACTTGGATAAGGGGCGAAACATCTTCAAAGTCCTGTCAACTTGATTCAATTGACCATATTCACAGCGTCGCCATCTTTCCTTACGTCATCACTCGGCGTGGGTAAACAAACCGTATAACTGCTGCGTCCCTGGCTGCAAGCCGTACAAACGTCAGGAGTCTGATAAACTGCTTTCCTCTCATCGCTTCCCAGTTGATACAGATTTAAGGAAGGCATGGGTTGTAAAAGTCCAAAGGGACACCGGGCCATATTTCAAATTAAAACGACATTTGAGTTAAACTGATTTGAATTAAGTTAGCCGGCATTAGCTGCAACTGCTAACGTTAACATTATGTGACGGCGTTGAATCTTCCCACCCAGAGTGACGACGTAAGCAAAGATGGCGACGCTGTGAATATGGCTGATTGCCTAGAGATGCTTTTGACCTGGACAAATGAGAACTTGCACAGCCATGGAAAGAGAATATATAATATGTTTACTGTAAAGTGACCACTTAATATGATATTAAGTATAATGCAAGTAAAGAATATTCAAAAATTCATACAGTAATACTTAATGTGCAAATTAAAAAAATATATCGTTAAGTCTCTGTATCTGTCCACATATATTATAATACCATTCAGTCCTCTGTTGGTGACCTTATTCCCGTGCTGCCGTGTCTCTCCCCGGAGTCAGCGCTAAGCCTAAACATGACTGCTGACCATGGGCTGGCCTGCCAAAATAAGATGGGCTCTGGTGCCATGTAACCGTTACTATGACAAAGCCACCATATCCATTTTGTTGGCTGGGGGCGGCAGTAGCCAGGGCCACATCCCTGTTTTCAGTCTGCGTGTTGCACATCTGGGATCCAGATTACAGCCCCCCCCCCCCCCCCCCCCCCCCCCCCTCTCCCAATTTAAGGAGGATTACCAATAATTACCTGCTACTTCTGGGCATGTTTGACCCAGTGATGTCATGTTACTCCAAACAGGAGAGGCGCTTCTTTTTTTTTTTACGGCGTCGCCTAAATTTGACAGCTCGATGAAGCGTCACTTTTGTTGTTAGTTGCTTGCTTGTCTTTTTATTTTAATGCTCTTTATTTTCACTATGTGAATGGAAATCTTATGTACAAAGGGCGGGCATAATAAGCTATTGCTTCAGCTTACATCTTTTGGTTGCATGTATTACTGACCAATCTATGCATTTTGTCAGTCTCTTCTTTTTTTTTAATCGACCAAATGAATAAATAAATAAACTTAACTAACTAAACTCAAGCATTGCGACCCTCAGATGACACATATACACTGAACAGCAGGAGCAGCCATTTCACAGATCTCACGTTTTGTGCGGCATAATCACCTTAATTCACTTTGGCATTTAAAAGCAGCAGCTCACATGCCCGAAAAAACAACAACAACAAAAAAAAACTGTTTAAATAATTTGCGAAAAGAGTATGGCCTATTAAAACGATGATGGAAAGTTGGGTGCTAGAGAGTGTGGATAGACGGAGTGGAAACACACTATTTCTGTTGTGAAAAAAAAAACCCAATGGCACAACCTCCACACGTTCTATTGGCTGAATCCAAAATTAGATCTGTTTTTGGAGAGTTAAAGAGGGAAAGAAACACTGTTGACATGCTGCTGTGGGCTGTGGGGGGGAGGAGGAGGAGGGGGAGGGGGCACGGGGACGGACCTGCTAGTTACACTACCGCAGCGTTACCCAATTACATCGTGCCCGGAGGGCGATCAAGATGGAAAACCAACGCAGCAGCAGCAGCAGAGCACACAGGCCTCCAGAGCAGCTCTATCATTTAGTCATCCCTCTGTCACGGCAACTACATTATAAAATGGTAGTTGTCACTTCCTTGCTGTTTTTTTTAATACCCTTTATAGTCCCAAGTGGGTGCTCTTTATAGACACAAACACAATCTGTTAGCTGGTGAGTGGCTGGAGCTGGAGCTGCCCACAGAGCTTTTGTAGGACATCCCAGGCGGCTGGTAGCAGAGGGAGGGAGGAAGGGAGTTTCCTGGCCATCTGTTAGCTCCTCTGACCTACTATCTGCCACAACTGGAACAGTGTCCTTCTCGACCCCTCCCTTCCTCCTCTCTTCCCCCCCCCCCCCCCCTCCGCCACCCTGCCTTTAATCCCAGTGTTTGTCTTCCAAAGATAGCCACCTCACCGGTCCGAGGAGCTCATCGACTGCTCTACATGCTTAACGTGAGTGAGGTTGGTGGTGGGGTAAGAGGTTGCATCATGCAGGATCTCATTAGTCTGTCTGCCCTGTGTGGGGATCATTGTCCAATAAGGGGGAGGCGAAGGGGGGGAGGGAGAAAATCCCCCCCCCAGGAAGCGAAAGTGTTAATTCTGTGTCAGTGAGGCAAGATTGTAGCCTAGCCCTGCTGCATCATGGCGACACTGCACATGAACTCGCTCAAAGCCACGGGTCACATCACATCACACACCCAGTATTTGGCTTTTTTTTTTCTTTCTTTCTCTTTTTCTCCTCCCAGTGCCACGTTATGGGATGCTCAACTTCCTCATTTGATCCTCTGCATTATCGTTGGGCCCTAAAACGAGGGCACCACACGCCACCAGCTGTGGCCTCTTGATCTTTAAACTCAAGGAGCGAACCTGTGCTGCAGTGAGCACGCAGGCTGGGGAGTGCACTGTTGTTGTTGTTGTTGTTGTTGTTGTTGTTGTTGTTGTTGTTGTCATTATGCGCTTTGTTACTTACAGTGCGATGCAAACCGTGCATTTTGTTGTGCCTGTGTAATCCACATTCTGCTAATCCCTCTAAATACAAAGGTAACCTAAATCAAAAGCCATTAGACGTCAATGCAGCTCCCATGCTATCTGTCATCTGCAGCAGGGTGAGCTTCAATTTGATCACTTGAAACTGAAACTGTGATTTAAATAATAAACAGTAAGGCTGGAATTAATCTGTCAATATGTTTTCTGATTAATTGTATAAAAACAGAGGTGAAGGATCCAGGTCTAACTCTTCAAATTGATTGTTTTTTTTGAACAACAGCATAAAAGGAAAAGATATTCTATTTACAGATGAGGTGAAGTCCTAACATTTGATAAGATGGTAACATTTTTGTTTGATAAACTACTAATCGATGGACATTACAACTGTCAAAGGAATAGTTAAGCATTTTGGGAAATGCACCCTTTGGCTTTCTGGCCTAAAAGGGATGGTTGCATAAAAACTGGAAGTCAGGGAAACGGTTAGCCTCTCTCTGTCCGAGGGCAACAAAACTTCCCTAAAAGCACATCTGAAGCTCGCTAATTAACACATTATACTGTGTATTGTTTGTATAGTCTGTGCACAAACCAGAGCCTGGATATAATATTTGTATTATGGAGGCTAATATGTGCTGGAATTGGATTTGATTTCTTTTTTAACAGGGGCCAGTCTGCCTGTTTCCAGTCTGTATGCTAAGCTAAGCTAAATAGCTGCTGCAGGTAGCATCATATGTACATACAGGGGTGAAGGTTATCAATCTCAATAATAATAACTTTATTTATATAGCACCTTTAAAAACACAAGTTTACAAAGTGCTAAACAAAATGACATAAGAGACAAGTCACATATGCCATAAGCAAAAGCAACACATGCAATACGAGAAGCCAACAACAATTTGAGACCATGAGGACTCAAATTAAAACGCAGGATGCAGTTGATTAGATAAAATAAATAAAAAGGGGGTTATACATGATACAAAGAGATAAGATGAGATACAATAAGATAAGAAAAGATGGGATACAAGAACATCTGAGTAAAACTGTGATAGAAAGATGATAGAAAGAAGGGATGACAAGCAGCCTACATTTTTGAGTTTGATCATTTTAGTAGTTTTTAAAAGTGTATTCAAGGTAAAAGACATTCACTTTGACTGCAAATGTGAACTCTTGGATGGATTTTAATATTTAAGTGCGAGGAAAACGAGCCCTGTCATCTTTTGTGCGAACAGACAGCGATGATGAGATAGCGATAGCGATGTGGCTCAGGGTGATGATAACATTTTAGACTCTATTCTTATGGGCGAGGAAGGCTTAAAGGTAGAGGCAGGAGCTTGTACAGTGTTCAATGATGCATGAAAATACAATGATACTGAATAAATCTGAGAGAGGAGGGGCCGGTTACATTTCAAAGGCACTGTCAAAACTGACAGGCTCTTCACTGTGGGGGTTGCCAGGGAGACGAGGCCCAATATGACTGAGGGGTAGGCTACACCGAACTATACGAGATGCTACTTAAGCCAAACTAGACAAGTGAGAGATGCACTTAATAAAAGTAAACAAAGAAAGCAGCAGACGGCACAAAGGACGATGGAGAGAGAAGACTAGAAATGAAATGAAATGCACTGAAAAACGAGTGAAAGGAGAAAAGAGAAGAGAAGGTCCAGCACTGAATTAGTGTGGCTAGTGGACCATGCGAGGTGGTGCATGCATAATCACCTTGGAAGACTGAAAAGTGAGGCTTTTAAAGATTCAGCGTACTCTCTCTCCCTCTCTGTCTCTCTTTCTTCGTTTATGTGTGTGTGTGTGTGTGTGTGTGTGTGTGAGGCCTGTGAACAGCAGCTGCAGAAGGCCCTCCATTAGCATGCTGGAGGTGGTTATGTAAACTGTCATGCTGTTAGAGACCAGAGTGAATGTGGGAAGCCGGGGCCCTTGGAAAACAGAGGCCTCTGTCTGTCTGTCTTCACGGGAGCGACTTCAGCGGCGGTCGTGATTGATTTTCTCTCAGTGCGTTTTGATGCGCACATCACCGCCGTGAAATGAAGTGGCTCCGAGGGCTCTGGGCGAAAACGCTCGATAAGTTTTTATCGCGTTATGTCTGCATTAAAAGTTGTGGTGAGTTCTTATCAAACAATGAATCCGACTCGTCTATCTATCTATCTCAGCTGCACGGCCTCCGAGCTCATGCTGCCCATGCATAATTGAAGAGTTACTTCTTGATTGAATAAATCATATCCACTTTTCTGTTTGTATTGGCTTTAAGCAGAGGAATACCTCAGGAAGTAAACTGAATCACCGGATTTAAACTGTACTGCTACTTACTCATGCAAATACGCTGTAAAAATATAATCATCTTTACTTAAACCGCAGTCTGCGAGGTTTCTATGTAAGTGGATTTGCATTTTGCTCTCTCACCTGTTGATACACACACACACACAAGCGGTTCAACATTTACCAGGCTCCCCACAGTGCACAGGAAGTCACGTGTTTTTCTGTTTTCAGTAGCAGTTTCTATATTTGGAAGCGAGGCAAGAAGAACGGGGTACTAGTAGGACAAAACATTGATAAGTCTCCATGGCTGCAAAGAAAAGAAAGAAAGAGGCACCTACAGAAACGTGAACGTCAGCGCTAAAGCACGACAGGCAGGGAGGGGCGGCCGTCACAAGAGAAGAAATAGATTGGCATGTTTTTGAGAAATATGTTTTGTTTACTGGCTGAGATTTAAATGGAAAAAGTTGATAGTTACCACTCTTGTATCTTTACAGTGTTTATATGGAGCTACTGTAAAGGGACAGTGTAGCTTGGTTTAGTACAAAGAATGACAGCTAAGTGAAACAACCAACTTGGCTCTGTTTAATTATAACCTCTCCATAAAACCACAAGTTCACATTCTCACTTTTGAATAGATCCACATTAAGTGTTTCCCCTGTTTCCCGTCTTTGTGCTAAGCTAGCTGTCCCCTGGCTCTACCTTTATATTTAAAGGGATAGTTCAACATTTTGACAAATTGTCCCATTGCCATAATCCCTATAGTCTTAGCAGTAGGTTCGTTACCTTTAATTGTCGGTGCAAGCTATTTTAAGAACGGCGGATAAATGGAATATCTAATCTAATCATAATCCCTATAGTCTTAGCAGTAGGTTCGTTACCTTTAATTGTCGGTGCAAGCTATTTTAAGAACGGCGGATAAATGGAATATGGAACGTGATGAGACGGAGTTGTTTTAGAGGTAAATTCATGCAAAACCGCTGATGCACGTTCCCGTCGGGGGCAGTTTTTTGGCAAGCAGTCTTTGCATTTGCCTTGAAAACAACTCTGTCTCGTAACGTTACGTTATTATCTCATAGTGTGGTGAATGTGCAGGAATGTGCAGGTCACAACTTGTCCACCAGAGCGTTTTGGAGTTGTTGGATTGTGTATTTGATGAGTTTGATGAGGGGAACCAAGAAATCCCATTAGCCTCCGTAGCGTAGCTCTGAGCAACTCGCAGCTCTGCTCTGCCGTTCTAAAAATAGCTTGCACCGACAATTAAAGGTAACGAATTTACTCCTAAAACTATAGGGATTATGGCAATGGGCCAATTTGCCAAAATGTTGAACAATCCCTTTAGTGGATGGACATGAGTCTCACAAACGAGTCTCTGCTTTAAATTATACAACAAAATCCCAGTGCTTTTTCACAGCGCGTCTGCCTTTCTGTGTTCTAATTCTCAGTCTGACCCTGCGTCTCTGTTCCCTCCCTCAGGTATTCGCCACCTACCCCAACGAGGATTACGACAGGCGTAATGAAGACGTGGATCCCATGGCGGCGTCTGCAGAGTACGAGCTGGAGAAGAGGGTGGAGAGGCTGGACCTGTTCCCCGTGGAGCTGGAGAAAGGTACTCACCGTTACGAGAGCTGCACTCCCCCCTCAGTATTGATCCAGATTCTCATGTACAAAGCCAGGCACAGAAAAAAAATGGGTATAGTCAGAAAAAAGTATTTATTTTAACCTAGTTGTGGCAGTGTTGTTTGCACTGTTTTAGGACACAATACAAGAAAATTCACATTCTTTTAAAGGCATTTGAAAAGCAATTTTGGTTTATTGAGTAAGAAAGCCTTCGCTGTTCACACGCTGGAATCTTCCCAGCTTCCTCTTTCCCACAAGGCAAAGAAAGTGCAATGACATTAGCCCCCATCTCTCCCCAGTGAGCCACACTTCCAACATCCCTTCAACATTATGGTGCATTAATATATTTATAGAAGACTATATTTAGAGTTGTGTACAGGGCAGGTTACGCGGGATACCATATGTGACCACATTCAACTGATTTGCTGCAGAGTGCACTAGTGTCTACATTAATTTAGTCATGGAAAAACCAACAACAAACGAAACAACAGCTTGGCTCTTGTTATCAGTTCAGAAGTGTGAAGACAGAAACAACGCTCACAAATGAGGACACTATCTCAGCACATCACACCTCTGGCAGCAAATATTGGTGTCATCACAGATTCTGATCAAACTTTCAAAACGCGTATGATGAAGGCGCTTTTATTACAACTATTAATCAATGCTACGCTCATAAGGAAAACCTGCTATCATGCTATCAGCGGTGAAACCCACAAAGACACGTTTCCTGTTAGTCTGGGGATTTTTTAAAGATCCTACATCTACTACTTCAGAAATGTTTGATGTGGATTTTCCCCTCAATATACGTATGTGTTCATTTAAAATGTTTGATTGGTTTAATTGCCTTTTCTTTTCTTCTAAGCTGTGGTTTATAGATGAAAGGGCCTAATCAAATGTCCTAATTTGACAGTTTGGTATTTAATTGCAGCGTATGTGGATTATTCTCAGAAAGATCAGTAGATCAGGTAGTTATGTTCATCTGACAATCACGTAAAGGACTACTAGACTGCTATGGGGCTGTGTTTTTGTGAGATGTGAGGTAATGAAGAAGACTAATAGAAAGCAACCTTTGATGTAAACAATACACGATTGTAAAACAGTCCAAAAAGTTGGCATTGTATTTATGAGGAAGGAAATGCATTGTCAGATGTCAGCCAAACATCTAAATCTCAAGGCTGCTGGCATTCCTCACATTTGACTCACATGACAGTAAAACAGTTAAACCAAAACCTGTAAAACATGAGTTACAACAATAGCGTGGTTACATCTATTCTGGTATCACCTACTTCCCCACAGACGGTGACGGCCTGGGCATCAGTATCATCGGGATGGGTGCAGGGGCCGACATGGGCCTGGAGAAGCTGGGCATCTTCGTGAAGACAGTCACAGACGGAGGAGCGGCGCACAGGGACACCAGGTACGTTGTCCGTCCTCCTCGTTTCCTCATCCGGCGAGGAGGACGCACTTCGCAGCTGAAACAGCCAATTTCAGACTCTCTCTTCAAACTGACGAGGCCTTTCGCCTTGTACGCCATCTGTCAACCCGACAGTAGCTATTTCCAGGAGTGGATGCCTCATTGTCTCGTTTTTGATACCTGCCAACTGCAAATAGGTCTCGCTGCCAAGCACGAGGATGTAAAAAATTGAGTTTTGCTTGCGTGGGCTTAAGTATAAAGATGATGTACACAAGCCAGAGTTGAATTGTTCCTATAAATCCTCAGCCTCTCTCTCTCTCTCTCTCTCTCTCTCTTTACCGTCTCCTCCAGAATCCAGGTGAATGATCTCATCGTGGAGGTCGACGGCACCAGTTTGGTGGGCGTCACCCAGAGCTTTGCCGCCTCTGTACTCAGGAACACCTCAGGAACCGTCAAGTAAGAGTCGCTCTAACTGTCATTTCACACTCACTCTCACACCGAGGAACACACATTATCTAAACGCTGGTGTTGTCATGGCATCGCCGCTCTGATAATATTCTGGATATCTCAAATGCTATATTATGAATTTGTGTCAGATGTTGTACATTCATGGAGGACAAATCATTCTGACTTACGTGTCACTGTTTCCAACGATCTTTAAAGGGATAGTTCAACATTTTGGCAAATTGGCCCATTGCCATAATCCCTATAGTTTTAGGAGTAGGTTTGTTACCTTTAATTGTCGGTGCAAGCTATTTTTAGAATGGCGGAGCAGAGCTGTGAGCGGCTCAGAGCTATGCTACGGAGGCTAATGGGATTTCTTGGTTTCACTCATCAAACTAATAAAATACACAATCCAACAACTCCAAAACGCTCTGGTGGACAAGTTGTGACCTTCACATTCACCACGCTATGAGATAATAACGCAACGTTACGAGACAGAGTCATTTTCGAGGTAAATTCATGCAAAACCGCTGATGCGCGTTCCTGTCAGGGGCAGTTTTTCGGCAAGCAGTCTCTTCATTAGCCTCGAAAACAACAATAGCGTTGTAGCATGCTATGACTATAGGGATTATGGCAATGGGCCAATTTGCCGAAATGTTGAACTATCCCTTTAAATTTTCCTCTCAAAATTTTTATTTGACAAAAAAAAAAAAGCTACAAAACCCAAGATAACCCCACCAGCCTCAGCTGTACTTTGTTTAATGTTGAGTAGCAAATGTCTTTGGACATTTATTTGAACAGAATCCATGCTGCAGTTGCCTTGGCCTTTCTCTAGGTCTCTAGCTGACACAGCTCAGAGCGTCATTTCAGTTCACTATCACCACACCTCACTGTGACACACAGCATTCTTGCTGGAGGAGATGGTTTCCTCTTGATATATAGTCATAGCCAGCCCCACGCGCGGCACTGACGTCTACCACATCCTGCCCATTCAACTCACCAGACTGTAGATTTCTATCTCGAGAGTCTCCAAGGGTCATGATTATACCCTTCAGTTTTGAAAAAAAAAGCTCCTTCTGGAGACATCCTGAATGAGGTCCAGAGACTCGACAGAAAACCTTGGTTATCAAATACAGTTTGAATCAAAAGTATCATTTTGAAATGCCAGGGGGCTATTTGTAGTTTGGCACTGACTGTTCCTTTTGTGCTTCCTTTTTGTCGTCCAAGCTCATTCATAATTCAGGCTTTAGTGGTCAGCGTCGTCGGGGTAATTGTTAGTGTTGTGTGACTTGTGAAGATCAGAGACCTCCATAGATAGCTCATACATTATGGATCCGCTGCAGTGGTGGCGAAGGGCACTAGAGCTCAGACCTATTCATAAAAAGAAAACAAACAAAAAAACGCCATGGAGACAAATAGAAGGAGGGGAGTGGGGCAGGAAGTGTGTTTGAGAACGTTTAATTACCCGTTAGTGCAGCAGAAATTGAAAGGCTGCAGCGGCTGGCTTAACAACCGTTTGTGGCTCCATCATGATCCACTGTTCTTTTTCCATGTTTACTGTCTTGTAATTGGACAAAGATTTGTGTGAGCCTGCATCAGGAAGCATATAGCCTCTGTAATGAACTGTACAATGAGCTAAAGCAGTGGACCAACAGCACAGACACTGCCTTTGTTCACGCATAAACAGGAAGCCATTTGCTGTCATCAGAGAGCAAGCACATTCCTTACTGCATTTATACATAGAATATAACTCTACGCACTAGTGTATTATATATGAAAAACACTCTCACCGTCCTTGTGGAAACACTGTTTGGCTCCTCTGTGGTCAGGAGGAAAAAAAAAACCTCATCATGTATTATTTATCACGCACGCACAGTATCATACAGTATCTGAGTGTGGTTTGGGGTTTGGCGGTTTGCGAGAGGCGATGTTTAAACCGGACGGGTGAATTTCTAAAACGCAGGTTTGTGATCGGGCGAGAGAAGCCGGGCGAGCAGAGCGAAGTGGCCCAGCTCATCCAGCAGACCCTGGAGCAGGAGCGCTGGCAGAGGGAGATGATGGAGCAGCGCTACAACCAGTACATGGACGAACAGGAGGTCAGTCTGAGGATCCCAACGACCAAACCACTTGTTTCTTTCCGTCATTCTCGAAAAGGTCGTGGCGCAATGTCTGCACATGGAGCGAGGGTGCAGTGCTTACTAATCCATTTTCCCACATCCCCTCCCCCACCCATTCCATGCACACATGTGTTAGTGCCATGAAAAACATTTTTTTTTGAGAATTCAATGTAATATTTATGTGTATGATCTCTAAATGTTGACCATACCGTACCATACCAACTTGATTTATAAAGCACTTTAAAAACCCAGTGGACCAAAGTGCTGTACAAAATTAAACACAAAAATATACAATCGGAATAAGACATAAAATATACATAAAACAAAACAGAATAAAAACAATAAAAATAAAATAGATGAAAATAACACGATATAAAACCAATAAAACAATTTAAAGCACAGCACATAAATATATATAAAAAAAGTAAATGTGTACAATAAGATCAGCCTGTAAAACACAGAATATGTGTAGCACGATGTTACACTGCTGAGTTGTTGTCTTGTCAGTATCTAGCTGGGATCAATCTCAGTTATGTAAAATATTTTAAGTAATAATGTGAAAAATTGGGACTCTCGCAGCGGAAACATCCTCAACAAGGCCTCAGTAACTAATGTGACCTTATGAACTCGCTCAGGCACAAAATACTGTCTCCAAATGAAAAACGAGGCTGGTTTTTGCAATCATCCGTTGGTCCTGGACGTCCTTGTTTCCCCCCCCCCAGGATTATGAAATTCATCTGAGTACCATCGTCAGCAGAAGTAACTCTGTCTGGTGTGGCTGTGTTGTGTTGTGTTGTGTTGTGTTGTGTTGTGTTGTGTTGTGTTGTGTTGTGTTGTGTTGTGTGTGCGCCTCTGGCCCGAAGCCACTCTGTTGTTGTGTCCAGCGTGTAGTATCAGTCTGATTAAACGATAAGCTCAGCTCCAGAAAATGGGGACAAATCAGGACGACTCGAATGTTGTGATCTGGGACGTCCTTTTGTTTTGTTGATTTGGTGATTTTGTTTTTATCTCTGTGTTAATTTGACACAAACGAAGCAAAAAAAAAGTCTCTAGTTTCATTAAAACAACAAGAGGAAGTTGCCTCATTCATGGTGGGTGGTTCTTGAAAAGCATTAGGTTGTATAATGGAGAGTCTCTGCTCTTTTGAGTTTGGCACCATCTAGTGTCGGTTCAGTGTCATTGTCAACAGCTAAGCACTTGTTTCATTGTTTTTTTTTTCCTATTTTCCTTACTGTTCTACTCCAACATTTAACAATAAGATGAAAAGGATTTTTTGTTATTTCTCTCAGAAATCCACTTTACCTCCCAGAAAACCACAGGAAACAATAACCAAAAAAATCAATCTGGTCCCCGCAGGGAGCTGAATATGGCACAGATGAGGAGGAGGACGAGGACGAGGAGGCCAGCCCGCCGTATCCCAGCGCCATCGAGGTGTTTGACCTGGCGGAGAACGAGGACATGTCGCCCCTGGAGACGGACCCTGAGAAACTGGCCCATAAATACAAAGAGGTGAGCGGTTCATCTGCGTAACTGTGTAGTCAGTAGTCACAGTTAATTTCCTCTGATGTGTCCAATGCTTACAGATGTATTTAAAACTCTCTCTCTCTCTCCTGTGAAGCTCCAGATAAAGCACGCTGTGACCCAGGCCGAGATCCAGCAGCTGAAAAGAAAGGTGAGGTGTTGTTGAATAACCGATATGTGAGATAAGAGTCACCACTTGTCCTGAAGGAGGAAGGGGTTATTGATTGTTCTCCACCGCTCCACTTGTGTGTGTCCAGCTGCACCACGCGGAGCAGGAGAAGCAGCGCTGGCGTATGGATAAAGCTCAGCTGGAGCAGACCCTGCACGAGAACAAGGAGCGCATGGAGAAGCTGGAGGGCTACTGGATGGAGGCGCAGAGCCTGTGCCAGGCCGTGGACGAGCACCTGAAGGAGACGCAGTCGCAGTATCAGGCCCTGGAGCGCAAGTACAGCAAAGCCAAACGCCTGATCAAGGAATATCAGCAGAAGTAAGTTTTTTTTCAGCGTGCGATGTATTCCATTTGAGCTAAAACACACAGCCCCTGACACACTCAAACACACCATCATCATTATCATCTGCTGCTGTTGCCCACAGGGAGATCGAGTACCTGAAGAAGGAGACGCAGCGTTGTGCACAAGAAGGGGTTGAGGCCTCTCTTCTCAAAGAGGAGTCAGGACAACTCCAAGAACAGGTACGGAAGGAGACCTTTAGGAGTTTTAACCTGCTTCGCTCCGTCCGTCAGATATAGTCAACGGATGGACAGCAGCACAGTTAATAATTAATGTTCAAATACAAAACGTGGATGGATTAAAGCAGCGGGAAATGATGACGAGTGACTTTAGCAGCACATCAGTTCTTCTCAGCTGCTCTGACATGTGCAGGAGGGGGAATTAGAGCGTTTATTTCTTCAAGTCATTATGCTATTAACTTAAATTATATATTATCAACCAAAGGTTCTCATATTGACTTTAATTACATAGCTTAAGAAATGTATAGGCTATTAACTATTAAACAGTTTTACACTGAATTTAGCTGCGGCTTGAAGAGGTAACGGTTTTTCTTTTTCAGGGCTCATTAGAACAAATTTGGCAGTCAACAACTTCTTAAGTCAGCCTAGTGGCATTTATACAAGGCTTAAAATAGTTTTCAATGAAGCTTCAGTAATAAAAGCTGAACCTCAGAGGACCATATTTAGTCAGTGTGTTGTATTAGTTATTAAAAGCAAAAACGTGACTCACACTGAATGTGATAACATGAGCAAAAAGTATTTGAGTTTGCCAACAATGTGAGAAAACGTCACATGTATTGTGTAACTCAGACTGTAAGATAATTAAACAAGTTGTAACTGTGTTCCTCTCTCCTCTTCAGGTGGCTGACCTGGAGTGCAGGGTCGAGGAGCTGAAATCTGAACCTTTATAAAAATACATTTAAAAAAGAAGCCTTTTTTTTCTGTTTTGCATCAGAAAGCAGAACTTTGCCAGATGAAGTAGAAGAAGATAGTGTTATTGTTCTTGGAATGAACTGCAGGGTATTTCTTGATTCCAACCTGAGCTTGGTTTCTGGTCGCATACTGTAAATGTGTCCTCAGGCTTTGTATTTCAGCCACTTAACCCTTTTAACTATATTTTTTCTGTTTAACATTTACGGGAACACGAGGGACGGTTTTATCACCACAAACACAGACTCTGTCGAGCTCTAGATGTACTGTTCCTTTTCTTTTCTTTTTTTTTTTTTTTAACTTTCAGAGTTCAGTATTTAATCCCTTAATTTGTGGTTTTGTGACAGACCAGGCTGTTGCTTTTAATTGCCAAAAAACAAATTCCTCTCTTTCTTTTTTGCCTAGTTTTGTGACCTTTATTTTCTGAGTTTGTACAGACGTGATACTGTGTGGTTTAACAATCAGTTTGGTTTGTAAAAATTTTTATTATGTGTATAACATTTAACATAATATAAACTAATGAGATTGAGGGTTGTTGTATATTTATGTGATGAAGGTGTGTAAATTGGACGGAGATTGCACTGAAGAAGACATCACACATGGTGCTTCACTGGAACGGAGGACGGAGAGACGGGAACGGGTCTTGAGGTGTCTTTTAGAAATTGTACAAACAGTAACCCAACCTTCGTAGGGGTCTTGTCACTTAACCCTGAGAAACCACCTGCTGCCTACCTTTCAGAAGTGTTTGTGTATTTTTTACACATTAAGACTCACTAATGAGCAACCAATCCTTTGGTTTCAACCCCTCGCTTCTTTCAAAGAAAAAAACAAACAAACAAAACAAAAAAAATTACCACAGAGACAAGCCTCCACAACTGCTGTGCCACAAAAATGAAAATGGATCCCCCCTCCTCTCCCCCTCTCAAAAATGGATGTTGTCAAGGACTTGTGTAACTGGTATTAGTTAGGACTACTGATATAAAGAAACCTTAGTGGACTGGGATGTTTTAAAGAAGCCGTTACAAGCAGCAAAGTTACAGATTTGAAAAAAAAAAGCTCGTCTCTAACCAGCAGCTGCACTTGACACCGCTGTGTGTAGCACATGGAAAAACACTGCCGGGTTTCTACCTGTTTCAAATGACGCACAGTTTAACATGAAATTCAGTCTACTTGTGTCAACTGTCATACCAGTATGTTTGTATAGTTCAGGTAATACTGAAATATTTTACTTAATATTTATAATATAGTCAAGGTGGAAATATGAGCTAACAAGGACAAAAACTGACAAAATCAATGCAAAAAGCGACGTTCAATAGACAAAGTTATACTGTGTCATGTAAAAAAAAATTTAAAGTAGTAGATCTGGATGACATTGAAAAAAAAACAGGCATGGTTATGAGTATTTTCATAATATTAAGGCTTGTACAGTGCACATGCTTTGCATTGTATGTTTTGTGGAATAAATGGTCAACAGTGACGGTTACGCTGGTTGTGTTTATTTCAGAACAAGTGTGAAACACATTTGTGAGACTGTATCTCCTGTTACATGTTGTGTTATTTGTATTTGAAGGACTTAACCTCTTTCACATAAGACAGAAAATAGATTTTTTAAACAGAAAAATTATATTGTTTGAAAAGCTTCATCTATAAACTATGTTCATTAACTTTCTGTACAGGACATTCAAAACTTCTCTGCAGCTGCTCCACAGCCGAGTCCTAACAATGGCGATGTGATTACAAGTGCATCTTCTGATGGTGCCTCCTGAGGTGATAGTTGCGTGAAAAGCTTTTTCCGCACTGGGTGCATTTGAACATCCTCTGTCCCAGGTGAAGCAGCTGATGAGCTTTGAGGCTCTGTGGGCGGCTGAAGCTCTTGCAGCACTCGGGGCAGCTGTAGGGCCTCACGCCCGTGTGCTTCCTCTCGTGTCGCTTCAGGTCTCCCGACTGCCTGAAGCTCTCCCCGCAGTGGGTGCACAGGTAGGGCTTCTCCCCCGTGTGGGTCCTGAGGTGCACGTTGAGCTGCCCGTTGTACGAGAAGCTCTTGCTGCAGTGGGGGCAGCTGTACGGCTTCTCCCCCGTGTGGATGCGTTGGTGCTGCTTCAAGCCGTAGTGATTGGTGAAGCCTTTCCCGCAGTCGGTGCACAGGTACAGGACCTTCACCTGCTCGTAGCAAGCGTGGGATTTGAAAGCTTTGGCGCTGGCGCAGCTCTTCCCGCAGCGGGGGCACGCGTACTCCTTCTCCCCATCCTCTTTCTCCAGCTGATCCACCAGGCTGTGCGAGTCGCAGTGGGACAGAAACTCGACGGGGTGGTGCCTCTTGATGTGCTTGATCAGGTAGCTGTTCATGGTGAAGGAGAACTGGCAGAAGGAGCACGGGAACAGTTCCGACGTGCAGTGATACTTGAGGCAGGTGTTGCTCTTCTGATGCTGTTTCAGGTTCCCAGACGTGGTGAAGACTTTATCGCAGCGGTCGCAGTTGTAAGACTTTGCGCTGGCGTGCACCGTCTGCTCGTGTCTCCTCAGGAAACCAGACATGTTAAAGGTCGCCCCGCACTGCCCACACTCAAAGTTTCTCAAAGTGCACTTGTGTGCTTTCAGGTCATCTGGGTTTCCGTATGTTCGTTTGCAGCGATTGCAGCTAAACCATTTGTACTTTTTCAGCTTTCCGTTTTTGGCAGCAGGCGCCTCTGGTTCGGCGCGGCCCGAGCCGGGCGACGGCTTCTTGCATACGTCGGCCCTTCGTTTCGGAGCGATGAGTTTGGTTATGGCGGAGATTCTTGATCTGGCTCCGAGTCTCTGAGGCCTCCGTGAGGGAAGCCTCTGGACGGATTCAACGGTTTCGGCCTCTGACGGTTGTGGAATGAAGTCGGGATCGTGGCTTTGGTCGTCATCGGCGGCCTCTGGCTCACCGCCTTGATTGTCCACAGCGGTGTCCTCCGAGTGCTGCTCACTGATGTGCTGCTGAAGCGTGTCCACTGAGGAGAAAGTCAGTGAGCACTCGGCACAGCTAAAGGGCATGGTGTTCGCTTCATCGGGAGCCTCGGCTTCCCCTTCTTTCCTTTTATCCTCTTTTTGGTGACGCCGCAGGTGTCTGGTCAGGTCGTTGTACTGGCCAAAACACTTCTGACACACCGTGCAGACGTACGGACGTAGCCTCTCGTGGACAGTCACCTTATGCTTTTTGAGGGAAGCCTCGTTTGTGAAACTCTTTCCACAGTCCGAACAATCGAACTGGGATGTTTCTGCTTCTCCTGCAGACGTGTTCTCTGTTGGAGTTACATCCATAGCTTCTTGTACATTCTCACTTGCATTGACGTCCTGTGCTTCGTTCGTTACAGCTGGATCCTCTGTGGTTAAAAGTTCGGAGCCCTGTGCCAAGCTCTCACTCTCCTCACTTAAGATTTTCTCTTGATCAGGTGCTTTTGGACCAGCCTGCTTTCTGTGAACCAGCTGGTGTCTGATTAAGCCAGATGCCTGGCTGAAAGTCCGTCTGCACTGTGGGCAGCAGTAGGGGCGCTTGTTTGAGTGGACACACAGTCTGTGCCTCCTGAGGTGAGGCATTTGCTTGAAAGTCTTCCCACAATCGCCGCACGTTTTGTCCTCGACGGGATCCACAGACAACGCCACCAGGGACGAGACGGAGTGACCAGAGTCGGCATTGGAAGTGGGATTTTCTGCTTCAGCCATCTCTACTGCAGGCGCTATGAGGTCCCCTGCAGGCTGTGAGTGGAAGTGTTCAGCGTGTCTCTGGAGAAAGGCCTCTGTAGTGAAGGTCAGCTGACAGTGGGAGCACAGGAAGATCTCAGACTCTGCAGCTGGATTACTCTCTATAAGCAGGAAGAGAGGGGGAAAAATGCCGTTATTATTATTTTTTGCATTGTGACTGTAAAATTACACTAATGTTAGTAAAGAAAATAACAACACAGTATACAGATAATATTTTGTGACTGGTGAAACTGGTGTAAGGGGTTTACCTTCTGGATTCAGCCTCATAAACCACATCTGGGTCCAGGCTTCACTAAACTGGTTGAGGAGTTTGCTGCTGGGCCAAACCATGAGCTCATCTCCAGGCTGGATGGTGCGACAGCAGTGAAAAAGGATGCTGCCTTTGTACTGGACGGCCAGCAGGTTAGTCTCCTCTTCATTACGGGCACAGTTGACATATCTGTGTACGCGGAAAGAGAATTGTGAGAGATTGTGAGGTTAACTATGAAACACCAAGACGCACAAAACATTGACATAAGACGATATTCTGTACACGCAAAGTTTGCACATGTAATGCTGAAATGACTGCCCACAGTTGCCCACAGTTTCTTTCATTTTACACTGCCCGTCCAAAAAAAAAAGTCACCACTTGGATTTAACTAAGCTAATAGGTCAGAGCCTCCCATTGGATAATTACTGCATGGATGATTATGTTTCAGCTGGCAACAACTTATTTAACCCTAACTGACACAGTCTCATTTCTTCAACAACCATGTGGACGACACATCCTGTGGTCGTGGAAAAGATTATTAGCATTCATCAAGCAAATAAAACATCCAAGGAGATTGCTGAAACTAATAAAATTGGGTTAAGAACCGTTCAACGCATTATTAAAAACTGGAAGGATAGTGGGGAACCATTATCTTCAAGGAAGAAATGTGGTCCAATGTGACCAGAGAGTCCAGACCTTCACCCCATTGAGAGTCTTTGAAAAATTAATGCAACTCTGGACAGAAATAAATGTTGTGACATTGCAGAAGCTTATTGAAACGATGCCACAGCGAATACGTGCCGTAATCAAAGCTAAAGGCGGTCCAACAAAATATTAGAGTGTGTGACTTTTTTTTTGGACAGGCAGTGGTATAAGTCTTCTAAATAACAAAAATAACTTAAATACTTCACCTCAACCAGTTTGAGTGTGTTTCTCTGCCACCATCAATATACTCGTACTCCTGCTCTCCTTTACAAATCTGCAGAAAATGAGAATATTGTCAAGACCACACATAGCTATACACAAAACAAGAAATGAGAATAAGTCTCTCTGGATTTCTGAGCTCACCTCCCAGGAGAACGCACTGGCCATGGCATTTTCGCTTGTGGTCACTTCCCCCTCATATGGTCCGAAATGCATTCCTGGAGACACTATTGGTCCGTGATTTATGACTCCGACGCCGGCCCTGGGAATACTAGACCTGCCGATCATCAGACCATAGGGCAGAGTGAGGAGGGCCCTCTGGGGGACATCGATGCTCGTCGGAAAGTCGAGAACAAAGGATGGGCCTCCAATGTTCGAAGGGTCATTCTGGTCCTGGAACAGAGTCAGACACTCCTCGCAATCTGGAAAACAGAAGGATACAGTTAACAATCATTATATCTGTCAATATGAGGCCGCTAATTATCTTATAAAGATACATGCTTATATCATGCGTGCATTAATACTCCTGGAACAATTTAACTCCATAGACATACGTCTGTAACATGACTTATGTGCAAATTTCACCGGAAGAAAGCTTTGGGTGTTTGGTGATGACAAATGCTGTGCAGTGCTGATATTATAGCAACATGTGTACGGCAAACTAACTGTAAATAATTCAACTATATGACAACGCTTCCAGTATTACAGGAAAAAGCATGGCAGGATTTTACTGTTACTGGCTGTTCAATCTATTTCATTTTGAACCAAATTGAATTAATTTGCTGCTATTTCTCTTTTAATAACTGATTGAAGCTCTTATCTGCGACCAGACTCTATTATTCAATGCATTTCAGTCTCTGTCCGCAAATAATGTATGAGGCTGGCCTAGGATGCTGTGGATATAGGCTACACTCAGCTGCCAATTTATCAAGTCTACACGGCTAATATTGCAACTCTGCCCTCATGAAGACTATGCTGTTGCAGGGAATCAACAGCTCATAAGCAACTCAATCACAATGCTTTCTTCTAGGCAGGTTCAGCTGCATTAGTTTCAGCCAGGTGCAAATAATTGAGGAGATACAACATCTTACAAAAGCTATCTTCAGCTTCTGGGGTTTCTCCATCTCCCTCGGTGTCCAGGTCCTTCTGGATTGGTGTCTCTGCTGACTCTAGGACAGATATCACTGGAAGAAGGCAAACCATGTGTTAGAAATCATTGAGTGTACACAGTGTATGTAACACAGAGAGGAGACTAAATACCTGTCTGTGTGTTGCTCTCAGGTGCTAAACACTCCTCTGTTACAACCACCTCCTCCGTGGTCTCAATCCACTCCACGCCATTGCTCCTGTCCGACATGAGTGCAGACTCTGTGGAAGAGGTTAATGAAATCATTAGCCATCGTATTAAAGGCTGCTGCGTAACACAGATAAATACAACATACTAAAAAAAATAAAAGTAAATAACAGCTAGCGTTAGCATGGCAGCCCTACTCGAGAAACTCTAGCATCGACTAGCAGTTTAGCTAGCTGACATATATTTCACAGAGACGGTGAAAAAAACATAATTCAGATTTAAATCAGCACAAAAAGTGCAGTCGTTAGTTTGTAATATTTAAAAGCACAGCTATCTAGCAAACCCATCTGTCACAGAATCACTGGCAACAAACATTTAGCCTATGTTACAGTACAAAACATTCCCGGTTAGTTTTTCTACATCAAAACAAATTAATTTGTGCACTTACGTGAATCACGGCTGTTTTATCCGTCGGACTAGTTTGTTTAGTACCGTTCAAAGCCGTTGGTTTTAGCCGGTAACATATGGTCTCGGGCTCAGAGAGAGCCAACTAAACTAAACGAGATCATTGACGCTTACCCGGAAGTAAATAAATCTCTCCTTCAGCGCAATGGTCAGCATTTCCGTTGTCTTCCAAAATAAAAGTCGGAGAATAAGCGAAACATTTTAGCTCTCTTTGTCTAATATCGCGCTTTTACACGGATTCCAGCAAGATTAAGACTTTTATCATTAAAACAAGAAATATACTACAGCAAAACAACTACATTTACCAGAACTTCTATTATAGAGTTATATAATGAGTGCTGTAGCTGAACAAGCTATCAGCGCCGCTGGTGTAGTGGTATCATGCAAGATTCCCATTCTTGCGACCCGGGTTCGATTCCCGGGCGGCGCACTGATTTTTTTTTTTCCTCCCTCATTTTTGTGCATTGAGCTAAAGAACACATTTGAGGCACTTTCTATCCGTCATACCATAGTATAATAATATAATCTATCTAATAAAGTAATTCGTATTCGTATTCGTATTCCTATCTATCTATCTATCTATCTATCTATCTATCTATCTATCTATCTATCTATCTATCTATCTATCTATCTATCTATCTATGACACCTCTAGTACAGAAAAAAGCATGGCAGCAGGATTTTAATGTTACTGACTGTTTCATTATTACCTAGCCTGTTTTTTTTTTAAACCAAAATGAATGATTATTTCCATAGTTCTGTCAAAACAAAGTCTTACCTACAAAATTATCAAATTAAAATTCAATTTAAAACTAATTATACAACTTTTGCATGGAAAAGAAGCTGCAATAAAATAAAAAATACTCAAAGTCCACTGTTGTCTCGCCAGATCCTTCCTTTAATAGTAGCCTAAGAAAGTCCTGGGGGGATATAACCATGGATGTATTATATTACTGTAAGGATATGACACATTTTATCAGTTGACATAAATAGATATACATCCATGCATTTCCCTGCTGGTGTTGTTGCTTGGTTACCCGCTGAGTGATGCCTGTTTGTGGAGCTCAAGGAACAAAAACAACATCTGTTGCCTGGCAACGACGCAGCCGGCCGAAAGCACCACAAACCTCCTCAAAAAACGTCGAAATGAAGTCGGTTAAATTTAATAGCAGCAGTGCGTCGTCTGCGTGCGGGCTGAGCAGCAGTGAACCACCGGCGGAGGGATGCGTGAGCATGTGCGGGATGTGTCCGTCGTGCGTGTTTGCCCCCAAACCACCGGGCTTCACGCGGTGTGTGTGGAGGGTGTCGGATGAGTTCAGGAGGAGATTCCTGGTGGAGCTGCTGTTGCGCTGCAGAAACGTCCAAGTGCTCGAAAACATCCAGAGCGTGCTGGGGGTCACCTCGTGGAGTCTGTTCACGTACGCCAGGTCACGAGGCCCCACGTCGCCTCTGGAGTACAGGTGCAGCAGGCGGCGCAGCACGGACCGGGACCGGGATCTGGGTGGGAAACAACCACTCGGCATGGACCTGAATGAGATCTGGAGCTGGTTCAGCAGCAGCCCAGACTGGATGAAGTCACGATATCTTTGTCGTCTCTTCTTACTCTGTGACCCGGAGCTTTTACGCATGGTGTCCAACCTGACCAGCGTGCTGCTGGTCAGACAGAGACGAGGGTTTCTGCAGTTTGACTGTAAGATCACAACACATTCAAATGTCTTAACTTTTGTGACCTTTATATCAAACACACCATTTACTGTGCCCTTTGAATATTAAAGCAGAAGTAAGTGATATATTTGTGTTAATATAAGTCTTAAATAGTTATATCTTCCGACAGCAATCACTTACATAGAGTGTTTGGACCGAAACACGGGTCTGTCAGTCACTCTGCTCTGCTCTGAGCCGAGGAGAAAACATTTATCGTATCCTACAGTTTTTATCCAATGAGGAGAGAGAACGGCATGCAGGGCTGTGTGTGTGCAGCCAAGGGACGCAGTGAATGTGGTGACGTAGGGACGAGGACTGTTATGGTGCGTTCAAGGCAGCCCGTAACTCGTGTTTTTCCGACCTGTGAAGTTGTACCAGTTCGATCTCGTATGAGTTCACGGGTCGGAAGTTACGAGTGGCCGTTATAGTGCACTTTCACCGGTAAAACAGGTCGGAAAAACACGAGTGGGTTGCCTGGAAAGCTACAAAGTCGTAAGTTGTGACTTGAAGCTGTAATTTACGGTTTCAAAAGCCTGCCTGGAACGCAGCATTAGCCAAAACGACCGGATCGCTTACTTCTGCTTTAAACTGTGCCAACTCAATTTGCAGCCATGAAGGACATATGATCACATAAGATAAGACAGTCCTTTATTCGACCCACAATGGGGAAATTTACGGCAAAGAAATGTATAGCTTAGATAATATAGCAATGGCAGTAAAAAGAAAGAAAGAAAGCAGTGTTTGTAATAGTATAAGTATAAGAAGAAAAAAAATATCTTTGCATTATTGAAGCATTTCATTTGACTCTTTATTATCATCATCATGAGTTAATTTCTTGTCCTTTTCAGTGGGAAGCTGCAACTCTGGTCAGTTTGACCAGCACACTGGTGAAGACTCAGAGGACCCGGCTCTCATGGTGGTGCCAGGATCCTCAAAGTCTCTGTCTGGAGTGAGTCGATACAGAGACTTCATTGCCTGTCTACCTGTCAACCTGTCCAAGAGGATACTGGGTAGGTCCACACATAGGTAACACCAGTAACTCGCTGTGTCCTTGGTACAATTCACTTGGTTTCATATTATCCTGTTGTATATTATTTTATGCAATATAAAACATAGGATATGTTGAAAGTTAGTATGAAGCAAACCCCACCAGGCCGTTAGCACCATGGGGATGTCACAGTATTACCCAGGAATGTGTGGATAACCGCTGGATATGTGAACAACAAAGACCTGCCAAGCAGCTTTTTTCGGCCGTCTGCTCTGACTGTGACCTCTGTCTGCTGGTTCAATGACATCTCACTGAGAGAAAGATTACACACACAACACATCACGAGAGAGTGCCGACAAGTCCATTTTACATTCAGGATCTTTATCAATAACAAAAACATGTGTGTGTGTGTCTCCTGACAGGGCTGTTGGAGGAACACACTTTACGATGCTGCCAGAAGGTTTGTCGGTACTGGCAGCACCTCGCAAAAGAAACCATGGAGGAATTCAAGTTCAGGAAAAAGTTCCAGGAGCAAATTCAAACGATAATGAATGTAGGACGTTTTTGTATGTTTACACGAGTTAAAAAAATATACTGTAAGTGCAAGACTGTAACATTTATATTTTATTCTCTTCCAGAAATGCAAAAGTATGAACAAAGTCAGTCCTACTTACTCCAGCATCGTTGAAGTCCCTGTTCCCATAAAGGAAGATGAGATAGCGAACATTCATTCCAACGTCCAGAAGGTTAACAAATCAAAACCTTTGAAATCCATCAATCCATCCATTAATGAGTTTGTCAATATTGATTACGCTTTCTTTGGTTTGACAGGTCATGCCGTTTGAAGCTGCTTATGCCAAAATCAAAACCAAAACCGTACAAATGAAGGAGAGAAATGTTTATTGTGGTGCATATTTTACGAAAACGCTGCTGAACAAGTTAGTTCGTTTCTTTTCTACACCCTACAGATTGGCATTAAAACCATCAAATCATGCTATCGATGAAACTCACGTGTGTGTTTGTGTGTTTGCATGTGACAGAGAAGACCCTCACAGGGTGGTGGACTACCAAGGCCAGTCATACTTGGCCCTGGGCTCCAAGGACCGAGCCGTACATCTGTTCTACGTGGCGTCAGAAACAAAGCCTGTGTCGGTGATGAGAGGCCACGTCGGCAGCATCCGGGCCGTGCTGCTCTGTGAGGACCGACACCTGATCATAACCACCGGCTGTGACGCCAGCATCAGGTCGCTCAGACTGAGGAGTTTAGGGTTTATCGTACAGATGATGATGATGATGATGAATGATGAAGTAGATTTGATGGTTTGTTTTGTTGTTAATCTGGCAGGTGCTGGTGTATGAAGACAGACAAGTGTGTGATGGAGCTGTATGGTCACACCGGCACCGTCAACTGCCTGGACGTCCACGGTGACAGACTTGTCTCAGGCTCTAAAGACGGTTTTGTAAAAGGTAAACAGCATCCGACAGATGTTTATAGTCTTCCAGATGTTGAATTACTAATCTACTAGCAAACACATGCAAATGTATGGCTGTCTTTACTCTACAGGCCTTGACGCCCAATTCCGATTTGTTGCCTATATCCGATTTTTTTGACTGTCTATTTACATGTTCTATCAGAAGTGACCCATATCTGATATCTGCATTTACACCTGCTTTTCTTGCGTGAAACAACCCGCTGAAGAGGAAATAAACTAGTGATTTTTTTTTTAAAGATGGGAGATCAAATTTATATGAAAATAAGAAAAAAAAAAAAAAAAACGGAAAATGATCACTATAATTCCTGTTACAGCTGGCCACAGCTGGCCATGGTAGTCCTGGTAGTCCATGCATTGCCAGGAAAGATCTGATCTGTCTCTTCAGACTACAGACACATTGGCATATATCCGATTTGTATCTTATTTAATTCCACATATAACAGGGACCTGAATCCGATCTGACAATATCCGTTTCGATGCGCATTTGTCCCGTTTACACAATCATGTTACAGATACGATCTGTGCCACTTGAGAGGAAAAAAATCGGAATTGGGCCACTTGAACCTTGCAGTGTAAAGACAGCCATAATGCTGCAGTGTTTCCTAGTAAAGGCCAACTCATCCTCATAGCTGGAACATGGGATAAGTGGTTCTTGGTTTTACTGAGCCAAATGCGCTTCTTACCAAATATAAACATCTTGCGGAGATAAAAATATTCTTTCCAGCCCAAATCCACAGACACACTTATAATGTAGAGGAGTAAAAAGCTGCTCTAGAAAGTTAGATGTGGCAGGATTTTCAAAGATAGCTGATAAATTTGAGATTCACAGTTTGCTCTTTAGGCTTTTGTAGCTATTTGTGCTTTCATCTTGAAGTGAAGTCAACTTAACTTCACCACGCTGCCAGTGTGGAATCTACACACAGGGACTCAATTGGAGGATTTTCACTTCAAGCACCCGAGCTCCGTCAGGTGTGTGAAGATCAACGCGACCATGGTGTGCAGCAGCTGCGACCGAGGCCTCGTCAAAATCTGGGACATGGAGAAGGCGTCGCTGCTCAGGGTGAGAGTGTTAATCATCCGTGGGGAACTCTCTCCCTCTGCATCTACACAAAGTTGCTGTGTCTTACACACTTGATGATATTTCATTGTTTTTGTCTTTTTTGCAAAAATGCGCCACTTTCCCTTTAGGCGATTGATGGCCACAAGAAGTCAGTGAAGTGTCTGTTCTTTGACGAGTGGCACCTTCTGTCTGGGGACTTGAACGGTCAGGTCATGGCCTGGAGCCTCAGCAGTCATGCTAAAGAGTGTCTGATGACCTTCAGCCACCCAAAGTAAACAACAAAACCTCTGGAGCTGATATTGAAAATATTTCTTTTTTCCCCTTTTTTTCCCCTGCTGCCTGTCTGTGATAAATGAGACAACTAAAAGAGAAATCCGTACTGTATGAAAATTAGAAACCTGAATAACCTTCTCTGCAGGGAGGTCAGGTCTCTGACCCTCGTCTGCCTGCGTGTCGTCACCGGCTGCATGGACGGGAAGATCCGAATATTTAACTTCCTCACCGGAGACTGTTTGAAAGACATCACGGCAGAGGCTGAAGCAGGCCGTTTAATGACGCTGCACTTCCATGACAACAGGTGAGTCTGACACATGTTTAAATCATGTACACTTAAAGGGATAGTTCAACATTTTGGCAAATTTGCCTATTGCCATAATCTCTATAGTCATAGCAGTAGGTTCATTACCTTTAATTGTCGGTGCAAGCTGTTTTTAGATTGGCAGGGCAGAGACGCGAGCTGCTCAGCTGACACAGTGGAGGCGCACGGTACTTTCACCTTTCTCTCATCAAACTCATCAAATACACAATCCAACAACTCCAAAATGCTCTCGTGGACAAGTTGTGACCTGCACATTCACCACGCTATGAAATAATTATATATATTATAATATGACATAATAATATATATATGACACATGAAGCAAATACTCTGAACTACTTGCGTTTTTGAAATCATCTGGAATGTAGTTCCGGCTTTGCATTTGCCTCGAAAACAACTCCATCTCGTAATGTTACATTATTATTTCATAGCGTGGTGAATGTGCAGGTCACAACTTGTCCACCAGAGTGTTTTGGAGTTGTTGGATTGTGTATTTGATGAGTTTGATGAGGGACAGGGGACCTGTACCGTTCACCTCCATTGTGTTCACTGAGCAGCTCACGTCTCTGCCCTGCGTATCTCAAAACAACATGCACCGATAATTAAAGGTAATGAACCTACCCCTAAGACAATAGGGATTATGGCAATAGGCGACTTTTCCAAAATGTTGAACTATCCATTTAAGCCCCAAATTATTCATACCCCTGTCAAATACAAGGAAGTTTTAATTTTTTTCAGTTACAGATAAGTATTTTGACTCAGATTTGACATGAATAGGACATGCAGGAAGTCTGGACTCATGACCAATTAATTTAAGTAAAGTGCTTTCTTGCATGTCCTATTTATGTCAAATTTGAGGTGAAATACTAATCTGCAACTGAAAGAATTAAGAAATTCCTTGTATTTGACAGGGGTGTGAATAATTTTGGGTTTATGTGTATACTATTATTTCTATAAAATAATATTATATCAGTTCAAGTTTACATTTCTGTCTTGTATATTTTCTCTCTACCTGTATTCAGTATATTAGTGAACTCGACATCCAGCGTGAAGCTGCTCCAGTTTGCCAAAGTGTTCTGGGAAGGCACAGAGGCGACAGCGGGAGGCCAGGGCGATGTGGTGGCTCAGGATGCTTTGGTTTCTGAGAAATCTGCAACTTCAGTCAGAAAGTTTCCCTGCGCGTCTTTCGGGGCAGATCAGAAGGCACAGGTGGCTTCACCCAGCCGAAAGATGCACAGCTGTGAGAGCAAGAAGCCAGAGAGAGCGGAGCTGCGGTACCACACCCACTTCCTGTTTACCCCCACTAAATGTCACACAGCAGGTAAGCATGCACAGATGTGTGTCAAAAGTAGAAATGTTGTAAGATCAGATCAGTGTGACCCCAGAGCAAACATTTGCTTCTTGGTGTCAGGGCGCCGCGAGGCCGCCGAACGGTTGCTGCTTAGCGAGAGGGCAACGTGTGAGCGGATGAAGAAGAGGGGCCCTCATCATCCTCCGACGCGCGACTCCATCCTCCTCAGAGTCGGCGCCATCCAGAGGGCGCAGCGCGTGGATGAAGTCAGCGCCAACATGGAGTGCAACGCCAGGCTGCGGGACACCTGGGGTCCTCCTCGCACGCCTCCGGATCCTCTGCGCCCTGACGCCCCGAGAAACAGCCCCCACACTCAGACAGTATGTCCGCCGCAGCACACACACCACAGGAGGGCCAAGACCTGTGTCCCCATTCTCAAGAGAGGCGCCAGTCAGAATGTGACAAACGCAGACGTCACCGCTGCTGCTGACACCACGAGGAGACACCACCACCACCGCTGCTTAGTTTCTAGAGAAACACAGCCCAGTGCACGCAGGGCGATCCAGACGGCAGGCGCCAAAGAGAGGCCACAGGCTCCTGAGTCCATGCTGACGAGATCCCTACCCAATCTAAAGTATGACATAAAAACTGGCGCCGGCCTCCCAAAACTTAATTCTTTTGGACCAGGTCAGAGAGCGGGGCTGGTTCAGGCCGGGCGACAAAGGCCGAGCCGAGAGGGAGCTCATTCAGGGACGTCCAATAGGAAAACCGCCCAATAGACACGTCACATGAGTATCAACAGATGATTTCTTTGTTTTTCAATGAAACTCTATCACCTCTGCACCGTTTACATCTTTGTTTAGGCATTTCAAAGGTTTAGAAAAATCTCCACTAGGGGTCAGTATTGTATCATCTCATGGTGACCTAGAGTTACTACAGCTTTGAAGCTTTAGATTTGATTTGATACAGGATCTACATTTGAATTGTTGTTCTTTATATCACTTTTTAGATTTTGGATTCTAGATTTCTTTACATCTCTGAAGCTGAATCTATTTCTGTTTCCATGTAGAATCCATTAGATGTTACTGATGGGAGGGGAAAAGGTGGTCAATCTTAAGTTGTTTTTTGCCATGCTATTCTTTACAAAGTAGTTTTCTTTAATAGTCTGATTGCATGGAGTCTTGTCACAAGATCAAAAGCAACATTTTCATGGTTTTTTTGAACATTAAAAAACAGCCTTTCGCCACATTGTTGATTCATTCCTGCAATTAATTCTACAAAAATGCTTTTTCAAGCATGTATGCTGATATTCCAGCAGTTATAATGAGCAGTTGCTTCAACTTAACACCTGCTGTGCAGACTAAATTGGTTTTGTTTTTTTCTTACGGAGCATATTCTCATCTCCTGATTTTCCCCCAGTTAATGAACCATCCCTGAAAAACACTCAATCTTCTTCATCACTGCAGCAAAAATAACAAATCTCTGTGGATCTTTTTTTTTTTTTTACTGGTGCCATACTTCAAACAAGATGTGATGTGAAGTCATCAGTGTGAGGAGTTTGTCTCGTCCACGGTGACCTTTCACCCTGCCACCTCCCCTCTAGCCCTGCTGCCTCGAGGGCATCATTAGGGTGAGGAGGTTGAAGACCGGGGAAGGGAAGGTCCTCTGCTTTGATGGCAGCAGCACAACAGCTGGGCATCCCTGAATAACAAAGGATTATGAGGAGAACTGACCGGGCAAGACGTCCCACTTTGGAGAATGTCTGCTTTCAGGAGCACTCTGCTGCTAATTTGATTTGGTCTGCAGAAAACTGGGGATAATGGTGTCTCCCCCCGCTCTTCTTTCTCCTGTGGCACTGTGACGTAGGAGGACAATGCAGTCCCCTCCTGTCCCCCCCCAAGCTTAGCTCGGCTTCAGCAGGCAGCGCAGTCTTGTCCAGGAGCAGCAGAGCCGCGGGGGGGGATAATGAGCGTAAAATCAAAGCAAAGTTAGAAAAGGGAAAGTCTTCATGGAGGAATGCCCTGAGACCTTCTGCTCCCTGGACCAGGCCCTAGGGTTGGTCGGGGAGGAGGAGGAGGGTACAGGTTTATTTATGCATGAGGAGAAGCTGGAAAGAAATGACAGTTAAGTTAACCCCCGTCACAGTGAAAGTGAAGGGTTGGAGGTTGGGGAGAAGGCAACAAAAGGCGACTCTTTAGCTGACCTTCAGTCTACATGGATCTCCATCTCCAAAGGCACATATTTGCATCATAGTTCATTTGTCAAATTAATTTTTCAATCTCTGTCATGCTGTGTCGGCAGCAGGCTCAAACTCCTACCTTGGTCTGGACCAGCACCGTCTCTCCAGGCCAGGTCAGTCCAAGCCAGTCATGGTTGCAGAATATGATTAACCAAATGTTGATCTGCATTATTTTTTTGTATTTGCATGGCGCGCAGACGGGTGGCTGACTTACCCCGGAGCTGTTCAGATATATCACACCATCGCCAGGTCTAACGAGTCGGGCATCAGATGCAAAGGCGCAGTGAATATGTAAATGGAAGCCGCTCTCGAGGGGGAAACTGACTCATGGTGAGAGCAGAGGCTTAACCTCCTCATTGGAGAAAACATACTTTGGTCACACTCTGAAAAGCAGCCACTGTATCTGACCGACTCCGAAACTGAAGCTTGGCTTATACGCAGGGGATCATAATAGGACAAGCTCAAGGCCCGGTAGATCAGCCACATCAACACATGGGAGTGACAAGTGCCCCCTGATCTTAAGACAGCTTTAAAGGCCAGGCCACACGGGCAGCGAAAAAAACGTCCCCCTGTCAGGATCAAGCATGAGCCGGGCTGGAAACAAGACTCATTCGACTCTCTGACCTCATTTGCAGATAAAGATCGTGAGCGCATGGGGATACAGCCACGACGAAGGGAGGCAATTAACAGGAACATCATTACCGAGATATGGAACTGATTAACATCCACGTCCAAGCCAAGCCAAATAGATAAGAGGGAATGTGATTGCTCATTGATTGGGTCTCAGTGGTGCCTCTGCAGCGGGCAGCTTCTTGTTTTCAGGAGTTGGACCACGCTCTCGTTTCAAGGGCCCTTGATTGAGCCAAAAAAAGAGTGGAGTGAAACCACTGTGACCACACATCAGGAAGATGATCAAAGAGGCTGATTCTGGCTCCTGGCCCCTCGTGTACAACACTAAAACCCCATCCCTCCCCTTCCCTGAAAGGATGATTGTGAAAAGTTGTTACTCACACATGGCTCAGAGCAAACACACCGATACAGGCTGAAGAGGTGACGGCCAAATTAGTCGAGGTTGATCTCACTGCTTCACTCCACATAAAGAGGCATTGTGTGTAATTGGACTGTAAAGGTACGAAGTGTTTTTCTATTCCCGTCATCCTTGATTTTGTTTGTGTTTATCTCATTAGGTTTGAACGTTTTTTTTGTTTTCATTTATGAATTGACTGATTGTACTGAGTTGACTGAGACACCATCTATTATTTTTTCCATCTGCAAGACCTGTTCTGCACAAAAGACCCACACACAAAAACAAACAAATCTAGACACACCGGTGCTTTAAACACCAGAGGCAATGGCATGTATTACGAATGAAGTTGGATGTCCACTGGTGCAGTGCTGCTGTGTCGGTCCTCGGCCACTGGGGGGCGCACCATCACTGCTAATGCACGTGTCCAGACTTGAATGTTGCAACCAATTATGAACGATTCAAGTCTCATCTGGTCTGTGTTTCTGAGTGACAGCTCCCAGAGTTAACACTAAGATCATGTCGACTGCTGTCATAATTACTTAGAAACAATCTTGTTATTGATTTAGATTTATGGGGGGAAAAAAACTATGGCTGTGCATTATTTCTTTATATTACAGTTACCAAATGGTCGTAAAATATATATAAGAGCGGAATTTCAATGCAACGTCTGAAACCACTTTAAACACAGGCTTTACAGTCAGTGTGAATATTTCTTGGCGCTTCATGGCACGTCAGGGTGACTGTGTTTGAGTGCGTCACTATTAAACAAGAGCGATGGGTGTCATGGATCGACTTGTGTTCTCAATGGCCTCCAGTCTTCACAGAGCAGCTCCAGACACATGCAGGCGACAGTGTTAAGTGTCATAATTTCGCTATTTTCTCAGACATAAATACAGAGACGTAAAAAGCCAAAGGTCAACTGCATAAAACTTCCCTATTTAGAGGTCAGTAGACTCATATCGTCTGAGGCACCTTTGGAACAAGAAGGCAATTCACAGAGGGGAAAAAAAGTTATGGCGAACGCCATCTGACTCTACTTCCTGCCACAAAATGAACAGAAAATTAATTGTAACACGGGACTCCAAAGGTCTTCATGCACCACGGAAGAAGAACAAAACACTAAAGTGAGCACAGAGCTGCAGTGGAGGATTAGAGGACTTATGTTGGAGGTAATTGAACTTTTACTGGATACCAAACTGAAGAGGCATTATTTGAAAAATGGTGCCACCACCATTATTTCTATTATCAATAACTCCTGCAAAGTACAGCAAATGGTGACGGGCTTCTCCTTAAAGGGACAACGAGGAGTTTTGGAAAAGCGAAGTGTTTTCACACTACATTTATGAGCCTCCGCGCGCACCGTAAAATTCTTTTGACCGGCGCAAGACGGACTCATGTTTTCATTCATCAAGAATTAAAGTCAGAGGTTCAAAGAGGTTCACATACCGTCGGAGTTCCGACCATAAACGGCGATTCAGCTGCGTTATTCTCATGACTCGTTGCGAAACCGAAAGTAAAAAACGCTGGTCGGCTCGACCAGCATCTCCGCCACCACTAATAATAACAAAATAACAATAGAGACAGAACAATATATTTATCGAAAATGGGCCCATTAACAAGTGTGGGTAGCGGAGATTCATCCACATTAACGTGAGACTTTTTTATAACCGAATAGAAACTCCTCGTTGTCCCTTTAAAGCTAATGGACGTCTTTATCAGTGCTTTTCTCCATAGTTGGACTCATGCACTTAATCACAGTCTGACAAACAATTAGTTGCTCACTCTTGTCAAGTGCAGATGTTTGTGCTCCTCTGAATCCTGATACCAGCAGAGCTCTGGCTGTTTGGATAGGCCAGGGTAGTGATAAGAAAGGAAAAAAAAGGTGGTAATATAAACACGCTGTCATCCCCCCATCCCCCCCTCCCACACACACAAATATCCAAAATGTAACTTTTATAGCTGGATTGTGACTCAAAAACTGAAAAGTGAATCATTCAGTTCGTAAGACGCTGCAGCGTGGGATGAACTGCTGCCCTTGTATGACGATGAATGGAAATACTTATGGATGTGGCGCACTCATGGTCTCACCTCGGGAGGTTATCACTTCTCTTCACATTGAAAACTTTCTACCTCACATTATTACTTAAGACTTTTCACGGATCCCCAGAATATATACTATATAACACCCCCCGGCTGGCTGTTTACCCTTCACTATCTCCCTATAACCCACCAAATAAACAGCTACAACAAAAGATACCAGTTCCCAGACATGATAACTCGACTGCTGTTTGTACAGTAAATACTCTGTGGGATGCTCGCTCTCGCCTCGCATGACCCCGGCCCAGGAAAGAGCCTTTTTTAGGAGCCGTGGAGAACCAACAGGCGTCCTCTAGCTTAGATATTTCACAGCTCAGCGGGCTCCGCAGCGTGTTGATACAAGTGCTGGGAAATAACACGCAGCCTGGTTGATTCATGCCATTTGTGTTTTTCATTTAGTTGTCATGTGCAGTTTTTTTTTTTTTTTTTTTGAGAGGGGGGGAAACCTGGGGGGATAAAACTGACCCATATTAGCAGCAGATGTTTTAGGTCACGGAGTGGAGCGTCTTACGAGCTTTATCCCAGGGGCTTGTGTGGTGAGAGGAGCATGGCCACCAGAGTATGTTGTTGTGTGAGGAAGAGGAGGAGGACGAGCACTTGTGCCCCGGAGGTTGAAGTGTTTGTTGCTGAAGAAGCCAAACAATCAGGAAGAAAGGGGAAGAGATGAAGTGAGGGAAGCGGTTCCTTTATCAGCTGCTGTCACTCTACAAGCTAATACTTGTGCCTGCATGCACTCAGACTCCAGACTGAAACACCAACACAGTCACTGACTTTCACATTTTAAATGGAAGTAGCTTTGACTCATGTTGTTGCCGGGGTTTGGAGAACGCAACCATGTTTTTGTCTCTACTCGGACTCAACGGCTCAGTGTAATTTTGCATTTCAAGTGAAAATTTGTGATTTGTATTTCTGATGGTTTGTTTCAGCCATATGTTACACCAGTGTGCCCTTATGTGTTTGTATTATAGTATTTTATCCTGTGCACTTAAAACAAAGGTTAAAGTGGAACTATACAAGTCTCCTTTTGTTTTGCTAACCCTCCTCCCTGCCATGTGCATTTGTTTTCAACAAAGCTGGCGAAAAAGCAATCCATGAAGCGGTGGATAATGTTATTTATCAGCCAAGAGAGGTGGAAGGCAGAGAGCCTCCATTCTCCCTCCTAACAAGTTACAAGTCATTTATTTAGCCATTACAATTACTCTGAAGCTGTTAAATAGAGGTAAAAATGTAGCACAATTAAGGTAAAAATAAATCTTGCATAGTTCATTTTTTAATGAATCCATAGCATTCCCATGTTTAAAGGAATCTTGAGGCACCTTAGCTTAGCATAAAGACTGAAAACACACAGAAACTGTTAGTCAGACTGTCTCCTTTTTTTTTGCAAGATGCAGAGACTTCAGGAGTCTCGGAGTTAAAAAGAAAATCTGACTGTATTATCACTATGTGCAAGCTGTTTCAGTGCCAGGCTGGAACAACTCATCTGAACTCATCTTTCTCAACCCTCCACTGGCACAAGAACCCAGCGCTTGTGTAAAAAACCTTCATTTCCAACTTGTCCGATACTGAAACGTACCTTTTCTTGTCATCTGCTGACTGAGATGCTGTTAACCGTTGTGATAGGTCTCTCTTCTCCTGTCGTTCCTCGATTCCCCTCAGCCCCTCACCCTGCCCTCCCACCGGTCTACAGCTGTTAAAACACCCCATATTATTCCCATAATTGTTTCAGTGTGTGGGCTGTTATTTTAATGTGCCAAGCTGGATGAGTCAGGAATCGAAAAACTGTTGCGGTACAAAAGGCAAAGTATTTTCTGACTACTGACATTCTTCTACGCGTTCTGACGTTTCGGACTATTCCTTTCCTGAATGACCTGCTGCATTACCAGGTGATCACCGTTCAGGTAAACAAATAAAACCTGACATGGGCAGGAGTTAGTACAGTGCACAGTGCTGAGGCTCATTGACCCCCAGACTGGGGTCCGCTTATACGTCTAACATTACGGACATACTTCTTCTACACCTCCTTCCAGTTGCAATAAGACACACTGTGATCCATCTGTCTGGCCCTGGCCGACATGTCTGATATGCATTTCATAAAGTGTGAAATGGATATGGAGGGTAAAAAATGGAGTTAACAACATGAACACAGGCAATTTTCCTCAGGAATGATGGTGATTTTATTTTATGGGCTGATATGAATTAGCAGCTTCTCCAAGATACACACGTTTTATTTTTTGTAAAAGTGAAGTTAAGCTACTTTTTTTTTCTAAAGCAAAAACCCACTATTTTAGGTTTTAAACTTTTCAGAATATTCATATTTTGCTGGAGAAGAGTTTCTCTGTGTGACTTTAGTCTTAACTAAGTGCAAATTTGATTTTTTTTTCATGTTTATGTCACTTGTTTTTTTTTTTTAACAAGTCTGTCTGCCAGTAATTCTTCTCCTTCGTTTCTCCAGAGTAGGGTGACTACAGTTTTGGCTGCTCTCTCACCCTCTTGCTGTTTTTTTTTTTTTTTTTTACGTAACGTCCCCCTGTAGACTTTTAATAATTACAACCCCCTTTTTTCTTTCGTCGACTGTTAACAGCTGCGAGAAAATTAATTTGGAGCCAATGTGAAAAAAGGCAGATAAAAAGAAACAAAAAAAAAAAAACAATCCACTATAGATACACATACGTTCGCTGTTGAGCAGCACAAGCCTGGGAATTTATAGTTCTCATTCGGAAAAGGCTCTATAAGGTGAGATAAAGAATGTAACTGATCCTCGTGCAGCTGCAGCGTGTAACACTTATGGGTGTTTAAAGGTGCTCTGCCGAGTCCGTGGGGTTAGTGTGCTGTTTTTCTTCAACAATAAAAGAATGAAGTAAGAATGACATAGCCAGAGTTGTCTTTCCCACACAATCTGCACACAATATCAGAGTAGCATTTCACAGGGGCGTAATGAGTGTTTGTTGGATGGGGCTGTCATCTCGTTATACGACTCCTCTCGGGGGCTGGTGCAAAAGTGAAATGTCATGTTCGGCGGTTGCAGTGGAAAGCTGCTGGTTTATGCTATGGATCTGCACATAAACAACGTCTAAACAACATGTTGAAGGTTTGCAGGGGAGGCGGAGATGGAGAGAGAAGAATTCAGAGCTATACAGGAAGAATGAAGGGTATCAGTTCGAATCTTTTGGCTGATGAAATAAAAGCACGAGTCCACAACAGTTTCACTCAGCTCGTTCCAAAACACCAAGCAGCGGCATACCGTATGTACACAAAGGAAACCTGATAGCATGTGATAAGTTGGAAATGTCAGACCACGCTTTTCTTTCTGCAAGTGTCTACGCTTGTGTACTGAGTGCACTGATGTGGTTACATGAAAAGCCATCTTTACTTGCAAGCTTGAATGCTCAGTCTCTCGTACGCAGCTCATGTGTTTTGAATCAGCTAGATTTCACTTAAAGCAACTCGATGCCAGAGAGACAGTGGAAATGAACTGTCCGCTCTCTCTCTCTCCCTCAGTTTGAAAAGGTTATGTTACATCTTTCGCAACAAAAAAAAATTACACAATTTCATGTCACACTTGCACTAATGAATGCAACACTTCAAACTCAACTCAAACTCCACACAACTTGACAGACATAAAATAGATGACTTTCATGCCTGAAAACGAAGCAGTTCAAGGGCTTGGGTTTCGAAAGACTTAACTTTGCTTCAATTGTTGCGATTTTCCATTGTCAGGATCTGAGGAGGTTATGTGGTGTAACTGCAATAAAAAGTCTACTTTCACAACTTTTGGACTGCAATGATGATTAATTATCATCTGGCTTTCATTATGGTTTAAATATATTATAAGAATGTAATGTAAGATGACATGACCAGCATTTTCTTAAGAGGAAGGAATTATGTCTTGCTTTTGCTACATGTTAGGATTAGCAGTTACTAGTTTACCTGCCTGTCTGAGGAAATACAGTATTGACCTTAATTCCTACACGCCAGCAGTTGTTTTAAGCAGTGGAAAATGACACCAATGTTTTTGCCTCTGTTTCTGTCACTTATTTTCTTCTGCTGACGCGACAGAGAAACATTCAAATACCCAATTTAAACTCATAAAAACACCACACTATGAAAAGGTTACCATGGGAAATCAATTTTTGATATGCTCTCATAGTAATCATGTTTTGACGTTGACAGGGCCATTGCTATAGTAATTCTGAAAAAAATACTGGAGTGGGCCTCTCTCTGCCCCCTGACTTTTCATCACCACTTTTTTCATAGACTATTTCTCATTTTTTATTTATTTTAACCGGAGCAACGATGACGGTGAGTGGCACTTACAGAAAACTTGCCTGCCATTTTTATTTAATACTTTTTCACTGTGTCTCATGAAACATTTGGTTTTCTTGTTTCTAATGTCACACCAGGCATGTGAAAATGTAGAATTTATACTGAGTCCGTGATTCAGTGCATTTTACTTTTCAATACAGGATGATCTTGTTTTATATGAGATCGAATATCAAGTTTTTTTTTTTTTTATCATGTTAAATCATGTTTTCAGCAATTCCAGCATGAGTATTAGTCAAGGTTAGCTATATATAGAGTAATTTAGTCATAGAAAGATTAGGCTTCTGGGGTTTTTTGTGGCCCTACCGGGCTGTGGACCCTGAATTGTCATCACCTTTCTCCCCTATGCAGCGGCCCTGCATGTTGAAATAATAGAAATCTTATAAAATAGCTCCAGACACAAAAGACACAATTTCATAATGACTTGTTTAAGAAAGAGAAAATCAGCTCCTGAGTCTGCAGAACACCACAGAGTCATGTCGTCTGTCACACAGTCAAGACAGGATGTACAACTACAGCTTCTGTCAATGTCATCTGACAGCGAACCAGAGATGTGACACAGCTGGTTGACACATTCGTTAAAGAGGAGGCGGAGGCGATCCATCACTTCATGACAGTCTTTTTATTTTAAGTTCTAGGAATCAATGGCTTTGTCTAAAACTTACAAGAAAAAAAAAACACTTCTACCAGTACTTCACCAGAGCCGGTGTGTGTTCTCCCCTGAGGTCGGTTTCCCACTCAGCAGATCAGCAGACTGGAACTTTTCTAGGACCATTTAAAACCAAATGTAGAAGTAAAGGTGTAACCTCCTCTTCCAAAAAGCAGCAACTGGATATATTGGCTCTTGTGAGTGGAGCCAATTTCTTTCAACTTCATCGGCTTATAGACACAATGCCGTCTGAAATTCAGCTCTACTTCCTTTTTTTTAAATACAGTAGGTTCGGTGTAAGAAGTATATTTTAAGAGCAGATGTGCCCTGCAGAGCATGGAAATATTTCCATAAACCCAAAACACTGCTGCAATTGCAATTGGAAAGTCTGGGTTTGTCGGACAAAAGCAATTTCTGCGCCACTGATAAGAAAAGGAACGAGTGAGGAAAAAACATGCTCTGGTGTTGTTAATTAAATTTTCACTATAGCCCAGCCCAGTTGTAAAAAGAAATGGCCTCTGTCTCACACACAAAATGCATACACCTACGCACACAGTACAGTATACATGTAGATGGCACAGCACCAGGGATGGCCCCTCCTTTTCACTAATCTGAAATGAAACCCAACCTCAAAGGGCAACAGTGGGACTTGATGGAGACTAATGTTTTGAAAACGGGGGTGAGTCACACACTCAAATCCGACGGAACTGCTCTCCATGGCTAATTAAAATAAACCAGTGGCCTGCAATCATGGATCCAGTTGGCACGGCCCATATAAACAGCGCGTTTGCCTTAAAAAGGGGGAACCCATGACTCTTAGAGGACCAAAACAGTGGCGTGTGTCCCAGGCCCCGGTTAAGACTAAGAGTGCGGAACTGGACGACAACACAAAGGCCACATCTGGGATCACTGTGTCGTGAAAAACACTCTGGAGATGTCGAGATATCCACAGCAAAACAGGCGCCCGGAATATTTCTCCAAAACATCCATGTGAATATTCCATATTTGACTGGCCCCTCCGCACACAGTTATGTGTTTACCGCTGGAAACGTCTCTTCTTTAAGTGGCATGAAGACGTGACAGCGGATTTTTGGCATCCTGCTTGATCCGTCCCAAATGGTCGAGCCGTCAATGTGACACTAGGTGAAAACAAATACCCCTTCAAATCTCGTGTGAGGTTAAGTTTTCCCACATGGAAGGAAAAGACATTCTGAGAACTACTGGCATTGGTTGAACCATCAAACCTGAGATTTTTGGTAGCGATACTGTGTTACTGGCAGAGGATTGACTCCACCTATCTCCTCCCGCCTCTGCTGGACTCAGAGTGCGCCATGAACTTGGAAAACGCACATGATTTACTGCTGACCCCTTGTCTTTCCACAGTTTACTCATTTGTTGCTATTCCGCCTGCATACCTGCAAGAATCCATACACACCATATACACTGAAGGAAAAGAAAAAAACATATCCAAGGGCACTCTCAGACACGGTGTTGGCTTGCTCTCAATCTTTCCTGCACAATTTGCTGTTTTTGGTCAAAGCTTTATTGAACTAACTCTGCGTACCTGGCTCACACCCTCATCATTCTCTGCAACAATAACACTACGGTGCCAGGAAGTTCCTGTTCTCAGCATTTCGGGCTTTGCCAGTGTTGAGATGAACAAGGCAAGGCCTCAAATTCTTTTCATGTGTGTTGATGTGATATTTTGCGGTTTTCATTTGTTTTCAGAAGGAAGAGTGCCACATCCACTTCATGCTCCATTGTCAACATGGAGCTCTTTCCCCTCGAGGATCCTGGCAGCACGGAGGAGATGTTAGTTTTGAAGAGGGGCTGTTTATCAGTTTCGCTGTGCCACACATGTCATTCACATCCATACAGGCTCCACAAATAATGTGTGACCTCGCCGGGAGCCAACAGAAACACACAACCCAGGGCTTTAAATTATTTTCTGTGCTCTTATCGTTTTTTAAAATTTATTTTACCATTGCCCGCTGGCATTTCATCATCCGTGTGGTTCAAACTCGCAGGCAAAGAATAACACATATCAAAACCACAGTGAGCAATATGCAAGACCAGAGTGAAGGATAAGAATCACTTATCATGCCCATTCTGATACGTAAACAATCCGCTGTAGGTCAGTGGCTGCAGCACTTGTGCTATTACAGCACATATAAACACGCCGGGGATGATGAAAAAGGTGCTAACAGCACCCAGGGCATGAAAAGAGCGCAGAAAAAGTCACAGACATTTCTTCTTTTTCTCTTTTTTATCTCTGCAGAGGGCAGATCAGGGACTCAGATATAGCAAAAGTGGATGTATGAAGCACAACGGAGCTCATAAGGACTCAACTAGGATGGATTTGGATCCATTCGAAGCAAGAAACGCTGTTGCATGCACTAATACTGCAGTCACCAAATAATGCTGGCCAGTATATAGACAGGTCCAATGAAGCTGTGTCTCCTTAGATCAGCTTGAGTCTCCAGAATCCAAATATTCTGTTCATTTTGCACAAATCATAACCACATTAAATACGGTTGATCAATATCTATGAGAACCAGCAGGGTGGTGTTGATCCCTAACATATGGTACTGTGTGTACATTTAAACAGGGCTGGCTTACTGTAGTTCAATAGGAACTGTTTCTAAGTTTTGCTATTACTACATTAGCCAACATTAGCATTTGCAGCTGTTTTAAAGGAAACACGGTTCAAGTTCAGCATCAAACCTCTGTCCTCGACTCGCCAACAACTGTCTTCAATGATGGAAAACAACCCGTCTGATTTGCCTCTGTTTTTCATGTCTTATTTTCTTTTACTGAAGCTCGTACGCTAACCAGCCAGCCCTGGCCCCAGTTAGCTTATCCTGCCACTTTTTTTTTTTTTTTTTTGATTTAGATGTAGTGCTGCTCGGAGAAATGTATTATAACATCCTACCTTGATGTTGACCTACACTCTTGGCAACGCATGTCGCAGAAGAATCTGAATTTACTATGACGATAGGAAAACCCCATCTGCTGCAAGATCATTTATTTGATTAAAAGCTGCAGAGTTATGGCTGTAAAAGGTGAGTTTGCTTTGTTTTTAAGGTCAAGAATAAATATTGAAGCACTTGAGTGAAGCTCAAAGCTGAACAACTATATTTAAAGCATACTGCATCTCTATATTTCTACTTCACTCTCGACTTCTAAAGTAGCTACGCACTCACACAGGAGAGAAAAGTTGAACTCGCTGTGGGTTCTTTTAAAATATAAAACTCGGAGTGAAATTCACTCTGCATGTGAAGAGAAGCCTGCATGAGACTGCCACAAGTTGGTGAGCTCCAAAGAGTTTATTATACTTTGTATTTTCTGTGACAGCTATCATTAGTGGGCTCTTTGTTACTTGCGTCATAGAAGAAATAAGATGCCTCCTGACTTTCTGAGATGGTGAAATGAACCGAGCTGAAGCACGTTTTTCTGTGCAAATGGTTGTATTGGAATAATGTGAGAGGAGAGGAGAGATCATCCAGAGGATTTTTGTAAATATAATATCCGAGCATCAGATCAGATCCACGTCTTATTGAGAAAGTCGACTTGTTTGGACATTGTGTGTGTACAGCTGTGTGGGACGTGCGCTATTATCCACGTCTCACTCCTCTTGGTGTAGGGTTTTAGGCCACTTAGGAAAGGTATTCACATTTTTAGCTTTACACATGTTTGAACAACACTTCACATATGGTCCATTAACCACAGTGAGACCTTTTATGGTGCTAATAATAGGTGCTACCTTTTTATTGAGCAACTTTACCATAGACAAACACATGTTGCAGGGTTTTACTTTTAGCAATCATGATATAACAGAATAAACTGTTCTTTTTCTTTAACATACCGTTTTCTTGCCGTCTTCCCTTCTTCTTTCCCCCACACACTTCAAACACGAATCTGATCACATACATTTTCATCTCCACCTTCACTCACAATTCCTGATCCTCTTGGCAACTCAGCCCATCCTGGAGCTACAGTACAGTATATCATCCACAACCAGGCTTTCAAAAAACTCTTGGCAACTCAATAAAAAACAAAAATGAAAGAGCAGTTAAACAAAACAAACCTAACGGGCAATAAAAAGCTAGGGTGCTTATATGTACTTCTAACCTCTTAGCAATAGAGTAAGAGTTTTTTGAGAGAACTAAACCCAAACTCTGACTCTTAGTGGAAATATCTCTAAATATCAATAAATCATCATTTATGAAGCACAAGGCCCATTTGAAGTTCGGTCTATTAATGCTCATGAGGTCTTTGTGAATAAATAAACATGAAATAAACACATAAGGTGCAGCATGGCTGTCAGCCTTCAATCTTTGATTTCCTCCCCACTGCATGTGCTGATGATGCAGAGCGGTCCGTGGTCCAAATGGACTTTACACAAACTCCTCCTGGTTTGTTTTGAAAAGTCGGTGTGAACATGAACCAGATGAGAACTGTATGAGTTTTTTTTTTCCATTGGTCCAGAAAAGATAAAAACTGATCTACAGGTGTGAAAACAGCCCCAGACACACGCGTATAAACGGATTAGAGGCGTGGTCTTTGTTCCTCAGCTCAAGTTATAACAACTTTATTTGTAGAAAGTCAACTTCTAAGGATTAAACGCTCATTTTTAATCAACTGTGGTCTATGATCAGCTTTTTTTTAGTTTTTAAAGGTCATCTGGCTCTGCATGGATAATATAGCACTCCTACAGCTTAAGCCTTCCAGGTACTCACTTCCCAGCATCCTTTGTTCCCCCAGAGATAGCCAGCTTACAAACAGAACCGCAATCACTTTCTGAGGGAACAACCCATCAGGGGTGAAGCAAACAGCAAAGCCAACCATAAAATCAGCTGTATAAAGGGAAATTATATCTGCAGACGCACAATGTGGGGAAACGGCCCACATGATAAAGCAGCAAAGGGAAAAGGCAGATAGGTGCCATGGCAACGTGGACCCTTTGAACAGCACAAACAAACAGCAGGAGCGGAAATGGAGAGGTTGAGAGTGAATGCCAATTAAATGATTTTCTAATGCGCCTCCTTACAATGACAGTAAACAGGCGTGCTCTCTATACCGGCTTTGTTAGCATCCTAGTGGGGACTGGATTGATAATGCGTCTGTCTCTCTTCACTGGGTGATGGGGGGGAAAAAAAGTGATGCGGAGGAGGAAGAGAAGAGTCTGGAGGCAAAAAGATGTGCGAAATCCTGTTTCCAGCTGTGCTGCCGACTCATCTGGGAACATCGGGATCAGAACCTGGAGCCAGCAGCAGGGCCTTGTAGTGAGTGATGAGGAGAGAGATCTGGCATGTTCAGATGAAGATGATCAGGTACAGCATGTTAAACCCAACCCAGAGGGTCTTCAGCTGGTTTTATGCGACATTTATGTTGGTTGCAAAATACTCTACTCTTACATAATTATTATTTCTAAAGTGTCTGGGTGGGAAAATATTCAGATTTGGACCTCATACACAGTGTCCTGGAGTTAAGTAGATTTTGCGTGTAAATATGGCGCCAAGCCTTTGAAGTACAAACAGAACTCTGAAGAAAAAACCATGAAGGAGCCAGAGTTAATATACTTGTGTATGTGTCTCACTGTGAGATATCACTCGCTTATCAGCAAACACCAGCCGACAAATGAATTTCAAATCATCTCTTTTTGGTAAAGAATGTTAGCTGAAAACAGTGGCTCATTTTTTCCACTTCCTTTCAGTTGCTTGTGAATGTTTTTTTTGTTACTGAAACTGCAACTGCAACTTTCTGGATTTATATACTTGAAAAAAGATGATACTGGGTGTCTAATAAATGTTATTCCATTTCCAGTCTTTTGTAAGCAATCTTGAAAATAAGGGAAAGAAATCTGTTGGGCAGGAAGCCCTTGATTCAAAGCATCATCCAGTTCATAGTAGCTCCAGGATGTATTTTAACCCATTCAACATTAATTTTAATTTAAATTTCATGGCAGTTTTCAAACGTCCAATGAAAAATCTGACATCTTTGAATCCAAAAGACTAAACAACAACAACAAACAAACAAAAACCATGCATTGGCTGAAGTGTTGGAATAGGCTCACACACTGCCGGCTGCCCTCAGGCTCGATCAAAAGTAAATTTCTTTTGAAATTCTGGATTAATTTTAATGACACTTTTCTTCTGGATATAATTTGGCTTGTTATTTGGAACCATGGATATGTTAACGTTGCTTTTCTATGCATTAAAATATACCATGTTCACAGACATATGACCCCGAGAGGATTAGATTTAACATTACCGTTAAGCTTGTGCGGGACATCCCGGCCTCGACACACCTGTGCATGTGAAGCATTATAGTTATTCTACATTGTGCCAGACAGAGCTTTTGAATGAGGACTCTGTGTTTGCCTCTGAATTCTTGAAACTGGATGCTTTGCAGTGGTCGAGGGTCTTTTTGCTGCCATGTAACCCCCTGCAAAGGTTTATCCCCTCCACTTATCATTCCTCGGCCATCAGCAGCTCCACAGCGGAGCGACACCAGAGCCCGTTGCCTAATAGAGCACACACGGTGATGACAACAACTGCTGATGAATAAGTTTGCAAGCTGTGGAGATTAATGGACGCCCAGACAAATCTGTGATTCATGTTGGATGTAGGGTGACCAGGTGTCCTGCTACCTTGTCCCCATGTCACGCATATTGAGATGATGTGCTGCATTTCGATCAGCTCAAGTTTTCAGAGAGGACGCCACTGCAAGAATGACGTTTTTATAAAGTCTCACTCTAATGGCTGTGAAGAAAGAAAGAAAGAAAGAAAGAAATAAAGAAAGAAAGAAAGAAAGAAAGAAAGAAAGAAAGAAAGAAAGAAGGCTTTTATTACCAAGGTGCATGAGCGACATCATCATGTCAGTCAGTCAGCGCCAATGTCCAATGTGACATGGACACAACTTGTCCTACCAGGTCAATCCTCGTTAGTTTATAGTGGACAGTGTCTGTATCTGTCATGTGGAAGGCTGGGGTTCGGTTCCCGCACAAGCAGGCAGTTGTGTTTTTCACTTAATACAACTCACCTAAAGCTTCTTCTAATGGATTTCACTCTTTAAGAAGCAGAAGGCACGCAAAAGGTGATTTGTTCAAAACTGGGCAGAAACATTTGCTCCTTCCAAGGTTTTATAAATGAAAGGGAAGTGTGAAGTCAGGTCATCACCATAAATCTAGTTACAACAAGCCAAGTTTGAAAGCTGGATGAAGACAATACGATTAAAGACTTGTGTGCACATACACAAACAGTACTCGTTGGCAGATTGGCCAGTATCTCGGCAGAAACAAGTTGCTCCTTCCACAGCTTTATGCCCCATGTGACATGGACGCGATCTTTGTAAGTGTGTCATTCCTCGTTAGTATAGTGGTCAGTATCTCCACCTGTCATGACGGGGAGACAGTTGTGTTTCTTGCTTAATGCAACTCACCTAAAACTTCCTACTATGTGTACACTAATGGATTTGCCATGTGTAGTTTCTATGGCGTAGTGGTTATCACATTTACCTCACATGAGAAATGGTCCCTGGTTTGAAAGTGGGTGCAAACTGTTTTTTTATAAATGAAAGTGAAGCCAGGTTGTCACTGTAAATTGTGACCTCTACATGTCCACTGGATGTTTAAGGTTACAACAAACAAAGTTGTAAAGCTGGACGAAGACAATACATTCATTCTGCAATGTGTCTCACCTTGACTTGAGCTGTGTCGCAACAGTCCTTGATGACATTTCGGTCCAGGGCACAAGTGTTTTAAATGAGATTATGTGTCTGGTGTATTAGCTCTGTCTGTACATAGTGCGACTCCTGATGGTAAAGTCAAGTGCACTTTGTAATGCAGACTTGAATTTGGAGGATGAAAGTGTGTTTATTTATTAAAACGTTTTAGACTATCTCTCATTAGGAATGGTCGTCCCACATGGTTATCTAAAAATGATCTTTATCCCACATTTCTGGTCATCCTATAGTTGGATATGTTAGTATGCTTGTCTGTTTTCTGAGCTACACTACAAATAACACAATCTGATTCATGAGCCTCTGGTTTGTGTAGATATACTGTAGGAAACCAACCTAAAGAGTAAATGTGGGATCAGGGGCGGAGTGGGGCACCAAAATCTACCGGGAAAATTCTGACCGCACCGGCCCACCATCGGCCCAACCCCCCGGCCCAATGTGTCATTCCATATGGCAAAATATATGAGTGCCAGAAGCAAAAAAAAAAAATGTGGGTGAAACAACTTAATTGGGGGTCTGGGGGTCCTCCCCCAGAATTTTTTTTGTAAAGGCTACACCATTTCCTATATTCTGGTGCATTTTAACCAATACATCCATGATTTTAACACATTGTTACTTTTATCTAGCTAAAAAAAAAAAGAAAGAAATTACAGAAATACAGAATGTGAAAGAGCTGCAATTAGTGCCTCCCAAGCAGATTTAGCCTACTTAACACTGCTGACCATAAAATTACATCCAGTCATGTTTACTCCTTTATTTCCCCCTCTCAACTACTCTACAAATTGATTTTACTGACAGCGCGCTGCAAACGCCACGGTTTCGTTTCGGGTCTTGTCCTACTCACCAACATGCTTCGGTGCCCATGGAGAAGACAGAGCAGGCTGCTCATGGATGTATTATATGAGGCTGCTGCTGTGATGTGAGAGGTTCCGGCTCGTAACGGTACCGCGGTCCGCGTACCGACGCGCACTGGCCCACTTACAGTAAAGCACGGACTTTGTTGTCTTGTTAAATTAATATAACTTATAGATAACGTAATACACGAGCAGGACTGATAAGGTTTGCTGGTTGGCTTCCGTGAGTCGTTCTGTTTTTAGCCGCAGCCTCTAGTTTAATGATAACTTTCACAGTGATATGCTAACGCATTTCCCATTTCCCATGAGGCTTTGCACCATTCTACATTACTTTAAGAACAAACAAACAAATTAAATTGCTGGTTATTTTATATTTTGTGGTCATGAAAGTTCTGTAACATTGAAGTAAAATAATTAGATAAAGATAGGAGGCTAAACAAAAATCATTTAGTAGGCTGGATTGATGAGAGTCTGATTCACTATCGCAACCATGAGTGAGAAGTAGAGAGACATGAAGGGGTACAAATATTGGGTGGACTATCAATCAGGCACAGAGTTAGAGCTTGGAGATTATCATGGGGACTTGTGATGATAGTTACTTTTAACTCATGAGCACCACACGGCCGCGCAGGGCAGCTTGCGGGCCGGCTCACTTGGGTTTATTGGCCGCCGGCCGACCGGGAAATCTCCCGGTCCTCCCGATGGCCACTCCGCCCCTGTGTGGGATGTTTCCTCACATCTCGGTCCAGAACTAAATGTGCAAAGGGCGTTAAAGTGTTGGAGACATTTTGGCCACCACTGAAAAACAAGACGTCAACTTGCACTTCTTTCTCTGTTTATATCTCCGTCCCTGTCTCTCTCTGGAGGAGTCTCAGCAAGCGTGGTGCCTTTCAGACTCCTCACACTGTGGCAGAGATCCAACAGGACTGCTGTGACCATAAACCACCCTGGCTCAAACTAAAAGGGTAGATAACCCCCGTCTTTTTATAGCAGGCGTGCAGAAGGTCTGCTTAGGAATTAGAGCCAAGTAGATGCACGTAAGAGGAGGTCCAACTTGAAGTTTGTCTCAGTCACCTCTCACAGAGACAAAGTGAGGATGAGGAGAGACAGTAGAGGAAAGCACGAGTTAAAACCTTGTAGTATTTAACAGGGCTGTTGTCTGGCAAGGCTGATGGGTGCTGAGCAGATTTGCAACAGTCGTAATATTTCAATTTGTGACCCTTATGGGGCGATTTCCAGGTGTGCCCATAAAAGTGCCCGTAAAAACCCCCCCAAAAAAACCAAAATATGCTTTTGTGAAAGTCGGCATCCCCACCAGGAAGGGATCAAAGAATGCTTTATGAATAATGCTGAACAGACACACATCAGTGGAAGTGAGATTAGCAAGGGAGAAAAAGGAGGGATTGAATTTGTTTCATATTAATTTCATGTTTGTAGTCGGATTCAGTGCGTATACATGTGTAGCTATGCCATCTCCCCGTGAAGTGGCACCAGCCAGAGCCACATTCAGACGGACCTTTTGATGCAGCTTCACGGGGCATCCAGCCATTTCCAACATCCTGGGATCAAGTAATTTCAGAAAGTGGCGAGCTGTTGTGTCACCGTCCCACATAAATTACGCAAATGCACAAGAACAAAAGGGGCACGCTGAGGTTTCCCTTTAGTTATTATTATTTATTTTTTTTCCACCCCACGTTTCAAAGGTCATCGTTAAAAAAAACATTTATTATGAAAACTTAATGAGCACCAGAGGAATTGCTTGGCGACTTGCCTCACTCCCTGCCTCCAGCTTTCTTTTTTGCCTAAGAGAGCGTGCTGACGATGGTATGGCGTTCTGCATCACTCCCAGACATGGATTTGTTTGGTTTGACTTATTTACAATGGAAACTGCTGAAGGGCAAACTGTCTGCTCTGGGTGACGGAGAGGGGGCAATGGGATCACGTCAAAGTTGTACAGAACGTAATGTGACTTCTTAATAATGTTCTCCGCACACTGACACACACACACACACACACACACACACACACACACACACACACACACACACACACACACACACACACACACACACACACACACACACACACACACACACACACACACACGCTCTCACATTTGCACCTCTGAACTCTCTTTGACATTGTTATAGGATGAAAAAGTGCCTCTCTGATACCATAAAAATTCACATTCATTACATTTACATACTTAGAAATTATACTGTACCAGAAATTACCATGTGGAAGCACAAGTAGCATTTACATCTCACGTTTTCTTTTTTTAAACATATTTTTGGGGCTTTTTTTTGCCTTTATTTGGTAGGACAGAGTTGAAGAGAGACAGGAAAGCAGTCGGGAGTCGACCCGGCGATCAACGTCTCAGGTATATGCCAACATGGGACTTTTCTCAAACTTACGTAAGCAAAATGCTCATAATGCACTTCAAACTTGCAATTAAGATAGATAGATAGATAGATAGATAGATAGATAGATAGATAGATAGATAGATAGATGGATAGATAGATAGATGGATAGATGGATAGATGGATAGATGGATAGATGGATAGATAGATTTTTTATCGACATAATTTAGTGAATATATAGTTGTGATTTATCCATTTCTTATAGAAATACTTTGGCTATAATGAAGTGATTTTGACTGGGACTGATTGTGTTTCTGTTTTTCTTCTTCACTTCAAACTGCCAGTTTTGAATTCATGCAGTCGGGTAATGAAGGATACAAAGAAAAATATTGTTATAATAGTAACACAACTCCAACATACAGTAAATGATCGACTTCCTTACATTCATATTTATTGTAGGCCTAGATATTGTTATATTTTACTTCTTTTTTTTGTAATGCCACATTTACTGTGTTAAATCATCTGGGTAATTTTTTTTTACAGTACCCTCGACCCTAAATCAAATTTTTAACCCTAAAACCTAAAAATGTCTCAGACCTCAAACTTTGATAAAGTGAAGCCTGGTCAGTTATACAAACACAGATTCAAACAGAGACCTGTGTGACCTACGTCCGACTTTTACGTTTTGATGTATGGGGGAGAAGACGCCTCATTAAATCTTAGGCTTGTCACATGGATGACTGACTGGTCATCGCCCCACACCGAGTGTGTTTGCGAAAAAACACCTCATGACTCAAAAATGTAGATTATGGAGAATGCATCACTGACATATAACAATGCAGCTCTAATGATTCCATGAAGCGTTTTCATTGCACTGTGAAATGTGCTCAAAATGGCTTTTTAAACAGACAAATCCAGGATACATCAGTTCACCTTATGTACAGCGCAGAGTCAGCCAGGCTACAGTACAACAGCTGGACTTTGGACAAATCTGCTCACCACATTTTACAGCAGATGCCACATTTGAAGCAGACTTGTGGGGTCCTGACAAAGCTGTGAGACAAAGAATATGCCTGGCACTGACCACGCTTCGTAAGGAGGCCCAGGCTTCTCCCTTCGCAGCGTGACTCCCCCTGCTATGCCAGTGACACGTGAGATGAATGGCACCGCTGGGCCGGCCAGCGCTGGGTGTCAAAGACGAATGAGAGCAAAGCCCACCAATCAGAGACAAGACGCCCCTGTCGTCCACGGGGCGGCGGAGGACTGAGTAATTTGTTACAGGTTTGAATATATCACCGAGATTGACGTGAATGTAAGTGGAGTCAAAGCACAGAGATGGAGGTCTATGGACTCCACTGAGCTCATTGTGTACGTTCAACACGCCGCAGGAAGGGCTAAGGATCTTTTTTTTATTTTAAGATTAAAAAACACAAGTCAACAAGGAAGTCATTATAACAGTCACAGCTGGAAACAGGTGGCGGCAACTCTGTGTTTCTAAGATTTTCTTTTTAGAGAGCACATACAACACGAAACACACAGAGACTTCCGTGACACAGCCTCTGCTTAAACTTTCACAAACTTATACAAAGTCTTCATAAAAGCCCCGGCTTATAGGCACATAAAGGAGGATGAGTCCCTGCGAGAGTACGGTCACATCCCACTCTGCGATGATGTGTATATTCCCGAGGACATTTATGACTCTCTGTAATGGATTGTGGCCCATTAAAGATTCCCTAACTGTTCCTCTTTATTGCCAAGCAGATTTGTGTTTGGCACAGATATTTTTCGCTTGAGAGCAGTACGGTTTCAATTAAGAGGTACGACCGGTTTCAAGTGGCTCCTGACCTCCGCATTTTTAGTATTCTTCATTTGTGTCTTTATTTTTTTCACATTTGATGAGTAATAGTTACCCCCCTGCCACTTCTCCTGTGCCTTTACTAATAATAGCAACAGTATGAAATAATATTTACTCTGTATTGATTTGGAAACAGAAATGCTCCCCAATCCACACCACATTACTCACATTTTCTCTCAACCAAACAAAGACCTGCTCTATTCACTCGTTTGCTCACTCACTCAAGGAGCAAACACTCAATTTTACTCGAAACAAAAATGCACCTTCTCTCATGCACACATGCAAATACTGTATGCTGCATGCACGCACACATTGCAGACACCGTGCGCGCTGAGCACAAAGGCCATTCATCTGTTTGTTTATATCAATAATTTCACATAATTACAACTGTGTTTTTGTCAGGGTCTGCAGAGTTGGAGAGTGCATGCTTGCTCTTGGCCCAGAGTTACATTTCTCATTCCAGGAGAGGAGGGGGGGTGAGAAGTGGAGGGTTCATGAATAATGCCTCTTGCCGTTGGCGTAACAAGGACAAGATTAATCCCCTCGCACAAACACCAAGCCCCTTTTTCTGATTAATTTCACATTTATAATTTAGTAATTGCACAACTCAGACAGTTGGATATACAGCTAATGAGATTTACACATGCTCTTTGGACCGAGGTCCTGCTCGGTCGTAGATATTCTTTGCATTGTGCGTGCGTGCGTGAGGGAGGGAGGGATGGAGGGAGGGCGCCTCCATTCAGAAATGTGTTTTGAATTTTATTGAAAATTTGTAGCATTACTACCAGGGAGCTAGAAAGTAGATGAAAGTATAGGATTGCACTGGTAATTTTCTAAAAATATATTTATTATTGTCAACAAAGTCAGAAAACCAACAACAAAATTGATGTGTGTGTCCAAACTGCTTTCGGTCATTTCTTTTGTGCCCCAGAGCTCGAAAAACCTATTAAAAATACATTAGTGACCCACGCTGTTACTCTACTGACATGTTCCTCCAGCACCGTGATGTATCTCACGTCAAACCCAAACTCACTGTTCCTGATGCTGTAAACACTGGAGAAGTGTATATTAGTCCGCTAATGAAAATAGTCCTAAATAAACACACCATTCTGGCCTGTTCTGGTCATATTTGCTAAAAAATGATGGTGCCTAACCTTTACTGACTTCACTTTTTAAACATTAACTACATATTTATTGCATTTACTCGTATGGGACTCTGCATGAACGTACAATAAAATTGTTGTAAATATGCCCAGTTTAGCTCAGCAGCATCCGTTGTCCCACTTATCACAAACATGATTTACAATATAATAACAGTAGCCTACTAATACAGTCCAAACATAAATTATAATACAAATACAGTACAAACAGTTGCAACAGAGTAAATAAAGAGTGGTACATTTCTAAAGTGGTCTTATTAAAGTGCATGGAGTAAAGTGCCCACTATCATGGGCACATACTTCCCTTTAATGATCAAAGTTCTGATTTCTACTGAATCATGTTTTAATCTGTCTCTTAAATGATGTGTTTGTTGTGCTTTCACTTATATCCATCAATAAGGTATTTTTGATGAGTTTTCCTAAGATTATTTTTTATTTTTCTTCTGAAGGACGCAGTGGGTCTGGCGCCATACCACAGACAGAAGCCAGAAAGTGCTGAGTCGTGCTCACATGTAAGGTTTTGGTCTTTTTTGTTTATGGGATTAGTTGACAATAAGAAAACAAAAGAATAACACCAGCCTTATATGTCTACATTTGAACCATATTTGCGGCCTACTTTAATACCAAGTGTGTTTTGTGCTTCCATGACAAGGAAAACATGTATTTATTTAGTTTCAGCTGAGGAATTTTAGTTTGCTTAAAAGTTTCAAAGTGCAGTAAAACTTTATAGCCCTGCTAAATGACGAGAAGGAGTTGTTTCCCTCAAGTGTTTTCAGTTGTGGTGTCCTATAGTTCCTGTGGCTAATGCCATGCTCACGACATATATGATAAATGGTAGAGACTGATGTTTACCATGTTAGTGAACACACACAGTGAACGTTAGGTGCACACAAGACACACAAGTTCCGGCAATGTCAGTGTGTGTTGAAAAGTTTACACCTCCTCAGTCAGTTAAGGTTTAATCACCTGAAACAATGAGGCTGGCGTTGGCTGACATGTTTGTTTGTAGGAAACCTTTTGAAAAATGTAAATCACTCAGTTGTAATTATGACTTGGACGTGGATGTGAGTGTTATTTAAAAGCCATAAACTGATAGTTATCATTACTGGGATATGACTTCACACTTTGCCTTGGGGGACAAAAATCCTTTGCTGCTCTTGTAAATTAAAGAGGAACTACAGTATGCAGGATTTTTACCTCACCTATGCTACATTTTTACCTTAATCAAACAGCTTTGGAGTACTTGTGAGGGTTAAATAAATGACTTGTAACTTGTTACGGGGGGGAATGGAGGCTCTCTGCCTTCCACGTAGTGTTTCTTGGCCCAAAACCAACTTTACAAGATTAGCACCACCAAACCGGTGTCCCAGCATGGGACTGCCACCCATAACCTGTAATCTCTTGTTTTTGACAGATAAGACTACACCAATATGCACGTTGTAACACATGTATGACAAATAATGTTATCCACCGCTCCATGGATTGCTTTCTCGCCGGCTTTGTTGAAAACAAATGCACATGGCCGGGAGCAGGGTTAGCAAAACAGAGGAAAAGCGACCGGACTTGCATAGTTCCTCTTTAAACTATTTAACATTAAATTCCAAAAAGAATCAAGGTCAAACACTTGTGGGCATCAGGGACGGAAAAAAACGAGGCTCATGAAACATGGAAATATGTTTTAAAAAAAAGAAGAAGAAGAAGAAAGTCTTTCACATACCATCCATACATCTAAGTCAGTGCAGCGAGCTGTGGAGCGGCACCGTTTTTTGGCCCTGATTAATCCCACATTCTTGTCAAAGTAGACGTGTTGTTTTTATTTTCATGCTCCAGCAGAAGACAGGGAATCGAGGGGAGAGGCGGTTAAAACGACCATGACCAGAACCATAGCTGTGACTTTCACTGCCTCTCATATCATTTCAAAACTGTCCAAAAAGCACTTCTCCTTGGACACTTGAAGCAGTTGAGCGGGCTTTTCATCTCCCGCTCTGCCTAACAACCCTGGTTGGTTCTGTCCAATCTGGATTTCATTCCCCTCTCTGTGTCTCTCACGCTGAATAATGCCTTTGTAGTCACTCCCTTCCCGTCACACACACACACACACACACACACATCCTTCACGTCCAATATTTTATACGTACCAAGTGACAGGCCAAGGAAGTAACCAAGAATGTTATACACCAGTTATTGGCCCTGTGAACCAATATACAGGTTGAAAGGTCGGACACTTTTCCGAGCTGTGAACCAGCGTACGAGAAGTAATCATGTCTAAGAATGTCATTGTCAAATTCACAAGACTGTAACAAGAAACTCAGTTTCAGCTATTACCCCAAAGGGACCCTGTTAGTGCCATTTTTACCAGCATGAAAGTGAGAAAGCCAAACCTACTGACTCACAAATAGACTGTGAAACAGAAATGTGAAATACATCACCTCATTGCCGGAGCCTGCGCGCAGGCTCACGGGTGAGCAGCATTAATGGTGGCATGTTCCCATCTCGCACATCTGGTTCGCATGATCAAACAGGCCATTAATTCTACTGTTTCCAAAGGAAGGGAGCGAAAATGGCCGTACGTGTAACACTTGGAGGTTAAAGGTCCAACTTGTGATTCAAATGTAAACTAAAGTGCCACCGAAACCCCCAAAAAACACAGGATTAGAAACTGCTATCACATCAGCACGGGAACTTAATCTAAAAGTTATCTAATATCACTATAGTGGCTTACTTTAAGTCACTATCTGCGCATGCGTGTCTAAAGCGCTTGTCCGCGTGCCCGTGTATAGGTGCAATGTGTTTGTGCACAAACAAAGCCAAATGTCCAAACGTTCGCCTCAGTTTGTTGCTGTTTTATTGTCCACAGCTCATCAAAGGTAAACTTCATCACCCACACGCATATCATGGGACATAAATTATGTTTCCATTCATAACTTTTGTAGCCTATTTTTGATACTCCACCATGGCATCTGTGCCCTGATCACCCCACATGAATATATACAGGGCCTGAACACAGAAACTGTCACCTATCTGTACAATGTACATATGACCCAAAGTAAAACAGAAAATGAACAATTATACAGTATAATGTCTTTACACCATTAATGTTTCTCATTAATGTCTATTATCTATTAATAAGTGATTATTTGAGTTTCCCAAAAACTTCACCAAAATTCTCAGTCCTGAACTTGTGAAACATCTATTCAGGCAAACATTAACTTCACTATCTACAGTATAGAGAATAATATGTATGTGAGTATTTACTTTGGTTTAATTGGGGCTGTTCTTTTAAATACATCTCTATTTTGTCAATTAATTATTATCCCCAGAAAGCAACTTACTAATTACGGTCCAGAATTCATGCTTTACCCAGAGTTTTTATTTTTGCTTCTTTCCTTCAGGACAAACTCTACAATTATACGTGTAAACCTGAGTCATATTTTTTTTTGTGTGTAGGGGAAAAACAAATTAAAGTTTCAGGCTTTGAAGGATCATTTTTGGCTGATTTCATTTCCGTCATCAGGTAACATTGTATTGAGCCAAAGTAATTGCAGAGATGAAGGAACGCGGTGACAGCAGCCTGACAGTGCAGGAAACACAAAGCAGACAGGTTGTAAACAAGCCAAATGTAGCCAAATTATCTGAAGCACTTCATTAGGATTGCATTGAAAAATGGAGGTAAACAGAATAAGTAATCCTCCATTGCACCGGGACACAATGTTTGTCTGCACAACGACGATAGGTAAAGTTAAGTCGACGTGTTTACAATGAGAAGTTTGGGTAATCATTTTACCGTTCACCAACCGCTGGCTTGTTAACAACCTGTCTGATTGTCTGACCGCTAACTGCTTCATGCCCCATCTGACTTTAAAAAAGTTTTTTTCTTTTGCAGTTCCCACATTTCAGCAATGAACTTGTTGAGCACAGCACAGTGTTATCAGGATCGATAGAAACAATGGCCAGAACCATAAAAATAGAACCCAAGTTCTCATAAAGTTGAACTCATAAACCTTTTAAGCCGCATGTGTGGAGTTTATGATGTTGAGCATGTTCATGACTTGGGAAAAACTTGGGAAAAATCAACCTGGACAGAGAGAAAGAAGCAGGATGTTTGAAGGATGAAGGAGGAAAAAAGAGAGCTGATTTAATATTCAAGCCTAATTAAAAGGAGTGGTGTGTGGGAGGAAGCATGAAAGACAGCAGCAAAAAGGAGACAGCAAGAATTTTCCAAGAAACTTAATCATTGCTAAGTCTCTTACATCCGTAAACACATCAGTGGATATCACTTTCCCGGTCCAGTCTGCATGAAAGGGATAAAAAAATACCACATTTAATGGTGATGCAGAGTTACGGTCAGGGGGGGCCGGAGGAGCGGTTTGGATTGGAGGAAATGGCCTATGATAGTGTGTCCTCATTGACTCCTTTTGTGACTCAGTCCCCCGCTGAACGAGAGCACAATTTTAGGGAGCAGACACATCATTAGCCTGACGTGGGGATGGGGCCACGCTCCACCGCATAGGACGAGAATATGTCAAAGCATGATGGACCACACATGTTGCCCCTGACCTACAGTGCACAGCATGTAGAGCAGCGACAGCCCGTTTTGTCTTTGCATTTCTTTTTTTTTTTTTTTGCCTCCCTCCTCGTCTCTGAAACGCCCTTCCACAGACGCCCTTTGCAGGAAGACAAAAACTAATGGGATTCAGAGGACAACTGCAGCAGCCGTGATAGACAGAGATTTATATGGAGGGATGAGTTGGGAGAGTGATGGAGTTGTCTGCTGCAGACCCAGTCCCCACATCTGTCCGGTTCTACTTGGCAGCACTTCTGAGCAATTCAGTTGGGAGAGAGATATGCAGGTGTTTTTTTTTTTTTTTTTCCAGCTCTCTCTCCACAAACAGATGCATCAAGCTAAGCCGAGCCAGGCAGCAGACGGACGGCAGTGTCAGATGCATGAAAAGAAAAATGTTTTGTTCGGGCCCAAGCTGTGCATTTGGGAGAGGCGTGCTTTTAGTTAAGTGTTTAAACAAAGTGGCTGTTTTGCATTTTTTTGGCAAAACAGTCCATCCTCTTTGTTTGTGCCTCCACAGTGGAACTGAATCACCTGAATCCCGTGGGAAACGGAGGATGAAACTTTTCATATTTATGACACTTTGGATAATTGAAATACACAAACAAAGCGGCTGAAAACACACTTCACACATGCATTTTTATTTTGCATCAACCAAAGTCCGGCTGAATGGGCTGTCAGTGTCTTGTAAAATTACAGTCATGTGTTTTGATCTCTGTCAGTGTTGTTTTTCAGTGTGTGGACACATTTCAGAGCTACACAAATTATTCAAATGAGCTTTTACTTGTTTACCACCTCATATTTTAACTCAGTTTTCAGCCAGCGAGGTGTGAGCAGTGGTTTTAAAGAGGAACTATGTAAGATTTTTTCTTAATTAAGCAGTTTTAGAGTAATTGTGATGGTTAAATGACTTGTTACAGGGAGAATGGAGGCTCTCTGCCTTCCACTTAACGTCTCTTTTCCGTCTGAAAACCAACCTGGCAAGATCAGCGCCTCTGACTTGGTGTCTCGTCTGGTGAGAAACATGAACTGCTTTACGGCACTACAACACAAACATGCCCAGTAATCTGTAATCTTGTGTTAACATAGAGAAAAACATGACCAAAACAGTTAAAACAAGACTGGACTTGAGGTTGTGCTATATACTGCTTCAATACAGGGTTGTGGGGGGCTGGAGAGCGGATGTACAACCTGGTCAGGTCATCAGTACTGACAACAGCATTACACAATTTATACTTTTGCCTCTGAAAAGTCTGTTCAGACCAAAAACTGGACACAAAGATGGACGACATCACAGTTAAGTGAAGTGGAATCACCTGGATCGGCCCCAGGTGATTGGCTGGATTACATGTTATGAACCCCGCCCTTAATGCTGTAACATTGACTAAACCAAACATTTTTTTTAGGTAATTCTTACGCTGATGTCAAACAAGTTTGGTTTTAATTTGTTTGTTTCATGTGATACTATAACACAATACATGCCAAGTCATGATCGGGAGCTGTGATTGGATTGAGCAGGTGTAAGGTGCAAGAATTTGTGAATGAAATAAAATTCTGCTGGACTGATTTTGATTTTTTAAGAAGCTCCAGGCAATGATCATGACTCATAACCTTCAATATGGAAGAATAGGGTTCTTCTCGTTAATGGCAAGGTTTCAAGTTTATGAACCAAACTTTCTTTTAATGAGCAAAAACTGAACATAAAATCAGAAAAGATAAGTGGCGAGCCAAGTTGAAAAGACAGGGTCAGACTAGGGTTTTTTTTTTTTAAAGTTCCCAGCATGTCACACCCTCACTTCTTCAGCGTATCTCCCAAACACAGACTGGCTTTGTTCTTTAACAATGCTTCCTGCCCACTAAATCTGGAGGCCGCGACCCAGCGAGATGCTTCTTCTCCATCCTCTGATTTCCAGCTGCGTTACAGTGGGAAGTCGTGTAACTGCCTCAGACAAGTACCTGGCTCTGCTGCAGGAGAGGAAGCAGGAAATACTCGCCATAGCAGGGCTGCTTTGTACCCTATGGGAGATAATGGGCACCGTGCAGAGAGACAGGGATGCGCCCCAGGCCATGTTCCACATCAGCACATTGCGCCCCATCCACACTGTCTGGACAGGAAGCAGCCTTTACTGTCATCACTCTTGTGTCCCTGCCATTATAATCATAGAAATACACTCGGTCCTGGTGTGTTTTTGTTGCAAATTCGCAGCAAATAGGCTTCACTTAGAGCCCTGACAAAGTAGTTTGCTGTGAGAGAGTCTGGAGTGTGATGTGAAAACAAATCAAATGATATTTTGCTAATCAGTGGGAGACGGACAGGAGCATAATAAACCAATAAAGGACGTCAGGGTTTCATTATCTCCCACCTGTGCCACAGACAAGAACACATACGTGTAATGAATGATAAACTCAGTCTGTACACCTTGACCTGATCCTGGGCCCTCGCGGCGAGCACCTCCACAGATTCGTCACGCCACAGCTGTCTGACGACTGTAATCCATGCATCCAGCTCATCAGTGTTGCAGCAGCAACAAACAAGTCCGATGAGGAAAACAGCTGCATCCCAGGTGGATTGTGCATGTGTTGCTTTTGCTGCAGAAGGACTTTGCCCCGGTCCTCCTCCAGGGAGAGATTGCATTTTTGCAAAAAAAAAAGAAAAAGAAAAAAAAACACACCATTAGTCCTCAAGTAAACACAGGTGATATAAAAATCAAATTATCATCAGGCCATAAGATGTGGATCACTTGAAATGCACAGAGCTTATAATAATGGCTGCTCACTGTTTAGTCTCTGCTCTGTGTGTTTGGTGTGCACATGATTATCTCTCTCTGGATCTTCCCTGTGTGTGTGTGTGTGTTTTTTCATTTGGTTGAGCAATTTGATTTCTAAAGTGTTGACAGTTTAATTTTTGAATGGCCTAATAAATCTGATGTCAGCCACATGCAGGTCTTGTCCAAACACGGCTGTTGGATGATTGCTCATTTACTGCTTCCATACGCGGAGGGTGTTTTTCATGAGCTAGAAGTTGGAGATAGAAGAGATTAATGACACATCTTTTATTGTTGTTATTATTATTTTTTATCTCAAAATCGGCAGTAAAGATTCAGCCTGGAGGCTTTAAACTGCAAAACCACCGCAGCGCTTAAATCACTGATGTTGTGAAAAACATATCTTTTTTTTTTTTTTATTCAACCATGAATGGGCTCTGCTGCTTTTCTGTTGTTTAAAACAAATGTATTTCAACAATGGTGAACAGTTATGGAGTGATTTTGAGTTGTAGCTATGGAGGAGAAGTTGTTACCGGGCCTCCGACCTGTAGGGGGGGGGGGGTCTCCAACCCCCAACAACAACAGCTTTACCATGGCTACTTTAATTGATAATTTTTCAATAATCAAAGTCTGTGTGTATATATTTGTATGTATATTGTGGTTATTGTAGGTGTGCAGTGCGCACATGTCAAAATACACAACTGCAGAGTTATTTACTGATTATAAACACCTGGCTGTGAATGCACCCTGATGATGACGTCAGAGGTCAGAGGTCAGGGAGGAGCGCCACCGCCGGTGAACGGACTCTCTCTTAGTGAAGGTGTGTATTCTCGTCTCTAATGTGTTAAATTGTTAATGTATTAATTAGAAATAACTGGCATTGGAAGACTAGAGTGTGTATCATCGGCGTCCACCGAGGCAGAGCAGCGGGAATCGATCAACGTGTGTGTGTTCGCGTGTGTACTTTATGCGCGCGCGTATGTTCGTGTTTGTTTGCTGTTTGTGTGTATGTGTGTGTGTGTGTGTGTGTGTGTGTGTGTGTGTGTGTGTGTGTGTGTGTGTGTGTGTGTGTGATGGAAGAACATGAATCATCGTCATGGACTGTTGGATTTACACACACTGTTAATCAATCTTAGATTTAAACGTCACTTAACCGTCACGTGCAGTTGCTAAATAGGTTGTTTCTGTGTGCGTCACAGTAAGTGCAAGTAACAGGCATACAAGATTAGAGCCTGTGTATAGGCTACTATTAACATTTTAAAAACAGTGACCAGTGCGTCATGTTGTCAGATATTCAGATTCAGCCCAAATTACAGGTGACTATAGTGGAAGATGTAAGCTTTATGCAACAATATGACCATCAACTTGTCTTATTTTTGCTGGGAAACAATATAAATCCTGTATCATTGCATGTATCATATATATTGTCCTTCAGGTTGTGATCAGTTGTATAGCCGGTCAGTGAAAGATACAGGTGTTTCCACAATTTTCTTATATTCCAAACCTTGGATTGTCAGGGTGAGGAAAGTGGCCTCATTGTGACAATTAACTGATGTTTTTTATGTTCTATGGTTCGTTTGCAACCACTTACTTGCTATTGGTTGTCTCCTATAAAAGTACTACTAGACTAGACATTCACAATGAATAGCCTCATTACAGAGACTCCCTTGTGTCACTCAAACACCCATCTTTGCCACGATGATTGCTCTCTCATACAGTATAATGGCGAGAAAAACATCTCTCAGACTGTGTATCTCATCCTGCTACCAGAGAAAACAAGGTTATATTGACAGCTTTATATTGACTAATAGAGAAAACACAGTCGCTGTACAAGAAGACGAAGAGAGCAGAGATTCTTGTTAAAGATTTAAAAAAAGAAAAAATAGCTGAGAGGACATGAATCCATTTTAATTTAAGTCTCTGAGCCATAATAAAAACTCCCAGGACAGTGGAGAATGATATTGTGCGTTAAGACGAATGCTTTTCCAGCCTTTGGAACAAAAATTGTTCAGGTCGTGTCTTCTTGGACCTGTAGTTAATGTTTACCTGGCCAACAGCCACTGCTTTACTACTCTGTGTCGTCTAGACATCGGCATTTCACCACATGTTTACAGGCTCTGACCCGGGCCTGGGCTCTTTCGTTGGGGTTAACCATCACAACACCTTTAAAGTTTTAGAGGTTGTTTTTCCCTCGTGGACCTTGTTCCAGACTCAATCTCTGTTGACCTCCCGAAACATCAGAGAGGTGGGAACTGTTGGTGCATCCTGATGCCAACACAGAGGGTCCTTAAAATGCGAGGTGGATGTACCGAACGCCTCCCTCCCTCCCCCCACCCCGCTACCGCCACGCCACCGAGGGGACGTCCACCGTGATGTATTGCCCAAGTGTTGCATTGAAATTCTTCTGCCAGCGTTGTGCTGCCACAGACTGAGGAGGAATGTGATGAATGCCCCTTCATGTCACAGACATAAGTGCTCCCATAGATTACTGCAACACATCGGACACCGCCTGACACAAATGTGTTTCGATGACGGCTCATCTTTCTTCTCACTCATCTCTCTCTCTTTTTTTTTTTTTTTCCTTTCCTCAATATGCCAAGGACCTTTGGACAAACAGGTTAAAAATATCATCCAATCACAGTCTTGTTAGCAGAGAGACAAGATTGAGTGGGTGAAGCAGGGGAGAAGAAGAGCGGGCGAAAGCTTCAGATGTAGGTTTTTTTTAAAAATTCTCAGCGCACTGAAGGACGGACGGTGAGTGAAGGTGCATAAAACATCCACATCCACCTTGACTTAACGAAGACGTCCCTATCCGCCCCCCCCCTGACTCCGCCCCTCCTGGACTGCTGCACCCCGTGGCATCAAACGCACCACTTGGGGATTAGGCAATCACTGCTCTTCCACACCACATCAAAACAGAAGAGGGAACGTCCGATGGCACCGGTCCATGTCTCGACTTGTCAGCACAGAATCACTTGAGGAACATTTGCTCAGGCTCATCAGTTGAAAATAAGTGGGTCCACCCCCCTCCTGGATGGGGGCGGTATTATTATTAAGCCTGATAAGCATCTCGCCCATGTTTTGGCTACTGAAGCATGTCACAACCCTCCGCTCCCATCAAAGCTCCCTGATCACAGTTCTTTACTACCACACTGTAACCTTTTGTATAGCCAGTTATTAACTGTCACGCTCCTGGCCGACCTCCAGCTCTGACCTGATCAGATCTTTGGTGGCTCAGTCAGAGTCACTTTAGTATCAAGAGCGCTTCCTACCTCCTTTTTTCTATCGCTGCCGGTGTGTTTACTCTCCATTACGTAACCAGGTTAGAGCTGATGTATCTGCTCTGTGTGTGTACAGGTACTGTAGCTCAGCTGGGTTTCTAAGCAACTCTTTTCAAGTACACACCTGCATGACAAATGACTGCAGACAAGTGAAGTAATGAGGAAAAAGACACATCGCATTTGTCATGGGAAGGTGTTTGGAAATATTTGTGAAATTGAATGAAGATAAAAAGAGGTTTAAAAAAAGAAAGAAAAGGAATAATGATGACATCATCTGAACTTAAACAACACCTAGCGGCCCATAGATCTAGTCTGTACATGCTGAACATCTGACTACAAATGCACTATTTAAACTGCCCAAATGCAAATGAATTAATTACAGACTGGATCAATAGGACATGGACAGGTATAATGTATGAAATCTATGGACTGTGTTTGGGTATGTATGACCACCAGACCTCCTGAATAGCACTAGCCTCTGGCCATGGTCTTCTTTTTTCACTGGCAGGCAACTGAAAGATGAGCAATAGATAAGCAAATTAGATTTCAGTATAGTATAGAATGTATTAATAATGCTCATAAAATAATAATACTTTTGTAAAATGTTTTAAATTACTTTTTCTTCTTTCTCCCCCCACTGTCCCTTTGAAGCTTTGAATACCTCTTGATGTGCACTATATGAACTATTCTCTATTCAAAAACTTTTACATAATTAATTTTTTTTTCTTTCACTAATTCTCTTTTACATATTTTCAACGGTCTGTATGATGATGAATTATATCATTATGCTTGAGCATTGGCACCTTCTTCTGCCTGGATATCCAATAATAATATTCAACATAAAGTATGCAGTGATTAAACTTAATTCAAGTCATAAAACTCACTGTAACACAGTTGTTTCTATTCCACAACCTCTTGTCTTCTTCTCTGCTGTATTTTTTTGACACCATGTATATGTTTGATAATTGCACTGTAATGTCTGGGCATATGTTACCAAAAGCTAAATGGCAGCATATGTTGCTATGTCTTCCAGGATAGACCCCGACCTTCACCCCATGTGCCCCCCCTTCCCGCACCCCTGCATGGATAAACAGTATACCGGATGGATGGATGGATGGATGGATGGATGTTGCTACATCAGTATATGCTGATTATGTAAGTGTATATATTTATATTTATATTTCACAACAGAGTAAAAACGGTTGGTTCCAGTGTTGAAAATAATTTCACACTGCAGCAGCGTGAGCCGTGGCCCACCCAGCATCAGCAGCGGCCCAGAAACGTATCAGCATGACAAAGCAGGAGGCTGAATTACAGCACACGTTCTATTGCTGTTAATTACAGTGGGAGGAGGAGGTCTGTTCTAATTACAAAGAAGGGCTGACAAAGCCAACGCAGCCCAGAGAGAGAAGGAGAGAGAGAAGGAGAGACCTCCCTCCTCCTCCTCCTCCTCCTCCTCCTCCTCGCTCTGCGGTTTGGCTTTAATGAAGACCCACTGACTTCTCCCCCAACCTGCCGCCGTGCGTGGTGGCTGCTGGTGCTGCCGTTTTCCAGTAAGCCAGGAACACGCTGCCCAATTTAAAGCCCCATTATAACCTCGCTTTGGCCATGGCAGCTGTTTTTCAAGTCTGCGGTCTGCATTGTTTCACAGCGAAAAAAACAAAACAAAACACCACGGACAGGCAGGAGTTTTTATTGTCATGGTTGGCAGAGGTTTGTTATTAGATTACTCCGAGTTGTCATAATTATATCAAATATGTTTAGGATTTTCGAAGTGGAAATCTGCTGAGATGAGAAACTGATCTTGTTTTGAGCTTTTCGCTTCTCTGCAATTTGTACAAGTAAATCTTCAAATATGAGTTCTGTTATACGGTGGCTTTTGAAGTGAAAGCGCTGAATAACAAGTGGATCCTGTCTGAGTCTGGTTCAGTTGTCTTTATGTTTTTTTCTTTTATTCTGAAAGTGACACTGAGAGGGGAAAGTCTACTGTAAGAGAGGATGGTTTGGTGCAATGAGATGGACTGGGAGCAGCTGTGGTCGGGGTTACACCTCCATGGTGATGCTGAGGGTGGTGCAATGTGAGTTTCAGATGCAGAACTTTATTAATGTTTATGGCAGCTTCATCCTTTACTCTCATCTCTCTCATATTCCACTCTCTCATTATCTCTCTTACATCCTGTCTCTGCCTCCCTGTTTTCTTCCACATCACCTTTGTCATTGCCCCTTCCCTCTGTCTCTTTGTCTCTCTCTCTTTTTTTCTCTGTCTTTCTGCCTATCAGCGGTGCGTCGGTACCTTCCACCCTCGGTGTGGGAGCCTTGTGATAAGGGGTTAATGGATTGGGGCAGGATGAAGCATTGCCCCCTCCTGCTGTCGGAGCTTATACCATTTGTTTTGTGTGGGATCAATGAGGAGATCCTGGAGGCCGGTGGTGGTGCCGGATGGAGATGATGGACTAACGTCTAAACCACCAAAACCATAAGAAACGCAGCGTCTATGCCTTCATTTTACATTTTCCTAAGCAAAAACCATTCACAGCATTTTGTGGCTTGAAGTGGGCCCTTTGGAGTTTTCTAACACTTCTATGTCACCGTGCAGCAGATTGATGTACAACAACAACAACAGCAGCAGATGTTGATTTGATTCTTGGTGGATTTGATGATGGCATGAGTGGGATGGAATCCATATTCCCATATTCCTTAATGACGTTCACACCCGCGGGGACTTAAAGAGTATGTCTGAAGACGAGCAGCCGGCTTTCACTTAGAGGGGAACTGATGCACTGATAGCTGCAGTCATCCTGGGTTTAACACCCTGGCCTGCAGGTTTGACAGCTGCATGACACAAAACATGCTAATTAACTGCTTTTGTTCTTGTCTAATATCCTGCTGTTAAGTATTTCCCGTGCAACGTGTTTCACCTAGCTCGGAGCTAAATCCAGGTATTTATTGCTCTCTTATTTCCTTTAATTCATTGTATTGGTCATAAAAGACGTTGATGAAATCTAGAAAAGTGCACACAGCAGTTTCAAAGCACTTAGAGCCGCCACCACTGGAGCTTCTCTCGCCGTTTCATCCGCGCCATTCAGAAACATTCAGTCACAACCATCCCAGCCCCAGCCCCTCGATTTGTATATAAATATTGATTAGTGCTGCTTCAGAGCTGAGCGTTTGAAATGAAATTGTCTGAACTCGTCTCCATCCGCACTGATTCTCTCCTTGCACCATCAAACGATCAAACCCTTCAGCTCTCAGCCTCTCAAGTTTGCTCCGTGCTGCCAACGTGCACACGGCTCCTCTCCAGACCTCTTAATTTGTGTAACCCACCGATAGCTACTGGTGTCCAGACCTCTTCCAATGAGGTGGCCTCCTCCCACCTGTTCCCTCCTCTATGTAGATGGCCCGGGCTTGGCCCAGCTGTCCTGACAGAGGGCTGCAAAGTTATCTGGTCATGTGAGAACCGTGTCATATAAAGCGAAAATCAAAAGAAACCGGGGGCCTGTGCTCTTCACCCCTCCGGGGTCCTCCGTGTCGGATTTGACACACCCTGGGACAGCCGGATTTCCTAAAGCTGCCGTGCAGAATCGGGATCCGCGTGGGGCTTTTGAGCCGGGGGGATCGGAGCTCCTTCGGTTTGTTTATTTTATTTTGTCTTGCATCATTATCTCATGGATGGAGGGGAGGCTTAATTTGACGTGCAGTGATGAGTTGCTGCTTGTCTTCCCCTCGCACGCAATCAGCTGTCCATACTGTCCACCATATTACACCTAAAGGCAGGGGTGCGTATCCCGATGAAATTTCAACCTCTGCTGTGCCTCCTTACCTCACCCCCCCCCTCCTCACCCCCTCTTTAGAGCTTATACAATTAGTCACATTGATCAATTTAGAACATTTCATACTAGTTATGAATTTGGGCATCCTGCCATCACCTTGTGCAGCTCTGATTGAATAGAACTGTTCTCTCACCCCAGCCTGCCCCTTGTTAGGTAAAGTGAATTTTACTAATGCGCGCCGTGGGCTAATGCCTTCTTTTACAAGCCTAATAAGAATAATGGCTTGTCGTAAATTCTAAGTCATCCTGATCTTATGAGACAAGCTGTAAATGACTTATGAATTATGTTTCTGCTTTCTCTGCACTTATACTGTATGACGGCGAGGACACACTCTGAACTTAAAGCCTGGGGAGGTTCACAACTCTGTGTGTGTCTGTGACGGCAAAGTGGCACCAAGTTTGTTTTTTTTCCCTTTAACCTCAACTCCACCCAGTAACATTATCATATCATATAAATGGACACAAATGACATTGGGTTTGAATAAAACACACCCTTGCTTGCACACACATACGCACATACACTCACGCCTCGCTGTGTGGTGGATAAATTCTTTCAGGCCAGAGCGTGAAGCCAAATGAGAGGAGCTGAGGAAAATAAATATTTTTGTAATTGTGAAGGCGTGCTGCTCTCAGCGCCGAGAAACGCCAGAATAACATGAATCGAGTGTGACTGGCTCGGTCAGCGGAGCGAAGCCGAGTGGATTACGGCGAGAGACTCAGAGAGAGAACAGATGAATTATCTGATTGCACAGAAGTCACTGGACACAACCCAAAGGAGAGAAGCATCAATTTCTTTCCAATTAGCTGCTGCCTTGTACTGATTTGTGTAATGTCACTGAATGTGATTGACAAAGCAGCTCATTGGGCGAAATGAACAGCTCTTGTACTGTAATCTCATTATTAAACCCGAAACCTTGGAATAATTTGTAGCAGCACAGTGAGAGAAGGCGATGTTTGACATTTTCGGTAGTGGCTATTACAGTGTGGCTAATGCTGAGTGTAGTTCTGTTGTTTGCCTTGGCTGTCACTGTCCCCCCTCAGAACGGCAACAGCCCCAGACACGGGATATTAGGGCTCAACACCTACTCTTTTATTCATTGCCTGGGTGGATTGCTCTGCCATCTGTGGCGGGGCCTGAGGTGGGATTTGTCAGCGTTGCTTAAAGGTCTTGGTTTTCACTAAGGGCAGAACAGTCCAATTCAAATAGTGCAGCCAGCCCGGGGTTTACCATTTTGTTTATGTCTGTCACCCATAATTTAACGTTGGCTCGTGCATTCAAAATGTCAGGCCCCGAAGATTTCAGGAGTGTGTACAACATCCCGAAATAATTCCACGGTAATTCCCCCCCCCCCCTCCTCCTCCTCCTCCTCCTCCTCCCATCTGGAGTTTTGCTGAGAAAACAGGTACATGAGTGATATTCGGAAAGAAAAGCAACACATCTCCCAGCCATGCGGAGCGGCGGCGGGCTTGGAATGAGCGGAGAATGTTGTGCTTGGTGAGAGACGAGCTCGTGTTGGCAGCGTTAACGCGCTGATGGCCGATCCGGGGCACCGCACTCTGGGCACAGACAGCCGATAATGACTTCCTTGACATACTCGACCCCCCCGCCCGCTCCCCTGCTCCCCCCAATCTGATCTCATTTGAGCAAATCAGGGCCAACGCACTGTGAGCCGCAAAATCTTCAGCTTCACCTTTACTGATTGCTGCCAACACAGAGAGCGTTTTGACTTTGTTTTGACTTTGTTTTAACCAGGTTTGCGATAACTCACCGCTGAGATTTGTCCCACCACAAAATGTGATACCAAAGTGAATGTGAGTGGAATTTGTCGGCGGTGTTCATGGCAGCGGAATATCGCATTTACACAAATCCAACAGCATGCGGCCTTTTCCACAAAATCGCAACTCGATAATCCACAAACCAGGGTGTCAACAGTTTTCATTGGAACGACTTTCTACCAAAAGAAATAGAATCTGTGGATTATTCTGTACAACAGAGACACTGTTGTGGAAATTGAATATGTGTGTGTGTGGCTGCTAGTTCCTTTCTGCTGAGCTTTTATTCCTTATTTGAATTTAATAGATTTGCAATCATGCAATTGGTTGATATGAATTTACATTGTGGTCGAGCAATAAGAGGGAGAAAAAAAAAGTGGGAAAATGAAAATTACAATTAAGGTAATGGGGGCAGCACTTGTGAAAATGAGACCTCATTGCTGGACCAAAACCAAACCTCAGCCAATTTAGTATTTTCCCTTCCATCACTCAAAATCCCAAATCCTGCCTGGCGCTGCCATGGTTCCTCTTTTCACACATGCAAATCATTTATAATCACTAATGAAATAAATACTGACAAAATTTATTAGATTAAAATCTGGTGCTGTTGGGTATTTGAAGTGTGATTTTCCATTTGGATCGGGGTGAGGCAGAGACGGATACCTCCAACTCTGGATGAATGAAACCAAAACTATTTGTATAACTGTACAATTACATGAATATATGTTTTCTTTTTTCTTTTTCTTACAATTTGGTTGATTTGGCTGCTTTAACCACCAGTTTATCGATTTGAATCTGATGGGAATGAAAAAAATATCTGTCTCTTAGACCATGTTGACATTCTGTAAAGCAATTAGCTCTGTACAGCCTGAGATAAAATAGCACTAGGATTAGTTCCTTTGCCGTTTGAGGGGAAATCCCACACAGGAAACTTTGGGGACGGCGAGACAACAAACTCCGACGCCTAACAGGCATGTAATGAAATCAAGGACCTCCCTGGGCCCATCCAGCTCCAGTGCCCCCTCCCTCCCTGGAGGTCTCGATAAGAGGCTCGGCTACCCTTCCATCCATCCTCACAGTTCAGAGGGTAAACTAGCAGAGAAATCGGACACTTGCTTTGCTGTGAGTTTCCAGTCTGTGTAAGGCTCTTGAGAGGAGGACGGGCGAGGGGTTAAATTCAGGCCAATCTCCCCTAATGTTGAAGAGTGGCCTTTGATTGCCCCCCATCCATGTGTAGTGTGCTGTTGAAGGGGAACCCGACACTGGCGTTGTTATTGAAGTGCTGCAGGAGGGGCTGATAACTGGTCTCATCGGCACAGATCCAGTGTAGGAGCTAGCTGTCTCTCTCAGACGCCCATAAAAGACAGTGGCAGGTGTGTGACAGATCGGGGCGTTAAAGGACGTTTGGGACCCCCGAGAGATGACAGCCTCTTGGCCCGTCTCAAGAACTGATTAGAGGGCCGGGGCTGTTGGGGATGCCCGACTGCGGCTAAGCCTCTGTCTTCTACCGCAGCTTTTCCATATGGCACCGCTGCTCTGGGCGACCTGCAGAAACAGGAACGGTTTCCCATCCTCTCTAAGAGAAGAAAAAAGTAGTTTGCAGCCAATAGAAAGAGAAAAGCTTTAGATCCTTTGGAAGAGTTGGGTTGTTTTTCTAATCAAGGATTAAAACCAAACACTCAGGATGCCAAGTGACATTTTTCATGTAAATTTTTTTTTTAAAACTCTAAAGCTTATTCTGATTTTATTGACTGAATGTGAAGCTTTTAATACTGGAACTTCCTTCAGTGGTGACAGAAATCTCAATTCAGCACCACAGTTTATTAAAAAGTTATGTTGCAATCATGTTGCAATAATGCTGTTGTGAACCAGTGCAGTTTTTAATGAATTATCAAAGAGTTTGAGCAGTTAATGACAGATGGTGATGTATTCACTCCTGTATATTAATGTAAGTAAAGTAAAAGTAAAAGTTTCATATGATTTCTTGCTGATCTTCATCTCTTTCAGTCCGATCCTTTCATTTTACTGATAAATTGTCCCATTTGTTTTCATGATTGTTATGATTACCTTATTCCAAGCACTTTTGTTACCAGGGTTTTTGATTACTGTTATTACCGGCGTTAGAATAATGTCAAGCTGGGCCGAAGGGGGGAGGCTGAAGAGGGGACGGTCGAGATCGGGAGGCGGGGTTGAAATATGAGGGGAATGAATCCTTAAGTCTCCAACTCGACCACAAGTGGCATCATTGTCATCACCTTGTTCTGATTTCATTTCATCTCTCGGCGCCACCACTGCAGGCAATATCTGGGTATTGAGTTACAGGAGGCCCACCTCTTATTATTTTCATGGGAACTCAAGGACGGAGGGGGGTGGGAGGTGGGGGGGGGGGTCTTGTGCAGAGATGAGAGGATATTTATATGAATGCATATAATGTTGTGTTCTCAGTACTCAGGGACATTTAGCGCCTATCTCCGAATAGCATCAGAGGCTCTCAGCCCGACAGAGTCATTAATATCAGAAGGGTTTATGTGTTTCATATTGCCTCCACGCCAGCTGGGACCGCATGCCTGATGAGCTGGCTAGTGTAGTAGAGAGGATGCACCATTCTTCTTCATGGCCTCATTCACAGTGTGAACTCAGCACGTATACCACTGTCCAGAGATGATCACTTTTGTCTCCATAAAGGTCAAGCTGGTGGCCAAAAGCAGAATTAACTTTGATGGTTTGAGTGTGATGGGACGCGCTTTTATTTTTAAATAAAAAAACAACTCATGTAAGTGCCAGCTGATTTTGGTGTTTGCCTCCGGTCGGCGGGGTGGCAAATAGTCTGAGATGTGTACGACTGGTTTAATAGCACTGTGCTGTGGATTGCCATCTCCAGCCACAGAGGATGAATGCTGCGTTCGAGACAACTTGGAATTCGGGTTTTTCCGACCGCCTGCTTGAGCAAGTGCGATCAAATGCCAACTCATGTCGGAGTTCCCACTCGGGAAAGTCGCAGAACAAATCGACCCCGACTTTTAAATAATAAATAAATACTTTTATTTGAATATGCATATTGATGAACACTGGTATAAAATACTAAAAATGCTGGCCGAGCCGCTAATTTACATCTGTAGTCCCAAATAAATAAATACATAAATAAATAAATACAACTAAAAGTGCACCACATGGAATAAAAACAATACAATAAATAAAATACAAATGGCGATACACTACACAGACAAGAAAGCAAATAAATATATAGAACCGAGTACTCGGATAGGAAAAGACAATGATACAGCATTGAAACAGCACAACAAATGAACAATCAGTCAAGTTGCCCCAAGTTTTCTGAGAATCAGTTGTCTATAACATCACACAACAATATTTACTTACGCTTACAGATTTCCCAGTACACAGTAAATTTATGTTGTTATTTCTCTTCGATATTAAATAATCTGTTCCATTATTTTAAAATACCTCTTTTTATAACTGTTTTTGTGCCCTTTCTATGTAAAGCACTTGGAATGCAAAGTTTGTCCCGGTCCGCTTTGTTTTTGGTTATTCTGGTGTTGTGTGACTCGAACGGGAATGGGAAATTCCGAGTTGTCTTGACGCAGCATAAAACAGGGCTGTGAACAGAGAGGGAACATAGTTGGAGTAATTGGTGCAATGGTCGCAGGTTAGCAGGATTTCTAAACAGAGGACGTGTCTAATTTTTACCAAAGGGAGGCGAGAAGAAAAGCTTGTACTGTAAAACCAGAAAGGTAACAAAAAACTGGCAGCCGTGACAATTAGATATACTAATCAACCCGTTACATGTAAACCATCAAATTTATGGACAAGCCTGTGTTGACACAGACCTCTCCTCGTGTGTAATGCAACCCCTTTCCCACACCGTTTTCACAAGTCATTTCACTGATTCTTGGAAAAGCCGGGCGGGAATGAGACACGAGATTTTTGTTTGATCCAAGTGTGTATTCATCCCGGAGGGTGAGTGATGTGACAAGCTCAGCATCTGTAATCCTTGGCTGTTTTTGTTTGAAAATCCACATGTCGCATGTCCATCACGGAGAGCGGCTGAAATCCCCGAGTTTTAGTCAAACAAGAAATTTAAATTCTCCACACTTTCTGCGTGAGGGAAGACAAACTATCCCCATACTGCAGCCATTGTATGTGGGTTTAAGTTTTTCAGGATTTGAATATCTTTTTGGACACATTTTTTGATTCCCACTCGTATGAGTCACCTTAATGCCTCTTACAGGCGGATGGATCTGTTCCCATAGTATACTATATGTACAGTAACACAGCAAAACTCCCAGCCAATGTAATTTTATGAGTGTGAGACTTAGGTTCATGCCAGCTACACTCACTCACCTGTCACTCAAGGTGGCACACTCTTAATTATGCTGAACTTTGAGCCTTAATAAACTTTAAATAGCTGAGTTATATAAACATTTCCCCAAATTAGCTGTAAAGTTGGACACTTTAACTTGGAGGCCTATGGGGGCTGTATGAGCTTTTAGAAGAAATGTGGTTTTTGTTTACTTCCATGTTATCTTCACTTTTCACTTACACTTTATTTCATTATCCATGTTGTTTCCAAATAGTTCCATTTTTGCCCTCAAGACCACAGCACATCCCCAGAGTTGTCAAACAAAAACAGGGTCAGCAGCGTTTCAAAAATGCTCTGATGAAACGCTGGAGTAATGTGGACAAGAGGCCAAAACGAGTTGTGTTTCCATTTCATTACAATAACCTTTATTTAGACTTGGAAATATATCGAGGGAGCAACCTCATTTACAATATAGCCAAGTAAAAAGATGTAAAATACATCCAGGACACACACATAACATATCTAAGCACATTAAGTTATAAAAGAAAGAGAGAAGTAAAGGTGGTAAAAGATCAAACTAGAAACTAATTTTTTTTTTTACAAACATTTTACATTTAAAGCAAAACGAGTCAAGTAAAAACAAGAACAGTTGATTAAAGAAGATTTAAATTCAGGTATCATCTCAGAGCTCCGATATTCTGACTTGACGTCAGTGACAGCAACGAAACATGGCGGCCCTCGTCGTTAATGAGTGAAACTGTAACAAAGTTTATTTGCTTATTATGTTTTCACGCATCTTCATCTGCTTCCAAAAGAAGCATAGGCTACATTTTAATTTTAATTTTTCATGTTCAGCAATCAGCCACAATACGCCAAACTTCTTTCAGGCACCCATATTTTCTCTCCTCCAAGTTAACCTGCAGCGTGAATGCTTTGATGTTGGAAGTAAAATAGTTTTAATTACTTACTGCTCGTGTTCATTTTGCCCAAATTCACACAGACATAAAGCAAATAAAGAATAATTTCACTTTGACTTTGAGGATAAAACTTCTTCAAAACTTTCGAAGCGTTATTATCTTCTCCGGGTGAAGTGTAAGTGTCTTTCTTCATACACTTTTAAACAACAATACTCCTCCATTTGAATACAGATGAAGAATTAAAACGCAGGTGCTGAACAACATCCTACAGGGGTCTGACCAGAACTAATGCCCCGTAGGTTGGTTACCATGCAGCGCTGAGGCAGCTGCCAGCGTACCCTAGCAACAAATCCAGTAAAAAAAAAACAAAAAAAACTCAAGGGCCGCGAGCGCCAACGGGAGAGTGACTCACAGTCCATGTATCCCAGCATGCTTTGCCACTGTGTTGCCCTTCACCCCCTGACCCGCCATAATGGCAGCATGGAGAGATGAAAAGAGCCATGTGACATGAGCGGACACAGTCGCTGCGGCCTCACGCTGCTCGCTGCCTTTTCAAACACGGCTCACATGGAGAGAGCGAAGACACGGGGCAGCTTGGGCAACAAGAGTCAACACAATCAGCCAGAAACAGAAGTCGTGATCTGTTTTCGTTTCACCCCCTCTACAAAAGGAGCTTGGTGCATGTTGATAACACACCTACAGGTTTTTCAAAATTTATTTTTCAAAGACGCTCTGTAATGTATTACTTTTTAATGTCTGTTTTCATTTTCCACTTCAGTGGTGCAGAATATTGCGGCTTTATTTTTTTTGTCCTCAGATATAACTCATCAGAACAGATTCCTGGAGAGGTTTAGTGACCAGAAGGAGCCAAATGAGAAATAGCAACAACACCAATCTGTCGCGGCGCACACTTTCACCTTTATTGTCCAACAGTCTTCGGCGCGCACACACACGGCGGCGTTTACCCAGTAACATTTACTGTGTGAAAAAGCACCATCTGTGCTCGGAGCCGGCGAAAAAAACCCCCACCGCCCCGCCGCACCTCAGTCATCATTCCTACAGTCCCTCTGCACTGGTGACGGTAATGGGACTTTAAATCAGTGCCTCGCACCCTCAGGGTTCATTACAAGGTGACAGCTCATTGTTGCTGCTCTGTGACGACAACAAGTGGCAGTGGAAGTGGGGGAGGGGAGGTGGGGGTGGTGGTCTGGAGAGAAAGTGAGGCAGATGGTACAGAGAGATGACAATAGTGCCATTTCACAGCGTATCCTCCACCTGTGGCGTGACGGAGGCGGCTGCCGGGGGCCTTTGATGCCTGCTGAGATGAATGCAATGGATGGACATATCTCTTACTGACAGCCTCCATATCATTGCTGATTGAGATGTCTAGACCTCCACAACACACGGCGCTTTGAAAATAAAACTTTGAGAGGGATTGCTCAACTCCGTGTGAAATGAAAAGGGGGAAAAAAGTTGTTCTTTGAAATATCGACATAACTGCGAGGTTCAGGCATAAAGAAATGAGAGTTGGAAAAGAAGCTGAAGTCGCTTTGTTAATGCAGCTTTAATCGGCTGATGGCTGTCTGAATACATTTGACTCCTGGTTCTCCAACGTAACGGTTCATATTTTAGTTCGTTCCTCATGCGAAATATAAGCAATCGGTTTACTCCTGCTCTCCGCTCTGCAGGCTGCACCTGTTAGCAGCAGAAAGATAAGTCACATTTCTGTGTTTATGTTTCAGGATGAAGACGTTCTGCCTTGTTTAAACTTTCCTGGATTCCTTTTCGCTGACTTCCCTAAGTGCCAATCAAATAAAATGCAGTTGTCTCGGTGCATCTCAAGCGCAGGATGTTCAATGGGACATTTCACATCATAACGTCAACAAACGGAGATCCTGTAATGTAGATCTTCAACATGCGGACTATATGACCACATGGAAAAAAAAAAAAACATCCAAAAATTTCCTCTGAGCAACACATGAAACAATTCCCCATGTGAGCATATGTTATAGTGGTGAGCAGCAAAATAATAAAAAGCCAGACAAGTTGTTTTAAGAGAGAGCAGGTGGTTCCTATAGTTCAAAGAGTGCAGAGATGAGGTTGTGTTTTCTTTTCTCCAGCAGGGCCCCCCCCCCCCCCCACCTACCCACCCACCCTCTTCTCTTTCTTCACCAAAGGTTCCCATCTTTGCGAGTCCTCCTCCTCCCCAGTCTGCTAACATCAGAGTTTGCGTTATTATCAGCAAAGTGCTTTTAAATCCGCTCCTGCTCAACACCAGGATGTCCTCTGCATGCTAATCCTCAGGGATACGGATCCGTCACTCCTCCGTCGTTCTCTCATGCCTGGCGTGCCTGAGACAGCTGGGAAAACAGTCTCTGCCCCGACGGTCTGCACATACAATGGGGATCTCATGCAGGGCCACCATACTGTAGCGCTGCTCAGACGGAGCGCCGCAGAGCACGTTACAGTAGTCGCGCTGTGTTCTGAAGGAAAAACAACATGGGCTTTTTTTTTTTTTGTCGGTAAAATTAAGGGGGTTGCACATCTGGGCAAAGGCAGGAGCCCACAGGTAAATGTTGTGACGGTGAAGTCGAACAGATCAGAACAGGTCCTGCAGCAGGTGTTTACGCTACTTTGGGCTAACCACTGTTAACTAACTTATGCAACTCTGTAATTTATGTTTTTGAAGCATTTCGCCTTTTATTCCAGTAGAATAGTTAGAAAAGGTCGGCCAGATTCGAATCCATGGCCACTTTTGTGGTACACACTCAAGCAGGTGAGCCACCGAGGCACCTATTTTTTAATTGAGAGTTTCCTTCATTGGTTTTTCTGATGAAGAGAAACATTTTGCAGTTGGACTCCTGATCAACAGAAGCTTTAAAAAGTAAGAAATGTGACAGGAGCCAAGGCAACTTTTCTCTTGTGCAAAAGTAAAAACAAAAAGTCTTTATTTTAGGCAGCTTGTTCATTGTGAACATTTAAAAACACCAACATGCTCTGTGGCCTTCATCAGGGTTTTATGCTCTTTAACTTCTACACCAGGGAAGAGGTGCCTTGGCTCCTGTTCTGTTCAATTTCTAGTGAGGTTTTCTCAGCATTGCAGAGAGTGTTATTTGCTATAATGTAAATTTATTTCTCTATTCTAACGTTGCCTGCCATGCTCCTTAGCGGTGATCACTGATGCCTGAGAGAAAAACTGGAGAGTAAATGCAGTTGTTTCTGTTGTCTCTGCAGCCTTGCTCAGACCAGCTGTAACTATATGTTGGATCCATCTGACATCATGTTAAACACTCTCATTCACTGTCATGCAGGGACTTAGATGGGAGGATCAACATCACTCGTTGCCATAGAGCCAGGACACAGAGCTTAACACAGCCTGGCTCTCTGTAAAGATAAAAAAAAAATTCATGTGTAATATTTTTTTGGTATCTAACATCTCTTCAAGTGGGGTATGAGTATACTGCAGTTACACACACAGCTATTCAAGCTTATTAAAATGTGTCCAGAGTAAATCACAGAGGATCCTGTTAAATGGCATTAATTTAAGAACTGGATTGTAGTCGTGTATTATAACAGATGTGGTTTTGAATCTCATTGATCACATGAAGTCTCTGCAGGTTCTGGTGTCACTCTCAGTCCCTGTGGAAGTTCCCTGCTCTTTGCAACCAAAAACTTCAGTGTCATCTCATGTAGCCTACTTTACCTTTAAAAAAGAAAAAAAAAAAGTTTAAGAAAGTGTTGGAGATGAAGCCACATGAGTTCAAAGCGCTAATCTCTTCAGGACTTTTGAGAAGTGAACAGCATCACTGAGACTGAGGCTTATTTTCCCGAGTACTGAGAGAGGGATGAGGGAAAGAGAGAGAGAGGGAGAGAGAAAGGGAGAGGGAGAGAGGAGCTACAAGCTGCAGAGAGGAAGAGAGGTGGTGGGTGGGTGGGTGGGGGTGGGGTGGGGATAAATATAGAGAACAGTGATAAAGAGGTAATCATCTCCAGTCAAAGCATATTTTATCCAGTGGGGTTATTAGGAGGATGGAGTCAAATCCGCACAGACGTCTCTTTCTCCCCCCCCCCCCCCCCCCCCTTCTCTCTCTCTCTCTCTCTCTCTCTCTCTCTCTCTCTCTCTCTCTCTCTCTCTCTCTCTCTCTCTCTCTCTCTCTCTGTATTTACCCACTCTTGATCCTCTCTCCTCCTCGTCTCCACATCCGACCTGCCTTGGCACGGCGCCTGGTTTTCGCCCATTCTCACCCATTCACGGCAATCTCAATGTTTCACTGATTCACGGCTAATAGCTGATGAATGTGGCGGCAGCGCAATATGCAATACATACAGAACGGAGCAATGGGTTTTAATTAAAAGTTTCACTTAAGCTTCCTTTCTCTCTCTATCTCTCTCCTCCCGTCATCTATCATATTTGTTCTGTACCAGCAGAGCTCTACAGTACATGGGTGGGGGGGATGGCATTGCTGTATAGTTTTCACAGATAGGGGGCAGTGTTCGCAAAGGAAAAATGCAACATGAAACAGCTGAAAGACATCAGAGGTTGACTTGGTAATGGGAACTAAAGAATAAAGGCAATTAGAGGCAGGATAGATTATAATCTACAGTAAATTCTCTTGATACGGCTGCAAACAGGCGTCTGATCAGACTGAGTTATTGGAGGGTGATGACTGGATAAGTGTCAGAATTGAAAATTGTGAAGTGACCATTTGATGAGATTAAACTAACATTTGAATTGATGTAAGAGAAAATGTCAAACAGGATCATTTCTGTGGGGATGTTCGAATTGAGGATGCTAATTCTCACTTTAATTCAGCTCCTCCACTTTGCATTAATGCGTTTTTGTCCTGTTGTTTTTCCTGTTTAGTTGGACACAGACCGGCGTCTCCCTCCTAATTCAGAGCCATCCTCACGATGAATCTGTTTGCCTCCTGCATCGAGACAGAAATAGCTCTTAATAATGAAAGATTGATGTGAAGTAAGCTTGTCATTACATGCTGCAGTAGACAATTAGGTGCCTCCCCAACATACAGCCCTCTGATTTTCTCCTCTTTTCTCTCTCATCCTCTCACTCCCTCGTCCTCGTCTCGCTTTTTTTCCCTTCTCCACGCTGTAAAAGTTGCTGAAGTCATTTGCTTAAATTTGTTTTGTAGCAGTCTGAAGGGACAGTGCAACAAGCCAGTGATTTCTTCAAAGAGCTGATAACAAATAGTTGATGGCCCCCTGCAGCAGGTTTCAAACTTTTTTTTCTTTTCTTTTTTCCTCTTCTCCTCCTGCTGGGACCAAAAGCTCATTAAAATAAATTACATTTCTGGTGATGTGGGGACACAGCAGACATAAGCCCAGCTCGTTTTAGAAACACTTTATTCAAGTGAAACCTTCACAGTACGGATCATTAGACGAGCGGATAAAGGAAAAGTTCAACATTATAGGAAAGTTATAGCTTGACTGAGCTGAGAATTAGATGAAAGGATGATACCAATCTCACAGCTGTCACCGTGAGAAGATGGTGGGAGGCAGCTCCGCCTGGCTCCGTCCAAAAGGTTAGAGAGAAAATCCACCTGCAAGCGTCATTATAAATCCCCCTAATTAACACATCATATCTTGTTTGTTTAATCCCCACAAAAACAAGAGAGGCGGAAAAACAAATTGCAATTTTAAGGGGCTTAAATCAAACAAATAAGAGATAACCTGTTAATCAGACAGATTTAGAAGATGCAGCTTGGTGGATTTGTCGCCCCAGGACGGAGCCAGGCCACCGCTACGCTACGCTAAGATACCTGTAATTGTAGATTTATATTTAATGGACAGAAAACAAGGTGATATCCATGTGCTGTCTTGTTTCAGACTCAAAGAAATGAAATTATTCTTTTCATTTAAAGGGATAGTTCAACATTTTAGCAAACTGGTCCATTGCCATAATCCCTATAGTTTTAAGAGTAGGTTCGTTACCTTTAATTGTTTTAGAACGCTGGAGCAGAGCCGCGAGCTGCTCAGAGTTACCCTTTCCCTCATCAAACTCATCAAATACACAATCCAACAACTCCACAGAGTTGTTTTCGAGATAAATTTATGCTAAATCACTGATGCGCGTTCCCGTCGCAGGCAGTTTTTCGGCAAGCTGTCTCTGCAGTTGCCTCGGTCTCTTAACGTTCCGTCATCTCATTATCTACAACAGCGTTTTGGAGTTGTTGGATTGTGTATTTGATGAGTTTAATGAGGGAAACCAAGAAATCCCATGAGCCTCCATACCGTAGCTCTGAGCAGCTCATGACTCTGCTCCGCCGTTCTAAAAATAGCTTGCACCGACAATTAAAGGTAACGAACCTACTCCTAAAACTATAGGGATTATGGCAATGGGCCAGTTTGCCAAAATGTTGAACTATACCTTTAAGGGAATATTCTGCTTTTCTGATCCAAACACACACACCTCACATTCTTCTCAACTTTATTTAGATAATCAGATCAGGCACCAACCAGGTGTAATGTTGTCCCCCCCCTCCGCCACACACTCGCGCACAAACCTCTCACTGTTTAACCCAGTCCACTTCCCCAGGTGTTCCTATTAAAAATCGCAGCTACCTCCCTTCACTCCGTCAACCCCTCGCGCTGCCGAGGCTGCACCGTGACAGTGCCTAAATGCATTCATAAACACTGGGAGGACTGACATCTCAATAGGCCGCCTATTCCCCCCCCTTACTATCAGCTTACAGCCTATAATTACGGCCAATCATCCTGGATCAAGCATGTCTGCGTGAACAGGGCCAACGTAACATCTGCTGCCTGGGCCAGCGGGGGCCAACAAGGACAGGTAGGAGAGCCTATTCACTAACCTACACACAGGGGAGGTTTTTCCTCCCTGGGAGCAGGTGCCCTGAGGTATTTCTTATCTGCCTTATGCCAGTGAAGAATTCTTATCTGCATTAGGAAATGCTCAAGGGCATTGCGATAAATATCCAGAGGTATATTTGATGTACGTTTTAAAGGAAATCCTGGAGCTCTGCAGTTATAAAAACCTCTTTAAAGAGCTCTGTGAACAGAACAGTGTAAGTAGTTTTGAAGCTGTTTTGGAAGTTGTTAAAATGACTCGGCTAATGTCACCGCAGTGAGCTATAATTTTGATTGATCCGGTCATACAAAAGACGGGGACCAAGACTTACTGTAAAGAGAAATGCCAACCGCAGCCCTATACTGCGAGTCCCGATTTTTAATAAGTTTACTTTGGTTTGTGCGAATGGTGAGAAAATTTTATGTTTGAGCTGCTCGTGGGGGCTTTTAATCATCCAGAAGAGCTGCTGCTGCTGCTGCGTCACGCTGACTGGAAACATGTGATTGGCAGCTGTGAATCCTACTTTGCGGGCGGTGATGCAAGGCGTCGGTTTAGCTCATCTGCAAACCTCAGACCGCAGGACGATGTTCGGTATAGAAAAAAAAAATGGGGGAGCGTCAGTCTCGGCCAAAGATTCTACACAAACGGTAAACAAGTGAAGCTGTGTCATCGTTAAGAGCTTCGTGTTACGACTGCGACGAGGCTGATTTGTTTGTTTGAAAATCCTTAAATGCTCCCTTTTTTTATGAAATGATTTTCCAGCTTCGCTTCCCAGTTCGTAATACTTCGTGTGACGATTGGAAGAAGTGCTAATAAAGACGCATTCTGTTCATCTCTCTCCTCCATGTCTCTCCATCCGCCTACACACCCATTCCCGTCCTCTGTCTGCGTAAACAAGTTAATCAGACTCAGAAGCCTGTGGGCTGTGAAACAAGCCCCGGCCCTACGCTCGGGGCTTCACAGCCATCAATCATTTCATTTGGACTTCAGTGGAAAAACCAAAGGAAACACATACAAAAAAAAACAAAAATCACACCCAAGTCTGAGCTTACGTAGCTATATAGCTCATCTCTCTGCTGACCTCAGCACCACAGAGCTGGCAGCACAACCAGCAGCCGTGTAGTAGACCAGACCCCAAAGAAACAAACTGACACTATTAGAGAGCGGCTTCGACAGCAGCGACCGAACGCCTTCCCGCCACAGCCGCATTAGCAGTCATGTCTACAGAGGTTACACTGATAATTACTGAGCTCCTAATTGTACGAAGGCCGATCCATGCAGGGAAAGTGTCCCAGTCACCTTGTCCTCCTCGTTTTATTGTGATCTGATTGGCAACAAAACATTTTTCGGTCAATAGTCCTCAGAACCGCAGGGAATTAATCCGAGTTGGAACCCTTGGCGCTTTCTTTCTTTACCCACTGGTTTATCTACATGGCTATCACTCTGAATCCAAATAGCTTCCATGACACACAAACTGACCACAAAGGGGTGCGGATAATGCATCCAGTTGTGTATGGATGCAAACCAATACCATAATAATAATAATTGGAAACATATCAGAAGGCGAGTATCAGATTTTGACATTTAATCACTATTGAATACTTGATGCTGAAATTTAAATACCACAGAATTTATTTTGCCAAAATGTTTGGCACGGATGTTTCGGCCATGGTTCTGATTATGCGGCTTGTAGCAGAGGTTAACAAGCTTCAATAGCTCATAATCCGCTTCATGATACTAGTTATTATTATGTAGTTATCAACGATCATCAGTTTAATGAGAAAAGAAAGTGAGACCCAGATCTGAGGACAGCAGTTTGTCTTACGGAGGTCTGGTTCTGACCAAGTTCTACTGCCTTTTTCCACATAATAGGTTAATTAACGTCAAAATAAGTCATGACAAGTGTTGTTGCAGTAATACAATCTCTCCGTTGTCACCTTGAACCTGTATCTTATCAGTTTTCTCTCTGTCTGCATCTTTTGCCTCCATTGTGTGAGTTAATGAACTCCGCCTCCACCCAACCAGAAAAGTATTGAAGCTTGAACCACAATGAATGGATGACAGTTTTTTGGGGTGGTGGTGGGGTGGGTCAAATGTCAGTCTTTTGTACATTATTCATGAATTCTACAGAAATTCATGAATAAACACAAATGCAGCCAATCCTCAAAATATCTGACAATTTTTTTTTTTTTTTGCATCTTATTTAGTCATTTTCCTGCAACAATCCCTGAATTGGAACGACCCCATTCACCTCAGCTTCTCAAAACCAGAACCGTTCTGACGAGCAAAAAGTCAAATTCAAGTCCAAATCTCCACAGACCAATTTATACCACCCCACTTGAACTCGTCCTGTTCTCAGGCGCCTGTTGCACCGACACAGTTTCTCCAATCCTCACGTGTTTACAGTACTGTTGCCAAAAACCTGAGTCTGGTATCTAAAACCAATCATTTTGCTAAAAAAAAAAATTACAGGGCAGGGGTAACTAACAGGAAGGTGAAATATAACAGAGTGATCTTCAGATTGTAATGGTGCAGATTTTGTATTCCGTTGTTTGCAGAAATCTGAGAACTGGAATGTGTTTGCAGTTTCTGTCTCTTTTGCCATGAACAAAACAAGTCGGAGAGAAATAATAATAAAAGAGGAATAAAGTGTGTGACATCCAGGAGGAACTGAATTAAGTCAACTTAATTAAAGGCAGTTTAAATGCCCTTTTCTTTGTCTCAACATCAATGGTGAGTTGTGTGGATCGCAAGTTGCTTCTGCTTTTATTCTGAAGGGGATCTGTCCTCTGGTCCATTGGCAGTTATCTGGAGTCGTAGCTACTATTGTTGAGTGTCAGTCAGTTTGTTTACATGCACAGCTAAATCGAGCCATGCTCATACCAACCCGACCGGACGTGCTGGTCCAGGCCGGGTTCAAGCCAGAAATATAAACCAAAGTCTCGACTCGGGTCGGGTTTTTTATTTTTATAAACACATCTTCTTGCTGGTTGTATGTGTGGTGTTTATTGTGAAATGCACTGAATCAGCACCGACGCATTAGGCCAAGCAGGCGCATTTCTCTGTCGGGTTTGGGCTGGCTTCAATGCTACACTTTCTGCTGTCTCTACTGTTGTGAAGCATGCGCACATGCATTGTCCAGTTTCAGTCAGATGAAGGTGTACACATGCAGAAGAGAATTGGTTTCCAATCGCATCATCTGGGTGTTTTAGTTGGATCTGAAGAAGTCGAGGGTTTACATGCGCTTCAGTTGTCCAGTTATAGACGGATTAAGGCCATAATTCATTTTTTCAAGTGTCATGTAAACAAAGTGATACTTATAGTGTCTCCAGACTCATACACTGGCCCTTAACTCCCCTCAGTGCTCATTGTATCCATTGTTTTGCAGAAGCTGTGAAGTGCACAAGTTGTTGAGTTGATGTAAGAGGGAGAAGCTTGGGTTTCATTTGCAAATTAAAATTCACTTACAAATTTCACTCCTTTCTCTGCAGCTTAGAAGAATTTGGTATCAAGCTAATTTCATCAGGCTCAGAGAGAATGACTATACGAACAAGATCCCCTGTTGGTTGTGCTGCTTTTTTGTCTGGGCAACACCCTGTTTGACCTCATGTTTAGTCTTAGAGGGGGGTTATTAAGGGCTTAGGCTGCAATGTAATGAAAATGTTGTGACAACAGCAAAGGGGAGAAGTAAAAACAGGCTTTAGGAGACAGCTGAGCCTCCACTCTGGGGACCAACAGGAGGGTTTAGAGGGAGGAAAATGATGGTTATCAGCACACCCTTGAGACATTGATATTAGCCTTGAGACTGCTGGATGGACTTGATGATAACCCTGAGCACTGCTGTGTGAGCCTGTCATCGTCCTGGGTGTTGGCGGTGTCACAGGGAGGAGGTCAAGCCGGAGAGAAGTTAGCAGCCTTGTAGGTCAGCAAATCCTTTCCAACCGTGGTTTATTAAATATTTGAATAAAAGTGTAAAATCGACTATGACATGCTATCAACATCTGCTACAGGAGGGGGGAAAGAATGATAAGAGCAATGCGGGGAATCTCAGAGGAAATTTGATCAATTTGGCAACAGCAGTAATTTAATCCAATATGAAATGCTCTGCTCCCTCGAATGAAACTAAATTTAAGGATCGTATGCATGCGGCTTGTTACGAGTTAGCAGCCGCTTTCCCCTTTTGACTGCATTCATCATAATTCTGTGGCTTGTTGTTTTTCCACCGTATGGTTGCTGGCAAGTTGGATGTGACAAAAATGAAGAGTAATGTGCTTTGTCCCGGCTCCTTTATCCTTGTGCAGAGGCTGCTTTTTTTTTTTTTTTTTTTGCCACTGTTTGTTTCATTTCTCTCCCTTTCTCTTTCTCTTTCTCTTTTTTTTTCACAGCACGATCTCCTCCAAGCCATGAAGCACTTCCACATGCTGTACTAGAAATCCAGCGCTCGGTGCCAGAGCGAGAGTCAGCCTCAGTTTTGGACCGCAGCCTGCCTCTAACCTCTCTGTTTTGGAGCAGCTGCACCACCCTGTACTTTTCAGTGAGAAGAAACACCACAGGTATGTTGTACGCCGGCCACTCTGCAGCACGACACACACACCCAACGCAAGCGTGCGTCAGCGCCCGGGGAACACGACCGAGACGCTCTGCTCGCCGCTCGTCGCCGTGAATAAATAATAACTGTACTCTTAAGTCTCTTTAATGACAAATTGATTGCATGCTATTAAACTGTAATAAATGAGATGATGCATAGGGAGGACTGTAGTGCTTTTTTAGGTGGAGATGCACCAGTCAGTATGAGTTGCGATCCCCCTTTAGAAAGACTACAGAGGCACTTTTCTTGCAACACTTTGTTTTTTATGTGATTAATAGTGAATCAACTCCTTTGGCACGGCTGCTAATTTCTCCCCACAAAATTTCTGTTTATCTCAGTCTGTCTTCATCAGACGTCTGTCTAATTATTCTAGCGCTGTTCCAGCAAGTCATTTTGGATGCCCCCCCCCCCTCCCGCATACACACACAATGAATCACAGTAAATCAATTTCTCCCGGCCTTATTCATTATTTCAACCACTCATGTGCAACCACAACAGACGTAAGACTGACAGGCCAAGAGGTGAGCTGCGACGAGACAGACATGTTGCTACGTAATTGCTACATCCTATAGTAACCCCGGCCTCGGGAGTTGGAGACTGCAGCCGCACACACACACACACACACATGCATCGAACTGAGCAGCATACACAGGTTGATACAACCACCACTTTTGACTGCCACCACCACAAAACGAGCCATGAAATACTGACTCCCGCCTGCCAGCACATGAATCATGGCGGTATGACATTGCTCAGTGCCTGAGGCCAGAATCTCAGCATCCCCCCCCCTCACCACCTCTCCAATCTTTTCATCCTATCCTATACCCCCTCTCCCCCCCTCCTCCAAACCTTTCCTCCTGTCTCATAAATGGGCCAGTCTGCTTTACCAGAAGCAGACAGGGAGCCTGGAGGAGGGACAAAACTATTATCTCTCTCACAGCAGCAGCTCATGCAGGAGTTCCAGCAGCAGATAGGATTCTCAAACAAGCTGCTGTCCTCGCTCAGATTGCTACCCAGCCTGTCCTTGCTCCGCCGCTCTCTAACATCTCCCCCACTATGGTGGCGGTGGTGGTGGCGGTGTCCTCTAGTTTTTCCTTCAGGCCACTAACATACCCAAACTGCGTGAGCATGTCTGACAAAATATATCCTGTTTTATGCAAACAAAGAGTTTGTTCTCTCCAGAGCAGATTAGGGAGAGAAAAAAAGGCAGCACTTCAGGTCCAAAAAAACAAAACGACTCATGGTTGGACCTTTCCTTTGGTTGTTAGTCTTTCTAGCAGATATACTGATGTGATTCAACACCATGTCTTCGTCAGAGATATTCTTTCAAAAGGAGAAAACAACAACCGGCAATCAGGAAAACATGTGAGAACAAGAAGTACTGTAAGGTGTGTTGAAAATCAACAAGGAATTGGAATAGATAGACCAATAAAAGAGGGATAAAAAGGAGCTCGTATCAGTCTCATCCTCTCAACCTTGTCTGTTTCCGATCGGGAAAAAGAGGATGGAAACATGATATTTCTCAGCTTAATCGCTCTGAAATGCACCGGCTGTGATTTTTCTCTTTGCCTGCTCAATCTGCATTCATGTCGGTCCTCGTGCGCTCTAACCACAGCCCAAGTCCTGACCCCATTTTTAAAGTCCGCATTCAGCCAAGTACGGTCCAGATTTGTCTCACAACAGGTGTCCAGTTCTGCTGTAGGCTAATCACTAGATCCTGGCTGAGCCCAAATACAAACCGAGTGCACTGCGTTCCACCTGTTCTCCAAAGTTTGGATTCCCCGAGTCCAACTCGCCAAGTTTAAACTTTATCGTCCTTGGGAGTCGGTGTAAAAAAAGTCCACTTAATAGTGCTGGGTGGAGATTTGTGGAGTGTGCACATTAATCAAACCATCTTGAGACAATCAATTCTTCACAGGTTCATCTATTATTCTGATGGAGATGCTCATTTGTAAAAGTCAGCGGCCCTCATGAAAAGGGAACAGCTGTTACCTGGATGATAACTGTGCTTAAGGGCTGTTTGAACAAAAACAGGCAATGCTTAATATATGACACAAATATTTACGCCGTCACAGCGGCAGCAGCTTGTTTTGTACAGTTGGCATCGTGTGGGCCGGTTTCCAGGAATCATGCTGTTTACGCCAAATTGTGACCCTGCCTTCAGCAAAAGCACAGACTTGACGTGCCGGAGTCTTTTTCCTACTCTCCAGTCATCCAGCAGCTGACGATCACATGCTCGCTGCCGCTTCATCCTCGTATTGTTACCTGACAGATGGCTCGGGTTCCTGCCGCCGTCGCTCGTCTATTTCAAGGTTGGAAAAGTTTTTGCGTTCGGCGAGGTGCTCCTGCACATCACTTCAGTTTATTTGCATATATTTGGCCTCTTTGTTGGAATAAATCTTGCTATTTTAAATCTGATGTCACTCATCAGCGAGGTCTTTCAGCACACAGAGGACGGGATGGCTGTTTACTGACTGTGCATCAGTTTTCGGTGAATTCTGGAAACAGTGGTGTTTGACAGGCCTGAAATGATATTTGTGATCAAACTGAATCTTCTTTTGCTTTTTTTTTTGCTTTTTTTTTTTAACAATTTTACAACACTGCTGCATTTATGTATCCTCACTGTCTGGAGGAGCTGTCTATTTATATAAGCTCTGCAGAGACAAAACAGATCAACACTGTTTTTAATGGCAGCCAAAGAGAAATTGGATTTAGAGAAAGAACTGAGTTTGTGTCTGGAGCTCTTTTTTTTTGTTCCTACACAACTACCTCCATTTTTGTTCGATTGCAAAACCATAAATGTCTTCAAAGACCCAGCTGTCCAAATGTGTTTAGCAAAACTGTGCCCATTTTTCTCACCTTGTCGACAATGGCAGGCTTTTTCAGTCTACCTTTGAGTGAGGCCATTTTCAGCACTTCTGCCTTTAGATGGCTTTGGACAATACTGGGTTTGAAGCACACTTAAGGTTTTATACAATGCACCTTGCTTGAGTTGTGATTGCATCTGCAGCCCCCCCCTCCCTCCCTCCCTCCTCCTTTTGCTACTTTTACCTACCAGACAGACTCTCAGTTTCTGCCCCATTACCCCCCATTACCGGCTCAGAGCCAGCAGGAGCGGGAGAGTCGGGGGCATGAGGTTGACTCAGACCTGCTGGGGTCCACTACGGGGTATGAGAAAATCAAACAGGATCAGCAACGGCACGCGCTGTAGATGGAAAAAAACGCAGAAGAAGCTAATTGTGTGTGTTTTTAAATGGATGTTAACGGATCGACGCTGTCTTGTCTGCGGAAGTACAGGTGGCAAACGAGCAACACATCCATCATGGTCTCGCTATCGAGCCCCAGATACAGATACAGAAAAAGGTCCAGGCGAGGCGCCGTCACATAAATAGGATGGCTTTTTTTTTTTTTTTCTGGGCAAGCTCCTAAGAATTGTAAACTAGATGTCTGGATTGTAATTTTCTTTTCGCTGTAGAATCAATAGATTCTGCTGCGTTCTTGACTGAACCTGCTGAAGCGTGCTCCTCAGCCTAATGGACCCTCAAGTACCCATCTGTTAGTGAAAGAGATCTCAGCGGGCCCTCTCCCCTTCTCCACGTCCAAACACAGGATACTGAGCACAGACAAAAATGTGATGACTTTTTATTGGGATTCCAAGAGTCTGCTGGAAAACAAGTGCAGGACGAGCATGTGGCCGTTAACCTCCGGCTGCAGGGAGCAGGGGAAAAAAAAACAGCTTTTTACGATGAAACGTTACGAGACGCTCCGTCACCGCGTTGCTTCGTTTTCTTTGCCACAACCTTGTTGTTGTTGTCTCTATTTGGCATAGCTGTACCTGTCATCGCAGCAGTTTGTCCGTTTCCCCCATCACACATTCCCTTGTTTTCTGGCCTTGGGACAAAGAGGTCGACCAAGAACACAGATCTGTGGGGTTAACTAAGGTTTCCTGTAGTGAAGAAGCTGGTTAACCAGTTGGCTAGATCACTGTGATCACATGTTGTATCAACAGCATCCTGACATGGTCAAAAGTGTCAAATTTATAGAACAGTGGCAAGTCATAAAGAGAGTTACAGACATTTTCACGGGTCCACAAATCACTTCTCCACTTGAAATGTTGCCTCTGAAATAGCACTTTTAATAAACAAAAACACGTTTTACTACTGCTTTTTTTGTTGAAACAGACATTTTTAGGCATTCATTTATTGTCTTCAGGCCTTTATTTGGCACTTTTCACTTCATCAGCAATGTTTGTAGGTCATTAAAATGGGTTCATCAGACAAGAATAAAAAAATGTTTCACTTCTTCCTTCTTTTAAAAATATTTTTGTGGCCTAATCATGGGTGGAGAATAGAGAAACAGTGAGGGGGATCGAATGTAGAAAATGATCAGTTTCAACCATCACGGTAGTGCCTTAATTTAGACGAAACATGTTGAAAACTGCTCCATCAAGAGGGGTCTGCAGAATTAGTTCCACATACAGTTCTGATGTGAAGTGTGTGATTATATACAGTATATCTCCTCTCTCTTAATATCACTTCCTGCTGCCTTAATAATTAAATTTCACATGGGCTATCCCTGTTTCATCTTATCGTACTGAGCTCTCTGCTCATGGTTTTGATGATCTTGTCTGTGATTGGCTCGTAATTAAGAGCTTCCATGCAAGTGAAGATTGGAGGGCCCCGGAGTTAGCAGAGCCAGTCAATTAGAGGTTTTTGATCCCCGTTATCCACGATCGCCGCAGTTCGACTCTGCCTCTCTCTGGGTCACCTGGGTTCACAGAGTAAGGAGAGCTCGCCTTGTGATGCAGGGCCCCACTTTGTTTTGACATCTCTTCAATTTCTATCAAACATTCAGTGAATTACCCTGAAGAAATGTGTGCATGTATTAACATCAAATCTGAGGTTAACAGGGCTTTGCTGTGATAGTTCTGTATAATTTCACCTATTACAACCTGTGATGCAACTGTGACATAATTCAGCCCTGTTGCAGTTCAAGAGGCCCCCGTGTCGACGTCTGATTATTTACACAGGGGGCACGAAAACCGAACCTGTCCGTCATCTGACAGGAAAACTCTGAGGCGGCGGAGGAGCTGCTTTATTTCTCCACATACAACAACCTGCGCCTTTCAAAATGTCGGCCGACTCGGCCCAGACAACATGATATTGAAAGTCTCAGCCAAGCAGAAGTTCTTTGAAGGTCTGCAGTGTTTCCTTTTCCCTCCCTTCATCCATCACAGACCACCCACCCTCCCTGCAAACACACAAACCGTTCCGAATGCATTTTACTCCGAGTTGCATTAAAACATCCCGCGATGGCGCATTATGAAACCCCCGCTCCTCAACAAGATGGAATATCCCTCTGTGATCAGACTAATGTGTTGTTGTCTGCTGCTCCCTCTCTCTCTCCTCTCGGTCTCCTCCCAAGCCTCTCTTTCTATGTAAATAATGAATGTCTTCTCCCAGAGAGCAACAGCTTTAACCAGAGTATGGGTATTTAACTGCACATTTAAAACATTAGCCAGATACTTGGAGCGTTATGCCATCAGTGACAGAGGAGGATCACTTGAAGAGGGGGAAACAGGAAAAAGGAGGCAGGGAGGAGAGACACAGAGACAGATTAGACATGGGAAATACATTGTGGTCGCTCATAAAACGGTGAAAGCAGGAAAGAAAACATGTTCCCTCTGACCGCACAAGGGCTTTGATGGGACTTGATGAACTCTTGTGTGTGGGCGTAGGATGGAGACGGAGGCAGGGAGAGAGAGAGAGGTAGGCACCACGAGGACTTTAGCCAAATTCATCACCCGCATGGTTAAATCCAATGTGTTGCCTGGCGGCAGCTTTCATTCATCAGTCTGCTCTTAGCAGTGCTGACGAACACAGCCCATCAACAGCAGCAGTCGGCAGGGTGACGAGCTCTGCGTTAATTGGTCGAAAATTTCTTTTCACTTTTTCCCGCATTTCTATTAAGTGCCATTCAACTGTCAGAGCTCTCCTACGGCCTCTGTGCTCCACAAAAGCAATAAATGTTACACAAGTCAGAGTGAAGTGGCAGATAAAGGCGTCTGTGACGGGACTTATTTCCATCGTGATGTGTCTTGATTGATTGAAAGTGGACCAGTTGTTGAATCAGGAGGTTTAGAAAGAGAACGAAATGAATAAATCAGTCCACAACCACTCGCTTTTTTTTTTTTTTGACTGGCTGATCCAAAAACACACTTGAGGTCCAATGCAGGTGTAGAAAAGAAGTTATCGTCATGGCTGATGTATGGAGCAGAGACAGGGAGGACGTCCACACAGAGACGCTGACAGGCAGGTACAGAAAATAATCTGGCAGTCAAAGCAAAACACGAAGAACAGATGGAGAGTGGCACGGAAGAACGGCAAGAATTAAATATGGATGTGGCCAGAATCTTAACGGCTATCTCTGATTGTATCTGGTTTGCACTGACTTATCATGTTTGAGGGTCTAAGGGCAGAGGATGTTGTTATGATGCCTTGCCTTGCCTTTGTTTGTTACTTTACAAAAGATTTAATGGCGGCAACGTTTCCCTAACCCTGACCTCCTTCAGGCAAAACAGCGCAAAATATCGATTGACTTAAAATTGATTCATTATGGGAAATGAAATGCTGCAGTTTTACCATTTTGGGGAAGTATGACAAACTCTAAACACATCATTGACATGTTATTAACATGTTTTAGCACTAGTTTGTTCTCAGCCAACACCTTAGGGATATATCTGGCTCTTTAGCTCCTAAATGCTACAGGCTATAGGTGCTAACTGAAGCATGCAATAGGTTTATTAGCTGTATTTTATTTTTTATTCAGAAAGAAACTATAGAAACAAGGGTAATGAGAGTGACCGACTGAACCATAATAGTGAAACTGCTTGGTAAAAAAAGACACTAAACTGCTCCTATAGAGTTGGGTTTATTTGATGGATCCACCGTTTATTAGTGAAGCTTTAAAGTAGGATCTTTAAGATAAATACACTAGAATTCATGACAACCTCATTTGCTTTACGAGCTGCTTCCACTGGCCCCGGGCGTGACAGACCCCTCACCTCCGCTCTGTGATGTAATGAGACGCAAATCCTGGTTTATTTGAACAGAGCTCTGCAAACAGGAAGAGCTATGAATCGGTAAATAAGATAACTTGTCACAGATGTGCTGGTGGGCAGATTTGATGGTCAATTAATTAGAGGCCATTAAAAAAAAAAAAAAAGTCAGTTCCTGCAGGTTTTCGTGGAGGAGGAGGGGGTCATTGTTCTAATGGGATCAGTCTCTCCATAGAGTTGGTAAATTACTTTAATTCCTGCTTGTTAATCTGATTTGGGTGTGTCTGACCTCGGCATGAGTCTCCCAAACAACCTCTGCCTTTCGCACAAACTGCTTAAAGAGGCTGCATAACTTTTCATTTTGCCTGGAATCTCCTGTATCTACAGTAGGTAAGTGATTCTCCATTATACCCCCCCTTGACCTTTTACATGTGGGGACGACTCCTCGGGTAAACACGGTAATCAGGTTTCCTTTCCTTCATCCGAGCCCACTTGAAGATACTCGACTGAGAGCTCACTTGTGTAAGAGTGATTTAGTTAGTGCCTGGCCTAATTAAAGTCCTGGAAATGACCTCCAAAGTTCTGTGTGTGGCATTAATCAGCTAAGACACCTCATCAGCCACCAGAGGAAGGTCTGCAAGAGCAGCTTGCACCCACACAGCATTAAGTTAGTGTGAGTGTGTGTGTGCGCATGCATGTGTGCGTGTGCTGTGAGACTGATTTCCTGGTCTTTAACCCCCGGCACAGCTCTGACAGGATCAGCCACACTGTGGTCTATTGACAGCCCTAATCCTACCTCCGTGTTCGAACCTCCATTGCCTGCCACCATCCTGATACCGCACACGTTCCTCATTTCCCCCCGACATGTGGTCCAGGCACAGGGACCGGGGTTGTTTTTAGACTTTACACCCCCCCGCCCCGCCGCCCCCCTCCACTCCATCGTCCCCCAAACTCCAGAGACCGAGCTGACTTTTGCTCACCTCCTGCCCACCTTCTGCAAATGTTTGCCTAGATCTGCGGAGGTAATGCATGCAAGTTTTGATTAAAGCGCTCCCTTATGTTTTTTGGCTCAGAGCGGCTCAACCATTAACGCCTGTGCCATGAACAAATGGATTGTGTGCGGGTGCCAGCGCCCTGCCTCTCAGCCTGCTCCGACTCTCGCCTCCATCCAGCAACACATTGAGAGCTGCCACCTTTTTAATGCCTCTTAATGTTCTTCTTCCCTTCCCTTGACCTCCGCATCCATATGTTCACTTTGACAGCTTTTGAGCAGTTGAGCCGTTCCGTGTCCATTAGCTGATACTCCGCATTAACTTCCAGGTAGAGTCTCTTCCTGAAATGAGTTGTCGGTTTTTGAAAAAGTTCCAGCTACAAATGAATTCAAACATCTTTTTTTAAGGAGAATACTGGCAGGAACTTGTTTGACAAGATGATAAAACTTTTTACAGATTACATTTGGAGAGCTGGGGATTGTGCTGTGAGAGTCATTGTTTTGCTGAAGGAATGGATGTCAGATTTTTTTTTTTATTCCACTGTGCAAAGCAGGGTCTTTTTTCATTTTCCTGTGCTCCAGGCTTATATATTTTATTTCACGTTTCTGCCTGGATTTACAACATAAACAAAACTGTGGAGATACATCAAAATATCATGGCTTTTGTGCGCACCACCATGTATCATAAAGGTCCAGGACAACTATCAATTTTCTCTAGGTGCCAATTTTTTATTCCACACTATGGCGGCTTGTCTACTGCTCTTTTTTTTTTTTTTTAAGTCAAGCTTCAGCTCTTTTAATTAGAGCTCTTTAATAACAAATCATATGTTGCATTTCTGACCAGTTCAGCTCCTGACACACCTCACGAATGCAATCTGTCACGAGTGGAGACCAGAGAGCTCTGTCTTTTCTACCTTCCAGATTCTCTTTTGTGCCGCGGCGCCCAGTGTGGTCGTTTTTGTCTTATCGCATTTTCACACAGTCCCCTCTGCTGCTCTGACAATTTTGAAATGCTGCTTTTGTTCGTAGTGCTTGAAAAGAGCGAACGAGAGGAACGAGGCCTCAGAGAATCGCGGGCACCATCAGCGTTAATGCAGGCGCTCTCCATCTGCTGCGGGGAAACGGTGACGGATGCCAAGGAGGCGCCGGGCAACGCGAGTAACTCATTACCCTGAAAGTTACATATAGCTGTGTTTATGTTGCGTGCGCGCATGCATGTAGGTGTTCTGTGTTTGATAAGAGCTGACATCACCACTTGGCTGTGCAAAATCATGTCCAGGCGGAGCAGAACAGAGGTGGGGAGTCATCAGCCTAAAGCCACAGACAGTCAGTGACTGGTTTAAAGGGATAGTTCAACATTTTGGCAATTTGGCCCATTATCATAATCCCTATAGTTTTAGGAGTAGGTTTGTTACCTTTAATTGTCGGTGCAAGCTATTTTTAGAACGACAGAGCAGAGCCGCGAGCTGCTCAGAGCTATGCTACGGAGGCTAATGGGATTTCTTGGTTTCCCTCTTCAAACTCATCAAATACACAATCCAACAACTCCAAAAACGCTCTTGTGGACAAGTTGTGACCTGCACATTCACCACACTATGAGATAATAACAGAACGTTACGAGACAGAATTGTTTTTGAGGTAAATTCATGCAAAACTGCTGATACACATTCCCGTCGGGGGCAGTTTTTCAGCACTCGAAAACAACTCTGTCTTGTAACGTTCCGTCCACAAGAGCATTTTTGAGTTGTTGGATTGTGTATTTAATGAGTTTGATGAGAGACACCAATTAATCCCATGTGCCGTTAATTAAAGGTAACAAACCTAGCCTATGACTATAGTGATTATGGCAATGAGACAATTTGCCAAAAATGTTGAATTATCCCTTTAAAGCAGCTGAGTTCTTGTACACAGACTGCAGCTGAGTACAGATGATGTACTCTTTCCTGGTCCTGGTTTTCCTGCAGGTCCTGGTATTAACATGTTCAACCTGTCATTGAGCTTTCCAGCCAGGGCAGGAGGGAGGGAGACGGAGGAAGAGAGCGCAAAACTGGAAAAAGTGCAGGAATGAAGATGAAGAGAGAGCGAGGAAAAGGGACATTAAATCTTCAATGGTCTCCTCACGCTACTTTAACAGAACTTCTTAGATTTCTTTTTCTTGCTTCCATGCATGACACCGATTCACGGAGAGGGTGCTGCTAATATGTTATGTCATAGGAGACAAGGAAAAACTGTGGAGCAAACTGTTTCCACAGCTGCGCTCACGCTGGGCCTCGACGAGGTGGATCGTGGTCACGCCACAGGATCCACGATCAGTCATTAACTACACGTGCCAATCATCATATATACAGTTTACTCCTCTGTGCCAATCATTGGCTTCAGCTCCTGTCTTCTTTCCTGCCTTTAAACCCAACTCATATCTCACAGATGTCTAACTCTGAAAAGACTGGGCCAGACCTGTAGAGCCAATGGTGACTACCACTTTTGTGTGACACTTATAAAAGTTGTCTAATTTATTATTTAACACTACAATGCAATTGTTTCCTAGCCAGGCTAGCGCCGCCTACTGGTTCCGGCGAATTTCATTTGCCTCAACCATGTAGTCAGGAAACTAGCAATGCGTTTCGGTTTGCTCCGTCCGCCAAAACGGTAGGACCAATCAGCGAGCAGATGTGGCGATGACGGGCGATGACGTTGAACTGAAGCGCCCAAACTTAAATACAGGTGTAGTTCCCAAGCTGCGGTAAACAGTTGACGAGATGGATGTCGGCGAAGCTATACGCTCTGTGCTTGAAACTATTCCGGATATTGAAGACTTAAAGCCAGAACAAGAAGCATGTTTGACGAATTTTTTGGAGGGCAAAGACGTTTTTAGCATACGTCACCGCCAAGCAGCAGCGATTAGTCGAAGCAAACGAAGGCAACCGCCTCCCGGAAGCAAACGAATCTCTACGGCTCGTGTTCAGACGCTATATGAAATGTAATTAAATAAGCGTCTGATGCATCAGGCTAATTGTTTCCCATATCCACTGTATTTTCTACTTATTTTTTGTTATCATTTAATTATTCCTTATTTTCTTGTCTATACTAACAAATTTGGTTTTTGATTATGTTCTTCATGGGTGAGGTTTTCATGTAAACTCTTTTGGGTTTCATACCTCCCCTTTGCACATCCCAATTATAATGATTGTTCATACTATTTTAAATGATATGTTAAAAAAAAAAAATTGTACATATATAAGGACATTTCTAAGTCTAAAATGCTGTAGAATAAAACTGCAGTTATATTCACTGATAATAAGATTAACTGTAAACTGCATAGTGTTGGTAGCTGTTTATACACTCACATCTATACACATATTGAAAGATATATTACTGTTGTGGTTCATTACTGTATGTCCTCGTTATCCCTTCATTCAGAGAATGCAGTAGATAGACTGTATCATAAAACTCCGTATCATATCATAGACACATGCAACTGCTGATGAGAGATGACACATGGATACAGTTCTGTCTCAAGTGCAAAAAGGTTGGGACTCAGTTTTTAAAGTATCCACACATGGAAGCTGCTCATGGTAAAATGTGACATATCCACTTGTAAACTTTGAACCAAATGTGTGAAAATCCCTGAATTAGCCAGTGTGTGTGCGTAATCGTCCTTATTATCCGCTTTATGAAAATGATAGAACTCGTGCTACGGCGGAGAAAAAGCAGCAACGTGACAGTATGCTATAGAAAGTGCTGAGTGTTGCACAAGCTTAATGTTAAACACCACATTAACTTTTGGGACCAAACATGCATAAAACAGAGGCAGCAGCATTCATTAATATTTATGGCTCGGCACTAAGGACTCTTGCTCTTTTTCTCTTGTTTAAGTATTTACAAAGTTCTGTTATTGACTGCGAAGAGAGGGCTGTCTGCAAAGAGCCGAGCGAAGCAGCCACAGCCGCTGCTTCAGACCTCGAAGGTCACTGCCGACAAATTAGTTTGTTGACGGGTCAGTGAGAAAGGTCGGGAGTCCGTAGGAAGAGGTCAGGGGTCGTGTTTGTGCAAACAAACTCACCCGTGTTGCACCTACTGTCAGGAGTTGTGCAGGGTTTAGACTCAAGCCAGAAGAAACAGTGGTGGATAATGTTTTTGGAAATGTTTTTGCCTCGTTTTTCCAACAGGGACAGCGGCACAGTCGTATAAAATTTCAAAATAAAATGTCATAAATAATAAATGGGTTTGCATAAACTTAGCCAATTTTTTTTATACTCTCCTTATGATCTCATTCTTATCAAACCTCATCATCATGCAACAGGACCTTCTTAAAACAGTATTTACTTGTCTTATTTTGTGAGGTTTGTGTGTAATTTGGGTTGCGCAAAAGAGAAAGCTGCTTAAATTCAGTGTGCGGGCTGGCAGTGTGAAGATATTTTCTATCGCTCCATTACCTCCCTATTGATTGAAGGGCTGGATTTGATGTGTTAATCCGCTCTCCCTGGTGAAAGATTCCTGTCTTTAGAGACACTAAACACACACACATGCACACACGGGCGCGCGCACACACACACACACACACACACACACACACACACACACACACACACACACACACACACACACACACACACACACACACACACACACAGTCTTGTGCTGACTGAAAAAAAAGTAATCAAGTGAGAATTCTACAAGGCTCCTCATTCACCTCGCAGTCTTTTGAAAGCCTTTGATCAAGAAGTGCTTAGGTTTCACATAAATGGTTGGATACCTTTCAGAGACCATGCTAAGCACACAGCTACTTGGGGGATTTAGGCTGCTTTAATGCCTGTTTTCAGAGCTTCTCTCTGGTATTTGAGCCAACACGTTAGCCGAGGTGCACGGCGAGTTATGGAAGCGCCACACAAGTAGAAATCGCAGGAGGCCAACTGATGTGTGATAGTCATGAAAAAATCTCAAGAGATCTTCTTTGTTGTTGGACAACAAAGGCAACATGCCTTTTGTCAGCTCTTTTTAATGTCACGTCCCCTTTTTGAATTAGCCTCCTTAATCTGAAATGAAGCGTCTTGCAGATATTAATCAGTGATGCTGCATCCACATTGCAAAAAGAAGAGAGATCATCACTAGATTAGTTATTTAGCTATTTATCAAGCTTCTTATTTTGTCGATTTGCAGCTGCAGAGTTTTAGAAACGCTTGATGAAATAAATATGGACAAATATGTCAGTGTCCTACAAACACGTCCCACTTCAGTGCCAGATTACTCACTGATGAGACGTCTTTGTTTGGAAACACTCTCCTACTCTCCCAAGTCCTGGGTGAAATGAACCATTTGGAAATCCCATCAAATAAACATGTTTGCGAGTCGCTCGCCCGTCTGAGTGTATACTTGTTTGTGCATCTCTTTGTCTTGTAATTGCGAGAGACATTACCGAGTCCCTGTTCGACGTCTGAGCTGAGACCTCATGTTGTTTCTGTCTGAAACTCTTTGCCTCAGAGTTCCAGCCAACTATTTACATGCAGGTTCATGAAGGCATCGGGCTCTGTGATGTTTCGGACACTCCCTTTAACTGTGATTAGAAAGCACGCTTTGCAGGTGCAAGAAACTCAGTATAATTAAAACTAGTTGACACATGAGGGGAGAGGCATTGTTTATAGTGTTGAGTTGAGCATCCTGAGTCAATGTGATTCACATTTCTGCCTTTATTTTACAGTATTTTGACCAAAATAAAGCTGCAGGCCTTCCTTTTGTATTTATTAACTGTAAGAGTAACTCCCTGATTCATTTATCCTTCCTTTTCTCTGGACAAAGGGAATCCCTCCACTTACAGTAAAAGACAGTGTCATTTTTACCTCTTGGCCAAAAACGCACAGACCCTACATTTTCCAGTGGCCAGTGCAGTACCGACAAAAAAAGAAAGAAAAAGAAGAAGAAGGCAACACTCACACAAGAGCACCGCCGCCCCCATGAATCAAAGCGCAGAGCAGCTAAAGGTTAAAAGCTCCTGGGCCCTGCAGACACATTTTTCAGGGGGGCGGGTAATAGGATCAGGGCTTCCATAACTCCCCAGAACAGCCAATCCTCCCTCGTTTCTGCCCGTTTAGCCTTCAAAGAGAAAGTTTGTGTGTCTGTGACGGCTGGTCAGGGGGTTAAGAGGAAAGTGCATTTTTTCGGTCACAAACTCAATTTCCTTGGTGAGCTGAAGAGGCCATGCTTTAAAACCCAGAGCATAAAGCCTGTTTAATTTGTCCCACATATACAGTATCCTCCTCAACCTCTCGCTCGGCCGCCGACGTTCGAGTCGCGATTTGCATGAGTCGAGGATCCGGCAGTAAAAGAATAAATGTCTGACCGATCGCTCTTCTCGTCTTGACCCTTTGTAGCTTTAATAATAACAAACTCTGAATTCCTTCATGTGTCTGTGTCGTCCCGTCTTTGTGTTGTTATCTTAATGTGGAAAACTTGTCAGCAACGGAAATGAGGCCAAACAAATTAACCCTGTTTCTCATTAAGAACAGCTACAGTATGTCTCTGAATGTTATCTTGTATGACAGCAGTTAACAGTTCTGCTGCATGCAAGTGTTTTTTTTATGGTACATGCACTAATCTGTAATATAAGGTTAACACACAAGACAATAAGTGACAAAATCACAACACAATGCTGGCTCTGTGACATTGGCAGGAAGAAAATCTCAGAAGGTTTTTTTTTTTTGCATGGAGTTGAACTTTGACAACCTTTGATTGCATGGAGAGATGGACAGAAGCTTTGATATAAACCCGTTCTGTAGGAGTATCATCAGTTATCAGTTAAATTGCAGGAGCCTATGGTACAAATACATTGAATCAAGTTTGTGTGTACGAGCATGAAAATAGCTGTGTCTCCTCTGTCTGGGCTGTGACTCTGTCTAGTATCAGATATTAAAAATTGAACAGCCGGGATAGAAGAGAAGTGGACGTGCATGGGGCCGACGGAGGGTTTTATAGAGGAACCTGCTCCCTGGTGGAGAAGAAGGTTCACGTGTGGCTGCGGAAGTGAAGTGAGTGGTGATAGAAAACAAAGATGTGAAGCCCTGGGTCACATCTGCAGCAGAGACAAGAACACAGAGAGGAACAGGTTGAAAAAAGCTTCCTGTGCTGAGACAAGAGACCCGTGTATGTTGGTCATCCTGCAGTACAAACAGGAGAAGACAGTTGGGCAAACAAAGACGGCAGCAGATCCCAGGGGATGTGTATTGTGTACTGGGCTGTATTACTTGAATGTTTGAGCAGCTCTCTCTTTCTACCTGTCTCAGTTCTTTCAGTTTTTACAGTAGTTTCACATCAGAGTCTGTAACAGCTGTTGGGGGGAAAAAGCCACTGTTTGGAAAGAAAAGATAAATTTGAATGTCTGTGCATTAGTAGTAGTTATTGGCCGCGTTTCCCAGATTCGATCTTTCTTAAGGACTTAAGAAGGCTCTTAAGAAGGGTTCGGCTAAGAAGGAGCGCTAAGATACGGGTGTTTCTCAGATGCGTTCTTAACTGCCTTCTTAAGATCACGCCAAAGAAGCTTCTTAAGAAGCTCTTAACGGGAGCTGTCCACCACCACAGTACTGAAACTGAATCAATCGATGCCAGGCAAATCGATTATTATATCACACGCCACCTATTACGCGCATAAATCACACACAGTGACAAGCGCAGCCGCACCGACGAGCGATGAATAAACCGAAAACGGGATTTCCACTTGTCAAACATGGGGTTAACACAGGTGTCGGCGGGCCTGATTAGAAACTTCTCCGCTGTTGTTGCCGCGTTGGTCACGGGCAGCGACGGACTGGCCGTAGATGACACGGCACAGCCGCGTAAAGATGCGGCCAGACGGCTGCGTGACCATGTGATTGATGTGTGTGAAAATAAAAATAAAAATGTGCGCAGGGGCTGGCTGGTTTACAGCCAGACAACTCTGGAAAGGATGAGAACACAAGGTAGCAAATAGCTCACTTCATAGAGTATCCCCACTGCAGGTTGAAGCATTGCTGGGTTCATATCCACCCAATAGAAAATTAATTTGGTGGTCAACACGTTTTTCTTTTCTCATCATCACTGAATGATCAATGCTATACATATGTATATAGGCTACATATATATTTAGGCAGTGGAGTGTTAATGCGTGACAGTCTTTTTAGTGCCAGTATAAAATGGCACGGGAGGATCAGTGTCACGGCTGCCACACTCCGTGACACTGACCCTTGCTTGCGATGCCCCCACCACACCAAGAAGCTGCCCACTGCATAAAAACACGATGCAACAGCGACACTAGGGGTTGATTTAAGAACGGCTGTGTTTTTGATGTTCATGCAGATATGGGACGTGGATGTGTGCGTAAAAATTATGATAAATGATAGTCATGATTATTAATTTTTTTTTTTGTGCCTGATGTGCAGAGCACACGTTATTCCTCATATTTAGGTTATTTATTGTTCTTATTTTATTTTTTATCTCTATTTTTTATTTCGGCACATATTTAATATGTTTTAAACATACGATGTGCACTGTTTAAATCTTGCTTAGTGTGATATTGATTTGCCTTGAAAAAGTGCTAAAAAGTCGCTAAGAAGACTCGAAAGAGTGGGTCAGCTCGATCTTACATTTCCTTCTTAGTGAAAGATCTTCTTAAGCTAAGAGCGACTCTGGGAAACACGTTCTTCTTTCACAGCGCTCTTAAGAGCGCTCCAAAGAAGATCTTAGCGCTAAGAGCTTCTTAACAAATCTGGGAAACGCAGCCATTATTAGTTATTTCAATATGTAAACATGTCCACTGCATGAGGCGGTCCACTGTGCTAATCTGGGTTTAAAGCAACACTGCTCACCTACATGGCCTTTGTATTGTGAACACGCTTCTACAATGTGATCAATTATCACCGTGCCTCCGAGGCTACATGCCTGAATGCCTGAAGTGCCCGTCTCATGACTGGGGGGTGGGGTGGGGTGGGGGTGGTGGTGGACAAATACATTTTAGCCGTCATCACCTGAGCGAGGACACTGTCCCGGATAATTAAAAGAGCTCCATTGTCGTGCTGCAGAGCTGCTGTTCCCATGCGTGCGGATCTGAGATCAGATGACGATGACAGGGGAGGGCGAGCCGAGCCCGGGAGGAGGTGACGAGGGGGCAGGGTCCCTGCGGATGACCCGGGCCAGGCTTCGCTCACCAGCTGCTGCCTGAAACGGGACACCCGAGCCCCTCTGCTGCTATGCACCTGGATCACTTACCTGACACACACACATAACCTATGCAACATACACACACGCACTGATAGAGATGCCAATGCTGATCATGTCCCTTTCTTCCTGCTGCTGTACAGTAAAGTCGTGCACAGGGAGCATATTCTGCTGTTGAAACGCACATTTGACTCAAGACTCGAGACTCAAGACTACTTTATTAGTCCCTTAAAGGGCAATTCCATTTGGTGGCTCGCTCCTTTGAGCTTTGAGATATTTCTGTCTCTTTAAAGGGGTATTTCAACATTTTGGCAAATTGGCCCATTGCCATAATCTCTATAGTATTAGGAGTAGGTTCGTTACCTTTAATTATCGTGCAAGCTATTTTTAAAACGGCGGAGCAGAGCCGCGAGCTGCTCAGAGCTACGCTACGGAGGCTCATGGGATTTCTTGGTTTCCCTTATTAAATTCATCAAATACACAATCCAACAACTTCAAAACCTGGACAAGTTGTGACCTGCACATTCACCACGCTATGAGATAATAACGGAACGTCACGAGACAGAGTTGTTTTAGAGGTAAATGCAGAGACTGCTTGCCGAAAAACTGCCCCTGAAGGCAACGCACATCAGTGGTTTTGCATTGCATGAATTTACCTCGAAAACAACTCGCTCACTAACGCTCCATTATTATCTCATAGCGTGGTGAATGTGCAGGTCACAACTTGTCCACGAGAGCACTTTAGAGTTGTTGGATTGTGTGTTTGATGAGGGAATCCAAGAAATCCCATTAGCCTCCATAGCGTACTCGTTCTAATACAATGCAATAGCTTGCACCGACAATTAAAGGTAACAAACCTACTCCTAAGACTATAGGGATTGTGGCAATGGGCCAAATTGCCAAATTGTTGTTAATTGTGTGTGTTTTCTCTCAGATTTAGAAGTTTATTTCAGTGCACTCGTTCTCACAGCTAACTCCACTTTCGGCCTGGAGTGCCACCTCCTCAGCATGTGTTGCTGCCACTTGCTTTTTTTCACCTGCCAGTGATGAGCTTCACCAGGAAGTCATAATGTATGTGAGCTTCACGCTTCCAGCTGCCCGACAAAGCCAACATTATGCATTTTAAAAGAGCAACAGGACACGCTGCTCATTTACCTCCTCTAATTTCCCTCTGCAGCTAAATAGAGAGGAAACCAGCATTGTTTACTGGTCTCCACTGCATAATCAAACTTTGAAGCTGATGCTCCTCACAGACTTTCTCCTCTGTGATGTTTTTTCTCCCTCTCTCTGTTAGTGAGGAGGTGTATAATTCAGAAAAGTAGGACAGCAGTTAAGTGAAGTTTGTTGTCCCGTGGTTGCCATGGCCGCACGGCAAGCAGTGACAACAGGCTGAAAATGTTGAGCTATCATCAACTCAGGTGGCGGCAGCAAATAGCCACGTTTAAGCAAGAGAGAGAAAGGAGGCTGCAGCTGCTCGCTGTCTAAAAGTATCTTTACAATGTCAAAGGTGGGATCCCTCACTGGCTTCCCACCAGTGACTGTAGCCAGCAGTTTGGTATAAGCACAACTAAACCAGAGGTGTTTCTAACTTTTACATATATCTGTGATTTATAAGACACTAACTGCGGTCTTGAATGGTGTATTTGGTATTTTCTGTCGACAAGGATACACTTGAAAACACATTTTAATCTCATTGTGTTTTTTCTTTGTTAGATAAATACCAAGTCGCAGCATGACCACAAAGCGTGCAGAGAAAAGAGCACCCTGTCAAGAGACGTCCACAAGCTTTATTACTGTTTTTTAAAGGCCTTGGCGGCATTATGGGCAGCAATACATCACAGCCAAGGAGCATATATACCTTACAACAGCCTGTGTGTGTGGCGAAACACTTGCGATCCTCCGTAGTACAACCCCACGCTGATTACTGTGGCATCCCCTGAAACAAATCCATCACCTGATTTCACTCAGAGCTCTACAGCAACACACTCCTCTGGCGAAAGAGAAACTCGCTGCCATTGCGGCCATATTTATGAGTTCAAGGGTCACTGATGGTAGCAGCCATAGCTCATACATATGCTCCACACAATGACCCCAGTGGCACTCTGCATTTGTCAGAGCAAGACAAACCTTAAAGTAAAAAGGCTGAACGAAGGAGTGGAGGCCCCCTGAAGTTGGGTGGAGTGACGGAACGGGGAGTGACGCTGGATAAACACACTCAAGTGTTATGTGTCATAGGGTTTTCAGCACGGACAGCCTCTTCGACATTCCCAAAACGGGCCTGAGGAGCGACCGGCTAAATCTAATTCATTAAACCAAAGGGAGGAATTCTCCTCCTTCGTTGCAACAGCTCAGATTCCCCCATCGCCTGCTCTCTATCTCTACATCAATCCCCAGCGTGGCGTGACCCGCTCCACCAAAACAAAGTCAAACAGTCCGAGATGTAATATTGAATCTGTCTCTAACACCTCATAGTGCTCTCCTCCAGGCCAGTTCATCACGTCGCCTCTCTCCAGCAACACTTTAGCCCTGGGTGATAAATAATTACTTGTTAGAGCCTTGACTTTTTTTTTCTTTCATGGTGTTTGCATGCTGTCCCTTCGTTCAGCGCTGTGGCACTCTGTTAATTATTAACAAGCTCCTTTTTTTTTGCTTCAGTATGTATGGAGTTGAGTGTTGTTTCTGTGTGTGTATAATGCCACATAACAGAAAAAAGTTAAAGCAGCTTGAATGTTTGTTGTACTGTATGAAGTGCATGAGTTTTTGTGTCTCTGTGTGAGGGATAGAGGAGTTTTTCTGCAATAATGCGTCTCGTGTGTGTGTGAGGACCTCTGAGCATGATGGGCCAATGTCTGTAATGAGTGGGAGGTAAACAGGGGCCAGTTCTCATTTATTCATAAGGCAAACAGAGACTGTGCAGTGAATGGGAATAAGTATGTGATGATTTATTTAGAGCTATTTGTTTCAGGCCACACAGGCTAATTTTCCTCTAAAGCAACTGTTCCCGTCTGTCTGAAACAGAGGGAGATAAAAAAAAAGAAAAAAAAGAAAAAGAAAAGAAAAAACAAGACAAAAACTAACACCATTTTGTATGGGTCTCACCCTGCTGCCATTTTATAACACTAATTTACAATGTGTGAGGAGTAACTTGTCGCAGAAGTGCAACAGGAAATTAATGATTCCAGCTAAAGTGAAAAAAAAAAACACATAAAGAAGTTTTATTATTATTATTTAGTTTACAAAAATTGTGAAAATCCCAATCCACCACAGTCCAAGGAGGGAAAATATTCAAAGAAAAGACATCTTGGCAAATCTGACATTACATGCTTATTCTCCCCTCAAACCACAAATTGCTGTTAAAATGACAGTTTTTGGTTTTGAGGGCGAGTTATGTGCTTTAAGCATTTCTTGACAAACAATAGATTATGCAGTGATTAAACTAACAGGTTTAAGAGCTGTTGGCCTGTTGTTGTTGTTTTGTTTTTTTAAATTTAGACGTTGGACAGTTAAAGCTGTTTCCTCTGGTCTTCATGTGAAGCCAAGCTAATAGCCTCCAGGCCCTAGCTGGCTTCTTATTTAGCGTACAAATACAAATCACTCATCTCTCCTGTGAATTGGTTAAGAAAGTGAATAAGATTTTGGAGCTTTAGACCAGCTGTTTCTTCCCATTTCCAGTCTTTAAGTGAAGCTACAGTACGCTGATGACTTCCTGGCTCTAGCTTTGTGTTTGGCTAACAGATGTGACTTTTGTTATGTATTTTTTTCCAGAAAGTTTAACTTGTCTTTTAAATTTCTAATGACATAAAAAACACAAAAGTTGAGTCAACTGCTCTGCAAATAATTTTGTTACTTACGTACCATGCCCTATAGCAAAGTCTGCTAGCTCTGAGTTTTTACTCAACCTTTGCTTTATTTTTGTTGTGTTTTTTTTTTCAGCTACTGATGGATACCTCTGTGGGGAGAGAAGTTTGTTCAGGAGAGGAGCTTCTTTAATTGAAAATGGAGCTAGTCAGGCTTTTTAATTCTTATGCAAGTGGTAGATGAGCTAACAGACAAATACATTTTCCTTTTGGGATTAATAAAGTATTTGTATTGTATCATATCATAGTAACCTTCCAAACTTCCTTGGGTTTCAGATAACCAAAGGAAAGACCGTTAATATTTACATACAACACAGCACAATTCTCCGAAACCTCCGCAACACACCCACCTCTAGCATCCATACTAATGCACTCCACTGCGTTTGTGTGACTAAAAGGCTCCAGAGCTGAGTGGCAGGGCCTTACAGAGCCTCCCACTCAACAGGGCAAACCTCTCCTCCCCTGAGGACGCCCGGACTCGGATCTGGCCGTCTTGTTTAAAGCTCTGTCCCTGCTTTTCGTCCAGGAGAGGGGAAAATTTGAGCTTAACATGAACACGTCTTTAATCATGTGTCAGGATCAATTATCACCCTTTTGAAAGGCAGCAGCTCGTTTGAAGAAGGTTCTCTTTAAGGAGAGATGCGTGAAAACTTCGAAGTCAAAACACACATGTCTGGAAAGAGTCCGAGTCCCAGACAATCTTAATTGCTAATTTTGTGTGTTGTCTGCTGTACTCCAGGCACAGAACTGACAGTTCAAAAGAGCAGTCCCTCGTTTTATTACTCGCATGCAATCCATTGGTGAAATGTCTTTTCATCACGAACAAACAATTGGTCATTTTCATGAGAACGTCTTTAAACTCAAAACCCAACAACTGCTGAACATTTCTGTCTCTGCGTCTTCTTGCCAGCCACAATCTCTCTGTTCTGTCGCAGCGAGGAAAATCAGCTTTGTGGTTTAAAATGAAATATAGAAATAAAAAGTCTCAGAATACAAATCATGCACAGAGAATAACAAGTCGAATCTGTATCATCATGAATAAAACAGAATTTGCCCATGCCTTGTTCAGCTGTGTGTTTAATGTGAATGCATACGTTAACCTGAGAGCGGAGTGTATAAAACACAGTTATCTCGTTTACATCTGGTCGTAGAAACTTGAAATGCCGCTTTTGAAGTTTGAAGATCTCAACTTAAGATACAGAGTACACGACAGATGAAGCAAACTTGAAATTGAAAGTGCGACTCAGTCACCCCCTTGGCTGTTTTGATTAAGGCTGTGTGTGGAGCGTGCCTGGCGGAGATATTTGCTCAGACTAGGCCGGGGATTAAGGGCTTCTCTGCCGGGACCCAGAGAAAACACAAGTCTGATCCCCCCTCCATGTCCCTCTACAGGGCACAAGTGGGTGGCGCCTGTGCTGGTGTGTGGAAACCCCTTGGGTCAGCATGTGTGTTTGTGTGTGAACGGCTTTATATTTACATGATGGTATGAAGCCATATATGCATTCGAGTGTGTGACTGTGTGTGTGTGCTTAGGGTGCCTGGGTGTGCGCATACGCTATCGCTGCTGCCTCCCTCTTCAAAGCGATGGCTCTGATCCCTTTACTTCATCATTTTACATGGCCTTTATGATAACCAGGGCACCTCACACGCAAGCACACACACACATACACACACATTCTCAGTGCCATATTTTTCTAAAGCACTGGGGCTTGTTATCGTACAGCCCACCCATCTTTCACTGCACGTCTGTAACGCCTATGTGTGCAAAAACAGGCTCAGAGTTGCGTGTATGGAGTAGAGGTGTCTGGATGAGTGGGAGTTTTGAAAGCTTTGGTCGAGTTAAAGGGGGGCGGGTGCCAGCTAATTGTGCACATGTGACTTCACACAGGTGCTACGACGACGTCTATATATACAGTATATATGTATGTATGTGTGCGTGCGTGTTTGCGAGGGCCAGTGATGCTATGCCGATGGAATGAGCGTAAAGGAGAATTTAAGAAAAGAAGAAAAAGTGCAGATGAAAGATATTTGTAAAGCTACCAGAAATGCCTGTCTCTCTGTAGCGGCTCGGCCCCCTCCCTCACAAAAACCGACCACATGCTGTAAGCTGTTTTTCAATGGATTGGACTTGAAGTTCTCCGCAGGTCCGTGCCATCGATACTGAGCTGAATTCTCCCTGACAGGGGTGGTCTGTGCGCCGTCCCGCAGCAGATGTTGCCTTTCCATTCTCTCGTTCATAGTTAGCTGCCCTTCGGAGAATTGAGCAGGAGGATGAAGACTGTCTCTGTTCATTACTGTGAGTAACCGTCGCTGAAGAGGCCCTGCTGCCCCACTCAGGGAAGGAATAACAAGCAAATTGAACAAGTCAACAAATTGACAGCGGCCGGCGCTTCCCTCCGCTCCTACGCCTTTTTTTTTTTTTTTTTTACGTCGCATTATTTCAGCGAGTTGATGTCTAGTGTGAAAAAGCTTCACAAATCCATAAAGGCTTTCAACAGGTCTCCTCCTCTCATCGTTTGTCTACTCAGTGCCTGTCAAATCAGTCAGCGGGCTGCAGGAGGAAAAGGCCGAGGGACTCCTTTAGCGAAGAAAAACACACAGGTGCGGTGGAGGAGGAGAGAAAGAGATGGAGATGAGGGAAAAGAGCAACAGAGGCATTTTTAGAAAAGCAGACATGAGGACAGAAGCTGTGGCTGATATATGCAACACACAGATGAGTGTTTTAACTGTGAAAACACATCAGTGTGTGCTGGGCTCGCAGGTACCAGAAGCAAACGGGAAGCAGCTGGTTGCCAAGTTACTGAAAGTACTAGTGTTAAAGAGGAACTATGAAGGATTTTTACCTTAACTATGCTACATTTTTACCTCAATTAAGCAGCTTTGGAATTGTGATGGTTAAATAAATGACTGGTAACTTGTTTCGAGGGAGAATTAAGACTCTCTGTCTTCCATGTAGCGTATCTTGGCCCAAAACCATCCTTGCATCAGCGCCACCGACGTCCCAGTTCTCATCTTGGCGGCACTGCAGCACAACCAGTAATGTCTTGTTTATGACAGATAAGACTACACAAATATACACATCGTAACACTTAAATTATATATAACGTTATCCACTGGATTGGTTTCTTGCCGGCTTCATTGAAAACAAGTGCACATGGCCGAGAGGAGGGTTAGCAAAACGGAAGAAAAGCCACCGATCCAAACATAGTTGCTTGGATCTGATGCTCTTAGTGAAGGTGATGCAAGTGTAGGACACTCATTGTGGCACAAAACCCAGACTTGGGAGTTGGTGTAAAACAAAATATGGTGACACATTCAAACCGAGTGTTATCTATCTAATCAGTGAATCAGGGAGGCATACATCATGACTGATAAGATTCACCCTAAGTATATGGCAGTCGTTCACCCAGTATCATTAATTAGGTGAAAAATTCCTAAGCCCTAAAGAAAAAAAAAAGTGAACATCACCATTTACAGCGTATACATTATATATCAGCACTTTGTAGTTAATTTCTTTAGAGGCTTTCAGACTGCTTCCTTAAAGCCGGGCAGACGCTGAGCAGATTAATGTTGATTTTAATGCCAGTTAATTATAGAGTCGAGCCAAATCTCCAGCAGATAGACGGTGATTCGACATTAAGTCTGAGGTGCCCGGATGATCAATGGTCTGACGTTTTGGAGAGAGTTCTTCTCACAAAGTTCGGTGAGTTTGAGCTGATTCACGACCCTCCCCTCCCCTCCCCCTCCCCCTCCCCGTACGGCTGCTGTCAGAGGAACTTTATGAAATGAAGTTATTTCACAGTCTCTACTGAGACCGGACAGCTACATAAATATAAGTCAGCTAGGAACGCTGCAGTTTTTGGGATGACATCATCTAGTTTGAGTAAAACTTTATTGGAATTGTCAATGTGCAAAACCTGGCAGGAGTCGCTGTGACTGTGTTGATCAGGTCAGAGTGTGAATGTAATAAAGTTGCATGTTTCGTTCATGTTGAACAGCTGAAAAATGCAGAAGACTGATGTCATAAAAGTATCTCTACAGCTTAGTTAGGAGAATATCTGAATATTGTTTCAGGATCCACTTTCACATGAGATAATTATTCACCAGGAAAGCATTTTTAAGCCACAGGACTTTTACTCCAACTTCTTCGACACTGTAACCACCCTACCCCCCCAAAAAAAGTCTGCACCTCGGAGTCTTCCAGCTACCAGGAGCTGCCAGCGGAGCTAAAATAAGACTTTCAGATTGCAAGTATCTTTCAAAATCCTCAGCGCCTCCTTTTGACACTGTGCCCTGGAGGCTGGATGGAGATAAGCAGAGACAATATGTGAAGGTGTAAGAGTGGAGATAGGGAGGCAGCAAGGGAGCGCTGTTCCGATTCTGCAGGAAGCTGAGCTTGTTGGATGCGTGAGCAGCACCATAATGACTTTTAATGTGGATATGGTGTCCTTATTACATTATGCACACTGATTTGCATACAGTTTTGAAGTTGAATCATTGCTATGAATAGAAAAGATTAGAAAAAATAACAAAGGCTAATACATATAACATCTTTTATTCAATGAGTGCCTTAAAAATCCCAACAACTTGAAGTAAACAACAGTCAGAACAGCACAGTTAGATTGGTAACATAACTTCCCACCCCTCCCCAAAAAAAGAAAACATTTCTATATTAGGTCTTTTTCTGAAGGAAAAAAAAAGCATTGTTGTATTCTGGGTCTTTTGAGGAACATCTGCTTTTAGAAAGTGGCTCACAATACGAGTAGACAGAAATTAGGAACACAACTCAGCCATTGTTCTCATGCTCCCTGGGTTTAAAAAGAACTTCCACACTCACACACACACATACACACACACCGCCTCGAGGCAAGGAAGGCCAGTGACATCAAGTGTATTCAATTCACAGGGAGGCATGTTGAGGAAATTTGAGTCACAGTTTGGGAAGGCCCAGTGGAGGGTCTCCTCCCTCCACCGGAGTCGCTGTTGCTCGAATAATAGCGAGTGCTATCTCTGCCTATAACTCCATTAACTGAAGGTGAGGAAACAATTCTTGAAATAACAGCAGTCACAGCTCTGGAGGCTGAGACCGGCGTGGAGACGAGCGTTCCCACGCTATAGTAAAATACGTATTTGAATGCATGACCTGAAATTAAACTGTGGATAACATGTTTTTAGTGTTCAGTATAAATCAAACAAAACTCTAAAAAGGCATGGGGGGAGCATAATAATAATAATAATAATAAAAGAGCAAATAATCACTGAGGAAGTTATTCAAAATACATACATACTGCTTGTGTACCTCTTGAATAAATACATTTCAAAAATACATATATTTTTATCTTTTCATATTCTTTTTGCTAGAAAATTTGAAAGCAGCTATGTATGTTTAAAATATGGCATTGAATCACTCAGAGCTTTTATCAAAAGCCCAAGAACACAATGGGATTTCACCCATCTTCTCAAAGAAGCACTGCATACAATAGGTACTGTCTCACAGCCAAGTCCCTCAAACTGACAAAAGACAAAAAAAAAAAAAGATAGTGCAGGGAGACATGACGCAAATCCTTCAATAACTCAATCATCTTTCTTTTCTTGGAGGAAAACACCTCCATGATTGTGGATTAGAGGCAGCTCCAATGATGAAAAGTGGTAACAGTGAAAGATTGCATATCTGAGGTGCCACTGAGGGAGAGAGCGGGGCCTCCGTCTCCCCGGGATCAGCCACATATTGCTTAGGTTAGTGCCGAGGCCGTATTTCTACCACAGAGTAACATGGACACTGCTGAGAGGAAAATATAAAATGTTGAGGTGGAAGTTGCAATATTTCTCAAACTGGTAAAATAAAAAAATTATAGAAATTAAAAACGTTACAAAAAACAAATTCATGGTTTGATGCAAAAACTTAAGTCAAGTTTTGGTTCTAATATTCTCAAAATATAACAACTTGTTTTCTGGTAAAAAATATTCACATCATACTGCATTTTGAAAAATAAAACTATAATATTTACATATAAAGTATAGATATATAGAGTATTAAGAGAACTGTGTTGCAAATTTATAACAAACTATACAATTAAATAAAAGGCACAGTTTTACCAGACTAAAGCCTCCATGTTACGGTAATGTTAAAACAATCAATTCATAAATGAGAAAACAACATAAGGGGTGAAGTATAATAACAACTGAAATGTTTAAATTTAGGCTAATTTTACTAGATAAGATGTGCATTTTTTTTTTTAGCTTTTTATTAGCTTACACAAATTATTAATATGTTTTCCAGTAATCTTTTGCATACTTTTTTTTTGTTGAAATATTGCAACTTAACTCTCAAAACCTTTTCTTTTTCCCTCCTCCAGTGGCCCTGTTATCCTATTATAGTATTTCCCACAGTCCTCAGTGTCACAGGTAACACATTCAGTCATCCCAGCCAAAAAAGCGCCCCGTCATCTGGTAGAACTTCATGTTGAAGGGCCGGTAGAAGTCCCGTAGCCTCTGCACCACCTCAGGGTCAATGTTGGGATGGGTCCTCCCTTTGGTTTTGCCCAGGCAGTGGGGCTTGCTGCTGCCCTCGGCCTTCTTGAGGCACGGGAAACCCTTGGTCTGGTTGAAGTAAAAGTGTTTGTCTGTGATGATCCTCTTGAGGCCCAGGAAGTCCTGCACGCGGCCCAGCTCTCCGGCCGGGTCGCTGATCAGCCGCTCGCCGCTCACAAACAGGATCTGGTCCATGGGGAAGTACTGCAGCCAGTTGTCCAGGTGCTTGGCGTAGATGCCGATCTGGATGGCGCTCCACGAGGTGTCGATGAGCCCCGTAGTCCTGTTTTTGAAGGTCAGGCTCTCGAAAGAGGGAATGTCAGGCTTCTTCGACAGAGTCTGCGTGTAGTCTGAGATCGCCCTGGTGACGGGGTCCCTCACGACCACGATCAGCTTGGTGCCCCGGGACATGGCGGAGATCCGGGCCGGGGCCTCTCTGGTCACAAAGTAGCTGGGCGTTTTCTCCATGGTGATCTGGCCCTCGAGGGTCTTAGGCATCAGCTCCCTGAAGGAGAAAAGAAGAAGAAGGGAAAGGAGAGAAGTGAGATATTTGCTTGACCCTGCTCCTCTGACTGAAGCGCACTGAGCAACTGACACAGTTGTACAACCTCTCCTGTTACAATAAACATTACAACTGGATGAACTCAGGCTAAGTCACCAAAGACTCTGAATCCAATCAATCAAGAATAACACTGCTAACGGACTGTTTGCACGAGTTTATTTATTTGATCTCTATCAGGTGCGACCACGCTCAGACTCGTCTCTCGATGTAAAGACACTTGTGGTTGATGGTGTGCAGATGCTGCCTCGAGTGTTCCCTAATGTAGCCTGAGGGCTTATGAAATCAAGAACCGACCTCCCCTGGGTGCATTTGAAAAAGTGTGTGTGTGTGTGGGGCAGGGGGGAGTATTCTTCACTCTCACATGGTGCAAAAAGAAGAATCTCAATCTCTATACCCATGCTATGGCACTACGGCATATCAAATATTGATACTGGTGCCGAAAGGCCCTCTCAGCATAATTGATCACCTTCCTGTCCTTTTTCATAGTTTGCAACAAATGACGGAGAAGCATCAAGAAGCTGTTTCAGTTTTCCTGCAGCTGTGCACATGATCTCAAACTTATTTGAAACCAGATTTGGGGGATTTATTTGTAGGTGCATTGCTGCAGTTCAACTAGAGGCACAGACTCTTTTCTAAATGTGCTCACCTCCGTGAAATTAAATCGTAATGATGAAAGTATATTTAGATAGAGACAGTTCAGCTAGGTGAACCCTTAAGTACTAATGTTTGATGTTTGATGGATTTTATTTTGCCAGATTTTCCTCATCCTCTGTCCTTATTTGCATCAAACTCACAGACGGGGATGGGAAACAGGCTTACCCCGATTTGGCCATGCCACCCCCACTCCCACTACTCTTTCTCCACTTTCCCTCTGCCCTCCCGCCTTCAGGACAGTGACTCTAAGCAAAGCGGGTAAAAGCAGCTCATGAATGATTAACGTGCCCTCCCCCTGCCATTTAGAGCCTCTGCAGAATACAGCTTTAAAATTCACCAAAGTACAGAATGCAGGCGTCAATTATTCATCTGCTTGGCTGGTTGCTGCTGCTGCGAGCGAAGGACCGGCGCTGACAAAGTGGCCCCGGCTGCTCCCAGGGTAGACGCACACAGTTTTCTGCTCGTGACAGAACTGCCGAGACCCTAAAGGAGAGGAACGTCCTCTGAACAAATTTCTGAAGAACGACCAGAGAGAGCGTTCAATACCGTTCAAGATCTGTTTATGCGATCGCGCGGCGCCAAGCATCGGCTCCTTCGGCGGCGATCAAAGTGCGGCTTCTATGCTCACCGGCGTGTGTCGTTGTCTGATGTGATGGGCAGCAGTTTTTCTGCCTTGCAAAGCGGCTGGTAAACAATCATGCTCCGTTTAACATACACACAGTGGAATGAGACGGAGGGCACCCAGATGCTCGCGGATGGGGCCAAGATGCTTTACACAAACACAGCGCGTTTCTCAAAGACACCAGCTGTCGTGACGAATGTGACGGCTGGTTTCACTGAGGGCTTCTCTCTCCGGCAAGTCCTACACAACTAAACAACAACATGACATTACAAGCTTTGCTCATTGACAAGGACGTCAGATGAATCACTGTTGCAAAACTTAGAGGATTCTTTGATCTGACACTGCTATGGCTGGGGTCTGGTTGGGTTTAGACACAGGAAATGACTTGTTTATAGATCAGGGAATGATCATGATCATGGTCATGTTAAAAGAAACCATTGATCTCCTTTTTCCTCCTGTGGATTTTGCAGACACCACAACACTTTCCTCCTTTGCTAATTAAGGGGAGACACAACAATTTTAACTAACACATATCACCATGAAACTTCCCAAAGTTTATCACTTACATTAAGACAAATATTTTTTGTATTACACGTTTTGTCAAATTTTATGTTTAAATATGTAAATGAGGCTATATGTAATGAAATATGTGCTAATTTGCATATATTTCCAGAACCGAAATCTGAACAATGGATAAAGCCCCTTTCAAAATTCTTGCTTTATTTTGTTGACATATTAGAGTCAGAAGTTTTTACACAGGGGATTTTGGATATCTCTTTTTATCACTCTGCAAATGAGAAAATACTGTCACCAGCCCTAAAAAAAAAAAAATCTAATTTCACCATGTTTTTAGGAATAAAACATTGTATAAATCAGGCTGTGAATGATATATCAACAATCCCCTCTGTAAAAACCTTCAGAAACAGGAATAAAACTGGAAGGTTTGGTGTCTGTAAGTGCTGCTGAAGTGGAGATTTCTGGCTCAGAGTCTGAGGAAAAACTAATTTTGAGAAAACAGCCTTTAAAGACCATAGATTGTTAATACTTTTACGATTGGTTGTGGATATGGAGGAAATGACAATTTTTGGAGCCTACATTACTGTTCAGAGAGAGAGCTTTACAATGATACCTCATGGTATGTCACAGGAATGCCACAGTAGCATGCTAACTTTTTGAAAATTTAGGAGAAATCTACTGATGAAAGAGACAAAATGTAAAATAACCACCGTAATGTGGATTTTCTACCATTTCTTTCGACCTTTCTGAGAGAATACATGTTAAGGAAGAAAAATAGCGCAAAATCTCAAAATTGATCAGTGCATGAAAAAACAGTGTTTTTGCCTATAGTGTCTCGCCACGTCAGACTCAGACTTTCTGAATCAGCACTCTTCGCCACTTCTCCATCCGGTTGTTTTTTTTTTAAGGCCGGTCAAGCTCAGCAGATAAAGCGAACCAGATCTAAAAGGCATAAGTCAATACCTTCAGGGCCAATGTCAAAAACACACACACATTTCTGTGTGGTTGAGTATCCTGAGTGGATTTTTTCTCTGGGAGGAACGGATCACAGGGTCAGCACAAGTGGGGAGGACACGGAGGAAGCGGTCGATAAGAGCAAGAGCAGCAACACAGGTGCACCGATGTGTCGACATCCGCTGGCAACATCGACCACAACCTGACCCGCCCCGCCGCCAAGTCCTCGCAGTATCGGTGACCTCTTCCACAGCTGTGCAGGAACACGGACAAGGCTCCTTTCCTCTCACATTAGCTCTGCACCACTGCCCCAGGAGTCCAGAGTGAGGCTATGTAATGGTGCTTTCAAACAAAACCCCGGTGTCATCGGGGGAAGGCTGCTAAGCTGACAAGTCAATAGTAAAGAACATGGACAGTAATTATTGATAAAAGGAGAGATGTCTGTCTGATGTTGGTGTGCAGGTAGTCTTCCTGCCTGTATTGGCAACATGCTGATTTGGGAACCGCTCGACTTCTGAAACTGCCTCTGCAGAACCGCCACGACTTCATGATGCAAAAAAACAACAACAAAAAAACAGGACATTATTGTGTTATGAAAAAGAAATAAAAGGAAGCATCCATATTTGATGGCATGTGTCGAGCTTGTTCCGTGGTCGGCGCACTCACAACGGTGGTGTGTGGGGGGGGCGAGAGGGCAGGGGGCCCGTGGGTTGGGAGGGGTTAAGGGTAGGTGAAGTATAAGTCATATGGTGTGCAACATGAAGATAGGCATATTTAAAGGGATAGTTCAACTGCTCAGAGCTACGCTACGGAGGCTCATGGGATTTCTTGGTTTTCCTCATCAAATTCATCAAATACACAATCTAACAACTCCAAAACGCACTTGTGGACAAATTGTGACCTGCACATTCACCACGCTATGAGATAATAACGGAACGTTACGAGACAGAGTTGTTTTCGAGGCAAATGCAGAGACTGCTCAATAAAAAACGTCCTGCGACGGGAACGCACATCAGCGGTTTTGCATGAATTTACCTTGAAAACAACTCTGTTCCGTTATTATCTCATAGCGTGGTGAATGTGCAGGTCACAACTTGTCCACCAGAGCGTTTTGGAGTTGTTGGATTGTGTATTTGATGAGTTTGATGAGGGAAACCAAGAAATCCCATTACCCTACAGTATGTAGCGTAGCTCTGAGCAGCTCGCGGCTCTGCTCTGCCGTTCTAAAAATAGCTTGCACCAACAATTAAAGGTAGCGAACCTACTCCTAAAACTATAGGGATTATGGCAATGGGCCAATTTGCTAAAATGTTGAACTATCCCTTTAAGTCCAGGTATGGAAGTGCACATGTATTTAGGTTGATGTATTGCAACCCCACGTTAAATATACATAATAAATAATTGAAAATATTGTGTTTCCAGAACCAAAAGTGGTTTTGAACAAAAAGTTTTATAATATTACTAGATTTTAAATCTTTATAGACTAAACAGTTACTGTAATAAAAATAAACTGTTGATTAATTATGTGTCAGTCAAGAAACACTGTAAGTGACTAATGAACACCAGTGTAATACAAGCAATGAACTCCAGTTCTTAGCTTTTTATGTTGTAGTTGGGCAAAGACACAAGAAACAGTTGGGTTTTAAAGTGAGTGAACTACACTGGGGTATTTCTTTCCATTCTACAGCTACGGCATGCTGTGCTTTTGTAATGAAACTTTATTGGCAGCGTAGGTGATGTAACAGATGACAAACCGTCCAAGTGCTTGAGATTTACTGCAGTTCCACATTCTGCTTTGATGTCTTCATCGCGCTGCTAAAATACGACTCCCTAAGCACATTGATGCATGAAACGCAGGCAGCGGGATCCACTCATGAAACAAGACACAGGCCCAAACCCAAATAAGAAACACAGCACATGAACCCTGGCCTACCTTTAAATCACATCCCCCTTGCTTTGACGTGCAGTTAAGTGCTATATAGCGAAACGGTAAAAAAAAAAAAAAATTTAGATGAGTGGGAAATGTGGGCCATCACAAACAAACATCTCGCGCAACATGACAAAACAAAAACATAACACGTGTTGTAATTGTACGTCATCTCTCTCATATGGAACTGACTAGCTGCAAAGAGATGCCAGGACTCATTCAGGCAACTCTACTCCCTATTAAAAAAGAAAAGAAAAAAAAAAACAACTCCAACGTACACAGTAATGTGCAGTACATCACTCAATGCAGCCTTTGTAGGCGCGTCTATAAAGTAACCACATCGGAATAAAGAGCTTGATGCGTCGCCGCTTTCGTTTTCCCTACTGAGCGAATTTCACTCACAAAAAACTGGCTCGGCTCTGCCTTCATATACTGTACAGGCTGTGACTCATGTCTGCCTGTTTTTTTTTATTTTTATAAATGCCAACAAAGTATGAATGCACCATAAGGTCGGGTGCACACATGATATGACAGCATGAGATATGAACCAGGGAGAGGGGCGGGAAAAAACTAACAAGTGATCAGGTCAGAATGGGCCGTTCCCTGGTGTTATCCTGGACCTTTTATAGAAAAGGGCTTTGGATCAGGGCCAACGTCTGTCAATTGACAGGAGTTGTAAAGACATAGAGGCAAGTGGGCATGAGTTCTGTCCACTTCTCCCCCCACAAGCCCTTTGATTCATTTTTCCTCCTCCAGCGGGGAGCCCTGGCAGCATAAATACACTCCCACAGTGTTCCCCCTGCCCTTACCACCAGATAATAATCTTGTAATTGGCTCAATATTTCTGCTGTTTGCAGGCGAAGCGAGGGCCAGCGCCGCTCTCGGTGGCTTGGACTCACCAGATATTTTCCAGGTCAGTGGATGCTGGCGGAGGTCAGAGAGACATGAGGGGGAGGAGGAGGGTGATTTAGGGTAATGGCTGCTGTGCTGTGCTGTGCGGTGAGGGGCGAGGGGGGAGAGCCCACTCCTCTGAACTCGGAGCTTTACTGCTCCGTCAACCTTGTGCAACAACACACAGGGCTTTTACCTGCCCCGCGGGCTGGGGCAGCGCTGCCACACATGAGGCGGGATCTTCGTGTGCAACAGCAGCCTCTGCAAATGACTCCCAAGATTCCCACGGAAACGTTAACGAACGACAGAATGACACGTTTGCTGTAAACTCTGATTCACCTCTTTGCGTAATAAGCACATTTTTTCTTCAGCTGAGGCTGGACAGTGAGAGATCCAACTACTGTGTTTTATAATTCAGGGATTATAGACGTGATCCTCCCGGCGGCCCCCTGTCCCGATCGGCGCAGTCATCCATTTTATCACCCTGACAGTCTCAGCCCTCCACCGTGAGCCCACCTGACCTTTTTTTTTTTTTTCCACTGGATTTATAATCCACTGCACTGTGTCACCTTTGTCTGCACACCTGCACTTTACAGCTCTAAATCCTCCCCCGCTGCTGGACAGTTAACTACCTCCTCCAACATGGTGACACAGGATTACTGCTGTCCGAATCGCAGCTTCCATAACAAAATTGAGTATGTGGTGTTGTCTGTTGTTCGGACATCGGCTCAGACCAAGGGCAATCAGTGTGCTCCGCTGCCAGCTTCCTGCTATGACATGCCAAAATGTCTGCTGTGAAAAAGGTCAGCTCCTGCCAAAGCATTGATATTAAATGTTGCTGCCTTTAACTCAAATTAAATTTGGATGGTTTCAGCCTCCCTCTGTACATGAGTGGAGAGCTGTGTTTGAAACGGCAGCCATGCTTTTTGAAAACCAGCTCGGGTTTTGATAAAACCTTGGCCATCGTTTTAGGTTTTGTTTGCACTGATTTCCTCTGGGTTTTTTCCCCCCAATCATTTAATATAAGGCTGAACAAATAATCAAAATATTATTGAAGTCGCACAAATGTAGAAGCTTTTTTCTTTTTTTCTTTTTTTAAATTAAAGGTATAATATGTGCTGTCCCAGCTTATTAATCATGCATGTTTGATACAAACCCCTACAAAGATGTTTATCTTTTACTGAAAATAAAATTGTGACTCATTTTCAAAATCGCAATATGCGGTTGTGATTTTTCTCTTCATTATATACAGGCCAAATTTGATATGATGAAGATGGCAAGTCAAAGTCAGGCTTTCTATACAGAACTGACAGTAGCTCTTTTATTTGTGCATTAAAAAAAACCGTCCCAAGCAATTTGTAACCAAGACAAAAGTATCCAGGGTGGGCTGCTGGAAATACTGGAGTGAAACTGGAGCGGTACATGGGAACTGTAGGGGGTAGGAAGCAATTTTGAGAGACGTACAATTACTAGATAAGAGAGTCGCCTATTCTTGGAAAACAACATGGGAGGACAGGGTCCACTGTTTTCCTCTGGGAAATGACAAGCTTTTGATAAAGAGCACGTAGGAAACCCTGCATGACACCGGGGACATAAGATAACAATGTCACTGTGGATTAGAAACTAAAAAAAAAAGAAGAAGAAGTCAGCTTTCAAATGAGAGAGTCAGATTGATGATTAGAGGAGGTTCACATTAGAGGGCAAGGATGTGGAGGAGTTTGTGGTGGTTGTGTGTGGAGGGAGAGCTGGATATTGGATGGGAAATGGAAAAAGAAATGTTTGAAATTAAACCTCAGAATCATTAATAAAACGGAGTTTGTTAAAAAGGCATTAAGAGGAAAAGACAAGTGGGAAATGTAGTGTCCTCCCTTCAGACTGAGATGGAGAAGAAAAACAATAAAGGAAAGTTAATCAACAGCACATGAGTGGACTGGAGAAAGTCAACAAGGGAAATTGTACAAAGCCTCGCAAAGTTGTGTTGACTATCCTCATTTGTCGTAAGAGTCATTCAGGCTAGTAGCTGGTGAAAGTATTCAAACACATGCTGGCCCGTTGCCACTGCAATTCATCTCGGCTGAAAGTCTGGATACACTTGGAAAATTTCTACTTTTTTCTTCAATACTCACTCAGATATTAGAGACCTCATAAATAACGTCTGGACAGAAAAAATAATCAGGTCTATGCGATTTGTTACTGGGTGAACTTGATTATAAATGGAGCACAAGAATAATATTGTATCATGCAGCGTAGTTAAAACATTTTTTACATACAATCTTGTATAAATAAATCTCCCTGCTGGACATCCGCCTCGCCACTGAACCTCTCTCTTTCTCTTTTTTTCCCCCTCTCTATACAACAAGCGCTATGTGATTTAGTAAAACATTTATAGAGTTAGCTTTGCAGGATGTTCTTATAAATTTATCAGCAGTGTTTTTAACAGAATCCTTTTCTTTTTCTTTCTTTTTTTTCCTGGGTGCTCGGTGTAAGTCCCCAGTTTATTGCATAAGGGGAGAAAAATAAGCTTTATCTTTATGGCAACTTGCTTGTGAATTATTCACCCTCTCTAACTGTGGTGGAAGAGTGGAGTGAGTGAGGGTAGTAAAAAAAAAAGAAAAGAAAGGATGCCGGACACATCCACGCCATATGAAGCCTTTTAGACATCAAGAAGCGGAGACTGCGTATCAGCGCAGAGGAAAGGGGTCGAGAGGAGGAGTGGAGTGGGTGAGCTGGGTGAAAGTGATGAAGAAAGAGTGCAAAAATAGAAATAAAAAAGACACAGTTATGGAATATCCCATCTACAATTGGTATTTTATACAATTATATAACAGTACAATAATTATTGGGGATTCTACAGGTGTTATATAAACCCCTTACTCATCCAAACATAGGCCTACTGTGGAAAATGGAGTCACATGGTAAACTCAGTCCAAATAACTGTTTGTTGCAAATATCAACCACAGTTTACAGACGACTTCCTGGTCCAGCTTTGACTTCCTGAAATTATAATCGCTGTGTGTGTGTGTGCGCAGCTTTCCTGTGCAACGAGGCATCATTATGTGCATTTACTTAAGAAGTGGCTCAGATGGTATACGGCTTGTTTACAACCACGTTGCTGCTTTTTTCCAGACCTCAGAAAATGATTTTGATGGGAACGGCGTTTAACATAATAGCTAAGAATAACAGAGAGAGAGGTGTCGACATCTGGTTGGAGATGACCGCTCACCAAACCCGTCCTGATGTGTGTGTAAAAATTTCACAGCAGTCCGTCCAATAGATGTCGAGACCTTTTACTTGAAAACCACAAAAGTCAACTTCACGGTGGCACGAGAGAAAAAACGTCATCCTTTTTGAGATCATGGAGAAATGTGTGTAAGTCTATATATATATGTATGTCCTACAGCCTAAAGCTAGACATGTGTAACATTGTTTTAGCGATGCCATGATTTGGGGTGCAATACCTCTTTTACACCTCCCCTGGTGGTTTGAGCAATTGAATTTTAATCTGCCCACAACTGCTGCCTTGGTGGATTTATACCTGGGTTTCCATGCAGGCTAGGTGCAGTGACACTGACACACGATCTCTTGGATGCATTTCAGCGGCGAGTATAAAACATGGTGAGAGCGAGCCAACGCGAAAGCCGAATTAGCTGAGACGTGGAACCGATTGTGATTACCGCCTGGAGAGTCTGAAAAACCGGCAGAGACGAGGATATATACTTTTTGCATTTAGTGATTCATGTTCCATTAAAGAAAATTACTATAAGACCTAACCACTAAATATAACCCACGGAGGGGCTGTGTATTGTATCTGATGTCATCACGTGGGCTGCGCTGCTCTATGAGTGGATTCTCAGACACAGCGCTCGCATTACTTTTTCATATTTCTCTGACCCACTTGTTCAGAGTTACACCGAGTGTGAGACGGAGCGTGTGGAGATGGCAGCTTCAGTTGGGGATCGGCTTTGGCAACAGCTCTCTGCTATTTTCCTTTCTGCCAAGTCAGTTTTTTAAGGTCTCAACAGCTTGTGGGAGATAAGACACCTAAACTTGGGCTTAATACCAAAGCTCATTTTCAAGGTATTGTGTTTCTTGAATGTTCGCTTATACAGTGAAGGTGGCTTCATTAGAGAAATTTCAAGTGGTCTTTCTATAGCGCTCCTTATCCCCTCTCCTCTCTATAGTTTCTTGCACTGAAATAATCTGAGTGGGGGAGAAAATCACAGAGAACCACTTGACTCAAACGCAAACCATTTCAATGGGTTTTCAAATTCAACATTTAAGCCTGATTTGAATACAAAAAAAAAATCCTGTGTCAAATGCTTCAGAGTTAAATTAAATGTGAATTTGTTCAGAGCCAAATGGAAGGCTTTGAGGGGACTGCTCTGCGATAATTACCCATGACAAAAGGCGAGGGTTTTTGTCTTTGGGACCATTACCATGGTGATTTTCAAGCTGCCGAAACATTCAATATAAACATTTCAGGCTGCTGAATATGCCGTATAGACTGTCAGTAAAAAAAAAAAGCCACATTTCTGCTGCTGGCACATGTTCCCTCATCTGTGTGTGTGTGTGTGTCTCCTCTGCTGCTTGTTGAGAGAAGAGGCAACTCAAATATTAGAGCTCAGAGAAAAAGACATTAAGGCTTGTGATTAAAAAAATATATATAAAGGCTAAAGTCTGATAACTTAAGCCCAGTTTCGGCTCATTCAACGAACACAGCTGTAAAATGATGGGCTGGCAAAAAGACAATCCCACACCACACCACACCGCACCGCCCCCCTCCCACACTGAGACACACTGGCACTAGCATTCCTGAACATTTCTCCTCCTCCTCCTCCTCCTTCCGTGGAGTGATGCACTGACTTCACCAGAAACACTTAAACCATTTGACGTTGTCTCCTTTTATTAGGCTGAAAACTGTTCACTTCAGTTTTCATTTTCCCTCTTCCAACATTTTTGGGCTCTTCAGTCATAAAACAGACTCTCCATGAGAACACGCTGCTCTTTTCACATATTCTCTTCCACCTCTCTCTCTCTCTTCCTCTTTCTCTCTCAGCCTCCTCGGTCCTCAGCTTCTTCGCTTCTTCTATGATCCAATAAGTATGCCGAAATGCAGCCTATTAAACACCGTCTTGTAAAACCAGAGACGATGCTTTCATTACAGTTATCAGTGCAAGGAAAACGTGAGTGGACTTGAGAGGCTCTTCTCGTACACGACACAAAGAGCATTTTGGTTTTCAAACTCTTAGGGATGAGCTGAAATAGTTCAGTTTATTTGTTCAGCTAAAAACGCCTAGTGTGTCTGCTATCATGTTAAATTAATCCCAATATCAATCTTTTTGTCAATGCAGTGTGAAGTATATTCTTATCAAGTGTTGCTCCATTAACCAACCCTGCTATAAACACCCTGAGACGATGATGAACTGCAGCTGATCTCAAGCTCAACACATGAACAATCACCAGTTGATAAAATCTTTCTTTAATCCTTCTTTTTGCTTGCATCTGTTTTCCATTAGAGACAGAACAGTGAGATTCAGTTTCAGCAGAACAGTTGATTAACATCCAGTAGGAAGCTCCTGTAAAAATGAGTGACTTAGTGACCTAATTACCAACAGGGAGGAGGTTTCACCGTTCGGTAGCATTTACAGTAAACGTGGCGTCATTTTTATTACCCTAAAACCCCCGTGAAAAGACCAAAACCAACATTATACTGGCCCGACTCTCAGTACTGTCCACGGTCCCTGACCTCTCTGTGGCAAACCACTGATTGGCTCCTATAGGAGATGGGAATACATGTGAAAATAGCCCATTTATCTGGGTCTATTTCCAGCTGCAGATTAACACATATCTGCTCCATAAGTGAGTGTTTATGGCAGGAGGAACGGTGTGTGTGGGAAGATAGATTAAAGATAAATTCCCCATGTTCATGGTAATGAAGGAACGTGTCGCCCGGTGTAATGGTGTGGCATGTGGATGTATTTTTAATAGATAATGAACAGCAATGGAGGAGGACTGAGCTCTATGAGGAGCTGCCTACACGCACGGATCGATTCATACGTAGTTTTGCTCTTTTCATGGAGTTTTTGCAGAGAATAAGAAAAATATAGAATAGTTTTTGAAACAATAGATGAAGATGGGGTTAAAAACTAAATGAGAGATCTGGGAATTCAAGGAGGAAGGAGGAAGAAGAAGCTGGGCGTGGTGTTTGACTGCACTGTAAGTGTGTGTGTCATTGTTAACTGCATTATAAATTAGATTGTGTCACACAGCGCTTGCAGAGAATAGGTCACGTGCATCCTGAAAAACCAAAATATTATCCAGAGTGTCTGTTTTAATCTGCCAAAATATTTCTGGTATCTTGCACTTAGCCACAAAACAGGTTGGCACATCGACGCAACTGATAATAACAGGGTGGCATGGAATAGCTGCTTTCTAAATCATACTGTACTGCACCACTCACACATGTGTACACACACACACACACACACACGCCCGCACACACAATTAAAGTAAGAACTTGACAGGTTGAAAGCCCAAGTCTGAGTCTTGTTGGCGTACTTCTGAGAGCTGACTGTAAACCGCCTGGGATTTTCTAAAATAGAACAACTTCTGAAAAGGAGTCATTGTTCTGTTTCAAATGCAAGCATATAGAGATGCCAAAATTAGTCAGGTAGTATCTAAGCCAACCGAGCTGGAGGAGATGGGGGGGTGGGTGGGGGCTGGCAGATCGCTTCGCTGCGAACTCAGAACATCTTTCTGTTTCACTCTCAGACACCGTGGACTACCTCGGAGCTGGTGTCAGTTTCAGCTGCCATCGCGCTGAATTGCATTACAGTTCCTCCTCTCTTTCTTTCTTACAGTACTCTGTCTCAGGACCCGCGAGGCAGCAGAGGGGCAAGAGGCAGTAAAACATAATTTCCACATGAAATTCGAGAGCTGTAACATAATGAAAGCCAAATATTTGACAGTTAACTTTAAACAGTTTTAGGTGCACACGGAGTCAAGAGTCTAGGCTTACCTATAGCTGAACAGAAAGTTAACAAGATAGCAAAACAGTGCCGCACATATGCAACACATACGAAAGCTGCGAGGTCGAGTTTCTGTTTAGACTGAATAAAAGGAGGGGGGTAAGTGGTGAGTGGAGAGGAGAGGAGAGGGGGGGGGGGGGGGATTGTGAGATACTGGGAGAGGAGAGTGCAGAGAACGATGGGGATAAGAGTCAAGCATCAGCTAGGCGGACAGCAGCATCGGGGAGTGTAAAAGTGATTACACTGTCTCCAAGCCCTCTTACTCTCTGTCTACTGCCTTTCCCCGTTTCATTTTCTTCTTCCCTCCCTCCTCTTCCTCCTTCCCCTCCCTCCCAACATCCATCCTTCCACTCGCAAGCTCGGAATACAAAGCGCCTGGCACCATCGCATCGCTTTCCCTCAACTTTGTGCCAAGCCACAGCGAGAGGGGAGAGCAGCACCCAGCGAGCTCGCGCGCCCTCTCCGTGCCGTCCTGCCACCGCATGAAGCGGCAGAGATTAGCATGTACGGATGCTCCCTCTTTATCGCGTCTATTTGACATAAACTCACGACAAACAGGCTCGCACAATCTCTCTGGAGGTTTTTTTTTTTCTTCCTCTCCTCCTAGCTTGTAGTGCCACAGAGACACAACCAGAGGCGTTCGCTTACTCACATCTACAGTAGGAGCTTTAAATATTTGATAGGTAATTTTTTTTCTTCATCTCCTCTTCTTAAACATCCTGGAGAATAAATAATGAGTTTGGTAATAACAAGTTACCATAATGATGTATACACTCAGCAGAGGTGAGAATGCATGTAGTTTCAGGAAGTCAGGCAGGGAGAGAGAGAGAGACATGGTCGAATGCATGATTTCCATTTTGCGTCCCTTGCATTATCCATTAAATAAATAGCCCACCACGGTGAATGGGACTTGGGTGCAGCTGATTTCTGTCGAGGCAGCAGGGCCGCGCATAACGAACAGGTGACGCTGGCGAGGTGTGTGTGTGTGTGTGTGTGTGGGGGGGGGGGGTCGCGTCGCGTCGCCATATCGGCACCAGTTGCACAAGCGCGCGGTGATTGTGAGCAGTGCCAGCGAGGTGGGGCGTGATGAAGAACAGGTTGTCGCTGAAAGAAAAGGTGAAAAATCACCCACTGTGGAATGTCACGGGGAGCTTTAAAACGACACCGAATGGCTGAGGCGGGGGCCAGCGGTTGCCTGGGGCTGGGCTGTGACCCAGAATTCAACAGACAGACCCCCAGTGAGAAAACCAGGAGGCCCCCATCACGGTCGAAACTAAACTGGCCGCACAACAGGGGAAAACACCTCCTCTTCCTCCCCAGACTGCAGAGAGGTAACTCCATCTGGGAAGCTGGATTCGAGGCGCAAGATAATATGAAGTGTAACGGAGAACTGTGGCGTCTGATGAGCCGCTGACAACGTGCTAATGTTTTAGCCTGTCAGCTCTTGTGAGCAAAGACGAATGGTTTCAGAAATAGAAGGTAATTACAGGGCAAAACCTCATTGTCGGGGGTTAGGACCGCGTGTATATGGGGTAGTGGAGCTTTCTTTTCTTTTTTTCCCCCCCTGCCAGTGCTGGAAAGTGAGAAGAGAAGCATAACTGGCACAAATGTTGCTGCTTTTAGATATCTGATCAGATTTTCTTCATTTGCAATGTCATTAGCTCTCTCTCTTTTATTCTTTTTAGTTTTATTTCCTGTTGTTCTGTTCTCCAGTTTGGTATGGGGTCAGCATCTTTTCACTTTTCCCCCTGATCATCCCTCACTGGCTTCCCACCCGTGAACTCCTGCCTCAGTTTTATTTATTTTTGAATAATGGCAGCTTAATGTAAATGACTGTTAAAATGACTGGAAACTCCTCAAGATGAAGCTGTTTCTTAAATTACTTCATTCAATCATAAACAGAAAAAAAACAAAAAATAAACAGTATTTTATATCTTTGCTTGTGATGATTGCTGTTGATTACTTTTCTGGTCAATTAACTGGTTAACTGCTATACGCATATGGCCGGATTTAATGATCTTACAATGTTTTTTCTTTCATCAAAGTTAAATATTCTGAGCAAGCTGTGAATCAAAACAAGCTAAATTATCATATATTTAATGGCATAATTGCCTTTATTTAAAATGTCTGGCATATAGAGGCAGATGGGAAACTCAGGGAAAGATGGGTGTTCCCAACCAGGGTCGCTGTCACGGCTACATGATATGTGCTTGGTCTTCAACCATTCCACACATAAGTCAAGTTTTTGTTTCTCACATATTGATATGAGAAATATCCTTACTAATACCGCGAGCAGGATTTCCGCCGTATCGCTCAGCCCTAATCATGAGTGACAGGGAAAAAGAGAGAGAAACCATGATACATAGCTAAGCCCTACTGCCATGGCTTCCAGATGAACCGGTTATTCTGCAGAACTTGCGCTTAATTTTAATACTTTTACCTCCAGTGCTGAAATGGTTAAGCCTCAGAGCTGAGCTAGAAGACTGACTTTAAAAAAAAGGCTCTTACACTTGAACAGCTATAGATTAACAGTTATCTCCATGAGGGATGTTGCACTTCATTCTTTTACGAGCAGGTCTGCGGTGTATTTATGTAGGGCATTACGCAGCCAAGGCCCGCGTCCGCTGTTTTCCCGCGCCGTTGCGGTAACGAATGTTTCTAATTCTCGGCGGCGGCTCGTCTGATTACTCAGCCGGCACCGTAAACCCGATCTCATGTAGAGCAGGTGATTGCATGAAGGCAGTTCCCCACGCATATTGTCATGGATATGGCAAATGAGGTGTTCGAGGTGGGGGAGGAGACACATGCTTGATGATTCATGTTATCAATCAGGGGGGTTATTTTTCAATATTTCACATTGATGTAATCGTCCCAAAAACACATTAACATTGAGGGAGTACTCTACAGAGAGATAATGGCTGGATATTTGTGCCCGTTACTCTGCCAGGCTTGAATGACGGATGTGCCTTCCATACAGAGAGAGGCTGTGGCATGAATAAATACGGTCCGTCCAAATCACAATTAGAAAACAAATAAATAGAGTGTAAAGACAATGATGAGGAGGGGCCGGGTGTGAACGATCATTCAAGGGAACACATTTACGGAGAAAAGAAGCAAACCAAAACGAAATGCATATTAATGCCATTCATATTCATGACAGTGGAATATAGAGGCTATTATGAACCACTTTCAATCACATTTGCATTTACATTATGGGCTAATGCAAGAGTAAACCTACAGAGTAAATGGCGGTGAAGCAAAAGTAAAAGTGTTTCAAACAATACAGGGTTTAACAGAGACCTTTACTGTATGCTCGCTCTGGTGAATACCTGTTACTGTGTATAATGTATCACACTGTGGGCACATGTTTCTCTGCAAAACTGTAGAGTATAGGTTGAGTGCAAACATATGTTTGCGATGGGACGTCCTTTTGATTGTGCCTGCGTGCGCGTGTTTGCCCAAAAGAGCTCTTATAAAAAGGGCCATTTCTGTTGTAATGTGCATCCAAGAGTTCATCAGGGGGAGCTAGAAAAGCACCCGGTGGCACTCATTTGCCAGAAGTAAAAAGCTTTGTGGGTGAGGGGGAAATCCCTCCTGCTGGATTTACGCCTTGCCAGAACCGACCCCTCGTTTAAAAGCCAGTTGGATACGAGAAAGAGAAATGAAACATAAGAGCAAAAAACAGGGCGGTGAAAGAGAATATTCTCAACTGCTGCTGCTGCTGCTGCTGCTGGGCTGAGTGGAAAATAATATGATGTAATAAATGGTATGTCAGAAACAGACCTGCCCCACGATGCTGAGTTTCTGTGTGTGTGTGTACATGCTTTCTAGTGCATGCCTGTGTGTGTGAGTGTTTAGGGCCTCTCCATTAGCTCTCACACTAACATTTGGGGTAGCAAACAAAGCACAGAATCATCAATGAGGACCACTATAGCTGACGTGATCGTAGGTTGAACCCTTGACAATATGAGCCTAATTACACTCAGTTGTCTCCGAAGGGCCATAAATCAATGCTTGTGGTGAATCCTAAACAACAAAATCAATACAGTTGCGTCTCAATGGCCATAATGAGAATCGGGTTGAAGGTAAGGATTTTTAAATCAGCCACATATTGGCTCGTCCCAGCTAGCCAAGGCTCAGTAAGGTGTGAAACACATGTTAAATTACAGTATGATGATTAAAACGACGCAGGCGTTCTCACATGAGACTGTTTAGTAATCAAAGTAAAATGGCACTACAGCATTTCGTTATGATTGAACAGAGTAATAATTATTTTTTTTCTTGCGAATGTCTATTGTGATAGTGGTTATTAACGACTGTGGTGCAAGGGCTGAGGCAGACAGAGTCAATGTGAGGAAAAGCGTGACTCCGAATGTGTAGCAACAACATGCGAACCAGCGGGGGCCCTGAACTCTCATTTGTGTTAATCAAACTTCTCTAAATTGTTTGTATAATGAAATTATGGCTGTCAGGGAGGCCTGGGGGACATCAATTAAGCAGATAAGCAAATGAAAATAAATCACTTTTTATCAAATGCGCGGCCGCCCGCCTGTGTGTCCGGTAAACACAGGAAAAACAGGAAGTGATCCTGTTCGGTCCATAAATCCCAGTGACAAGCAATCAGGATGGCTGCTGCATGCGTGGAGCTCTGGGAACCAGTTGGGAGGACAGCAGAAACATTACTTCCTCCTCCCTTCTTCAAAAGGTTACTTTTATTTGCGAGGTCAGATTTTCTCGACAGTGTTTCTGTTTGATGCAATTAACCCAGTAACAGTGCTACAGATAAAAACCTCTAGGTTTAACGAGCTGTAGTAGCTGCCGGTTCTTCGTTTGAATAGGCCCAGATAATTAAATTCTTTGTCTGACAGGCGGCAACTGGGGGAGAAAAAAAAAAGGAAAAAAGTAACAAAAATAACAAAGCACTACATGAATGTGCTGGAAACACAATCTGGTGGTCAAATATGTACACTGGGTGAGGAAGGGGGGGCTGTGGGTGCGCGGGTGTCGCATGGGAGAGCCACAATGAGGCAAAGCAGCTCTGTTAATGGATGTGATCACAGCTTCCTGGTGAATAATGCAGCCCTGCTAATTGACTGCATTAATAATTGATGGGGGTGTGTTCGAGGAGGTGGCACTGGGAGCCGCGCCGCATAGAGCACATACTGTACAATTGTCTTGTTAGAGAGGACTTTGAATGAATATTATATCTCGTACATCTGTCGGCGCCGGTGGTTGGCTCTAAATAACCCGGCCTCCCTCCCCCCTATTGATGATGTGACTGCAAGGAGGAGGATGTGACTGTATGTGAATCGAAGATGTCAGAATAAACAATCGCCCTGACAACATAATGATATAATGAGCCCCAGCCCCGCCACATGTTCGACGGTTAAAACGACTTGGGCTCATGTCAAGTCCCGAAGGCTCCGCGATGTTGATACACCCTACGCCCTCCAAACTGACCGAAACTGACCCAGAACAAGCCAGCTGCGTAAATAAAAACCACTGAAATAACGTAGGATTGAAACATAAGGTACCGATAGAACAGTCAGTTTATTATTTTTTTTATTTTTTACAAACTCTTGGCATCACGTCTGGAGCTCGTCCGTCCGGCTTGTAAACTGATGTTTTTCACAATTCGATGAGAAGGAGATGGGTGTGAGAAAAGAGAAATAGATTTTACTGTAAACCTGATTTATCTGATGTTCTCGAAGGTGTCCGGTTGCCGAAGAATGCATAAAACTAACTCGTAAAAAAAAAAAAGTCCTGTCTTCCTGTCTGCCGTGCTCTCACAGGAAACAATGGGATCAATATGTCAGGGTGTGTTCAAAGGATTTCTGACAATCCAGATGCATTTGTTCTAGAGTTCAATAGGAGCTGGACACAGGAGAAGAGGGAAACAATGACCTGCTCCGATCACTGAAGCCAATAAAGAATACACCTGTGTTTGTTTGACAGGCCTAACCTTAACCAAACATGAGACACACACCCTCACTGCTGGACGTTTCAACCTTAGGCTAAACCAGACATCACACTCTGCAAATTAGGCTAATTTGCTTTTTTCTGAGAGTTATATGCTATAGCTCTCTCATGTCTGTTGAATCTAAACTGCAGCCAGCTGCTGGTTAGCTTAGCTTAGCATAAAGACTGAGAACACAGGGAGACGGTTTATCCAGTTCTGTCCAATGGTAACTAATTCCACATCCCAGCCTTACATTCAACAATTGACACCTTAAATCTTGTTTAATTGTTACAAAACCATAAAATAGTTGAACGAGTGTCATTTTTAAACAGTGGAAATATAAATTGTTAATTAGTGAGCGTTAGAAGTGCTGGTTGTTGAGCCAGAGTTTCTATGCTAAGCTAGCAGCAGCTAGCTGTGACTTCATATCAGACAGATATAAATATGTTTATATATTAGTATGGATCCACTGCAAGAAATAAAAAATAACATTTCACAAAATGTAGAACTCTTATGATAAATGGATATTTTCTTCACAGTTGATTGCGTAACTTTATTGCGTGAACGTGTCAAGTGAAATCCTAGTGAAAAGCTTCTCTATTTTGCATCCATAATTTCCCCTGCCACATAGTTCATCTCACACTTGCTCTCACGCTGGTCCCGAACGGAGGGAATCTGTTCCCTGCTCCTCTTATTAACATGCAAATCCTCATCTTTAGGAGGAAGGATAATAGTGGAAAAGGAGAAGCCCCTTTGTGCAACTCCAGAGCAACTGAGGATGTTCCTTCCTACTTCGATTAGCCAGACATGTTCCTCTGACAGCAATCTCCCTGCTGTCTAATGTACAGTCAGACCTAGTTACAGTAGCAATTACTAGTGTTCAGGTTAAGATTAATTGAATTACTGGGTGGCTTCCCTGCACTCCTCTGTGGGCATATCAATCACGGCCTCTGCGCTACACAGACCCTTTATCACCCTCTTCCATCTTTATGTAAAAAGACGCAGACTGCGCTGTTGCACTCCATCTATCAATAAACGGGTCTGGGGTGGCAAACTCATTTTCTAACGCATTCCTCTCTTTAATCAAGCAGCCTGACATTTGAGGGGGGTGGGGGGGTAGTTAGTGAAAGCTGTACACCATCTTTTCTCCAAATGAATAAAACAGAGGAAATTAAATGTAGAGCAGCTGAAGTGGTAACGACTCTTGTTTGACTTTATGAAAGAGAAAGAGACGGTAAATCTGTGCTCCGTATGAGATCACAGAACATTTGTGATACAGTTAAAACTGATACTCTGTGGTAGTGCTGCACGATTAATCTAATCGCAATCGCGATGTCACGCCGTGCGATTACGTAATCGCACGAAAGAGTGCGATTGGCGATTTAAAGTCTACATAAATGTGCGACCGCGTGAGCCTGTAAACGGGACTTTAACTCCTGTAGTGTGTGGAGCGGAGCCGCTAATGTGTGCAGCATAGCAGACTCCGTCAGTAGTCATGTGACCAGCAGGTCTGATCACGTGACTACCCAGCTGGCAGACAGCGCTCCGTGTGCTGCAGGACCGTCTCCCCGTGATTACAGCAGGTGTGGAGCTTTAGCGTCACGGAGCGAACTGTGTTTTCCTCCGCAACATGTGCAGTGCGTTTAAAAAACGAGGAGGCATATGCCTGTTGGGGCGAACGACCAGAAAGCTCCGGTGTTTGGTTTTCTTTTAACTGTCTTTTTTATTTATTTTTTATTTTTATTTTACGGTAACAGCCACACTCATTTGCCGTCTCCTCTCGTCCGTTGTGTGTGTGTGTGCGCGTGCGTGCATGCGTGTGTCTGTCTGTCTGTCTCTGTGTTACCTGTGTACCTGTGTACTGTGAGAGGAGGGAGGGGGGAGAAAGGCATTATGATGGCATCGCAGTAGACTATGAAACTGCACAAAAAGTTACCTATTTTTATTTAATACAAAGATACTGTAAGGAAACACTTATTATTTGAGAAATACACTCCTAAAATATGGTTATTTCCTGTGCTGTGCTTGATAATCAAGCAAATAGACTCCTTACAGCATTAATTTACAATATCGTAATCGCAATCGCAAATCGCAATATTTTCCACCATAATCGCAATCGCACATTTTTATCAAATCGTGCAGCACTACTCTGTGGTGAGAAATCCTGCTATATAACTCTGTCAGTGGCTCCTTTGTGCTGTGCTACCTCTCTTATTAGATATACAATAGACTTTGTGTAAAGCATTTGTTTGAGCAGCTGGATTTCTACTTGAGGAACCAGGTAGCTTTTGAAAAAGCGCACATGCAGTAGATCCGCAGTGCTTCTGTTTGAATAAAATAGCTCTCAAGGCAGATTAAATGCCACTCTGTCATTTTCTCTCCATTCACCACCTCCATTATTAGCTGTTTTAAAAAATTGTGCAGGCTCTCTGGTCACGGACTATAGTGCTGCCAAATCCTAATCTTCAGCATGTTTTATTTCAATCATCACGACCACGCGACTCTTTGTTCATCATCAAGCAGGAATATACAGAATACGCTGGTTACAGAGGTGCTGAAAGCTCCAAAACAACATCTGAAGAAAATAATGTGTTGGCCTCTTTGTCAGCCATGCCAGAAAAACGCCAATCCCTCATTTCCAATGGACTCCAAGAGCCACACACACACGCACGCACACTTGCGCTTGAAGCTTAGCTACAGTATAATTCTGTGTTTTTTTGCGCGGAGACGGAGGTTGGGCAGTCAAACAGAGGTTGTGCCTGGGGTGCCGTCTGGCATAGCCTCTGCCCATGCCTGCGGGGCGGACCCTGCCAGGGCAACTGGCACTGGGCATGCCCCAGTGGAGCACCAGAAAAAGGCATGTTTGGTGCCATCCTATCACCACACAGGCAGCTGCAGATAGCACACATGGCAAGCGTGTCAGAGTCCATGCCTTAAAGCACACAGGCAGAAGGGAAAACAATTCCATGTTTGGCGAACAACGCCTTAAAAAGAAAAAGAAAAAAAAACCTTGAAAAGTGTAAAATACTTTTCTGCTAAGTGAATGAAAGTAAAAGGCTGGAAAAACAAACCTCCAAGCTTTGTGAAGTAGTAAACACTTGAGTTTTTTTTTCTTTTTCTTTTTTCGTTTTACAGCGACTTGAAATACAGGATGAAGATGTATGCCAGAAAAAAAATAAATATGTGGTGAAAATATTTTAAAGAAAACACTACAGTTGGAACGGAAAATGGAGTACCCAAGAGGAGAGGGCTTCCTTCTTTTTATTGGTTCCCAGGCTTTCCATAGCTCTGGTTCTCCTTCTCATTCCTGTCTGTCTCTCTCTCCTTCTCGCTTGTGGAAAATATGGAGGGCTCCCTGTCCTGTGATAAAGCTGTTGCCTGCGAGATGGGAAAGAGAGATCCATCACGCTGAGGCGTTGGTTTACCCTGCCAATCCGCACCACTGAGGGCTGTAACGTGTACATGCTCCATCCATGCATCATTTACCCGGGACCCTTCTGTGCCCAAATAACATGGGTTTGGCTGCACGTTTCAAAAATCCTAAAGCACCCTGGCAAATCCTCTGAAAGTCTCGATATGCATGAATTCTGGAGGTTGTTTTGCGGTTTGTTTAGTTCGCTTCTATGAAGAGCGCTGAAACAGTCTGGTCTAAAGCCCCTTGACTCTCCGGTGCCAAATGATAGGGTTACAGTCTGTCTTTGTTTGTGGAAGGATAACACTTAACTTCCATCAACCTTGGTCTGCCAAGACACAAGAAAAAAAAGAAGAAACATAGACGAACAGAAATATAGTACAGGAAGAAATTTGCAAACATGATTCTTCCTCTTTTTTTTCATTTGAGTCATACTGCCTGTAAAGTGCCTGGAGGCAACAACTGCTGTGATATTAGAAAACATTACCTGGCCAGTTTCCAGGAACTTCCAGGAAAATAAATCACTGACATTCATGAGCATTGCTTGAAAACCGCTAAACTGCTGGAGCTCTTCAGGTGTACCGCCTGGAAATAAAACACTGAGCTGCCGAGGTGAAACCCGACGTCTTCTTAAAGGTCAAACATCTCGACTTCACAAACGATAATGCGATAGAAACGATTACGGCACCTTGTAGCTTCACAGAGCGGTGTATTTTTGTACAGTCCAGACAATAAAAAAAAGTGACCTCAAGTGCTCCTTTTGAAACATGAATCCCAGAATAAATGCTTCATAATGTATAGGCTAATACCTCATAAAAGGGGGCCGACAGCTGCTGAGCTGAATTGGTTGTGAGATACGACAGGGTCAAACAGGTTGCTACCCAAAAGTGAATAAACAACTGAATCCTAGAAACAATGTAACTCGATCCTAATGTTACAGTACCATCTGTTGGCATTGTGAACTCTGAGGGTGGCACATTCTGTGGCAGCCCCCTAGGTGACCCTCCTGACCGTGATCAATCACGCTCCCTTTCCGCACATGTTCATCAAAGCTCCTGAAACAATTCGTACCAGAGCGACCGCGAAGTTCTCCTTCATCTTTGCTAGCTTGCGGCGAGACAACAAACAGCTCTTATTTTAGGTGTGTCAGGTGAATGCATCAGGTGTGAGCATCTGGTGGAGATCCAGGTGGTGTCTACAGAGCACCCTGCACCTGCTGCCTGTCCTCACCCACCCATCGGGGGGGCAGATTCCCAGAATGCCAGAGGGCAGCTGCTGACAGGATAGTTCGCTTGCTTCTATCTATCTCCCCCTGCGTGGGGCCTCCTAGGGTCAGCTGCTAAGGGCATGCAGAGATGACGGTGGGGGTGGCGGAGGTCAAGGAGTTGGCGAGGAGGAGGTGGGTGGGTGGGAGTGCGGGCTACAGTCGTTGGTGGGTTGCATGCCTTCAGCAGGAGGTGAGTGTCCCGGTTTTACAATTATACCCCACGATAATCACTTTCACAATCCTGAGGCTCATGCTCAGGAGGTCTCTGGTGATCACGTTACGTCCGCTGTTTGTGCGCCCTCCACAACCCCACCCCTGACCCCTCCACCTCCGCCAGCCCTCCCCATTCCACCTGCCTTCCGCAAACCGGCCTTATGTTAGCAGATGTAGCTGCTGAGCCACCAAGTTCTGTAGAAAATGCAGTTTAGAAAAATTTTATGAGCACCTAGATTTTGGAAAAAAAAAAAGTTTTCTTTTTTGTGGAGAGGACTTTAATTTTAAACTTTACGGTAGCCCTCTGGGTGTTTATATACTTAGAAGCTCCTCTCAGTATAGAATAAGTCCCATTACAACATCCATAACAACAAAACATAAGTAAATTGCCATAAAAAGCTTTTTTACAAATGACCTTTCAGTATAGTTCATTACTGCTTATTTCCATTGGTAACTGAGATAAACCAAACAGGGGAACAATCAACGGAAATGGGTTAAATCTGTTTTTAAAATCTCAGCTGTGCTGTGGAGAAATGCTCAAACAAAGCCTCTATTAAGAGACCATGGAGATACATTTTTATAGGATTTGCAGAGACAGATAATTAACACCAGAAAAAAAAACATTCCAGTTTGCCCCTCGTGCTTTTTTGGCTATTATGGTTACTTGGTTACATAAATTTAAGATAGGCAAGGCCTTGGAATATAAAGTTGTGCAAAAGCAGCGAGTGGTGGTGAAGACCAAAACTATTTTCAACTCTCCGGCTCTATTTAAAACTCTGAAGAACATGTCATTCCTGTATTCCTGGCTGGGTTACATGCAAGGGCAGCGACGAGCGCCAAAAGTACACGGGAGGTGCTTACAGTTTGTATGCTGACATAAAAACGGACTTATAGTACACACAGACACACACGCACACACATACACACACAGTTAAATTTGGACTCATGTTCCAGCTGGTGTCTGGTTTTGTCGTGACCAGCTGGTGCAGATACACAATAAACATGTACACACACATGTCAGTTTTGTATGTTGCACACTTTCCAATATATTTGTGAATTGGTTAAATTACAGGAATTACATGGTTTAGAAAAACACACAGCGCCGTCTGGCTCAGAGCGACTTCGACTACAACTTTACTACCCCTGTAAGACACACAACTGAAGAGGTTGTCAGTATTTTTTTTTTCTTTTTTCACTATTAAACATCTAGCCGCTCCCATTTAAAAGTTGCGTCATGCTTTCCGCTGCTTTTCTCTCTGTGCTCAGACACTCAGTCACACAGCGGCAAACACGGCCAGAGTTTCAACTCGACCGCACAGTTAAACACAGGCAACATCGGAGAACCTTGGAAATCAGCTTCGTTTCAAAGTCACATGACGGATATCATTTTATAAAAAAAAATTTTAAGACATGTGTCTGTAAACCTATGACCAAGCAGCCTCATGTAGGTAAATGCTAATCGCAAATGAAAAAAAAATTCATGGAATTTAAACACAAACACGGCTCATGTTATTATTCTGCACTTTCACATCTGGGTCTTGGATTGTGTTTGAAAAACAGACAGAAGATCTTTAACTTCCTGTGTGAACGTCCACGTGTGAATCCGTCCTGCCACACAGACAGACGCAGACTGTTCCAACACAGACATTTTAGTTCGGGCTACACAACGTGCCACTTGCTAACACAAGTCTCCTCTGGGTCACTGCTTTTATGATTAAGACCCTTTTTATTTTATTACCATTACAGAACGCCCTTTCATATGAGGCCAGTTTTATGAACAGGGAAACCCCTAATTTAATGTGATTCTTCAGTTTTCCTAGCTGAACGAACTCTTTTCATAATGCCTTCTCATGCTTTTGAATATTACATATATGAGGGTGAAACTCAGATTAACTTGAGAAACATGAGAACTCCAGGAAATAAACAGCTTTAAAGCCTGCCTAAGCATATAACAAAATAGAACAAATGTGTGTATCCCTGCACTAAATAGGACTGTATTTGTTTATATCTAGATAAATATATGTGTGTGTTAACATGTCATGCATGTTTTGTTTTTTTTGATGGGTAATTAACCCAATAAAGGCTCTGGTGAAGCCTGATCCACCCGGTTTGCAGACATCAAACGGGAACTGCGGCGGCTGGGTCTAGACGGGTGAAAGCTGGGCGGTCAGTAACCCAAGAAGGCCGAAAACATAATAGTGACTGCTCCGTGGCATGGACCTCTGCTTTAGTTTACACTGTTTGTGCTTGACCTCCTTGTTCACTCTTGAGTGTCCATTTCCACAACAAAAGCCCTAACAGGTTGTGTGTGTGATTATACAGATACACAGCTGAGAAATGTGTAGTGAAATGTAACACTGACCGACTGGACAATCGGGCCGGGTGTTGGTTTCCTGTTCGACAAAAGGTCTAAAGTACACAACTGGGAACTGCGAACATGCCTCAGCACAAGGAATATATGAAAAGGAAGAGATATGTCGCTGAAAATATCATTTTGCTTCAAGTAAATTCGCAAAATTGTCTGCATTTTATTCCAATCATGGTCAGTCAACATCTTGGATATGCAAACCGGGAACACCCATAAAAAAGAAATGCATTGAAATGTAAAAGAAAAATCAATAGATGAAGGTTCACTAAGATCTAAATAAATGCAGATGGTGAGACAGAATTTGACACAACTATTCAGATTTTAAGGCAACATAAAAGTGAAGCAAAAAAGTTCAAAGCTATACCAATGTTTCATGCTCTGACAGCCACGCTTGTCAAAAACTGGCAACTTTTTTTTTATCCTTCTCCATAAATTACAGATTTTTGCATCATAGCTTGGGGTTCGGGTGTGCGACTGACTTTTTAGGGCAGTTGATGGAAAATTCCCACAACAAGCCAGACAAGTATAATTCTGGGAAAGGCTGGAAAAGGGGGAGGCCGGAGATGTTGCCACGTCACATTAAGAGCTTAGAGGTGCTAAAGTATGTTCCACACATTCCCATAGGGACAGAGACGAGTGATTCATGCTGAGGACACACATCAGCCTCGACAATGAACAAAGGGTCTCCTGAGACGGAAGCTTCCATGTTTGAAGTGTTCACTATTGCTAATGAAAGGAATTGCATAATTCAAGCAAATTGGACACAGTGATTAGTCACAGGAAATCTGGCCTGGTTTTGTACAAACAGCAACAGATCTGGGTTTTTTTGTTGTGTTTTTTTTTTGTATTATTTCATGAGATAGAGTATTCAACATGTGTGAAGCTGCTTCATTCGTATTTGGGAGCTTGTTCTTCAAATTGTGTTGTCAGCTGAGTTTGAAGTGGTCTGCACTGTAACTGTGACCTCGATTTTGATGAGGTGCTGCTCACATTTAGCAAAGCAATCAGACTGATTTCCTGGTTTCCGCAAACACTTTTGAAGTGCACAGCAACAACAACAACAACACCTCGACATGACCCCGAGCCAACAACTTCAAATGAACGCGACTCAATCAGCGGCTTCCACGAAAGAAAAAACCCCACAAAAGCTTATCAACAGGAAGACCCCTCTCAGACGTTGTGGAGGAGAACTGACAAGATGAACTCCTGCAGAGCGGGCCCGCGCTGTTTTAACAGTTATTTATTCCTCTTTGCAATTCAAAGCTCCTTCTGTTTTAAATGGACGGCATTAAGGGGAACCGGCACCGAGGTCTGTCCTTGGAGGCACGGTCCAAATTCCAGAGAATCTTGGCAACTCCTCGGGATAGATGGGACCCTCATGGATATAAACCCCCACAATGGATGAATAGGTAAACAGAAGGGTGTGAAAGAGTGATGGCGAAAAGAGAATGTTCACTCTCAGAGAGGCACAAAGAGGGAGGTGTGTGAGTGGGAGATGGGCGAGAGCCAGAGTGTTCGGGGGGAAGAGAGGGGGTGAGTCAGGAGGGTATATGAAGGGAGTTGTCGGTGAGCGAGAGTAAAAGTTTTGTCTCCAGGCTTTTAGTAGGTGCTGTGTGTAGTGTTAACTCAATCAAAAGGTGAATTATACCTCCCGAGACACTCAGGTAACCTTTCATTATGGCCCTAATCCTTCTTAATAACAGAGCTGCAATGTCGGCAATGCCCCATTAGACAGAGAACCACTGAGAGGGGGGGAGAGCCATTATTCCCCACAGGCCTGTGGAAATGTGAACACACAACACTCGGTCACACATTGGCGGTGACAGATGAAATCAATCACAAATTCGGCTCCAGCGAGGAAAATGCAGCGTGGACGAGGAAGACACGGAGAATCCGGAGGAGAGTAAATGTGTGTTTATGCGGAGGAAAAGGAGCTGCTCTGAAGTTTTACTTTCGTCAACAAAACTGAAAGTGAATCTATAAAAGCAAATTCACAATTAACGAGGCTGCAAACTTTCCCCCCTCAAGAGTTAATAAAGAAACAAACTTTAAAAGATTATTTAACTGTAATTAAATCTTAATACCATTAACACTATTGGATCAGTGGCATCTTATTTAAACTTTTAAGTGTTTTGTAGGATACTTTTTTTAAATGGCTGGCTCATCTAAGGATTAAACTCCAGTACAACTTTCTGAAACTTGGAGGAAAAAAAGTGCAGCAGGAGAGGTGTGAATAAACTTTGTTAATAATTAAATGATTTATTTCTAACGGCAAATATGATTAAGATTTTTAGTTTGAGGATTACATTTATTAAACTTCAATAGGAAGTGAAGATTTATACTTTTTGCAAAGTTCTGCTAAATTTTAAACAAAAAAAGTGAAATATGAAAATGTTTAGAGAAACTTTCATTGAAACTTGTTTGGAGTTCTTTGTTTCATCAATTCTTCCAAAGAAAATGTGTAAAAAATTACAGCTCGTTTTAAAATATCAAACATTCATCATGATCCATCCTCGTCTTCTTTCTCAGACTAATCAAGCTGTAAACTGAGAATCCGCCGTGGCTCTGACCACAGAGGCAGTCAACCCTGAAATGTGCATCAAAATGAGCAGCCTGATAACATCTAATGAAAGCAGGCCCTAATGTAGCGTAATAAATCAACAGGCTTGTCCACAGTGCTTCTTCCAGCAGCAATTAGGCTACTTCTATAAAAGTTGAGATGTTAAATAAAGATTCCTGGCTCATGCAGACCAGCCTTTATCAGTGATGTAGGAGCTGGCAAAGTAAAAAAGTTGGAAACACACCATCATCTATCATCTTGGCAATTTAATGACCAATAATAATAAACTGAAGTTCAGCCTGGATTTAAGAGTGACAATAATTAATGCATATTTAATACCTGTTTCTGCACTAACCTCGATTTGATCATGTGAATTTGAATTTATGCAGCAAGAACAACAATAAAAAATAAAAAAAAGATTTTCTCGCATAATTAATGAATTAATTATTCACCTGTACCACTCCAGTCCGTTCTCATAGTTGCGGTCGAAGAAGTGCGGCTCCGCTCCCACGGCCCTGATGTCTGGATGAACCCGGAGAAACTCCAGCAGAGCCCGGGTCCCTCCTTTCTTCACCCCGATGATGAGAGCCTGAGGCAGCTTCTTGCTCCCCTCCCCGAGCGGGCTGAGTTTACCTGCGAACCTCGGCGACACTCTCCTGGAGGCGACTAAATCCGGAGGCGGCAAGATCAGAGACTCCTCGCGCAGCTCCAAGACTCGCTGGCTCGAGCGCTCGTCCGCGTCCGCGAGGACCAGCGAGGGGCGCCGGTCGGCCCCGTAGCTCATCAGCTCGGAGCCGGCGGCGGTCCACTCGTACACCAGCCTCTTAGTCCGCAGCGACCTCAGGTCCGCGAAGAGCCCCGCAGCCCGGCCGGAGGAGGAGGCTTGGACCGGTGCGGGCGAGGTGGAGCCGCAGCGCTCGGCGAGGCAGTGCAGGAGGAAGAGAGAGGTGAGGAGGGAGCAGAGCATGACCGCCGCTTTCCTAAAGATGCCTCGGGATGGGGGGTCCAGTTTACTGATGCGGCTAAAAGCCATACCGGTCCCTGGGTGGTCGGTGCAGGAGCCACAGCCATGCTAGGCACACATAGTTGGGTCCTCTTGCCATGAAGAAACCGAAGAGTGAGTCTTCATCCACAGTGTGCTGTGGAAAACACCTCTGTCTCCACCAAATATAAAGAAGAAAAGAAAAAAAAAAACTAAACAAGAGATACCTGCTGCACACAGGTGAGAGAGCTGAGCCCAAACAGAAAACTGTCAAAATAAAAGCACACAGCTCCTTGATAACAGTGTTCAGTGTCTTTATGCACTCTGCAGGTACCAAAGTGTCTTCTTCCCCTGCTCTGTGCAGGATGCCACCACAAGCCCTGATGTACCAGCCGCACGTGTATAGAGTTGTAAACTTGTCTCGCACGTCAAGGTTGCTTGACAGGCACCTCTCCGACCAATGAGATGAAGAGAGGAGCAGACAGGAGCCAATGATGTTCCAGGTAGGCGGGGACACGGATTCACAGCCCATCTCAGCCAGATCACAGGGGATCTTCATGTGCAAATAAGGTTGTAATTAAATCTTGCAGAAAAGAAATATGACAGGGACATTTACAAACTTTCAAAGTACAGACAAACTGACACCTTTTTATACATTTATTGTAATTATTTTTTAATCCATTATCATACAAATTAGATCTTTTTCAACCAAAGATCATGTGAAGGAATGAGCATATTTAATATAAGCACAAACACAGACATTCAGAGCAAGGGACATTACAATATGTAAACACATGAACCCAAACACACAAGGCGTTGTTGTTGCTTGCAGGGCTAATTTCAGAGATATGTTTGTCGAGTGCGCCATCGCCAAAATTTTCCACTGTCGCAGCTTGTTTTCAGACGCCAGACTCTTCACAATACTCGCGAGACCATTTTCTGCCACCAAGAGCGTCCGCATGCAGCTAAACTCAGGCCACCAAGGAAGATGGCCCCTGCCATGAACTCTTTTTTTTATGACAAGCAGAGGGACAAAAACAGTGAAATAATAAGTGGCCACATTATTTCTTTACAAGTGAACAAGAACAGAACCAAATGTTTCACATCTGCTCCTGCCTTTTCGGGTATTAGCATGAGAATATGAAGGCAGTGCTTCAATGCTGCACAGCTCACTGCTCGAGAAAGAGGATGGAGACCTCAACACTGGGTTGTATTGCCAGTGCCAGATGTCCCCCATGTTGTCGAAACAATACACGGGGGTGTCCCACATTTAACAAATCACGCCCGTGTCTTTTCTCTGTCTCTCTGACACTGGAGAGATGCTCAACCCCCTCACACCACTGTGATGACACCCACCCACCATTCCCCCACAGAGGTCAAATGGCTTCACACTACTTCGTATCATACTGATGAATTAAAACTCGTCTTTCTTTTCACAAATAAGTATAAATATTGAAATATAGATAGATATTTCTAGACTTCCTGTTGGCACACTTTACTTATTAATGTGTTTACATAGTAACAAGAGTGGCGCTGTAACAGAATAGTGATTCCCCAACCCGTCGGTCCGGACCCCGTAGAAAAGAGGTCACAAGAGAAGTCGGAGGGGTCGGACATGATTAACGTGAGGGGAGGGAATGCGAAATACGTTTTATCCACTTTTTCCACAGGTTTCTTTTTTTTGTGAAGTAGTGGATATTTTCACATTGAGGTGGAAGAAGTTTGAACTCTTTAAAAGTTGTAATATAACAGTATAAAAGTGCACAGTTAAAAGTAAATTCCTGCAGTTCAAAACCATTGAAAGAGTTGAATAGTAATAAGTAATATGAGTAATCTGTTATCAAGCAAATTTACATATTCTATATTAGAAAGTAGAAAATTGCTGCTTGTTATATTATCAGATTATTAACACTGATGCATTAATGTGTGAGTGACAGTTTAATCCTGTAGTTTGTCGAGGTGAAGCCACTTTTAAATACTTATCATGTAGTGTGAACTTGCACATTTCATAAAATGATGATGGAATAAAAGCTGAAAAAGTATCTTAAATTGTTCACACTGATACATTCACTTGTCAAATATTGTGGATTAGAAATATAGGGAACATAAAATAGAAATACTTGTAAATCAAAGTGTAGCGGTTTTACTTATGTACCAGTATTAAGTTACTTTCCACTGCTAATTTTGTCTTCTGAGGCCTTTCAAAACCATTTAAATTAAATAAAGTGGGAAAGGGAACCGCTTTGGCTTTGGTTATATTAGATTTAGGTCAAGGAGTCAGACATTGCTTCATTTTTAGGGGGGGGGACACACTGTCAGCCAGAAAAGTTGGCCACTGCTGATAAAGACCATTGATTAGTTTAATGGCACTGTTGTGCTCAGTGGCGTCTGAGAGGGGGACTCTAAATCTGGGGTGTGTGTGTCTTATTGTGCAGTGTACCCATTTTCAGTCGGGCTTAATGTTTGTGCAGCGACACATACTTCCTTTAAAAAAAAAAAAAGAAACAGCATTTAGTGTGTAATTACACACCCAGACGTTGGTGCTTTTAGAAAAATGTGCAAGCAGTCTAGAAGGCATGTAAAAACGTAATTCGGCTTTCATCTTCACCATTTATCCAAATTGCAGCACTATGGTTACACTGACGCAGCCGTTTTGGAATCTTTGATGCAGAGTCAAGGTTTTAGGTTTAAAGGGAGAACAAAAACAAACTGTTTATTATCGTTTGAATATAATGTTGCATTTACTTTGCATATTGAATAACTTCTCAGGAAAGCCATGGGAAAGCGAGCATGTGCCAGGGCGACGCCAAATAAGGGACGTCTGATTGTTTTGGGGTTGTTGTTTTTTTTCCCCTTCCTTCATAGAAATGTATGAACCATACTTACACTTGTTCACCAGCTCTCTCAAATGCACCATCAACAGTGAGAATATAGGCGAGCTGAGACTGTTTCCATTGCTGAGCTGGCCAAGTAGTTAGACTGCGTGTCTCAGCCATGCACATAATCTCTAGACAGGTTTATGAACTGAGGTTTGGGAGCTGTCAGTTTGGAGGAGACATCTTTACTGCCAATATTATGGCTGTACGTTTCTCGACCTGAAATCTATGGCGATAAAAGCCTGCTTTTTTTTTTTTTTCCTTTTCAGTTTCAGGACAATATTCGTCTTCAGCTTTAGACACCCCAGCCTGTTTTAATGGCATATAAATTTGATAAGTTGCTAAAACCTTCACTGTACATATATAGAATAGGTGGTCAAATAATTACAATTCCCCAAGGGGCAAACATGGTTAGAAACAGATGCAGCTAGTAAAAAAAAAAAAAGATATACACGTGGAAATTGTATGTTTATAATTTATGGCATGTTCCAAGCTTGGACTGCGATCAGCGTCACACATTTCCACACAAACTGAGCCCCCTGGCTCCAGGAGTTTGTCTCTTAAAGCCGTCTTATTTTGAGTAAAATTGAAATGGCACTACCCACTTAAAAGCTAAATTAGGTCAGTTTGTTAAGAATTGGAGAAACTCGGAAAAAAAAAAAGAAGTAGTAGCCTACAGTCCTAACAGCACGGCCCAGATGTCTCCAAACCTATTTAATCAAAGATATATTTACCTACACTCTGCAGTTACTTAGAAATGGTAAAATCTCCTTGTTGAACACTGTACTTGCACATATGTGCGTTGTGTGTGAGCGGTGACTCAGTGTTTTACTTTTTTTTTTCACAGCGAGAGGAAATGTACTGGTTCTATATACACAGCTGTTGGCCATTCATCGAGGTTGGGTTCTTCAGCTTCATTGGCAGGACGTGCGCTCAACAGGAAGGGTTTTCTATTGAGCACGGAAACCCAAATAAATTGTGCTCTTAATCAGATTAATGCTCATCTGAAGTGGGCTGTTTTCTCTAAATAGTCCCTAAAATATCTACATGCAACCAAGTTTGACTGTAGCACACAGGGGATTACGCTGCCATTCATCAGCGCTTTATCGTCAGAGTTTTGTTTGAGAAGGAGGGCACGGGGCATGATAAGTGGTTTTCTGTCTTTTATTTTTTCTTCAGAAGGGAGTGTTGTGATTCAGTTTGTTTTAATATGCTACAAAGATAAATCTTTACACATGTGACAGTGTTTTTCAAAGGAAAAGTATAATCTGATACCAATGGATATGCCTCAGAATAAAAGCGTAATTAATTTATGAATGATACATGGAGACGCATACATTCAGTGAAGATTAAACCCCCCCACACCCCCTTTTGCAGCAGTGTATGATGCCAGAGCATGTGTCTTCGTCTCTGAAATGACTTGCACAGAGGCTTGTGTGTGCCGTGTTACACTTTGTGTCACATTCCTTCCTCCAAGAGGCAGCAGGATGCAGCTGATTATGAGCCAGGCAGGAGGGGTGGGGAGGAAGGCGCCGCTCATGCTGCAAGGTTGTGTGGCTGCATCATGTCCATCACTTGTAGGCCAGTAATCAGGTTTAAGCACAAGCCGGTGTGGGCGCAAAGAGGTTAATGTGTGCGCCACATGGCCGGCTATGATGTGTCACATACAGGAGGACAATCGTCCAACAGCGCCACGACACGACAGGAAAACACTGTCACGGCGACTGTGACTCAAGCCAAGATATGAAACTCAACCTTTAAACGTTCCACATGCGGAATTTGGGAAAAGAGAGCAAAAAAAAAGGGTTGTTTTAATACAGGATAAATATTTACTTAGAGCCCTTGAACACTTGGTTTCAAATCTGAAGTATCTCCCTGTAATATTAAATATTCATATAAGTTCAAATTCTGTGAAAAAATAATGACAGATCTGCTGTATCGAGTGGCAAACGACCCTTAACAACTGTCATTGGATTTTAAGTCAAATGTGGATGAATTTGACTAGTGTCCACTTTAAATTACTGAGAGGAATCAGGACAAAATTGGAGAAACACGGGCATCAAAATTAAAGAGAAACTGTGCAAGATTTTTTACCTCAGTTAAACAGCTCCTTACTTATTTCAGGGAGAATGGAGGGTCTCTTGGCTGAAAACCAACCTTGGAAGATCAGTGCCTCCGACCCGGTGTCCCAGATCTCATCTTTCGAGAAACATGGACTGCTTTATGGCACTACGACACAAACACACCCGGTAAGGATTGCCTTCTCGCTGGCTACATTGAAAACAAATGCGCATGGGGAGGAGAGTTAGCGGTTGAAATATGCAATCTGTCGAGAAAAAAGCAACCAAAACAGAGAAAAAGCGACCAGACTTACACAGTTCCCCTTTAAGTTTCAGGTGATGGAGACAAACGTCATCACATTTTCACCAAACTCCTTTTATTTGCAAAAGTTTTAGATCAAATGCCTTTGTGTTATTGTCCTCCAATGTCATAAAAGCAGGCTGCAGGGAGTGGTGATAACATAATGACACAAAGAGACACAAGTCCAGGAACAAATCCACACCACGTTGACCTTTTGACCCGGCTTCATGCCTGGTACAAGGCCAAAAAACGCAGAGATGGTGTTGGGTGATATGGGACTGATATTGGCATCCGAAATGACCAGCGCAGATGATGCGTCACATGTGAGCCCATTAGAGCCCCCACTGGACAGCGACGCGCTGTGTTCATTAAAAAGCAATATGTGGAAGTCTGATCTGCCATTTCCTGCAGATAGGAATCTGCTCATACATCCAAAGACGACAGCTAGGCTGTGGGTTTTTTTTTTTTAACCACCACAGGGCAGCGCAATCACAAAACACACATCTTCCAACTGTGAGTTTGAATTAATTATGTTGCTAACTGAGCCTGAAATTGTGTGGGATTGAGGGTTAGGGCCTGCAATCTGGCCAGGATATCTTCACGCTGTTTGCTGTTGTAATGTGATGATGGAGACCAAGCAGAATCGATTAAAGCAATCATTTGTTGAATCAGGTGTTTTTCTGCCTGGCTGCAACGATGGTATGACGTTTCTGTGCTGCTTGTGTTCTCGCTAAATGGTCTCGGCCTGATGTCGTACAGTTAATGTTCACATTCACATTCAGCAGCAACTCTTTATTCTGGCAAATGACCATGTTTCATGTCACATCGCTGACAAATCACGGAGCCATGTGGAAACTGTATTAGCTTTAGCGCTGAATATGTGATTTTGTGGTTTTAAGGCATGTTGCACAACCACAACTGGGACCTAAATCACTTCTTTGATGATATCACAGCAATCAGACTCATTTAAAGTTACTTTCCCGGGTGTGACATTGCACAGTTAGTACACACACCGAGCACCAGAGAGCTACCATGCGCCTGCTCTGGTTCCCTCTCACCTATTTTCTTTGACAGTGATATAAACCCCAGGCGTGACACCTCAAACCTCCGTCTATAAATGAGCTTGGCTCTGTGCGGTCTTCAGCCTGCAGCGAGGCGCAAGTCAACTGCAGTGATGGACATGTGAGAATCGGAGCGGTCTCCAAGACAAACAGGACCCTCAGTTTGTGTGATTATTGTGCATACTTAGGATAATTCTTAGTCAAAGCAAAAAAGCCGATGATGACGGGCGTAGCTGCCGTCAGAGTCAGGAAAGCTGATGGCGTGCAGCATGATGTATGGGAGAGAGACTGTTTTTGGAGATCCTAGCCCACCCCTCCTTCCCATTGATGACCTCCCTAAAGGGTATATGAGCAGAGATGCAGCGATATATAAGACTGTGGTGCTAGATATGGCGGATATTGCCTTACCTCTGGAGAGGGCTCCATTGCTAATGACAAATGGACGGTTGAAGTGACTGGAAAAAAGATTGATCTCCTCGCATTTTACCCCACAGACATTCCATCTCCTCTCGGACCATCTATGAGGTGTGCTGTGATATTAATTTAAACCTTTTTACAGCTGTCAGATTTAAGACGTATGCATGTTTTGTTTTTTTTAACTTCTCAGGTGCAGGTGGTTTGAAATGCAAAAAAAAAACACAGTCTGGTCCTCGCCCGTCAAAGAGGTCATGAGAACTGGGATGACTGGCAGCGAGAACGTGTTTTGGGATGACGTGTGAAAGGCATCGTGTTACATCTGATGTCGCCAGCGCAGCAGACACTCTGAGGGGAAAGACTAACACACCAGTGCTGATAACTGGAAGCAACAGGCAACAAAGCGACTCCGTGAGTTTAAAATCTATTTCAAAGTTTCATGGGTGGTAGTGATTTAAATAATAACTCAAAGACAACTTTGTTACATCTGATCAGATTAGATTAACAAGTTTAGGGAGGTAAGTGTCTGAAGTTTGTCGCTATATGAAATACAACCACACACTCTCATTTTAAATTGCGTTACTGAACAGGGGGAAGATGAGAAGGAAATTATATTCTCTGGTGATTTTTCTTTGTCAATTGGACAATAAACTCTCCGTCTCCCGCTGCTGATAAGGCGGCTTTTTTTCCATCCTTCATCCGTAGGTGAGGAGCCAACCTCTCGTCCCACACTGGCAATATTTACATCAGAGAAGATCTCGCCTGGTCAGACGGAAAATATCTAATGAAGACTATTTGTTAATGTCAGCGTCTGGCCCGCCGGTGCCTCTTGGAATAAATCTAATCCCATGGCCATTTGTTGACTTCTTCTTGTTTTGTTTTACATTTTTTTTTAATTTTCCAGACACCTCAGAAGTGTAATTAAATTTCTGGCCCCGGATAACTCAATAATAACAGCTGGAGCGTGAATGATACCTTGTTAGTGCGGCACATAATCAAAAAGCAGCGACAAGGTTGTGTTTGCATGTGGCTGCCACCGTGCGTCTTCTTCTAACCTCTGTGTCGTCACCGCCTGGAAATGATTGTTTTGCCTTAAAAAACATAGCAATTGTGTGTCTGTGCTTCTAACAGATCAGACCTTTAGTTATGTACATAGGATAAGAAAACTCTTTCATTGCTCCTTTTCCCCCATGCATCGCAACTACTGATTGACTGAGACTCAGGAAGCCACTTGGCCACAGAATTAACCAAAAATTACACACTCGTATACGGCTGCACAAAAAAAACAGCCCTCTACAAATCTTCAAATAGAGCTGCTGAAGAGAATCAAAAGTTCAAAATGTTTTATGTTCAATCTGGTCACTGCACTTTAAGTAACACTAAAGGATCTTATCTGTTGCTTGACAAACTGTGTTAAAAATTCCACCCTTGCACATTAAACGTCAGACGCAAAGTTTGAAGAGGATGATTTGAAGCCTCCTGAGGGAAATCTCCTTTGGGAGAGTGCTGATCACCGACTGTGATGCTGCGATGTTGTTTGACTGTCTTTAAAAGTAACCTGTGAAGTCTTTGGAGCAGTTGTTCTCTGTTTAGTTTGTCACATGTAGTATGTGCACAAGGATCCACACATGCAGGCACATATTGCACTGACCTACAGGTGGTGGCAAGATGGCTGGAAATGCATGTGGCATCAAAGGAAGTTGTAGAAGAATAAAGCACATGTGAAATTAAACAATGCAGGTTTAAAGCGCTTTTTTTTTTTTTGAAAGGAAAAATCAGCTTCTCAAGTTTTTTTTTTTTCTTTTTGAGATTGTTAATGCATCCATCTGGTTGGTCAGAACAGAGCTCTAGGATTTTTATTGTCCTGCATCTTTCACAAACTGAGGTTGGAGCACAGGATTTTCATTTTAGTTTTATAGGGATAGTTCAACATTTTTGCCATTGCCATAATCCCTATAGCAGTAGGTTTGTTACAATTATTTGTCAGTGCAAGCTCTTTTTAGAACGGCGGAGCAGAGCCGTGAGCTGCTCAGAGCTATGCTACTGTACGGAGGCTAATGGGATTTCTTGGTTTCCCCTCATCAAACTCATCTAATACACAATCCAACAACTCCAAAACGCTCTCAGGGACAAGTTGTGACCTGCACATTCACCACGCTATGAGATAATAACGGAACGTTACAAGACAGAGTTGTTTTCGAGGCAAATGCAGAGACTTCTTGGTGAAAAACTGCCCCTGACAGGAATGAATTTACCTCTAAAACAACTCCGTCTCGTAATGTTCCGTTATTATCTCATAGCGTGGTGAATTTAAAGCCTTCAAACCCAAGCTGAGGTAACAAAATGATGTCACTATAGGGTACCGATATGAAAAGTGTGCAGCTAGCTTATATAATCCTAATGTAAAGGTGGAGGTGTCCGTTGCCAATGTGTGAACTCCAGATGCAAAAATTAATCAGAGCTGAATGCTGAACCCCTTCTTCTCTGTTGTGAGTTGGACCAGCGTGGCCTTTAACTGTGAAACTGGGTCTTAAACGTCTGGCTTTACTACAAAGCCACTTAAAGTTAATCACTGCAGAGTAAGTGAAGCTATCAAAGCTGTAAAACGTTGCTCAACTGTTCGACTTGTAACCACCCTGGGCCCTGCTGAAGTCAGGTGGACTCTTCGCTGCTAAAGCTATTAAGGGATGAGAGTCCCTGTGCTGCAGGACATTAACTGGGATCCATCAGCACCAGCGAGTATGCAGACAAATAGTGTACACACAGACAGACTCATGTACACAGCCACATATGCTGGGAAACTGACACACACGGACATATTTATACACACGGAGGCACCAAACCACCCACCCACACACACACCGATCGCAGAGCCCAGACAGATGTGACCGCTCTGACAATCTGAACAGAGCCACATCTGGGCTAACGGTTAGGTATGTGGATGTTTCCCTTGAGCGTTTCCCCCCTCTGCCCCCCAAACATATTGCTGTCTCCACCCCCATGGGTCTAAAGATGCAACACCGTATGTGTGTAGGTGCCATATACTTTCTCAATTTTCACCCCGATTGTCAAACTGGTCAAAATGTTGAATTCCATTCACACAACTCACAGCAAAAAGCTTTGTGTTTGACCCAAAAAGAAGAGACCACCACCCCCACCCACACCCCACCCTCACTCTGATGAGCTGCCAAAGGAAGGGAAATGAGAATAAAACATGGTGTCGTAACACGAGCCATCATATCACTTTAAACGCTGGTAGGATGACAGAGTGATAAAATGAAAGTCTTGCCAAGGTTCCATCAGCTCCCCTTCACATATAATGAGGATGGGGAATGCAGATGCATGAGGGGGAATCAGTGCCACGGCTTTGAAAACAGTAATTATGTGTATGATTGAGATGCTCGAAGGCAGCTAGAAACAAGGAGTTAAATAGATAAGCATTAACACGTCAGGAGGAACCCAACCTGCTCCTCCAGTCTGCTGCAAAAGCTTCATTTACTGGAGGAAGAAATCCAGGCCTGCACTGAACATCCCCTCTGCCCCCGCCCCTCCCTTACCCCCATCTCCTCCCCTCCTAACCACAATGTCAGCGCAACCTCATTTCGATGTACAGATAGGAGAGATAGGGCCAACACCTCTGCCGCCACAATTTGACACAACTAATTTCGAACTGGTCTTTTATGGAAGCCTGGAATACATTACCTAGCCAGAACATAATAATAATGGAGAAGCATCAATCAAACAGGCCTCCTGTGCATACATTGTGTAATAAAGCTTATCTCTGGGTGACACAGTCTGTCTGACTCAGCCTGCCAGCCAGAACGAAAAAACTATACGCAAGCTCTGCCATCAGGCGCTGGTTAACGCCGCATAAATATGCAGTTTAAGAGTCAATGACATTTTAATAAGGTAAAACTGACAGCTTACGGCCTGCACACAAACACCCGGTTGTTTCCAGAGACCTGGAATAAAATTAGAAAAAAAATAGACAAGCTAGGAGTCCATGTCGACACAGAGGCGCGCTGTGAGAAAGAATATTGTTTCTTTGAATATGTATACCCCCCCTCAGCTGTCATCACACACACACACCCCTCCAAATTGTCAGACATTGGTGTTTCCCCTCTGCCCCCCCTTCCCTCCCTCCCTCCCTCCTTCCTTCTCCCCGTCAAAACGTTTCTATAATTTTTTCCAGGCGTTAACTGGATTCAGCTGCTTGCAAACTGCTTTGGCTCTCATCTCCACTTTCCATATTATTTAGAAGGGCCCTTTTTTTTTTTTTTTTTTTGTTGATGTATGGCTCGGAGCTTGTTTTGCTGACTGTTCTCACCGGCACTTCTCAAAGTCCTCATTGTGTTCGAACGTAAGGCAACGTGATGTCATGCCTCCAAAACACCTGGGAAATCCTAGGGGTTTATGTCAGACTGTGTTTGGATGAGGCTTTTCACAGGCGTCTCACATGCCCCCGGTGCGTTTGGGACGACTTGTGTGTTTGTCAGCGGTGATTAATGGCGACGATGGGTGGGCATGCGGATTTTTAGCAGGAGAAAAGTTCCGTCTGTTTTGTCGGTGGTGTTCACTAATAATAACAACAAAGGTGGGGCTAAAATAATTCCTGCAATTTACATAAACGGATTATGTCACAGCAAAAACTGACATGAGCCCCCCCCCCCCCCCCCCCCCTATTCACGACTGTTTGACTCCTCTGTGTAATACCCGACACATTAGTATTTATGTATTCATCTCAAAAAGACCCAGATAGTGTGATCCAAAAAGTCTGGGATGTTGTTGTTTCATGCCACAGCCTCCACTCCACCTTGTCAGTCAAAGGTAATGTCTGCTGTCAGTGCCATCACGGTTGGGGACAGCCACCCACCTCACGGACGGAGGTCAACAGACGTGGGCCTGCGACGGCGGCTCCAGATGAGCTGGAAAAACATCAGCTTCACAAACACACACACACACACAGACACACGTGCATTTTTCCATTCTTTAAGCAACACCGATTAGGTCTCCTCACTATGACGGGCCTTTTGTATCTACTGGGATCTCGCTGCAGTTGGCGGGATCCCTCTTTTAGTCTCCTCGTCTCTGGAAAGAATGCCCCTCAACGTCATGTAGTTATCCAAAGACTGCAACACACATGCTGTAGTCTTTACTCTTTATTTGGATCCCCTCCGTTTAGAGCCTGTTGTAGAGGGCACTAATAACATTTTTGGTAGCCTCTGTTTACCCGCTGGCACCTAATGCATCACATTTAGCATAGCCTCCCCCCCGCCCCCCCGACACTGCGCCTACAAAGGAATGTGGAGATGGATACGGGCAGAGTGAGGGCTAATGGGGATGATCCTCTGAATGTGGACTGTCGCTCATTGTCACTGTGGTTTGGGCATTCTTGGCATTAGAAAGATTAGTGTGAGGACATGGCTCATTGGGCTCCAAACGTTTGTAGTCTTGCCTCCTCGCTTTGAAATGACTGAGCTCCGAGTATTGTCAACATGATGGCCATGTCAGCTGCCTCTCGATGCATCCAGCGCCGAGTGGTGACAACACAGAGAGTTAGATCTAAACAGTGATGGGAATAACAGTGTTATAAAATGACAGTGTTATAAAATAACAGCGCTATTTTTTTTTCAGTAATGAGTAATCAAAAAAACTGTAATCAGAGAAAAGCCGTTTATCCAGATTAGTTAGTTCCAGATAAATGGGTGTTTAGGGGAGCGAGTCCATGTAATTTGACATATTTGAGCATTTTATTTAAAAAAAATAACACAATAGTTACTTTACCTGGTAATTAGTTACTTTTATAATGTAGTAATTTCAGTTACTTAACTTAGAGACTACGAGGAGTTTCGGAAAGCGAAGTGTTTTCACACTACATTTCCCATGAGCCTCAGCGCGCACCGTGAAATTCTTGGACCAGCGTAAGATGGTCAGAAGCAAAAAAGTCAGAGGTTTGAAGACGATCAGATACCGTCGTAGTTCCGACCATAAACAATGCCAACTAGCAATCGGGCGACATTATTCCCATGACCCGCTGGGCAGCATCTGGGAAACCGAAACTAGGAAATGCTGGGCGAGTCGACCACTACTGTAAATAGTAATATCAAAATAACTATAAAAACAAAACAATATATTTATTGAAAATGGACCCATTAACAAGTTTGGGTAACGTAGATTCATCCACATTAATCTGAGACTCTTTTATAACCAAAAGGAAACTATCAGGGTCTTTTTAAGTAACTAGTTACTATAACTAATTACTTTTTTAAAGTAACGTGCCCAACAATGGATCTAAAGCAAATCGGGCTCTAAAGCACAGAAGCAATGATAATATGCTTGGCAAGTGTGTTTAAACTTTCAGCGCAGCTACTAATCAACAAGGAAACAGTGTGAGACGGGTGTAGCTAAAGAATTTTGTCATGGACAAACATCAAACTTGTCTAGACAAATAATTGGTTAGCATTGGCAGCCGTTCTGCCGTCCCCCGTCCTCCACCTTTATAAATGCATGGTTACTGATATCTCATTAGGTGACAGCCAGTCCGGTGATAAGCCAAAGTCAGACAGGATGAATCCCTGTCTCGCCTGCATGCGGGCCGCAGACACCACACCCAGTCCAGGCCCTGGATAGACACATGCACAAACATTCACAGGCAAAATATGAACCTCTGCACACAGTGAGTGAATGCACAAACAGACAGAGAGAGAGACACACACACATACACACAAGCGCAGACAACACCCTCAGCTGTCACAGTCTTTACAGCTGATTTACCATCTTGCCTTTGAAATCGTGGGCAGCTATATACTCGCTGAGCATGAGCAAAAAGAACGGTAAGGCTTTTATTTTAGGATGGTCGTGCATCACCTCTGATTGTAAAAATAACTGCACTGGTGATGCACTTGAACATCTAATTACTCGCTGCCGTAGTCTCCCGTGAGGACGAGCTCTTTGTACTGTTTACTACACTGCTGCTGGAGATGGCGAAGCGCACATTATTCTGACACATGAAGACATCCCGACTACATTTTCCAGTTTGAAATTGCTGCATTCGGTGCTTTGATTACAACTTTTTTTTTTTTACGACTCAGTTCCTCATGCGCTGCAGTAACAGAGACACAATATTCTGCCACACAGAGAGCAGTTGTGGGATGGCTTTGTTCGGCTAAATGGCCTCTTAGCTCCAGAGCTGCCCCAAAGCCTAAATTAGTCCTTTTTTTTTGGACAGACCAGTGATGTGGTTCTATGGCAATGTCGGCCTGTCAGTCTGTTTTACCACTTTGTTCCAGACTGAAATATCTCCACAACCATTGGAAAGATGGTTATGAAATTTTGTATAAACAATCATGGTCCCCAGAGAATGAATTTTCCTCCTGCGCCGTTTGCATTTTTGGGGATTTATAACCAAATTTAAAAAGCTAATGACAGCCCCTTTAAATCTGAACTAGAAAATGCTCTCGTGCAGCGTGCAAACCTCACACCTGCTTAACATCAACGTGTATTGTCACTGTGTTGGCAAGTTAGCGTGTTAGCATTTAGCGTTTTTAGCTCCTCATCTGACATGTTTCCACTGACTTTGGTAAATGTAGTCTTTGAAATGATGACCAAAAATTCAGCCAATGCAATTATGTTTAACTAACACGTATAACTTTCACATGCACTGTTTGATTTAATGTAATAAACCGTGATGTAATCAATGGAAAGTGTCAAACCCAATCACGATGACTGGGAGCATAAACCAGCCAGCCTTTTTAGGGTTTGATATTTATGTAATAATACAAGTCGAGGCTCTTTGTTTCCTTTAACTATGTTTCCTCTAACATGGTAAAAAAAAAAAAAAAAAAACAGAAGAAGAAAAAAGAAAACAGCATAGTGGGGTGGGGTTAACATCTTCAAGGGCAAAGGACATGTTTTAGTGCGCATTTGTGTGTTATGATTGAGATACGTTGTGTACACTGTGGATATATTTTCATTTGAGCTTATGTTTACATTGTGCCCTTGCCATATAACAGTTTATATTACACTTAAATCAATCTTTATTACCCGCATGAATGTGCAGCGACGCAGACAGATGGAACATCTCCAAATGCTGTAATATGGCAACTTCTAGAGATGTCAGTTCTCCCTAAACAAACCTGAAGGTTTTCCACTGGGGCTGCCTTGTGTCATGCACAGCTCTAACTCATCAATGTCAAGGCGAAATGCTTCTTCCCTCCTCTCCTCTTGTCTCCTCTCGTCTCCTCTCGTCTCCTTTTCCTCTCGAGAGCCTAATTACAAGTCACGTATTAGGACACAACTTTGATCCGGACATATATTCCGTACCCGACCATCGGATCAGGCAATTAATCCCTGACATGCCAAATGAGTACCTGCTTTGCTAACCCTTGATCTATTGGGGGTTAGGACACGCACTGGTCCAATTACATTCAAGCCTTTATGAGAGGGCAACAACGTGCTCTTTCAAAACCACTGGGATTTAAGCTTTTTTTTATTACAATGTGAGGCTTGTTTCTCAGACAGCACCCTAAAGTATTAAGGATTAGTCGTAACGGGGGAAAATGGAGGTGGCCAGTTTTTATTAATGTACAGCCACATTTTGGCTTGTTACAAGGTTTAATTCTAACCCCTGGCCCTCGAGGACACTAAAAGCTCACCACAGCCACTGCTAGGATTTCAACCGTGCCATTTGAGGTTAATGATTTCTTGGCAAAAGGGAACAGTTTTCACTGTGAAATTAAGTTGTTAGGTACAGCCTGCATAGTGGGGTTGCGCATTGTGTTGTAGAATAACTGAAATGACTCCTCGGTCAGCTCGAAAATCATTTTGAGGTTTGAGGTTTCGCATTTTTCGGTGATGTGAGCGCTCAAGCATTTTGAAATCTTATTAGCAATGGACTATCAAATCCTTCACTTACCACATGTAAATTGTAGTACGTGTAGATACTTTCAGCAGATGATCCAATCTGCACACCTCACCTCCACGTCTTTGTGTTTTTCTGCAGAAGCAGGCATGCAGGCAACAGTTTCAGGGCCTCTGGTTAGGAGCCCCCTGGGAGCACTGAGCTGTAATGGACAGAAAACTGATGAAACCTCCGTTCCCTGACAGGCCTGTGTTTAGGTGCATGTTGTGTAAAGGGGCGGTGGGTTATTGCATGGCTGTGTGTGTGTGTATGTGTGTGTGTTTGCAGCAAGCGTATGGATAACTGCTCGCTGGGGTCTTCTAGTCGGACTCAGAGGCGCTGATTCTAATAAGAAACCTCTCCATCCTCTCTGCTCACCATTTCAAGCCACCCCTGCTTAACCGGTCACATTGGCAGAGATTAAAAAAAAAAAAGCTGAGAAGATCCAAAGGACCAATTTCATTTCAAAACTCAATCCGACAGTGCATGGGATTTGCATAGCTAATTAGAGGCTGTCTTGCCCTTTTTTTCCCCTCCCTCCTCCTCCCTTCTCTCTCCTCCTCCCTCCCTCCTTCCTCCTCCACTCCTCTCCTCCTCCTCCTCTCAGCTCGGCTTTGTACTGACAGCAAAGGGAGGCTGAGCCCCACGCAAAGACCTCTGAACCGAGCTTATCTGGCTAAATGAAACACCATGTTTCTAATGTAAACTATTTTGTAGCACATCACCGAGCCTCAGTGTCAGCTCAGGCTGCCTCTGGTGCTTGTTTGTTTTTTTTTGTTTTTTTTTCTTCTTCTTTGTGCTATAACTGTGGAGATGTTACCCCTCGTGGCTGGCCTACTTATACTTTTTACAGCAAAGGGAGGTTGCTGTCCTCTATGCCTTTATTTGGCTTGTGTACTGCTATTCTCCTTCGAGTGCTGACTGGTAGAAAGATTAGTGGTGTACAGTAGATTAGGCTATTTTACTCTCTATATAGCTACAAAGGGTGATTAAGAGACGGCAGAGATGGGCATTAAGTAGATTTTGAGCTGCACTAAGTCTTTCCCAGCCCTCCGAGATGAAATGATTGTTCTTTTTCGAACTTGCAGGAACCATTTCCCCACTTTCTCTCTCTCTCTTTGTCTCACTCACTGACTGGAGGGTCACTGGAGGCAGGTTGAATCAGCATACGCAATGAAACACATTGTTCTTCCTCCACGACCGAGGAATAACGAGGGAAGGGTGAGACTCGACGGAGAAATGGAGACGGATGCAGAAAGCGATGAGGAAGGGTGGAGAGAGAAGCACACTAATATGCAATCATGTGTAATACTGCCTTATATCACCCCATATAAGGCATTTTTTCCCCCTGCAAAGCTTTACACCTAATTACCCCTAAGTGCTCTTTGGAACGGATGTGAGGCAGGGGTCTCATAATCACAATAGAAATAATACCAGTCTGATGCATATGTAAATGATCATGGTGAGGGATGATATTTTGGACCGAGTGGAAATGGATAATGAGGGTTCAGGAGTTCAGCAGCAGCATTAGAAAATAAAAATGTCTCCGTGCTTATGCTGCAACTACCAGTCCACATGAACAATGGCTTCCCCATTGATTTTCAATATTTTATTCTAGTGTAATGGCATTTTAATGATTCTGGGATTAGAGGGAGATAAATATTTGCCTTAATCTGTTTCTCTATGTTAACAGAAATCAGACACAAATTCCAAAGGATTGTGGGGCCTCGGTGACTGTCTCCATCGTGGTAATCACCCATAAGGAATGTAAGTAATAGCTGCTTTAAGGTACTTCACTGTGAGTCTGTTAGTGCAGGTTTGTTTGTCTCCATGCCCACCCCTCCCCACCTCCTCCCTCTGCTTTCTCTTTCTCCCATTCATTTTCAGTGTCGACCTCTTCTACGCCGAGACTCCCCCCCCCCAGCCCCCTCTGGATCTCTGGTGTCGCTGAGAGACTTTACACTGTGTGTTTTCTTAATCATGTGCAAATTAGCCCCTCGTCGCCGATAAAATCCTCAAATCCTTTCGGCTTCCACCGCCGTCCGTCCCGGGCCAGCCAGCCGCTAACAGGGCTTGGGTGAGCGCCCCAGCTGGAAAACTCTGCCTCACCGTCGTCATTTATTTTCACTACGCGCGAGGAAAATATGCACTGTTTGTGTTTGTGGATGTGTTAAAGGCCCGCAACGGTTGGGTTGTAAACCCTCTTCTCTAGGCTGTTAATTCCAACTTCAACATCGGCCCCTTGTATCGCCGGCTGCGCGTCTGTTTTGCTACATGTGTACGACGTATCCTGCAGCTGAGTTTGTACAGAGGCTGCACGCTGCCAGGCTGGTGTCTGTGTGGGCCCCCCACCCACCCCCATACAGTCTCTGTCTCGCACATCAGAGCCGTTGGTTGTTTCATGGTAAGGCATATTGGCTGAAATAAATCACAGGCGGTTTTAATCAGAGTGAAGCAGCGCAGGCCAGGCCTGTAAATGATGGGCCAAACTTAGTTCAACTTCCTCCCTCCCCATCCCTTCTTCTCCATCTGTCTCCATTCTTTAGCCTGCTTGCTCTCTTTTAACAAGCCCTTTATCTTCTTGCCCCCCCACTCCCTCCCTTACTATCTTACTTTCTCTCACTCACTATCTGTCTGTGTCCTTGACTGCTGGGCTCCTCCTGTAAACAAGCCAAGGAATCACATTTTGGCATTCCTGAAACAACTCTGGATTTGATTTTACAACCCAATTAAAGTCGAGTAGTAAATCAGCAGGGCCAGGGAACACTTCTTTATTCTTTTTTCCCTTTTTCCTTTTTTTTTCTCTCTTCTGTTTCTCAGTGGGCACCATGCACCGACAATATTTAGGACTCTCTTGAGCCACAAACAAATCTGTGACCAGGACCCGGCTCACTTTAAAGAAAATAAGGCAGGGAACAGGAGACGTCTGATGAGCCCGTTTACAGAGCAGCGACGCCACTGTGGGTGTCCTATCTTTGTGAGGAATGCCGACACATATGTGCACAGGGACACACACCTCACACACACACACAAAACTGGCAGACCTGGCTAGATATATGGTAAAGCTGTCACAAAAACAGAAGCGTTTGATTAATCAGAACAGAATCAATAGTGGAATATTCTCCACTCTACCAGTGTCCCATTAATCTGCCGGTAGATTAAAATGTCACACAGTAGTAGCTGCGGACTGGAGCCGCGCGACAGAGCTGTTTTTTATGCAGCTCTACGGCCCAGACAGTAATAGCATGCGCTAATCAATCAAAGGGATGTGCGCAATTGTCATTTTTCATTACGGAGACAACAGGTTACGACGGGGCCTGTCAGCTCCACTGGAGAAATGTGTGTTAATGACTTATCAATAACTGGCTGCGGCGGCCATGAAGCGCCGCAAATTGAATCAGAGATGATGTGGATGAAAAAGCGAATCCGCCAGTTACAGTTCTAGGATTATTTACTTTTGGCTAACAGGGTTTCAAAACAGAACAAATATGGCGAAGTAGCCAGAAACCAGTCTGCCTCTTTTCTCCCTCTGATAAACTTATCTACTGACTCAGTGTTAGAAATCTTCTGGCAAAGTGAGACACTCGCTGAATCCATATGTAAACTGTTTGTTCTGCGATCTGATTGGAAAGCTCAGCAGGCAGGGAAACCCATCAGGGGGAATTCACAGTGTGGTTTTAGATGAGCTGAGTAAACGAACGTGATTCAGCCCACAAACGCGCGCGCGTGCGTGCAATCAAAGCCACGTTAACACACTCGTACTGAAACACACCCGTGTGCAAACAGTGTTTTTTTGGCATTTATGCTTGATGCTGCTAAGTGATCAATGCGGCGAGCGCCTCACAAAGACTGGATGACAAAGTTAATTTGGCCCCGGCAGACACGTCAGACCGATGAAGTTCCATATTGCTGCCCCGCCGCCTCACAAAGGCACCATTATGCTGCAGTGAGATGTCGTTCATCCACAGAGCTGCTTTACATGAAGGCTCCCAGCTCCTTTATTAACTCGGTGGAACTCCTGCTGTAAAGTTGGAGGCGTTACAGCGAGAGGTTTGAAGCTAATAGGACTCCAGTTCAACTCCCGGTGCCAAACAACTGCCACGGCGCTTTGACAAATCCAGGACGCAGCCTTGAAAAGTCCACGGGCAGGATTTTTTTGTGCTGTATCTATGTTATTGCTTTGTTTGGGCCCCGAACGGCCGAGGGAAAAATTACAAAATGGCAATTAGCAAAGTAGAATGAGCACATATGGTCTGTCATGCATCACGCTTTTGGTACTCCTGCTGAAAATTACCTCAAATACTAAATGATGTGTCTCGCTACATGGTGTAGGTGTTGCGTGTTAAGAAAGGAATCCCCTGCCAAGGTCAGTTTTACATGGTCATTATGTCATGCCGCTCGGTTCGCTCCAGTGCCTTCAGCGGCGTTAGCCCCCGGCTGACAGTCCTCCTCAGGACACACTCTGGATAAGACAGAGAAGGAGTGGAGTGGATAATACAACCGGGGTCAAAAGGCAAGAGGCGCCAGCGACTCTCATGATTACACAGGTATCTCAACAATGTGCCGCTTTGTCTCTCCCGTGAAGGAGGCTGATATGAATGTGAAGTCCTTGAATTAAATGATGGATGTTCGTCAAAGGGGCGCTGATCCCAAAACTGTCAGGGACTAAAAATCTCCTCACTTGAATACTTATGATAACCCATTCAAAGGATATTTTGTGTGCTTTGCAAATCCAGCGCTGTCAAACACCCGTAACACACCCAATTTATCATGTGCTCGATATGTTTTTGCAGCTGTGGCTTCCAGAATATTTCCACTAAGTAAACTTTAGGTGGAGAGGAGTCCCACCTGTGAGAGTGAGAGTGTTACGATTAAGTTTTGCACTGTTTGATTTAGCTCCGTCGCAACTGCAGAGAAAAAACCAACAACAATCACTTTTCAGGAGGTGACCAGAAACTTTCAATTCGCACAGATTTCTGACGGTTGCATCACCGTCGAGGGTCGGGATAACAACCCTTGCTTTTGTTAATATTGTATTCAGTTGCTTTTTATCGACAGATTTCCCCTTCCTGCTGCCTTTGATGAATAACTTAACAATCTCCTGGAAGGCCCTTGTCAGATAGGAGCTTGTCATTCCTGAAATTGGATGAAAATAAATGCGAAAAGACCTGATTATTGAGGGCGGCCATGCCAGCGCTGGAATGTGTCATCGTAACAAAAGCAGTCGGGCCTGGAGAGGAAGGAGAGGAAATGTCTGCACGTTCATAAAACAAACCCACACCCTTTGATTGATGAGCAGTCGGTAATAATCTCAGATACTGTGAATTCAATTTGTCAATGGAAGACGAATTCACAGACACTGATGTCACTTTATGGATGGTGACACTGGTCAGACGGTTGGTGGAAGATGTGTTTATGGGAAGGATTGTGCAGTATACTTCATCTTTCCCAAAGGAAAAGTTCAGTTTTTACTTATCCAGTATATATTTTGGCTTATTCTAAAATTCCCATAAGCCTCAGTTGTGCTTATGTGTTTTAGTGCTTATAGTGTTAGCACATGGTAAACTGTTATGGGAAACATGGTAAACATATGACAATGTTAGCATGGTGCTGAAAGCTCCAGCATTACAGAGCCTCTAGTGCCACTGTAGATCCTAAATCAGTATTTTCATACAGGTACAACCTGATATCCGACATAAAAAGTTAAACACAAAACTCTACAAAATCACTCCAGACAAAAACTTCTAAAAAAAAAAAAAATTGAGGCTATTTACAGATGGAGTCCATTATAACAGATTGGCCGGGATTATCAGTTTGTTTGATTTACTCCGTTTGCAGAGTAGCCTCGAGCAGGTGGCTGGAGCAGAAAATAAGAGGGCCTTTCTTTCCTTTCCTTTTCCCATCTCTGCCTGAGCATCAGGGAAATACACGCCTCGTGATTTGAAGCAATCATTGCGAAATGAACTCAAACACCTCAGCAAAGACTTAGCACAGAAGTTAGCCCAGAATGACTTCATAAATAACAGTCATGCATGGGCAGACGTGGGCCAACACACTCTGGTATCCAAAAGCACAATTATGAATTGGTGGTTAGAATTTTTTGGTAACATACCTAAAAAAAAACGAATGAAAAGAGAGAATGAGCAGCAATAAATAAGTCAAAGCACTTTGCAGTTTGAGGTAGCCTATAATAAAAACATATGGGAGACTGGACGCCCTCTCCAGCTGTAACCTGCAGGCTGGTGGTGCCGGGGATCTTGGAGCGGCATATGGAGGTGGTGACTTATCAATGGGTGGTGTTTCTCCCTCATTGTTATGTGTAGTAACTAAGTGGTTTGAAGCACTAAAAATCTACTTCTGACGACTGTGTGGGATTAAATCTCTGGGGAAAGGAAAGGAGAGTTTAGTGGCATGGAAGTGGGTCCACAGTGGCTGTAAAGGAAAAAGAACGTATTGTATGGGGGTCTGTGAGGGGCTTGATGTGGTGGAGAAAGGGACATAAAGGGACTTCCCAGGGCTCATCACATAGCCCTGTCACTACATTTCAAAACCGCTCACAGGCACACACTTTCTCCACCACCACCCCCTCTCCAGTTTTTAATATGTGTGTGTTCAGACAGTGAGGATAGGGGGGTTGTGAGCAGAAATAAGCAATTGCAAAAGAGTGTTTGAAGGGGGCATTTAAAAGTAGATATAAATCTGGCTGAATTAATCTCCTCAGGGCCACATGCTCATGCTCAATGATTCTCTGGAAAAAGAATTTATAGTGTTGAAGCATGTGTTTTTTATAAAAGGACACGAAGAACACCCACGGGAGATGTTTTTGGGTGCCAGTGAGAAGAGGAGCGACAAAACCATGGATGCTGTCTGATTTCATTTCAGTCATAGCACGTCAATATAACTGGTTTGGAACTGACTGCACCATTAGGTATTTACTGTTTATGCACTTAGCACCTAAATTGGTGGGAGTGGGTTAGCACTGAGTACACAACTTTAAAAAAAAATTCTAAACCCTGTATTAGCGGCGTTTAAATCCCCCTCTTTTTCTGCTCTAATCCTTGCTTAGTTTGTGCCTGTGGAGGTTTAGGAGAACAAGTTCTTTGTTAGTATAACACGGGATTAACGTGAGTGTGAAGCTACTAAACCCCTGGGATTACAAAGTTTACTTATGCCTTAAATCACAGTGATAAGCAACTGGACATCACTTCTGTCTTTTTTTTTAAACTGAGTCTAAGATCCAAAGGTGCAGATAGCAAGGAGAATAAGATACAGCTCTTTCTTTGATATACTTTTTCTATTTTCGTCCAGATAGTTTCTTGTCAAAATGCTGACACAGCCCAGGTTAGTTTAAAGTAGTTTTATCTTTCACAACTTATTCTCAGAAGATATATTCCTGTGATATCAATTTTAAACTGTCATGGTGGACGGCAAGTGGGATTTTTATTTTTGAAACTACAGAAAGCAGAAAATACTGGAGCTGTCTGTAATTGTTTTCCACTAGGACTTCTCTCTGTTCAAAGTCTCACTTCCACAGCCGCAGGAAGAGCATAAAATGAAGAAGAACATAGGCTGTTCCAAAAAAAAAGAGAGAATGTGCTGGAAAATGTCAACCCAAATACTACTTCACTTGAGTGGAATATGGGAAACACAGTCTAAATGTTATGCTAAGACATCAGCTGGCAATGCTGCATTGGCATTTGATCAGGAGAGCGGTAAAATGGTGTTATCAAAACAGTGGCCCGAAGGGATTATTGCCAGTTATTACTAATCCTCCACAAACAGAAGGGAAAGAAGAAAAGGACTTTGCTCACTCAGCCGAACACTGAGCTCTATATCAAGGCATTTTCAAAATTTCACTTTGTCCAACACTTTGGTTTATAAGCTGCAAAAATAACGTTATTGCCATTAGCTCAATGCTCTAGTCTACTTTCTGTTTAGTTTTAATTAGCTAGATGTATGCTAATGTAAATGTGAACACTCTAAACTGAGACGGTAAACACTGTACCCAAATACTAAACATCATTTTAGCATTGTTGTTTGCATTCAATCATTAGCATTTAGCTCAACTTGCTAACTCACAAAGCTGCAAGGTTGGCTGTGAAGTCAAAGGCTCCAATCCTGATTCTCATTCACACCCCTTCACCTCCCTCTACTCTTTATCACAAAGAGGCAAAGGGTAGACTGTTGTGCACATCAGCAACAATGATGTAACTTAATATATATATATACATTTTATATCACATTTATTTATGTATATATACATAAATAAATGTGATATAAAATGGTTGTTGTGATGTTAAAATTCTCATCAATGATGAAAATACGGGCAACACCCATTGGCCTGGGCCTGTGGGTCGTGTTGCTTCTAATTAATGCTGGGCCTACCAGGCCTTGGACGGGCCAGTGGGTCTTCATGGGGTTCATGTGTCTCTTTGGTTGTGAAGCCATCTTGCTGGTGTGCCTGGTCTATTTGGGGACATTTTTCACACCCCTTCATTTGCAGTGCAGTCATGAAACATGTTCATTTACTGTAAAGGACCATGTTACCACTCTTCAACCAAAAGAGTATCAGGATCTGCCTATCTTCAATGTGAACAGACAAAATGGGGATACACGGCTCAGGCAGTGGGCTTTTTACCATGACTTTTTAGATATTTATTCAAACAAAGGTCAAATATAATCACCAAATGCTGACTCTAGTTTCAGTTATCAAGTCCTATGGGGTTGTTCAGTGTAGACAACATGAGCAGGCAGCTGTAGACAATGAGTATACGGTTAGCGTCCTTACTGCAAGACCCTCGGTTGTTGTCTCACACACATGCAAACAATTGGAAACGTGTAATTCCACCCACTCGCTCCTAAAACACACACACACACACTTATAGAAGAAACGGGCAACGTGCCAACTCCCTCGGGCGCGATGCTCCTTGACCACAAAAACCCTCACTTAACACCTCACCTCACTAAGCACACCCTCAGCACATCCTCAACAAAGACAAAGAACACAGATCTGCCCTTTTCCTCACCATTGTGCTTGTATCTGTCCATCATCCCGCCCTGCCGGTCCCTCCTTCTCATGTCAGCTCCTGAAAAAGAACAAAATGATGATTAATGTCTTTAGTCTAATTAATATACAGCTGTAGATTGGAAAGAACAGACTTGTCCCTCTGAAGGGATTTGGATGGTAGGTAGTCTGTACATAAGTGTGTGTGTGTGTTTGTGTATGTGTGTGTGGATGCTTAAGGGAGATTCTGGTGTGGCTGTGTGAGGCAGACAGGTGGTGCTGATGGTGCTACATGATTCACTTTGCTCCTTATTTGCATACATATGACAACCATCTGTGCTAATAGGCCTCTGTGATGTCTCTATTAGGCTCAATGCCACGCTGTTTTGCCTGAGGACCGCTGCGTTGTACCAACACTGTGTTCATGTCCGTCGGCTTTATGCAACACGCCAGCTGATGCCATCTAGTGAGGGGAGATAGACAGGGATGAGCTGACTTGGTGAGGGACAGGAGGAAGTGCAGGAGGAAACCATACGGGCACTAAACTGGGATCAAACTGTATATTAAGCGTTTGTTTAGAATCGGAGGAGTGGTCTCTGCACAGGAGACTACGATGACTCACGGAAAGTTTAGAGAGACAACAGATACTAACAATTCATCTTGGCATTTTAACGTTATGACCTCAGTGATGATTCGTACAGAAAATATCTGTAAAGACATATAGCCCTGCACACAAAGCCAAGTACATTCCAGCGTGAATGCTTTGTCAGCTGTTGACTGAGAAACGGCATCATCCTGCATCGCTGCCTCACAAATAGTTTGATTTACCATGAGGAAAGAGGGGGGGGGAAACATTAACGGTAAAAGTGCAATGGTGGATGCTCCTTCTCCTCCTCCTCCTCACAGCCCCGTGTGATAATGCATTACTCTCAGGAAACAGACGTGGAATTGTCCTCGGTGGCGTTTTAGCAACTCCGGGCTGCAACAATACAGCTGAATGTGTCAGAGTGGGTTTTGTTGTTATTTCAAGGTTTTCCTGGAAAGCAGTGCATTATTCTGCCCCTGACACTCTGCCCAGCAACAGGAGGATGACTGGTGAACACACACACAAACACACACACAACAGCAGTTTGTCACATTGACAACTACAGAGCTGTTTGCAGTTGTAGGTGGTTGGTTTTTCTCATCAGGCAGTGTCATCGCGACAGTTTGTTACCTCCAGCTGTGAGGTTATGTTTTCTCCTGTGTGTGCAGGATTACACTGAGCTGGTCTGCAGTGAACCTGGTGGAGAGATGTGCAATATTTGTGTAGATTCAGGTACAATGACAATCCAGGAACTTATTTTTGTCATTTTCCCTAAAGGTAACCCTTTAATTTACAGGCCGCTAATTACGTGACAATGTCAAGAAATAGCCAAGAAATAACAAGTAACTGCATAATGTCTAGAAATAGCCTAGAAATAACGGTTAATTTCATAGTAATGTTGAGAAATATTTCCAAGAAATAACGATTGATTGCCTAGAAATAGCCCAGAAATAGTTGATTGTAATTGACAATTGCAAGGACTTCATGGAGAAAAATTCTGGCCTTTCTCCAAAAAATTCAAAGCATGAAAAGCATTTGTAATCTTTAGCCTTTATGAAAAACATGACATTACTATGAAATTGACCGTTATTACTTGGCTATTTCTTGACATTACTACACAATTACTTGTTATTTCTTGGCTATTTATCACGTAATTAGCGGCCTGTAAATTGAAGGGTTACCCTTCATTCCTTTACTCACTAAGATATGGAGCCGTCTCCAGTGGTGGAAGCGATGCAGGCTAACCAGCTAACCACGTCCAATGACCCTGAAATCTCTGATCCCATTGGTCGTTTGTGGAAATCATTTTTAACGGCCCAGTTACATTGTATTGTTAGCCAACCTCTAGTGGTCATAGGAATTACATACTGATTGACAGTGAGTGGTGGTAATATAACATAAGAAAACTTTGATGTGGATTCAAGAAACTATTAGGTTTGCAGGATACCCACAATGCATTTTTGTAAAAAAAAAAAAAAAACTCCATAGGGTGCCTTTAAATCAAAATTTGCAATTAAAGCAAGAGTTGGCGAGACACACAAATATTCAGCTCCACAGGGGAATGGCGCTAAGCGATGTCACAAAGGTGAGCAAATGAATAGCATGACTCACTTTTGACTGAGCAGCTGGACCAGAGCAACAACAGGCGAGGTGATCCTCTTACAGTGAAACCCAATCTGGAAGACAGAGAACATATTAGGCACTGAACAAGATTGGTGGAGAGAGGGAAGCGGCAGACAGAGGGGGAGAAAAAGAGAGACCGAGTACCCCATAAGGGAAGACTGCCAACATCAGCACTCGATTTTATTGTAGCATCCGAGCTATTCCTCTTTAGGTTTTTTCCTTTCGGCTTTTGTCGAGGAAACAACTCAGAACTGTGTGTCTTGGAGATACATGAAAGTCGGCGAACTTGTTGAGTTGCCGCGGCGCCTGCGGAGATCCAGGCGCTGCTCTTTGAACCACTGTCTGTGCCTGTTCTATACATTTCCCAATAAGAGGAGAGGAAAAAGAGAGGATAATGAAATCATGCTTGTTTGCTGCCACGACTCGAAGAATTGATGCCAGAAGATTTACAAAATCTGTGATATCTGTTCTCTATAGTCTATGATAATACGGCTTCTTGGCAATTTCAGCCTCCATTGTCACACTATTGCTCTTTTAGCGCTGCCTCGACGTGAAATGTGATGGAAATCTTTCTCCTTTTCACCTTAATTACTTCCTCAATTTCCTTGTCGCCCTACAATCTGACCTGAAAGCATTGTGACATTTTCTTTCTTCCCACGTAAGGCAAGTTGAACGGGCTGTGTTTTTTTTTTTACTTCCTGCGGCTCAGACAGGTCGATTTTGTGTCACAAATACTGGAAGGTTATTAACCGCTGTGTTTTGATTCGGCTTTCACGTCGAGTGCGTGGAAGCTCTGGCTTTCTTTTCGTCTCGCGCTCACGTTGTTACACTTGAGAAGACACTGAGTTAAACATGAAAACACCCAGGATGTTCTTTTATTTCTCCCTCCACGGCCTCTTTTCTCCTCCTTCCATTTAGTCTTCTCCTCCTCCACTCCAACCATTTAGCTCGTCCTCTTGCTGATTACTAAAAGCTTGCGTAGGAGTGATGAGTTCAGTTCTTCCCCTAATGTAATTCTCTCCCTCACAGTTCCTTCATCTCACCTCCCATCATACTCCCTCCTTCCCCGCTGCTCTGTTCCGACTCTAACTTCTTCTCCTTCTCCTTTGTTCTTATAGCCGACAGCTTACGTAGGTGTGATTGGTTGTGTTTTCCCTCCATGCCTCTCTCCCTTTTACACCTTCCCCTCCTCTTTTCCTCACACTCTTCCTCTCTCTTCTTCCTGCCTCCTCCTCCTCCTCCTCCTGTTGATAAGTGACAGCTTGCAGAGGTGGGATGAGCTCTGGCTGCAGCTGCTCCATTGGCGCCCTCCATCACTGGTTAGGTCCAGACAGCAGACTCCCAAGGCGGTAATGACCACTGAACAGATGATGATAATAGCAGCCAGACTAAAGACGTCTCATAGCTCATCCTCTTCTCAATTTCACTTTTCTCCCCTCTTCCTCCTCTGCTTGCCTTTCTTTCTTTCCTCCTTCCATCCTGACATCTAACAACGTTTATGCGTAGGAACAAACACTACTTGCAACAAGCTTCAGCGAGGAAGACGAGTATTAGTTTTTTAAATTTTTTTTATAGCCGTGTCGTTATTCATTACAAAAACTGAAAAAATAAATAGAAAAGTAAACAACACCTGCCCAGATTTAATCAGAGGCTTCCCCACCTACAGCAGCCAGGACCCCGGGCCTCTCGCCGGCCTTCCTCCTGTTGCGTAATGTTTTCTCGACGTCGTGCCTGGCTGAAAAATCAATTAGCGAGCGCCACAATCTCAGAGAGCAGGAAGGCTCTTGGACGCTGTCGCTGCTTAATTTGTCCCTGAGCAGACAAGAATTACACTCGGCCTGCACAGTCCTGTTCATTATGGTTTTTCTTTTTTTCTTTTTTTCCCTGTGTCATGTTTGCATAGACACAGATTTCCGTTTATACCAAAATGTTTTCCTGACCCCCCCACCCGCCGCAATGACCTAATCAATGCTCATTTTCCCCATCTGCTCTATTCTCCCATGACATTTCCAGTCCCTCAAACGCCTCATCCAGCTTCTCCTCTATCATCTCTCATCCAGTCAGCTCCTCCTTTGCCTTGTTTTGTTTCACCCAGGAGAACAGACGCAGAACTGAGGCGCTCGGAGAGAGAAAGAGAAGGGCGTTTGAGGATAAAGGCAGATAAACTCCTACCTTCAGTCTTACTGCTGAGTGAAGGACAGACGGGAGATAAATCATATCACCCAATGGATTAATATGGGTCTATCAAGATGAGAGCGACTGACAAGGACATCTGCATGCCTAGACTTATACTCGTCATGGTAGTTCTATAGGGAGAAGCTCCATGCTTTCTTGTTTTAATGGAAATATGACAAATGAGCATGTGCTGTATGCAAATGAGAGATTAATAAGCAAAGCAGAGCGGTGCGTAATGCATTGCAATACTGAAAACATCATAACACTTAACAGAAGAGAAAGACAAACATACACACACACACACACAGATCCACACACAGTTCTCACTGATGAGTTGAACGACCTCGCTGCCACGGGTGATGCTTATCTTGGAAGTGCCACTTTTATGAGCGAGGGGATGCGGCCATTAATAAAGCCAAGTGCCAGTGTCTCATTAGACCGAGCGGTGCCTGTGCCAGCTCGGCAGAGCGAGGGCGGCCATGTACAAGAACTAACAGGGTCATCAAACTGCGGGAGGACTCAGCCCTGACACGCCGGTGCTAACGCTAACGCTGTAACGTCTGCGCCCAGGCAGAGGCCCAGCTGCTTAGCTGCTGCAGCTGTTCCTCCATTCAAGGCTCCTCCACGACAGCATTTGTATCTGATGACAGTTTGAGTGAATAAACATGAAGCTTCAAGCGGAGCACTACCGAGTGTCAGTTTCAAAATATTTGTCTCCTTGAAGACAGTTTGTATCGGTTCCAACCGGGAGAAGAGAGAAGACTTCGCTCTGCTCCTACATTTGTGAGAACAGTGTGCACTTCAGGAGGAAGAGTGGACAAGGCTCTGGATCTTTTTGTGACTGAGGTCAAATGTAAAAAGGATCCTACTCATCTATTACAGACTTTTTGGGCATTTTGACGATGACTTTTCTAAGTTTATTTTTTATCATTTATATCCTTTAAAGAAGAACTATGCAAGATTTTTTTACCTTAATTAAACAGCTTCGGAGTAATTGTGATGGTTAAATGACTTGGAATGGAGGCTTTCTGCCTTCCACCTGTCTCTTGGCTGAAAACCAACCTTGAAAGATCAGCGCCTCCGACCCGGTGTCCCAGATCTCGTCTTGCCAGAAAAGCATGGACTGCTTTATGGCACTTCGACACAAACACGCCCGGTAATCTGTGATCTCTTGTTAACGTTACCCACCTCAGTAGACATCGCTCTATGGATTGCCTTCTTGCCAAGTTCGTTGAAAACAAATGCACATGGCTGGGGGGGAGGGAGATCTGTGAGAAATATGCACTCCGAAACTGTAGGGGGAGCTCCATTGAGAAAAAAGTGACCAAAACAAAGAAAAAGTGACCAGACTTTCATAGGTCACCTTTAAAAGTGAACACTTCTGAATGTAGCTTCTTATTAGCAATGTTGCAGTTTTCTCAGAAGCTGCAACTATTTCTTAACCAGGTGAGGTGACCTGGAGAGAGCTTGCCTTTATGCTTGATAAGCTAATTGCCTCTTGGCTTTAGATTTATACAGATGCTGCTTAAAGCACACAAGAGAATCCATCTTCTCATTTAACACTCGGCAAAAAGCTCATGCTGCATGCAAGTTTCTTTCTAACTTCGAATAATACTGCTCATATTGTGGTGTGTGTGTGTGTGTGTGTGTGTGTGTGTGTGTGTGTGTGTGTGTGTGTGTGTGTAGTCGGTCGCACAGTCTGTGTGACAGTGAGAGAGGCTGATGCATGTGGAAAGCCCCTGCTCGCCTAATGTTTGGATTAATTAGGAAATCTCATCCCCTGACGTCCTCTAGGAGGACACACTTTATCATTCCAGCCTGTGTCTGTTTACCAAAGGAGACTAAGCAATCCAAGCTGACAAAATGTCCTCTCCTTCTCTCCTTCCTTAGCTTTTCACTAGAGTGATTGAGCAATTAAGCGTGATTGATTGATTGGGGAGAATGAGAAGAGGGGAAATCTGCCCGGGGACATGGAGGGAATCCATACAGTAGCCTTAAATTAGTGAGAGAAATGGCAGGAGCGACTCGGGGGCAGCCAGACGTCTGACTGCAGCTTGGCTGGGGAAGGAGGGAGGTGAGGTGAGGTGCGGCGGCTTCAGCTTAGGAGACAGATAAGGAAAATAAGACGTGTGTGTGTTCAACACTGTGTGCTTGTGTGTGTGAACTTGTGCACATAACTGCCCACGGGAGAGGAGATGGATGTGTGGTTTGGAGAAGAAAGAGCTGCAAGGAGACGAAGGAGGAGGAGGAGGAGGAGGAGGGAGGGGAGGCAGGGGGGGGGGGGGGGGGGGGATCGAAAGTGTAATTAGTCTCTGAGTGATAGCAAAGTGGTGTCCGGCAAACCCCATCGGTGTTTTCCCTGGAATATTGCAAATGCAGCGTGCATTTCAGGAAGATAGTGGTGTGATAGCAGATGAAAAGACAACAGGGAGGAGGAGGAGGAGGAGGAGGAGGAAGCTTTACCTTCCTTTCACAGTCAACCTGAGGTTCTCGCTGACATTTTGAGATCATGCCAGATGAACAGTAGAAAGATTTACAGTTCTATTAGTTTTTTTTTCCTATTCTGCACACCACATATCTGTAGCGGAAAGAAGAAGAATACATACATCAGATAATGTGGCCTTTCATCACCATAAACACAGCGGGGATACACATCCGCTGAAGTGGATCTCGTCTTGAATGTAGTTTCCGTTTTTTGTGTGTGTTTTTTTTTCAGTTGCTGCAATTTTCCTGTTCGCTGAAAGGTCAAACTGTAATAAATATTCTCTGGGACCCTACACTGTGGTGCTGCAGAGTAATGTTGGGCTGTTCCCACCTCAAAGAGAAGCAGCCAGCTAATGGTAAATGGCCTTTTAAATGTACACAAGATTATCTTTAGGGATCTGTCTGAGCCCTTCCTGCTCATATGGCTCCTTCCTGTTCTTTTCCAGCCAATTATTGATATGAGGGTATTAAATATGACACCTGTGTCACGGTCAAATCTGTAACCCCCCAACACACACACACACACACTGGGGTTCAACCATCGTTTAACTGGCGCTAGTTTATCCGCCGCTGGTGGCAGCTGCGTGACAGAGATTACCGTGAGGTCCTGAGCCCACCCAAGCAGAACAATATCTATACGTTAGCTCTGTCTCCACTGCTGCAGCCACACACACACACACACACACTCACACACACACATGAAGACAAATGCTAACACTTATCATTTAATCTTAAAATGCTTTTTTCTTTTTTTTTAATGAAGCCTGGAGAGGAGTAACTACTTTCCATCTTCCCCGCGGAGCATTAACACCAGACGGGAGCACAAGAGGAGAGGTAATATCACAAGAACATGTGCTGTGCTCATGGAAATACGCACAAGCACTTTTGCATATAAACCAATTAGATGTAATATAGCATGATTACAATAACCCAGCAGAAACAGCAGGCAGGAATACCCATCGCTGACGATGCTCTTTTTTTTGTGTGTGTGTGGGTGTGTGTGTAACGGTCACACTTTGAACATGCAGCAGAACTTCATTTTCTCTCAAAGTGGTGATAAAAGTGTAATAAAAGCACTGGGCAGTTGGCATAAAGCGTGTGTCAACAGCTTTTTTTTTCAGAGGTTGAATTAAACATGAGCGAAGTGAGCTGAGTTATTCATGAGCCGGATGGAAAAACGGAGCCGTTTTGAGAGTCGTCGCCGGGCCGGGTGTTAAGCATGCGAGTCATGGCTTCGAGGGCATAATCGATATATGACACAGTCAGCTCAAAGACAGATGCGTGAATCCAGAGTGTGTCGAGAGGAAACCGTCCAAAAGCTGCTGTGGTAAGGTCCGTGTTTTTGTCTTTGCTTGTTGTGACTGAAGGCAGAAAAACACCCAGCTCAGGTACAGTTATGGTGAATCTGTTACCATACATGAATAATTCTCCAGGGGTTCAGCACTTTAATGCCAAATACTGTCACTTAAAGCAGAAGTAAGCGATCCGGTCGTTTTGGCTAACTTCTTGTCAGCCGATGGAGTTAGCAGTCCCCGCCCTCGTCATGGATCTATTGGTCCTCGTCCCTACGTCACCACATTCACGCGCATCCCTTGGCTGCACACACAGCCCTTCATGCCGTTCTCTCTCCTCATTGGATAAAGGTTGTAGGATACAAGGAAAGTTTTCTCCTCGGCTTACAGCAGAGCAGAATGACTGACAGACCCGTGTTTCGGACCAAACACTCTATATAAGTGATAAGACTTATTTTAACACAAACATTCCGCTTACTTCTGCTTTAATCTATTGTTTATATTAGAAATACAGATAATTGCTAGCCTGGCTAACACCAGACCAGAGGTCTGGGAAGCACCCGTTCATTTTTTCGTATTTAAGGCGTGGTTTACGAAAACCCAGAGCTGTTTATTGGGCGCTACGAATGTCTATCAAATGCGTCTGTTCGTAGCTTATAGCCAGTCGTATCAATCATACATGGAGTGACAGAAATCCATTCGCTAAATGTTGCTCTTTTTTCAAAATAAGCTTCAGTCTAAACTACTTAAAACACTTTCTAACGCTGCATCGAAAGGTAAAGTGTCTGCCGCCATGTTGGATTGACAAGCTATCAACAAAGTTGCTTGATTGACTCCCTCGTTGAGGGGAAAATTGGGTCCATGGTTTCCAGGCTGACTGCAGAGCGAATAAAATCATGTACGAGGCAGCATGGGTATACCCTGCAGACTAGATAATTGCAGCTTTAAAACCAATTTTTTTTTAAATGGCTGTGATTGATTTAAAGAATCGTGGGGTATTTTCGAGGCTGAGAGAGTTGTTTTCCTTGCAGAAAAAAAAGTTCTTCCTATTCGTTTTTGGCTTCATCAGCGGGTCCTGAGAAAATGAGCCAAAGCTGCTCCACTGGAGAAATGATGTACTGTAAATGCAGAAACCCAAATACTTGGCGCATGCTTCAAAAAGCCAATCTGGCCCTGTCAATATTATCATTTAAGGCAGATTTCCTCCCTTGAGCCAATAACACTTTGTGCAAGCAAGGTATCAGTGTGGGAGGGAGGAGCGGAGGTTCAGCGGCGACCCACTCCTTAACACACACTCTCATTCCTGACTTAAGCATAACTGTCTCCCAAAACCCCCCATTTCCTTGTCTAAACCTCTTCAGTCGTCCATTTGAACAGCATCCAAACCACTGGCAGAGACTCCTCCAACACCTAATGATGGGAGTGTGTCCGGAACTGGCTGAAATTCCTGCTGCAGTCAAAGAGTGCACTTCCCAATTAAAAGGACCAAGCCGCTCCGGCGTTATTTAAACCCCCGTTCGTGAAGCGGTTTGCCCTCATTTGAACCTTGTCCGTCCATTTGACTCTACTACTGCTCCTAAACACATCGTTAGCTTGTTAGAAATGTCCAAAAATGGAGTGTGCGTGTTGTCCGCCCGCTGCTTTGTCTCACTTAGTTTTCTTTGAGATATCACATGCAATAACTTCCTGTTTTTGGTCTCAAAGCTGAGAAATGTTTGTTGACCTTTCCAACCTTAAAAACACTTTGTTGATGGGAAAAGGAAACTCTCTGAAAGAATCCAGCATCGGGGTGAAAATATAACCTACATTCAATCAACAAAGAAGCTGGTAATACAGTAAAGTATCCAGTAGTATTCTGTTTCCACTCGTGACCCCTTGGGAAAAACAAATTAATCTGTTCTCATACATCTGCGGCTGAAAAGCAGTGATGCTCTGTGTGTAAATTAGAAACAGAAACAGTGTCTGACTGACATTCCTCACACTTAACGGCAGAGGTCAGAGCACATCTTTAACAAAAATATGAATGATTGTCTGCCGGTTTCCGCCTTCATTCCCATGGGGTGGGGGGTGGTGGGGGAGGTTGCGTACAGACCAGCAGAGGTCCTAAGGGTAAAATTTCCCACACGGCATGTTGATGGTGTTTCCCAAGAGAGAAAGAGAGAGAGAGAGAGAGAGAGAGCACATACGCACTGTGTCTACATCTCCATGATCTGAACGCAGGTGCTGCCAGATACAGAGGCGATTTGATTTGGCACGGTGGAAATCCTCTTTTTCCAGCTGTCGGGCTACAGTGGAAGGGTCAAGGTGTACGAGTGCATCCTGTAGCTTCCTGCTTCTCATCTTCAGACTGCAAAGCAAAGAGATGATGTTTTGTCTTTGAGAGGTTATCAGCAGCTCATCGCTTTTCTTATTCTGAGAGCGAAGCGCGTGAAGATGAAGATGAATGTTCGTCGTTATTCTTCTTCGCAAATCAGAAGAGTACAGAATGTACAATATCACATGCAGGGGGAGAAAGGAAAAGCTAAAAAGAAAAGAAAGAAGGATCCATCTTAAATAACAGCTCTATATTTGGTTCAATAAGGCAAGAGCAGCGAGCGCAGGTGTTTGCAACCTGCTGGTAATTCTTTAAGTTTTCATCATCATCATCATCATCAGCAGCAGCAGCAGCAGCAGGGGGAACAAAAAAAACATCCCACATTAACAAATATGTTTGTGTTGTGCTAAAAGGTATCTGGCGGGAGATAATGTGCCACTCTGGGAATAAAACACACACACACTCACACACATATGCACATACACATACGGAAAAGATGGCTCCTCAACCTGGCTACTGCATCCAGCACACAGCTGTTATTAATTATGGGGTCAAAAGATGTTTTCCATTTTAGTTTAAATCAAATTAGTCCTACAGTATTTATAGGCCCTTCAAAGCACACACACACACGCACATATGCACGCACACACACCTGAATTTGGCCTGCAACACACCACAGCTGCATGCACAGACATACACTCTGCAGATGTTCGCCGTGCTCTCTCCGTTAAAGGCGCTAGCTGCTTTCCCCTTACTCAGCTCAGCTCCACGGTATCGGTTTATGAATGTTGTTTTTACAGGAGTATAGCTGACGGTTAAACTTATATTTGCTGCACAGGAAACTGTCACAACTGCTCTCGAGTCCTATAAAGTATCCTGGGATTCCTGAGGACGGAATGTCCATCAATTCTCGTCTTCCTCCCGCCCAAGCAACTGTCCCGCAACCTCCGGGTAATGACTATTCCACCTGGCACAATTACTCTTTAAAAAAAAAAAAAGAACAGAATCAAGTTGGGGGGGGGGGGGGGGGGGGGGGGGGGGGGAGAAAAAAAATAAATCAGAGCGATTCGTTATGGCCAGGCTGATATAGCATATGCACGTATCAAGCGATTTCATATGGATTTCTCTTGAGTTTTTGATCGACGTGTCTGATTGGAGTGTGTGGGGGGAGATTTGTAGCCAGGCTAGCGCCGCCTACTGGTTCCGGCAAATTTCATTTGCCTCAACAATGTAGTCAGGACACTAGCAATGCGTTTCGGTTTGCTCCGTCCGCCAGAGCGGACGGACCAATCAGCGAACAGACGGGTAAGTGAAGGCGATGACGTTGAACTCAAGCGCTCAAGATTAACCTATGAGCTTAACCGGTGTATAGCACACGTGACCACCAAGCAGCAGCGATTAGTTGAAGCAAATGTAAGCAACCGCCTCCCGGAAGCAAACGAATCCCTATGGCTCAGGTTCAGACGCTTTTTGAAATGTAATGAAATAAGCGGCTGATGCATCAGGCTAGGAGATTTGGGAAGGAGGGGGATTTTCTGCAGGAAGCCACAGGCGTTTGACTGACACCGTAAAGCACATGCATGCTACACATCGTCAGTGTTGTTTGCCCCCCCCCTCACGGAGAAACCTGTTTAATATTCTTAAGTAGCCGAGTAAACATTTGGCATAAGGAAGCACTTGATTCAGGCAGGACGATTCAAGTCAGACACCGGATGGCAAGGGGGACATGAAAGAGGCCCTTCATGAATCCAACTGGCCCCCGGGGTCAAGTTTCAAACAACCAGCCCCGTCATCCTACACACACATACACACACACACACACACACACACACTCTCTCTGCTAGTGAATGCGAATCCATTACGCTTCAGATGCACAAACACGCACATTCACACGTGTGAAGTGCCTTTAGTGTGGCGACATGCTGCTCATAACATTCGGCAATTGGTAGTTTATTGTAAAAACTCAGGAATTCAGTCTAGTGAAAGCTTTAAGGCTCTGTAAATGAACCCAGAGGTCTTTTGAAAGACACTGACCTTCAGGGAGATGGAGAGAGCGCGGACCGGCCCCTGTAGTACAGTCCAACACATGATCAGAGATAAAGGCTTTTATACTGATCTATATCTGGGGATTGGAAACCTTTTTGCACCAATTAATGAGATACCTTTGTCCAAAAATGAATATAAGCCGACACAGGAATGTAGGAAATTGAAATCTTAATCTGTGGTATATCTGAAGTTTCAAGTTCAGCTTGTTCTTGCACCTTATGTTCCACAGGGGGAAAGTCCTCCTTCAGGTCTCATAGGGCGTTAACGAGTCCATTCGGGACAGTGGAATTAGCTGCACGTCTTCTTCTTGGAAAAATGACAGAAAGGTGAAATTTATGCTTCATCTGAAGTGCTTTCCAGCACCATGATGTGGTTTTTACAAGAGAGACGGCTTCCAAGATGAAGGATAACTGGTTGGTTTGGCAAATGCGTCTCTGTAAACATTTCCAACTAAGTTTTTTTTTCCTAAATGGAAAGGATCCAGGAGTAGCAGTGGAAACACGACTGAGTTGGAAGCAGCATGACGTTTTTTTTATTTTTTATAGCACCTCAAAACCTGTAGAGACGATCGGTGTGGATGGTTGCTTGCTTAGTTTAAAAAAAAAAAAATGTATGTCTCTCCAAACCCCACCCACTCAGGTAGTTTCTGTTTCCTGAAGTTACATCACTGTCACTCTGACAGAAGTTGTTTTGGAAGACAGAGGCAACCCAAACTATATCCTGTATCTGAACGGGACAATACCAGTCAAGGTCAGATGATCTATAAGGGGAATACAGACACAGTTCATTCATGAACTCACTCCTTCCTGCCCTGCGGTGACCCCGTCTTTCCTGCCTTTCCACCACCTGACTTTTCCTCGCCTACTTACTCGCTAGTTCCCAATCCTCTAATCAGCTCCTAATCTATACACCAGCACATTTCCATTAGTTCCCTGCCAGATTGGCTTCTGTGCTGCTGTGCTATAGCTTTCTAACTCTCATAACCTGTGTTCGCCTGTATCCGCCTGGCTATCATTGGATTTTTCCGACCCTGCCTGCACCCTGACTTCGACCTTGCCTCCTTTTGCCCCTGACACGATGTAAAGAAAGCAGTAATTCAACATAAAAAAGATTTTCCCTGAACCCAAAAAGTCACAGAACCAAATCTTTACTCCGGCCTATCAGTCTGTAGATGTAAAGTTGATGTCTGAGCTCTGTTTTTATGAGCGCTGCAACTCTTCAGTGGTGTAATGCTGGTAAATGGAATGACTGCAGCTTGTAAAAGAGAGAAGATCAGAATATGTCATGTACATCTCCAGTTTATGTGTTTGTTTACTGGAAGCTGCTTCCCATGGGGTTGTGGTGAGTTGTTACTAAGACAGGCCAGTGTTACTCAGTGCATTGGCCCGATGCACTGCAACAAAACTTGGTTCATTTTACAGAATATAAAACCATTCCATAAATTTGCTACCTTGGTCATATTTTTTGGCTCACCAGTATGACATCAGCGTGCAATTATGAAATGGACTTCTGTCTCTTTTATTGCCCACCCAGGGCCGTTATAAATGGTGCAAGAGGTGTTCCACTGTAAGTCTTGACTCCAGTGGGCAGGCCGCGGTGCTGCACTGCCATTTATTACAACAGGAAAAGAAGAATTAGGGAGGAGAGGGCAAGGGGAGCTGATTTCAACCACCTGTATTCCCACGTGGTGCAGGTTCTCCCTCGGCGGATGATTCCCCCGCAATGCAAATGTTTTCGGTTTAAAAAGAAATTATTGATCATAGATCAGAGGAATGTGGCACAATGCACAGGGAGCACACACAGGGAGCGGTTTGGGCGGCGAGGGCAGGTTGAAATGAGAAAAGCAAAATGAATTATGCAGGTCTCTCGCACATCCACCTTCTCCTCATTATGTGGAGCCATCTGAGTGGTAATTAAATTCATGCACTGATAGGGTTCCCTCGTTTTCTGCCACTGTGCTTTTCTTGTGCACTTTGTCATTCTGCCACGTTTCAAAAAAGGGAGGGAGGTGGTGGTGGTGGGGGGAGTTCAGCCTTGGAGGGCTGCTGTAACAATGGAATGAGCTCCTGGGTCATAATCTTACTTTCTTAACTGTTTTTTTCCCTTTACATTCAAAATGTAATTTCTGAAAAAATTAATAGAGTTCGTGCCTCAAATTGCAATCAGGAATGTAATCTACTGGAATATTCAAACTTAACAAAAAGCCTCATTCTGGCGCATTTAATGGGTTGTTGGTGTAATTTGAATGTGATTTAACTTTAATTTAATTGTAATCATGAATTTGATTGTGATTCACTATTGTTCTGTAAGTGGGGAGTGTAATCCTATCACATGTAATGGTTATTCTCTGTGTGTATGGGTGGGAGGTGATGAGCAGACCACCACCACAGCGCAGACTGTCATGATAATGCGTGGAACAGCTTCGTCCCCACAGATAAGAGCAGAGTCCAGGAATGTTCCACATTATTCTGCCTCACAAGACCCGATAGACCGCAGTTGTCAGGTCTCACTGTCACACAACCAGCCATGCACACTGACCTGCAGTGTGCACGGTGGTGGTGGGGGTCTCCTCCGGCCTTGAGGCTATCACACGGTGTGTAAAACCCGCTGCTTTCCACTGAGCAGTTTCTCAGAGACCGAGGGAGAGTTCATAGTCATTACAGGAAGTGTGCAACACGGGGACGTTAAAGGTTAAACGCAGTCGAGCCAATTTATATGACAGAGACGGTGATAAAAGTCACTTTTAGTCAAACTGTAAAGAAATGTGCAAAAATGATTCAGACTAAGACAAGCGTCAAGTGTCTGAGACATTTCTGTTGGATTTTCCTCCTCGTCTGAACCGCACAGTAAAACATTACAAGACAAGGTTTAGTTTTTGTCTTATTTTGCACAGTGGAAGGAGATTTTCAGTTCCCAGGAATGTAAAAAGAGGTTACAGTGAATGCAGTGGTATAGAGCAGTATAAGGCTATTGTTTGTGATTAGGTCAATCTGAAATTATTTTCCTCCCGAACCAATAAATGTCAGACAGACTGGGGACAGCTCCTCAGCAGAAACAGCGTTTTATGGCACTGGTCTGGTCTTTTATCCATAGATTCATAATGTTTGCCAGAGGGGAAGCAAAATAAACCAGCATGTATTCCTGTTGTACATCTTCTACCATGTTGTGTTGTGCTTTCTTTAGTTTAAAGATGTACAGCATTGTTGACGTAGCGGGGGAAGTGGGGGTTACATGTTTTTCCCATTGATTCCCAGACCTCCAGCTACAGGAACCAAGCTTCAAATCTGCATCTGATGGTAAAAAATTGCCTCCAAACCCAACATTATGTCAGCGGGGAGGAAGAGACAGTCCATTTTGCAAATTGACTCCTTCAGGAGACTGCGGTCTCGCAATATCCTCGCCCTCCCCCGTGTACTCCTCTGTTGGGAGATACACGCAAAGCAACAAAACCGATCCCGCAAAGACGGGACGGAGGATTTATGGCGCGGAGGCAAGTGCGACCGAACAAGGCCTATTCCCATCTGGGCTGGGAGCCACTAGCGTAGTTAGGAGATTTACGAGGAGGATGACACAGCTGATTACTCTCGGTTACTGAGGAGAATTGGACGTGGACTATAGCCTCGCCTCCTCTCCGTGTATGTATTTGTATTTGTGTTCATGAATGAGCGAATTGAACCGCAGTAACCCAGACGTGTTTGCGGTCCTCATCAGACGTGTTCTTCACCAGAAACCTCCATGACCTCCATCACCCACGTTTTCCCATGGACAGACCTGAGGCAGCTTGACTTATTGTGGAAAATGAATGAATGAAAAGAATTACGGGAAGGGGAAATGAAGGAATAAATAAATAACACGCCCAGGCTAATGGAAAAAACACACTGTTGTGAGTGTTGTGCATGCTGTCTCTGGATGTGAAGAAATGTAGAGACTTTGCTGTGACCCCATAAACCGCATGTGCTGTGGACGTCTCTTTACTCCGCTTGACAAATTTGTGGGCTCGGTGTTATACGCTGTGGCCAAATCCTGGACTTTTCAGAGTTCAGCCAAACCAAATAATGGCTGAGGAGTTGTTGCGGCCCCTCTGACCCTGTCTGGAGCATGCTTCTGGGTCACGCTTTTGACACACTAAACCAGCACAATGCAAAAAGTATCACCTTCGTCTGATTGCCACTCCACGCAATTTCCAACAAATCATGATAATAAAAGTTGAACGAAATTTCTTATCCATGTGATTATTCACAGCGAGGTCATTTTCAAGCAAATAAGAAACAATATGAAGCCAGATGTTGGTCTGTTTTCCCTGGAACCAACATTTAACTGCTGTAATGAGATTCAATCTAAATGCCAAAATCAGTGTTTGATTAACACAGCGTGCATGCCAATCTCTGTTCCTCCATTTTACTCCTAACTGCTGTGATGCGTCTATATATTTGGTTAGTTTGATGTGAGAGGAAGTTGTCCATGAACGTGAGGAAAAACAAAGGAGAGATGCATGCATTGCTTGACACAAACTTGGAATAAGTGTGGCTTTCTCACAAACCACTTGCCCCTCCCAGAGCCTACTTTTAGGCCTTTGAGAGGCATAAAGTCCATTCCACGGGTCTCATTTCTCTTAGCTGTTTGGATGAGACTTTGGGTGAAAGGGGTTGCTCTGTGTGATTGATGAGCCATGGCCAATTAGAGGCTTAGCTTTGGAGGCCCACAAAGACACCCGTGATCTCAGACATAAACATTGGCGGCCATAGGGCCTGAGAATACCTGTTGTCCGCAGAAGGAGCTCAGGCCTCCGGCCGGCAGCTGGGCGGCACAGCAGTTCTTCTCTGGAGGGTTTGGATGCTTCGCCGACTCAAAATACTTTTAAAAAGATGTCAGCAGCACAACAAGAACGAGAGTCTGTCCCACGGGGAAATTCCACGAGTGATGTCAGTATTTCAGCGTGGTGCCGTGCCAGTCGGGGGGCGAGGGTGGTTGAACGGCTGCTCCATCTGACACCCTGTGGTTGACGAGCCACAGGGCGCCAGGCGGGGCCTCGTTAGACAAACTATGACAACAAGATGTTGCCCTTGAAAATCAATTATAAACCGGCAAGCATCTCTGCATCTGTTTCTGCTCGGAGTTATGCGGCACTGTCTGACCCCTTCTGTGTTTTTTTCCAGGAGGTCTGACTCCGCTGCCGTTCAGATGGTCACCCCTGTGGGATTAGTGATGGCACTGAAGCCTCTGGGACAGTGCTTGTAAATCAGAGCAGATGAACTGGGGCGATGACAGGCCTGGGAGGCCTCCGTTATTTGACTAGGCCATTTATTGGGGCTTTCTGGTTGGGTGTATGGGGATCGGGGGGGGGGGGGGGGGGGGGGGGGGGGGGGTGCTGTCTCATTATAGGCGCTTGGTGTGTTCCCCCAGTGTGAGACACGTAAAACTAGAATAAAAAATGATTTGGCCATTTTGCGAGGTGCCATATGTGGGCAGCAGGCTGTTTGCATGGAGTAACAAGGCTCTTCTTATTACTGTCTATTAATGACCCTTCAGCACTTTGCTTACACAACCTGGGGCCCATGCTACCTTCAATTGATTCAACATGTCACCTTTTCACCACTAAGCGCCGAGGAGCTGTGTTTTAAATAGAAAATGAGTAAATTCCTGGACCCTTTACATTGCTAAAGAGACCTGTTTTCCTCTCGCCCCGCTGACTGTTGAGTAAACCAGACAGCCAGTGTTCGAGATCCTAACACTGTGCTCACCCATCAATCTTACCGACATCTGCTCCCCACTTCAGAATTATTTGTCTTTGCTTTGCTTGAATGTAAATAAACAGTGCCATTTTGAAACCATTTGGTTAAGATAACAAAATATCATGGGTGACTCTTGGTTATTTTCTTAAGAAAAAATACCATATTTATGTGTTACTGCTGTCTTCTCTTCCATTTCTAGAGGGTTTTACATATATCTTATAATATAATTCAATAAAGTCTAAACCTATTGTTTGTCTGAGTCATAATTTACTACTACTCCAAATGCACTCACCCATGCTGCAACTGGACACATGCTACAGGTCCAGCCTTCCCTGCCTTTACCATGATAAACTACACGTCATCACTCTCACACAATACAAGCCTTTAACTCCTTTTGTGCCTTTGTTTCCCCTCTGGAGAGGATGTTTTCAGCCATTTCATTTTCTCAAGATGCAGTGAAAGCAGTGTGATAAAAGGCCCTCACACTGAGACCACCGCCAGAGGTAGAACAACTGTAAAGGCTGCTTTTGAAAGACTCGAACAGACCCAACAAAGGACTTTTCTATTGTTTCCAGGGCCACTCCACCCCATTTTGTCCATCTGTTCCTGCAGGTCCTGTCTTCTGTCCACCTTATGGACAGAAGGCATTGAAGACATGTTTCTTGGCTTTGTCTTTACCCACTGGAGTGAAGCGCTCAATCATCTAAACAAGTGGAGCTTCCTGACTTTCAGTAGAACAACTCACAAATCCCTTGATTAAAAAAAAGGTGTCAGAATGACTGAGCTGCCAGACTACTGGTCAGCCTCCGGGATAAGGAGAATATTTGTTTCTTAAATCATTACCCCGAGTTAGTCCAATTCACACTCATTGGCAGGGGATGAACTATTCCTTAATGCAATAAACAAATATTATTGCATTCCAGTCCAGAGGAAGAGGGGCGGCTGTGTACTCATGAATGAGCCTGCTTGTTAAAATGAGGCCCTGACATTCTCTTAAGGATGTCAGTCATCGGCAGTGGTAGCCTACAGATTGCTATACAAAAGATTATGGTTTGACACAGTGCCTTGCACAGCCATAAACTTGGCAGGTTTGATCCTGTATTCCAGCAGCCTGCAGCGGAAGCAAAAGCTGAAGCAAAAACATGGAACATTGAAATTGTATTACGGCACCCTAGAAATAAATAATATGGTGCAAAACCGAGCAATAAACCTCCTTTTCAGCACTCGCATCAAAACCAAACCTGAGGAGGTTGACCGGGTCAGTGCAGAATGAAATCATGTAGAACAGCACATAATGGTTATCTGCTGCAATAAAGGTGCTCTTGTGCTGGGATCTGGGATGGCCTTGTGTGTATTGTTGGCATTCATCAGCGGCCTGCATCTTGATGGTGCTGAAGATTACACCATGTAATCTTGGCAGGGAGGGGGGGAAGGAGGAGGAGGAGCTGGCAGTAGTGGAATGAATGAGATGAATCAGGAGAATTGGATGCTGAGCCTGGATTGCACTGGGATTCGAGTTCATAGACAACAGCTATCTGCATTGCAGCCATTCATAAAAACAAGTCGTACATGTCACAGGATTGTGTGTACTCTAAATACCAACACATGTACCCACATAGGATACATAACGACTACAAAGTTAGATTACCTTCAGACTGAATTAGTACATATTTTTCTTTTATATTGCCGATCAGGTCAGTGTAGTAATCATCCTCCTGGGTCAGTAAAGTGTTATTGTTCAAGGAGATGAAACGCGGCACCGAAACAGACAATCATACAGTTTTATATCTTTGTTTGAATAAAGTCAGGCTGCAATGTGAAAGCAGCGGAGAGGAGTGTTAATCAGTGGGTTTCCATCTTGTTGGCCATGGCAGCCAGGGCCAACAAGATGACCATACACATAAATAACAGGCCAAACAGCGGCGTTAGTCAGAGGACATACAAGGGCGGGAGGCAAAAGGCCAGACATTGAATTAGACGGCAATTTTGAAATAAATGAAACCCATCTTCAGCTCAGATTTATTGGTCAGTGACACCGGTTTTCTGGTCACCTCAGAACTTGAAACATAAAACTACAAACTTGTGTGTGTTTGTTGCAAGTAAACACATTTCTTCACACATTACTGTAATTCAGCTGGGGTTATTAAAAGGAGCTAAATTTGGCTTTTCTTGAACTGTTCTGTTACACACAGCCACAGATATAACTGTATGGAGTGGGACAAATGAGGATTTTCTACACTGATTTAGTGGGTCACACCTTAATAAGAAATGAATGCACTTCTATGAAAAATGAACTGAGGCACCACTCCACACAGCAGATGTCATGTATTTAATGACTTTGCCTTTTGTTTGGTCTGTCATCTAAAACGATAAAGACAATGAGTTATATCAACATCTTGGAAGCTTGACCCTGCCAAACAACCACCTGGGGAAACCTTGGAAAGGTCACACATGGAACACAAGGAATTAAAGCGGTTAGAATGGCAAATTAATAAAGTGCATGCATTTTTCACAGCAGGCGTTTTCAGTTGTCATGGCAGGAAAAAGCACAGGTGTTATTAAAACCATTAACACTGGCAGCATTCTATTCAAATGTCACATTGGCAGTGACAGTGACATGACAAAATAAATAAATAAAATAATTAAACAAGGCTATAAACCTTCAATTAAACCATAATTAAACCTTAATCAGAGAGATGTGGAAATATCAGAAATGAAAGCCCTTTTTATGGACAGCTCTGTGTGTTAAGCTATACTTAATATAGTTTTTTTTCTATCACAAGTAACTATTGCATAAGCACCTTTTTTATTTTATTTCGCAGTTTGTATAGGAAACATTTAGGTACTTTTGTGACACCTCCAGAATGTTAAAAACCTTGAATACTGGTATATATTCAATGAATGAAATAGTGAAAAATAAGAAGAAAAAACTGTGAATTCTGGCATTTGAGAAGCTACATCCATGAGATGTTTGAAAAAAAAACAAGCATCAAAATAGTCTGATACATTTCCTGACATTAATTTAGCAAAAAAGAAAAAAAATCTGAAGGAATAAAAAAATGTAAAAGTATAAATAAAGAAATAAACAGAATACATAATAAAAAAAATACACAAATAAATGAATAATAATCATCATCATCATCATAATCATAGTTTTGAAATAAAGAAAAAGAAAAAGAAAAGAGAAAACACAACTACAAGCCGCTCAGACTGGTGACGTCATATGACCCGGAACTGTTTGTGTTTACCTAACGAGGTCAAAATGGCGGCACGCTGCATGTGAAGGGGTCGTAACAGGAGCCGGCTTTAGGATCTGAGAACATGTATAAAACGCCATGTAGCAGGCTGACAGGTAAGACCGGAGAAAATGTGGCGTGTGTGGTAATCCGCCAGTGCAGTTTCGTGTCGCTTTTAGTTCTCGCCCGCTGAAAACATCCTTTGAAGCTAAGGCGGAAGCTGCCAGGCTAGGTTAGCATGTGGCTAACCGGGTAGATGTTTGGCAAGAGACGAGCAGTGACCTTAAGATAGAAGTCAACTGCATCTGCATAGACCAAAATAACATGATTACTGACGGGTTTTATCAGGACAGGGTCTTAGCCGATCTAGTGCTCTTGTGTGTTCCTAAATAACAGAGAAGTTCGTCCTATATAATAATGTTTTGTAAATGGTTACGTGACAGATCAGTGTGATAAAGACGTGGTATATTGGTGTTATGTTTGTGTTCACTGACATCCACTAATATCGAAGTGTGCTCTTGTTATTGTCAAATCTTAAGGACATGTTTTGATATAATAAACTAATAACATGAATATATCGTTGATACACTGTGGACAGCAAAAGCGGAGCATTATGACCTTAATCAAGGAGGATCTACTACATTAATATTGTTATGCGTCTGACTGAGATAAATCGTTTCTAATGAAGTAGCATCTGAGTGTGTGCTAAATTTGGTAGTCATGTAATTTGAGTATGTACCGTGCATAAGGTTTAGTTTCAAAATAAATGCCAAGATCAGAAAACATCTAAACCTAATCAGCCAATGGGATGATCAGGTGACTCCTTTATGGGGTTGTGTGATGGACAAGGACCTAAACATCCAGAATATTTTAAACATTTAAACCAATCATAACTGTTATAAAAGTTCTGTTTGCTCCACAACAAAATCTTGAATGTATAATCCTCACTGTTAATACATTAGATGCACAAATTGGGCCTAAATCAGATCAGTCTTTGATGTTATCATGATTTTATTTTGGGAAGGCCTGGACCACCCTGGAAATAAATGTTATCATAACTTTTAGTTTTTGGTCATGCTTCAGTTGTACGCATAATGTATTTTTTTTTTTTTTTTTTTTTTTTTTTTTTTTTTTTTCATTTCAAAGCTTTATTTCAAATTCACAATGTCATACATTCCAATTTGAACTCATTTGAGGAAAAAACATTTGCTTGCATTTAAAACAGTACAAGCTTACAACATATCAAACAGTTTATACAAAATAAAATAAAATAAAATAAAATAATAATTACAGGGTTTGACATTTCAACAGTGCATTAAGCGTGTTTAAGAGCATAGGACTGTAAACTTAAAGAGCAAGAGACTCTGACATTGTTTCATACAACTCATTTATGGACTGGTTTTCCTCCGATAACACCTTTAGGGATGTTATATAGTTTTTAATTTCATTCTTAAAACAGTTTATGTTGGGCTTGCTGTTATTCCATTTATTCTTGTGTATATGATACTTTGCCATAGTGAAAATAATGTTCACCATTTTGGATACCTTTTTTGACAGACCATCCATATAGATCATCACTTGAAATTTATTAAACAAAGAATCGTTAATCCCAATATTTAACCATCGATAAACATCTTTCCAAAAACTCATTGTGACTGTACAAGAGAAAAAAAGGTGTTCAATTGTTTCATGCTCTGTCGTACAGAAAACACATGGATTAACTTCAAAATTGAACCTTTTCCTTAGAGTTTCAGCTGCAGGATAAATATTATTTATTAATTTGAACTGAATTTCTTTTACCTTGGGTGAAATTGGCCATTTAAGATAGCTACAATAAGTCTTTGTTAATGTAACTTCATTGTCTGATATCTTTATTTTCGTTGACCTTTTGATATCATGGAATAGCTTTTCCTTTAACACACTTCCAAGTACTTTGTTGTTACATTTTCTTTCACCAAATTTCAGTTCACCAATTTTCAAATCAGGTAATTTAACAGACACAATTGAATTTATGAGGATATTTTTAATCATGTATTTTAAGGGAAGTGGAATAGCTCTACTGATTTGATTAAATTCTCTATTAGAGCATTTTAAATTAAACTTTTCTGTAAATGAATTAAATTGTAACATATTGCCATTTTCATGGGCGGCACGGTGGTGCAGTGGTTAGCACTGTCGCCTCACAGCAAGAGGGTTCTGGGTTCGAACCCGCCGGCCGGCTGGGGCCCTTCTGTGTGGAGTTTGCATGTTCTCCCCGTGCATGCGTGGGTTCTCTCCGGGTACTCCGGCTTCCTCCCACAGTCCAAAGACATGCAGGTTAGGTTAATTGGTGGTTCTAAATTGCCCATAGGTGTGAATGAGAGTGTGAATGGTTGTCTGTCTATATATGTGTTAGCCCTGCGATAGACTGGCGACCTGTCCAGGATGTACCCCGCCTCTCGCCCAAAGTCAGCTGAGATAGGCTCCAGCTCACCCGTGACCCTAGTGCAGGATAAGCGGTATAGAAAATGAATGAATGAATGAAAGGATGAATGCCATTTTCATCCATCAAGTCAGTAACATAAAGTACCTTTTTGTCATACCATTCTTGTTTAAATAAAGTCTTCCTGTTACTTAATATCGTTCTATTATTCCATAAGGTGGAGCTATGTGGTGTGAAATTGTGTGTGAACATCATTTTCCAGTGGAGCAATATTTGTTTATGGAAGTCAGACAGTTTGATTGGTAGTTTAGTTATTTCAAAGTCACACCTTAACAAAAATTCTAATCCTCCAACATTTTGGAAAAGATATTTTGGTATGTGGAACCATATGGAATTCGGTTGTGTCAAATAAGCTTTTATCCAGTTCAACTTTAATACACCTATCATGGATTCAAAATCAGCAGCTTTCAACCCACCATGTTTGTAGTCTTTAACCATCACAGATTTTTTAAGGTAATGTGTCTTGTTTTTCCATATGAAATTAAAAATGATTGAATTTACCTTTTTAATCATTTGGGGGGGAACATAAAGAGATTGACATGGATATACTAATTTTGATAAACCTTCTGCTTTTGTTAATAAGATTCTGCCAAGAATAGAGAGATCTCTCATGAGCCAATGGTTGAGAGATTTTTTCATACTATCTATTTTCCCTTCAATGTTTAGTTGTTCTCTCTTTTTTCTATCTGTAGTCATTATTAAACCTAAGTATTTTAATTCAGTTTTGACAGGGATGGAGCCTATATTTGTCTCAGCACATGGATGAAGAGATAGTATTTCACATTTTTTCAGGTTTAGACATAATCCTGAAGCTTTGGAAAAGACTGATATTATATCTAATGCTTTTTTAATTAAAGATTTATCTTTTAGAAAGACTACTGTGTCATCTGCAAATTGACTTATTCGATATTCATAATCGAAAATGGTGATTCCTTTAATTTGAGGGTGATTTATAATTAGATATGCTAGCATTTGTGTACATAAAATAAATAATTTTGGCGAAATAGGACAACCTTGTCTAATACCACGTGAGATCTTGATTCTTGGTGTCATTCCAGGGTTGAGGGAGATGTAACTGTAAATATCATTATAAAACATTTTTATGATCTTGCAGAACCCTTCTCCAAATCCAAGTTTTTTGAGCACCGTAAACATAAAATCATGTTCCACAGTGTCGAATGCTTTGAAAAAATCTATGAATAACACAAGACTATCTGACTGAATGAATGATTGATAGTCAATCATATCTAGAATCAGTCGAATATGGTTGTGAATATATCTTCCCTTTATAAAAGCTGATTGATACTCTTCTATAAGTTTTCCAATTACATGCTTTAAGCGATTTGCATAAACTAAAGCAAGAAGTTTATAGTCATTGCATAGTAAGGTTATTGGTCTCCAGTTGTCTAGCATCAACAAATCTTTTTGGGGTTTTGGTAATAAGGTTATCAAACCAGTTTTCATAGTAGGGGACAAACTTCCTTTCTTAATACATTCCAGAAAAGCGTTATATAGTAGCTTTTTGATATCCACCCAAAAATGTTTTAGGAATTCGGATGTTAATCCATCTATCCCTGGTGATTTACCATTTTTCATTTGTTTTAATGCATTTTCAATTTCTATTACAGTTAATTCTTCGTCAAGTATATGTTTGTCTTCTACATCTAGTTTTTTTATGTCTTCATTAATTTTTTCAAATAAAAAGTCACAGTCTGAATTATTAAATTTTGATTTATACAAGTTACAATAAAAGAGACAAATTTCATCTTGGACTAATTTCTGATCTTCAATTATAATATCATTTGTCATAAGTTTACTTATTTTCTTCTTAGTCTGTCTTTGTTTTTCAAGTCCAAAGAAGTAAGTTGAACTTTTTTCACCCTTTTCGATCCATCTAGCTCTTGATCGAATATAAGCTCCATTTGCCTTTGTTGTGTACATGTCATCTAATTGGGATTGCAATGACTTTAATTCAGTAATGTTGTCTAAGGATAATTGTGTATTATTTGTTAATAAATTGATTTTGTCAATTAGATCCTTTTGCTTTCGTTTCCTTATACGTGACAGTTTTTTACCTGTGTCAACTGCTATTTGTTTGGTCTTAAACTTAAACCATTCCCATTTACTGATATCACTCATGTCTAACCTTTCAACCTCCAAGATAAGAGACTTCACCTGATCACAAAATTCAACATTTTGTAAGAAATCATTGTTAAACTTCCAAATATTTGGAGAATTCAGTTGTTGTTTAGATGTTAATAAGTTTAGACTAATCATGCAGTGGTCAGTGAGCGGAGAAGCTGATATTTTACAATCTGAAATATCATTACATAACTCACATGAAATCAGCCAGTAATCTAGTCTTGAACATTGACCATTTCCTGCAGAGTTATACCATGTATACTGAACTGATGTTGGATTTGATGTTCTCCAATAATCAATTATGTGTGTTGTTGTACATAAAGACAGTATAGTGTCGCTGTATACAGGTTGAGAATTCCTATGAGGTAGTCGGTCTAGCCATGAATCTGGGGCTATATTATGGTCTCCTCCCAATATCACTTTATCTGTATTATAAGTTGTTTTCCATTCATTTATACATTGGCTTAATTTTGCATAAAAGTTCACATTCATTGCTTGGTTGTTAAAGCCATAAACACATATTAAAATATAACGTTTGTCGTTTGTCTCCACTACCACCATTAACCAATGACCTTCAGTATCTTTTTTATTATCAATTATGTTACCTGGAAATCTATTGAATAATATCATGACTCCTGCTGAGTGTGATGTTCCATGTGCAAAGAAGGCGTAATCCCCCCATTGAATTTACGCATAATGTATTGTTTGTGTCACATACCATTTTAGTGTTTGTTTTATTTTTGATTTATTTTTATCATGTCTGTATTCCAAGAACTAATCAGTGTGTTTCTCATACAGCTTAAACAATGTATGGAGTTGATTAGTGCATGGACACAATAATAATCCGTAAATGTTTTGAAACTTCAGGAAACTGGGATTGGTATTTACCGGTATAACAATAATCTTGCAGCTCTATTTAGTTGGCTGTGTAGTTATGTGTGTATTATCATTACTGACCTAATCAAATGTAACTAACAGTATTTATATTAATACTTACAATTAAACATCCTGTCTTGTGTGTCTTTTTAGGTTTGGTTGGTGCCAGTGTGAAACAGAAACTAGTACAAAATATCCCTCGATGTAACCAGACTGCTCGGAGCCTGATTCAGCTGCACAGTAGAGATCCATCAAACTGGACGACTTATCAGCATCTTACCTTTCTTAAACGCCAGGTAATCTAAATTCTTGGTATTTCCTCAAAATTTTGGTCAGTAGATTTCTTGTTGCTTGTTCTTGACTCATTTCCCCCCATCATAATGCTGATAAATATATAATAAATCCATCTTAACAATAGTGAATTATCCTGAATCACCTTGTCCCATCTGTTTTCCTCTCAGTATGTAGCCAAAAGCAACGGCGAGCTTCGACAACGCGCCATCCCGAAGCAGGCCCCCGTCCTCACCATCGTGGATGAGAGGGAGGACAGTGTTGAGAGGCAGGTGCAGAGAGTGCCGACCATCGACCCCGTGGCCGCTGATGCCGCGCCGCAGTCGGAGGATGTCGGCGCTAAGTCGCAGCCTGAAGTCTCCACCTCGAACGCCGCTGCAGAAGATGTGGTGGCAGCACGGGAGGAATCTGTGTCCAGAACGGCTGGGACTTCGGACGAGCCTCCTCACATCCACGTGGAGTCGGTGGAGGCAAGGGAGGCGCGTCTGGACAGACAGTGGAAGGAGCTGAAGGTCCATGTGGCCGACTTACCGGATATTTACGCCAAACTGGCCAAAATCAAGCTCACAGGTAGAAATACAGTTCATCTAGGGTACAGTGTTTGACGTTAATACAGAAAATGCATGTATATCTGAAAACTATGTCAGAGCTTTGTAAATAAGATGGATGAAGTAACTCCATATACGAAGCACCTGCTTTATCTTATATAGCCTACAAGTGTACAGGCAGGAAAGACACTCATTTATCTCCTTCACTCAGGGAGTCTGGGGTTAGAGTTGCGGTGCAGCTTGGCATAAGTGCACTCCTTGTTGTCTCACGCTTGGGTCATTGTCTCAGGAGACAAGATGTGCAGCATAATCCAGTTTTCCGCTGGCGATTTGTATGCTCACTCCGTCCCAAACAGCACTTGTTTTTGCACTGAATCGCCGAACGTGCTGAGAGTTTCCGAGCGATTTGGAGTCTGTAGTCTGTTGAGCCGTGTCTGTCTGTAGTGAAACACAGATCTGCAGTGGATAAGCAAATTGTGTGGTCAGTGTCGTGCAGTGTCATTTACCTGGTGTTATTGAGTTTCACTTGCTCTCTGCTGGATTCCTGTGAATAGTTTAAAGATGAACTATGCAAGATTTTGACCTTAAATGAAAAAGCTAATTGTGATGGTTGAATGACTTTTTATGGGGAGAATGGAGGCTCTCTACCTTCCACCTTGTGTCTGTTGGCCGAAAACCAAACTTCCAAGATCAGCGCCCCCGATCCGGTGTCCCAGATCTCTTCTGGCGAGAAACATAAAGTGCTTTAAGGCACTACATCACAAACACGCCCGGTAATCTGTGATCCAGGGCTCCAAACTAACTTTTTTTACTAGCTGCACACTGGCCCCTAACTTAAAATTTTAGGAGCGCAAGCAGAACATTTTGGGGTTTCACACCGTAAATCGACTTGTAAAGCAAATATTCACATTTCCTTTTAATTCATCTTTGAGTTGTCCCTTCCACAATTCACCAGTGTGTAAATCAAGTCGAGTCACAGATTATTTATAAAGCAGGTTTAAAACAACCTCAGTCGACAAAAGTGCTGTACAGTTGTAAAAATACAATATAGTTACTCATAAACACTACAATAAATAAAAACAAAACAAGGAATAATAATCACTCAATTTAAAACAAATTTATAATAAAAGAGAGAATAAAAGAGAGAGAGAGGGCCAAGATTACTCACTTAGCTGGGAGTGAAAGATACATTTTCAGGAGTGTTTTAAAATGCTCGACAGACTGTTCCGCTCTAACATGGAGAAGTAGGCTGTTCCACAGGTTAAGGGCCGCTACTGAGAATGCTCCGTCTCTGTGTTTAAAGCCCATAGTTACTGGTTGTACTTGCACAGGTAGATGAGAAATATACTTGTACTGTCTCAAATTTTAGGGGCAAAAAGTCCCCATTTAGGGGCAGTCTGGAGCCCTGTAATCTGTTGTTATGGGGGGTTATGACGGTGGAAATACGTACAGGAACAAAGTGACCAAAACAGAGTAAAAGCGATGGAACCTGCATAGTTCCTATTTAAAACAAATGCAAAGATTGCACAAAACATGTATGTTACACTAGAATGTAACAGTAACAAGTCAGACCATTAACACTGCTCTTTATTCTTGTTTCTCGGTGGTTCCAGCGTTGGTGGTTACGACTGCTGCAGCCGGCTTCGCAATGGCTCCTGTGCCGTTCGACCCCGTCATGTTCTTCGTGTCTTGTCTGGGGACGGGCCTCGCCTCGTGCACCGCCAACTCCATCAACCAGGTCAGTTTCTCTCAGAATGAGGCCGAGCAAGGACTCGCCTCTTTATTCCAGTATGTCAAGTGCGTGTGTTTCTGTGTGTGTGCCATCATCCTTCATCGCGGCACGACTCATATTCGTGTACAACTCGATAGTAGGTGATAAATGTCATTCAACACTCACCCTCTGACAATGGAGTTTAATTATCGCCTCTTCACAACACTCTCACTGACACAGAACATCGCCAGCTTCACAAAGATGAGTGCTTGGCTGGATTACACTGGTTTATATCATAAACTTGTAACGCTTCACGCTGTAGAAATGACTGATTCAACTATAGCTTATTTATGTGACGTACAAAGATCTCACGAAGCCAAAAAAATATTTCACATAGCTTGTGTAATTGTCTCAAGAGTTGAAGTAAACACTCTTTTAATCTGTTTATTCTCTAAGTACCAGTTTCCTTTTGGGAAGTAAGTAATGAGGACGAGTCTCGGGGCTGGCGGGATATCTGTTGCTCTTATAAGGCATAAGAGACTTTTTTTTTTTGTTTACATGTTATGCAAACATGAAATTTGTTGCTGACAGACACCGGCATCCGCAGCTCTTCTTCCTCTGTGTTCTAGAAAATACTGAAGGAGCCGGAGCATCTCAATTTTTGAAGCACTCTACATTCCTCTTCTGCTGCGTAACTCAAAAACGCATTGAGCCGAGTGTAACACTATTATTATTTCCCCGCTGAAAGCTTTTTTCTTTTTCTTTTTTCTTTTTGGAAGCCGTAAACAAAGGGGAACTAGTGCATGTGTGTGTGTGTGTGTGTGTGTGTGTGTGCGTGTGCCTGTACACTTAGAATACCTAGAATAAGTAGAGCCTCCCTCTGCCTTCTAGTGTTGACATTGTACACTGGAATTTACTCCGTGACTTAAGAATATTAGTATAATGGGGTGACCTCTCCGTCAGCCCAGGTTTGAACTCCGCTGAGTTGTGTCCTTGGCCTGTAATTTGGCAAAAGGCCGTGATTACACTGTAGGTTCCTGCCCCCCCCCCCCCCTCCTCCTCCCCCAGCGCAACTACCCTCAACAGGCATGTTCCACCTGCTGTCAGAGGCAGTTTGACCTGAAGCTCATCATCCTGCACCTGAACTTGCTTCTGTCAAATAGGTAGAGTCTGACCCCCCACCGTGTGCTTCACCTTACACCGCGCCCTGACATGCATGATCTGATATCACCAAGTAATTAACAGCCCAGGAGCGCTGTTATAACAAACCGGTTAGGATTAGGGTTAGTCCTGGGCTGTTGTTTACTTGGTGATATCAGATCGTGCTTCCTGACATACAGCGACGCGAGCGAGGAAAAGTGATTTGAATGCGTACTTTTCAATCAGCCTGTCCTGACGTGCCACGACCCTGAAAAAATCACTCGCACTGTCTCTATCGGGACGACATTTCGTGGCGGTGTCCTGCCCCTAAACACTTCTTATTGGTTGAAAAGTACACGCTGCTTTCTGTTGACAAGCAAGTTAGCAGAGAGAGGAGAATATGAGAGAAATAAAATTGAAAAACACTCCAAGATGTGAAAAACGGCAACCAGGAAATGCCAGGAATCTAAAAATAGCGCCAGAAGTTTGTTTACGTCCCTCCATAATTTGCTTGGTTTGGATTCTGAACCAATAGAATATACTCGCTGCATATCAGGACACCTTTGGGCGAGATTTCGTTGCCGTTTAGCTCGCTCGCTGTATGTCAGGATGCGGTGTTAGGGGGTTATATCCATGGATACAAGTGTTCAGTCTGTGTTGTCGGGCCTGAATAGTGCCAATCAGCCCACTGCTCTGGTTCAAACTGTATTGTTTCTTCAGAGGTGTGCTCCCACTCCTCTGTGCACCTCTACCTCACACGGAGCAGGTGTGTAAATATACTTCAGGTATTTGAAAAATGCCCCCCCCCCACCACCCGACCACCCCCTCTCCTCCTGCTGAACAGAGCAGCCCCAGACTCCGGCTCCCAGGACGTTCACACGGCGCTGAGTGATGTAAGAGGCGGCAGCCACTGTTCGTACCCTGGGTGTTCCTTTATCTGCCGACCCCGCCCTCGCATTATTCCTGTCAGTCTTCATTTTCACCACTAACCCAGCCTGAGGTTAGGATACGACACGGCCTCATATTTCATTGTAACAATGTTATTTGCCTCTCAGAGCCTCTCCTCCATCCAGATCAGGTTTCAAACCTACAGTAAAGGTGAAGCTCGGGTAAAGTTCAGAGCAGATGCAGCCCCAAAATTCTTGTTGCCAATTAGATGAGTGTGAAAACCAACAGGGAATACACGCTCTATAGACTTCTATCGATTTAGAAAAAGTTAATATATTTCCCAGACTTCTTGTAACTGGTACAGTTTTATAAAAGCAGCACCCTCAGTTTTTGCATTTTTTTTTTTATTAAAGATTAAAATTACAGCAGCACTTGGAAGAAATATGACACAATTAAACAGGCCACAAGGTGTCACTTTTCAAGTTCTACTCTAAATTTTCACCGCCATCATATTACTTTTTTATACATTAAACCACAGAAGACTAGTTATAAAAGTTTAGTATGAAGTCATGAAGATTTTAGAAATGTGGATTTGCATAAAATGGAGCCTCCAGATAGTGCCGATATGAGAAGGGGGGCAATATGACGAAGATTGTGGATCGTCTAAAAAGATTGAAGAGTTAATTTTGCGGGAAGCGCTCCGTCCTTAGCAGAATGTGCGGTATTACTGGAATGCTTCACATGGTTTCTGCAGATAAATATACATCGAACCGTAAAAAGATCCTGGTGGAATATTACTTTAACATTTCCCTCTGTTTTCACAAATGGCCTTTGCGTCTTTTTGGCTGAAATTCATCAGTGCTTACTTGGTTCGAGGCCAAGGACTCCCCTCTTTTTTATTTTTTTTTGTGGCTAGTAGCTGGTATGTGAGCCCGAGCCTTGACACAAGCCGGATTCATTGTTCTCCTTTATCCCCCCCGTTCTGTGTGTGTGTCATCGTGGTCTTAATTGACAAGAGTTGGAGATGGGATTATTGTTTCAGACAAATTAGCCAGATGTCTTCCAGTGACTTTGAAGTCGTCTTTATCAGACAAAGTCGTGCAAGGTCTCCACTGTTCATTTAAAAGGTAGTTAAAAGGACCAACATCATTTGAAGAGGAAACTTGTTTATAGTCGCCGATGTCTTGTCTCCCTCTGCTTGCCAGGAATGAAAAGTATACGCCTCTCTTCATAGTATACGATGTAAAAGTAGCTGTTGTTGTTGTTGCTTTGTTTGGAGAGGAATGTCATTTTCCTCTGTAATTATACACACAGAAGCACAGGGGATGTCATGTGTGACATGTAATTGCTTGTTGCGCTGCCATTGTGGCGATACTCAGCACCTCTTTGCAATGCACTAACGCACTCAGGATTGTCTGTCAGGGTTTTCTTTCTTTTTTTTTTTTTTTTTTGGTGAGTCAAAGACACGCCCTCACCTGTGTAACCGATCTCAACACTTCAGTCATCCGTTTGTTTTTCATATTCCTGAAAAGAAAAAGAAAAACAAAGTGGAATGGGGAAGGAAAACATCCTACCTTCAGATGTGTTGCCAGGGGTTTTTTCCTTTTTATTCTCTTTCATCATCTGGCGCGTCACCATTAGTGTGGTTAGTTGTGATCAAAGCTCGATGTCTTTTTATATGAAAAATCAAACAAAAACTTGACAAACAAATCAAAGCTACGTCAGGCCCCTGTGAAAATCACTTCCTATGGATTCTGCCCCTAATCCCCCTTAATTCCCTGCATCTAAAGAGGAGTGTGCAAGTATGTGACCGCACAACTGTCGAATTACCTTGAGGAAAAGGAGGAAAATGTCTTGAGGGAGAGAAAAATGCTTTGGCTCTTGGAAGTGGCAGCCAGACCTTCAGTGGAGCTGTCAAAAGCCAAGGCTGCTCTTTGTCCCATTGGGAAGTGCCTGCAGGGCAAATAGAAACGTTGTGGTTTCTTTTTAAAATGTTACTCTATTTAGGAAACTTGACGGAAGGATGTAAGCACTTGGAGTCACGTAACAATGGCTACAACATGATGGCCAGCGTCTCGAGTTTCTCACCACAGTGAAGTCCAAAGCATTGATGCTGTCACGTCGGTTTCATAGTAAGAGATGAGACGATGAGGTCCAAAAGTAAAGGGGTGTCATTATTTCAGCATTCAGGTAGCTGTTGTGGATTTGCATTTAGGGATATCTTATTGTGGAGGTGTTCAGCTTGAAAAAACGTTGGTCCTCTTTGACCAAATTGACTATTTTGCACCTCTTCTTGTCTAACTCTGTATAGCATGTGCTGTCTGACTGGTTGGGGTGGGGGGGTCTTGTTTCTTGTTACCTTTAATTGTCGGTGCAAGCTGTTTTTAGAACGGCAGAGCAGAGTATTGGATTGTGTATTTGATGAGTTTGATGAGGGAAACCAAGAAATCCCATTAGCCTTCGTAGCGTAGCTCTGAGCAGCTCGTGGCTCTGCTCCGCCGTTCTAAAAACAGCTTGCACCGACAATTAAACATAACAGACCTACTCCTAAAACTAAAGGGGTTATGGTAATGGGCCAATTTGCTGAAATGTTGAACTATCCCTTTAAGAAACAGTAAAATTTGTTAAAAAAAAAAAAAAGAAAAGAAAAAGGGTTGGTCCTCTATAGAGAACCAGTTCTAAGAGAAGGAGCTTAGCCCGTTGAAAGCCACACCAAAGAGCTGCCTGTGTTCCTGCGGGATAGAAATGAAGTAGGTAACATTAGTTGGGAAAAGTGCTGTTATTTAGGAGCCCTGGGCCCCACACCAGGCTCGGGCCCTCCGCAGGTGTTCCAGCCGTCATCACCTTCCAGTCTGGCCACTACTTCAGCTAATTGGATAATTGGGTCAGATGAGAGTTTCAGGCTGGAGCCGAAAGGATCCCACTTGGAAGCCTCGAGGTCCCCCCGGCAGTATAAACAAGACCCGATGTGGCCTTTTACTGTCAAATAAGCACCGCTCAACTATTTTGACAGCGGCTGTAGTGTAGGTCGCACCACGTCAGCCTCGCGTGTTTGTTTTGATGAAAATCCGAGCTGGCTTGTTTTGTGGCTGCCCAGTGTCATTTCTGTTTTTCGTGACGATGGCGGCGAGCCCTCTTTTGTGTCTGCGTCTCTCTCCTGTGGCGAGCTGTCTGAAGGCTGGCACGCAGGAGCGAGCCCCCACAAGCCCCCCAGCCCCAGCCCCGTCCCCATCCACTCCTTCTACCACTTTAAGCTACACCCTTCTCTCTCTTGTCCTGTGCAGGCATGCATTATTTACCCTGCCGCATGTTTCCTCCCTGGTTCAGGTTGGTCACTGCCTGCGAGTGTATCGCTACATGACTGAACAAGGGAACGTGTTTTGCTCATGTGTTATTAGAATGTTATGATAACGTAGCCGATGTACCTTTTTCAATGTTGTTTAAAAGATGTAACACGTAGGTTCATCAAGACAAATAAAAAATACAACACATCCAAACCAAATAGAAAGCTCACTCACCAGATTTGACATCGATACCGGTGATAATTTTAAATCTTTGCATAGAGGCATCATATTTATTGAATTTATTAAAAACTGATAGCGCTCGGATATGATTTCAGTCTGTTTACCCTACACGCTGTCATTATGTAAACCCTTTATTTTCTGAGCTCATGCTTTCAACTTTTAAAAGCTTTGTCAAGTCCCACTGCCACCAGAGTTTATTGTTTCAAGCGTGCTATTACAATTTCAAGCATGCTATTACAGTGCAGGCTCGTTCTCACCTCCGATATCTTTATCTCTGATCTCTCTATCTGCGTATTGTTTGCAGTGGCAGTCGTCTTGTTAATCATATTTATCCAAGCATTTCCGAAGGTCAGATTGCCGAGCTGCCACCTGAATGTGATCTGAAACAAGCCTGGAAATCCCCTCATGTTATTGCACATATTAAACCCCCCCCGTCCTCCTCCTCCTCCCCTCTCGAGACATATCTACTGTAATACATAAATCTGTAAGGGAGTTTGTGAACTTCACCGATGCAAGTTCACAAGCCAGTCCTTGGGAAAAGTCCTTAAATCACACATGGCTACATTTAGGTAACAGCAGCGTAGCAAAATGTTTGCATTGCAGTGTCAGAAAGTATTAGGAATGTGACATTTTCTGTTATGGATCTGGACTGCAGTGTGTTTGATTTGAAATGAAACACTGACCATTGAGTTTAAAAGCTGGCTCTGAGCTTTAATTAAATCCACATCAGGCAGGAATTTTTATGGAAACCGTAGAACGTTTTTCTATACATAGTAGCTCCGTGAAGAAATCAGACAAGCGGTCTTCAGGTTCATTATGCAAAATATTTATGCAATCATAGCAAACTTTTCCTCTTCTTCTGCTTCTTCTACGTGCAGAGGTGGCATCATCATAACCAGTCTTGAACTAAAGCGAGCATGGCAGCCACTGCCTTCGACACAGTGTTCATTTGATATCCTCCTCCACTGTGAGATGATGATGGTAGACTCTTTGTCGACTGCATAGATTTTCTTCTTTTTTTTTCTGTCTGTGTTGCTCCTTGAGACAAAGCGGAGCTGTAGGTAGTGGTCCATCAGCAGCACAGTAGGCGGTGGTTGTGCTGCAGACATCGCTGGGCCTCCACAGTCCAAGGCTGCCACTCTAATTTTTCAAGGATAGGCCTTATACTCTCATTGTAGTTTAGGGGGTACCTCGCGTAGCATGGTACCTCTTGAGAGGATCATTAGTTGTAACAAGACCTTGTAGTCCCACCAACCATCTCGCTCTTCAAAGACGGTGAAACCTCTTCCACTTGGACTGGAGTCTGTTCCCCACTGAGAAGCAGCGACAGAAGATACGCTTTCAAATGGACTCCACAGAATACCTCTTGCATGATGACATTGCGATCCTTTTTTTTTGTGCAATTTATTTTCATTCGGCTCGCAAACGACCCCCCCTACCCCTCCCACCGGTCTCATAACACCAGTCCATTTGATGAATTGCGGTGGATACCTTCGAAATGACCCCATAGATGGAGGGCGTACTGTATTTGTTTTTCTTGTGGACGGCTTCAAAGATATCTCCAGGCAGATGGAGTTGTGAAAGTATCACTGCTTGTCATATTCGTTCCACTGGCTAGGTGCTGTAATTGACTGTTCAAAAGTGTTTTGGCTGTCAAAGGATTATGTGTTGGGCCTTTTTTTTCCTCTCTCTTTCTTTCTGTGGGGTGCTTTTTGTCGGAGTTAAAGGTCACACACATCAGAAGCTTATAGCCAAACGGGCGATTTAACTCAAATGTGATCCCTTCCTCGGCGCAGGCGACGCCGCTGCTCTTGGGGATCGCATTTTCCAGGAGCTTAGTTAAAACAAAAGGGCAAGCTGATCTTTGACATCGATAGTACTCTCGTTTTTTTGTTTTGACGGTCTCGACCAAAAGCTGTTAGTTCAGCGTGAAAGAAGGGGTGGAATTCCTTTTTTAATTGCCCAGCAAGATGGCACGAAGGCAGCTTGATGGGTATCTGTGTTTTTGTTGCTGGATTAAAATGAATATTTAACCAGACAGCCCTGTTTAATAGTTAATTTCTTTAAACCCCTTTTTGTCTTTTCGTCAACCGCGGGGAGCCGGTCCATTTCAAGCTAAATGACTGCAGCAGCCTCAGATGGAAGACAGATGCTTTTCTCTGATAACATCATGAAGGGGGTAAATCCACCTATTAAACACCCCCAGGATGATGCCTCGAGGGGAAGCGGGAGCAAACACTGTGTGAGATATAGAGATGCTGATAATATTCTCTTTTCCATTAACGTCTTAAATTGTTTATTTTAAATTGACCGTTCATTTCAAAGACTTTGGCATCGTCGCAGTTGAATGTCTCCTTTTAATCATTATCTTGTATCACTCACTAACTCAGGCTCTTGTGTGTGTGTGTGGCCAAGAAATTGTCTTGTGCTATTTACACAAGCTCAGTGTATTGTGCCAAAGCGGCACCGATAAAATTCAGCTTCTGATATTAGCGGTTAAATTCAAGTGAAAGTTTTAAAACCCTCATACTGTTAACATTTTATAAATTCCAATCATAGTTTTTAAACAGTTTTTAAGACGCAGAACAAACTTAATAAAGTAGATGGACGTGGAGCCGGAGGCAATTCGTTTAAGGACGAGCGTTGGCAGGCAACAGCAGCCGTCTAATACTTGAATGGTGTTTTAAGCAGCACAGCTTTTCCCCCACTCTGATGTAAATCCTTAGCTCACCTCTTCCAGTCAATAAAAGCTGCCTTATCAAATTTAATGAGTCCAACAGAGTGGATTTAGAGAAATATTTGGAAAAAAGCTCAGTATCTGTTATTAATCATTTATCAGCATTTCAATGACATAAGCTCAGTATTTAAAGACAATACTGTTGAATTATACTTTTATAAGGGAAAAAAATAAAGTGCTATTAACAGTAATATTCTTAAAGGGATACTTCACCCAAAATCGAAAATTCACCAATTTTCTACTCACCGTCATGCCAATGAAGGGTTCTGAGAACTTTCAGAGTCATCCAAACACTTTTGGAGTTCCAGGGGGGGTCCGACTGGCAACGGATTTTCATATAATGGCGGCAGATAGAGTTCACTTTTGAATCGTCCAAAACACACACTATGAAACATCCAAATACCTCCATACTGCTCGTCCGTACTGACCCAAGTGTCCTGAAGCCGCCACATGAAAAAAGTTGTTTACATCATACATCCAATGGTTTTAAAACATCTTGCAGCAGATCTTCAAAAATCAACAGAGCCACTGGGAGCTACTGCTACAACAAGGCTAAAAACAGAGATCAAAGTAATTTTTTCCAAACAACTTTTTCATGTGGCGGCTTCAGGACACTTGGGTCAGTACAGACAAGCAGTATGGAGGTATCTGGATGTTTCATAGTGTGTGTTTTGGACGATTCAAAATTGAGCACAATCCGCCGCCATTATATGAAAATCCGTTGCCAGTCGGACCCCCCCTGGAACTCCAAAAGCGTTTTGATAACTCAGAAAATTCCCCAAACCCTTCCTTTGCATGACGGTGAGTAGACAATTGGTGAATTATCGATTTTGGGTGAAGTATCCCTTTAATTCACCATTAACATGTTAGTCACTCACTTATTCATCCTCTGGCCTGACAGTCAGAGATAACACATTGTTTAACAATAGTTAATATTTTTTGTACTCTTGGGAAATGATCATGACCCCAAACAACTTCACCTTTTATGGGCACATCAAGCAGCTGTCCTGTATGAAGGATAAAAATAGGCACAGTTGCAAAACAAATCAATTTGTACCGTACGTGCCTGCATAAATACAGGGTGTCCTTACTTCAAAAGAAGAGGAGCGGGGCTGTCCACAACGTGTCGTCGTCTTAAGATCGCAACTTGAGAGATCCACTTCCACTCACACGCAAAGTGTCTCTCTGTGGCTTTTCAGCGTCACGGCCTGTTTGGGCAAACACACCTCGCCACAATAGAGCTGCCGTCACCCGAGGGGATGAGCACGACCGGCTGACAGAGTGACGGGCAGGTGCAGCGCCTCCTCAACACCTCCCTGATTAGCCTTTAGTTTTTGACAAAACACTGTGATTATGGGCTTCAGTGACCAACAAGGCGAGATGCAGACACCATTTAGACTTGAGTCATAGGGATGGAAACCACCCACCTCAGCACTGTCTGGCACCAGTGAACCTTTTCTACACATCCCGCTGCATTTGGCAACGGCCGAGCTCATGCGAGCTGAGTTAATGTTTTTACACCATCTAGGACAGCCTTATTACTGCCTGTGTGGGAGTTTTTTTTCAGCAGAGTCTGAATGTTTAGGTCCATATATAGCAGAATTTGTCTCGCAATAAACCCTCTCGGCTTCAGTTTCCTTTGATTTGACATTTCTGGACCTGCTTTCTCATTGATACAGATAGTGGCGTGTCAGCACCTCCAGGATGTATCAGTGAATAGAGGCAGACAGTGTGGAGGGCCCCTGTGTGTCTAGAGGACAAACCGTCCCTCTGGCACTCGTGTCACGCTGAAACAGATTGTGGACAGTGATAATGGGTTGCTGAAGATGCACTCGTTTTAGAAGTGGCCCTCTCTGCTTGTCATCAACCCTTCGCAGAGCTGAGCGCTGGCAGACCGAGGGGGCCGGAGGTTTCGCATGCCTACTCACTCAGTGCATGTAATATCGGCGTATAATGCCAAGCCTCAGCCCCGAATGGTTTTTGTTTAGCCGAGCAGCTCGAAATTACCCATAATGACGAGAAGAAAGCGAAAGTATTGTGACAGACCGAGCAACAACTTAAGCAATGATGGAGATGGTCTTTTTGTGATGCTAATGAAAACGTACAGTGTTTTGATGTGCGGTGCAGAATTTCTCTTAAAATCAGCGACAGAGTGGTGAATAACAACATTTCATGAAGTGACCTGCTGTTTTCCATTGAGCTGGAAGTTAATAGTTATTTAGATTTCTTTTCTCTGGACTGACAGTTTCTGGCTGATTGCAGGAAGCATAGTTGTACAAGCGGATACCACAACAGCTCCTTCGCTCACTATTGTCGGTGCTGTTCTTTTAAAGGGCAGATCAATCAATCAAACCATTTTTACTTAAAAAAAAAAACCCTGACAAATCTGGTTTTATCACAGCTAAATAATAAAGAATAAAGTAGAGAACGTTATTTGTTTTTTGCACGGCTGATTATAACACTGCCTCTTTCCACTTTCGATTCAGGAAAAGACGAGGGTATCTTCTTTTTTTTAAGACATCACACTTCGGTGTTTGTGTACATTTTTTTTTTCCATGAAACTCAACTTTACCCTCTCTCTATCCGAAGGTAACTTAGCCAAAGGCAAGTAGGGAACACTCTTTGTACCGCTGAGGTCCGTGGATAATTAACAAAAGCAGCCCTGTTTATGGCGTGCCCGCGAGCCAACGCTGCATGCTAATTTGATTCAAACCCAGAAGCTTTTTGGGGCGAGGGCATCGGCGCCGGAAAACAAACTGGTTACCAGCAGCTACACCAAGGCTTTTACCCCCGAGCCCTGGGTGTGTCCCACAGATGCAAAAAAAAAATCTAAAATTTTTTTTTTTTTGGCCCAAAAATCACCAGGTTTTCTAAATGGGAACAGGGAATATGGTTTTTAAGTGGCAGATGAAGGGTTAAACTCGTTAGGCTTCCCATCTTGCCATTTGGTGATGTATTATCTCAAAGCTTGCTCGTGGCGGCATTAATTAAACCCAGATTAGCATTTATGTGTTCAGCTGGTCATTTCCCTGTTGGCAAACTGACACATCAAGATGTTGTTGCTTTTCTTGTCTATTTGACACGACTTTGATGGATTACTCTGTTTTTCTTTTATTTTTTTTCATTCTTCCTCTATCACTCTATCCCTTAAATACAGATCAGTTCTGAATAAGCCTTACATTTCACCTTCACTGCACTTTGAACCACATTATATCTCCTCCTAATATTTGTGTTATCGTGCCTTTCATGCATATGAATAAAGAATGAAGGTGTGTTTTCACTGTGCATGCTGCAGGTGCAGCTCAGCTGATTAGATAAAACTATTTGACTGAAACACAACAATCTGAGCATTAAACATGTCTGAAACAAGTGGTTTCACTCATTTCAATCTGTTCCGTTTCCCAACATTAAATGTGTTTTGTTGAGTGTTGAAAATCGTTGATTTGAGTCCAGTGTTTTGGTTAATGTGTTAATTTATCTCGACCAAAGTTAGAGTGTACGTCTCACTGGTGTAGGCCTATATTTTCTTTATCGGGTATCGGGTGATATGAGGTCAGATTATCTGCTCAAACAGTGATTGTGGAAATAAATGTTTGTCTTTTGATCGAAGCAGTGAATGACCCGTCCAGGTGACGGAGGAGGACTCCTGGCTGTTATTTCCTAGTTTTATATTAATGTTTATGTGTTATTCTGTATTCAGTGAAAGCTTCATGTCAGTCTAGGTGCTTAAAATCAAGTGAGATGCAGAAGATAAAAGTCCAGAGGCTATTTTCTACTTTTTTTTTAGTTGTTGTTTTTTTCCACATTTTCTTCAGTTACTAAACTTATTATTGAAATTTATCAGGTTTATTTCATTACCATGTATATTTTTTGATACACACCTCCTTTTGTGCCTGGACTCCTGCCCAGCAATCTGCTCTTGAACATCTCCTCCCAAGCTTTTCACAGCCGTTATGTTTGGCAGCTGCGTTACAGAGGCACAAACAGCCAGGTCTGCCTTTGTCTCTTTTCTTGAGTGCAGCCATTACTTCTTCTTCTTCTCCTTCTTCTTCCTCCCACCTGCTCCTCACCACCAGTCATCTCATCCCTGTCTCACCTGAGGAAGGCGTCCTGCTGGGTTGGGTGCGGTCCCTCTCTGGTCTGTTTGATCTGCAGCCGTATGATGATGGCATGGCAGTCAGACTCTGTCATGTACTAACTGTTGATTACCGTCCACAACGCAGATCAAAGTGTGTGTGTGTGTGTGTGTGTGTGTGTCTGGGTGTGTGCGAGCTCTGGTGTATGAGCCACCAGTGCTCTCTAACCCTGCATGGGGATCACAGAGGGATTGAAGAGCCACACTTAGTTTTCTTTCTCTGTTTACGTCTACACACTAACACAGCTTTACCCCTCCATACTGTATGTCTTGATAACTGTTTTCTCTCCTGCAAGCCGGCTTTTAAAAGACACCGCTGCACCGTCAGGCCACAAACAAAAGCGACGCGTCGTCTGTAAGCGTGGCTGTGTAGCTCCACTCAGCTTTGAAGTGGCTTCTGTCATTAAGGCTCTGTTGTTTCATACATTCCTTAAATTAGTGGCTCAAGGTAAACTGTATTTTACTTTTCCATTACTTCACTTTTTTTTTTTTTTTTGGAGGAGGCATGTGATAAAAGAATAACCTTGTATGATCATTCATGTGTCTACTCACAGGGGCTCAAAAAAAAGAAGAAGAAAAGAAACAGCAGCCACCGTCGACACAGGAAACAGTCTCCAAGTCTCACACCTGTGTTTTACAGGCTGAAAACCATTAATGTCGCCATATAGTCACTTATTCTAGTAACCACTGCTGTGTCCCCACCTCATTTTACACCCACACGACTTTAATCGATATGAAAATGATAGACAGCTGGGTGTGTTGTAACCATATGTTACTCTGTCTTTGTCTAACTTGCCCAGATCAAAGGGATTAAACATTTCCGCCATCTGAGCCATGCAAGTGTGTGAAGTGTGTGTGTGTGTTTGGGGTGGTATCCTATGCTTTAGCGCTTTTCTCCTTTCTGCTGCATCCAGATCTTTTTATCTGTGTGCCTCTCTCTTGTAATAATTGCTTATGAGGAGACAGGATGGGTGGGGCCAGAGTGCCTCCAATTTCAGCAGCCCACAGTTTTAATGGCACTTTACCACTTTGAAATTGCTGTCTTTGTTTAAGAGGTATGTCCTTTTATGCAATAGACAAAGAGATGTGCTTTTAACCCCAGCTTTAAGGAGACAGACAAAGTGATGCACCCAGGAAGCAGATGTCATGATACGGTAGAGTGATGTACTTTTTAGATATTCAGCTCACTACATTATTTGTTTTAAATTTAATAAAAAAATGGAAAAAAGTCGCATTTTCAGGTATTAAGTCGGATGACTTTACCGCTGTGCTCTGATGTTCTGTCAATTATCTCAGCTGAAGCAGCGTCATGGTTTCATATACTACAGTGGAGCTATCCCAGCACTTAGTCTTGTTCCCTGCGCGGACACACTGGGAGCGGTGTCACGCCACATCCTGACAGGAAAGATTTCCGTCACGTTCGCAGGGACAGGCGGTTGACAGCTCACTTCTCCAACCCGTCGAAAAAGCTAACCGGTCGCCTTTCCACTTGAAGGGACAGCGGGAGAGACGAGGGGACACTGAGAATATGGCAGAGAGAGGGATGGAGGAGGAGGAGGAGGAGGGGGGGGGGGGCAGACTCTGACAGGAACTTTGTTACCCCGTTCACACAGTCTCCTCCCATTTGCTTCAGCAAACAAGATTGAAACTCATGGATGAATTATTTACTCCAGCTGCTTTTTCTGCCACTGTTTACTGTGCTGGGTGCATCAGCCTCCATATAAACACAGTTCCCCGTTCCCTGAGGGTTAGCGCAGCGGGACATGAGGTCTTAATCTGGGTTTACAGGTGGGAAACCGCAGCTCTCTCTGGTTTATAAGCAGGAAATTCAACTGTTTTGTAGTGTTTTATTTAATTTTATTTAACAACAAATCAATCTCATGGTTGAAGAGTTCTCCCATCGTCTTCCTTATGAGGTCACTCACCCCGTGCTCTTTGTCTTTTCCTGTTTGGGTCAAGAAGGAGCTGGTTGTCAAGCACTGCGAGGACGTGATTCAAGTCTGTTAGTCGGTTTTCTCCCCAGCAGTGAGTCAAGAGACAAAACCTCAAAAACGTCTTTGCACATGTGTCACATTAGAGCGGGAGTATTATCTTTTCCCATGCTCTGTCCCTGAACCACACTACTTTGCTCATGTAGCAACCAGAGCTTGTGTGCTTGTGTGTTATCAGAAGTGTAGTTAGTGGGAGGAACCAAGATACCGGCTGGACAATGTAAAGCTGCTGTGTTTAGTTTGCAGGATCTGTAGGATGTTTGCAGAAATGATTTTGCCTCGAAGGAAAAGCAGGCGGTGTGTGTGAAGGTACACACAGCAGCAGTTACCACAAACAAGAGGGAAACAGAATATGACGTATGTTTATTTTGTTATTACAAGATAATGTTATCTTATATAAAAACCTAAGAGAATAAATACACTTCCTGTTAGAGGCGTTGATTGTGCAAACACTGGGAATCACAGCTGTGTGTGTTGTTCTTTATAATAATAATACATGTCAGGATGTACCAGGTACAGTTTAGCTTACTGAAAGATGAATAGATTGTTCTCCTTGATCCTGACTTTGAATCTAATATCTTTATTAGGTAAAACGCTGGCTGCACACAGATCTAGACCTCACTGTGTCGCCGCCTTCATCATTTTGTTTTGAAAGGCCCGTTGAATGAGCGCCGTCTACATTTTAGCTACAGGTCACTGCCACAAATCCAAATACTGCCGAGGTGCCGACGGCTGCTGTCACTCTGTGGGAGAACAGTGAAGGCTTTCATACGCATCCACTCCTTATCACCTCAGACTTCCAAAAAAATGGGAGTACTGTACGTCTCTTCCCGATCCTCCAGGGAGCGGTCGTATCGCGGCAGCGTCGAAGCTGACACGCTCACATTCACACCCCTCCGGTCAGACTGCACAGCTGTGGACAAAACAATCTAAACACACACACACACACACACCATCATGCAACTGCACCCAAACTGTCGAGAGGCTTCCAAACTCGCTGGTCATGTCAGGCGCACCCTCGCAGTTATTCGTAAATGCCCACTGACGGCGAAAAGGATTGTTTATTTCTCTTTAAACAAGTGACCACACACATACACACACACACACACACACACACACACACAGACCAGTTCTATCTATTCAGCTTTCACTGATATGTTTTCCCACAGTATGCAAGGCTGAATGGAAAGCACTCAAGTGTGTGCACAGTTAATGGTAATCAGGAACTGGAGTGATACGGCCTCATTAGTTCTGCAGGAGCGTTGACTTATCAGGCGGAGACGGGAGATTATGGCCGGTCAGCTCTCCAACAAAGGAATCTGTGCTGTTTGCACAGTTGATATGTTTACAGTAGAATGAAAACCAACGTGTCAGCCAGCGTGGCCCAGTGTCTGGCTTTTTTTGGCAAGTACCTCTCTTAAGTTTAATATTCAAACTGGAGCTCTTTCTCTAAAGGATTCTGGCAACAAGGTTAAGTCCAAAGGTTTTACAATGTGACATTAAATAAACATAACCTGTAATGAAATATATATCGTTCTCTTGATCATTCAGACCTCAGGATCTGTTGTGGTGCTCGCTGCCGTCCAGCTCGTAACCAGAGTCCTCACTCACACTGGGAGGCACTGTGGCTTGGTCACGACGCAGCATAAATGATGAAAGCCGTGATGCGATGCGACACATGAGGCATGCATGATGAACCGTGGCATCATATTCCCCCCACACCCCACACCACACCCCCGGCCTAGTGGTTTATAGTGATAGTTCAACATTTTTGCAAATTGACCCATTGCCATAATCCCTATAGTCTTAGCAGTAGGTTCGTTACCTTTAATTGTCGGTGCAAGCTATTTTTAGAACGGCGGAGCAGAACCGCGAGCTGCTCAGAGCTACGCTACGGAGGCTAATGGGATTTCTTGGTTTCCCTCATCAAACTCATCAAATACACAATCCAACAACTCCAAAACGCTCTTGTGGACAAGTTGTGACCTGCACATTCACCATGCTATGAGATAATAACGGAACGTTGTTTTCGAGGTAAATTCATGCGAAACCGCTGATGCGTTTGCCCGTTGGGGACAGTTTTTTGGCGAGCAGTCTCTGCATTTGCCTCGAAAACAACTCTGACTCATAATGTTCCGTTATTAGGCTACCTCATAACGTGGTGAATGTGCAGGTCACAACTTGTCCACAAGAGTGTTTTGGAGTTGTTGGATTGTGTATTTGATGAGTTTGATGAAGGAAACCAAGAAATCCCATTAGCCTCCGTAGCGTAGCTCTGAGCAGCTCGCGGCTCTGCTCTGCTGTTCTAAAAATAGCTTGCACCGACAATTAAAGGTAACAAACCTACTCCTAAAGCTATAGGGATTATGGCAATGGGCCAATTTGCCAAAATGTTGAACTATCCCTTTAAGGCGGTCCTCCATGTGATGACGCTCATTTATCTTCAGCTTTGCAACAGATACTTTTCTATACGGAGGTAAAGCAGCAGCCGCCAAAGCCTCCTCTGATCAGACAAGCAGAATGGAAGATAATTCTTTTACCTTCGGCCTTTTCTGTTTCTCCCTGTTTTCAAACTTCATCCTCTTTTTGTCCCACCCGCTCTTTCCCTCGCTTCCCGGCCCAGGAAGAGAGGGAGAGAAGGAGGGCATGCCTCTGCCTCGGTGCAGTATAAGCTTTCCCAGCTTTCCCTGCCCGTATCTTCACAGGCAAAGGGACTGATTATCGGCAGGGCAGAGGTAATGCGGCTCTGCACGGCATTAATTGGCTGATTAACATGAGGACAGTTTAGCACTTCACTGTCTCACACTCGGGCCATTAATCAAGGGAGAAGCTGTGCCAGCTGAACGGCTGCCAACCGCTCCACACACAGACCACTATAAAGAGAGGGAGAAGATGTGTGGGTACAGCACGCAGCCGAAAAGGGGGAGACGTGATCCTCTCTTTGGCCGGACGGAGAACTGCAGCCTCCAGCTCAGGAAGAGCCAAATGAGACATTAATGTATAGCAGCAGCAGTTAGAGAACAAGAACGTGGTGTTTTTCAGCTTGGCTTTTATTTTGAAGGTCTGAAAGCGAACGAGCGTCTCTGTGCCGACATGAAAATGTGGGCCGCACGGTTTCGAGAAAAAAAAACCAACAACATGCGTGGCTCGTGTGTTGTGTGAATTAGTTTGTCCTGTTTTTCCTGATTTCCCCTCTAATGGATTAAAGCAGCGCAAACAATCTGAGCTTTTCATGTCTAATCACGCCAGATGATCCCAGATCATATCATCACATCAAAGGATCGCAGAGGGCAAGGAACCCCACACACACACACACATCCACCCCCCACCCCCACCCCTGAAAACATCTGCCAGCTGTCCATACGCAGCATACCAGACCCAGACGTTTTCTCCTGTTTGTGCTTTCACCTCTGCAGAAGATACTGTGAAATAAATATTGCTCTTTTTTCCAGCTGATGGGGGGCGAGGTGATTGGATTTTGGCATTAGATGCTTCAGTTTGTTTTGTTAATGCATCTGTATTCAGTTTTTACTAACCAGAAATGTGATTACATATCATCTCACACTTGTAGCTGAATCCATAATATCATGTTATACATCTGGTCTCAGCTTCTTCTGCTTACAAACCGCCACCCATCCACCCACCCCCCCGGTTACAATCTCTTCTCTTTCTTGCACATTTTCGATCTCTGCACCTCTGTCATCCTCTCACGCACTCACACAGGTTCATGCTAACAGTTTAATAAGTACTTTAGAAGGGTTTAACAGGTTCTGTCGCAAAATCTCAGCATTGCTCACATAGTTTCAAGACCATTCATGTGACTCCAGAGACATCAATAGCATTTCAGAGAGACGGAGCAGCAGCAGCAGTCCCACATCTACCACTAAAACACCTTGAAAGTAGTGTTGGTCGGCCTTTACCAGCTTTTTTTTTTCCCCCCTCCCTCTGCTTGTGACCAGTCAGGTTGCATGCCTTTTTTCCTTTCCTTTTCTTTCATTTGACTTGAAAGTCTGCCAGGACCATTGAATTGACTTCTGAGGACAGCTTAATCTATGTAAATCTTTGACTGCTTGTTTGTCAAGTGGCTGATCAGAGAGCGTTCACAGTCGGCGCTGAAGGGGCTTTGAGAGCCCTCGAGCCCTTTTAAGTAGACTTGGCTCACGTTATCGGAGCGCCGCCCCAGGTTCGACTCTCCGCGTTCTCTCCGCCAACGCGCAACACAGTTGACTCGCTGACAAGTGATGACTTGGTCTCATTGTTGGGTTTAGCCCCAGCCACCTGGGTTTCACTCGGCAAAGCGGGAGAGACGAGCCGTTAAGGCCGCCTGACGTTCCTGTGAGCCAAAGCCGTACAGCTGCTCAGCTGTGTGTATTCTTTAAGCACACTCGTGTAAACACAGTAAACGCACGCTGCATAGTTACCGACCGTGTCGACCTTCACTGCACTTCCCTGTGTTTTTTTTGCTGGCAGATCGGAGGTGTGCTTGTCGTGTGGGGCTGGTCCGATCTGGCAACCTGAGTCCCACTGGGGAGCACAAGGAGTGACTGGTGGTGCTTTATTAAAGTAGTAACAATTAGAGCTGCAACAATTAATCGATTCATTGAACCGTAATCGATTATAATATTATCCGACAACTATTTTGATAGTCGAAAAATCACTTTGAGTAGTTTTTTTTAAAGAAAAATAGTCAAAATTCTTCTCTGATTTCAACTTCTTTAATGTGAACATTCTGGTTTCTTTGTTCCTTTATGACAATGAACTGAGTACCTCTTTGGTTTATGGACAAAACAAGACATTGGAGGACGTCGTCTTGTGGTTTGGGAAATTAATTGACATTTTTCAAAAAAAAAATTTACATTTCATTGACCAAACAACTAATTGATTAATCGTTTAAGTAATCGACTATTAATCGATAATGAAAATATCCGTTAGTTGCAGCCCTAGTTACAAAATAAACAACCTTTATGTTTCACTTCACATTCATCACACACAGTGGCATCATGCAACGGTTTGGGCACCCATGGTCAAAACTTCTGTTCATGTGAAGAGTTAAGCAAGTGGAAGATGAAATGATCTCTAAAAGGCATAAAGTTAAACAAGAAACACTGTTTTCCAATATTTTAAGCAACATCAGTGTATTATTATTTTTGTTTTCTACAATTTTGTGTGAAAAGAGGAAACAAAGCAGCAGCCTGCAAAAGAATGGGAAACCCAGGAGACTTGAGCTCTCGGATAACTTTAACCAAGGTATCAGACAAGATATTTACTATTTACGGTACACGCTGTGATAGTTTCCAAAGGGGGGGCTACTATTAACTATGCACCCTTTTCCTTTTCTGTCATTTTGAAAATGTAAAAGATGAAAACAAAACGATATTGTTTAAAATGTAAAGGGAATGTGTCATCTGTAACTTTATGCCTTTTGGAGATCATTTCATCTTCCACTTGCTGAACTGTTCACATTAACATGAATTTTGACCAGGGGTGCCCAAACCTTTGCATGATGCCACTGTAGATGCTGTTCATGGCGTCACCACGGTACAAAGCCAAGTTATCTTCCTCAGCCTCTACCCAGGAATAGGAAATGCCTGCCTGCCTGCCTGCAGCCTGTTATCAATTCAGCCCGGGTGGTTGGCGGTGGATCACGTTCTGTCTTTGATAGCTCGGAGGGTCTGGCAGCTGAACACCCCCTCGTCTTTGCTTCTCACTTTGCTCTCGCCTGTTTTCAGTCCTCATCATCTGGCAGATAATTGCCCCTACAGTTATGGGGTTTTGTGTGAGTGTGTTCGTGGCCATAATTGAGAGCAGCAGCCAGACTCTCCATAACTTCCGGTTCAGTTGCACAGGCCATCTCGTTGTGTATATCCTCCTAGATCCTTGTATCCATGTATTGGAGTCCGTATTGATCCAGGCAAGTTTGATGGATTTATATCCTCAATCCAGATTCAAAGCTTTGTTTAAACACACTGCCTATGAAACATGTCATATTTAGCTCTGCAAACTCACCTGCAGTTTAAATTAGATATGATAATGAAGATTTCACTTGAAGATGTGATAATAGAATTTGAACATTAGTTTATTGTTTATGCTGAAGATGAAGAGAGGCTGTTGAAAGTATGTCCAAAACCCACTGACACTCGCTTTTCTCTCACTTTTTATCTGTTTATTTATAAAAATACTGAAATAAACAAATCAGATATTTTTTGGGGAAAAAATCTAAAGCAAAGCTGTAAAATAAAGCTTCTAATGGGTTGTGTTAAATGGCACTAGGTTAGAAACATTAAAATGTAATGCAGTGTATCTAGACACACTATTTAAAACAATTTTATTAAGCTTGTGATATATCTGATTATTATATTTAATCAAACTTTTATCTGTAATCTTTCTTAAATGAGCAGAGGTTAATTTTATTTTGTGTATTTTTTTCCTAAATATTATGCCCATGACAATAAATGATAAGACACTTTTTAGTATATTTTTATTCCCCTTTATCAGTATTTATCAGCTTGTCAGTAAATATACACTAGACTAGTTTATCCTGGTCTGGTCTGTTCTGGACTAAACACCAGAACCACCTCATGTCATGTCAACTCACTAAACTCAAGACCTGTGAAAATCCATCAAATTTAAAGTGATGCACTCTGAACCGTTGCAGCGTCTTAGACCTACCTGTAGCTGCACGCACGCACACACACACACACACACACAGAAATCACACATGGCCCAGTTACTTTAATGCCATCACTGTAACACATGGCAGTGTTGGGCGGAAATAATGACATGGGCCGAGGGAGCCACTGATGCGAACCAGATGAGGCACTCTGACTTAAAAGGCAGAGAGGGAGGAACCAGAGCAGCAGTGGACAAACTGAATTGACAGCGCAGCGCACGCAGAGAGGCGGAGCCGCTGACTTTGACATTCACATCAAATCATCCGTGTAAACACGCGACAGGTCCGTCCAAACAACAGCAACACTGTAGATAATGTGTTTTTTCTTCTTTCCCCCTCCGTGAACTTTCTTCCTCGTCTCATTTGCTGCACAGGTGTCTAGTGCACAATGCACAGACCACTGTTGTGCTGCACGCTATCAGGCTCTGTCTTTTTTCTTTTCTTTTCTTTTCTTTTTTCTTAAACATGTGGGATGATGTTATTGGAAACTAAGTGGATCCATTTTATGTGAGCAGTGTTGCAGCGAGCTTGGCCCCGGGCCTGCCTGAGGCCTGCTCCACCGCTGCTCCACTCTGGCCCCGGCCACAAAGTGCAGTTCCCTCTCTCCCTCTCTCTCTCTCTCTCTCTCTCCCTCTCTGTCTCATACGGCCCCTGACCTCCTGACGCATTTCCTGACCCAGGAAATAGAATTAACACCTCAGTCTGGGCCTTTGGGGTCCCACAGCCGCATACACAGCTGCGCATTAGCCTGGCCCAGTCCAGTCCAGTCCAGTCAGGCCCAGCTCAGCTCAGCTCAGCTCTATGACAAGTGAAGCTAAGAAAGAAAAAAGAAAAAAGGGAAGGGAGCAGAAGATTTTCTTTGGAGCAAATGAAGAGAGTTAATTTTAATGACTCTGCTTGGTTGAGGAGGTTTTAGTGCTGCAGCAGTTTCAGCCAAATAACATACAGCAGAGTCCAAAACTCTGAGACTTCTACTTCCCCGTTCACTTCAAAGGCTCTGCTTCTTATATTACTCTGCTAATTTTATCTCCAAAATAATGCAAAAATAATAGCACAATTGCACTTTGGCTAAATGTCATTATGAGCCACTTCTAGCCCCCGACGTCCTGACAAACTTCTCTAATGGGCTCATGCAAATCAGGATGAGAGGTAATGTAAAAAAAAAAAAAACGGCGGCCCAGACGGAGAATCGTGTTTAGCATTTGAGCGGAGTCATTTCGTAGCGTTGTTGTCGAGGTTTAATGTGTCCTCTCCCCCCAAAAAACCTCCAAAACCTGATGCAACCTCATTTAAAAAAAAAAAAGGCCAAATTTCAAAGTTATCAGCAGCGTTTGATCTTTTTTCTTCTGCATTTGGATCGTGACTCGGCGACGTCTCAGCCGGGTAATGTGAGATATCTGTGTGCATCAGGCCTTAATGGTGCAGCCCACGCCCCCTAATGTACTTCAAAATTCAAAATAAAAAATCTATACAATATGAAATGCAATGCCCTCCACAGAGGGAGGAGGGCGGGGGTGGGGGGGGTTCTTTAATAAAATGGTGGCTTTCCGATGTCATGAGCGCAGTAAATCTGGAAACTGGGGTTTAAGCAGAGAAAAGTGGATTATCTGTTTATTAGACATTTTATGTGAACCATATATCAGAGGAGATGGCTCTTGATATTCCCAAGTCTTAAGTGCTTTATCTGTTTTCTTCATTAGTTAAAGGCTCTTATGCAGGAAGGGAAATGCACACATTTATGTGAGTTTGCCCCGTGCACACACGCACACACACACATAGATTAGCCAGTTCCTGCATATAAGCACCCCATGTGTTTGCATTTAAGTCACACATTGCCAATCTCATGGGAGCACTTTGAAGCATACTCCTCCAGAGCAGATCATAAAACAGGAGTATAAGTAGTTTTTCACATAGTTGTATCCCAGAACCCCACCACCCCTCCGCCACCATCTCCCACCCAACAGCTCCACCTTCCACCTCCAGTACACTCCCTCCCAAAGGTGCAGGGTGACCGTTTGGCTCAGAGATTTGCTGTGACCGTGTCTTAAGCGACTTCCTTCGCTTTGTTTCTGTCCAGATGTTGTATAGAAGGACTCGTATATGAAGCAGCGGTGGAAGTCGTCCATCTTTGCTCCGCCATATTCAGAGTGACTGGATCCCCTCTCTGCCAGCCCAAGCTTTGCACCTCACCGCTATTAAAAACAACAAAATCTGAATCCTCTAAAAGCACTCTTGTACCTTCAGAGCTGCAGTGTAGGAGGTGTGCAAGAAGCACACGCATAAAAATACTTTTAACTGCCCATAAAATAATCTCTGACTGCAGTTTTACAGCCCAGCGTGATGAGTTTTCATTGTTTCCTGCAGCGTTTGGAGTTATGACATTTTTTGTTTTCAGTCTGAATGTGGAACACTGTGTGTCATTGTGCCGTGTTTATGTGTCTCCCGCATTAACCGCCTTCGTCCTCCTGTCTCCGCAGTACTTCGAGGTGCCCTTTGACTCCAACATGAACCGGACAAAGAACCGTCCACTCGTCAGAGGACAGATCAGGTACAGCTTTTTCAGCTTCTCTGCTTATTTAACGGCGTTTTTCTCACGACATACTTGACACACTGACTCCCTCTGCACCGTTTATTGCTTCAAAAAAAAAAAGAAAAATTGCTGGAGAGTGTGCAAAAGGAGAGAGAGAAGCAAGAGCGCAGCATGAGCTGGAGTTGGGTTCAGAGCCGTGGCTACGCGGCAACATTACGTGACAGCTGCTGAGCCATCCAAGCTGCTTTTTGTGCACTTCATACCGGACCAATGTCAAAAGTTCCCCGGTCTCACTGAGGGACGGGTTTTTGTTGCAGGGAGTGAAACGTGACATAACAGCCTGTGGTGTCAGAGCTGGTGGGTGTTGTTGGTGTTGTGTTTTATTATAATGAAGCTTGAATAAAACAGTGGTACTCAGCGCACATCCAGTATTGATTTACATACTGTACTTCTGTTCCAGCGTTACTTATTGACTTATTATGGCATTGGCACACATCACCAGCTGTGTGTGTGTGTGTGTGTGTGTGTGTGTGAGTGAGAAACAGTGAAGGACGGAGGCTGAACGCTGCCAGAGACACACATGCAGTGAGGATCCTCTGCAGGACACCTGTCAGGTGTAACGTGAGCTTGTTGCCAGGTCGAGGAGGACGAGGGATGAAGTGGAGGTTAGGGTGTAGTCTGTCTGACGTTTCTGCCTCCACTGCTGAAATGACAGATGACCTCTGCCTTGAACTGGATGCTCCAACATGCCCCTGCACATTTCTAGGAAACTGTCACACACACACACACACACACACACACATTCATGACCCACAAAAACCCTGAAAACAACCACACATTGTCAATAGTGGTGGGAATAACCAGAGACCCTGTGATACAATATTATCAGGATACTTGTGTCTCGATTAGGGATGTCACAATTACAGATTTCCTTGGTACGATTATTGTGTGAGAAATAATTATGGTATTACGATTATCATGATTATTATGCATTAATTAATTTCACAACACTGAATCTGTAAAATCAAATACAGTCAAAATATAATTACTAATTATATACACAAAATATTAGAAGTATCTAATAAATAATGACCAACTATTAATCCCCCAGGGGAAATGTTTGAAATATTAAAGTCATTAATTCTCATCTCTACCAAATATTAAAGTTTTTTTCAATTCTTTTTTTTTGTTACAAATGACACGCTAACATTTAAATTCCTACCAATTCAATGCTACGTTAGGTAGACTGACATTAACGTAATTTAACGAATGCAAACAAAGTTGTGTATTGTGTAACTTTGTTGTCATTCCATGCAAGTTGCGTTAATCTGCCGACATGGTTCCAACATCATTTTTTGGGGGAAAGTGACAGTATTCGGGAATTTTTATGATTAATTAACCGTGGCGTTTAATACCGCGGTTAAATGTGAAAACGAGTAACTGTGACGTCCCTAATCTGGATACGATATTATTGTGATATTGCAAATATTGCAATTTGCAGCTTTTTTCAACTGCAAGTGATGTCTCCAAATGAAAACTTTGTTAACATCTTTTTTTAGTCTGTTCAGATCGACACTTGGCGTCTGTATATCGACACAATATTGCCATACAAAACATTGCGATACTTTGCTATATTGATTTTTTTCCCCCACCCCTAAATGTCGTTGTTAGGAAATGTCCTCCCCTACAGAACCTCTCTCATTTTCATTCAATCAGGAGGAACAAAAACAAAACAACTTGAAAAGACAATGAAACACTTTTCACAACCAGTTGAGTTCACAGGCAGCCAGCTCCAGGAAGCTACACACACACATACATACATACCTCTGTGGCCGGCTAATTTGTACCATTAACAGAGTAAGTTTATGAGCGAGCAGCCTGTCGGTATCATAACTGAGCCGTGACCCGCAGCTATCTCTGGTCCCAGTCGGAGGAATTCTCCATTGACACACTGTTTAAACGCGGCCTCTCCTGCTGTTGAGCTGGTGATTGAAGATGTGCTCCGACTGTCTAAACACAGCCTCTTCTCTCCGGCTTTTTAGTGTGCCCCTGACAAAAGGCAGTGTGTGTGAGTGTGTGTGTGTGTGTGTGTCTGTGAGACACACAGAAACTTTATACTCTCGCTCCCCTCACACTTACAGCGTCTCGCGTAGAGACGGCCAGCAGATGGGAGGCCGGACCGTCCTGTCAAACAATTCATCAAAAGGCCGTATTTTACACATTTTCCATCTTGTTTCCAGAACGAGGCTTTTTATGAGTCAAATGATGCCCCCCCCTCCATCCCCTTCCCCCACACATCCCTCTGCCAAGTATGATGTTAGCAATACTTAGCCGTTTTATGTCGGGAACTACTATAGTGTATCATCTTCCCCACCTTTTATTGTTCTCCTGTAAAACGTGGATCACAGTCCTGCACACGTCTGTTGTGGTTTTGCAGAATGTGAGTCCCTCCACATGTGGTGGTGATGGCGAATAACTCTCAGCTTAGCCGGGAGAAGCAGCATAAAAGATGTTTTTTTTTTTTTTTTTTTTTAGTGTCAGGAAGTTGAAGACACATGTAGCGTAGTGTTTGTCTCCTCATCAAGTGTCTTTCTGTTGTTGTCAGTCACGTTCTGTTTTAAAAGTTAGTGAATTTTCCAGCTCTCTATTGTGCTTTCAAGCTTCATCTCAGGGTTTTCATGTCTTTTCTTCTCAAACTACTTTTTCCAAGGTCAGAAATGAACTTTAGCGACTATGTTTTTTTTGTTTTTTTTAAACGACTGTATTCCTGAATGTCTGAATCATGGTGGGGGGGTGAGATAATGATTTTTTTTATGGCCGAATATGCGCTGTGCTACGGAAGAGTTTAATGTTTAATTCACTTCAATCTCGCTCTCAGCGCCGATACGTGAACTCGTTTACAGCTCTCATTGTTGTTGTTTACCATCTTATCCATATTTAGCATTTTTCCTCCATTTCTTTTTCCACTCGTATTCAGGGGAAATTGTTTTTTTTTTTTGCTCTTGTGGCCACAGAGAGAGGGTTGTAATCCGAAGCCTGTCCCCAGTATTTTTTCACTTTGCTCCCTAAAGGCTCTGTATTGTTTAGGCTCACTGCAGTTCCTTACCACCGGAGTATTTAACAGGTCACCGAGTTTTAAGTGGAATCTTCCTGTTTCCCTGACTCATTACCTGCTGTTTAACATCGGGGATCCATGGCTTTGGTTGTGGTCCGACCCGGCTGCCCACATCCCTGCCTTTCTGCGTTGACTTCACCCACCTGACGTTATGACTGCGGCGGCAGAGGACAGTGGACCGGCCTCAGGACATGTGACGCACTGCACCCCCCCCCCCTCCCTCCCCACATGACCCCCGCTGAGCCCAACCCACTGCCAGACTGTCAACAGCCCATAGGCAGCCTGCGCGGCCCCACCTCAGCCCACATAAAACAGACATAACACCACTAATCACATTAATGTAGCAATCTTCCCGCTCGGGCCACGCCACCAAAATAAAAGCCCTGTTTGCTTTTTTTGAAGAAAAAGGCCTGCGTTTGGTCAAGATTTTAATCTACCCTCTCTTTAATTTATGGAGCATTTACTGGTGAATTTGAACCAGACCTCACCATCACTGCTTTCAATAAAAGATGAGGGGAGGAGGAGGAGGAGGAAATCTTCATCCGGCTAAAAGCCCGAGCCACTGTGGTTTTCTTCAGCTAGTTTTGATCTCCGGCGTGTGCACATGCTCTTCATCTTGCAGGGCTACTTTTATCCCCCCCCCCGCCCCCCACCTCCTCCGACAAACTCTTATCAGATGAGCTTCTTCTAAAGCCTCCCGTTTTTGAGAGTCGGCCATGCGCGGCTGCAGACTGTCAGTGTGTGGCCCCCATGGCTGTGCACGTGTGTCGAGCATGTTTGGTTATCGCTGTCCTGTATTGTGTCTGCACAATCACAGCAAAACTTTTATCATCATGGCATAGTCCCGACTCCCCGTGGCCGTGATGGACTTTTGTCTTTGCCTGAATCTTTGTAATGCAACATGGCTTTTATGAAAAGAAGAACAACATCAGAATCTCATCTTTGTACATTTTGCTTTTGTATGTTTGTTTCTTTGTCTGATTAAGCTGACTGTCACATCTCGTCTCCCTTTGTCTCTGTCGTTTTCAGTCCCCTCCACGCCGTGTCCTTCGCCCTGGCCTGCGGCGTCCCCGGGGTGGCTCTGCTCACGCTGGTGGTGAACCCCTTAACGGGCTTCCTGGGCGCCCTCAACATCTTCCTCTACACCTGCTGCTACACGCCGCTCAAGAGGCTCAGCATCACCAACACCTGGGTGGGGGCGGTGGTCGGCGCCATTCCTCCCATCATGGGCTGGACGGCCGCCACGGGGTGTCTGGACCCAGGTACGACTCACTCAGCAGCGGTTCTGCTTTCTCTCTGCTTTACATCAGTCAGTACGTTAACACCAGTGGTTCTCAACGGGGTCCCCAACTTTTTCTCGAAATTTTACCACCTTTTTCCAGAAATATTACATTTCTTTTCTCAAGAAATCTCTCAAAATGTTTCCAAAAATTCACGCAATTGGCCCTAATTTGAACGTACATTGACTTTAACATTATTCAGTCTCGGAACAAATATTTGTGTATTTCTGGTGTTTGTTTCAATTTTTTTTGTCCATGGTCTAATTTGTGTCAGTGCAGGGGGCCTTGATGTAAAAAAAAAATGAGAACCAGTTGACAGTTTACACGACAGTTGAAAAAAACTAATTTTTGCCTTAGTCCGACTTAATCTTAGCAATTTTTTTGCCTGGTTAAATAAAGGTTGATGATGATGATGATAACTGGACAACTGAAGTGCATGTAAATGCTTTAGTCTCGACTAATACAGGACTTCTCCAAATCCGACTAAGACACCCCGATTGGAAACCGATTCTCTTCTGCATGTGTATGCCTTAATCAGACTGAAGCTGGACAATGCAGTGCACATGCTTCACAGCAGTAAAGATGACGTAAAGTGTAGAAGAAGCCGGCACGAAGCAGGCAAAGAAAAAAAAAAAAAAACGAGCCTATTTTCTTCCTGAACCCGGCCTGGACCGGCGATTCCAGTCAGGAACTGAAGTCTAAGTTATTTATTTCCATTTTTTTACTCAGTGACAGAAAAATCGACCAGAAAGTGGTCTGTATTAAGCCGCTGAAACTACACAAACAACTCTTATGTTGAAGAGGCGGACACCGTCGGTTACCCAATTTTCCCTGTTGCATGTAAACTGGGACAAGGACAGAACAGAAGAACCAGACGCTCAAGTGGAGCTATGCGCATAGATCGATTTAGCTCTGCATGTAAACGTACTGAGTGTAAATTAAATACCTTTTGAAGCTATCTAAAAACATCACTTTGTGCTTTTCTACTCACATCTCTCGTGTCCGTATTTAACCGCTGTGGCGCCATCAGTTCTGACACTGTTCTCACCTTTGATACAAAAAGTGCATGTTGTGGCAGAGCTGAGCACTGAGGCTGTTTCCTGTGTGCAGACACTGTGTGGGACAAAGAGCAGCTGCAATATGTAAAAATTCATGCAGCCACATTTGTCTCCCTTGTTTGTTCCTTTTTGATACTCAGCCTTTGGGTTTGTCAAACGAACACAAAGCTCAATGGTCACAGTTGAAGATAAACCACATATTTTCTAACAGTTTGTCAGGTTATGTTTGTCCAAAAGTGCGGTTTCAGTAAATCTACAGCTGAAACAATTGATCATGTTGCTTGTCGACTTGTATGATACTAAATTAAATGTGTTTTTATAATTAATCAGCACTGAAAATAATTGCTGCAGCCACAGTTGACTCACGTTTCTGTGTGTTTCCTGCTCCAACACCTTTTGTGACTTGTTGCGCTCCGCTGCGTTCACTGGCCGACATCACACTACATAAAGCTTTATTTACATACGACCCAGAATCCCTGCAGTGCTGCTCGTTGTCCTCGTTCTGGTGCCTGTGCAGGCTGAATGCACTTACTGTGAGCGGCTGTGGACAAAAGCATGGAGCCCAATGAATGTGATGTTAAGTTAGTGGGGAGACGGACTGAGTGAGTGTGTGTGTGTGTGGAGGTTGGGGGGGATTCATCCAGCTTGTTTGGTGAGACACGTTAAATGATCTGTTATGGTAACTGTGCGAGATGTGTGTCATTGTGTATCCCTGAGGGGTGCTCACACAAGTTGGTGTTTATGCTGCAGATAGTTAGTGGCTCTTTCTCCATCAGGTTTAATGAATTTACTGGCTTTTCCATTCAATTGCTGTTTATTTTAAGAGGACCACTGACTCCATGGCAACTCATCCCGCTCCAGCGTTGCCCTTATATGCACCTAACATAACATTTTCAATGGGTAGCAGGAGCAGAGGTGGTTCTGTTTGGTTGTTAGACACTCATATTATTCATATCCAGATTATCTCACACTGAAAAAAAACAAAACTTTGCAAAGTGTTTGTTTTTAGGCACTTGTATCCATAAATATTCTAATAACTGGCAGCTGAGTGTGAATTAAAGGGATAGTTCAACATTTTGGCAAAGTGGCCCATTGCCATAATCCTTATAGTTTCGTTACCTTTAATTGTCGGTGCAAGCAATTTTTAGAATGGCGGAGCAGAGCCGTGAGCTGCTCAGAGCTACGTTACTATCTCATAGTGTGGTGAATGTGCAGGTCACAACTTGTCCACGAAAGCGTTTTGGAGTTGTTGGATTGTGTATTTGATGAGTTTGATGAGGGAAACCAAGAAATCCCATGAGCCTCTGCTCCGCCGTTCTAACAATAGCTTGCACCGACAATTAAAGGTAACGAACCTACTCCTAAGGCTATAGGGAGTATGGCAATGGGCCAGTTTTCCAAAATGTTGAACTATCCCTTTAAAGAAGCGTTGCATTAGTCCGTCAGATTCTGCAGGCTGCATCATTAATCCTCCCCCCTCCTTCTTTTTTTATCTCTCCCTTCATCCGTCTCCCTCCCCAGGTGCTTTGTTGCTGGGCGGTTTCCTGTACAGCTGGCAGTTCCCCCACTTCAACGCCCTCAGCTGGAACTTGAGGGAGGACTACTCCCGCGGCGGCTACCGCATGATGTCCGTCACCCACCCGGCCATGTGCCGGCGGGTGGCCCTGCGCCACAGCCTGGGTCTGATCGGCCTGTCCACCCTGGCGCCGGCGCTGGACGTCACCACCTGGACCTTCCCCGTCATCTCCCTCCCCATCAACCTGTACATCAGCTACCTGGCCTTCCGCTTCCACCGCAAGGGCGACCGCAACAGCGCCCGCAAGCTGTTCTTCTGCAGCCTGTGGCACCTGCCCATGCTGCTGCTGCTGGCGCTCACCTGCAAGAAGCCTCGCAGGGAGCCGCCGCCGCCCGATGCCGCTCCGTCCCCGGCGCCATCTTTGCCCCTCACGCTGCAGAGCTAACTAAGCGTCACTGACACCTCTAAAAAGACTCGCTCTGCGTCCCCACGACCCCTGCCCATCATGCTCGGTGGGGGCCGGGCTGACGGACACCTGTGTGTTTAATTCAAGCCAGCGGTTTCTCACCGAGCTGGAAAACGATTCGGATCAAAGGCGGCTGAAACACGCTGAATTGTTACATCAGGTTGTAATCATTTCACTGTGTGTGTGCTGTACATATTCTGTATTTATTGACACAGGGGCAGCCCCCCCTCCCGCCGGCTGCCCCTCCCCATGTCGTACGCCACTTGATGTTCAATGATGTTGTACAGTGTAAATTGCTGCTGTGGATCCACACAGCAGCTCTATGACCCTAATGCATTGTATAAATGCAAACAAGAAGACATTGTGTAGTCAAAAGATTTATATTTGATTATCAATAAGAGAAAATATGAACATAGGACAAATATAAAGTCATTCTGAAGCAGCTACAACAGATTATTGTCAATTGTTTGACTTTTACTTGATCCCTGCTACTTGACAGTTAATGAACCTCATTGTTTTTTTGTTTTTTTTTTGCGACTGAGCAAACGCACTGATGGGCCTTCGCTCATTTACATAATGCGTTATGTCAAGAACGGTTCGCCCGCACCACAACAGAGGGAACAGCCGAGCCCTGTGAGAGACACAAGGGTAAAACGCTCTCTACCAATAAACACACCGTGATTGTAATTCTGTCTTGTGTGTCATCATTTATCCATTCACCGTTTCCAATCTAGATATCCATTTCGGGGCGGCCCCCCGAATTGAATGCAGCACTGGAGCGAGCGGCTGTGTACCTGGAAGTAGACGCCTCAAACACACACAGGCCGCTGCCACGTCTCGTTATGCGGCGGTGCTGCCGACTCAGACTGCACCTAATATTTGGATTTAAGTTTCAGTTCTAGCCTTATAGTGGATATGTTCAATTTAAGCACAAATCACCATCTCTCCAATAAGCTCTGTTTAACAGGCCACCTCTGCACCTGTCAGTCAACATGTGCTCCCCTTCCGCCCCTTCACCCCTAGTTTTGGTATTTGGTTACATTTCCATCACTGCACTTGGAGAAACAAGCACCACCCACACCCCACCCTTCCTCTCTCACTGTTATCCTCCTCCATTAAAGTGTGTGTGTGTGTGTATTTGAGAGGGGGGGGCTGAGGGATTTAGCCAAGGCCGGGAAACCTGAAAGAGCTCGGCATCCCTCGTAAAGCGTCTGACCGGATACGGAGTTTCATATCAGAGGAGTGATGGAGCCAGCTGTTACAGTTTGGAGAACAAAAAAACACACACATAGACTTCTACACACAACCTGTGTGGAGATTGAATGTCGTCGCCAACCTCCACGGCCCTGCGTGATGGCCCGTCGAGGTTTACAACATCCGCTCCTGCAGAGGTGCAGGGGTCACCGCTGCTGTCCCGTCTTATTAGGAGTTTGTTTGTGGGTTTGATTTCTACTTCTGCTGCTGTTTGTCGACGGGATGCATTAAACTGAGAATCCCTGCTGTAAATTGTCACTTGATTCACTAAACCACAACACAAAAAGATGTGTGAATTCATATCCGACTGTGAAAAGTCTCACATTTAGCCACAAGAGCTCGTTCAACTTTATTTAAACCAACAAGTGGGAATTTCTGAAGCCCACGTTCACTTAAAAAAATGTTTTACTTCTTGTAATTTAACTTGGATATTTGAGCTGCACTGTGCAGGATGATGAATGTGCACAGTTATTTAATTATTAGACACTTTGTACTTTCGATTTATCACACTGACTCTGGTGAAGGAAGGAGAAAAACTTCACAAAGTCTTTTGTGTTTTTTTTTTAATGTCAAGAGCCAACAATATTTCAGCAGCCCTCTTCTCCCTCTCCTCTCTCCACTGCTGATATCTGCTCATTAAATCGTTCATGTTATTTTGCCCATTCAGAGCGAGCCTGCTGCTCTCATGCCAGAGTCCACAAAGTGAAGAGCGAAATATGCATCTGTAAACAGGAGAGAGTCCCCCAACAGCAATCTGCAGCCGGGCCCCCGGTGCTGGAGCTTCTCTCTACCCGCACGGACAGAGTCGAGTCCCGGCAACAGATCGTGTTCCAGGACCGAGCAGCCGAAACCTCCGGGATGACGGATGACCTCTGGCCTCTCCTCAAAGGTTGGCTGTTGCAAAATAAGAGCCGGAGAGCTGCAGTAATCCTAAAGCAATATTGAACTGAAACTGTACAACCGCCTCAGGGAAACTAGCCCTGCAGTAATAATACACACACTCTCTCAAACACACACACACGATTGCGCGCTTAAAACGACTTTGATGCTGTGGTAAATAATCTATATTTCAGTCTGAAAAACTCGCTGTTCAACCTCGTGAACGCTGCAGCACAACAGGTCCTTCTTCTGCTAGAGAGAGATTTTAGTATTATTTAAAAAAAAATATCGCATGAGGGTTTGGATCAGATAGTGATGAGTCAGGCCGTCACTCTGCGGCTTGAAGTGAAGGAAACGCCCACGTGTTCGTCCACAATTAAAACATCTGTACGCGCCTGTTTTTCATATTTGATCTCATCTGTTGATTCATTTAAAAACCTAAAAACATCGAGGTCTCACTTACAAATCTGTTCTGAGTCATCTCTTCTTTCTTTCTTTCTTTCTTTCTTTCTTTCTTTCTGTCTTTCTGTCTTCTTTACTCAAACGGAGTTGTTTTTGGCTTCTATGGAACTTAATTTAACGACAGTGAAGATAATCTGAGTTGTGGCCAAAACTTCAAAGTTAAAGAGGGTTTGAAGTGCGCGTGCAGGCTTAAGTTTTTCATTCTGTGTCGTCTGAGATATTTTTACAAAATAAAATACCCTCAACCTTTTTTTCCCCCCCTCATATATAGGAAGAAGAATTAATTAAGTAATTAATTAATTAATTAACAGCGTTCTGGTGCGTTCACGTACCTCACCGGTCAAAACAACGAAGCCACAAGAGAGAACGAGTCCACTTCCAGTAAGTCGATTATTTATATTATTTAGCTAATTGAATCTGTATAAATATGTAAATATGTCGTTTCACGATGTTGGAGCACAAGGCAGTTGATTTAAACTGTTGAAACAGAGTTTTCAACTTTACACCGGTTCACACTTTGATTTATTTAATGCTCTAAGTTGCGTTTAGATTCATGTAAAAGTAAATAAAGTTACTGCAGTTTGTAAAGACAGATTCAATTAATACACGTTAATTAAAATAAAGTTTATATAAATAAAAAAAAACATTACTATTATTGTTACTAATACTCTGTTATTATTGTCATACATTTAGGCCTATGTCTATTATTGTTGTAATTATTAGTAATAATTTGTTATTATTTCCCCAGGCATAATTTTAATAGCCAAGTTTTAATAGTTAGAACGTGCTCAAATATTATAATTAATGACGTAATTAAATCAGGAGCAGAGTTATGATTAACTTTGTTTTTCCCTGTTTAACTTTATCATGAATTGAACTGAAGCCTTTGACCTCTCCTCTCCCCGCCTCAAGTGCACGGTCAGTAGCCTAGTAAAAAAAAAAAAAAAATCAAACTTTTAATTTCACAAAGTTTGTTTTAAATCACACCAGACGTATGTTGGTTGTGCCGCTAAGGCCGATGGGAATTTATTTAGGCTAACCCTTTTTTGCTCATCTTCAGAGTGTGTCTGTTAAAGACGTATTTAGAAGTTTATTTTTGTTTATTTAATAACTAAAAGAGCTGAAATGTGTCAAAACGTGAGAATAAACCTGCAGGAAAACCTGAACTGAACTTCAACCACGTGCACGAGGCGTGTGTGACATGAGAAACTTGACTTAATTGGAGTTTCTGCCCAATAAGAAGAAACTTTTCCAAACTCTCAGCAGAGCCCCGCGCGCACACTTAACTCTCCCACGGCTGCTGGTGGTGGGAGGAGGGGGAGAGGTGTGGAGGGGGGGATCCGCCCACTCCTCCCTCTGATTGGCCCGCTCCTATCCACCATCGGCTGCATATTTACCCTCCGCCGCTTCCCATTGGCCGCCGCCGCCGTCACTCCGCCGCTCTCCGCTCTATAAGGACCGGAGCTCCGGCGGCCGCGGTAACGAACCTGAGATGAGCCCGGAGCAGCAGCGCGGTGCGTCTGTCGCAGCCCAACGCTTCTCCACACAACTATGATTCAAAATTCCTCCGTGACTTCTCATTCCTGGATTTATCATTTTCTTCGATTGTATTTAGAATAGAGTTTTTGTTGTTGTTTTAGTTTAGTTTAGTTTTTTTTTAAATTTTATTTGTAAGTTTTATTTATTTGGACTTCTATTCGAGCATGTGCGTAAATTTGCGAGGATTGCCGAGGTGCCACCGGGAGTGACTCAGGCAATATGTGCCGCTGGGAGATGATTCTCACCCGAGAGGCTTATGGAATATAGCCCGGTGTGTCACAGCCTGCATGCCCTCTGGTCCAGCCCCGTGAAGAAGAAACTAATCCTGCTCAGCATCATGTTTTTAGTCTGGGTCTACATGCTCTACTCCTGCGTGGGCTACTGCTCCACTATGCCAAGTTTGGTGGTGGACAGTTACCGGGGCAAGGAGACCGGCTCGGCGGTGGGCAGGAGGACAGAGAGCAGCAGGACGGAGCTGGTGTCCCGGCTGCTGGCCAAGCCGCAGCCGTGGGAGGATATAGAGAGCGACTACGAGGAGCCGTCCATCAGGACCGCCGCGTCCAGAGACCTGCTCGATAACGAGCCGGACACGGACCGAGTCGCGGACGAGTGGGACGGGATGCGGGCAGAGCAGCAGAGAGCCGCGGAGCCCAGCGCCATGTCCAGCTTCTCCAACGGCTCCGGGAGCAAGAAGCTGCCGCAGGCGATCATCATCGGGGTGAAGAAAGGAGGGACCCGGGCTCTGCTGGAGTTCCTGCGGGTTCATCCAGACATCAGGGCCGTGGGAGCGGAGCCGCACTTCTTCGACCGCAACTACGAGAACGGACTGGAGCGGTACAGGTAAGAACCAGTTCACTCAGCTGCGACTGGATGATGTTTGTCCACAGAACTAAATGTGACCCGGGGCAGTTTTCTTTTATTTTAGTGGCTCATTAAATAGATGGATAAAAACCAACAGGGGCAGGCAGCGCTGTGTGACCTGAACACTCATATGAAATCGATCAGTAAACAGTTAAAATATGTATTTTTATATTTCTTTTTCAGTTTAGTCGTAACTAGAGGATTCTGCAGGTTAGACAGAACCGTGCAAGCGGATTCAGTCCTGACTGGTTCGCATGAACACTCAATTTTTTAAGTAAAATAAATAAATAAATAACATTTATTTTATCATTTTATATTTTTTGTATTCATTAAGTTTAGAGTTTATTGCAAACGGATCCAAAAATCCAGCGAGAAGACTTTGGTTGTGACCTGGTTTTGGTCCATTTGCGCCTCAGGCTGTTGGCCAAGACTCATCATGTCTTCTTAATTAAAAGTGATATATAATTTTTCTTTTTTTTTAAGGTTTGATTTCAGGCTGATTTTATCTTGTGTGTAATTAAGAAAACGAAAAAAAAAAAACGCACAGTTGACTCGTGTCCCACTGAGGCTGTTTGGAGCTCAGCTCACACTCGCGCTGGCTGCGTTTCTGCGATGCGCAGTGATCTCTATTGGACACAGAGCAACACTGCAGCTCCGCGCTGCTGATGTGTCCTCTGGGTTTTCACTCAACATAACTTACAATTCAGCTGTTTTCTGTTTTTTATTACCACTATTAATGTTTGTGATAAATTACATTTCATTTATGATGAGCAGGTTCTTTGCTTTAGATTGCTGCTCTTATTAACCTACTTAGTCTGAACCCCCCACTCCTTACCCACCCGTGACCCTGGAGACACTTTCATACTCAACGACAACGCATTTTCACAAATCCGACTGATCCCAGAAAAGTCTTTAAGGATAAATATTACAGAATATTAAAGGCCTGGTGATTCTTTATCTAGAACCTATTAGTGTTTTCCAGAGCTGAGAGCTTTGAAGGCGTTGGGACCATTCTTATGTCAATGTGCTGTTGAGGCCTATAATCGCCTGTGCTGCAGAGAAAAGGGGGGGTGGAAGAGATCTGCAAGACAAAACCCGCAACAAAACCGTTTAACATCTTCAGAGCTGCACAAACTAACATTATCCTTGTCATTTACAACACAAAGTCCTAATTTAACGAGCAGCAGGACCTAATGACTGCAGATCACTGCGCCCACAGTCTGTTAGCTAATACATCGAAAACTTGGCCAAGTTTTTTTATTTTGAAAATCTCCCAGCTGATTTTTTTTCCTGATAATAATAATAACTGATAAAAACTTTTTTTTTTTTTATTATTCCTCCTCTCTTTTTTTGGTTATCCACAAATAACCAGAGAGATTACAGCTAATAGAGTGACAATTTATTTTTTGAACAGTTTTTTGCAAAATGAAAAAAAACAAAAAACAAAAAAGGACTGTTGGCCAAGTGGAAAAATCAAAACAAACTTATTTGATTTTGTGTTTCTGAGTTTCATACCGCTGAGATTCACTCCAGGCCTTCAGCTTTGAGTTTGTACCAGAGCTGTTATTCAACCCGACTTCCAACACCAGTGTTTCCAGCTCCTCAGGACTGGACGTGGGGGTTGAAATTGTGGAAAAGTTGCTGTCTGCGAGTTCTGAGGCCATGAAATGTAATACGTTTTTCAGCCATGTAAAGAAGCCATGACTCAAGGTTTTTCTGTGGAGATAGAATTGAGGCGTTTACAGTGTCACCGTCTGAGGCTTAAAATCCACTTTAGTCACATTTTCTGTCTTAGTGGTGTCAAGAAAAAGACATAAGACAAAATTTTGGAAATATTTTTTTTTATCACATGAAGCTTCAGTGAGATATCTGTGCAAAACTCTATTATCTAAACTTTTTGAGTAACTTTTCTGGAGGAGTTGCTGCTGCTGTAAGAAATGTATGTGTGAGAGAAACAGCTGGTGTAAGCAGACGTCCCTGCAGTGGAGGACAGAGACAGAGAGAGAGAGAGAGAAAAAAGGTTTTAGTGCTTCTTTTTCTCAAGTGAGGATGGACAGTGAAAGGAAATCATACTTCATTCACTGCGGATCCTCCAGAGTTTTTTTTTCTTCCTCTCCTCCCATCAGGAGCAGATAAAGTTGTGGGGAGGCAACGCTGGAATGCACCAGATAGGCAGAAATCGCATGGCATTGAAATTAATTCCGTGGGAATAAGATGGGATTGCCAGCGAGGGTCGTTTTTTTTTTTACGGAGGCGGTAATGGACAGTTATGTGTGCGAGGTTGAGCAACTCACCTCTCTCTTGTTTGTTCGTTTGCACAATCTCCCTGCCATCCAGTATTGTAGCAGGCTTGCACCATCTTCGCCTCTCCCAGTGGACTCACAGTTAGAGCTGGAATTCCACCAAGTACATGGAGCCATAGAGAAAAGACCCAAAGAGAGAGAGAGGGAGAGAGAGAGGTAGAGGGAGAGAGAGAGAGGTTTCAAAATGAATGGAAGTGCTGATAACAAGTCTTATTGTGGATTTCTGATGTACTTTGACAGTTTTCATTTGTGCCAAAGACAAACACATGATTCATGCTTTTGACCGAGGGGTCCTTGTATCAGGAGGTACACATTTCCACTGTGAGGTCATGCATGAACTGGCCCCAAGGAACACACACACACACACACACACACACACACACACACACACACACATACATACATACATAACACACTCGTATAGAAAGAGAGAGTCACAAACAGGAACATTCAGTTCATTATTTCTCAATTTCTATTTGCACCTGTTTGCTGCCGTTATCTGACTCTGATAAGTAGAAAAAAAAGGTGCTTATCTTCAGCACATACATTAATGGCAAATACAAAAGTAAGGAACCAATGCACTGTTTTTAATGGAGCTCAGGGTCATGTGGAGCAACAACCTCAGGCCTGTGGTGCATATATATAAATGTATGTTATATATATTTTAAAGTTACGACCATGCAACTTGTGGCCATAAAAGTAATGTAGCAAACATACAATACAAAATGTTTTATGGAGGGAAAGAGGAAATAAATTGCAGAAAAGACAATGTATAAAAAGGAACAAACCACCAAATATGAAGTTGTAAAAACCCCAAAGAAAACAACAAAATAAATTGTGTCTGAACTTGACAACTTAAAAAAAAAACACAATACCTTTGGCTTTATATAAGCTGGTCAGTCTTAGTCTATATTTAACCATACATCTACAGAGTTTACATTTTATTTACAGTGTTTGCAGCGCTCACGTTGCTGCAGCTACTTCCAGACCCTCCCCCCTCTCCCCCCACACTGCTCCACTTCTTCTTGAACGTTTTTATTTACTCTTAACTCTTGTTGACTGCGGCCCTCATCTCGTCCTGTCAGTCTGTGGTGCACGCCGCTCTCTTCATATTCCATTTAGCCCTATTGGCTATGAAGGGGCTTTGATATATAATTACTGTACTGTGGTTTTGCTGTCGTGTCGCGGGCTCTGGTCTTAGCTCGCCTGTCGGGGCCCGGGCTCTGTCGACGCTGCTGCTGCTGCTGCTGCTGGCTCCTCCCTCCTCGGAGCGGCCTTAAGGATCCAACGAGAAGCTCGGGGGGGGGGGGGGGGGGGGGACGTGGTGACGATGGTACGAGTGTTATGTTGTGTTACGGAGCTGTTGGTGGGTTTTTTAAAGGTTAAATGTTGGTTGGTTGTCTGTTTGGGGGGGGTGAACGGACCCACAAAGCTGCTTATAGCAACACACAACTAAAGGACAAGTTGAGCTCCTACAATAATGATAATAATTCATATTCAGTCAGATTTGAGATGCTTGTGGAAGTCTGTGCTGTTTGAAAGCTTTTATAAAGGTTAGTCCAGCCCCCCCTGCTTCCAAAACACACACTTCCACACACACACACACACACACACACACACACACCCTCCCCTCAGTGGCTGCTCTCGAGCCCCAGCTCCTGGCCTTGTCAGGGGCAGTTCTGGATGGGTGCACGTCCTTTTATCTTATCACCACGGGGGTTGCTCCTATTTCCACGTAGGTGACCCGTCCGCTCTCTGCTGCTGCCGCCACCGACCTCGCCCTCCTTCCTCCCTTCCTCCCTTCCTTCCTTCCTTCCTCTCTCCTCTCAGGCCACCTGGTTCTATACTGGGGCGCCATTTGAAAAGGCATCGGACCGAATGAGGCGTCCGCCGGTGTTACTGGCGTCCTCCACTGTATACGCTTGTGACAGGCTCAGCTGCGAAGTCACAAATAATTTTCATCTCCCCCCGTCACAGAAGAATGACACACTCAGACAGCACAACACAAATGTCGCCATGGTCCGGCTCCTCGGGGACAGTTGGTATTGATCGGTCAGGCCTTATTGGACATAATGTGGAGAGATGGGTTAAGGGCCTCTGGCTGGGGTCAGGCCCACGTCTGCTTGCTGACAGGGTCTGTGTGTTGACCATCTGCAGGGCTACACAAAGCTGCTGGAAGCTACAAGCCCCACTGGGGTTTTAGAGCTGGACACAATAGTGTGACAGGAGAGTTTTTAAAAGCCTGATTTATGTTAATGATTTTTTGTGTGTGTTGTTGTTTAAATCTGCATTGACAGGCTGAAAGTTGAAGCGACTCTTAGTCCTGGAGAGGAGGAGGGCGATGATGTTGAGTTCAGATGATTAGATAGTTTGGCGCTCCGATTGTTTCCTGATTCCTGGAACTCGGCGGCTCCTCGGAGACCGAGCAGCCACGGCCAGCCAACCGTACAGCTGACAGCAGGTTCACATCCTCCCGCTCAAATCCTCAGCTGTAGCGGCCAACATAAAAACACAAGCAGTTTGAAACTGTGCCTCTGTGTTGGCTAAACTTTCCCCTCCGCCCTCCCCCCCCTCAAAAAAAAAAAAAACACATCATCCTCAAAATCCCTTTCCCCTATGAACCTCTCCTCTCTCCATTCTCCAGCTGTGCACTCGCTGGTGTGTAAGAATAGTGTCACATGTCACGCTTGGTTCGTCCAGTCCTGGGCGGGGCTCGCTGCAGGCCTCGCTGACCACGAGAGAAGCCTTTGGTCAGCGTAGAGAGGACGGAGGAGGCCCTCTCTCTGTGTCTCTCTCTGTGTCTCCCTCTCCCTGCTGCCTAAGCTGGCATGGCCCATCTGAGAATAGAGAGGAACCGGGGGGTGGAGGAACAGTGAAAAGGCGGCTTTCATCCCCAAATTACCACCGGTTAATTGTGAAAGAGGAGACCTGTGAATAGGGGAGTGGCTGCGTAGCACTGTGCTGCACTGTGGCGGCCTGCCTTCACCTCCTCCCCTACTCCCCAACCCCCCACTCTCCCCCCTCTCTTACTCCTCCTGACGGTGTCCAGTTGAACACTCACCCAAAAGAAGACGAAGACAATATGGCTGCCACAGACAGGAACCTCCCGCTGGAGCCCGGGGATAAAAAGCCAACAGAGCTCGACAGGAACTCGCTGTCAAAGATTCACACAAACAGAAACACACGGTCACGCGCGTTCATTTCAGAAAGTTAGTCTTTTTACCCCCCCAACCCCTCCCCCCGAAGACGAAGCTGTCACAGCTCCACGTCGTCTACAATGAAATACTTATGGAGGAGTCTGATGGAGCGAGTTGTGTACAAACAATCCCTCTGTGCAACGTGTGAATGAGATCCTTTTTTTTCTCTTTTTTTTTTAACAAGGTGATAATTTGGATGTTGTAACGCGCGTCAGAACAAAACCAGACATCCTCCTCGCCTCCAGAGTTAACGGTCATTCATTCATCGCTGCTAAATAAACACTCCACAACACATTAAAGAGGTTCCCCTGGAGGCGGCGGGGGAAAACAAAACACTCAAATTATAGTTTTGCTAATCGTCGCAGGGGAAACCGGCTCTCGAAAAAAGAGAAGGAAAGGAGATGCTGCAGAGGAGGAGGAGGAGACGGTGGGAGTGAAGAGGAGAAAGTGAAGTGATGATGGTGAACCTGTAAAGCTTTTCCCAGGTATTAAGTCCCAGGGGCAGCCATTAGGGTGCTGGAGAGTGAGAGTGCCTCTGGGAGAGAGGAGGACACACACTTGAGCACACACACATGCACACACACACTGAGGTCTCCTGAGGTTTCCATTAGCCTGGCAGTAAAAGAGCAGAGCTCATTAGAAGCCCTGAGTTGTCTCCCTGCACCGCGGCTGCTCGACACTAGTCACTCTCTCCATTTAGATGCTGCTCTCTCATAAGAAGCTGTAAGAACACTTCAACTCCCAGACAACCTGGCCAAACTCAATTCAACTCCAATTATTTTCCACCCAGTTGTAGTTTTTTTTTTCTTTCTTTCACTCTCTTGTTTAACTGATTGGAGTCTGCAGGCTCTTCTGGAGACTGCAGCACAGTGTGGAGGCTGAGGAACTACAATCAAACTGCTACAGCAGCACAATATCAAACAGCCTGGTAACAAACTTCACTGAGCCGTGGTGTAGAAAAAGTTGGGGTTCTGGGTCCAGGGAGATGTGAGGTTTTCACTGTTTTGTCTATTTTCTTACTGTGGAATATGGAAAAAACGATGTGGCACACACATTTATACATATATGGTTTTTAACTGCGCGTATAATTAGATCCCGGTCAAAATTTTATTCAAAATAAATAAAGATTTTCGACTTGAAATAAGAAATATGGAGGATTTGTGGAGTTTTGGTGCAGTCGTGAGCTCTGGATGTGAACCAAGAAGGAAAAAAAAGTGGATATCTTGTGAAATAGAAAAAAAAAACTGTTGAAAAGATTTATGAAAACAAACATCCTCTGAAGTCCTCTGGCTGAGGGCTGACATGTAGCATACTCTGGCTTTTCTCAAATATCTTTTTTTTCAGGAATATATATATTTTTTTCTTTCCTATTATTTATATATATATATATATATATATATATATATATATATATATATATATATATATATATATATATATATATATTTTTTTTTTTTTTTTTCGGGGGGTGGCCTGTTCTCCATTTTCTGTCGACTTCCTTCACAAAATAGCTCTGTCTTTCTGGCACCGAGTCGCAGCAGATCTCCTTTCACTTCTCACTGATAGAGATACAGCGAGATGGGGTGAAAACATTTGTCATCGCCCGCCGCAAAAAAACCCAAAAAAAACGGGGCCCCGAGACCAAACTCAGAGCTCCGGTGTCGACTGCTGGCAGAGCTTCGCAGCAGAAATGGTTAAAAAACTGCGCCTGTTGTTCTTAACAGCAATTATCTTGTCTTCGGGGTGCTCGGAGAGATTGTAGGAGACAACATCCAGGCTGCAATCCAAAGAAAACCCAAGCGCCGCCCCGAGGATCGCTGCTGCTGCTGCTGCTGCTGTTCCCCATCTCTGAATGCAGCAGGTTAATTGTCGCGACTGGGTGTCATCGTTATTCAGTTTAGCTAATCATACGTTAGCTGGCTGAGGCAGGCCTGTCTGCGGGAATTTGCAAACCATTAACCTGCAACAACAACAACAACAGCAGCTGCAGTGTGAGTAATGGCGGTGGTGAGAATGATAGACCCAAACACACAGGAAGATGGTTTTTCTGCTCAAGTGAGTGACACACAGTAGACAGAGAGAGAGAGAGAGAGAGAGGAAATCCCCTCTTTCTCCTCTCACACACACACTTTGTAGTTCACCTGTCTTCAAAAAGGTGTGCAGGCAGTTACGGATGACAGCCGATTCAAACAGGATGCAAAGTAGCTCGCTTGCTCCCCCTGCCTCTCTCTATCTCTTTCTATGTAAGTGTGTGTGTGTGTGTGTGTGGGGGGGGTGTGCGTGACTGTCTGCGTGCGTCTAGGGAGTGGGGGGCGGTGGCATGTATGTTCTTCTCGAGTCTGTTTCATCTTTTATTCATCTTTGCTGTAGCTAGATCAAGGAGTCATGCGCCTCTTGGTGCATGTCAAGTGTCAGGAAATCAGTCAGAATTGCTGATTCTGCCTGCACACCCACACAACAACACCATGAAATGCTCACACACACACACACACACACACAAGTCAAGCCGTCACCTGTAGCCCCCTCATTGTTATTTGTTGTGTGTGTTTTCTTCCCCCCCCTCTATCCTTTTCACAGTTCATGGGTTTATTTGGTCCGAGCTGTCAACCACTCACACCCCGATACTGATGGAGAGCTGGAATGTGTGGCTCCAGCTCCGGGCTAACACCTTCTGCAAACACCCAGAGCAAACACACTGATTAGTGAGGATTACTAGCGCTAAACAAATTCTGGGGTAATATCGCCAAGTGGTGGATTTTCAGTGTGTGTGTGTGTTGGTTTGTTTGGGAGTGAGTATAGCCTCCTCCGATGGCTGTGTGCATGGCGGTGTCCGGTTGACTCATGTCGTATCGCGTGTCAAACAAAGCGGTGAGATTGTTGTGTTAAGTGTTACCGAAAACGATGGGATCTTTCACCTCTTCAAAAGCCACAAAAATGAAGTCGGGTGGGGGGGGGGGCGACATCTTTGAAAGCCTGAAGAGAAGTGAAAAGAAAAGAAAGGAGGAAAAAAAAAAAAAAAAGAAACACTTCTCCAGGCATGCTGTTGCACATTCATGAGAGGAAGGGAGGAGGCGTTCCCTCACTTTCTACCCTCCGCCATCCCTTTCACCAACTCTCCCTCTGTTTTATTTATACCACATGGTGGGCTCCCTCGCTTCACTGCGGGAGTTATTAACACTCGGTATAATTCCAGGCAGTCGTCGATGGCCACAGGCCGATGTGGGTTCCTTCCTGGGCCTCTTGTCTCCGCCGCATTCCTGTTGCTGTTTTTCCAAAAAGGTGCCAAACAAGCAACAGATACACTGAAAACCAGATTGTCCCAGCAGGACAGAGGAGACAGTTACTTATTGAATTGAATGGTTTATTTTTTTGCCCGTCACGCCTCTGCGATGCTGCCCATCACCAGGCGACCGCAATCATAGAAGCAGTTGAATGTCTCGGCCTCGGTTGAGCATTTTCAGGACCTAACAGAGAAGAGAGGGGAGGTGGTGGTGGTGGTGGTGGAGAGGGGGGGGGGGCTGTGGCCAGGAGTAATATGTTGCTGGGGTGTCTGACATGTAGTCCATGACATTATATGTGGTGGTTATTTCTCTATTTATTTATTCTACTTTACTAGTGTCTGATGTTGCTTCCAAAACCCAGACTGGGCATGAGCCCGAAACCAATCTGGAGGCTCTTTTGACCACAAGGCCCGACTCCTCTTTCTCCCCCCGACTCTCTCTCTGTCTGTCTGTCTGTCTCTTCCTCCCTCTTTCACTCACTCATTCTCCTACACACTCTTATTATACACACACACACACACATTACAGGCTGTGATAGATGCCTCCTCTTCTCTCTCTCTGGGTAAAGCATGACTCCCTGATTCCAGGGAAAGATGATGAATGGACGGGTTGCGTCGGTCGGGGTGGTGATGTGGTGGGGGGGCGGGGGGGGGGTTAACTGTTTTGTTTACGGGGAGGGTCAGTACATTCCCAGGCTGCTCTGACATAGTGCAAACGTCTTGATGGAGTTAAGGGTCTGGGATTGCCGCATTTGTCAAGCGGACCGGAGTTCGGGTGTCAAAGTGTCACGGAGGGAAGACGCAGAGGCTTCCACCAGTTCGGCCGTTCCACCCAGTCCATGGAGCTCTGGAGAGGCTTAAAATGGTTTATACTCTGACCCTTTGTCCATTTTCCTTAGACTTCCTTCCTTCCTCTTGATAACGATCTTATGTTATATTGTGTGCTTTTATTTTTGACCCTTTACATCAAGCAGGGGCTGCTCACAATCCTGTGTCAGCATCTGCTGTGACCGGTTGATTAGAGAAAAGTTTGTGCCGCACTTCTTCTTTCCTATTCGGTCTATCAGCACACAAACCCATGATTCTATTCATATCTCAACACCCAGACATGGGAACCATCAGTCAAGGCCGCCGTATGTATCTCATCCTAAAAAAAATCAAGCTTTTACATTTGAGTTTGTTCATCTCTTTAGAGAAAGAGGATCTACAGCGATTGGGTCCCTTCTAATCCCCAGCTGTACATAGTATCGGTGCGGGTGAAGATCATCAGATATGCACCAGAAATCCAATACAGGTATCAGAGATATGGCTGCACTGATCAGCAGCCGCTCATCTGATCGGAGCCAAATTCTGTCTCTCTGTCCTGGCTCTGCATTATTCACAAGGACGCTCAGTCATACGGTGCTGTCAAAAACACTAAATTTAGATGGTGACACTGACCTGGGAACTGTGGCAAACAAAGGCTGCAGGATCTTTAACAAAAAGGAAAGAAAAGAATCCTTAATAGGGACCGGCCAAGAAGTTAAGCAGCATGCCATGTCACGGCACATGTGAAACAGAGATGTAGTAGATGTGTTCATACTGACAACGACAGGGAGGATTCGGCTCTCCTCTCTCTATCTGTATGATATGCAGCGTCCCATCCGGGGCCTCTCCATCCAGGTTCTGAGTGTGTGATACTAGGACACCCTGCATTATTAATCCTTTTAGCAGACAGATGATTCTGAGGGGCTTCCACTCAGCCACCTTCCTGAGTTTCCAGTGACACCATTATTCAGTGAAGCCTGTTAATTTGAAACCTCAGGCATGGGAGGTGCACTGACAGTTGACTCTGATCGGGGCTGATGAGGCTGCGGCATCACTTAGGGCTCATCATGCGGTCAAAGTTTCTTGGAATTAGGTTTCAAGCGCGGGGTGTGAAAGATATAGACCCACTCGTGCAGATGTGGAATGCAATGCGCAAAAAGCGGAGAGATATACGATGCAGATGCGCGCGGAAACCTTTCAGCGTGCGCTCCTGGAAGATCTCACTTGTAAGGAGGGATCTCTGGCTCTTCTCAGCCAGGAAATGAACTGTCAAAAAGCTCTAAGTGGCCACATACTAACACCTGGACTCTGCTCCAAGTGCTTGAAAAAGAGAGACCAGATGAAGCTTCTGTGTAGCTGCAGCCGGAGCGCCTCTCCACTTTTGCTCTCTGCACGTCGAAGAGTGGCCCGGGCCCCGGACTAGCGCCATAAACCATCTTCTTTATTCTTTTTAATTTACAGCCAAAGCCATGCTCTGTGGTTAAATATAATGTCAGCCTCCAGGCACAGTGGAGTATATTTCAAAATGTCTGGCTTCTGTATGTGCTTAAATGCTACTTTGAAAACATTCAGAGAGCCAGAAGAAGCGGCATTCCCCTCCTCCCTTTAGTAGTAGCCTTACCGTGTGTGTGTGTTTGTGATTGTCTTGCATGTCTGTGACATAAATATGTTGGATTTCAAAGCATGTGGTCTTGTCCCACTGTGAGCTGAGGACTTTCAAACACTGCTTTATTTAACAGTGACTCATCCATGGATTTATGCGGTGACTCGCCCAGATCTTGCGTGCGTTGTGTGCCATCCCTGTCAAAATAATAGTATCACATCTCACGCGTTATTGTATATACCTAGTATAGCAGTGGTTCCCAACCTTTTTTGGCTTGTGACCCCATTTTGACATCACAAATTTCTAGCAAGCCTATGACTATGTGCAGTCACGTGATTGCGGCCGTCAATCAAGATGCACCAGCTCATATATTTTCATATGCTGCATTTTATTTAAACTCAATTTATATTTGAGAAAGTGAAAGTATAGAATATAGTTGTTTAGGATTGTGTGTGGTGTTTTTAATCACAATTTTAAAAAGAATAATAATTTAAAAAATCAATTACTAGACATTTCAGGCGACCCCATTTGAATTCCAGGCGACCCCATGTGGGGTCCCGACCCCAAGGTTGAAAAACACTGTAGTATTAGTATATAATGTGTGCATTTTGTTTGAATTTGCACATCACACTCAAACGTTTGAAGGAACAAAATCCAGGACGCGTTCAACAGCTCCGAACGAACAAGTGGCGCTCGAGATCCTTATCACTCGGCATGGAATAAAGATGCTTCTTTGTACCTCCCCCCCTCAAAAAAATGCTTCCGCGTCCAACACGTCGGTTCATGTGAAGGGCGACGGCTAAGAGGCCCTTGGGAAAGAAAGGCAGTCTTTCTTCGCTCATTTGCTCCCTCTCCTCATTTCCACTTGTGAAGTGTCACTTTGCCATCGGACCTTGAGGCCTGATTGCCGGGAGGGGTCAGGGGAACTTTTTTTTTTGGGGTGCAGGCAGGCAGGGGATCAATGGGAAAGAGAAGAGGGTGAGGAGGTGGAGTGGAGACAGAAATGGAGACACTCAGGATTTCAGCGAGGAGAATTGAGTTGTTGATAACAAATGTCTGCAGGCTTTCCCACAAGGGCCGATTTGTTTGATTTTCTCCCCTTAGGTTTATCCAGACAGGTTAATTCATCCTCTACTTAGAGCTACTTAGTGTCTGTTGTTGTTTCAGGTGGCGTTACCTCCCGTGGGTGAGATAACACTCGCTCCAGCCGTAGAAACCAGACATGTGTCGCTTTAAAAGCCCATGAGGGTGAAGTGACGCCCTCCCACTTCGATGGTGGATATGAACTGCCCTCTGATTTGTCTATATTCAAATAAACAAATCCTAATTTGGGATTCAAATGCTTTCAACTCGCAGACATGTGAGACAATTGCAAACCTTTTGTATCAAATAGAAAAATCGACAGACGCTCGCCAAATAGCTTTTTTTTTTCTCCTCACCCTTTTGTCTATGAGCGAACCAGTCATTTTGTCAGGGATGCTGTGACAGGGACGGCTCGGTGGCAGCCCGTTATCATCGAATCAAACGTGACAGGAGGGGAGGCAGAGGCATCAGACAGAAATAACCCTGTTCCTGCCTGCCATTTATCTCCAGCAGGATGAGGGCTCTTTAAAACACAGGCCAAAGGGCCACTCCGCCGGCCCCCGTTTGATGCTGTCATGTGACAAGGGCTTCTGCTTTGTGTCTTATCGCTGTTTTTGGCATGTCTTTCAACTTGGAAATATTCTCAATGGACAAAAGGTGCAGGGAGTCAGTGAAAGGGGGGTGGAGAAAAAAAGTCGACACATGCATAATGTGAAAGTTGGAGCGAGCCAGGAAGGACTTCATATTTCATACCCAGGTCAGGTCAGTTATTTACAGTTTTTAGTGTCACTTCCTCACAATAGAAGTCAGCGGAGTCCTGGGTATCTCCGGGGGGACAGGGTGATGTTTGCAGGGGCAATTTTTGGCACACGTTCTCCTCAAGAGCCCTCCAAAAGGCTTCTCTCACTTGAGGCTGAGAGGGGAAGGAGAAGTGGTTCACTCAGCCCCTCGATAAGCAGCCCACTCCCCCCCCATCCTCCTCCACCACCCACCACCCCCATCCCCGCCCTTCTGCCCTGACCACTGCCCTGCTCACCCCTCTGCTCAGGGACAATGGCTCACTTTCAAAGAAAAGCAGGAAAAAAGAGGAGCGCCGTGTCACAGAATTGCCTGTTTGCTGACGGAATCTTTACAAGCAGCACCTCATAAATCAAAAAAGAGCATAATAGGCATTGTTTCTCCAAGAGCTACTTGTCCCACTAAAACTCCCCTCCTCTCCTCTCTTTTCTCTCTTCCTGCCTTTTTTTTTTTAAAACCTCTTTAGCCAAAAGAGGAGGCAAAGTCAGAGGTGGACAATTTTTATTAGAGGTCGGGCCTCCTCTTGTGGATTTGGCGCTTTTTTTTAAAAAGGGGTTTCCTCACCACTTTCCTTCTTTCTCCCTCGCTGTCCAACCATCCCCTTGTTTTATGCTCCTGCGACCCCCAACACATGATTTTTTTTTTAAAGAAGGATTCCCTGAGCTTGGGATCAGCATAATCTATCACTATGCACATTGTAACTCAGGCCTCCCTCCCTATCTCCATGCTCCATTGTCATGTTGAAATCGGATTAGATGGGAAGCCATTTGCCTCTCCTGTGTTGGCTCCGGACTCTTTGTGTATGTTAGCATAGGGAATGACAAAAAAGCTTGCAGGCAGTATCGCCATTGTGCATCGAGTAAAATGACAAATGGCGAGCAGTTTAAGTCGAGCGTGTGTTTGGTTTATATTCCTTGAAGACATTCAAGAGCTGCTGTATAAACAGTTTTAAATTATGGCAGAGAATTTTTTTATATGTGCGTGTGCACATAATGTGCTGTTTGCATTTATATCTCCAGAAATGAGTTAGCTGGCGGAAAAGATCTGTCATGCTCCTGCATAAAACCACAAGCTGTATCTGTTTTGATTTTAAAAAGGCTATTAATGAGGTTTTGGAAACAGCCTTTCTTTGCCTACGTCTACTCCATTCAAGCCACTGATGTGTCAGCAATCAAGAAGATATTATCATAATTAGATCACTGGCACTGCATTAGGATTACACAAATCTGCCAACACCATTTCCATAAGGCATTTTATTGGTTACCTGATGTTGGGCATCTGCCCCCACCCCCCCTCACCATCCCTCTCTCTCTCGCACACACAAATATGTGCATTGATGGAGGGCTGCTGTTACATGAATTAGCCATGAGCTAGATGGACATGAACTAGATTCCAGCTTTTAGAGCATATTTCTGAGCAATAGCTTGAAGCTCAGGGGAAGAATGGAGCATTACAGACTCCAGAGTGTACAGAATGTGTTCGACATTGTAGCATGGACGTATTCTACCTTTCTTGGCTTGTAAATACTCTTTGTAGGATTACAGTATCTGAATGGGATCCACTACAATGGCACCGTCTACACAATGGTGTATCAGTGTTCTCGTCTTAACAACAAAGGCGAGGTTCAGGGTATAAGAGTCTGTCTTATCTGTGAGAGTGCGTTCACCCTGATAGACCAGGTTATCTCTCCCCTTCCTTTGTTTTTTCCGCCTTTTTTATTGCTTTAAGCTGATAATGTTCCTGTTTTTGGTCGCCGGAGCTCCACTTGAGATTTTCCGTCTGAACAGTTCTGGCTGTTGAAGGCACCACAACATAATCTTGCGCCCTTCCCATCTTACATCGCATCACACAGTGACAGGATAGTTTTCTTCCTGGTGCACGGGTGCAAATAGAGGGAAAGGTGATCCAGGTCCCAAACCGCTCTTATCGCCTCCACCATAATCTAGATTCTGCGGTCGGCCACCAATTCTGAAACCTAACACTGACAGAGCCAGAGCACATTTTGCTTCAAAAAAATGGTTTGCTCTCAGGTTCTTCTTGATTATATGTCTGCTTGTAACATATCTGCGTAAGGTCCATCAGCCAGCCCTTCACCCAAAACCAAACTGGCTCTTGTCAAGAAACAGATTCCCTTTCTGAAACAAGCCTCCTCATCTTTCAGCGCTGGAGCTCGGTTGGGGGGGGTGGGGCACCGTGGCACAACTCCGCCTGAGTCAGCAAGGCAGACTCAGTGTTTTTTTTTTCTTTTCTTTTCTTTTTCTTTTGCTGTGATGGTATAAAGAGGGAGGCAGATTTTTTGATTAAGCCCTGACCACTCCAGCGGTGAGATTTGTGGAAAGATGAGCTCTCGGGGATCCAATAACAGAATTCACACATGCTGAGAGCTAAGTCACAAAAAAATGCATCGTAAGGTCGACTCGAAATGGTCCACAATGAAAATTATTCAGGGTTAACAGCGGAGGTTAGCTGCAAATAGAATAGGAGGGATTTAGGAGCTTTAGCTGACGTGGGAAAACCAGGTCCTGATCCCTAATATGGTTAAATTCAGGGTTGGTCATGTTAAAAAAATTCCTGTAAATGTTTCCCTGCTTGATTATGTAGTAAATAAGGCTTTTCTGTTTTCTGTCAGAGGTGAGATATCTTATGAGTGAGTGGGTCTGTTGATATTGGAGAGCTGCCTGCACTAATAGCTTTTTGAGCCCTATAATAAGGCTAAACACAGTCAGTGAGTCAGTGATTACAGAACACAGTACACTCCATCAGCTTGATTACATTATGTAAGACCTTGCTCCACCTTACCCTTCTCTTAACCTTTTGTTTCGTGTCCTCTCTCTTTTTTTTTCTCCTTCAGGGAGCTGATGCCTAAGACCCTCGAGGGCCAGATCACCATGGAGAAAACGCCCAGCTACTTTGTGACCAGAGAGGCTCCGGCCCGGATCTCCGCCATGTCCCGGGGCACCAAGCTGATCGTGGTCGTGAGGGACCCCGTCACCAGGGCGATCTCAGACTACACACAGACTCTGTCAAAGAAGCCCGACATTCCCTCTTTCGAGAGCCTCACCTTCAAAAACAGGACTACGGGGCTCATCGACACCTCGTGGAGCGCCATCCAGATCGGCATCTACGCCAAGCACCTGGACAACTGGCTGCAGTACTTCCCCATGGACCAGATCCTGTTTGTGAGCGGCGAGCGGCTGATCAGCGACCCGGCCGGAGAGCTGGGCCGCGTGCAGGACTTCCTGGGCCTCAAGAGGATCATCACAGACAAACACTTTTACTTCAACCAGACCAAGGGTTTCCCGTGCCTCAAGAAGGCCGAGGGCAGCAGCAAGCCCCACTGCCTGGGCAAAACCAAAGGGAGGACCCATCCCAACATTGACCCTGAGGTGGTGCAGAGGCTACGGGACTTCTACCGGCCCTTCAACATGAAGTTCTACCAGATGACAGGACATAACTTTGGTTGGGATTGATGTGAAAATTATGAGAGACATTTTTTTTTCTTTTCGTTAATTTGTTGAGAAGTTATTTTTTTTTCCTCTGTAATTCAATGGCAAGATGTGGAAATATTGCTATATATATGTAAAATGTACAGAAATCTATTTTATAATAATTTATTTTTATTTCTAAGCAATTAATTCACTAAGCTGCCTAACCATATTTGTACATAACATCTGGCCCACATGTTAGTTTTTCTTTTTTTTTTTTTTTTTTAAACATTCCTCATTTTAATTTTGAATTCTCTCCCTCCTCCCTCGTGGTCCTGTAAACTCAGTGGATTTATCGGTGCTTCATTATGCAGATAATCAGCGATAAGTGAAGTGAAGAACTGAGGTGGAACGTGCAGAAGCACCACATTACGGGTACAGAGTGCTCACAGAGAAGTGGAGAACACCTATCCATGTGCATCCTCATGTCTACATGCATCACCACCTTTTACCCTCATCGTCTTTTAAACCCTGTTGTTCTGAGTGTGATTCTTCTAAAAACAGTGTTTCACTAAAACACAGACCTTCCACTTTTTCTTTTTTTTCCCCAACCATGCAATTTTCCTACAATAAGCTGCAGAGCTTGTGTCCCTTTCCACTCAATAACAGGTAGATCAATAGGCCTAATTGATCCTCATTGTGTCACTCATGCTTAAAGTATACAGCTGCCCTTTCATTCTCAGTGCTCCTGCTGCCTGCTCTAATGAATGACCCATCCATCAAATGGTAAATCCTATCCCGGACCACATAGAGGCCCATGTTAACATTATGCTAATTGGGTAAAGGTAACTAGGAGATCGATCGGGTCTCCGCTCTCTTACTCCCCATTAGAAGCAGTGTTGGCTCAGAGCCAGGCTCTTGCCCCATCCACTCAGTTCAAAGGTCACGCAAAGTCTCAATCAAATTTTCCTTGAGCGGCATTTGATTTGTTGTTGCGGAGAGCAGAGCAAGGAACAGCCGTGGGTTCAGGGCCGGGGTATGTGCCTTTTTTTTTTCCACCGTAAGATGGGAAATCTTTGCGTGAGGTAGCGGAGGCATATCTGTCAGAAATCGAGCATAAAGATAGAAGAGATGACAGACAAACAACAACTTGGCTTCACCACACTGAAATAGCACCTTCCTTCAAACAGAAGTCCACCAGGCCCCCGTCTTAGATCCCAGACTATAGAGATCAAAGGAGGAGGAAAAGGTTTTTTTTGTGAAGCACTCTCAGCACAGCAAGAATCGCCTCAGGCAGGGTTTCATTGTCTAACCTCTGTAGTGTCATCAGAAAACCTCATGTGCCATCGTCCATGGCCTATATACTTTATGCCTTATTCATCCTTGTTATCCTCACGTCGCGTCTCTACACAACAGATCTCAACTCTCAACTTGTTGCCAAAAAAGAAAGAAAACCTTTGGGTTGATATCATGTTTCACCCATCACCACTCCACCCCACCTCCCTCCACCTCCTCCCCTGCCATTGCTTCTTGTTTTTGTCTTTCTGCTTGAATTCTTGATATGCAAGAGGGAGAAAATGCGTAGTTATCACTCTTTGATGTGCTGCCCCGTCTCATTGCAGCGGGTGGCCGTGCTATTTTAAAAGGGGCACAGGGAGACGACCATGTTATTCTGTGCTACGCTATGCATGCTCAATGTGGTGGCCATTATGAAAATGCAGGGATAATGGGAAGGGATTATTATTAGCGTCCAGAGGAGGGCTTCATGTGTTTAAGCGAAGCCCAGACTGAATGTACACAACCTACCCTCACATCAAAAAGTCCCTCAAATCAGTTTTTAAGGTCAGATTGTCACTCAGCTTTAGTTGAAGTTAAACTTGATTGTCCTTCTTTCCTTTTTGAAGTTAAGGAAATGTTGTGCCTCTTTAACTCTCCTCTCCAACACAGTTAGCCTGCTTCTGTCATTAAAAACAGATAATGACCTTAATTCAGTTTTCTTTTATTTTCCAGTTGAAACCAGCTGCCTGGTTTAGCCTCAAACCAATGGTAGCAGGGGAGATGGAGGCTTCTTACACTGTATTTTTTATTTTGTAGTGCTTTACTTTCACTCTGCCTGAGCTACATTTCTCCTCGTGAGGATTTTAAGCCTTCATCTCCCCTTCTCTCATTAGTGCAATGTTTGATTATATAAAAGAAAAAGCATTTATGGTGACCTTCTTTGCAAGCTGTTGCATTGTAAAAGAAAAGTCTGACATCTTCCCTGTAACTGATGGAGTACTGCATTTTGAAATATGGTCAAGTTCATGTCATTGAGGGAATATCTGAAAGAAAAAAGAAAAAAAAAAAAAAGGAAAAAAAAAACTTGCACTCATGGGTTTACTCCATGTGGCTGCATTGGTTATGGTTGAGTTTTATTCAACCTGTTTTGAGATCTAAAATGTTTAGAAATGTTTGTCTTACCCACATATAATATGTATTTAGACTAGCAGATCTGTATGTACAAAAATAAAAAAGACATGTAAATCAAGTATTTTGTGGTATGTACATCAAAGGAATTAATTTTACACAGTGCAAAAGCAAAAATGGAACAGATGTTTCTAGATGATTAAATACTGAACATTCATAATATTTCTTTGTATGAAGAAATGAATAAAAAAGTATATATTTTACCAAAACCTTTTTGTGTCTGACTTTTATTTGCTTGATTCTCTTGTGGGGTCTGATATGGCCAATTAAATTACACACTTAAATGTAAGCATTTCTTCATGAATGCCATTACAGGGTATAAACTTGTCATGAAAGGCATTACTGTAGGCTACTTTTATTGAGTTAGGATAAATAAATAAAGGGGTTTGATTAGGCTAAATACATTTTGTAGACTTCTTTCTACTCCTTTTTGCACATGTACCTAAATGGACACATTTTGTGCAGGAGGTTTTTTCTTTTCTTTTCTTTTCTTTTCTGTCATTGATAGCCTATCTTTTCAACTACTGGTTTATCTCTTTACATTTTCAAAATAAAATGATCAAACAATCACAAACTTTTTAGTGATCCTCAGTTTTGAGACACCTGTCAGCTGCCACATCTCTTCCTTTGCAACTTCAACTTCAACTGTCTTTTGTCTTATTTCTTTTCTTTTTGTTACATAAATTTATTCACACAAGTTGACACATATGAAAGAAAAGACGAGACATAAATACATAAATGAATGAATAAATAAACAATTGTTCTGAAAGAAATAGTTCCTATCAAACCAGTTCATTCAGGACACTATTTAGTGTGACACACATGGCTTGTTGACTTTTTCAAGTTTCAACGTATTTATAACCGTAAGGGATGTTTATAAAACCCAAACTTTCTTAATTAAACACCTTCATAAACGAGAAAGTACGGTTTTTTTTTTGTTGGTGTATTTTTCTTTTAGGTGACATGGCCGTCAACCAGCTCTTGTTGCCATGGTGTTACCTGGATGCTAGTTGCTGCGGCTAACATCGTCAGATTCTACTACCTGGCCTCGACTCCGTGGGGGAAACACTGGTGTTTTTGTCACGCTGTTTTGCCACAGGTGCTCCTTACTTTGTTTTTCTGTCAGCTCGGTACCTGGACTCTCCTCTCAAAGGGCTTCACACTTCTGCCAAGGAGCCGGGGGCCTGTGCTTCGCTAAACCAGTGGATGAGGTAAGTGCTAACAGTTTGTGCTAACGCGGCTTGTGTTGAGTTGTTGTTTTGGCTCAGTTTAGCAACAGTAATGTGGCTACTGGCTGTTAATTTATACTCTTGTGTGCAGTATTTGCATTGGTGTTTGCTGTTAATGAGTTTCCTTAGAGGTCAGTGGCATTTTTAATGCTTGTTGGTTGAAATGTGACTAATAGGCCTATAGTGTTTTGGGATTTGTTGGTTTGAGTCACACTGGCTGTTGCTGTTGTTGCTTTTAGCTCCTTACAAACCAGGGTTGCTAGTAATGAGTATAAGATTCATTATTGTTGTGATTTGGCTTGAAATCTACATCTACAGTGGCATGCTAACGTTTGGGCACCCATGGTCAAAATGTCTGTCAATGTGAACAGTGAAGCAAGTGGTAGGCTAGATGAAATTATCTCCAAAAGGCATAAAGTTACAGATGACACATCCCCCTAACATTTCAAACAATATAATTTAAAATTTTTATTTTCATCTTTGACATTTTCAAAAAGACAGAAAAGGTTTGGGCCCCCTGCATCTTCTCTCTGTTTGAAGACTATGGTGATGCAAGGCTACCCCTGCATAGTTAGTAGCCTACCTTGTTTGGTTGAATACAAACAATTAGCATCAAAGAAAAATAATAACACTATACGAAATTCTCTTTTAACTGGTTCCCACTCTCTGTTGTGTTTATTTGGTGCATATTATGCCATTACATGTAGACCTAGGCTATACCTCAGAATACAGCGCAGCCTTGACGCATAGCATACTGTATTCAGTTTGTTGTGTGCTTCATGATTTGAAGTTAACGGTGATTTAATTACAACACCTCCTTTTTGCTGTTGGAGACTTAATGTGGAGCGACCAACAAAAAGGACCAGACCCTCAATAGAGAGTAACTTCCGTACTTTGAATAATTATCTTCAATCCTACATCCTTGTGTCTGCCTCTGCCTCTTGTGGTTCACACTTAGGTGAGAAGTGTGTGACAGTTTGACAGTTCAATATTTACACTTCTTATAAAGCGTGCAAAAACAACAACAAGATTTGTAGCCGACTTCCTTTTGAATACATGTGCTGTGATTGACTGAGTGGTGTATGTGGGCGATGTGTGATGTGTAGGCTTGGAGCTCTGTGGAGTGGTTCCTGGTGAATTTTTTTTTTGTCTGTTTCCTGCTCAGAATTGGCACTGTGGTTGTGAAAGTGGGGGGTCTGTGTGGTTTTCAGGTGACCGGGAGCTGTGTGGGAGGTTTGGTTTGCTGGTAGCGGTGGGTCTGCCTGCCTGCCTGCCTGCCTATCGGAAATGCCGCCTCCCATTACCCCACACCCTCACTCCCCGTAAAAGCAGCCAATGTTTCCTTATGGCTCATAATGAGATACACCTCCAGGGCGGTTTATTTACAAGTCTCTGAAACAGCTCTGTGTATTCACAGGGAAGCCATTCACAACATCACAGGTGATGTATTTACAAACCTGTCTATAGTCAGGGATGTTGTTGACATACTCTGCAGGTTGTGGGGGAAGTTTTCTTGGACCAAGTGATTTTGGCATGTCATACGCTGTCCTATGTGCCAGGATGGGATCGTACATTTTCAGCTGATGTCAAATTGTAGCTTTTGGCGCTACATGCAGTTTCTCCATTGATGTTCTCTCTCTGCTGTAGTTTCAATTTTTAGAATATACGGCCACACTATTTTCTCAGTTATGCGTTCAAATGTGCTTATAGGTAAAGTTAAGAAGTGAATAAGTTTCACCTATACAGTAGCTTCCTAAGACAAGGACACCTTTTGTGATTTGATTTAGCAAATTTTAACAACAATATCTTTACAATACTTTTACTCCAACCAACTAAAGTAGCGAGTACTTGGACTGATCTAGATTTCTTCTGTTAAAATTAGCTCTCAATCATTGTTTTCTCCTTGCGTTCTCAGGGGTATAGATGCTCCATATCTGACTGACACATTGTGTTAGTTGTATGTTCTAGGTTGCGTAAACAAAACCAACAAAACATCCCTGCTGCAACACTCGACTCCAAATGGAGCTTATTCAAATCAGGAAGGATTGGAAGTATTTTTTTTGTCATGTAACCAATACGAACGGTAGACTGTATTTTTAAAATCTGGACTTGGATGGAATAAAACATATAATTTTTAATGCAATTAAATTTCCCATCCCAATTTGTATTGGCTGCACACACATAATAGTCTTGTTCATGCTTTCCAACCCCTAAGGAAAGAGGTGGGCTGTAATGAGTGGAAACATAGCAGAAATCCCCACGGTGTGCATGCTGTGATGTAGTGGCAAATAAAAAGGTGGGTAAACTATTTCCTTCCTGTCAGTCACAGACATAATCCTAAGGGATTAAAAACATCAATATACAGTAACAAAAAAGGTAGTGTTTTTTCCACATAAGGAGTAGCCTATCTTATAACATTCCCACAAAAAAAAAAAAAAAAAAAACGTTGATACTGCTTATTGTTGGCATGGTTAATATTATATGTAAAGATGCAGTGGGCGATCTGACATAAACGCTGAATGCATGCCAACATGCCCATTGTGTTTCCACAGTGAGAAAGAATGAAGTTTGCCACAACAGGCAACGATGATGTCCAAACAAGGACACAGATGTGGATGAGACGCTGCCAGTTGGAAATATCGGCTAATGTCGCTGAGGGGGGAGGTGGCACTGCTTCTCCGCAGAGCCACTTAACCCCAGTGGAAAATGTATTGCTCAAAGTAAACAGCGCTCGGTATTACAGCACAATATGATACAAAGCAAACACGGCTATCAGACCCATTGAAGCATAACAGCATGTGGTTTTTCCGAAGCCCAACCCCCCCAACCCCTCGGCCGGTCCACACACAGGTAGCGACTTGCCTCTCATCAGAAATCATTGCTGATATTTACATGTCTGGGGCTGGATAATTGCTCAGCTGGAGCAGTGAAAGACACACCGGAGAGGAAGACAAACAGGATGTGGTGTGAATGATTGGGGGGGGGGATGAATGAAAAAAAAATAAAAAAATAAAGGCAGGTTGAAGTGGAGCATGTTCTCTTGGCACAGCTTGTCCCCTGAATCCAAGCCACCTGTATTAACTCATGACTAACCTGATTAACCTGTTCATAGATCTGACAGATGCAGATACAGGAATGATAGATTTCCGGGCTGGCAGCCAAGCGAGCCATCTTGAAGGAAATGGTTTGTGTAATTAACAGAGGAGCTCGACAGACTGACAGGGGGTAATTGTAGCGTTTGCAGATGATGTCTTATTGTCATCGAGGGTGCCTCCCAGGCTGTTATGGGTACGGGCGGCTGCTGCTTTGGGCTTTGGGATGAGAGCAGACACCTGGCAGCACTAGACACGCGAACCCCGTATGGACTCTGCACCTGTGCACTTTTCGGTGAGTCCACACAAACAACAACAACAATAACAACAAAAATTCCCCTTACCTGTAGTCACACATGGCCTGCAGATATTTTACTCTTAAACCCAGGTTTTGAGATATCACTCACTGAGGTTAATTGTATTTGATAACCAGAAATGGTTTTGGTCTTTACCTGTCCCTCACTTCCTGTTCTCTATAACCCAGTGGACATCTTTGTGTCTGGATGTCCACCAGCTCTGCTCACGTGATGTATCTTAGCTACCGTAGTGTAAGGAGGCAGTTGTGGCTGAGGAAGTAGAGCAGGTCGTCAACTATTCTGTTGATTGATTCCTGATTTCTCCAAACCACATTTTAAGGTGTCCTTTGGCGAATCACTGAGCTCTGCATGCTGAGCTGTATGTGTGATTGTGCTACACGTGTGGGGAATAGTACTGTATGACTGTGTGTGTGTGTGAATGTAAACGTATGTTCTGGATTATCCTCAAGTTCCTGAATATCATTCAGGAAGCTTCTTCCATAGTTGCATTGAATTCAGTTTAGTGCTGGTTACTATTATAAATCTAATAGTTTCACAGTATCAAGGACATTGACTCACTGACAAAAAGGCCATTGACTCCCATTGCGTTAGGTCGGAGGTAGAAGTCTGACAGATGGATTTCTATAAACCAGGTCAAGTTGAACCCAAAATATCTGCTTTAATAGAAACCATTAGAACAAAGTAAAAAAAAGGATGATTGACATTCAAAAAACAGCAATGCGATACAGTAAATTTAGATATGCATGTATACAAGTGTCAATACAATTTGGCGAGGAAGGAAGATGAAGAGAAGCCTGCAGACACTGTAAAAGGCAGGAGTCTCAGTGGAATTCCCCACCGTCTACAACCGCAGCAGGAGACATCAAAAAGTGACCTACAGCCACATCGAAAAATATATAAAGTCAGCGCTCAGAGATTTGGATACTGAACCTAAATCCGAATATAGATCATAAAGACATGAAAGAGTAGACTAAAGTGATTTCAGGAGGATATAAGGTCTGCTATATGCCAAATATAGTCCCCACATCTGGGGCCTCATCGGATCATGCTTCCCTCCCGATCCCCTCTCCTCCCCCTCTTCGCTGTTTCCTCTGTCTGACAGATGTCAGACATGCTGCGACAGGCTGAGCCCCAGAGATGTTACGACGAGAGGAAACACGGGGATCAAGAGGGAATCTATCTTATCACCGCAGGTATAAAAGGAGATTAGTCGTCGCACCTGAGGAGAAGCCAGCGCTGGTTTACACGGGGCCGGGGGTAATGACTGGTTAAACAAAGGCAGTGTTGCAGCAGAGCCCTATACAGTCGGCCTATCAGTTCTGCTTTCCTCAGATCAGTCAATTACACCTCACCTCCGTCGCCTTGATCCAAGCCAAGATCAGGTTTCGACTTGTTCTGGTTTATGTCCCCCCCTCTTTCCAGCCTCTCTGACAGCAAGAAAAGGTGAACTTAGATACTTCTTTACAGGAAATTCTGGTATCGCCTTACATGTAAACATAATCTTTTTAATTGAGGATAAATACAGTGAAAGAAAATTGAACTATTGAGATTGATCTGTATTTACAAATTTGAACAAACAGACCCACACCCTGATCACATGTTCTCCCGGTCGGTCTGTCTGTCTGTCTGTCTTGTATTTACGAATGCAGATTCATGTTTGCCTGATGTTGCTTCCATCTCTTGACAGGAAATCTGACAGGGATAGTGTTAACCCTCCCCTCTGGTCACATGAAGCCCCCGTTGGCTCTGTAGAGTGTCTCTATTACCAGCAGACGCAGGAAGCAGCAAGCTGGCTCAAACACCTGTCTGTCTCACAGCGGCTTGGATGGGAGGGTTAGGGGGGTTGTTATTCGACAGATGTTTTGAGTGGTGTTGCTTCACCTGGAAGAGCTGCCTCCGTGCGCCCTATCAGCACCGCTAGTGATTTTCATGGACTCTGGTTTTTTCTATTAGCACTTGAGTATTTTTACAATTCCCTCTTTGTGTGTTTAGCTTCATTGTGCAGATCGTTGCAGCTGCAGAAGAAAGAAAAGCTTCTCTAAAGTGTGATTTATTTTCCCTTTAAAGCGTTTTATAGGTGCTGCTGCTGCCTTGTTTGTGTCAGCTGTTTGTGCTACTCGAGTCCATAAGCAGTGTTGTTGTGCTGTGTGGGTTTATATACGCTACACAAACAGGCAGTGTGCTGCACAAACAGGAGATGATGCAGCTGCATCTCTGCCCTGTGGGTATAAATGCGTCTTTCAAACAGAATGAACAAACATGTGCTTATTGCCATAAATTAAGAATTAATTACAGTCAATTAAATTCATATCTTGTATAACATATTCATATCTCATATTTATGATATTTAATTTGTATAAAGCTGAGTGCTCCAAGAAGTTATCTTTATTGCTACTTAGCTTAACTCATTGAGTGCCAGACCTTTTATAAAATGGTCAGTGCCATGTGCCAGCGTTTTGGGGCATTTTGAGTAATATGTCAAGACCCAGAGAATATTTTGTACTATGACTCTGAAAACACCAAACAGCTCAAAGGAAAGAGGAGACTCTCTATTTAACTAGGGAAAAAACCATTTGTTTGTACCTTGTTCCATTCTTGATATATCTTAAGTTGAATAGAGCCTGGTTGCACCAAAAAGACCACTTTTTTTCTAGAAAGCTGAGAAAAATGCATTTTTGTGAAAGAGAGTCTCTCAAGAAAAATTGTGATTTATCCGTTTTCATTTTGGCTTCAAAAACATGTAGGACATCTGAAAATTTCATTTCACATGTTTTTCACCCCCCCCCCCACACTCACACACACACACACACACACAAAGAAAAAGACAAAACAACAACAACTAAAATACAACACTCGTGTGGCAGTTGCTGCCCCCTCACCCTCTCCTAACCCCCCCCCCCCCCCTTCACCCTCCCCTCCCCTCCCCTCTCCTTCTCCTCCTGCTGCTTCCCCTCGTCTCTGAAGGAGGGAGGGAGACGTCGTGGCGTCTTCAGCCTCTGTGCTGGACGCGGCAGCGACGCACCGCGCTGATCTCTCGGTTCGTCGTCACGTCGGTTTACAGCAACTGGTGAAACTCCGCGATCCGCTTTCGCTTCGGCATTTTGGTGCTGATCATCTAGATCAGTTTACCTTTCCTGCCTCCTCCGATCACTTCATGCTGGAGCTATGCTAATAGCATCCGTAGCTAAGCTTTCCTCCAGCTCCACGTTACACTTGTTCCAGGCTCTGCCCGTCGTTTTTCTCTAGAAATAGAAACTTTGTTATCTCCGTACCGATCGCGCTCGTCTTCTCCTCCTTCTTCACTTCTTGCTCTGATCTACAGTCTTCTTCGTTCTACACATCCCAGAAGCCCCAAAATTACTCGCAGTGTGGGCGAGAGCGTCCCCATTTACCAGCCGCAGAAAAGTGCATATGACGTCTATGGACGTCAATGGCACTCAAGCGTTGGATTTTGATTGACGTCCATAGACGTCAATGGCACTCAATGAGTTAAAAGAAAACTAGCTTAAAGGGATAGTTCAACATTTTGGCAAATTTACCTATTGCCATAATCCCTATAGTCATAGCAGTATTCATTACATTTAATTATCAGTGCATGTTGTTTTGAGATCCGCGGGGCAGAGACGTGAGCTGCTTCTCGAACACAGTGGAGGTGAACGGTACTGGTCCCCTGTCCCTCATCAAACTCATTAAATACACAATTCAACAACTCCAAAACATTCTCGTGGACCAAGTTGTGACCAAGTGATTTCAAAAGTGCAAGTAGTTGTGAGTATTTGCTTCATGTGTCATAATGTTACATAATTATACATGATTATTTCAAAGCGTGGTGAACTATCCCTTTAAGAGGGACATAGTTATTTATTTATGTCATTATTAATTCCAAAATTATGAAAGAATATGAAAGAAGGCCAGGTCTTACTTTGTCAATATACTGCTCTCTTCTGTTTTTTTTTTTTAGCATATCAGATTGAATACACTGGCTGGTGTGTTTTGTTTGGTCAAACAAATCATCTAAATGTTTCACAGCTCCTAGAAATGTAGATGGGAGTTTTTCACAGCCTGCCACCCACCTTAACATGCTACAGTAGGAGTGTCAGGCGGTGGTGTGTGTAATAGTTTGAGTCCATGTGGGTGCAGTTGTCAGCTGCTAATAAAAACACCACAGGGTGCACGTGGATCAGATGAGACAAATTCATTAATTTCAAAAAAGGGAAATAGAAGCGATATCTGAAGTGTGAAGCAGTAATGAAATGCCACGTTGCATCAGAGTCACATTAATTATATAACCTTGTCACATCCTCATATATTTGCAGCAAGGTAGCTCACACTGATTTCTCTCTTAATTCTCCAAGAATTTGTCTGATTGAGTCTAAAGTGACAATTTAATGAAAGCATAAGGAAATGAAAATTAACTGGAACATGAAGAAGCCTGGTGTGATCACAGCGCTGTATAAACATGTTGGTAAACACATCGGCATGTGCAGCGCGTCCCTGTGTCCTTGTTTATTTGTTTGCATGAGCACATCACTTGTAAATGCCAGTTTCAATGTGCACATGCACACTTGACGACGGGGCTGCGTGAGAGGGCCGTGAGCCAGCAGGAGGCTTCGCCGTGTGTGTGTGTATTTTGATCAGTGCACCAACTCCAACCTCCTGCTGAGACACTTAAATGTGGTCAGACACACGCCGACTGATGGCCATCAATAATGCACACGGAGGGGGGGATCGGGAAACCCGCGTTATCATCAGGGACAATCGGTCTGTCCCTGCTGGAACACTCCACAGACAGATAGCTTCAATTTTCTACTTGATTGTGACAAAAAAGTAGGGACAAATGAAACCCATCGTTGTCAGACCCAAGTATATGAGTGTCATTGTCTCATCTAATGTGTGATTATGAACATTAAGTCCCTGCACGAGGCTGCCCGGGTGTTTACGCTGCAGAAATGTGTCTTTATAATGGTTTAAGCAGTCACTAACAGATGAGACAATATCTCACAGTAAGTCAGTGGGGGTCCTGTCCCAGCTGTTCGCATGAAGTGTGTGTGGGGGAGAGAAATATGCTCTGGATGTGTGTGAGAGTGGGAGGCAGAGAGACAGAGACAGACATGTGGGTTGTCAATTTGTTGGTGATCAGAGAGTAAAAAATATAAAAAGACTGTATTTCACTGCATCATTTCAGCTTCAGTGGCGTTTATATCTAATGGTTATCACTCTGCCATGAGGAATTAGGAGTTTATCTCATGTCAAAATGAAAATAAAAATCATTTGAAAGGAGATTTTGGAAGTCGGATGGGGACGTCAGGGAATCTTTGAAGCGTGTTTTTTTTTTTTTTCCTAAAAGATATTTCTCTCTTTTGACAAAAAGCTGGATGTGGTTTACAGTGTTGTGTGTGTGTGTCTGTGCATCAAAGAAAAGAATAAGGAAGCAAAGAAAAATGTGGGTACGTCCGCACGTGTGTGTGTGTACGCGTGCGGGCACACGTGCATGTGTGCAGAGCAGCGTTTCCACATGTGGCTACGCTGGCATCACTGTAAACCACTGCCTCCGCCTCAGGGAGAACAGACGACATTTCATCTCTGTTTAGGTGATGTCACATTCAGGACTCGGATGGTAACGCTTCCAGCGCCGCGCCGACAATAGCTACCAGTCTTTAGTCTGGAAACCATTGCCCTGCCACTTCCTCCCGCCGCTCTGTGCCCGACAGCCCACTCGCAAACCCTAATCAGGGCCTGATGAGAGTGGCCCGGCCTACCACCTAGCGTTCCTGCATGGTTGGAGGGGGGGGGGGGGGGTGTTTGAGGTGGTTTGCTAGTGATGGAGGTGGTGGTGGTGGTAACTCTGGCATGGAAATAGCTCCTATTTGGGGTTTTCCTCTGGAGATGCATGGGCGACGGCAGTGTGGATGCATGTGCAGCTGGAGACGGTCAACGGCAGAAGAATGGAGATGTATCTGAGGGTGAGGTGAGGCAATTTTTCCTGCATATATTTTCCCTTCTCCCTAATGACTATTACATCAATTGCCTGCATCACTGCAGCGTTTTGAACGTCACTTACAGTTTTAAGGTCACTACATTAGTGTAATAAATTTATTCATAGCCTTCTCCTAGCCCCAAGGGCTGGTGGGCATCTTCTTTAATAAGGCACTGACATCTGTCGGCGGAGATTGCCCGCTGAGCGCTGTCTTCCCCACAAATGGGGGCCACGGACCTTGAGTGGGCGCGTTTGTCATTGTTTCCGCAAACGATACACACACACACGTAGTCAGACACACAATATTTGGCCGCATGCCATCAATGCATCGCAAGCATGGAAATGAAATGAACACATTAGCTCAAGTCATTGAGCAGCCTCCCACCCGTACGGAGTCATACCTGTAGTTAGCATCTTGTCCACCATGTGACGGCTGCTGCTTCCCATGCTGCTGAATACTAATGCATTTCTTTTGCAATATGAAATGCACACACTGCTCGCCATCAACAAGTCATATGAAACATGCAATCACTTCATTACATGTGAAATTTTATTACCTCTGTATTTTCCCGTCCGCCATCTTTCCACCCCCCTCCACCATTATAATTGCACAGATACTGGAGGCAGTGTTTCTGTGCTTGAAGCTCGTAGGGTACATGTGATACACACAGATACAAGGCCATCCTCCCTTCTCCTGTACCATTAGTTACCATTCAGAGTAAATGACGAGAGTCATGCATAGTTCACCAGACTAAATTTATCCGCTCCGGTTTTGAAGCCTGGTTCAAAAAAAAAAAAAAAAAATGTCTTCGGGGCAATGGCTTCTTCACATCTTCACAAAGACCAAAAAAACAGTTGGATAGGGATTCTTCATTTGATTATCATGCTTTTGATGGTATCTGCATCACAGAAAATTGAATCATGTCACTGTGCATATGTGAGCGTGACAGCTGATGATATGCAAAAAGATCAGACCTTTGAGAATATTGTAACATCTTGGGCAAAAGCAACACGGATACATGTATGTGGCACTGGTGCCTTCAGAAATGTCAGAATTAACTAAAATAAGATAGGTAGTATAGGATGTGAGTTAAGTGCGCCATCCAGGTAGTTCTAGTGCACTTCATGTTGCCATACTTGCGAAAGTGAGCACAGTGCACTCAAAATAGCAAATGCAAGTCAACCATTATGTAACGCTTAATTCTTCATTTATAAAGCATCATTTGTCCATTGACACACATTATGAGTACAAGGTCAGTGGTAGTAAATGATTAACAGACTTTTTAGATGTGCATTTGTGCACTTTTTACACAAACATGTACTTATTGTTAGTGAGTGTGTTTATAGATGTTTCATTATAGATGGGCTTACTGTTCGGTAGTGACACATTTAAAAGTAAAGACTGATTCATAAATGATGAACTAAGTATTTAATGATGCGCAATAGTGTGTAATTACTATATAGTGTTTCCATGATGCAGCAACAGAGTATAACATTGGACTGATGCACAAACAGGTTCAACGGACCAGTTCTATCTACATCAGGATAACGTTTGTTGCTTGTTGAAGAGCCCCATGGTTTCGGCTCTGAATAGACATGTCATTGAATTCTAGTTATGAATAGTTTCCTAATGGACAATGTTTCAGCAGCCTTTCCACCAAATCTTCCATTGCCTTCCCACAGCAGTGAACTGGTAACCGATGCTATAGCAACTTTCAGTATAGCTAAGAAAAAGAAAAGCAGGTCACTTGGTTTAAATGTAGCTCTCTTGCTATATATTTAGAAACCTGCTCAATTTTTAATGTCGTTTTAAGATCACAGAAATAGTATCAAATTTATAGTTCAATGGAATTGTGTAAATGAAGAATTAAAAGTGGGATAAAATATAGTATATGTATACAAGATGTAACAGTTGGGATAGTTGAGGCAGAAAGCTCAAAATGAGATGACACCAAGGAGAGAGAGGATACTAACCTCAATTCCACTGAAGTCCATGTCTTTTTTTAATGAGTGCCAATAAAAGCAAAATGGCCTGAGTGCTGATATAACAGCCTCCATTGGATTGTCCTCCTGCAGGGCTCAGAAGGTGAAGGTGAAGATAGAAAAAGTGCGGGGGACCTTTTTGTGTGCGTTTTTATAGGTGTCAGAGGCTGCAGTTGTAACCTGCATAAAATCCGACCCGGGCTTAAAAAGAAAATCTCCAATGAGCGCAGATACGTCGCCATGCATATTTTACAGCGGCCAGAGAGTGCACAGAGTTTACACGGGTGAAAGTGGTGAGAAGATGTGGTGGAGGTGCCTCATGATTTTTTATATTTTTTTATTCCAGGGTAGAGTAAGAGGAGTGCTTAAGCCAAGAGAGAAGGAGTGGGAAGAACACAACATTAAAGAAAGTGCAAAAAAATGAAGGAAACTGGGGGGTGAGAGTTTGGAGGAGAGAGTCTGCAAAACCCTTTTCCCTCCTCGCTCTATCATATTCTGTCCATTAGTGTGAGTGGTGCTTTTCCACACTGTGGTTACCTCTCTCTTCAGGTTGACTTATCCCTCTTGAAGCATGCCTGAGTGGGGGTGGGGGTTGAGGGCAGTAGATGGAGAGGAAAATGGAAGCGATGGAGGCAGAGGTGGGTGGTAATTAGAAACATTACTGTCATCGTGGGGCTATCCGTCCATCTTTGCCTGCTGCTCTGTTTTTTGATACTGGCGAGTTTTACAGAGCGAAATTACCATGGCAGCCAATTAAAAGGCCCTTTTTTCTCTCCACGCGATAAGAGGGGCTATTAATACTGCGGCCACGGTCGGCTCTTAACGGCCATGAATGCCTGTCGATTGAGCATTGAAAGTTTATCAACTTCTCCCTGGGCCCCAGTTCTTCCTCACCAGGAAGAGAGAATTAACCAATACCACGAGGGGCTAAGCTCCAGGCGTCTTATCAACTGATTACTCACTAAAACCATCAAGTGCATTTTTAATGGAAAAAGGGAAGAGTTGTTTCTCCTGTGAAGTATAAAAACAGCTCCGGTCGAGCGGTGCACGAGTCCTGTCATAAATTATAACAACCATGTTGCGGAGTTTTAATCTCATCCCATGAACAAATGGCTGTCTTGAGGCGCTGCGTGCGTGATAGTGAAGGATTTCCCCTCCTTCAGGAAAAAGCAGGATTCTTCAACAAGCTTTCTCCGTCAAGACCTTTCTCTTAAATGTCTTTCTCTGTTTCAGTCTTTGCCATCGAGTAAGTGTGTGCAGGAGTGTCTACAAGAACTGGATACATGCCAAATGCTAAGAGCACAATAACATTAGGCTAAAGCACATTTCCCACAGTATATCTGTGCTACCACTTTAAGTATAAATAAACACTACAAGTCCTATTCACTCCTTTTAGCTCTCACCATTTAGACTGTTTTGATACTTTATTCAACGGCTGCTAATGCAAGTTAAAAATGACAACCAACGACCAACCATCAATTGTATTTCCGAGCTTCACCATGCAAATGTGATATAATACTGTGAGCACTTTTAATTCACCCTTTGTTGGCCTTCTGATTGGTCTGTGATCCACCAATCAGAGCGTTTCCCCCCATGTCACGAGTTGAGCAACGTTCTAAGGTTGGACAACCCTGGGATGAAACCGTATGAAACGAGCTAAGTAGACAGCAATTTTTTTTAGTTTTTCAGTATGGTTAAAAGGTGGAAGAAATGGGTGATGGGCGGAGATTAAGCGTTAGCTAGTAGCTAACGCTACCGTTACCTAGCGTTGTTAGCTAGCTAGCTAGCTATTGTGAGTGACCAAAACAATGATTTTTCACCACTTTTCGGAAATGTCATGTAATGCCTGTCGTTCTTTAGCCACGGACACCATTTTCTGATAGATAAGTTAATTCAAATTTTCCTTACAAGCAATTTAAATCTGCCTAATTTTCAATGGTTTCCAATGGGAGTTAACCCTTTCGTGACTATTGTTTGGCAAACCCAGCAACAGTAACTGTGGAGGGCGCGACTTGACAAAGGGTCAATTATATTTCAGGTTTCAGTTATTAAAAAAAGTACTATAATCACACTGAAAAGACTCAAAGAAGACGGTTTCTGAGATTCTTATTTACAACTTGTATGCAGGAAAACAAGGAGAGAGCAAAGAAAATTCCCCCCTTTTTTAAATTTTTTTTTTTTTTTTTTACAAAACCTCAATCAAAAAACAAAAATCAAACAAAACTGTCACTGAGCTGCAGTTTTACAGTTCTAAATGGCAAAACATTGATTAATATTACGCATATTTCAGGGGCTCGCTTTTGATCATGTTTGTTGCCACTGCAAAATGTACAATATCCAGTTTGTGATATTAAAAATGATTTGACAGCTCCGTCCTTCAGACAACTCTGAGGGACAGAGCTGCTAATTCATGAGTCAGGCATGACAGAGTTTGTGTTTCAGTGTCGCTGGCTGGCTAAAACGTGACTCTCACACTCGGCTCGGATGCTGATTTCCACCGGGATCGTCCACATTTAAACATCCACTCACGGCTCTGTAAGTCACTTTGTTCTCCTGGGTCAGCGCCTCTCGTCAGCTGCTCTCAGATGAACAAATGAGTCCAGATGTAGCACAATAAATAGCCCCATCAAGATGGAGCAAAGTGGAATGTCAGTGTGAGCTGTCTCCCTCCTTCTGTCTGGCTCTCTGTTTATTCCTCTGTAAATGTGTGTGTCAGTGTGTTACCTGTCGCTGTGTGCATGCCTCCGTATGTTTATATTCATGCGTGTGAGTGAGAGGATGAAGCCAGCTTGGCAAACTTGCAGGGAGAGAGAGTGAGTGAGTCTCGGTAAAACAAGAGTGCCCCTTAAGAGAGAGGAGAGGGAGGCGAACGTCGGAGCTTGACTGTACATTTATGGATGAAAATTTCATGACGCTAAATCTAGACAGACTTTTAGTGTCAGTCAGGATTACGGCAGCAGCCCGAACATTCATGAATTATTAAACTGGGAGAGAGATCCCTGGGTGCTTGGACCAGGAGCAGATGAGCGGATGGGGAGGAACAGAGAGGAATCAAGTTGGAAGTAAATAAATAAATAGATCAATACGTTGCAAAAGCAAATGAACAGCTTGGCTTTAACACCGGGCTGCAGCTTTCTGGGTGAGCGCGCAGCTAAAAGGGCACAGTGCTGGGTATAAACTGTGGCTTCTGTGCCCGCCTGCGTGCAGACTATAAACCCACTGTGACAAGATGAGGAACTTGGGAGTGCTTGTGCCTATAAATTGGGGGGAGGGGACTGCATGGCGAAGAGATGTCTAATACACAACCTGTGCTTTGGAGGAGAAAGATCGTAGTACGGTGCCATGGTAACCGTCCAGTTAATCTGAACTCCAGCTCCCACAAGTATGTTGTAAATGAACAGTGTAGAAGTACTGTGAAGGGGTCAAATGTGTGTCTGACAGAATATCAAATAGAGTGCATGCTTAGTGTTTAAACATGTTGTACCTAGAGGATTAGAAAGTAAGGAAGGAGGCGTATGGAGTCAGAGAATCAGGATCAGGAATGAAAAGGTGAATATTTGCTTTGCAAGTCAATTTGTGGTTTGTGCCCCTAAAATTTAAAATTCCTAGTAAAAAAAAAAAAGTTAGTCTGACTGGAGCCCTGCACTGTTTATCCAGGCAACTGACTGCAACTTCTATTAGCCTAGTTGTTGCAGCTGAACTCGCGTGTCTGCCCTCACGCAGTTGTTTTTGCAATTTCTAAAGACACACACCTAATGCTACAAGGGACTGTAGCCTCCTGTCTTGATTGGTGGGTTCCATTTTGAGCCGGTTGCGAATGTGTGCTTTTCAAAAGCTGTGCAAACACCTCGTCAGTGAGCAAGTACAGGTGCAGCATCATGTAGCCGTTCACTGGCTTTCCAGGGGCTTTTACGCTTAGAACAGAAATCACTCAAAGACAAGATACAAATGTTTTGAACAGTTAGAAAAAAAAACAAAAACAGAGGAGCTTAATAAGGAGCTAGCGTTGTGGGCGAATCATATTTCCACAGAAGGGTTGACATGTTTTCCAGTGCTTGTCATGAAGCACAACAACTGGATGCTCGGAGGAAAACTGTCACGGCCCATCTCGCTGAACCGCAGGATCCGTTTAACAACTACTTCCTGGATGAGGACTTGGTACGCGATCCCTTTGGAATTGATATGGAAAGCATCACGTTGCCAAGCAATGAAGAGAGTCAGCTGGTGGAGCTCTTAAAAAAAGAATGAAAATGAAATGAAAAAAAAAAACACTGAACTAAACCTCCTCCCGCTCTGTGCCGACCCAGTATCCAGCCTCTTCCACCCATGGAAACAAAATCACTTCAAATGAAATGATTCTAATCATAAATCTGGTTTGTTTGTGAAAAATGAAAGGTGTTTGACCATTTCTGTCCACAACCATTTGACAAGTTAAAACAAGCACAAACAGAATCAGTTGTTTAAGTCGCTTGTCAAATCAAAAATGCTTGGTGGTCGATCGTTGCCTGCAGCCATTCACAAAACTGCAGCATTTTCTGAGTGTGTTTTTGGAGACGTCGTCAGTGATTGAAAACACCAGGCAAGGAAACTGTTTTCATATTTTCTGACTGGGGCCCAGACATGCAGGGTCTGCAAACAGGAGGATAAATTAAGACATCACTGATACCAGGAACAGCTAAACAAATATTGTGGACGACGGCCGCACCGCTCCCCTACTGTCCCCCGCTACGCCCCACAGCCAAAACCAGGTGAGCCGACACCTCCGTATCTCTCTCACCATTGGAATGTCAAAGGGTGCACTGTTGACCCAGATGGAGCTGCCACTCAGTGTGTGTGAGCCTGTGTATGTGTATGTGTGTGTGTGTGGTATAAGGGGGTTGGGGTTTTGTGGGGGCTTGGCAGCGTTTATCCTTGTGCTCCTCAGGCCCCGTCTGCTATTCCCTTGGTGGCAGAGGGACGCCAGCAGAGAGGGGACAGGTGCAGGGTCTGGCTGATGTTTTTTTTTTTTTTTTTGCTGTATCCCCTGTCTCTACTGTATCAAAAACATTCCTTCCCCCACATTTACCCCATCACTTCTTTTTTGAGTGTCTGTTGTGTATGCGTCCTGAAGGAAAATATACCTTTTACTCCTGACATTTAAAGGTCCAGTGTGTGAAATGAGAGGAAAACAGTGACATCTAGCACTCCGACTATATTATTTATCTATTAAATACTTCTATTGTTTATAAACTCTTGAAACATGCTCTCTGGTTGGCTGGATTTTCCATGGCGGTGCAAGATGGCGACACTCTCTAAGCAAGGGTCTTGCTATACATATAAAAGAAGAATTTATGAGGCTATGAAAACCAAACAGATTTTTATTTTATAGCGATTATACACTTACACAAATATATTCATTGGTAGTATATTCAGAATTTTGCCAATAAACCTTGACAAATATTACACCCTGGACCTTTAATATCAGGTTCTCTGTTGAATTGAAATATGTAAACTGTAGATTTTGAGAAAGCGTAATTTGATATTTGGTGTTTCTTCTCATCGGCTATTAATTTTGTACTATAAATGAATGAATTAAGTCAATAAAATATCAGAGAATAGTTTGAAATATAAATTTATGTCTTCCAATAGCTATAAGGTTATTCAATTTAGTACCGAGCAAAGAAAATGTAGAGCAGATCCTCATCTTTGGAGATGCTGGAACCAGGAAACATTTGGCCCTTTTGTTTGATAGATGACTTTATAGATTACAGTTGAATGTTGTTGATTAATCGTCTAATTCTCAGCTAATTATTTCAGCTGTCGTTAATTCCCTGCCATTTTCTGTGTCCTATTCATAGCTTTGCCAGTTGCCGTACCTTTTTCACCTTTTCTCAGTATGTGGATGGAGGTTACAGGAGGTGTTCAAAGTGGAGGATAGATGATAGGATATGATGGGTAGACGTAGTCAGAGCCTTCTCCTATTGTGCAGGCCTAACAGGGTGTAATCCTGCAGATAAATTCAGGAGCCAACCAACAGAGCGCCGGGGCAGCGGGTGACAATGACACAAGCCCGAGTTGCACAGGGGCACATATGTGTGTCTATCTCCTGCCATCTGCTATGCCGATCATTAGAAAGGATGTCACACTGAGTTGGGACCCTCACGGATGCCTGTGCCCCCTCTTCGCGTGCCTCTCCCACTCACTTATCCTTTTGTTGTCTTGCGATGCTTAATTTTCAGGGCAAATATGAGATTGGATTTGTGGGGGGCGTCGATTGTTTTTCACTCAGCAAAGGAATCCCCAAAAGATGCCGAGGTCGTGTCGCAAGGCCATGTGTCGTGCTCCCGCGTGGCTTGGCATGAAAGGTCAGATGATGCCCGTTCCTGCATATTTATTTGCTTTTAAACTGTTTTTTTGTGGCAGACTTTTGTTCTCTGGGGTCATTTGAATTTCCATAGCACAGTCAAAACCCCCCTGTTGTCTCGTCTTCCCCTTCCTCCCTGCATGTGTTCACAGAGCTACACCCACATTTTCACAGCAGGACTCGCATGTACATCTAAGTCATGACATAGTGCAAGGTAGGAGAACTGGAAACTGCTAAAATATCATCACATATATTGTATCATCGTATGAAACATGGGGTTTATAGACATAATAGTCTGATTTGTTGATCGGTGTTAACCAGTACACGGGATCAACAGGCATGTGTTTGTGTGTGTGGTTGCATGTTAAGAGTGCCTCGATCTGTGACCCAAGGGATAAGGGGCACTGTCTTCTGTGTCGCGGGGCCTCTGTTCTTCAGATTCCAAACAGGACCCCCTCCCCAACAGCTTGGAAGATAAATATCTAATCAATATACAGCGGCATTTGCATAGAAAACACATAATGAGAGAAAGGTATAATAGAACCCCAATAACAAATTAGATTCAGATTTTCCAGGGCTCTTAATCTCTTCTATTTGTTGATAAATTGGCTGCCAAAAGGTCACAGCTTGCTGGAGTTGACCTTACCCTGACTATGATTTGTTCCCATAAGTAAATCTGTAAGTCTGGAGGAGTAAATTGTAGCAACTTCAGGAGAAGAGAAGCTCAAGGTGACAAAGCTGCCCGCCGACAGTCTTAAATAAACAAGCCAACGTTTGGTGTGTGTGTGTGGAAGGAGCTGCCCGAGCCGCACAACCTGCTCAATAAATCACTATCTTCTGCCCCTGTGGAGAGACTTGGCTTTTGACACTCAGACCACAGAGCTTTGATAAGAGACACAGATAGGAGGAGAAGGAGATTGTACACGTCCACTGCAAAATTCAAGGGTAGCTCGTCTTGTTCAACTCACCTTCCCTTATTTTTGGTATTACTTTAAGGGAGAAATCAGGGAGTTTTCCAGTGTTTCTTTTAAATAATCATTAATAGCCAGCCTATTATATACTCTGTGTGGTATCTGTGAGGTCACTGAGCCGGTCTGGCCCTCAGAGAGCTGCCTGAGTGGCGTCGCTCGGACCTTTACCCAATAGAAGGTCAAGCCGGAGCGCGTTGTCCACGCTCCATGTGTCGCCGGTTCAATCTGTCCTGTCAGACCCGAGTTCCTGCTTGATCCTTGATGGATGTGCATGTTATACAGGCTCAACATGAGGGATCTGTAGCCCTGTCCACTGGGAGAACATAAAGAGGGGCAACAAAAACAAATTTAGATTCAGGGTTCCTACGCAAGTATGGAAAAGTATGGAATTGCATTTTATACATTTTCCAGGTCTGGAAAAGTATGGAAAATGGAATCTATTTTTTGGAAATATTTATCTTAATACCTGTGTTTGGTCTTATCTGAAGTTATTTGGGTTAATTATGCACTATTGTACCTATCTAGTACCTACAATCTTCTGGAAATTATTTGGTGACATGATGTCATACAAATTCAGAAGAATGAAAACAAAAGATTAATTGCACAGTTTATTTACATGATACACATCTAATTACTCAAATGTCACAAATGATTTGAATTTCTTTTACCGAGAAGTCTGGAATTAGGGTCTGGAAAAAGTATGGAATTTTGAAATTTCAAATGTGTAGGAACCCGATTGGCAAAGGTGTTGTATTTGAAGTGTTTTAAGTTAATCTCAGTGGCTCTCTGAGAACTGACTGTTTGCTGAGTGACTATATAGAAATATAACAGAATTCAGGTAAAACACAGTTTGATTGTGGCTTGAAGTGGGCGTGACACTCTCACACTTGTAGTGTAGACCATAGACCTGCTCTTTAATCAATAAAGACATAGACATCTACCTTTATACAATATGGAAACTTGTCACATGTTTTGAAATCTGCATTGTCAGGCTTGTTTTCATCTCCTCTTCATCACACCCTTTTATGGCACATCACAACTTGCTGTCAGTACACATTATCACCCTTTGCAGTTGGCAGACATGATTGTACTGATAGAGCATGTGATACAACCAACATGGGGATTAGCACATTAAAGTTTACTCTCCCAAATGGTCTAAAAAGTTTAATAGTCCCATGTAAGCGATGCCTTTTATTGATGTTTTCTAATTCCTTAAAAGTGTGAGCCACATTTCTTTTTCAAACTGTACAGTTTAAGGGCTTATTGGATTGAGCTCACAGTGTTACAGATTTGCAATGGGACACTTTATGCCTGCGGCAAAAGATGTAGCAGCTTCCCAGCAGATTCACTTTATTAAAAAAAAAAGTTTAGTGTATTCTTTTTATAGAACATGTTCTTTTCCCAGTCAAACCTCTGCACAGCTTATGCGGTGTACCCGCGCTGGCTTTAGTGAGACTTTTTTTTTTTCCTGCCTGGCCAAGAAGCAGAATGGGGGCAGGAGGAAGAGCCGGTGTTTATTTTTTGAAGTGTCCCCTGATGTAGGTGCCAGAACGTATGACAGGGTGCGAGAGAGAGATGGAGGGAGAGAGAGGGTGAGGACGAGGAGAGAAATGGGGAAGAAGTAAACTACAAGCTGGTTGACAGTCCCAGGGCTTCTCCATCACTTTACAGCCATGTATGGAGTTAGCTCGGGGAGCCACGCCGCACCCTGCGGAGCTGCCCTGACGACGGCCACTGGGAGAGGTGTTATCACTCCTTTAAACACAGAGAGGAGGCATTAGTGGCTCAGTGGATGAGTGGTGACAGTTCTCTGCAGGACAGGAGACGAGAGCAGATAGGAGGTGATAGGAGCTCTTCCTGTATCACTTCCTCAGGTGGGGTGGAGGGGTTAGGGAATTACAGGGAAATTACATTTTTCCACCAAAAAAAAAAAAAAAGCCCAGGAGAAAGTTCTTTAGGGTAAAAGCATGTCAGACATCACACTCAAAGTGGTATGACAGTGCGGATTAAATATATTCAGAGAGGGGTGGGAATTGCAAAGGGACACTGGGAATTTGTGGTTTTTAAAGATAGAAAGAGGAGGAGTAGGAAAGAGAAGGAAAAGATGTGAAGGAGGTTGGATTAAGAGTGAGAAACTGAGTAAAAGAAGACGGGGAAGATGAAAAAGATGGAGAAGAATGAAAGACATGAAGATGTAACATGAGATAAAGAAGGAAGGATGAAAGACAGGAGAAAGAATGACAGCGAGAATCATAAAGATGAAAGAAGAAAGATTAAAGGAAGAAAGAGGGAAAGAAGAAGAAATAGAGGGATGAAAAACAGCGTAAAAGGAACAGAAGAAAGAAGACTGACAAAGACCAGCTGCAGATGAATGAAAGACAGTAGATGGGCAAGAGAGGCAGAGGAGGAAAAAGGGAGATGGAGGACATAAAAAGAAAGGGACAAGAGATGAGAAGACGGCAGCAGCAAAGGGACAAAGGACATGAGGAAGGAGGAGGAAGACAGACCACAGACAAGAAGGCAGAGAAGGCACGGAGGATGAAAGATGGGAAGTGGAACTCCTGATGGAATCTGTGGTCTGTGGTCTTCATATTTCCTTTGTGGGAGACGAGGACACTTGAAGGGACAAATTCAGGCTAATTGCAGCTGAACGTCCACCACAGTCTTTGGGACAGGCCACCGCGGGGGTCAGGCCGGCATCAATCACAGCGTGGTGGCCACACAGAGCTGCTCCCTCTCTGGAGACCTTTACAATGGGTCCACAATGGGCTGTGGTCAGCCTCCGCCGTCCCATTGGAGGGGGCGGACGGGGTCAGCGTGTCCTGAATGGACAGTGGCCAGCGGTGACCCACTCTTTATTGGTATGCAGAATAATGGCCGGTGGTCAGTGATGTGGGGGGTTGTGGGAACGGATTTGGTAGCAGAGGTGATTATGGTCGTTTATACGGTTTGTTTCACAATGAAAAGAATTTAAAACCTTTAGACTCTAATTTATTTTGTGTGGGCCGAATTAAATTTTTATTTTTATTTATTTATTTTTTTTACATACAGCAGCTTTAACTTCATCTTTGCTCACAACCTACCTGTCACTTCACACTTATTCTTTTTTTTAAATTTTTTTTTACGACTCCTCATCTTACAGAATAAACACAGATGGCGAATGTGTTCCATGTTAAGCACACGCCCCCATATCCAATAATCAATAATGGATCACAGCAGGACTCGGTGTCCGAGCTCAATAATGCACATGACAGTGGCTACAAAGAGGACATTTGGTATTCCTTTCCTCACCTGTGCACCTCTGTACCTGCGTGTAGAACATCTCACTGAAGTACCTCAACCACATTTTTTTGCTTTGAACCAAAGTGCGGCGTAGAAAACCCTGTGCATATTGAATCACTTATGAAACGCCGGCCTCTGTTGAGCCATATTGATTTGTCATCCGAAATCTATTCTGCCTAGGTCAGAATTATAATCATCTTCATTATAGGGTAATCTACTGTTTATTTCCACCAGTTACCACCGCTCAGATGTGGGAACCAAAATACTGTAAACGTCACCGGCCTCCTCTCCCCCCCTCTCTCTCCCACACTGTGCCTGTCACCCCTGATGGGAATACCAAGCGATTTGCAGGTCATGCTTTAATTCTTCGCCGTTTCACCTTTCCAGTCTTCCAGCTCTCATAATGGATAAAACAGCTGATGAACCACCAACCCCCCCTCCCTCTCTCCTTCCCTCCCTCCCTCCCTCCAACCCCATCATCCTCACTCTCTGGGGTCCAGACATTTTGGTCACAGCCTGTACCCCCATTTCGTGTCCTTTTGTATTCGATGAATCATACTTTTCCTCATGGCCTCGTTTTGAACCTCGTCGTGTTTGTTTTAAATGGATTCCAAGCTAAAATCTGAATAGTGTTCAATAGGACATAGTGTAGTGTAAAGATAGATCTATGAAAGGCAGGTAAATGAAGTGAGTGAAGGTCTTTTGTTCCACTTTCAAAGCTTTGGGGGATTTTTACTGTTGCAAAAAAAAAAGGAAAACTTGGAGTCTTTTCAATAGCAAACACCTGATAAGGTGTTTGTAGCTGCTCAGCATTCTTTTGTAGCGGTTATCAGTTGTTTCATCTTCAGTAGCTTTATCTGCTCTATTTTTATCTGTATCCAATTCATTTCTGCTGTCCAGCTCGCCCCCCCCGCCGCCCCACCTCCTCCCCCCAAGGACATCACTGCAGTTTGATGCGAACAACTGAAATCTAATCTCATCTACTGCAGCGAGATGAAGGTAGGAACGGGAAACCTTTTTCTTTCTTTTTTTTTGCCAAACGTGGCCCGTCTTCAGACAATGTCACTTAAAAGTCTCTCTGTCGCAGCGTTTTCAGCAGCTAAAATAAAAATTCATATCCCTCAGACGGCGTGAGGGCGGCTTTTTATGTGGCACTGAAACAGCTGGCTGTGTGAGTGATCACAGACAGTTACACAAAGAGTTATTTCATGGCACCAGGGATTAGCTGCACTGGGACTATTTTCCATATACACACGCTGGAATCATCTGGTCATCTTCGACTGCCTTCCGCTAATTATTCCTGACCAATAAAGGCAAAGAAAAGAAGAAAAATATTAACATGGTTCTGATTTTCCACCTCATTACACAACTTGGAGCTAATGGAGTAAGCAGCTCATCTTTTAAGAGGAGTAGATTTTAAGATTTATTTGTGTGGTGATGGACGGACCTTCATGCTAATCTTTTCCTTACCGAGGATCTCGTTTCTTTCAAGTCGCCTCCAAATCCTGTCATGTTACGAATGTTTGTGACCTTGTTTGAAGAAGTGGAGAGAGGGAGTTTAGTTACGAGGCCGAAACTTGTGACTCTTGACTCGCTCCCCTTTTGGAGCTGATTATATTTACGCTGAAGATGCCAGGGTGTAATGCTACAGTTTTACAACTGCAGTCTTTCCCATCAGCGGACGAGCCAGCTACGATGTTCCCACAACCCACCCAAACACCAGTCGGCCCCGTACACAGCTGCAAAATGCATCTGCACGAGGGGGGGAACTGTTGCACTAAATGTACGTATTGGAAGTTAATGGCTGCTGGAATACATCAAGCATTAAGTTCTTTTAGGCGGTGATTCAGCAATAACTGCATACAACTTATTAAAGTTCAGCACAAGTTCAGTTTGGAATTAAAGTTCGTCGTAAGTGCTGTTTTCAGCTCAGAGCAGTATTCAAAGCAGGCGACTGTTGCAAAACTAATGTGTGTGTGTGTGTGTGTGTGTTGGTGGGGGGGCAGTAAGCAAGTACATTTTCATCTGCAGTTCATCTATATACCATTAACTTTAATGGATCTGAGCTTATCTGCATTCGGACAGCATCAACACAAGCAGTTAGCTTCTCTCTAATTTCCCATGTAAAGTTCTAATCCTCGAGAACTTGCAAAAGGAAGTGCAGGTTACTGAAATATTTATGTAGAGCATGCTGTTACTTCTGCATGAGCGGACCCTTCAAGATGAGATACAGTTAATTTGAGCAGAAAATACATAGTCTATTAATATGTGTATAACTATGAATATTCGAGCGCTTCTCTCAGTTGTGTCTGGCACTGGGGACAGGTGATGTAAGCAGAAGAGGGATGATGGAGGATGAAGAAGCGCCGGGTAGAGGATGCCGTCCGTCCGTCCGTCCGTCTGTGTAACCGATTTCTCGTCTGAGCTGCTCCGACACTTTGGAGGTCGGCGCTGCGAGCTTCCTATAGGCCGCACTGATGGTGTCCCATCATGGCACCGGCAGAAAACATCTGATTTAGCTAATGTGAAACATACCAACAGAGTGAGCCCAGGGCCCTCACAAATGAGATTACAGAACCTCACATATGGCTCCTAATCCTCTTGATTTAAGGGCCAGTTAAAGCATTTCCCATTAACATGTTTCCACTTCCTGTTAGGTAAAGCCTTATTATAAGGTAGTGTTTACTGGAGGCAAGGCTGCTTTCATTAATACGTGTAGTGTTGATTCTTTTAACGTCTTTGGCTCACGTGTCTGCACAGGATCTCCATTTAAAATATGACAATAAACCATAAGTTGACAAACAAATAGACAATAAACATTAATGCATTCAAGATTATCAATAAAACACGTACATTTGAGGGAAAACCCTTTGTAATTCAATTTAGGCTAATTTGATTAAGGGGGCTTGGAACCAGAAGATTCCTGCACTGGCTTATTTTGAGATTAAATCAACTTGAAGTTTAATTACTTAAGCTTTGGTTAGCACAGTGTTGGTCAGCTCTGTTAAGTTCAGCCTAGTTTAGCCTTGTTAAACTTTTTATACTTGAAATACAGTGTATTTTTTGATAAAATACATAGATGTGTGATGAAAACAATGACAGCAAGTACAACTGTGCACAGTTACAGTCACCTTCACTGACTCAGCAATGACATACCCAACAAATCTAACATATGTTACATATTACAGTCAGGAAGGGATCAACCAACACACACACTCGGAGACAAACAAGCACACATAAATCAGAGCAGGTGGCTTCCACTGAACAGGACTTTTAATTGAACCCATCTTAAACACGGCCGACGGCAACATTCAGCTCATCCCATCTGTCCTCTGACACTCTTCTGTACAGTCTGTGGGGTCGTGGAAACTTTTACTGACAAGATCTTTTGCTCTTTGCTGTCACACGTTTTTTTTTTTTTTTTTTTTTTTTTGAGAATCAACAGTAAACAAGCGTACAGTCATCTCAAGTTCTCTCACACATTCGTTAAAGGAAATGGTAGATTTTACAGCTCTCCAGACTTTCCACTGTCTTCTGTAGAATTAATTGTTTTGTTTTTCTGACCCTCAACTCCTAGCAGGAACTCATTGATCCCTTTTGGCAGTTGGGTGAGTCATTAAAGTTAACCATGAGACACAAACACCCAAACAGAGAAAAACAAGAGTTGGTGTGGTAAAGCTCAGCGCATGCAGCCGGCTTTGGTCGGGTGTTTTCCTTCAAGGCAGCTGGCCTGATGAGCGGCTGCTGCCGAGGCTCCGGCTCTGACTCGGATCACATTCTGGCCACAGGCAAACGCTTCCTGTCACAAGCTGAAAGTGCAGAGAGGTGGACAGCGGTCAGGCTCCCAAGAACGCAAGGTGACCTCTGCAAATGACTTGATTTCTTCTTAATAGTCCAAAAATAATTCAATCCTTTCAACCTTAAAAAGACACTAATTATATCTTCAGGTCTTGCTTCATAGTAAGTAAATCAAGCCTTTTTTCTTTAGAACTAAATGTAATCCATGTGTTCTGTGTACATGTATGTTTCCAGTTATAACAGGAGCTGCTAGCAGTTAATTCAGCCTGACTGTCCATGATGCATATTTGCCAAAATGTAAATGAATACATTCAAAACAAGGGATAAAAACTAAATGAAACAAGACTCAGGTTTAGGCCACTGTTAACAAACTTAATGGCAACATTTTCCCTCAATTTTAGATAAACTACAAGATACAGTTTTCAATGTACCTTTTGACCTTAGTGCGGCAGAGTTTCCCATCAACATGATTAAAGGGAAACTTCAACCAAAATCGATAATTCACAAATGTTCTACTCACTGTAATGCCAAAGAAGGGTTGGGAGAACTTTTGGAGTTATCAAAACGCTGGCAACGGATTTTCATATAATGGCGGTGGATAGAGTTCACTTTTGAATCGTCCAAAAAACACACTATGAAACATCCAAATACTGCTCGTCCGTACTGACCCAAGGGTCCTGAAGCCGCCACAACAAAAAGTTGTTTGGAAAAAAATAATTGTATCTCTGTTTTAAGCCTTCTTGTAGTAGTAACTCAGTGGCTCTGTTGATGTTTGTGCGCATGTGCAAGATTTGCTGCGAGATGTTCATTTATCATTGTAAACCACTGGATGTATGATGTAAACACGGAAGAACATCTCGCATTTGGATGTTTCATAGAGTGTGTTTTGGACGATTCAAAAGTGAGCACTATCCGCCACCATTAGGCCTATATGAAAATCCGTTGCCAGCCGGACCCCCCCTGGAACTCCAAAAGCGGTTTGATAACTCCGAAAATTCTCGAAACCCTTCCTTGGCATGATGGTGAGTAGACAATTGGTGAATTATCGATTTTGGGTTAAGTATCCCTTTAAATCCATGGAACACACTGCTATTTTATCTAATATATCAAATCATGTGTGCATTTCTGACAGTAAATGGAATGTGCAGCTAAAAGCAGTAGTGACAAGGCCATAAGGATGTCAATACAATGAGAAGAGAGTTCTTTTCAATTGATTTTAAAATGAGGAAAAGCAGCAAATTCTTCCTTTCAAATAGTCATAACATCAGAATAGTGACATTTCTGCTCAATGAACGACCTCGGGATTCCACCTATAGAATAACCCATTAAATATTCAATGCAAATACTGAAGGAAGGTGTTTTGAATGTGTCAGAGGGTGAACAGGTTGAGACGTGAACCTGCCAACTCAAGTAGGACATGAGGTGCATGTACAGATGGACCAGCCCAGGGACGAATGCTAATCCTTTCCTCCCTCACATGTAGCCCCTGTACCGCAGTATGTGGACTAACAGCATCACAGCTACTGAATAAAACAGCAAACTTGCAGCTTCTTTTTCTGGTAAATACAAATCAATATTCCTCCCACACTTCCTCTTCTGATGTGGGATCAGTGGGTAATGGATATGCTTGAAGTTTTTTTTTTTCCCGAAGACAGTTTCATTTGAGAAAATAAGCAAAAAATTCAATATAATCTGAATTTACTTAGCATTTTGTGTCTTATGTAAGGTAGCAACACGAACCTTTTTGATCTCCCTAATCCTCCCTGACTGTCCTTTATTGAACCCCTCAAAGTCTTTTCTCTTCCCAGTCCCCCTCAACCTTAAATCCCGGCTTTAAGATAAACACAGGAGGAAATTCAGCTTCCTGGCGCAGACCTTTGGGACCAGCTGATTGGCATTACTATCCTCTTTTCCTGTACGGCTCTACCTTTTCTGCAAACTCCCTCATGTTTCTTATCCTACCCAGTCATTCATTTTCTTATCTGTCGAACCAGGTCATCAGTGAAGTTTGTCGTTTTTCCATCTCATCGCATCTCACTCCCCCCTCCCTTCTTTCTCTCTCTCTTCCTTCTCTCCTGTGTGGTTTCAGACTTAATCTGTGGCACAGTCGTCATCTCCTTCTCTCTGTGATTACAGGAGGTCTCAGTCTCCCGTCTGGCGACCCTCCCCTGCTGAACCCCTGTCTCTCCTTCAGCCCCAGACTCTTACCTCAGCTCCCCCCTGCCTGGGCTGATTAGCCCCCTGCTGAAGGGAGAGGAGGCCGTGGCTTTTATGAGGGCAGTTTATGGTGCGCAATCCAGCCTTATCATCACAGACAGAGGCCGTAAGAGAGAGAGCTGAGGGCTGTTTCTGGACCAGTAGCTTCATGGAGATTACTGACCAGTCCCCTGACTGGCAGGCAACAGATTGCACGGGCCTCGGTGGCTCTTAGTTGATGGGGGCAGATGGGTTTTGGTTGAGTTGGTGAATTTCCCAGCAGGATGCACGTGTACTGACTGCATGGTGTCTAGTCCAACTGATGCATGGCTGTAGTATCGTGCTCTTTTTGTCTTTTAATATTCTGCACTGTGCACCACATCAAGCATCATTCATCAAAGATGTTTTTTGTCTGACATTCCTGTCATGGAGAATGGAGAATACACAAGCAACTCCAGGTCGACCTATGCTGTCTTTGGCTGAGATGGAGAAGAAGAAGAAGAAGAAATATACAGAAAAAACAAAAAAACGATACACTTTCAAACAAGTTTTATTCGTGAATCTAATCTGCCTGGCATTTATGAGATGTCAACTCTCTCTGGTGTCGTAACATGTTTGTGCAATAAGGAATCAGGATGTGTCTGATTCACAGAGAGGGGAGACTTGGTATTGATCTGCGGTTCTCGGGGTGACAGTCAAATCGGTCAAGTGAAGTGCAGCAGCAGGGCATTAAGCACATCCACAATATCTCTGTGATCTATCACTGCAGACAGATCTATAAACAGCAGGGTGTCCAGAGCAAGGTGGTCTGATAGAGGAGCCGCACTATTACACTCCAAGAGAGTGTGGATCGACCCAGGGGGTTAAATATTTTGGGATGAGAATATTCCAGAGACGTCGTTGGTCCAAATTCAGTGGTAAAATACTGTGTGAGGCTCATGTTTGTTCGCATTTGTGGGTGTGAAAAGTCATGAAAGTTCAGGCGCACAGCACAACACACAGGAGGATCGTCCCACTTCTGCCCGAGGAAATCGTATTCGGAAGTGAAATGACAGCTGTGGGAATGTGGGGAATCCCAGACTTTGTTTTTCAGCAGGACATCCTGAGGGCTGCTACAGGTGGCACTGTAAAGCACCACACCTGGTGAAACAGCAACAGCAGCACACACAAGGAGGTCGGTATAGATACAACAAAGTGATATGTACGTATGTGAGGTCTGGTTCTGCATATTGTGTGGCTGCATGCGATCACTTGTATAATATGTGTCATATTTGCCCTGCACAAACAGTACATTTCCACCAGTTAATCAGAAAGCTGCGCTGCATGAGCGACTCCCTGCCGACACGTTAAAAGCCTCATACTGTGAGCATTAATCAAATTAGCAGGGCATAGGGTCTGATTTGAAGTAATATATTCATCCTATTCTGGGGAGCAATTACCTTCACATGTTAGATGATGTAATTTCATCAGCTTTTCAAAACACTTTTTTTTTTTTTTTTTTTCTCGAAGCAAGCTGGATTAAAGTTGGCGTGTCTTAAAAGCTCAACACAAGATGAATGATTCTGTTTCAAAACATCTGCTTCATTTTCATCAGCCATTGAATCACATCGATCATGCATCACAAGCATGTTATTGGCTCATCCTGAGGGAAATTCCCACCTTTCAAGGGAAATTGCATAGCGCTTTCAGGTGAATGGGGAAATCATTCATGTGTGCCTTTTATTCAAACCCCCACTCCCTCTCACCTGATGGCCTTATTATTAGTTTTTCAAACTTCTGAAGCGGAGCCAACTGTATGAAAATCGCAGTTAGCATATTGTAAAACTGTCTCTCTGTTTCAAAAATACCTCTATAGCTGTTTTATAGCGATAGGTTAAGAGGGCAAACGCTTAGACATTAATATTTCAAAGGGTCCAGTGTAGATCTATCAAATTTCCCTGGTTTACATCAGTGTTTATGGATTATTTAGTGAGATGCCTGCATCTAATTTAGCCTGCTTCAGAAAGTGATCAATGCCCGATTAAGTAATTCAGCATGTCCATGAAGCTCCCAGCTGAGAGAGAGTGAAACATTTCCCTGGACAGCTGTGCCTGCATTGTAATGGTCAACTCATCCTCAACACGCTGCCTGATCCGTTAATGCTCCGAAGCTGTAGTTTGTTCTTCCCAGTCTCTAACGTCACTTTCCAATGACGGAACATTAAAAGATGGGATTACAGTGTTTTTCTTTTTCTTTTTCCCTTTTTCATAGAAAGTGTTTTTCAGCTGTGGCCTAAAAGTGAGCATGAAGAGCAGACAAAGTATTTTTTTGTTAACACCGGGACCGGGTCTATCCATCACCCCTGTCAGTGGACAAACTGAACCCTCGCATGAGTTACCACAGACACATCTGCAGAAAATACGCCATGAAATTGTGTGGCTCCTGCACCACAGAGGCCATCTGCCCCCCGCCCATCACCAGCCACCCCAACCTTCCTGCCCCTCTACTCCCTCATGGAGTCCACCGGGGCTCCACGTCAGCGGGACGGGTTTACCCAGTAGGCTGTCCTTCGCCTCCATTGGCTAGTTTTAGGCTGCACAACAACAGCGTGGCCAGCCCTATAAACATGGATCTGACTGACTGAGTGAGTGATGATGTTTCACCATTTCACATATTTCATTGATTTTTTGAAATGTTTTGCAAGAAAAAGCAGTATTGTTAACAAAGTTCCTTTGTTGGTTTATTATCTGACTTTTCATACCCATTTTCCAACTTTTCAAAAAGTGCAACTGAAAAATTCAACAACTTTTTGAACAACGCTTAACTCCATTGAAGATAATAAATGGAAAGGAGTATTGGCCCACTAACACAAAGTTGGACTTTCCCTCCACAAGTGAGCTAACCCCGAACAAAAGGTGAATACTTTTATTTCCCAAGATATGGAGCCATTTCTGTAACTGCAAATAATTATCGTATACACTACTCCATTCCCTACAGAAAAAATTTGGATTGCATCCCTTCAACAGTTCTGTACTTGTGAATCTGATATCTCAGTACGTCCTTGAGGCAATTTCTTCAAATTTAGTACAAACCTTCATTCAAGGACTCAAGGATGAGCTGATTTAATATTTGCTGGTCAAAGGTCAAGGTTGTTGTTGCTTCACCAAACACATTTGTGGCTAAATCTCAAGAATTCATACACTAATTATAACATCATTGACCACATCGGGATAAAACAAAGAACGGTCAAAAGTTGACTTCACTGTGTCGTAATAACGCTCCACATAAACACTCCTGGCCATTATTCAACCATGTAACTCAGACACAGAAGGAGAGATTGTGACCATATTTCCTGCAACTTAACTGGTTGGCGCAGTCATACAACCGCAAGGCGGTAATTGTACTTCTTACTGCTAGCACGCATTCTTTTGTCATCTGGTTTTCTGCATTTTTTTTTTTTACTGGAAATCATTCATTCACTTAGTTGTGTTGCTATGATTGTTATGGTGTGACAAGTTGTTGTTTTGGCTGCATTTGTGATTTCCTTGAACAACACAGTGATGCTGATGCTGCAGTCGTTCCACCATCGCTTTTTGCAAAAAAATGCGACTTGAACTTGAAGGATCATGCATTTTTAACCTTCCCTCTGTCTCAGACCCCATTAGCTTTTTTTTTGCATGCCCTAATCTGTCTTTCATCTTTATAGAAGACAGTCTCCCGGTGAGCCAGGTGCTCATCTTTATCCCGCTCCAGTGTAGCACTACTGCAGATAATTGATGTCCTAATAGAGTGGAGTAATTGAATAATGGTCCCAGGTAATGAATTTAGCACATTTGGTCTGAGACACCCTTCTCAGACACAGACAGTTATTATCTGCTTAAAGATCCCGAGGCCAGAGTTGCCAATTACACGCCACACAACTCTCAAAACCAATGGAAGAAAAAAAAAAAAAAAAGAAACAACTGCTAGCCATTTTTACAGCCTGTCTCAAAGGACGGGCCCCATGTCTGTCTGCGTGTGTGTGTGACAGAAATACAGAGCAAGAAAGAGAGATTGAAATGAAACAATCCTCCCCTTATGTCGAATCAGATTGGAACATTCTTGCCATTTCACACCGCCTATATTATTTGAGGGGCTTAGGAAAGGCAATCTAGTCTTGCTGCAGGCACCGTGGGGAGTAAAAACACTGTGATGCGAGCTCAGCTCCGACCAATTCAATGACTGAATTCCCCCACGCCTCTGCATGTGAATGTTATGAGAATACTTGCCCCTATACTTAACAAGGTTAGGCATTTTTATTATTCCTCCCTAAATAGTCTGTGTTTTAGCTGGAACTGGAGAGATCTCTTGGGTGCCCACCTCCCCTGCTCAGGTGTCCCACTCCCCCACATCCACATCCACCACCACTTCACTCCTGGTTCTCTCCGTCGTGCCGCACAGAGAGGCATGTGCGGTTTTGTAACGGGAATCGAGACGCTCGCGCCAACCAAAACAATGGTGGAAAGCCTAATCCAAATTTACTGTCTGAACAGATAATTCAAATTCTCTTTTCTTTCAAGTGTTATTTGGTGTGTCTTTGCCCCCCCCCCCCCCCCCCCCCGATCAGAGTGGACTTCTGTGTCAGACAGTTATGTGGTGGGATGCTCAGATGGCAGGAGCTGGTATTCATTTCTCTCTCAGAGGATCGAGGCTCTGCTGAGGAGTGTGATTTATTAATGAAATTAAATTGATCCTTCCCTTTTGTAGATGGCGGTGAGAAAACAGCAAGAGAACGGTCTTTTATAAAACTTGTTTTAAAGAGTAAAGCACATAGCAGAAAGATTTAGTCTTTTTTTTTTTATAAGATACCTTATATCTGAATCATGCATGGAGCTTTGGTTGGGTAGATTATTTCAAATTTATTTCCAACGCAAAGACTTGAAAGTCGTCTTCAGAGCTTTTATTACAATCCCTAAGATTTCTTATTAAATCAAGGCATTTTTTCATTCTTCATGCTTCTTTCATGCTTTAAAGCAGTAACCATCCAATATGTTTACATTCAGTACCACATTGTACTAGTGGTAGGCAATCAGTGATTATATAACAATGATGATGACAACTACGTCGCTGAATTGCAGCAGCTCGCAGTTTGTGTTCTCACTGTTCTCACTGTCATCTTTCTACACTGAGTTTACTTTTAAAAACGTCCATCAGTGATAATTAGTATCGTTCAGTTCCCAAAAGATAAGACATGTAACCAGAGAGCAGTGATTTTTGTTTAGCCTATACTTCATCAAGAAAGAAAGGGCGCTCGAAAATCGAATGTGTAACTGCTAAATAATAGTCTCATGTTGCTTCCACTGTGTCCTGTTATAACATGCATTTACTAAAATGGTAAGAAAACAAGTCATAATTTAAAATATTTGTTTTCATATTTGTTGGTCCGTCCCAAATTTTTTATATTTTGAAATCTGGATAAGTTGAATACATTTTATAACCAGTCTGGCGCCTGTTACATCAACAAGTGTGGCCTACAACATCAGCCGTCTGATGGTTTGCATGAGGGTGGCCTGGGATGGAGTCAAATTCCTGGCCTGTCCCTGCTCTCCATTGAAGTTTTGCATGGTAGGTGGCACACAGTGGTCACACAGATAGTCAATTAACTCCTAAGAATTTGGCTCCAGCTTTGAGGATTCAATGTTTTTCTTCGTTTTGTATAATTTGCAAGTGAATATCTGTCTGTCTTTTGACTGTTGGTTGGACAGTTACTTGAAGGCATCGTCTCGGTCTCTTGGTGACTTGTGGACGTTGGACTCAAAAAATACTGAAAGTATTGCAACCACACACAAGGCTACAGTGCAAAGCATTGCACCATAAAACAAGAAATGGATGGAGCAGTCCTCGTAAAACTAGGAATCAAACGCATATTTTCTGTCCGTTTTAATTAGCCTCACAGTCTAAACGCAGACGAGCTGCGCCCGAGCTCCATCCGCATGAATAAATTCTCAGAGAAACGTCCCTCCCAGATCACTATCAGTCTGACATGCATTCTTTAATTCAAAACACCTCCGCTCCAAACACAAACCTCCTCATCCCGATTCCCCTTCATGAGTCGGAGCCTTTGAACTCCAAAGGCCCGCGGATTCGTCACAGCTGAGGTTGTTTTCTTCCCCCCCCCACCCCCCTCTCCTCCACGGTGCAGCTGAAGTAACTGCAGTCCACTTGTTGCCACGATCCCTGTCTGCACCCGTCAATCAAACACTCCCCTGGAGCATCAACCCCCGCCCTCATAAAAAAAGAAAAAGAAAAAAAAAGCGACACCCCACTCCCACCACCCTCTACATCATTCTGACGCCCCCTTCCCTCCGCCTCTGCTGTGGACCTTCACACCTCCTCCACTGACTGAGTGAAGAAAAGCTCAGGCAGGTGCAGGGGCGGCTTTCTTAACAAGCCAACGAGGACCAATAAGAACTTCTGAGCTTTCCTTTGGTCAGTTCGCTCGCTCATGGGTAAATAAGAAAATGTCATTTTAAATGGAAGAAAAAGGGTGTTTACCAAAAAACAGCAAAAAAAAGAAGTGTTTGATTGTTAAATAATTTCTGCGCAAACGCCCAGCTGCGCCCTTTGGCGCCGTCCCAGTACAATAACACAGTTGTTTTTCCAATGGCTACAGTGCATTGGTGCTACTCTGCAGGCATGTCGTAAAAATGCCATTGAATGCCAGTGAAAAATCTAAGGTTTCCAACCTACTTTTTTTTTTTTTCGACGTGGCAGAAAAATGAAAACCATAAAAATGTCCTTTAACCTCCGGTTGTTTGCAAGAAGTAAAAAAAAAAAAAAAAAAAAAAAGGTCATTGGTCAGATGCATGCAAAGACCCTGGCAGCGCTCATGATAAACAAACAGCAAACTCTGAGTGGTCACAGAGATGCAAAGAAAAAACAGCCCAAACATTTGTTTGTTTGAGCTTCACTTCCTGTATAAGTGTAACCATGATATTTTAAGTAACTCCTTTAAACTTGGCACTGGGTGCAATGCATTCATAGTTGAAGGTTTACACTGGGAATATGTTTCTTTTTCTCATTACTTTCATGTGTCATTCCCAGCTTAGATATGCATACTTTCCAACATGTATATTTGTTTTACTTGAGGTAAATCAAACCAAATCATATGTACTGTACAGCGAGCACAGTATGGCTGCTGGATACACTTTGCGACCCTAAACTATATGCAAACCAGCAGGCCACTTCATTAGGCTCTGTTATGTCTCCTGAGCGCTCTCCCTCTCAGGTCTGTGTGGTTTCTGTTCCACCACAGGGTGGAAACGTGATCGGCAGCAGAGTAAACACAGGTTGAAGCGGCAGCGCATTGCTTTCTGCCCCGCTTCATTTTACATTCGGTGGCACATGGCGTGTGTACAGCTGTGCAGGCGGAGGGGAGTTATGTGATGCTCTTTTATGCGTGCTTGCATGTGATTGGTGTCCTCCATGTGTCGGATCACAGGAAAGGTGTGTGTGTGTGTGTGTGTGTGTGTGTGTATTCCACTCATGTATGTGATGTATCTGCTTGAATGTAGTTTTAGATGTGGGTTGTGATGTTGGCTTTGGTTGCCAGAACCAGCACTTCATCAAATGATCAATTACAGCCTTTTTGTGCTATTAGCTGATGGATTTTGAACACAGAATGTTCTGGTTTTATTCGTATGTTTTTGATTTGATAGCCTGGATAATAAATCGATCATTTATTAGGGCCACGGGGCAATCACACCATGCATTGGTTTATCTCCCAAAGCCTGTCTACAAACAGTGCTGTATGAATGTGTGTGAAAGGGTGAATGCGACCATTACAGTGTAAAGCGCTTTGAGTGGTCCGAGTGACTAGAAAAGCGCTATATAAGTGCAAGTCCATTTACCATTTTACCATGTGTTATACTGTGTATTTTTTCCTAGTTTTTATTTTTCATCTTCCGGACAAATTTCGATTTGCTACGAGTTGTAGGACAAATTATATATCAAAACGCGCGGTTTGATCGGGATCGCTGTGCTATTACTTTTCTCTTTAGAATATGAATTGTGAATGGGTTTGATTCCGATGTTAACAGAGATGGTATGCCCAGCAGTAGCCCCCCGTGGTCCTATCAATAGGACCAGTTATAATTATAATAGATAATTGAGATGCTGTAGTGTCTCTCATATAGAAAAATGTTACCATCACTTGCTACGAAAATGTCCGTGTCCCATTAAAAGCATAAACTGCCAAAAAAAAAAGGAAAAATCAGGAAAAGGAAATAATTGGCAGGTGAAGTAAGTCATTTAAAAATAATCCTTAGTTGCAATCTGAGCAACGAGAATACTGCAGAACATACAGATAAGTATTATGTACTGTATGTGTGAGACTATAAATATTTCTGCACACGCTGTACTTTTCATTTGCAGGCAGATGATTATATTGCTGTTTCCCCCTTGAGATGATGGCAGGTGATGGCAGATATTTTCACCCAGCAGGTCATACACACAAGTCTTAATTAGCATTAGTGTTGGTATCCAACTTTTCCCTGATAAGGTGGTGAGGAGGGATTGGGGGGGATCAGGTCTTTTGAAGCCAATGGAAGTAGGTTATTGTCTGTGTTTATATTAAATCGTTTCTTTGATACAGGAGCTCTCTGTCTACTCCATAGAACCAAAAACATACAGATCATATTTTATGAATCTGTTCCCCATGGTTACCTCTGGTGAAGCGCTGAGTTGACACCGCTGCAAAAAAACATCTTGTGCCCCCAAGACTAACAATTGGTTACGATCATTAATGAAGCTCTTTCATTCCTAATCACAAATAGTCACTTCAGGGGGCCAATCAGTGTTACCATGTGTAAACATTCTCCGTGCTCTAAAATCTAATATTCAGCACATTAACTGATCAGGGGTAGGCTTCCAGGGAAATCTCCACTGAATTAAAACACCATCGAGGAGGAGAAGCCTGCGAGCGGAAAGTAGAGTGCTGGAGAAGTTTCAGTCTGGAAGTGGGAGGTTTGCTGACTTTGCAGTGCAGTGAAAGTGCTGCACCTTGTTCTGCTGCTGAGGAACAATGAGCCTGTCCACTGGTTATTACTGTATGCTTCACAGTCTTGTGATTTTCACTTCATGTGGCATAAAAAATGATAGGACAATGTAAACCCCCCTTTTGATCACTGATGTTTGGCTCTGAATTTTTGGCAATGGTAAAGGGTTTGATCCCTATTTTCTCTTGGGTGTGGATAATAATCTGCTCCGGCTGCAGTTGTCATTGATGTCAACACAACATTCGGGTAAACCCCTCATTTTTTAAAATCCCTTTTCTGCTGTAACGTCTTTCAGAGCAAAGACACTGTAGTGTAGACACACCTGTCACCTGCCAAGCACAATGTTGCTTAACTAGAAATGTTTTGGCTACACAGAGAATGAAGATGAAAGAGGGAGCTGCAGCCTCAAATAAGTTTTAAAAATACACAATCACCAACTCAGGCAACACTTTTTTTTTTTTTGCACAGTCTCTACAGAAAAACAAACTGTGGAAAAGGGGTTGATTGGCTTTAATTGGTGGGTAAAAAAATCACCCATGTATGCTAATTTTGATTGAAAAAGCTATTAAAAGTGGGTGAAACATACTGTATGTTTGAACTTAGAGGGCACGTTCAACCAAATCACAGATAGATGTGCAGATTTTCATGTAAAAATTTGTCATTTTGAGTCTAAAGCCAGTTGCAGCACCCAAATATATGTTAAAGAGCCTTCAAAAAGTGATATTTCCATAATATGTCCCCTTTAAGAAATACATTGAATGAGAACTGGCAAACGCACATATGAAATTGATTCACATCTATTGTATGACATGACATGATGAATAGGTAGAGGAATAAGTGAGAAGGTTCGTTATTTTCTTTAGTAATTCATTCATTCATGTTGTACTTGTAGCAGGACCAATAGCACTTTGTTCTGTCAGTAGCAGTTTTGACAAAGAAGACTTGGTGAAGGAGAAACACTGTGTGCTGCTGCCTCCCACATATCAGTAATATCCGCTGCATGTTGTGTGCTGACCCTGCTGCCAAGTGTAGATAGTAATGGAAGGGAAGGAGGCAACAGGCCCAGGGCTAGCGACTAGGGTGGTGTACACGTGTGTGTGTTGGTGCAGGGTGGTGGGGTGGGGGTGGGGGTGGGTCTTGGCATGGTGCTGACATGCCTTGCAGGGATGCCCACCTGGCTGGCCTTGGCTTTGGCTGTGCGCTGCCGGGTTAAGGGGAGATAAGCCCTGAGAGGCAGCCTCTATTCCCTCCCAGAGTCCTGAGGGCCTGAGAGCTCCAGAGCTGCCTGGGAAGGAGGCACAGACTTATCAGCCTGATAAGCCCACGCAGGAACCGGTGGCTCCAGGACCCGATTGAGCGGGAGGAAGAGAGAAGGTCAGGCCGGACTGAGGAGACCGGGTGTGATCTGGTTCTCCTCAGCAGAGAAGCATGTTGAAAAGAGCCTTGACGGAAACGGCAGGGCTCGGAAAGTTTTGCTCTCTGGTTTGTGATATATTAAGTTATTATGCGATAAAATTTATGTCAAATGGAGGTACTTCATTTTCGTGTGACGGACGCTCTAAAATACTCCCACATCTGCATACCTGCTGAAACCATAAAGATCATTTCGGTAGAATAATAGTATGGACACCTAATAGATCTACAGTAGCGAACTTCCAAATTCCTCTTGCCGTTTTGGATTTGTTTCCCATTAACCGGTGAATATTCTTAGAGAGAATGAATGGAGATCCCGACATCGGGTGGCGTGTCTGCCAGAGCGAGTATAAATGTGTCTATTAGGATTTTTGGGGTTCCTGTGGCTGGGAACGGCCAAACCCACAGATATTTGAGGATTTTTTTTTTCCTCAAGTGATTGATACTGATTTTGTCCACAGTTGTTGTGGATACGTTCAGACTTCCTCTGTGCACATGCACGCCATTAAAAGCGGGGGCAGTCGATAAGGTGCGAGATCTTTTAGCCGTCATGTGAAGGATGTGGTAAGCAGACCTGACACAGACGCCGAGCCAGGCCACTATAGCACATACCCATATGCCCAGAGATACATTTGGCTGCGATAAATCATCATATTAGAAGTTGTCATGGGGTTAACATCACTGTCATAAAGTATTTATCCAATTTTTAACATTTGGGATAAGAGCCAGACACTTAAGTCTCGGTGCTGGACGGGAGGAAGCGAAGAGAAAGATGATAATGTGAAAGAGAAGAAGAAGTGAAACTCCGGGGTTTAGGAAAGAGAAGTAATGCAAATAAGTGGAACAGGTGAAATGTAGTTAGGGCAAAGACAGAGAACATCACCATGGAAATGAGCAGGAATAACACTCTGTATTTAATCCCACATATGTATCACACGTCCAAAACAGGATGAGGCTGCATCTGGAACTCCGATGTCAGCAGCTGCTGCAGCGGCACGTCGCTGCGGTGATGGAGGCTAAGTGCTTTCTACTGTTCCCACCTGCCACAGGCTGACTTGGTGAGACTTTCCTTATACAGTCACAACAAGCCCCTCTGTGAGTCAGCATCCAAAATTTAGCATCCCATCACTTCAGAGATGTTTGTGGTCGGAGGATGTGGACACAAATATTGTTTTTAAAACTATTTCCCTGTTAAAGAAAAGAGAACGTTATTAAATGAATACATAAAGATTCATTATTACATTTACAACCCTGTTAACCTTCTCTAAAGTTTAATTTTTCATTAAAAATATTAGAATTTTATTTGGGCATTTGTATTGACTTTTTATTTATTTATTTATTTTTTACATATCACACTTAAAGAACCATTATGGACATGTTATTGTAATTTTTAATGTATTTTAATGCATATTTTGGTGTGTTATTAATCTTTTCAGTAACTGATATTTTCATTCATCCCCAAATATTAATGTTTGTGTTTGCCCCAAAAATCCAGCATTAGTTTTACAATTACGAATAGTGTGTCCCCTCCTATAAGGATCATAGAGGACCAACAATACCCATAAAGGCATTTTCTTTTTTCCTGTTCCTGGAGACTCGTCCTCTCCTACAAATTCTTTAATTGCAGAACAGCCCCTGTAGCAAAGTTTCCAGTCCAGGAATTCTGCTGTGGATTTCCCTCTTTTTTCCCCCCCCTCTCAAGCTGGTAATGATTTCCCTCGGCCATTTCAACTCTTGTTTTTCACCTCATACCCAACTCCATGCACACACACCCCCCTCCCAACCACTGAGCTCCTATATATGAATAATCATAGGTAAATATGACTTGAAAGAAAAGAATTTAGCATATAAAAGGAATTCCTCGGGTGATGGTGTGAAGCTGGTGACCTTCTCAGGACTCCTTGAGCTTTTTACTTTATTTTATCCAACACATATACTCATAGTCTTTTATCATCACAGCGCTCCTGTCATGTGAATGGAGCGCCGCTTCCAAAATAATCAATCAATGAAACCTCTTGATAGGAAACGTCAGAACTTACGTTGGCTCGCTTTCCGATGATCCAACGCAGATATTTCTCCGAGAACTGTCATGCGAGGCCGATTGCTGAGAGAATCGGCATAAGGGCGGACGACTTCAAAAAGCAGACCTCTTTCTGTAATCTTTCGATCAGTGTTGAGAGAAATACACTCCTCTCCAGCCTCTTTATTCTCTCCCTCATGTGAAATTTCACCCAAGCTACGGGGGTATCTGTAAATCTTCCTCTTGTTTGGGTTTGTCTGCGGGAGGCTCGCTGGCTCTGTAACTCTGAATCCCCTTCTGAGAAACACATCCTGAGAGCTTTTAGGGTTCTTAATGTGACAGGTAGGGGGATTCAGCTACCTTCTCCTTTTACTGTGTCAAAAAGCAGGAACCAGAGCAGGTATTTCATCAAAGGATTTTCTTACACAGGCCATCATTAAAATGCTTTTACAATCATTTCAGATGACATATTTTTTCAAAATGATTTATCCAAAGACGGGTTTTCATTACTCAGGTTTTCTATTTTCAAGCAAGTGGGGTTTGTGTGTTTCACATCACTGGTAGATATTAAAGGAGCGCTGCTTATTTTCATCTTTATAACATGTATTAATCACAGAGGAGGCATCTTTAATCTGCACCATTCTCCGTGTCATCCGCCTGTATGTTTTCTGCACTTGTGCCATGGACTGATGTCATCTACATCAACGGATGGTGGAAGAACTACAAGGAGAAGCGGTCTGGTTTTCCTCTGCGCTCCTTGGGGAGCACTCTGTAGCTTGGTCGACTGTCAGGCTTGGGACTTTTGGTCCGCCAAAATGACCTCCCAGTTTGTAACCACGCGGGAATATCAATGCTTTTACAATGTACAGTTTGTCATGTTGTAGATGTGACAACAGAAAGCGCAACAAAGCAGAGTAGAGGCCGTGTGGGTCAGCAGCTTCACTGGAGAGAATGACAAAGCCTGAGTCATCAGACGAGAGCGTTGCCGAGGGAGATGACGAAGGCTGAACCACCGAGAGCTGAGCTGATCTGCTTGACCGCTGTGTGTTTGACACTGTGGACTGGATGGCGATACAAACACAGTAGTGGTTTGTGGCTTAATAATGTTAAGAACTGATTACGAGATGAAGGTGGGGTCAAAAAGTCACATGATGGCAAGCTCGAGGACAGATGATGAAGCTTGAAACCACTGTTAAAACAAACAGTTCTTAAAAACTTAAATAGAAACAGGGACTGATTTTGACTAGAGTTGAGGACCAAGCTAAAGAAATTACTGCTATGACTACAACTGGGAGCCAAAAGCCCTCACGCATGTTATGGTTACCCAGCAAAATGATGAAGAACGGGAGTACAGCACAACCCAGCCTAAACCAATGGCAGCCATTAATAAAGGAAACGATTAATGGCTACGATTATAACCAGCAAGGTTGAAGAACTCAAGCCAAAGCAATCTGAACTGGCATAGAGGGTTAGGGTCACAACGCCCACAAAGTTTTAGAAGACGCTACTATAAAACGTCCTGACTTCTCCAATGCCCCAAAACCAAAACCAGGTCGACTGCCCAATTATGTAATTGTCTGGACCAGGACAAAAACTGGGCACAGACACCCACCCAACGTTACCTGAACTATTCAAGAGCTGTTATTTGAAATGCTTTGAATAGTTATGAGATACGAGGAAGAGGTTGATCCCACTCATCTAATATTTAGAGCTCAAACAATTAGTTAATTAGGTGACATAAAATTAAATGGCAACAATTTTGACAATCAATATTGTTTTTAAACATTTTTTTCTCAATGGTAAAGGGTAAATGATGAAACTAAATGAGAAAATCGTCAGCAGATGAGTCTGTACTGACACTAATCATTGGTTGCGATGCAAAGAGAGAAAAAAAACAGCATGGTAGTTCAGCGAAACTCTTTAGAATTACCTCATGACATTTCCTCGACAACCGAGTGACCTCATGTGGCCGTGTGAATGATGAATGTTGTCTCTCAGAAGCGAGGGCAGGCGTAGTATGACGTGGTTTCGGTACCACATCTCCTCTCGAGGCAACAAGTCTTTTTTTTGTTATTTATCTCTCTCTCTCTTTTTTCCCCCCCTCTCGTCTCGGTACGGTTATGAAGAAGACTGACAAAGCCCCAGGATAAGCACATCATTTTCGCAGACGTGTCCTCACCTCGGTTCATGCCATCGAGAGCAAATTGTCCATTCAAGTCTTTTCCAGTGACTTTGTGCCAAATTGCACCACATCTGAGCACCGCTTTGTGTCTTTGTGTGTGCTGAACACACTTTCAGAGGAGAGGGACAGGGTGGAAGGTTAGGAATACAATATGTCAGACTTTTTCAAATACGAATTGTCGAGTTGCAGCGTGTTGAATGAGGACAGTGAATTACTTTTTCTCTTCATTTATCAAATATGTCCAGATACGTCCAGACCACATTGTTCGAGCCTCATGGGTTCACTGCTGAGAATCCTATAGTTAAAGGTATTCAGAAAAGAAAATTGATTTTGAGCCCACTATGGGTCTTAACATTAGTGTAATCATTCATCTATCAGACGATGTAGGCCAAACTTTGTGCACAATTCTATTTTCGAGTAAATCCGGGGTGAAAGTGGGGAAGTTTTTTTCGCATTGGATAATGCAGGTGCACAAATTATGCATCACGTTGCTCATGATTCATCAGCCAATGATATTGGATCCATTAGCCTATCTGTCAATCAAACGTCTGAGAAAAACGTGGAGACTCGTCCACCACCACCGACACAAACTCTCCTCCGTCCCTGCGGTCCATCACTTAGCCTCGCTAGCTAAGTTAGCAAGCTATAACATAGCAAGCCTACGAGCTAACAGTTAGCTACGGTAGCTAAACACGCTCGCACACACAAACATACACACATACACAGACCAAGCTTGGTCCCACCCCAAACATTGAATATCCCGCCCGCTTGATAACGACCAATCAAATTGGTTTTCCTTACTTGGGTAAACTTGTGCGGCAACTCGTGGAAACTCGTGGAAGGAGGCGCGACAAACAGGACAAATGGCCATTTCTGAACACCATTAAGTTGCATAAATGCAGCCCTCATGTGCTTTATTTATTGAACTTAAATGTTTTATTTTAAAATATTTTAAAATTAATTTCAACCTTCGAGTTCAGATCAGTTTGACTCCCTTTAACTCAGAGTCACAAACCTGCTTCGTTCAACCCTTCGGGACATTTTCCATTATCCCTTCTTTGCAACCCACATTTCCCAGGTAATTTATCAAAGGATCGTCACTCCCCTGCTCCGGCTATTGTATCATTAAAACCCGTTAACAGTAATTTTAGATCCATAGATTACACAGGATTATGCCACATTGCCTCTTCACACAATCTCTCCGTAGGTATAGTTTTACACGCATGGATTGGCAGATGCTCACGGGGCCGGGGTATCAGCCTCCTCGGATCTCCTGCCACCGAGAGCCAACTGAGGAGCTACTGTCTGTTCCCGTGTCTGGCTTAGTCATCAGAGGATGAGTATGAAAGCCTGATTGTAACCGAAGAATGCGGCTAAGCGGAGCTGCGTGGTGTGCAGCGGGATGATGAATGGAGTGACATCCTTGGGAGCGGATGAGCAGACAGACGGTGTGTGTCTGAAGCAGGGGCACTTGTCTACCCACTGGACCCCTAAAAATCAACCCCCCCTCCCTCGTCTAAGCCGCGCTGCAGGCCTTACTCTCACCACTGGTGCTGATCATTTCAGCTGCACAAAATGGGGCATGGGACCGCCGCTTCTTAGTCAGGTGTAAAGTATCGTACCGCTGTTGTCTATAAACCAGGTGCACAATATAAGTATCCACACACTCATTACCCTCATGATATGAGCTTTTCTGCTGTGCTCTCGTGTGCATATGCTTCTAACTGTGTGTTCTGCATGAGTGCTTCCTGATGTGTGTGTGTGTGTGTGTGTGTGTTTGGGTTTTCACACAGGAGGAGGCTTGAGGGTTGATGCGTCTCATCTGGTCTCAAAGATCATTAGGCTCCTGTTCAATGGGTCCAGGGGGAAAAAAGAGGCCATTATGGTTCACAGGCATCATCACTCGCCTTAACTACTGATACGAGCAACACATCATCATGTCTCTGTGCTCAGATGTTGGTGTTCAGACACACCGAACCACTTGATTAGAGTTTTACTTTAGTTTTCCTTTGCTTAAATTCCTCAGGCTTTAAGAGAATTAGTTTCCATCTTCAATCTCTGCAGCTAACAATAATATTTGTGATCAAATGAACTGTAGAATATTTTCCCCCAAGTAATCAATTGATCATTTTATCTATCTACTATTAAAACATTATAATATAAATACCTGTAACCTGTGTTGTCACTTACTGAGTCACTGAAGTCTCCCATCTGCCCTGAATAATGAAAATGAAGTTACACAGAGGGTCAAGTATAAGGTCAAATATAAAACTTGTTTTGTTCAACCAAATCCAAGACATAACTTCACAACAAAGTGACAAGATTGGTGTACACTGTCTTTTAAAATGTTTTTTATTCTAATTTCATTTATAAATGGATATAAAATACTGAAAATTTTGAGGGAAACTACTTTCAAAGCTGCAAATATGATGTTGTTGATAACTAAATTAACTATTTCATTACTAAGTTATACTATAACTAAATTCAGATATATGATTTGTGTCACTATAAAACTATTAAGAAATCACAGAAGCAATAGTTAAGTTAAATAAATAAAAACAATCCATTAAACAGTATTTTTCTACAGAAAATGATGAATGAATCTGGTTAAATTCAGTCATAGGATGCACACACACACCCTCACCGTCACACACATACAGTAGACACTGTATACACAGAGCCATGGTGCGTAGGCAACATATGCACAGACTCAGTCCAGTCAGATGACAGTTCAAAGGAGAGGTGAACAGGAGTTAATGGAGATGAATTGCGTGGCGGCCGCTCGTCATCGCTGACGCTTCCCAGATTCCACACCACATCTCCACGTCTTCATCACGCTGAAGCATGGACAGCTCTCTCTGCTGTGGCAGATCTCCATTTACCTATGTGAACCCCTATCCCATCTCATCCTGTCCCATCCCTCCCACCTCCCTCTTCCCTTCCCTTCCCTTCCTGTGGCTGGTTTGCATTATTTCCCCCTCAGAGCAAAATGGGATCTTTCTGTCTGTGCTACAGTCGACTGGCCTGTATCAAAGGCGCTGCATGCACTAAAACCCTATGGCAGTTTGATCATTCTTTTCCTTTCTTCCATTTCCATCGTTAAAGGGGGTATTTCTGCTGGGTGGCCCGGGTGTAATGCTGTTGGATCATCATCCCTTGAGTTACAGCGCAGATTTTAATGTTGCCGGTAATATACGGCCTACAGTTTGAGAGGGAGAAATGTCATGGCCGTGAAGAGTGTCCAAGGAGCCCTTTCTCTTATCACATACACACTAACTATGAAAGCACACATGTAGATACACACGCATACAAGACACTAAAAGTGTAATGCATAAGCTATGTAACGTTGACCATTGGACAAAAGGAGGGAAAAGAGAATTTAATGCACCTTGCACTTTTTATGAGCCGTTCTGTTTTAGAGGTTTCTTTTTGATCTGTCCCATTGGAGACTTTTCACTAATGTGCTATATAGCCGTGAGTCTGAACTGAGGCAAATGGTATTTGCAGACAATTCATGGATTGTGGTTTAACCTGTTTGGAGTTTGGGGTTCGCCACAAATGGCAGAGCCAGGGAGTAGTACCTGTTTTCTACTTTTTCCACTGGAAAATCAATTTCTTTTACTGTTTTGTGATTGAGCATTTGATCTGATATTACGTGAAACGTCCCGATGCAGGAACTATTTCCACATACTTATCTTGACCGATGCTCAAAATGTTAAAAGTAGACAGATTTTTTCTTTCTTTCTTTTTTTTTTGTCAGCCTATACAGATTGAAAGGTGATAGGAGCTCCCCGAGGTCTAACCCACCCCGCTGGGATGTTGTGTGTGTGTGTGTGTGCCGTTTGGTTTAAAGCGTGATAAAGATTTTATTCCTCCTGTTTGAGGGAGGAAAAATGAGTAAAATGGAACATTTGTTTTTTTTTTTGTTTTTTTTTTCTTCGGCTTTGCCTCTCAAATTCCTCTACCCAAAAAAATGCTTCTGGGTTTTATTTCCCCAGTCTGATTTTAATGGCTGGAGAATATAAAGGATGGATATGGGCTTTCGGGTGAATTCCAAAAGAGGGAATGTGAACTCCTCTGTTTCTGTTTCCTGTGGCCTACTGTGCCAATAAGTATGAACAAACTTCTCTCTCTCTCTGTCCCTGTTTCTCTTTTGTTTTTTCTTTTTACAGTTTCTACCCTCCACAGTTGTGAATGTGTTTTCATTTTCGAGAGGTTTAGCAGGCTGAAAATCTTTCCACACAAATACTCGGAGATGTTTTTTTGTTTGGCCCGTCTCGGTCTGAATAGAATCGTTTCAAATGATAAAGTGGTATTTGACAGCTGGCAGCTATTAAAGCTTTGGAAATGGGGCAAAAAAAAAAGAAGACAACTGTAATATTACATTAAGATGCCTTTAATGCCAGAGGATGTCCATCTGTGAGTCAGTATCGTGCATGTTCCTCACTCGCCGACTGTCATGGAGTCCCTGAATGACAAATTAGCGTGGAGGTAAATGAGCTGTGAGGTATCAGCTTTGAAGCAGATTTCTGCTCTGAATTGATGTGGTGTGACTCCTAAACCCGCTGTGGGATTTTTTTTTGGGAATCTCGCCTGCCTTTTTTTTGTTCTCTGGAGTCTTTGAACTGGTTCTGTTCCCCGTCACTGCAGCACGACATTCGCAGACACATACACGCGTAAAAAAAAGAAAAGAAAAAAAAAGGTGACCAAGTAGTATCAGCTCACCTTAGAAGAGGTCATCCAATCAGAGGACATGGAGGTTATTACTGCTGCTGTTAAAGAATACAGCACCAATGATGAACAGACAGCTTAGATGTGCTGTATACCACAAGTCTTTATGTATCTCCCAAACTAGGCCAGATGAATAAAAGATGGAGATGAAGATTTGTGGCTTTCTCTACCGCCGGAGCATAAAAGTTTAATTGACAATTCAACATTAAATAACGCGTCGGATGAGGGTGTAGTGTAACAAAAACTACTTAATTAGGTTTGGCTTGTTTTAAAAAAAAAAAAAAAAAGGTTTGGCCACTGCTGATGTCAGACTGATAAAGCGGATCTGTCTGAAGTTAAAATGACGTGGCGAGCGCCGATACACAGACGTGGGCTCATTTTATATTCTTCCACAAAAAGGCCTTGAACGTATGGAGAAGTCATCGGGAGCTTTCTAAATGAGCTTCAGCATCAGGCTCCGCTTTAGCCGAGCCGTTTCTTCAGTTGGCTGCGGAAAACTCGATGTTGTCTCACTTGCGTCAGGACCGATTATGTCTCATTGAACGGGGTAGATTTCATAGTTTCCCCTGGAGGAGAATCAGATCTGTTAGATGTCTGTCACAGATAGTCAGATCTTTCCTCTTGACATACTGTACGTCTTCTCATTTCATCACTGATAAGGCTTCGCATGGTGAAACATATGCAAAACATAGTGCAACACTCCGCTTACGCGTATCCCTACGCACGCATGTGGTGTTTCTGCACTCCCATTTATCTGTGTCTGCGCGCTTTTGTGTGCTTGTCCACCTCTTTTGTAGCATACGTGGAGTTGTGTTGTTTCGCTATAAACCGCCATTAAGTCGCTCCCTCTCTTTCACTGAGGCTTGTCCAACAGGGGTGCTGTGATTAATGACCACTCAGGGCCTAATGAAAGCATGTTAAAGCAAAGGAAGTATTTCAACATGGCACAGCACAGCCCGAACTGGGTGGCTGCATGTAAGATAAAATAAGGACACAAAAAAAAAAAAAAAAAATGAAGTGCCGCCCTCCCTGGACTCATTTCTCACCAATATTTGGTCTGCAGTTACTCATTAGCCCTTTTGAACTGACTTTTTGTCAGGCTGTTTGTTGTCCTTGGAGTCTATTATGCCACCATCATCATCTCCAAAGGAAGACAAACATGTCTGCCGTTGCCGTGTGCAGCAGAGGTAAACAACTGTCCGGACAGCAACGGAGAGCTGCTATTGGGTTCGTCGGACAAGGTGTATTTGTCATACTCTCCCTTTGTATTATTTTGGTTGTTTGCGCCGTAATAGAATTAAATTATGAGTGAACATGTCACCAGAGTTTCCTAGGTGGTGAGTTTTCTCTTATATTGCTTTGAAATTGGATCAATAAACCCATTTATTACCTCATACAAGGAAGTAAGGAAGTATGTTCTTTTTTTTTTTTTTTGATTTATGTGTGTGTGTGTGTGTGTGTGTGTGTGCTTGTGCTTGTGTGCACTTGAGTGTCTGAATGCAAGAGAAAAGGTGTTTTGTTTTGAAGGTTTCTGATTGTGGAATGTGAGGGTGAATCATTGAAAGCAGGAATATAAGCACTCTTGAAGTCACTTTCTGTCATTTTGTCATTTTAAACAGGGGCGGGGCCAGAGTATTTTCTGTTGGGGTCACAACAGTGAATCTGGGGGGGGCACCCAAAAGTAACAAAATGTTCATCCTCATCTTGCTTTTATTGGCCACATTGTAAGGAAGATGATGATGTTTTCATTTTTCCACTTGTCAATATTAAAATTATAGTCATCAATAATCAATTCTATCTTGTAAATAGTAAGTCTTAGCAGAATAAGCAACACAATATATTCTCACAGTGAATAGCAGTATCTTATACGTTTAGCCAGTAGTTAGAGCTCAACTCTGAACAATAAACATCTCAGTGTTTTGTGTAACAGTCAGTCATGCAGAATAACCAGAACAAGCAAATCAAACTCAAATGGTAAAATTGAGAACAATAACAATCTTACACAATTTTCTTGGTTTACTACACAGAACACTGGGATGTTTGCTGTGCAGAGTTGATTAAGAGCCTTAGTCAACATTGCAGTGATAAAGGGCTTTACACAGTGATTGATTTTAGTCAGTGACCATTGGGGGGGCACATAGGCCAATCAGATTGCAGGGGGGGCGGGTGCCCCCCTCTGCCACCATGGAAGACCCGCCCCTGATTTTAGACGAAATACCTATGGGTTCTGAATCATTGTTTGCACAAAAGAAAGAATTTAAAGATGTCACCTCGGCCTCAAGGAAATTGCAACAAGCTTTTTTTCAATATTTTTTGACATCTTACAGCCAAAGATTGACTCCAAATATATTTGTTGTTCATTCGTGGGGCCAAGTTTGGATGTAAATGTATGTTTTGGTTGTTCGGTATACGCTGTATAAGTATTTTCAGAGACATGTGGCCGCTGCAGCAGTGAGAGTCTGGCTCGTTCTGGTTACATGTGGCAGGCCATTAGTGGGGCACTCTGACTGAATAAGCAGCCATCAGAAGCCCGCTGTGGACTGGGGCCGTCTGCAGTTGCACTCGTCCCCCAGCGCCGGGCCAAGAATGTCCAATATAGCCGACGCTCGGCATGAAAACTGCAGCTACTGTCTGCCCTGCCCCATGGCTTTGGCCTGGCATGGAACAGCACGGCCATGTGTGGCGAAGGGCTCTGATATCACACCCCCGCTGAATGATGGATGGATGTCCGGCCAACGCAGGAAAAACCTACTTTGAAAGGCAAGGACGTGGAAAGAGCTTGTTGTGTGAGCTGAAATTCTCCCGTCTTGTTGATCTGATTTTTTTTTTTTTTTTTCAAAACGCAGTTCTACAAGGTGACTTTGTTGACGTTGATCCTGACATCAGAGCGGCCACAAAGCCTCTGGAAGTGTTTGCCGTAATTTGCAAGAGATGAAGGCAGACAGAGGCGAAGACAGGTGGGGTGTGTGCGGTTTGTAGTTGCAGCTGAGTTATTATAGTGCAGAGACAACCAGACACATGCATATTTTAGATGAGGCCAGTATCAAAGATGAGAGGGAGGTGAAGGCAGCGGGGAGGGGGGGGGCAGTAATCGGGACAGATTGTGTGCTTTGGCTGAGGCACAGGGTGCTGCTGGGTAGAGAAAGGGGGGAGCATATGGGTTGAATTCTGAGGGGTCTTGGCCCACCTTAGCATGGTGGACACGCAAAGTCAGCCCCCCGAAGACACGGAGGCAATGCCAGGAATCCTAAGCCACGCGCCCGTGCCAGCAGCTTCCTATTGAAATCCTCGCTGCTGCCTTGGCCACAAACGCAGCATCTTATCCACTCACATCCACTTTCACCCCCCCAAACCGTCTCTCTCTCTCTCTCTCTCCTACCCCCTTTTTTTATTTCATCTCGGCGCGCTTCTTCAAAGTGGACCCCTCTGGTGATTAATCCATTTCAATAACGTTTCTTTCCAGAGGACAAGATGAGCTAAGTGGCCACAGGGGCACGAGATGTGAGCGGAGAATCAAACCAACTGGCTGAAATCATATATGGCACAGCCCAAAGTAGAAATGCTGGCGTGTCTCATGCAGGGAAGAAAAAAAAACAACAAAAAAAAAACACCCGTACAGTTAAAAGAAAAGACTCAAAGGAGCCATTTTAATATATTTGATTTGATGCAGTGGTTTGTGCTTGTTGACATCAGTGACCAGACACTTTTCTTTTTCCCTCCCAGGACACTTTGAGTCTGTCATGACGGTGTAGACCTCAGCACCCATCACGGGCTGGAGCGCATTAGATTAAACCCAGATTCATAATGTGTGTTTGTAGGTTATTATATATACATGTGTATACCGTAATAAATATATAGGATCATATGCTCACTCAGCAGAACCAGGGCCGAGTTGTCCAGCGAGTGACTCATCTAATATCCATATGCCAAGAGCCGCAGCAAACACGTTTCGTCATGCATGTGGGAAATGATAGAAAACAGCATCTAATATACTGTATAATAATAATAATAATAATAATCTAGAAGGGCACGACATTAATGTTCCTTTTATGTAATGAGGTTTTCAACCTCAAAAGACGAGATGCACACCATCATCACATTTGCCATTCCTGCAGGAATTAAAATTTCATGGAAGTGGCGCAGAGACAGACTGAAAGTTCACGGTATGGGGGGGGGGGGGCTGAGAGCAAACGGTGTCACTGTTACAGATATGTTTTCACTGGATAAAATCATGTCCCTTATTCCCCAATTTTGATGTTAGATGAATTAAAAACATGTTCAATATTATCATCATTATTTTTCATGCAGATATTTTTCAGTGCACCTAAGAAGTATGCAGGCTGGTTGATGCAAGAATGTGAGATGTGTAATGTGAGGCTGACGTTAGAATGATACTAATGACTTTCGAGATCAGAACAAATGAAGCATGGTTACGTGATGAAAATGGATGAGGGGATCCTCACATCAAAGGCGGCGTAAAGAAGTTCTTTTCAAGTGCCCTGTCAGAACAATGGGCCTCGTGTCAGAACCACTCAGCGATGAACTCGTCACAGCGAGTGTGGTCCATGCCCGTCACAGGCGATCGTGTACAGACTTCGTCTCTGAGAAGTGTCTCGGCATCCTCGCCCTCATCAGCGTCAAAATGTTGCTTTTTTTTTTCCTTTTTTGGGTAGAAAATGTTCAGCATGATCTTAATTGAGTAGCTTTTCTGGGCAACATCCTCTGTCATTACACCTGAAAGTGCAGCTATTGTAACTCCACATCGAACCATCTGCTCTTTATTTCGTTCACAGTAGAGCACTGTTAAAAAAAAAAAAAAAGTTGTAAGGGAAAAGTTTTTATGTTGCAAATTTACAAGAAAAAATACCTCAAAATTCCAAGAAAAAAAAAATTGCACACTTTTTTTCTTTTCTTTTTTGAATCAAGGGTGACCCATAATCCATCAGCTTCATTCATTTGATTCCTCTCCTCCCCCCGAGCTAATGAAGGAATTTAACGGGACAGATGTGTTTCCATCTGCAGCTTCTTTCTTGTGTTTGAATGAAGTTCCTTCGGCCAGAGAGTTGCTGCTGAGGATCTTGCCAGAATAATTTACTTAGTTAATTTCATGCAAAACAGCAAAAGCCAGAAGAAAGTTTCCTACACCGAGAAGAAGTTGTCTGTGTATGCATGTGCTTGTGCAAATTTTAGCGTATATTGCTGACTCATATCAGATTGCCGCATGATGGTGCAGAAGCACACGTGTACCGGGGCTGATGGGGATGACACGTGGCTGCTTATACAAATATGATACTGATAAAACAAAGCAGACGCCTGAGAGGTCTGACACCGTATTAGATATTTCCACTGTGCACTTATATAAGTCGTTTCAGAGATTGTTTTAAAAGGAACACCCAAGAATTTTCAGGCAGGCTTCATAGCCCAGAGGAGACGTGGGGTTTTGGCTGGTGTTTTTCTCTACTCAAATCACTTACTGTGCCCAAATAGTGGTGTCTGGGCAGAACCGAGCTGGTTCCCATTTAGAGACAGTGGCTGGCTCCGGCCTGTAATTCGCAGAAGGGGAAACAAATTGCTCTCTGGTCTCTGTCTCTGCTCAAGGCCAGTATATTTCATGCTACTTTGGCTTTGCCATTCTTTTCCTTGCGTGTGTCATCCTTCCAACTATTTCAAACACTTTTTGAGGGCCATTACCGCTCGGCCTCTCAGGAGGGCTGAAGGGTGGGGCCGCCCCGGCTGGTTGCCCGGCTCTCTCCGGTTGGTGGAAACACATGCCCTCAAGACTCAGTACGCACCACACCCTCCGCTCGGAGTCGCTGCGAGCGCCTCTGTAGTGGCAGCTCGGTCGTCACAGCACTCATCAGGAGATTAGTCTTGAACGGTGCTGTAGTTATTACTCTCACGGTGACATCATTTGGACGTTTCTAAAGGAAATGAGGAAACAGAAACGGCTCGGGAGAGGAAATAAGAGCCGTCACTGGTCACCGCCTATATCTGTCTGTCTCTTTTTTTTTTTTTTCCTCCGTCAGCTGCGCTCAGATCTTCTCTGGTCTGATGTCAGGAACCACAACAAGGGCCGAGGCTGCAGCAGTCGCTCCGGTGGCCTCTAGTCCTGCAGCGGATCACTCTGCAAACTTTTTTTTTTTTCTTTTTTAATCACATATCAAAGGGCAGGCTGGATTAGGCTCAAACTTTACATTAGAGTTAAATTGACTGCTCCGTGCTACACCCTTGTACCGCTCAAACAGCTCAGAGGACCTTTTACAGTTAAATTCACTGTTGCTCAGTTGAGTTTTCTAGAGTTTGCTAATCGTATGGAAATAAATACAAAACCTGAGAGAACAGAAGAAAAAAATCTGACTTTTAAAATTCTTAACATGGCCACAAAACGGTTAGCCACAATATTACAGTTAATGGACAAAAACATGAAAGGCTCACGCAGCTTACTGTCTCACACAAGACTTGAAAAGTATTTAGTGAATTTTTCAATTTTTCCATATGCCCTCTGCTTTTGAACACAAAGACTTGATTTCACTTTTTTTTTCTTTTAAAGGGATACTTCACCCAAAATCGATAATTTACCAATTTTCTACTCACCGTCATGCCAAGGAAGGGTTTGAAGAATTTTCGGAGTCATCAAAATGCTTTTGGAGTTCCGGGGGGGGGGGTCCGGCTGGCAACGGATTTTCATATAATGGTGAAGGAGAGTGCTCACTTTTGAATTGTCCAAAACACACACTATGAAACATCCAGATACCTCCATACTGCTCGTCCGTACTGACCCAAGTGTCCTGAAGCCGCAACATGAAAAAGTTGTTTGGAAAAAATGAATGTGATCTCTGTTTTTAGCCTTGTTGTAGTAGTAGCTCCCAGTGGCTCTGTTGATTTGATGATTCAAAAGTGAGCTCTATCCGCCACCATTATATGAAAATCTGTTGCCAGCCGGACCCCCCTGGAACTCCAAAAGCGTTTTGATGACTCTGAAAATTCTCTAAACCCTTCCTTGGCATGACGGTGAGTAGAAAATTGGTAAATTATCGATTTTGGGTGAAGTATCCCTTTAAGCTTCGATACGTTGGTTTCATGGTGTTTACTATTCATCTATGCCAGTCGAACTCACACATCTCTACTTGTACCCTGGTGGAGACCCTGGCTGGGCCATATGCAATTCCTAGTTCATAACCACCATAACAGGATGATTATAAACAAATGTGGCCCTAATCTGAGCCTTAATCTGTCTCTAACCAAGTTTTCACCAGACAAAATGTCCTCATGGTTCAAAAATGTTCCCATTCAGCGTCTACAAGTCAGACTGATAGACACACACACACACACACACGGCCCATATGATCCAACCTGTCAGGCTCATGAGCAGTAAACATATTACTAAAAGCACTTATCCACACACTCCTGTTCCATGTCCGCACACGTGTTCTACATGTTCTGCATCTGGTTTGTGTTTATTTAGATGCCCCTGGCTGTCTGACCAAACCTCCCTCCCGCCATCACCCCCTTTCCATCTCTCCCTCCCTCGCCCCCTTCCCTCCCTCTTTGCTCTTTCTCTCTTCTTTTTCTGAGAGTATAGGGAGTGATATCTCTGGCTTTCTGCATCCTGTTTGCCTGAGGGAGTGCGCAGCCCCTGGCTGATTAGAGGAAACCCCATATCAGATTGCCCCCACCAACCCCCTCCCTCTGTGCTGCTGCCCAGGTTTAATACCTTTTATACTGCAGCCTCCTCATCCCAGACCTGTGCAGTAAATCTGGCCTCTGTGCACCGAGTGAAGCTCTCAGACCACTGATGGAAACAAATATCATCATCACATGGTGTTTTATAAAGAATTGATTCATTAACGTCACAAACGGATACAGACGTTTGTGCAAAAACACACGCATTGTTTCTCAGCCAATAGAAATCTTAACACACACCTTATGCGCCCTGATGCATGCGCTCAAACAATGATACTCACTCCAGCACAAATCCACTTAACTCATTTCCCCCCTATTCACTCAGCCACTCAAGCCCTTGCACGACAGCTTCGGTGTCACGTGTCTGGACTACAGTGCAACACCTCAGGAATCTGTTCCTTATAAGACTCTGAGATACAGTAAACTATAGCTCTGTCCTGCATCGGCTCCTTCAGACCCTTCACTGAGTTTCCTGTCAACAAAAAAGCCCGAGCCGGTGTTCGCTCGTCAGAGATCCAGTAACACTGAGAGAGCTCATTGTGCAGAACAAAGGCATCACACATGCTCGCTCTGCTGATGTACAGTATATTTTCAATGGGAGCCTTTTGTTCAGCCAGAAGGAACGTTGTGATATAAGTTAATGTTCCCTCACATTGGCCTCTGTCTTAATAAAATGCTTTTGAAACACTCTTTCTGAATTTACAGTTTCATCACAGCTCAAAGCTGCAAGCATCAGTCCAGTCAGTCCAGTCCAAGCATCTCCCAAACATTTCAATATGGTAAGAGATGACTTACAGTGGTATCATGCAAAAGTTTGGGCATTGTCAAAAAATGTTATTAAAGTTAAGCAAGTGGAAGATGAAATGATCTCCAAAAGGAATAACGTTAAACATAAAACACTCTTTTGCAATATTTTAAAAGGATAGTTCACTCAAAATTGAAATTTCACTCATTATCTACTCACCCTCATGTTGACTAAGAGCTGGGAGAAGTTTCAGAGTCCTCCGTGCCTTCTCGGAGTTACAGGGGGGCTCGTCGCAGCACTGCACTGCCATATGACTGTAGCGAACGGGGCTCACTTTTCTTCGTCCAAAAAGACACACCAAAAACATCCAAATACCCCCATAGTGCTCGTCTGTAATGTCCCTCTTGTATTGAAGTCCCAACATGAGAAATTGTTCCGAAAAAAAAAAAAAGTCTATATTTTAAGCTTGTTTGTAGCGGAAGCTCCCAATGTCTCAGTTCACTGCAACTTCTCCCAACCCTTAGTCGACATGAGGGTGAGTAGATAATGAGTGAAATTTCAATTTTGAGTGAACTATCCCTTTAAGCAATATTTTTGGCCACCCTTTTTTTTACTAAGGGTGGCCAAACTTTTGCATGACACTGTACCAAGCCACTGGGGAATCAGGTGAAATGAGTCAGAATTTCTGACTCATGTACTATGCTTCATTTTAAAGATGAAAAAGCACCACATTGCAGACAGTCAATGTTGAGGGTGGAGTTTGCATCCCAACTGCCAATTTTAGTTAGTTTTGCTTGTTTCTGTGGGGTAACAGAGGAATAACGAGAACAAGAACAACAGGGCTTCACTGGTGTAACATTTAGTGTTTCTGAGACATTGCAAGACCTTGTAAGACTTCTCTGCTCTTTAGCAGGAACTGACTAATCTGCTGTAGTAACGTGATGTCACTGAGTTCACTGCCTTTTTTTTTTTTTAAACACAGAGATTATGTGTTTAACAGTCTTACTTCAGGGAGGAAAGATGTTAAGTGGCCGTTCCAATTTTCTGTGTCCCTGATTAAATCCACTGATGTGGTTCAGCCTCTGTGTTTCAGAGCTTGGAAACGTGATGCCGAGAGTCCACACATGTAAGGCAGAGCCCACGCTACAGGGTGAAAAGCAACAAAAAGAAAGACGCAACCTTCATGTCGAATCACTTCCTTTCATATTTGAAGAAACACTGCGATGAATAGAGATGAAATCTTTTTTTTTTATTAGAGCACAAACAACCTTCCAGGCTCAACAGACGGAGAGCAGTGTCAAGAGAGGAGACGGGTCTCGTAATCAGCAGGGCTCCTCCTCCCTCATGACACAGAGTTAATGAACAAGCTAAAATCAAGCCTATCTATGTAATTAATCTTTAGAAGCTTATGGGTGCAAAATAAATAGGCCTACAGTACATGTTGCTTTAAATTCTGTTTTAGTCAATCTCCCACCTGCCATTACAACATCTGTCTGTCAGCGGCTGCCAGGTAGCCTCCAGCTTCCTTCCTTCGTGCAATTAAACAATTACCACAATTGAACCTTTTTCCCCGCTCATTTGTCCGTGTTTGGAGAGCACTCGTACCCCGACCGATTTGGTTTTTGTTTCGCCTCAGGCAATCAGCGGAGTTGAGATTTTTTGTTTTACTGCGGGTAAAACAGTTTGGCCAAAGCTACAATTGACCGTTTTGCCTCATTTGCTGTTAAATAAATGGGGGGGGAATGCTGAGCCAAAGTGTGGGTGTCTGAAGTTGGAGATGGTGATGGCGGCGGCGGCGGCTCGTGCAGGCGTGGGGGCATGTGATTGGAATATATGGCTCAGGAGGTTTTACCGGATGCTGGAGGTCTCATCAAGCCTGTGTAAATGTTTACCCTGCACACAGTTTCCATTTCAGCTGGCGGCTCTGCATCACCTTACCACTTAGTGCTTCGTAGGTTTCACTTCTGTCAACGCTACCGTCTCGCAGCTGGCGTGGACTGGACGGCCGCTTTTGTTGCCAGAGCTTCTTATGACATTAGCTTTTGCTGAGCGCGTCTCTCTCCAGCGGCTATTTACCTTGTCTCACTACATTACCTCATTTATGAATTAATGGCTGGGTGTACACGTATCACGGTGTCCCTGAATCATTAACAGCGAAAATTGCATTGCCAAATTACACGCAGTCGGTCTGTTTTCTGCCATTTCCTGGTGAAATTTATTTTGCTAGCGAGCTCCCGAAGAGACGACGCTTACCTCAGCGCTTCACAATCTATGAATCACCTCCGCAGCTCGGCTCTACAGCTACAGCGCAGCAGTAGCTACTATGGATCTCTGGTCTTTCTGGAAATCTCTCAAAAATAATCTCTCTGGTGAATACATAAGGTAACAAAATGTGAACTTAACTCAAGGCTTACCAATGGGAAAAAAAAATGGGAGACAAATGGAAAATTCCTGCACAATGAGCCTTCCCCACTTCCTGCTTAATTAATGTATGAGGCCTGTGCTTGTTTGTGCATCTCCTTCAAAGCCCTGCTGAAAAACACATCTGTGCTGACCATTCCCTGACCACTTAAAAGCTCATTGTCATATTTTACATCTCTCATTAGACACTAAGTCTATTTTGCATCGGAGGAATTACGTATTTTTGTGAGCTGCCTCGTCCAGCTCCACCTTGAGCTGCACATGTGGACTTGGAGAGACAGCCCAGTACATCAGAAAGCACAGCCTGTACTCACAACACATATAAATCAAGATGATTCAGGGGCCCTAAGAGACAAGAGCTGCAATCTGTGATCCTTTAGCCACAGCTAAGGGCTTCGGCTCAAATGATTCATCACATGATGATTAGTTGTGGCTGCGCTGGTATCCCTTTCTCCTCTAACCCTGACCATGTTGCAGGCTATTTTGGAGATGAACAGGCACTCGCCGCTAACCAAGCCTCAGATGTGGAGAAGAGATAAGTGTTATGTCTCTTAACAATCTGACAAACCTGCAAACCATATGAGCTGCTCTGGAGATCCGGTTTCACTGGTGTGTGTGTTTGTGTGTGTGTGTGTGTGTGTGTGTGAGACAGAGAACAAGAAAGAGAGAGAGAGGGAGAGAGAGGTAGTAGTTGTGTCTGTGGATACAATGTGTAAGGGATTATAATTTCAAATTCTGTTTTACATTACGGTTGATAGTCCCAGAAATGCAGCATCACTATGACATTGTGCAGAGTTGGCTCGTTAGCTGTTTTACAGGAAGTGATATGGAGGATGGAGGTGTGAGCTAACCTCCTCTAAAAGATCACGTATACATCTTCAGCTCCATACGTCTTCATTACATTTCACTTTTTCAAAAATCAAGTCTGACTGAAAGGGAACCACGCTGTCGGATTTAATTTGAACACAACCCCTTTTAGCTGTAATACTAACCTACATTGTTAGGTTGACTGTATTAAGTTCATTTGGTGCAATCCAACAGGTGTGTACATGAAAAAACATAATTTCAGTCTTCATGTGCTGCTAATTTGTGAACATTCCTGAAGTGAAGGTCTTGCACAGAGTTGCAAGGAAGTTAATAGCCTTACCTCTTTTCTATTTATGGTCTTGAATCTGAAATACTTTTCATGACCTATTCACGGTTCGCTAGTTCCTTCCATTTTACATTGAAAAAGAAAACAGTTGTTAGGTTCATGAAGACCTGTGAGTTACATATGATCACCAGGACAAAACTAGATGTTGATGAATAAATGGCCGAATACACCTTGAAGGGATAGTTCAACATTTTGGCAAATTGGCCCATTGCCATAATCCCTATAGTTGTTTTCGAGGCAAATGCAGAGACTGCTTGCGCATGAATTTACCTCTAAAACAACTCTGTCTCGTAACGGTCCGTTATTATCTCATAGCGTGGTGAATGTGCAGGTTACAACTTGTCCACCAGAGCGTTTTGGAGTTGTTGGATTGTGTATTTGATGAGTTTGATGAAGCCTCCGTAGCGTAGCTCTGAGCAGCTCGCGGCTCTGCTCCGCCGTTCTAAAAATAGCTTGCACCGACAATTATGGTAACGAACCTACTCCTAAAACTATAGGGATTATGGAAATCAGCCAATTTGCCAAAATGTTGAACTATCCCTTTAACAGTGGGTCTTTGTGTCAATGCTTTTTTTCTTTCTCTTTTCTTTGTTTTCCAAAAAGTATCCGCACACCCATATCTTCTGTTGCAGGTGCGTAGGTCAACAGTGTTACTTCAATCTTTTAAAAAAGAAGAATCCTGCACACTGCTTCTTGCTTAGCACCACAGTTTATTAGATAAATGAAGTTTCAGTCAAAGTCTTTATCTTTTCTTAAAAGCAGAAAAATCCAACATGTGGATGTGGCAAAAATAAGTAACTTTGATTGGTAAAGTCATTTATTTGCTATTTGTATAAATAATGATCAGAGAGAGACACATCTTGTCCAGCACAGCACTGATGATGTGAAGCTGTTGGCTACAGGAAGAGTGTGAGGAGGATGGTGAAAACATGTGGAAAAGAGAAGGAATGAAATTTGAAGCGTGCTCCTTCTTCTCGTGAACACTTGGGGTGATCATTATTCCAGCCTATATTGTGCTTGGCAGGACTTTATAGTGAAGCAGCCTACTTGGTTGTTGGGTTTTTAACACAGTAGCTCCAACAGTGAAGTGGCTGCATCCCAGTCTGGAATGCATGTAAACACTCAGCGATGCCTTCACTGTCCTTGGGGGCAGACACTGAGACAATTTGCAGCTTGTGTGGGCTCCCCTTTGTGTCTTGGGTCTTCCTTGTTGGTGGCACTGTTTTAACAGCCTCCTTCCTTTTAAACTATTACCCCGCAGCAGAGACAGGCTGCTGCTGCTGTAAATTCCCATGTTTAATTGATGGTGTTTTGCAGCTTATTTATACATCATAAATGACTGGGGGGGAATATTAGAAGCATCTTGTTTATTAAATGTCTGGCTTTTTCAATAGCTTGCTGTTTTATGCAGAGGCTTAGCTGCTGTTACGGGAAGAAAAAAAAAGTTGTCTATGATGTTATGGGTGCAAGGCGCGCGGTATGGGTCTGTGATAAAAAGGCTGTGGTTTTCCTTGGACCGGTCTGGAGCAGGGAGGTGGTCGAGCAGGGTTGACGCACACTGACGGGACCACCAGAGGCAGCGGTCTGAGACAGCAGAGAGAGAGGCAGGGAAATCTGTTTCATCCACAGGAAAAGGAGAGACGGAAAAAGCGAAGATGTCAGACGAGTAATAAATCATAACATCACATTGATACCCAGGACCTGTCCCGCTATAACAGGAGGAAAAATGAGGGAAAGAAAAGGCGGAAAAGAATCTGCAGCCGAGGCGAGGAGAAGGAAAGACGGAGGTGGAGGGAGGAAGGTAAAGCGGTGTCGAGGGGGAGACGAGGACCAGGAAGTATGAAAACAGTGGAAGGTAAACAGACTCTGAGGAGCGGTGACTGATGATGATGATGATGATGATGACGACGGTGATGATGATGGGGGTGTGGTGTCTCTGTAATAACGTGCAATCAGACACATGTTGCAGCAGTAACAGGAGCCGCAGCTGTCCTGTGCTTCACTGACTTGTAATGAGAATGAAACCTGTGCTCTCCTCACCCTTTCTTACCCTCTCACTTTTTCCCCCCATCCTCTCATCCTCACCCCCACTTCCTCTTTTTTTATCCCTGTTATCTCCACCTATTTCTTCTCCTACTTTCGTCCCCCCTCACTCATCCTCTCTTTTTTTATTTCATGTATTTTTCAAACACAGAGGGGCCTGTCCCTCCGTCCCGCTCTTGTCCTCTCCCATCCCTCCCATCCCTCCCTCCCTCCCTCCCTCCCTCCCACCCCATCCTCATGTATTGAAGCCAGCAGATCAAACAAAATCCCCACCGTAAATACCAGCCTAGTTCATCTAATCAGCCAAATTGCAGCAGAACACCGTGCCTGAGGGGGGAGGTTTTTCTTTGCTGGGAAACATTACTTAATGGCATCAAATCAGCCATTGAGAGCACGCCGCTGTCTCATTGTTAAAAAATGGACGTGTGGATGGATTTTTTTTTTTTTCCTTTCTTCCAAGCTCACGTCTTACGACACCTGAGCTTGTTCCTTCAAGCAAAGTTTGGGTTGAGAAGAGAAGCTTTGTTAACATGGTTTAGGAGGATGTTTTTAAATCTAACCCATTAAAACTTTTTAATGACCAGCTGCAACCAATCAGAATGTTTGGGAATTAACATGAAAACAGTATATTTTCTGAAAGTAGTTTGCTTGGTTAGGGTTATACGAAACCTTACCTACAGTACACGGTATCTTACCTGTGCTAAAGTGCGTGCATGTGAGGTGAGTTCAAATCACCTGCCGCCACTCGAGAAGCTAATCTGCCCCCCACCCCTCCTCCATAATTCCGGCTCTCACCCACTTTCCATTATTTCTGAGCCAAAATGAAATTTCAGTGAACCATTCAGAACAAAAAAGGAGCAAATATCTCTTCCAAGAAGCAACGGCAGCGTGTGCAGTCCTTTAACTTAATGAGTCTTTGTAAAACAGGATGGTCTTTATGAAAAAAAAAGGCTAAGCTTTTTCTTTGATTGCTTTTCTCGTCCTCCTCATTCTTTGGTTATGAATGCTCTTGCACTGGACACAGTGTTTGAACCATGACAATGTCAGCGTGGGTCGTCAGTGTTATATCTCAGCCCTGGTAGTGGGGCATGCAGGACTTGGCCAAGGACAGGCAACAGCAGAGCTTTATCAGAGAGGCTGATGTCCTCCGGTTCATAACCCTGGCTCACATCCGCTGCTGCTTCCCACTAACTGAATTGGCTCAGGAGCAGGGTTTTACTGTGATGTGATGGAGCAGCAGCAGCAGCAGCAGAAGCATTAGTATCAGTGGAGAAAACATCTAAACAACAAATACTGGAATTATTCTGTGGCATCTGTCTTTTAACTCAGAGCATATTGTTTAGCCTCAGAAAGAATATAATCTGACAGTTCATTCTGCAAAGCTTTTTTTGGTGTTTAATTTCTGTTCTTCAAATTGAAAACAGACAATCAATCAAAAATTGCACGTAAAAGAATCCTATCAAAGGAATGTCTTTGTATATGATTGGTGGCCAGTTGGCGGTAGATTTTTTTTTTTTTTAATCGCAGGTTGTTTAACTTCAGTTTGGCATGTAGATCCTCAACAAAGATCTTAATTCAGTGGAAAATCATATAATTACTTTGGCTTTTCCTGCAAATCTGCCATCAGGAGCGCAGACTTCCTTCAGCAAACCAAGGGTAAAGAGTTTGTGTTATTATTAGCCTGTGTTGGCCATCAATCTGTAGATCTCAGGCTCTTCAGACGAGAAAAGCGCTGGTCAAGGTCTTGGCCATACAGACAATTAGGAAGTAAAGCCATGGGAGAGAGAGCACAAGGCAGCTGTAAATCTTGACCACAGCCAAGTTTATGACAGTGGGGGGATAATGCATGTCTAGAATGGGGGTGAGAGGATTAATTTGGCTGTTTGTTGTAACTCTGGGGGCTTAGACGAGGCAGCTCTTCCCCATCCCGACTCCAACTGCACGGCCTTGGAATTCCCTCCTCCTGATTGTAGCTGGAATGGAAGCTCCATTAATGGGTGACTCATTGTTTGGAGTTAGGCCTCACATGGGAGCTTTCAGCAGGAATGTACCATCATCGGCTCATAAATGTGACGGTCTGAGGAATGGTTCGTTTTGCTAAACTGAAGTATTTGGGACCGGTCCAAGTCCAGGTCTCGTCAAGGGAAGTCTCTAATCAAGGCTGAAATGAACTTGTGTTTCTACACAAAGTCCTTTCAGTGCAGGGGCTTAATAAATAAAAAAAACCAATGTGTAGCATTACAAAGGCCTCAATGTCATGGTCAAAATGTATTGATTTTAATCTCGATTTGGACAACAAACCTTTAGGGGTCGCCTTTCAAGCAAGAGAAGTTAAATCTGACATCAGTTTTATTTGAGTGTAATTTGTGCCTAAGTCTCCAGCTCTGGTCATTTTAAGAGTAATAATGTTTAATCACATCCATGATCAGCATTGATCGGCACCGCAGACAAAAGATCTCTTTTTAAAGTGGTCTTTCCCCCCTTTTACTGTTCCCTTTCATGCTTCACTGCACTCTGTGCTGCCTTCACTTGCACCACAAGGCCATTCTCTTTTACTATTGGCCGAGATGCAAGTGATTACCTCTCCCTCCTGCCCACCCCCCATCCATATAGATGTCGATTCCCTCGATTGGTTTGACTCTCAGAGTTAAATATCGCCTTCACTCTGCTCTTGCCGTGAGGGTTAATAACACATCCTCAGAGTCTTCGTCTTCTAGATCCCAGCCCAGGGACCGGTCCACGTACCATCCTCCAATCCCCATCCGCTCTTGACCACCACCACTATATCTCCATAGCAACAGGCTTTTGTTTTGTGTACACAGGAGTGGCTGAGGGAGTTGAAGGTGTTTTGGTGGGGGGGAGAGGAAATGAATCACCATGGGGAAATACAGGTCATCATCTCCGTAGGGTCAGAGGTGAACCGAGACTGGAGAACCTCCCGATTCTTTGTAAAACGACCCCCATTCTCCACTCTGTCTGAGTCTGTGCCTCTTAGCTACCTCTCCAGCTATGATTAGAAACCATAACCTCATGCTTCACTGTCACACTGTGTCTACATCCATTCAGTGAGTAGAGCCTATAATGACCTGTTTGTCTGATTGAGATTTTGACTACTCCACGTAACCTCTCAGCTCGGGTGAGTGGGGACTTTTTGGGGGGTGTAATAACCTTTGCGGACTGATTATCGTCTGCCCCCCCCCCTCATCTCCTCCCCAACATCCTCCTGTGACATGTTAATCAGAGTGGTGTTGTGGACCTACGTTTGACACACAGCGATTCTGCGGCTTTGATGCTACCTCCACTCCGGGCCTGGTCAGGGTCACCGCTGATGACTTCTTTGATGTTACCTCACAGGTTACTCCAAAGGGTGAATATGTCAGCATCAATAACGGCGCTATGGGACAGTAATTGCTTAACACAGGACCCTGATGATATAAGTGGCGTAACTGTGTAGCATTCTGTTTTTTTTATTTTTTTTATTTCAGGGTTTATTGCCTTGTGATCCGTTGCCTTAGGTTTTTCTTCCGTTATATTACTCTGGGGTCTCGCCAAAAACTTTCCAGACAAATTGTCCTTTATCTCACATTTTGGCATTTCCTTAACTCCTTCATTGATTTTGAGGGCACCGCCGCAATTTTTTGAAAAATGAGAGTCGGATCTGGAGACTTTAGATTAATTCCCTGCCCATTTTGCGGCTAAAGAACTACCAATGAGATGTGGGTTTTCAACGCTGACCTCATAAATAAGGCCATTACAGCAATCAAAGTGAAGTATAAAATAGGTGGATTTTGGTTTGAAGAAACATTGGGGCAGGAAGCCTTTCATTAAGGACACAAATGAATCTTTGGTATGGGAGACTTCTGCGCAGACCAAGTGATCCCCAGATGATGGTAAATCAATCTGAATATCCGCTGGTGTCATCATGCAGCTAATGGTTATGAAAGAGCCCTGTGAGAGCAGGAGCTGAACCTTTTCTTCCCCTTTTCCCTCTCTGAGCAGGAGTTGAACTTCTCTACTTTCTTCAGGCGCCCTTTCAAAGAATGAGGGATTTGATAGAGGACACACATGGCATTGAGATGAGGGGAGAAAAAAAAAAAACCTTCTTAGCTTCTGTCATTTCTACTCTCATCTTGTCAAAGCATTATTTATTATCTTTAACCAGAAGCACCCTTTGCTGCAATCCTCCTCCTGCTGGTGACCTCATCGACCATTACAGGCCTGTCATGCAAATCATTGTTATACGGCAAAAACATGGGTGCAATAACTCATGCTTACAGACTTAAAACAGCACTCTTGTGTCTTCCCTTCCCGCTACACACCTGAACTTCATTCATACTGGGATTGTGACTGTAGGAGATAAATATTACATCACTCTCTGAGATAAACCCTTTTCAAAAGAGCTAATAATTTTGAATGGGGTCACAGTAAGGTGCATTTAAAGTATTGTGAAAAAGAATACTTTTCACCTGGGCTTCACCACATGCTTGCTCTGCATGATATATGTGGGCTCATATTTTCAGCTTAACTATGCCTTTCATATACTGTATTTCTTAAACCTAATCTTGCAATAATGACAGCACAGTATTTTTTTGTGTGGAACACATGGATTCCTGGTTTATAGATTCAGTTTAAGCTTGTTTTTGGACATGTTGTCATGATATGTCCTTCCCCACCTGTATGTTTTATTTAAAAGCCAACCAAAGAAAGGGCACAGTATGCGGATAGCCATCTGTCAACAATCTGGGTGCTTGTGGGTAATAATCTTAATACTACAGCATGTAGCGACATTTTAATGTTTCCAAATTTGTTGAGGGCTATTTTATTGCTTCAGTTTGACATTTGCGCCATTCTGTACAAAATGTACTGTTGTATATCTGTAGTTTGGTCTAAAAAAGAAGTTTGTCTAGCCTGCCCTCAGCTCCACCCAACACTGCTGTGATGTAGCGGAGCCCAAATGTCAGCCAGGCCTTATCACCCAACATCAGTGGCCAACTTCGTTAATGCTCCTGTGCCTGAGTGGAGTACTAAATCCCCCAATCCAGATTCCAAAATCTTGTGGAAAGCTTTCACAGCACGATGGAAACTGATACAGTGAAGGATAACGGCTGATGGTTTTGCGGAGGTGGCTGTTTGCTTCTTATGTATCCTTTCTGTGAACTAAAAACTTCCCTATGCAAAAAAAAAAAAAAAAAGCTGCCTAAAAAAAGATGCAGGGATTCTTCATCATCCTACCTTCTCTCCCACTTTTGTCTGGAGTCCTTCACCTGTGTTTCTTCCCTCCATTTCCTCTTCCTCTCTTTATATCTCTGCAGTCTCTCTCTCTTCTCTTGTACCTGTCATGCATGTCAGGGCTCTCAGAAGGATGAGAGGAGAAGAAAGGGTTCGCAGGCCCCGAGCTTGAAAAGACTCAGGGAAACTGAGGAAGGGAGGGGAGAGGAAGAGCAGTCGACCAATAACTCCCTCTGAACATCTTAAACTCCTGCCTGGGCTTTCAAGTGAGGCTCCTCACATATCCCCACCAATCTCTGCCAATCCCACAGGCCTGCCAGGACTCGATCAACGGTGAAAACATCTTTTCCTCTTCTTTTCTCTCTTCTCTCTTTCTCTCTTGTTTTAAACTTCCTCCAGTCCTTTGTACCTTGTCTTTTTTTTTCTTTTCTTTACACTAGCCAGCTATTGTAAAAGGCAAGATCCAAGTATGTGTATCAGTGAGAGTGTGTAACTGTGTGTGACTGCAATTTTGTGTCTGAATTGTGCTTGTGTCAGTCACTTTTTGCTTTCTCCATTTTCCATTTTCCCCTTTTCCGGCACCAGTGTTCAGGAAACTGGACTTTGGGGAGGATTAACTTCTGGTTGCCAGATATTCATGTCAGAGTATGATAAGTCTGGACGATCTAAACTGTGGATCAGAGGAGGTATTCTTCTTGTCAATCTGCCTGACCCGGTGCTACAGTACAGGAGACATCTCTTGGACTTCCTCCTCTAGCCCTGGATGAGTTTCTCTTAATACAATTCACACTGACATCTGCACTTTAGACCTACATGGACGAAATAGAGTAAATGAAGACCTGTTGTCCCAGTACTGTAGCGTTGACAGGGTTGAGATTTATAAACCATGAGCATTTGGATGCTGTAAGTTTTGTTGTATAACAGTTTGCCAAATTCTGATGTTTTTATGTGTAAAAATTCATACATCTGGCCTATAATATAATACACTATGGCTTTCTGCAGCTGCGATGAAACTGTGCCATCACTATATACAAGTTGCGCTCAAAGCCCAGCAGGAACTTTGTTCATACTGTATCTGTAGTCTGTGGCTGTTAAAGTATGTATTTGTTGCACAGCACTATAAACTTATTTATTATTCCGTATCAAGTATCACAAGCAAGAAAAACCCCAGGAAAGAAAATGTTTGATCCAACTCTTATTTCTAATATCAAATTTACTGCAGCTACTCAGAGATCCACTGACAATTTTCCATTTCTTTATTTGCTTTTTCATGAAGATGATGCAAAATAAAAACCCGAAGCAGCACAGCACACACACTCCCTCGCCTCCACCTGCCTCACACACCATGACTGTAGGCAATAAGAGCTAAATCACATTTCAGAGCAAAACCTCATAGGGCGTCATTATGACTGCATGTCCCCTCTGAGACACAGGGGCGAGACAATTCAGATAGCCGGGGTACCTATAAAACCTCCCTCACTGTTATTGGCTGCTCCGCTGATGGGGCCGGGGTCAGAGTTCAAGTGTTGAGGGACCACTACTGTCCCCACAGGGAATGTTGGGTAATGGAATGGGAGACTTGGGTCAAATGGAATGATTTGGGTGCAACCTTTGGCACTGGGTTAGATTCAAGGCACAGCTAAGGCCTAATGCTCGATCTGGGACCACAAGCAGCAGCAATAATGGCCATTAAAACTCCATCGGGCGACAAAGAGAGCTGTAAATCTAATCCCACACCGGCCCATGCACATATGTTGGCTGTAATTGAGTTACACCTAAATAACTTGATGTCTGGTTGTATTTTCTCAGTGATTATTCACCGTCATCACTCGATTCGTCTGAGAAAACAGATTTTCAAAAGGGCACAAAAGATTGAGCTATAGCTCGTGCTAATGAAGAAGTGGAATTAAGATAAATATTTGTGTTTGACTTTTATGGCATGGGGGAAAAAAACTGAATATAAGCCAAAGCTTGTTCCAGCATCAAAGATATATACACACACTTTCAGTTCTTGCTCAGATCTGACAGCATCAGTGCAGTGGGTGTGTTACAAGCCCAGCAGGATAGACTGCGATCAAAAGATAATATGCTGCTGTGCGTGTGTGTGTTTGTGTAGATGTTATTTGTGAATATGTTTGCATGCTTAACTCTTTTGAGTGGGTGTGCAGATGTTTACAGTGGTACTGATGCATCAGTCGCTGTATGTGGTGGTGTTACTTAACTGCTAAACAGTCATGGGAATAGAGATGGGCGGTGGTGTAGAAGCAGGATGATACAGAGCGCTCACTGTGACTGTGTCTGTCTGTCCACCACTCTCACGCTCTCAAATCTGCAAGAACTGGACACTGCTGCAGCTTCAGCCAGAGCCATCCATCACAGATGACAAACAACGGCATTAAAAACACGAGTCTAACAGGTAAAACATGAGATGTATGTCGGCTGTTACAGAAACTGAGTGTGGTGCAGCTGCTCTGCAGGTGTGCTGCAACTCCAGCCTATAAATAATATTAGGTTTTTTTTCATAAGCGTAGGTGAAGTTGTATTAAGAGGAAACATTCGCTGATCAGTCATATTAAAACTCGACTGGTTTTAATGTGGTGACTGATCTGTCAATTTCTTTTTTGATTGATTCCAGCCACGAAGCCGTGGAAAATGATTGAAACTGGAAATTAAATTTCAAATCAAATTACTAATGATTCAAAGAGAATCACATGGATATCAGCCACAACAATAAAAACTGTTAACAGTTTTAATCTTGAGATGGGGAATATAAAAAAACAAACATATTTCCTGAAATCATTATAAACTATTACATTAAAGGGAAAACGAGGAGTTTGTATTTGGTTATAAAAAAGTCTCATATAATGTGGATGAATCTACGTTACCCACACTTGTTAATGTGTCAATTTTTGATAAATATATCGTTTTGTCTTTATTGTTATTTTGTTATTATTATTAGTGGTGGAAATCCTGGGCGAGCCGCATCCTATTTTCGGTTCCGCGGACGCTGCCTAGCGGGTCATGGGAATAACGCCGCCGGATCATCGCTTATGGTCGGAACTACGACAGTATCTGATCGTCTTCGAACCTCCTACTTTTATTCTCGATCAATGAAAACATTCTTGGCAAACGTTTTTGCTTTTGTCCGTCTTGCGTCGGTCCAAGAATTTCACCGTACGCTCGGAGGCTCATGGGAAATGAAGTGTGAAAACACTTCGCTTTCCAAAACACCTCGTTGCCCCTTTAGAGTACTCACAGGTGAAGTAGCCACAATGATAGCAGATAATTCAGAACATGCTGTGCTATTGGAAGCAGGTGTTTGTCGGTTGATGAGCAACATGAGTTACATTTTCAGCCTTTGGAGGATCATCAGAGCGCTGTGCTGCTCATGTTGTATGCAAAACTATGAGAGTTCTTCCGAATATATACTTGAAATATTCTGCCTTTCACGTTGATATCCCGTCAGTTTAAGAAGTTACGCAACAGGTCTGTTGAAATGGTGCCACTTCAACCCCCAGAGGACCTTGTAATCCCACCCCCAGTGGTGTTAAACAAAGCAGCTGTATGTGTTTGTATGCGAGCGCACACTCACTTTCACAACACACACACTGTGTACGAAGCGCTTGAGTGTCTGTGGCACTCGCTGTCTGGCTGGCTTCACCTGTCACCTGTCAGTCTGTCACCGTGGGTGACGGGCAGCCCCCCTCCCACCCCCCCACACCCTCTCTTTCCCCCTGCACCCCAGCCTCCCTCAGCCTGCCGGCGTGGGGGTGTGACAGGGGACAAAGCCAGAGTGACAGACAGTGACAGGGAGGTGATCCCCGCTGTACGCCGCGAGCAGAGAGCTGCTCCTCCATGTGTCAGCCTGAGTGACAGAGTGGAGTCCTGCACCCGAGGTGGAATTATTCAGCTCCTAGATAGAGGACCGGTCCATGATGCGGGCCGTATCTGTTTCACACATACACACACACATGCATACAAATGACTGAAAGAACAAATGCACACTCGTATAAACGCATTGCACACATAAACACATGTGTGTCTGCACACAGACGGTCACGACTACTTCCCTGCGCTTGTATAAAACACTATTGTTCCACTCGGAATGAAGAACAGCAACAATTCTGTGACAAAAAATAATTTAGCAAAACAGAATATCCTTGTTTCACTGACTCTCCTGAAGTCTGCAGAGAATATTATCAAGTTGTAAATTAGATTTTATGTGGAGGAGAAAAAAACAAGCTTTTATAAATGCTGCTTGATTGGATTTTAGATCAATCAGATTTAGACACACCAAAACAAAAACAAATTCCACGCTCAGCTGTGTAAATTACATTGGCTTTTTCCTTTGCTCTTTATTGCACAGGCAGAACACAACCCCCCCTCCCCTCCCCTCGCGCTGTGGGGCTGTTGCCTTTGCTCTATTCGAAATTGAATGGACTTCATGAATGCTGAAGGAACCTCGGCTTCAATCTTGTTAAAATAAATACATATATGAATCAATGAATAAGACGAGTCGGCCGTCGCCATCAATATATTTCAGTAGCATGACCCTCGGCGACCAGCTACATGAAGGCAGGTCCTGCAAGATCAAGGCAGTGATGTGTTTCCAGTAGCCGTCCTGCTGTATTGATATATCTTTATGATCTGGCCTCAGCGCCCGGCCCCCCCTCAGGCATCACTAAACGCAATCAGGCTTGGAATGAGTAGCGTCATCACTGGATGAGCTATTTCCCCCAGGAGGCCTCCACTGTCTGATCTCTGCGGTGGCGGGCTGGAAGGTGCGGAAGAGGGGAAGCACATTGGACATGAAGGGCTCTTTGGAAGCTCCGTGTTGGAGGAGGGTCAGGAGGAAAACCCCATTACGGCTTCAGCACCGATATTACTGCTAAGGAAGTTCAAAAGGAGGATATTGTTGTCCTTGTCTCCCCCCAACACCACCTCAGGTCTTACCCAAAGTTCAACTTCAAAGCCCTGAAAATCCAATTTTCTTAAATTCATTCTATTCCTTTATCTTCCTCACCGTCTTCGTCTTTATTCAGTGTTGTCTAAACTGCAGATCGCTGTTATGATCAACCAAAGTATCCAAGAACATTCACAAACAAAGACAAAAAGACGATACAACTTGAACAAAATGACTGAAAGCTTGATTTTTCAACTCCAAATACAACTTACTCTTTTAAGCGAAGCAGCCAGGCAATTAAAAGATAAGTTTACAGCACAATTAATGGGTTTTTAAAAAGCCTCTCTAACTTCTTCTTTATCAGGTTTGCATTAATTGTGAGGTGCCCACTGGATTAAAAGGTCAAGAGATACGCATGTGGGTGGGTGGGGGGCCACACTTGGCCTGGACATAGTGATCCATCGGGTTGTCCGGTGGTGGACTGAAGCAGTTAAGTGTTGGGTGTGTGTGTGTCTCCAGGAATCTGATTGGGACTGACAAGCTTGGCCTCGGCCGTATCGCTGAGGAAAACGTATCGGAGCGTTAGAGGGAACAGACAAGAGAATACAGATAAGCATCTCAACCTGATCCAGACAATTAGCCTGTGTTTACTTCAGGAAGCTCGCAGTGATAGATCAAAGAGACCTGGGGGCCGTATCAATGGCTCCGGAGGTTGTCTCCCTGTCTCCCTCGTTCATTCTCATTCTCCCAAACTCAGGCTGTCCCTCCCTTCGCTGTCTGCTAGTCTTTTTTACTTCTTTTTTTTCTCTGAATGACCTGAGGAGAACTCTGACCCACAGCTCCAGGCCATACTCCCCCTCTCTAAGCTGTTTCACACCACCTAGCTACTCTGGCCTTCTACTGGTGTTCTCTGTCTTTGAGGATTTGTACAGTACAGTGAACCAATGTGTTTTTTTTTGTGGGAAAAGTAGTCAGAGGTAGATGAATAGGCTGCATTGGACAGATTCCCCACATAATAAATGGCATGAGAGTGTGTGTGTGTGTGTGTGTGTGCTATAATAAACGGCTCAGACGGGCTATAGAAAAGGTTCTATCCTGTGCGGGGTTATCAGTACAGGAGACCCCGGTGGTTTGACATGAGCAGGCGGGGACAGAATGAGGGGTGTTGATGCTAGGTGGCTTATCTCCAGCCTCCCTGGTCCCAGAGGTCTGCAAAGAACCAAACCATGCACCCCCCCCACCCCCCTCACCCCCCTATACCCCTATTCTGTCCTTGCTACAAGCTTGCACAGACCGTCTCCTCTGTTCTTTGGTCCTGTGTCTGCAATAGCAATATGACATTTAAGCATCTCCACTCACCGACACTGAGCCCGTCTTCACACACATACAAACACACAAAAATAATGATTTCCTTTGGCTTTCAAAGGGTATTGACTCTAAAAATGTGACATTTAAAATTCTAATTACCCTTATGTGCAGTGTAGGGATGCAGCTAAAGATTTTATCAATGAATCTCAGTGAATCCAAAGAACACGAATCCAGTTCTGAATATCATGTCACCAAATTAAACAAGTAAAGTTGAATGGAAGCAGCTGTGATTATCATGTAGTGTTTTATCAGCTTCATGCACGGATGCTGTTTCACACATTCCCCCCTTGCCCACCCCTGCCACTCCCACCCAGACGGTTTACACTGGGTGCTCTCTAGCCTGCAGGCTACAGTAGTCAATAGTGGCTCCGAGGGATGGAGACAGCAGAGCTATAAACCGGAACCCACAGAAGCCATAGCCGGACATTAAAAGGTTTCCTCCTTGTATTCCTCGCTGCCCTCTGTGAGACATCGCAGTGGAGGCAGAGGAAGCTGTGTGTATCGTATAAACTTGTGTTGTCTGCTTTGGTTTTGGAAGCGGGAACTGCAGACTTTGCAAAAAATGTGTTGGAGGTAGCCGAGAGTGGCATGTTTGCTATTTTAGCATAAAACCTACACTTGTTAAAGTTGCTCCGGCATAACTTGGCAGCGTGTTGAACATTCTGATCACTCGTTCCTGCCAGAATCAGACAGAAGAGTGGAAACAAAAAGCAACAACAATGGAGTTTAGACAGCTAGCGTGCTGGTCTCAACTGTGAAAGCAGAGATACTCTTTAATTTTAATGCTTTCAGGCTTCATACTTCTGTGATCATCATGTAAACCCATCTTCCTGTTTAGAGTGGCGAGCTATGTGAGGGTTTGATCAGTTCTGATGGGTTATAAATGAAAAACACAATAGGGCCCAAGTCAAGTGAATAGGAAAGTGGTCTTCGACTTCAAGAGATAGTTTGGCAAATTGGCCCATTGCCATAATCGCTATAGTCATAGCAGTAGGTTTGTTACCTTTAATTGTCGGTGCAGGCTATTTTTAGAATGGCGGAGCAGAGCTGCGAGCTGCTCAGAGCTATGCTAATGAGGAGGCTAATGGATTGGTTTCCCTCATCAAACTCATCAACTACACAATCCAACAACTCCAAAACGCTCTCGTGGACAAGTTGTGACCTGCACATTCACCACGAGATAATAATGGAACGTTACAAGGCAGAGTTGTTTTCAAGGCAAATGCAGAGACTGCTTGCTGAAAAACTGCCCCCGACAGTAACGCGCATCAGCGGTTTTGCATGAATTTACCTCGAAAACAACTCTGTCTCGTAACGTTCCGTTATTATCTCATAGCGTGGTGAATGTACAGGTCACAACTTGTTCACCAGAGCGTTTTGGTGTTGTTGGATTGTGTATTTGATGAGTTTGATGAGGGAAACCAAGAAATCCCATTAGCCTCCGTAGCGTAGCTCTGAGCAACTCGCGTCTCTGCTCCGCCGTTCTAAAAATAGCTTGCACTGACAATTAAAGGTACAGTAACAAACCTACTGCTATGACTATAGCGATTATGGCAATGGGCCAATTTGCCAAAATGTTGAACTATCCCTTTAAATGGTCACACGGACCATTAAATCTATTGGGCACTAAGGATATTGTAATGATATTGTGATGGACAAAGTGATATTTTAGGAGTTGGATGTCCTGTCGTCTCTTGATTGTTAACAGCGCTGCCACATAGGAAGAAGGTCTCGGCCAACAACTCAACTGCAACAGCAAAATACTTTGACGTAATCTGAACAAAATCCAACAAGCAATTATGTTTCCTCCAAAAGCTTGGAGTTAAGTTGTACATAAAGTGTAATTTCTTTAAGGCAGGGTTGGACACACGCCTCAGATCGTTGTCATGCTTTTCCTCATGTGTTCACTCTGTGACTGCCAGATGACCTATCCAATGTATTTCCCCGGCTTCTGCCAACCAAACAAGCGTGACCCTGAATACAGACCAGGCATTACAGAAAACAACTGATGGATGCATTCAGGGCTTTAACCATCGGTGAATATCTCAGCATCCCAGCAGAACTAAGTCCTTGATGAGACATGATCAAAGCTCTAGAGACAAAAGGCCGGATCTGACCAGAGAGAGACAAACTACATTTCCCATGTTCCACGTCCACTCCTGTCTGGACAATAGTTCCCTTTCTATACTCTTCACTTCTCACCTCCTCCTGCCCAGTTGCTCACATCTCATTCCACCATGTTTACGTTCTCTGTTTGACTTGTGAGGGAGTGAGGGAGAAAAAAAAATGGAGAGGGGAGAGGAAAGGTCGACATAAATCTAGGTCAGCTCTCAGCCCAATTTCTGGAAGCTAAGGGAGTTATTTGTGAGTGCCGCTGAATCATTTATTATAATGGGAAGTTAGTGCTCAAAAGGTACGGCTTATTTTCTGACAGAGCTGCGAATAGGAAGGGATTGAGCTGCAGAAAAAATTACAGCGAAAGCCTCGTCTTCTCTCCTGTTACTTGATTTTTTCCCCCCATTTCCTGTATTAAATTGAATCAGTTCTACAGGCCATAATGTGTCCGTATTCAAAAATAGGACACCAACAAATGTTCTGACTTCAGGGTGGGAGTGAAATGATGAGGGAAATGTTATGTGAGAAATATGGCAAGACTTAGTCCACCGTACATGATAGTCAATGCAAATACAAGTCATCTGATATGCTATAGCTGAGCCTGTGCAGCAGTTTGTTTTCATTTAGCACAGGGTCAAACATTACAACTGATCAGAAGCTAGTTGCTGCCAGGGTTAATTCCCCATCCAGCGAGGCCCGACTTCATGATCCAAAAGCCACGGCTGTGAGCGTACGCAGAGGTCGGCAGACTCTGAACGCACCGCAGCACCCTTCAGCCTTCAGCCTTCAGGTCCCCGGCCTGAGGCGGAGCGATCAGCGGGGTCATCTCAGGGTTACAGGCAGCGAGGGGTTTGCTCAGTCCAACCTGAACACCTCTGTCTTTCTGTGAGCCCTCAGTCACTGGCAACCACATGTATCAGGCTTCAAAGCATCTTTAGAGCACAGGGTCAGCCCGGGGGGTCCGTGGAGAAGAGGGGGTGAAACACGATCTTTTCATTTATCTTCATCTGTTACCGCCCTTTAGCTTCAGCGCTCAACGAGCCAGGCAGCGATAGAAAGAGTCGCAACTTATGAACCTGCACAGTCGTCGTCTCTCTGACAAGTGCGCACTGAATACATAAACCAGTCCATTTGATGGCCGGGCTGTCAGGCGTCCGCCTCGGTCAGTGGGGGGGGGGGGGGGCCTGCACACCCCAAATTTTTTTAAGGACTCCCTCCAAATCTCTGACAGTGATGAGAAACGCGGCCCTGTTCGCTGGCTGACCCCAGAACAGCCCCTGCCAGCAGGCGCTGCACCCCCCCACCCCTAACCCACACCACTTCCCACCCGACGGCTGCGCTCTCAATCACGAGCTGCACGTCAGACGGGGCCGAACCCCCCGTTGAGCCGCCATTACCTGATGAGGAGTGGCAGTAATCAGCCTGATAACCGGCCATTCCTGTCCAATTAGCCTCAGCATTACCTGGCTTAGCTTACCCCAGGTCGCACTCGCTCGCCTCAAAAAACCCAAAGCCACTTAGAAAAGTGCGCCACGTGGATCATATGATGGTGTCAACTCTCGTGTTAATCCGCCGCAGGGCAAAGACGGGGCAAAACTTTATCCCCTGCGCAAAAAACAAGAAGACATGCTCACCTGAAATAATCGATATCTGCCCCGGTTTGAACCTGACAGAGCCGACAAAAGCAGCTCTCAAGTTTAGGTATCATCATCTTTTTTCTTTTTTTTCTCACTAAATCTTTGTTTTTCCTTAAGTATAAAGTGTGTTCATCTTGTGGCCTGTGCATGTGTTCACAGTCCCTTTGTGCACCTTCGTCTCCGTTGTCATTAATAATTTCAGGCTGTCTTTATTTCCCCACGTTCGCCTGTCAGTGATTTTAAAGGTTTTTTGGCTAATAAGTCTCATTTCACTTCATTAACTTCTGGCTTGGGGGTCTATTCAAGCTGAGATGATATATTACCCAGCGACACACACACACAGACACACACAAATGGGCGTGTGTGTATATGCTGGAGTTTGCACATGCACATTTTCTCTCCTCACACAGACACACACACACTCTCTCTCTCTCTCCTGGGTAGCCTGAGGTGCAGCGGTGTGCCCGGCCTCGCACGAGTGCAAGGAGACGCACACAGGAAGAGAATGAGAGCCTGGGTAATGTGCAGTAATGGTGGTAATTGATGCTGGTACTCTAGGAGTTCTTTTCAGGCTCTTTCTGTGGTTTGCTGCTTTCCTTCACGCTGTGGGCCCCGCCTACAGCTACAGCTACAGCACAGCATGGCTCGACGCTCCCGGCTAGCAGCACACTTTAACATTTTTATCAAGTTCAATAATTCTTACCTGATCTGACTGAAAATGAAGCAGAGAGAGTCGTTACCGGCGCATAATCTGTTAGGAGTTTTTTGGGAAAGTTGCCTAGAATGAATGAAGTAGTTTATTGCATTAGCCCAGGTCCCTGCAAGGCACAATGAGCTTCCCTTGTATTGTTTGTGTTTTTTAGGCACCGGTTGTTATTGTTTGCCTTTTATCACTTTTCATGACTTGCAGCATTTTTTCCCTTTCAAGGCAAGGGGATGTTGTTCACCGCAGTAATCTGTAATCAGCAAGCTGGATCTCCATTAAACCCACTTGTTTCCTCGATGAATGTGGCAGGGGGAAATGGAGCTGTGGTTAATGCATGGGTTGTTTTGCCTTCCAGAGAGAGAGAGAGAGAGGTGGTGTTTTTTTCTGATCCTGTTGCAAGGAGAGAGGTATCTAAAGAACAGACAAGATGGAAGCTTCAGTGGACACTGGATCCAAATATGAGGGCGAGTGCCAAGATGGCACGACTCATTAGTTTGCTTAATGACAACTTCTGGCCTCTGTGTGTGTGTGTGTGTGTGTGTGTGTCTGTGTGGGGCATTAATCACCAATGTTAGATCCAAACAATGGGTATTAAGTGATGAGACAGCCAATTAAGAGGAGTGATGGGAAATTTCTCACAAACCTTATTTTCACATTAGCAACTTTAATGGGCATTTCCATTATGGAATAAGTTATAAGGAAAAAAATAACAGAAACACATCCTGCAAAAACAACCTGAAACAAAGATAAGAAAAACAAACAGTCTGAATAGCATGGCTTGGCTGGTTTGAGACCAGTTTTAGGATCTGGTGCAAGTTGGTCGACTCATGTGGATTCGGTCTCCAGTCCAGGCGTTTCAGGCTCTGGTTCTGCAGCCGTGTTCACTCTGTCATTACAGCAATTTCAAAGTTTTATGGATTTTGTGTCTGATGCCCTCGCATAAAACAAAGTCAAGGATTTTGGGGATGTATTATACAGTGTGTGTATCCCGCTCCGCCATCGCTCTCTGAGGCTGTTTTGACCCCTTCTGGCCCGCTGGAAATCCCAGGAGACTGAGTGGCAGCTGAGCCCAGTCAGGACATTGTTTCCTGAAGGAAATACGGCCTTGCCAAAATTCCTGAGATGCTCCAGTTGCATTTATATCATCTGCTATTGAATATGAAATACGAGATTGTCATTGAAGACAGCTTTATAATGCCAGCTGTAAACATGATCTGTGGCTTGGTTGGGGCTAAATGAGTACTGCCACTTCCCACAACTGGCAATTAAGTTTTGTGAACATTTCGACCTCCAAAGGTTTTTTTTCTTTCTTTTTCTTTAAGTCTTACTGTATGTTCACCATCAGCCACTACATTAAAACCAGTTACTGGTTTAGCGGAGTCGTTTCTGAAATGTTTCAGGCTTTTAGTTCTTCATGCCCTCTTGTAAAGAAAAGGGAAAAAAAACAGAGTACTGGTCCTGCAGCAGCAACAGTAAACCACAAACCTCGTAGACTTTCTGAAAGCAATCGACTTTACTGTTGGAAATTTTCCTTTTCCAGGTCAATACTTTTGAAAATCAGTCCACAAACCTCTTTGAGATAAAGCAGTAAAGCCTCCAATACAATTTCAAAGGTTATTATTCTGTTAAGTTCGCACTTGAAGATTAGGAAAGGAAACTTTTGCTTTTTAACGAGCCTCTAAAATGACACAGTAAAAACTGTTTTTATTTATTGGATTCTTTGCCTGTAAATTAACTCCCCTCACTCAGGCTTTATGTTTGCTGAAGTGAATTGGCTCTGGCCTTGTGCTACGTGCAGTTTTATTGCGATTTGTAAATATTAAAGTGTTCTTTTACAGGCTAAGTGGGTTCAAATGTGCCAAAAGCTCCCTCAATGGGCTCCTCAATGGCCTCATTCTCCTCTCCTCTTCACTTGCTTTGAAGATCAGAGTGTAGAGTGTTAGTCTGTTATTAGTATGTCTAAAAAAAGTTCCCAACCTTGTGTGTGTGTACGTGTGTGAGTGACTTTGTAATTCTGTGTGTGTGTGCATGTGTGCCATTGCTTCCAGAAATCTGAGAAATCCTTTCAAGTAGAATGGGAAAATGTGATTTTACAAGGGGAGGGGGGAGAAGCCCACCGCCTCCTTCACCTACATTCATATCGTCCCAAGGGGAAAGGATAGAGAAGAAGACTCCCGGGTTCAACTTCTCATGTTTTTGCAACATTTACATACAGAGTATGCATAGTCAATATCAGATATAAGCGGTTCACCCGAGTCCTGCCGGTGCGCATACACAGTCCACCACTGATCAGGTTTGGAGCGGCCGGGTGCTTCGTAGCCTCTTCACCTTAGCAGCTGTGAAAGCAGCCAGCCAGCCGGTCGCTAATGTGCAACTTAAAAGACAAAAGGACAGTGGGATGGCCCCGGTCCTGCATGAGATTAATTTACCAAAGATTTATAGGCCGACACTGAAACCAAAACGAAAGAATGCAGCCTCCACCTACTCCCACTCTCCTCTCTTCTGTAGCTGGCTCTAAAGATCTAAAGACTTGGAGGTTTTGTCGAGAAAGCCAATGGTTCAGAACTAATTCGAGCCCAATCTTGGTGTTCCTGGTTGGTTGCGCGAAGGCTAAAAGTGAGGGGGGAAAAAAGGTTTTGTAAAGAATATCTCGAATGTCTTGGGAATCCTGGGAGAGAGAGAGAGGTGTGGCGTGTTTGAGAGAAATGTGGAAAATTATTGTAAATGCAGAAATTCCAGCGAGGGGCTCCGTGAGACTCCGCCGAGCAGGCCGCTGTTAAAGGGGGACTTGATGATATATTTGCTGCAGCGAGGGCCATTGTGTGAGGCCTGCTGCATCAAGGCTTGTTGGCCCTGTCGAGGGAAAAAATGACTGTCACTTCTGATTCCCCTGATGAAGATATTTCATCTCGTCGTGAGCTCAGGCCTTGTAGCACAACTATTTCCCTTTTTCCCATCAGGTCTTTTTCTCTGACTTGCCCACAAAAATAAGCACATGCTTGAAACTTGCTGATGAAATGGCACACATAAACGCTCCTCTGTGGCGGTATCAGAAGTTCACGCAGTGCGACATATGCTTGCATTTTTGGAAAAATCCGGATTAGACCTCAAGGGCAAACGTTTAATTTCACAGGGTTAAAACAACCGTGTCTTTTTAACCCCGACCTTATGCCGTGCGGGAACACACAGCCGCACATGCTCGGCCAGACCCACGCGACCCCTCTGACTTCATACACTCGCAACTTCCAAGTACCAACTGTGGCACATGCACGCTTGCACCCCTCCACCAACCTGTTCTAGTTTAACCCTTTGACTCTCCACCTGCCTTCCACCCCGCCGCACCCACCGGGCCTTCACGCAAACAACCTGCCGCACATATTCCACACTCCAGGCATACTTGACCCTTGTGCGTCCATTATCACCAGGTCAGTGTGTGGGGGGAACCGCTCACACATATGCACACACACACACAGATGTAGCCGCGCAAATGGCCGAATGTTAAACAGACACTCCTAGGTCAGGGCAAGGCACACACAGTTGCGGACCTGAACTCTGGTGTGGCCTTTGACGATCTGGACTAATCTTTAGCTCTGTTTGTTATAAAGGCTAACCTCAAAGTAACGAGCTAAAAAGCAATAACCTCTGAGGTTAAATATTGTTGAATTTTAGATAAAGTCTATCCGTTATCAGTTTTTAAAAAGAAGAAGGGAAACTTAATCATTACAGCTTTTTTTCCCCTTCAGTCTATTCAGTTAAGCCAAATATGATTTTTTCGCTCCAGCAGCCATTAACATTTTTCCTCCCAGAACCCGTCTTATAGAGGATTTTTTTCCAGGAACTTGTGAAAACAAACTGATAATGAAAATTTGGCAAGAGCTGTTTATTTATTTACCCCGAGAAAGTTCATGTGATGTGTGTCCATGCTGAAAAATGTAGCATCTCGGGGCAAGTTCCTCTGTTTACAGCTGCCCATGTGGCTACTATTGTGTAGAAGACAGCAGCTTGTACTCATGGTGGTGTATTGTTTAGAGTAGCGTGTTCTGCGGTCTGTCTGACCTAACCACATGTTATGTCTCTACAACCTTTCTGAGACCAGTGGAGAAAAAAAAAACATACGTTCAAAGGAAGAATAAAGGACTTTGCTCCTGCTCTCATTTAATACAAACCAGGGTTGATCATGGTTGTTTACTTTTATATACGGGAAAAGAAAATCATCCCATGTTGTGCAACTTTTTCTTTGACATCAAATGAAAGCTAGCTTGTCAAAGCACGCTACTGCTAAGGGTTATGGTTAACCAAAATGATAACAATAATAAAATTAAGTCATGCTCCTTTAAAAAGCTATTTTTTTTGCACAAACATTTATATAAAGTCCTTCTATTCGAGGTTTCAGATGTTGACTTTACTGTATGTCAGAATCAAGAAAATAGACAGGTACATTAAAAAACATAGATTCTGTAGTTATTGTTTACTAATATAGCACTTCGGGACAACCCTATTTGATATTGGCAACACAAATGATGCATTACATATGTACTTATAGTATATCTATACACTGTGGGGAGAAAACACTATAGTCTAATGAAAATCACTGTTGTCTTGCAGTGTTTCATGCTATAGCCCTATAAACCACGTGATCTGTACATTAGTGCTAACTATTAGCCAGTCCACCCAAGGGTAATGCATTGAAAATGTATTTTCAGAGGTGGTCAGCATGCTTAAGCATCGGTCCCCACAACAATCTAGTATAAAAGTTCCCCCTGGACCTTGAGGAACGAGTCATAAGTAGTCTTTTTGATTTTGCAAGCTTTAATAACAGCTTTAACTGTTCTGTGCTGGCTTACTGTAGAACTTCTAGTTACTTCATCCAGGAACTGTGAACTCTACCAGCACTTAGAGGATTAATTTTGGTTTATGACAGCCTGGACCCTACTTTTATAGGTCTGGCCATTGTCTCTGTTGGTTATGATAACACCATACTCAGCAAATGATCTGCTGAGGCCTGGGAATGCATTGACATTCAATAGGGAATTGAAGTGTGCGTAGGGCTCATCCATCACAGCCCACCTACACCAAATTCCTGCTTCAACTGAATTAGTAGTCAGTAGTGTTGGTATTAAAGGGATATGTCAACATTTTGGCAAATTCGCCTATTGCCATAATCCCCATAGTCTTAGGAGTAGGTTCATTACCTTTAATTGTCGGTGCATGCTTATTATTTCATAGCGTGGTGAATGTACAGGTCACAACTGAGCAGCCCCGCCGTTCTAAAAACAGCCTGCACCGACAATTAAAGGTAATTAACCTACCCCTAAGACTATAGGGATTATGGCAATAGGCGAATTTGCCAAAATGTTGAAATATCCCTTTAATAAAGGCAGTTTTCTCCAGTGGCACTGCAACAAAGGACCAAAAAAAGGACGTGCAGAGGTCAGTCATTGTTATGTGATTGGCATTGGAGTCCATACAAATCTGGAGCAAACATTTTTGATATTATATGGGGAATTGTTTTGAATTGTTCTCTCAACCAATGATGAGAATGAGAATAAACAAAAAATACATGACAAAGATCTGGACCGTGGTGTCCTCCTTTCTCCAATATCAGATGATCAAGTAGCAGCTAAGTGTCACCATGTGGATTATAAGGTCTGTAGCAAACCATGAGATGTGGGGGCTCACTCTCCACGCTGCATTCTCAAATATAGAGATTTTCTGTTTCTCAAGGCGGAAAAAATGCCAATAAATAGGAGCCCGGAGAAAAGAATGCTCAGGCTGAAGAACAGAGACGTCTATCACTCACTTATAGCACCCGGCCTATTTTCTCCGCATTTAACGGGGTCTTACAGAGTGTATAGGATGCATTGGAATGCAAAAAGAGAATGAAAGGAAGCCTCTTCCTTGCGGCGGGGGTCCCCAAAAGGATACGCGCATAAACTAAAGTGGAGGTTAAACCCCTTTACTCCATCTCCATCATATGCACAAAGACACGCATGCACAGACACACACTCTCAGACACACACATGCAAGAGAAAAAAAATGCTCCTACTCTTGCTCATTCTGTCTCTCACAAATATACACACATATATTAACCCCTCTTTCTTCCTCTTCTCTCTCTTGCCCCACCCCTATTTCACACACAGGCTCACACACACACACACTGAGACCTCAAATCTTGTACACAAAACACACACACACACACACACAAACATCCCCCCCAGCTGAAACGGTGCCTCTGCACCAAGGCAGGAGGAGAAAATAGGGGGTGGAATTAAAAGTGCTGAGTGAAAGAGAGAGGAGGAATTGGGGGAAGAAATAACAACAACAATACAAACTGGGAGAGGAAGTGGGGCTGAAAAGAGGGAGATGAGAACAAGGTTAGGGGATGGGAAGGGGCATGGAGGACGAGAAAAGGCAGCAAAAATTAGGCTGAAAATAGAAAATGTTTGTGCTCCCCCCTCTTTGATGAGAACAGTTTGATTCTCTTGTGTGCACGCATCAGCGGGGTGAAAGAGTGCGTCAGTGCGTGTAGGTTTCCATTGAACACCTCTTCATGAAAATGTTGCTTGCTTTGTTGGAAGCGAAACACTTTGCAGAAGCAGCTCTGCAAAACCAAGGATATAACTCTTTTAAATCTCCCAAGCGAATTGTCGGTTTTTGCCTTTATTGCATTTTTTCGGACAGAACAATTTTCTGTCGTTTTTATATAAGGACGCAAATTTGCTTACGTCCATTATAAGCGATGCATTACTGAGGAGGCTTGCCCATGGGCCAGGACGCTTTGTGAGGCCTTGTGAAAGGCTCCCTGAAAGGAGCCGCCAGTCCATGCCCGGCGGATTTAGGAGAGTGAGTTTAGGGGGTCAGCACGGTCACCCTGGGGATAAATGCCTCCCATTGTCTGTTCTAAGGAGATGCTCTCAGTAGGGAGTCTATAAAGCCCCAGTGGCAACACTAACACCCAGAGCTCTGGGGCTCCCGAGGGGAACACCCTAGGACCCCCAGCCTGGGACGGGTTCACAGTCTATGGGGGGGAGGAGAGGAGCAGCTGAGGGGTCCCCTGTATGGTTTGGTCGTCTGCCAGGTTCCTCATCATCATCATCAGCCTGGGAGTTTGGCTGATTTTGACGACATCTCGGATCGTTCTGCTCTCTCGCATCATCATCGTAGATTTTCCGTTCCTTGCTGTGGACACGCAACACCAAGTTGCAGGTATAGCTACACATAGGTGCACATCACCGTAAGCTCTCAGAGACTCGGAGAAAATTCCCCCAAACACCCCGAAAAACAGAAAAGACTGAATGAAGTCTTTGTTTGTTGCAAATTGGCACAAGCTCCTCTTTCCATTGGGTGGGAGTGGAAACAAGAGGTTTAGGAATGTATATGGGTGTATGTGCATGTTTGGAAGTATATGTTCATGCCAGCACACACATTTACCTATACACACATTAAGACCCTGTGTATGAGTGTGTATGTGTGGTGTTATGTAGATGTGTTGTGAATGTGCAGGAAGCAGAGGGGGTGGCATCTCATGGGATCCTTTGTGGAATGTTTCTGCTCGCCTCGTCTCAGTGCCACGAGATGGGCAAACATGAAATCAAAGTGGAAAAACCCCACAAAAGGGGTGGAAGGAGGGATGACTAGAGTCTGGATGGGGGGTTGGTTGGGGAGAGGGGAGAGGGAAGGAAGGGGGTGGCTTGTCCCTGCACCCTAGGCCCCCAGAAAGCACCAAGGCCCACAGTCCCATGAAAAGAGCCCTTATGAGGACCTGGCTGTTCCGCCTGTGTTGGATTAAGACCCCAAAGCCACAGGCTGCCAGCACAGTGGATCTAGGTGGGATTTTGTCACTCACTCTCCCAGCGAATGCAACCACCTCATCTTCTTCTCCCTTCGGTTATATATATGCACATGTCACATAATAATGACACATGATCAATATTTTTAGTAAGAGTAATGAAAGATCTAATGCCTGCGAGGTGTCACGTGACTCGCTCATCGTGGCCCTGCCCTCAACGATCAACATCTGTGTCATTTCCAGCAGGTTGCCGCCAGTAACACAACTACAAACGATGGTTAATGTTGTTTTGTGGCTGCTGGATGCGTAAACAGTCAAATACTCGCCAGCGTATTTGTCATGTTAACTTTATGAGCTGATAATATGTCTGTGTTGTGGTCACAGCTGGTTTCCACTGCTGGGATTGACAGAGCATCCATCTAAAAGCCGCTGCTTCTCACATGTATTTCATGTTGAGAACAACTATTGAGCATGATGTCTGTTCTCTCTTAAATCTTCTTTAAAACAGTTGTCTGCTTCTGCCGGTTCGTGTGTCATAATTACACTTGAACCCAGATCTATGGATCAGTATTTTTTATTGTATTTAGAAGAAGTCCAGGAATGCATCCATGTTTGTTTGGTTACGATCAGTAAGCTCAAAGGCTGTCACTTTTTATTCGATATTCAAATATTCGTTCGAACGTGGGGTGAAAAGTTCATATTCAAACAAATTACGGGTCATTTGAAATTCGTTCGAACCTAATTTTTCTAAAAAGTGACAGCCCTAGTAAGCTTATCCATGCATTGCCGTTTTCATTGTTAAACGTGAACTACAGAAACAGTGTGTTTTGAATGACTAAAGAGAGTGACTTTGTTCCAAATGTATCTGATTCATTTTGGAAATTAGATGATTTTTTGGTGAATAACGATTTTTATAAAACTGCCACAAGTCATATAGCCTACGATATATAGCCTATTCAGATTTTCTAGAACAGTTGAACATACACTTCTCTTTTTGTAGTAGCTGTGCTGCCAGTGGAAAGGAGAAGGCATAGAAGTAGAGATGTAGGTCCGCAACTCTCTGGTTGAGCTGGAGATATTGGTGAAGACTCAGAAAGTCGACATTTTTTCAAATCATAACAATACTTGTAAATCCCATCCATGGTAACTGCCGAAGTTCCATGTGAAATTCTCCATGAAGTCGTTGCTAGGGTACAGACTAAACATCCTGAAGCACTTCAGTTATGTTTCCCTGATGGACTCACTGTGGGATGTGGTGGAGAGATGCACACTGAAGATGGTGGAGGCCATTCTGAACAACTATGATCATCCACTTCAGAACAGCTTGATAGACCGAAAAAACAGCAGTGGTGGACGGAGCGATAAGATTCTTTGTAAAAAAAAAAATATTCTGCAAATAGTAGATGAGCTGACAGACAAATTAATTTCTCTTTGAGGATTAATAAAGTCATTCGTATCGTATCTTCTGTAAGACATCCTAGGATGGCCACAGTTCTTTGCTGTGAATATTCTCACACTGAAGGCGATCCCAGTGTAATTGACATGTCTGTTCTGCTAACGAAACGATAACAGATCTGACATGCGGAGACGGAGCTGCTGAAAGGGACCGTGTGCAGAGCATCTTCGCAATTATACTGTAAAATGTGTATCACCTCACTGAAAAGGGGCTTTTGTGGTTTTCCGCCCGCAGGGCATTGTTCTTTAGTCTGCTGCGCTGTTAGACAATTACAAACGTCTAAATGTCATCTTCATTTAGCATGCCCTTGAATAATACACACTACTGTATGCATTTATTTAAGACACTGTCAGCCTCTTAAGGCGCCATCTAAGACCTCAGTTGCACAATACACTGCACCCTCTGTCTCTTTTCATACGTGCACATAAAGTGTATACACCCTCCCAGTCCCTGAACGTCTCACAGTAAAGGGATGTCATGCTCCAAATAGGATCTCCTGTTCTTCCAGAGGTAATGATCTATAGCTTTAGCTTATAACGGGAGCAGCTACGTGCGTGCCTCTATTTTGGGGAGATTGATGCCAGAGGTAATTGGACAGTTATGAGCAAGAAAAGAGAGAAACAGTATGAGCTAAAGCAGGAAGAATAATGAATGGGTCGCGAAAAGAAGAGGAAATTAACTCTGCTTGGAATCTTCTCATATTTTTCCTCAGAAATGTTTCGGATGTTGTGTGTGTGTGCGTCTGGCTTCCCTGTGTGCTCTCTTTGTTTGTGTTATCTGTGTCGAGGCCTGGGAGCAGATGCAGCAAAAACCTCTTCTAGCTTTGTAGGCAGCTCTCAGTGTCACCAGCGCTGGGACCCTCGTGTCAGAGGGGAGTGGGGGGTGGTCTGCAGGGGATTTGGAGGTGCGAGGCGAGGTGCGTGTTTGCTCCCTCAATCTTCCATCCTGTAACTACTATGAAAAAAATCCCCCCCACGGCAGGTTGTTTGTGTCAGGGAGGAGGAGGAGGGGTGTGCAACTGAATCTTCCTTTGTTCAACACAACGCTCACCACAGTAAGCCCTCCGACACTCTCTCTCTTAACATGTGTGTGCGGTGTGTGTGTGTGTGTGTGTGTGTGTCTGTGGCCCTTTTTACACAGTGTCCCCCGTTACCATTAAAGGGATAGTTCAACATTTTGCCAAATTGGCCCATTGCCATGCTCTAAGCAACTCGCGGCTCTGCTCCGCCATTCTAAAAATAGCTTGCACCGACAATTAAAGGTAACAAACCTCCTCCTAAAACTATAGGGATTATAGCAATGGACCAATTTGCCAAAAAGTTGAATTATCCCTTTACGAAGAACCACCATTATTCCACATGTGCTTGTTTACAGTGAACACGACACGCCGGCATATCACCACACATTCATGCTACAGTACGTTCTGTAATCACACACATAATGTAAAAAGAGCATGTGTGTGCTTTATAGGAAGACATTTACACTAATGGAAGCTCCTCAGCAAAGCAGGTATAAATCAGGGGGGTTCAATTAAAACTAATTTCAAGCGCAATAGTGGCTCTAATACTAAGTACATAATCTTTTCTGTGTGTGTCTCGCTCACTAAGTTGAATCACACCAATTGGTTGAGCAGCATCACATGACCTTGTGTCCTAAAGGCTTGAAAAGCTGAGCTGGTTAAAATAGAACCATCTGTCAAAATGTAATGATTCTCCATGATTTATAAGTTATAGGTCTGAGTCCAGAGAGAGGACGGCATCCGGGTACAGATCCAGGCTGCGGTCCAGTCCACCCATTAGTGGCCTCTGGTAAAAGGGATTGTAGCCATTTTAGCTCAGAGTCGGTAACCTTAAAGCAATAATACGACTTTGGGAGGGAGAATACCCTTTGCTTTTTTCTGTTTTTTTTGCCAAGAGTTGAATGAGAAGATCGATGACCTCTCTCATGTCTGTTTATTAGATACACAGCTTCAGTCAGGAAACAATTATCTTAGCTCAGATTAGCCTAGCTTAGTTTACCTTAGCAGAAAGACTGGAAACAAGGGGAAACAGGTGGTTCAAAGCTACAGCGGGCCCCGTGGGCCAGTGGACACATTTTCCCTCTGGACACCCCATTAGGTCATCAACATGAGGTCACCTGTTTACTGTCCGCCTCCAACCAACTCTAGCCAACTCCTTCAGTTCAACTCAAAACCAAGGTGTGTATACTGTATGTGTGTGTGTGTGCATCTCTATGTGTGTAGTGTGTACATTTACAGTACGTGTGCCAATTAGTGTCCCACCCCAGACTGATTTTCTGTTTATCCTGCTCTAGAGAAAAAAAATAGGAGTCGGGGCTGCCCTCAGAGAAATTACCTGAGTGTGTGTGTGTGAGTGTGGGCACGCTCATACACGCATGTGTGCCTGCGTGTGTTTATCCTGCTAGGCCTGTGATGTCAGCGCTGTCTGGCAACAGGCTGATTAATGTCTGAATGTTTTCCAGCTATTTACCCCAGAGCCTGCACGTCACGAGCAGGGAGAGGGAAAGAGAGAAGAATGGATGAGACACAGGGAAAAGTAAGAAATAAAGGTGATGAGTTCAAGATCATAAAACAAACTGAGGTATAAAATGAGGAACAGAAAAAGAGAGAAGAGAAACCGAGGGCCGGGTTTAAAGACAGAGAAGAAGATCGACGGTAGTGTAGGAGGAGGATGTGGGAAAGCATCTGCCGTTATTAAGATGGACATTGCAATCATCCTGACTTCCTCTGACTTGATGACTAATCTAATGTCCAGAGTATCATTGATAGTGGGCCTGTCTGGGGTCGTTAGGCGGAGAACAGGGCGACGCCAGCGGTGCGGTGGCTTGTAATCGGACCCTCTGACTCATGCGTAATGAGGGAAGCCTTGTGATCAGTGTCTCTGGCACCAAAAACTCTTGAACGCTCTTCTCTCACTTGTCATGTTCTCTCATTCACACCCTCGCGATTATCCCCCCCCTCTCTCTTTCTCTCTGTCCCTCACTCTTCTCCTCTCCCCTCGCTCTATACCTCCGTTCCTGCCACTCACAGATTAATTCCCGCACCGGGCTCTGTAGAGAGAGGGGGGGGGGGGGTTCATTATCGAGATCGTTGAAGGATCTTAGGGTTCTCGACAGCCCAGCAGATGAGATGGCCGCGCTAAAGGTCTCGTTACGGCAGCTCCTTGGGAGAGGGGGGGGGCGGGGGTTTTCTTCAGTTAAAGACATCATTATGACTAAGTGAACATGCTGTCAAGGTAGCAGGGAGAGCAGGAGGGACCGGGATGGAGGTGGTGGTGTAGAGACGAAGACGAAGACGAGGAGGAGGAGGAGGGGGCGTTTGTTCTGTGATCAGCCAGGAGCCAGCTCAGCTCAACTCCTCCACTGTAGTCTGGAGTTAATTAGCAGAGCTATTATCAAACCTTGTTCATCCGCGCAGATGAGCAGACAGCAGCTCTAATCTAACCACACTCTGACGTAGTCTGGGGATCTAATATATTAGATTTGTTAGCTAGCACTGTGAAATGGTTCCACCCACCCTTACATCAAATGAGCATATCATAGATTAAAGCGTTTAGGGGAGAACGGTGCCAGAGTGGCGTTGTGTCGAATGCCTGCTAGGAGCTACGCCTTTTATCTCATAGGAACATTTGATCTCTCTCTTTCTCTCTCACCCCACATACATGTACGGGTGAATGGAGCTGAAATGAGGGTGGAATAAACGGAGGCGTCATTAATGAAGGGTGTCTCTCTTCCTCTTGTCTTCCTCCTCTCCTCTCCTTCCTCCTCTCTTTTTGGCTGCTGCATTAGCGACTGTCCCAATTGTGTCTCCTCGGACTCAGACATCACAGCCACACCAAATCTCCTGGAAGCACGAGGCGAGGGGGGAAGAATTCGGCTTAGCCGGGAGACGGCGTTGGATATCGGGCCCCTGCAGAATCCCCTCCTCCTGTCTGTGTCTCTCTCTCTCTCTCTCTCTCTGTCTCTCTCTGTCTCTAACTTTTCATTCTGTGCCGTGGAAGATTTACTGTAATCTGGCAGATCAAAGGCGAGCATCGCAATCCTATTCCCCTAATCCAGTTTGATGGTGACTTTTGCACATGTAATAACACTGGCAAAAAGAGAGATTGCTTTTAAGCCAAGTTTTTTTTCTCCCTCCCCCCCCACCCCTGTTGTCACAGTAATAATCATATTTATGAAAACAGAGTCAAAGCCAGAGCTATTTTAGTTCCTGATTCCATATTACATTAATAATTATGTCAAAATTGCTATTTTTCACAGTAACGTATTTGCTCGTCCGTGCAGCGAGGATGTCGGTGATGATATCGGCTCTGCATTTTCATTCGCAGTCATAAACTAGATCTTTATTACCATCACATAATTTTTTTGGGATAATTTCAGACCGCAAATGTTTTTTCCCCGCAAGATATTTATCTATGAATATCTAACTTTCTCTCCATTGCCAGTCAGCAAATGGATTTGCCATGTATTAACATCAAAACATCTGGTTATTCTTAGACTGAACTAGACCTTTCCAGAGTGGGGTCCATTGAGCCCTCAGGGTCCCGTTTTAAAGGGTTTAATCAAGCCCCTTTCATATTGTATCTGACAGCCCGCTCATATTTTTTTTTTTTTACAACCTTCAAAGATGTAACTCATTTGATTTGTCTAAATAGGAAACAATTAGCACTGACATCCCCTTGCAGGCATTTTCTTGTTCCTCTCCACCCTCTGCTTCGTCGCCTTTGATGGGGGGCAGATGGCCGGAAGAATCAGGAAAGAGTTTTACTCATTTATCCTCCACTGAGGATTTCTGTCACAGAAAGGTGAACAGCAGAGAGGAAAATGTTGCTAAAAAGGAGGATGGATTTTCATCAGTTATCCTTAATTTGACGATGGTTTTACTCCTATAAAGTACTTCACTGTGTCGTCTTTGTAGCTTTCTTGGCTGGATCATTATCCCGTCTTTCCCTCCTCTTTTTTTTGGCATCATACTACCTCTTGCCTTCAGCTTGTTTATTTCTGTATCCAGGCAGACGTTTAGTGCTTTTCTCTTCTTTATTTTAACCCATGTGTTCTTTCACCACTGCTCTAATATAGACAGTATCTCTATCCAGTTTTCTCTCGCTGTGTCCCTGCATTTGCATATGTGTTCCTCTTTCTCTCAACTCAGTGTTTCCCTGTCTATAGCCTCTGTATCTGTAACTCCACATTCATCCTTCAGGCTTTCATTGAGTCCTTCACTGACAGTGTGACAAACACAACTACACATCTTCACATTTTTTCAAATCTCTCTCATCTGTTTCTCATGCGCTCAGACCACGGTTGTTTACATTCACCGCCTCAACTGGGGCGTATCTCAACAGCAAACACCGTGTTGATGCTTCACCGAGCGTCTCTCCCTCCTGAAAGGGTTAAAACACATCCAGCGTGCATTTATTTGTCTCAAATATGCATGCAGTTGCAGAAAACTTCAAGGGTATAATTTGTTCATTGTGCCTTCTCATCATAGTGGATAATTTTTGCCGAGTAATCACTGTCTCTTTGAACAGAAAAAAAAAACACACACACACATTCCTCATTTTCACACAGAAATGAAAAGCAGCCCGATTGCACATGCTGGATTAATGTGGAAAACTGCGGTCGTTCTTGGTCTCTGTCTCTTTGGTTTCTGTTTCGTCTCTTTTCTCTTTGGTTCAGTCGAAACCTTGATGGATCCATTAGTGAAATGCATACTGCTGGAATAATACACTTTCTGTAATATATTCAATCTCTAATCCTTTGTCATGAGAAGTGGCTGCTGACTGAGGCTTGGTGGAGTTTCTGCACTCAAGTGGAGAAACCTGTGGAGTAGATAGCCCCTAGTGGCGGCTTCAGGTAACTGCACTTTGATAAAGTTGATTCTGAATATTGTCTCTGACTGTCTCTTTTTTCACAGAAGTAGTATCTTATAGTATAATATAATACTTAGGTCATATATAAAATAACAGTTTTTCTTTTTACTGCAGGATGTTTTAAAAAAAAAAGAGGAGAAACATGAAGAGGACTCTTCAGTTAGGATGTGTGGACTCAAAGCCACAAAGATATGAAACTCCAGACTTGTTAGGTTAATTTATTAATTAACTAATTACTTAAATTAGTGCATTATACAAAGTGCTTTGACGTAAAAGCAAAAACACAAAAAAAACCAATAGGAACCAGAAGTAACACGAGAACTCAACACAAACCAAGAGGAACCACGGTAAAATGTAAGACAGAGGGACATGAACAACTAAAGGGACGATTAAAGGAGATAGAAATAATTAAAGTTAAACCTAAGTACTAAAGTGTAAAGCGTAGAATGAGACAAAAAATAACAATTTAAAACAAATAAAGGTATAAAGAGTTTAAAGCAATAAGAAACAGATACAAACAGATGAATAAAAACAAAGGTGTCACATTGATGGTGCCACATTAAAGGACAATTGAAATGTTTAAAATAGAAATCACTTTGTGATAGAGTTTGTTTTAAACCCACAACAATGTCTACATAAATAGTTTCTGTTCAGTTCTTCTGCTTTCAAGGTTTAATTTAGTTGAAAGATTTGGGGCTCAGGAGGTAAAGTGGGTCCTCTGCTAATCTGAAGACAAATGGTTCGATTCCCAGGCCCTCCAGTTTGCATTTCAAAGTGTCCCTGTGTAACAAATTGGCCTTGGTGGATCATCAGTATGTGAGTGTGTGCGATAGAAGTGGGTGTTGGGTGTCCACTTATGTATATCATTTAGTACAGAGATGAAAATAACTATAGTGCATGTTGCAAGTTGGATCCATGACAGGGTGGAAGCCTGTATTAGTCATACATCATGTGTTGCTCAGTCTTTTCATGCAGGTTTTATAAGCAGCCTCCTTCTGAGCAACGCCGCTCTGCTGTGTGTTTACTGAGAAATCGGCTTCATTGTTTCACATTTTCTGTTTTGTTTTGACGTCATTTCACAGTTTATGTAGCATTTCACCCTCAGTTTATTTTCTTCGGTGTGATGTGGAGATTGTGTTCTCTCTCTTTCAACTGCTGCCAAGTGGGGAGAGAAAAAAAGAAAAGAAAGCAGATTCGATGGCTCACGAGCAGCTGCCAGCGCTTATCAAAGCGAGGGAGATGGAGAGATAGATGGATGGATAGATAGACGGACGGACGGATGGACATGTAAGATGGATGAGTTGATGGTGTGATGGGATGGACGTGGGGGTGATGGTCGGGCATGTTTGGGTGAAATTAGGGCGTGCTCCCTCTGTGTATATGGCAGCGGGGGCGGAGGCGGAGGCACGGGCCTGTGGGTGCTCATGCATGTGTTCATGTGTTCATGCATGTGCTCTTGTGCGTGTGTGTGGGTGTAAGTGTGCGTGTTGCAGAGGTCCCGTCAGTGAACAGGAATGATTAATGAGCTTCTGCAACTTGAACGAGCCACAGACTTAAACCCACAGCCTCAACTGGGGCGTAGCATATCTCACCTCTTCCTCCTCCTTCCGTCCTCCTTTCCCCTTTCCTTCCTCCTCGTCCCTCCTCCTCGCCGTGGGCTTATTTTCACACCTGCTTGCAGCTCTGAAAGCCAAGGAAGTGTTTTTTCTCTTCTCTTTTTTTTTTTCTTTTGCTGATTCCAAGCTGTGCATCTGCAGCGTGGTAAAACTGGGCGGCACCACGGAGAATCGACCGTTAATGGGAGCGGAAGAAAAAGAAAGCTTGGAGGTGCAACGGAGCAAAGTGTTCGAATGCTTATGTTTTACACCTCAAATAAAAATGTGAGCTAATCGATGATTGATGAGCTCTTGTTTTCCCAGAGCACGGACCGTCACTATTGCTATGTTTTTCGGTGGGGTTTGGAGTCGGGTTCGAGGGCCTTTTTCTGTCCCGACTCTGCGAGCTCAGAGCTCCAGGTGTCCCGCGGCTGGGAGGGCCTTCGGGGGTCAGTGCTTTGGATGACTGCGGATACACCGGTGCCGCTGGGCCATTTGGTCTCTTGGTTACTCCGCCTGGTCAACAGCAGTGTGCGGCAGGTGCCACATATGCCAGAGGAGGGGACGGTGACGACGGGTGGCCTCAGTCGCTTTTGGGCAGACGCACTGGCACAGCACCAGAGGTGAAAGTCTGTGTTTTCTGGATGTCTGCGCGCTCACCGGACACGTGTGATTGATGAATATTCGGTTGACTGTAGACAGGCGTGGCGGAGTGTGACAGATTAACACTGTAAGACCCCTTTCTCTTTGTATTGTGTGTGTGTGTGTGTGTGTGTGTGTGTGTGTGTGTGTGTGTGTGTGTGTGTGTGTGTGTGTGTGGAGAGTCCTGCCAGTGGGAACACCTGTCTGTCCTGTTTCAGCGAGACCGCTCGGATGATGTGTCAACCCGGCTATTAATTTATATACAGGCTAAACAGGAAGCAGTGAGACAGCAGATCGCTTGGGCCGGATGAGGGCCAATCGACTGGTTCATCATATGGACCCCGTGAACCACGATTCATTAGCCAGATGTTAACCAACATGGTGTCACCCTGAGTGCACTTTCGGGATATTGTCCCCTTTGATTCCTTTTGTAGCTCCATATTCTGGCTGTTTTCAGATGTGCATTAAATCCAAACACGTGTCTGCAGTCACGCCACCGACGTATGCGCAGCTCAACGTTCCTCGATGTTAAAGGTGTTTGTAACGTTGCTTCCTATTTAGCTCCAGAGCCGGAGTGTTTTATACCCTGCATAATAAGCATGCTTCTCATCAGTGTGTTCAGGTTTAATTAGCCACCCCACCTTGATCTCTTCCAGTTTCCTCAGATTTTTATTTTCAATTACCCATAATAATGCGTTTTACAGATAATTATCATCATTATTGTTATTTTCACAAGCAGACGAAAATCATTAGATAATCTACGTTCGAAATTACACACCACAAAAAGAGCCAATTTAAGGTCGTAGGGGAGACATTAGCAGTGTTATGCAACCCGGGCATATTTGTGTGAGGAATGCGATGAAGGTTCACGACTTTGAGAAGCTCAGAAGTTTATGTTCACACAAAATTCAGAGTAAGAAACTCAATTTTGTTCCTGTAAGATACAGTTCATACATATTTTATGAATTTTGACATGTTCTGACAGTATTTCCTTATCCTTTATTCACCACCATCTTTCAAGCTTTTGGTATAGTCTTGTAGTTAAACATGGGTTGTACATGGAGCAGGTGGTGGAGATCTTCAACCTCTGAGCAGCGCTACATCTGTACAGCTGCAGTGACTCGCTATTGGAAAATGATGAGTGGCTAGCTGGTTAGCATGCTAACTTGAGTAGAGGAAGTGATAGGGACGAGTGTTACTTTCTATTGACTCTAGAGACATCTCCTACAGAGTAAAGGAATGAAGTTGGATACTGAACCCGCAATGTTTCTTCTCCACAAGTGATAGTGAACAGCTGTTGATGCCGCAACACTCGCTATGCAAAAGTAAAACCTAAAAACCTTCCTTAAAGGGACGAGCTAGAAACTTGGAAAATCTCATTCCCAGAAAACTAAAAAAAAAAAAGAAGAAGAAGAAGAAAGTTAAACCTGCTGCCTCACAGATGTGGACTGGCAGATATTTTCAATAAAATGAATTTGCCACCCATAACCTGAGTTTAACACCCAGGCTGCGTAACTGAATATAAATAACTTTCCTTGAGGATCTTTTCGACTTTTGATCTGAAAGTGTCTGTCTTCATCCACCAGCTGTGCATCCAGCTGTTTGTCAGAATGTGTGCGTGTTTGTTTGTAGCCTCCTCCATACGTGTACCCACCCCTCCACCCTCCACCCACCTCTTCTCCCCCTGTTTCTCCCCACTTCTCTCTAACCGCATGCGTCCTCCCTCCAGTTCAGAGTGGTGAGGCCCGGCTTTGTGAGCGCCGCTGATAAGGACACGCAGAATGTGAAGGACTTCAGCTCCTCTGCACGATGGGCAAAACAGCTCCTCTCCTTCACATCCACTTAGAAGGATTCTGCGTTGAATCAGCTTTATAATAACTTACTGTTGTTGGTCGGCAGTGTGGGAGTTAGTTGCAAACGGCGTCGGACGGGGCAAATGAAAGTCAACGGAGGCAGATCTCCTTCTCCCGCCTCAGCCTATAAATGGCGACGGTTTTAAATTTCAGAGAAGATGCTGAAAAGAAAACTCAAAGAGAACATAAAACAGATGAAAGGAGCCTCAGAAGAGTCATTTAATTTAGCCGTTTATGGTTTTAAACTAGACTTGTTGGGGTTTTTACAAAATTGCTCATTCAAGTTAAGCACACTTAAAAGAGTGTGTGTGAACACGACCGCTTGTACTAACAATTTGCATTTTGATTTTGTACCCGTATTCGATTGCAGCCCTGTGCTAATGATTATGTACATGATGTCACAGGGAGATTTCACACATAATATAACTCGAGCTGGCCACAAAGGTCACAAACACAACACATGCGCTCCTTTTCGGATACGGTGTCCGTCTGGACTCACAGAAAAATGAGCTCATGGGTCGGAGCTCCGCTGGCACACTGCACATGCCATTCCTATCCTCTGATGGAGGGAGCTGTATTTGAGTAAGGGCAGCGCACCTAATCACCATGCTCCCCCTGCCTCGCTCGTTATCCGCTCCCACCGCCACTGACAAGCACAAACCCACCTATGCCCAGCCAATCCCGAGAGGGAGGGAGGTTGGAGGAAAATGCTTTACGGGGCAAAGAGATAAACAGGAAGAGGGTAGAAATAAAGAGCGGCCAGGAACATGTGAGGTAATGCGGAGTGAGAGAGAGAGAAAGGAAAGTTAATGAGAATTTAATTTGGAGATACAAGTGTCATGTGGCTATTCCTGGGTAGTGACAGGGAACAGTGCTGGTTGCCTGCAGGCCAGGCTCCTTCTTTTATCTCCACTGCAGTGTACTCTCCAGTGATAATGGCCTCTCATTACAGAGCCGCAGCCCTGGGGAGACTTTGGATAAGTTACCGGCCACCCGTCGTCTCTCTGTGGGAAAGCGGGTGATGAGAGAGAGAAAGGGAAAGAGAGAGAGAGAGAGAGAGGTCCGTTCCCATCCACAGGCACGTCTTTGTTTGCTTATGTGCAAATAGGCAAAGAAGCAGCTCGGAAGCAGCACCCAAACAGGAACAGACACTCCAACGAGACAAATATTAACACAGACACACAAAAACACTGCGCGCCCACGCACGCAGTTTTTTTTTACTGGACGCCTGAGTGTCTAGTGCCGAGCGGGCCATGGAACAGCTGTGTGTCTCCTGTCCAGCCGCGAGTCCTCTCCAAGAACCGGCAGAGACAGACAGTGCCCCCTGCTTAGCCCCATAATCTGGCGTAATGCCCCTCGCTGTAACCCGAGCTCCCATGTACAGTGATGGACACGCAGCCAATTCCCACCCCGTCCCGTCCCGTCCCGTCCCCTCCGCCCACCCCCAGCTGGCAGGAGCGTCCACCTGACCGATAGTTAACACATCTCGTCCATGCCAAATACCACGATGCTTCCCATAGACGAGGGAATCTGCAGTGTGACCGAACCTTTTGCTGCTCGCTGACGATGACTAAAGGCACCTGTTGTCATAGTTATGAGACTGGCATGGGCAGCAACACACACACACACACACACACACACAAACACACATACACACACACACATATCACATAATCAGTTTCAAGTACGGATGAGCACAGGAGGAGGCAGCGATTTTGAAATAATCTCCATGCACGCACAGGTTTTCGGCTCAGAGGACGATCCGCAGCACAATATGTGGCACTGAAGGGTCAATAAGCACAATCCAGATGTTTTTTTTTTGCACTAAACAGACGCATGTTTATCAATCTGATGTAAGCATGTGCTTCGAGAGCTTGCTGGAAGAGGTTATCTCCTGGTCAGCAGTTATCCCCTTTCCAGCAATGCGAGCCTGATGGAATCGGTGTTTTGCGAGGCAGAAACACACCTGTCCCACGCACTAACATCAACAACCAACATCAGGACATTTCAATATAAGCACGACATGTTCACAAACATGCACACGCAAGCACATCCTAAACTCCTGCTCCTCTAATGTGCATCCATGCATGCAATATCTCAACAAACACGCCGATACCAAAGCATGTTTTTCAGCCTATATGTACACACACACACACACATACACACATATATACATATATACATGTACGGTCAGCTCGCAGACATAAGAGCTGCATCCTCCTTATTTCAAAACAGGTTCTTGTTGTCTTCCTGACAGGCCTCCCTCCCCACCACCAAGCTGTCCCACTGAGATAAGCTGGCTGGCATTTTCATCATTGCGGCCATACTGATTGGACCATTATCATAAGAAAGAGGCTGGGAATCCAGGAGGCCTTCCCCCTGGACGCTGATTCATGTTCAAAGTTGGGATTAGCAATCTCTCCGCTCAAATCCCCTCAAACAAGGCGAGGCTGAGTAGGCAAATGAAGCGGGCATTCAACAGATAACGAAGAAGTGTCTCATGGCTCAGTGGATGTATGGATGGATGGGTGGACAGACATATAGATGGGTGGATGCTTAAAACTCCTCCAAGAAAGCTGGAGTAAAACTTGTCATTCCTTCTTTCCCGAGGAAATGTCTCTGCATTTATCTAAATTGATCTAAATGATCATTTATCATCCATTATTTTTTCACTGTGGACAAGAACTCCAGACATTACTTGAGAGGCTAAATAAGTTACTCACCATTGATGTGTGAGAATTAGGCTAATTTCTGTGCCAAATATAATTTGTGGTTAGCAAGAGAGCATTTACTTTGAAACGCTGATATGATCAAGGGCAGAAACGTTTCCAGGCTCCTTCACATTTTTTCCCAGAAGTCACAAATTCAAGCTTCTTGTGGTTTCAGCAAACAGTTCAGAAACTTTTTTTTTACAAGAATCTGTTGGGACCTACAGTGGTTACTGGCTTCATTTAGACAGCTTGTTCCAGGATGAATAAAAGCATAATGTGGTATTAGTGCTGTGGCTGCTGGCAGGAAGTCACTTTAGATCACCTGCATAATCATAATGATTACCATCATATCTTATTTTTTATTGTTCTAAATGGGGAAATGTGGGTAATAACGCTAATGCAGCAGGACTATGGGCTTGTTTAAGGTCATAATGTTAATAATGTAATGATTGTTATTATATCAAACCCCATTTTTCATATAGTTTATGGTGGGCATTTTTGCAGTGGTAGTCAGTCAATGTATTTGTACAATATTCTTTAATGGCTTTTTTGTAAAGTAGCTTTTATTATTACTGGCAGAGTCAACCTTTTCTGGCAGGATTCAAGCAGCATAAAGAGGGGATTTACAGGAAGAGATGCAGGCAGGTACTGGATGTGATTTAAAAGACAAAAGCCTGTGTGCTTTTTATGTATGTTATGATTCAACATTTAATCAGGAGCTCAGTATGTGAATCCTCTCAGTCTAGGTGGTTTTGCAGTAAAACAGCAGGGCCTGCAGCATAGCTTCTTAACTCTGATACAGCACATAGGAGCCAACCTGACGCATTAAACTGTTTAATGCACAATTTGAAAATGAGAAATGGAAAAAAATGATTTCGAATGAATGCTCACATGTGGTGGGCTTTCATCTGTTTAATTGAAATCCCAAGAAGGAAGAAAATAGCTGTTTTCACAGTACATGGTGGTATGTGTGCTTGACATGATGGTCTTATCTCCTCATTTATACTTTTTTACCAGTGATATTCTTGTTAACAGGTGCATGACTTCCTCTCTTCCGTCACACTCCTGTAGCTCTTCGAGGTTTGCTGCATGTAGTGGTCAATAAATGTGCTATTTTTAATTAACTTTGGGCCTCTAATATTAAAACAAAGTAGGATTATAGGATTACATTGTGTGCATCTCAAAAAAAGCTGCATAAGTACATTTTTTTAATTGGAGATTTGCAAAACATCATTGTTATGTTAGGTGCTGGTAACATGTAGTTCCAGATGTAACCACATACTATAAGGTTCTGACATCATTTGGATAAAAAAAAAAAGAAAAAAGGTGAGCCAGGGAGGAAGAGCGCTGCCTGAGGAGGTGGAGATATGTGGACAATCACAACTTATTCTTTATCTCTCTCTCTTACTTTTCCAAGACTTTCTTCAGTCCTGACTTCTCCCTTTTTCCCCAAAGTCATCGTAAAGCTTCAGAGATGTTCGCCGCTGCCTCCACGCCGTGTGTCATTGCAGTAAAAGCTGCAGCGTTAACAGTTTTACAGCAACACAAACCTTATCATTCTTTGCCAGTGTTTATTATAGACTCCCTGTCTGTGCTGATTACAGAAGTGAGCGACCGCTGGGCTGCAAGTCACAAACCAAGGGCACGTTTGCCCTCTGCCTCCTTCAGTTTTTACATACACAATTATCAAATATATACAAAATAATGAGGAAAATTATAGACTCTATAGCAGAGGCACTTGGAGCATAGTGTTTACAAGAACTATACATAACTGAAAACAGTCTTTGTGAGACATTGAAGTGTGTGTTTAGGTTTTCTACAATAGAGGTGCTGAGAGAGAACCGTATCACAGCTCTTTGAAAAAGAAGGAGCCATGACAACTTTCTGCTTTCAAGTCGTCTCCTTGTTTAGTCTTTGCTTTGTGTCATCTGACATGCGATCACTGTCTCTAAATCTGTGTTCAAAAAAAAAAGAAAGACAGAAAGAAAGATGATGGCTCTAAAAAAAAAAAAAAAAAAAGGCTGCAAAGGCTTGTGGGAGAATATCATGACTTATCTTCAGAAGAAAGAATAGCTCGCCAGACAAACATGTCTCTTTTGATCTGCTCTGTCTATATCTTCTCACATGAGATGAGTGCTCTATATGTGTATGTTTCCATTATTATGGAATAAGTAGTTTGGTCTGAAATGCAAATGAGATAAATCCGAGCAAATGCCAGTATCATTCTCCTCCAAGGAAATAGAGCATCGGGCTTGGAGATAACGAGGCCTCTTACAATCAGTACCGCGCCGCCTCTTCCGTGCTGACATGAAAAGACTCTGTGATATTAAATGGCCCTCTCCAGGTAGCTAAATGATAGATTATTTAAATTCCAGCTCATAACTCAAACGCAAGGGGTTAGAAATAGGAGAAGGTTGTAATTACACTCTCACTGGGGAGCTTTGGCTCATCAGCACCCACAGCTCTGAGGTTCAAAGTGAAACGATGCTGAGACCAGGTTAATAAAAGGACAAACACAGTGGATTTCATATAGCCAAACGACTTTCTGTTCCCCTTGGGTTATGCAAAGTCATTCTAAGAAACTTTAAAGGAACGTTTAACTGCAGTTGTGTAATTTTTTTTTTTTTTATTATTAATTGCTCAGCCTCATATATAGCACATAATGCTGGACCAACATGGATTCCAAACGATGAGGCCTCAGGGATCACAGCTTCTGAGAATTTGTAGCCCGTGGTTGCCACAGTATAGACGCGACTGAAGATTCATTTTAACATTTGTAAAATTGGATCACAATATAAGGAAATAATTCAACTCAGGTTTCTATTTATCCGCTGGAGACATTTTTCCAAACCATGTTCTTCCATAAAAAATACCACAAAAGAAGCCACTTCCTCCTAATTTAGTTTCACAAAAAAATTCAACAAAAATGTGAATATAAAGGTGAATTTGGAAATACATCTTTTTGTAAATTATTTTTATGGACATTTGCTTTACTGGTGTAATATTGTGTTTATTTATTTTTATTCACAGCACGTTAAACATTACATTAGATTTTTAGATTGTTTTCATTCAGAATGAGGAAAATAAACTATTAATTTATGATTATCATTTTCAGTCAAAACTCTACAGGGTATATTTCCAATTTTTCTGTTTCCAGCATCACACAGGGTTTTGTAAGAGTCAGCACTACAGCAGCCATTAACCATGAGTTAAAACATCTCACCACTGAAATGCTTTTTGTTCTGCATCAACACAAAAAACCACAGAGCAGAATCTGGACTCATTTACAATATTGATCCCTGACTTATTAGCACATAATCAACAGCATAATCACTCTTTTAACATCTTTCTGCTGCCGCAGCACTCACCCACCTTTGCTGAGAAAAGCCTGACATTACTCTGAATAAAATGCTAATTAATTACATTAACGAAAGCAGCGGTTTTGCAGCGAGGCGGTAATTAAAGTCGGAGAAGCGATATATGATTAACATTCGGTAGATGAAAATTACTGTGATTATTCCCATCAATGTTGAGTTCATTAAAAGCTGTGTAATCCAGAGGGAATGTCAATATGGAGTGATATTGCAAATGCAAATAAAATAAGGGAACGTGCTCAGCTGTAAGTGAAAACATGAGAAATGATTGTGAGTAAAGCTTTTACTTCAGTGTACAAGCAGTCATTTGCAGAATTAAGATATGTAGATTGCTCCATGATAATGTATGAAGGATAATTAAGTGACTTGATTGAAGATGTTTAATGTAAAGAAATTGTTCCTGTGCGTCCTCAAGGCCACGTTTAAATACAGTGTCAGTGTTTTCTCTGTGTTGTGTGTGTTTCTGTCTCTTTCTTTCTGTCTTACAGTTTGCCTTTACAAGCTCTTTCTTTAAATCAATCCAGATGAGTGTACTTGTGGCCATAGTGTACAGCAGCTGTTCTGTGTTGGTGATTTATCATTTGATTAACTAGAACAAGGCAGCACAACATATGGCAGTGGTGCCTTTAAGTATACTAGCACACTTAAAAACACATTAACCAAAATGGTAAATAAGAAACACTTGAGTTTATTGTTTCATATTGTTCCCCAATCAGTATGGAAGTTAAATCCTCTTGCACCCGCTCTTTTCATGGGATGCAGCTCCCTTGAGTGAGAAAAAAAAGGGATTTCACCTGATCCATATTAATGTGTAACGGTTTACGGGCAGAGCTTATCTTTTAATGTCTGCCTCCCCCTCCTTTTGCAATCACATTAAGCAGCTCTGCGAGCTACATGATGTTTGCATTACAGTCGCACATAAGAAAGTATCAAGTGTGCAAGGATTAGAGTTAAGTGAAGGCTAAAGCCATACCTGGATCACATTAGACATGGTAAAGCAGCTGGAATCACATGGTGTGCAAAGCATAGTCTTAAATACATTATGCCTGTTCAAAGAACAGGTGGAGTATAAAAGTTGAAATAACTCATATTGCATACAGGTGGATTATTAAAAATGAAGCAAATATACCAAATTTGGTGGAATATGTCAACAAGGGATACAGTAATAGTGCATTTGTTCAATTTTTAGAGCCATTTCCAAGTTAAAAATAACATGGAAGTTCAGATTCATCCAATCTCTTGGGGCTGTTTTATTTGTAGTGCAACAAAGAGTGCATTTAGGTGGCAGGTTTCTCATTTTAGTTGGTGATGTCAAACATCTTCTCAAATGATTCTTAGATTCATATTAAGGTCATGTACAGTTGTTAATGATTATCAAGGATTACTTGGATTTCATAGAGGGATTCACAATTGGATAAAATTCTTTAAATGTGTCCTTTCTATTCTCAGTTTTGCTATTGCTACATAACCAGTGTTAGCATTAACGGCTACTCACTTAGCAGTTTAAAAGAAAGCTTGTGTGAGGTCTCCTTTTGTGAAATGCAACTCCAATCTTCATGTCACTCAGTCACATCTTTTCTTTTACTGATGCTAGCATGCTAACTCTGGCCCATCTCATCACTTCATTGTAGCCTCTAATCTGGCCTGAAGACAGTGTGGTTCAGAGAGAGAGCTTACTATAACTTCTCATTTTGTAAAAACAAAAGCTTTTGTCAAGCAACAATCACCACCACCCACTATCCCTATATGTGAATAATGTTGATATTGAAAAGACTGAAAAAAAGTGTTTGATGGCAGAAACCATGATCTTGGAACATAATACCAGTCAGCATTGTTTCGTTGCTCCCTGTACACCCTCAGGGCTTTGAGATCCTACTTACGTCTATTGATCCTCCTCTGTGTTGGCTTGTGCTTAATCAAAGCGCTGTGTGCCCCAGAGCTTCCAATCACTTTTATGATCTCCCAGTTTTAGCCTCCATTGTGTATTCACTCCTGCCCCACTTGGTAAAACCAGAGTCCTCCTCCTTTCTTTCTCAATGGCGCCATCACCACCTGGTCTCCATTCACTTATTGATTGCCGCAGGCTATGGCTATCAGCTGGGTCTGGCTTGGTATTTAGCATTTATAATGCCCCTCCACTTCAAAAGAGACCTCTGTAAAACACTGTCAGCCTACTCTACGCCCCCTGAAATATCTGCATGATCCTCCATCAGCATTCACAGGAGATCAAGTTAACCCACCAGAGAAAAGGCCAAGCTGCACGTAAGGTTTCTCTACTGGGACTTCTTTCTTTATCATTATGATTATATGTCAACACTGTGCCCCTTGCCCTCTCTCCTTTTGGGACCAGCCCATTTAGGTGTACCCTAGTTATTCCTGCCGTCTCTTTTGACAGTTTGTGTGTCCAAAGTTGCCAATCAAGCCTATGAAACTCTCTACGGCCCTCATTTTCTTCCCATCCGCCAGAATCCATCACTCATGGCACAATAGGACAAAAGGGGGCTGTACCGCTGCAGGGTAGTAGGTCTGTTGGGGAGGGTGGTGTATGAGGTGTATGGGGCAGGGTGTTACGGTGGGACTACCCCATTCTCTGGTTTCCAGAGCCAGGCAGAAGGGTTAATGACGGGTTGAATGGTTTTCTGCCCCTTCTTCTGAGGTTGTGTTATAGCTGGAGATGGGGCTTCCATTGTTGCCTTGTGTCAAAGTGCACAGGCACAATGACGACCTCAAAGTTCAGGGCTTACCTCTTAAGGTTCGAAAGGAACCTATCAGTTTTTCATGTGCAATGGGGTGTGCTGGCACTCCAGGTCTGTTCAATGCCCTCTTTGATTCTGCTTTGGGTCGCGGAGACAAAGGAGGAGAAAGTGAGTGTGCATGTGGGAGGAGATGCGGATTAGGGCAGGCATCAATCTTCAACCTGTGCACTGGGGTTGCCAAACACAGCTGAACTCTGTCAGTGGATCACGGCGCTCTGTCCGCCTCCAGAAGGGTTCAACACAGGCTGTTAACAAATTTCAGCATACTTACTCATTATCTTTGTCCCATTGCAGTCTCTGTGTCAAAGATGGTTTTTCTCAAAGACTGGCACAAAGGAACCCCTAAACATAAAGCTGATCGAGGTGGTGATGAATAAGATTTGTCCCAAACTGTTTTTACTAAAACCGTTGCTTCGACCAGTCGTAATTGGAAACTTTCCACATAACCTTGTTCTGAGGCCAGTTTCTAAACATCTCTGTAATGTATTAAAACACAGAGTAGCACTGAGGCTTAGCCGGAGAAATAACAATCAGTCTGCCGCCTTTGCTGTGCTTAATCAAATCCGCATGGTAATAAATTTTACACTGCAAGGCCCATTACTTGTAATTGGGTCCTAATTTGGCAAATATACATCATGAATGACATGGAGCAGTTGGGCTTGTTAGACGTTGTAGGTAAAGGTGGGAAAAAGTAATTTAATCGTCGTCCCATCAGTCAAACAAATTGTAATCTGTTATCTTCTCACCCGGAGCTAAGAAAAAACAACAAGCCACACAAACAGAGGCACAAACAAATGCCCTTTTGTTCTGGCATGTACTGACTTGCAGAGTTTTATTTCCAGTTAATGATCCTCATTTGGTTTTTCCTGCTCCCCGTCAACCCCAGCTCGCTGACATTCCATGACGTCTCTGGCTATGCCCTTTAATTACTGATAAGTGCAAATTGTTTGTGCTGTTTTATGGCTGTGCCAAGTTTTTTTTTCCAGGGTTTTGACAGACTCACTTTCACAAGCCATTGCAAAGATTGATGGGGCTCTAAACGCACTCAACTAGTGCAAGAATCCGAGCAAGGCCTCTGAATGATGTCTGTCTTTGGGTTGAGGTAAAGATGACAAGCATGCACTGCACACCATCCATCACTTATCGCCCAAGCACCTTTCTGTATGTACATTTAAATTTATGGAGGTTTCACTCAAGAAACTAACACTTACCTTCAAGAGTAATTGCGGGCAGAGTGCCAGTAATTTTAAAAACAAAAGTGTATTATGAAGTGCTGAACAAAATGAAGCAGCTAGTGTTTGATTTAGTGCATTTGAAAAAAAGCACTTTACCTCTTTGCTCAAGAGGTATGGATGACATGGAGAAGGGGTGAAAATTCGTTAGTTATTTAGGGAAGTTATAGACTTAGTTACCCTGCTTGATCAATGTGCTATTGTCCTGGACCCGGTGAGAGAGCACACTTAATGCTTCTCTCTTTCCCCCTTCTACCATTATGTCTTTCTTGAAAAGAAACTTCATTTGAGTCATCAGCAGGTCCCATGTCTCATCCTTTAATAGCCAAACAACCCCTTATTGTTTCCCTTCTCACTGAGTTGCATGGCCTAATTGGTGCCCAGCCTTAGGTAGCTGTGCAAGTATAGCAAAGCTGAGTGGGTGGGGGCTGGGGGTGGGTGGGGGGAGTCTGTCATAAGGAGAGTTCTTTACAGTGAAAGTTTCCTGTCAATGGGATTTCTCTCCCCCCTGCTCCTCCTCATCTCCCAGTGGCAAAGACAATGTGTTTTTACAGCAGCTCATTAATGACAGAATGACTGATTTGATGGTAGTTTGAAAGGAAGCTGGGTCTCATTGTTGAGCCACTGTCGCCAGTGGAAAGTTGGTTCATTTTGAGGTGATTGTTGTGGATTAGGGCACTTGCGGCCTTTCAGAGTGGGGTGGGGGGGTAACCTCTTTCATTCTGCTTTCTTGCATTAGCATCCAAATGTCCCCTCGAGTGATTCACTGGATTTCTCTAAAGGAATAAACTGTAATTTGCATTTGACTTGTGGTCACTCTTAACTTCAACACCGCAATGAGTGTGTGCAGCTTTACTTAAGAGCAGAAGATGTTACAAATCCTTATTATGAGGCAAAGGATGTTAAAATATTCAAGTGGGTTGAAGCCACAAAAACGAGAGATGTTGTTGCTTCCCAACTGAAAACCGACTTAGCATCCGGTTAGTATTTACTCAACACTTTCAGGCTTCAGGGAATGATCATGCTGACCTTTATTTTATTACAGGGGACCGTTTATGCATTTTTTCTATTGTATCAAAATTCTAGTCTTCATTGTTGACCTTTTATTTATTTCAAAAACTGTTTCAGCCACCCCATATCTGACAGGCACAGAAATACCCCCAATCCCAATTGCATATACTAAATTTGCTTAATGAAATATAATCATATTTGAGAAAGATTGCAATAGATAGTGCAAAGATAGTAAAATATCAAATTGTGTCAAAGTATCACATGTTAAGGAGAGGTGTTATATGCATTCTAAAATTCTCTGACTTCTTATGAGGCTAATTATGCATGCTTTACAGTTATTACCATGTTGACATACTTCTTGCAGGACATATTTGTAAATGAGACTCCGGTCCTATTAATTATTAATGGATGTTTATGCAATTATTGTTATTGTAATGATTTTTTTAATTAAGTGTAATCCATGTCAGCTACAGAACAGGTAATTTCAGGCCTGTTGTGCTGCTCACTGAGAAATCTAATTCTACATTATGCTGCAAATTTGTCCTTATTTGAGACAGACAATGGAGTTTTTACACTGGAGGGGAAAAGGCAGCAGATCTAAACAAGGTAAAGTGACCTCTTCATGGTGGCTATCTCGGGGTCATGACATGTGGAAGTGGGCCACAGCTGGCGCCCACAGCCAGATGAAGGAGATGAGTTGATGGGACAGGAACCAAACTGCCCCTGCTGTCCACCTGCCGCCTTTAGGACTCACCCCGGTACCAGGGAGCTCCTGCTGGGTGGCACCATGGCAACCACAGAGCTCCCCACTGATTGGCCAAGCTGTTACAAATTAGCACATCGGACAGCTTCATAGAGTCATTAGCATATAAAGAGGTGAGCTGAGGGCACAGAGGCAAGATCATCTGGGGGCGTCCCCTGCAGTGCCCCTGGTCCTCTATAATGACCACTGAGCACCTTGCCTTGGTCCCTGAACAGGGACAACAAGGTGCTGGCTCTGTCAGTCATTTGTCACTACTACCTGCAGGCTATGGCGAGTCACCAGGGAGGACGGGACAGCGTCTAGGAAGCCACAGACAGGGCCTGTGGGATCAGCTGGGAGACAGTGCCCCAGGATAAACAGAGGCCAAAGTGTGTAACAACTGTCTCCAGCACTTTCACCCTCATCATCACCCATTAGTCTTATCTCCTCCTCCTAACTGTCCCCCTCCTCAACTTCTCATTATCATCCTTATGCTCATTTCTTCCCTCCTGAGTTTCCACCTCCACCATCTTCTCCTCCTCCTCCATGTGTGGGCCCACAGCGACATATGCAGGGCGGCTGACCTCACATAAAACTGCTCTGGGAGGCTTACAGTTTAACCACTGTAACTTGGGGCCCAAAGGTCAAACAGTAGGCAGTCAATGGGGCAGCAGAAGGATCAATTCTTATCATCAGTCTTAATTAGACGGGACATCATTAAAAGCTAGTTTCTGTTAATGAGAAGCGCCTCCCAGGGTCCTCTCGCTTTTACCATTAGCTCAACAAAGAATGAACCAAGAGCTCTTATTGATTCCATACAAGTGAAGAACACAAGCACCATCAGCTATTCCCGATCCTGTCAGTAATGATTCTCGGTGATTGCGTAGAGGGCTCATCAATAAAAGTTGCCACAATGGTAGAAAAAACATCGTTACCACACTTTTTCTGTTGTTGTGTTGTATGTGAAACTGGAAGAAACACAAAAAAAGAGCACTACAAAGAAGAAACACATGGTGCCAGAGGGAGGGTTTGAAGTATTACACAGGCAGTACATCACGTATGGTACCGCTTGGATTCTCTGCTTTCTCTCCGAGTAATGATCTCTGAATTGAATCTGGTTCCTTCCCTTCTAGGAAGCAATTTTCTGAGCTACACAGTCTGCAATACAGTGCTATCATGTGCCCTTCCTGCAAGTATGCGCACGCTCATTAAAAAGTCATATCAAGACAATGTCATTGTGATAATATTAAAAGCCTTTTACTTGGTTTATCTGCTTCAATTTTCCATTTCTAAATTCAATTTCCGTCACTGACTTTGAGCAATGACATAATATTTGCTGTCTGATGCCATCTTTTTGAGTATGTCTGCTTCCTAATGATTTCTTTAATTACAAGACGGGGAGATGCAGCAGTCGTGGAACAATAGCCCCCTCGGTGACTGCACCTCCCGCGGTGCAATTAGCCCTCAATTCACCATTCCGGTGTGTCCTGCAGCCTGCACCTGAGACTAACGACTCTGGATCTGTTATCAATTATTACTCCTTCAACTCTCGCATCTGTATCCCTGGCCGCCCCCTCTTTGCTATCCCATCCCATCCTCCCCTATGTCTCCGCCAAAACCTCCTCATCACTTGATTAACAACCTCGGTAAACCTTTCATCCCTCCGTCCATCCTCCGAGTCTTGAACACTTCACTCTGTTTTCACAGGGCCCTGTTTACTTCCTGTGGCAGGATCCTTCATCCTGAGAGCCGAGGCCACCTTGGGGCTCTTTCAAGTGTTTCAAGTGGTCCGGGGCACTCCAGAGCTCCCTCTTCACTCCTCTCCCCCCTCTTTTGTCCGTACAACGTTATCCTCTTTTGTTTTTTCTCCTTTTACATCGGGAACCACACTTGCAAGCGAAGATAATATCAAGTTCTTTCAAGGACACTTGTTCTCTATTTGGTGTGGAATGTTTCTCTTGACTCCTTTACCAGTCACCAGAAGCTGTTTTGGATATTTGGATACAGGAAGTCTCTTTGAAGTGGTCCGTGTCAGCTGAGAGATAGATGAAATGAGAGACATCCAAGAGGAAGAGGAGGATGTTTTTGGAATGGTTATCATTTAGGGAATACTGAATATTAACATCTAATCATTTTTATCTTGCAAAAAATACTTAATAGACCATAACAGTAGAGGCTTTCTCTATAGAGGGCCTCTTACTTTTAGAGTGCTTAGTGATAAGTGGTTTGTGAGAGAGTATTTAATCTTCCATGGTGCTGAATAAGCTGTATGATACTCATCCCCAGTTAAAATCAGTTCATCCAAACTTTAGTTTCTCAGCTAATTGCTTTCTGGCCTCTTCTTAAGTCCAATTTTTCAATCCACCTCCCCAATCTTTCATTCATTCCTTCATCGTAGCAGTCACCCCTCCACAGTGACCCCCTCCCTCAAAGTGAAGGAGGAAGTCTCCAGATGGTTTAGCACTTGTCAGGGTGACACTGGTGACCCCAGATGCTGTCCAGATGCAGGTCAACGGCAGGGTGCACGACGCTGTCCGAGTGACTTACTGCTTGCTGTAAAAAGCCATTACGCTGGAGAGAGGAGAGAGGTAAAAACTCTAAACTCCACCTTGCAGAATGAGCCAGATAGGCATGAAATGTCTTCAAGATTGAATTCCAAGGTTTTTTGAGAAAGTTGACACCTTAGTCTGAGGGTTGTCACCGGAGGTTCTGGTCTGGATCAGTAGAGAGCATTCAGTGGCAAGTTAAGGTTTCCAAATGCGGCTGAATTATTGCTTCCCTGCCAGCAAAAGAAAACATTGCTGCAAATATCTTCATGTTAACACCTCCCATGTGCTTTAGCTTTGGTGGCACTCTACTCTGCTATCTTGGGCACTCCAAATATTGTGGACCATTAACTTTTCGAAGTAGTCACTTCAGCAGTCCCAAAGTCACTTTCATGTATGATTAAGACACTTCAAGCAGAATGTAATCACTTTTTTGTTTGCCCATTTATTTGACACGTCCGCTGAATCCCTCACTGAAGCACATTTAGCGCCAGTGAAGTGATCAAATGGTGCATAAAAGGACTGATGCCCGGGGAGCAAGGGTAGAGGTGCAGAAGAATCGGCAGCAGCACCATTTACTTTGCTTTAAAACACAACGTGCTTATGTTTTTCTTTCCTAATTAACCAGGGTTGTTTCAATGGTCCCAGAGTGCCTTGTGACCGCACTAATAGAAATAAAGGCTCCCTAATGGACTGAGGGCAGACTATATTATTTTGCCCTTCAAACTGGCCCCCAGAACACCCCTCAACCAAGCCGAGGCCCATTCTTTAAACAACAGCCATAAAAGCCAATGAACCGGAGGAATATGTTTGCCATATGGCCTTTGATTGTTAGGGGGAGAAATAGAAAGAGAAAGCAAGAAAGCATAAAGGGGCTGAGTGGTGTGTGTGTGTGTGTGGGGTGGGTGGGGGTGTGGGGTGGGTGGGGGTGGGTGGGCTTTGTTTTTAAAATACTCCTAAGGTCAGAAAACCAGAAAGCCACTATACTTGTGAGGTCCGACAGCTTTGAAAGGACCAATATGCTGCATCTCACAAGTTTAAATGACGGTTTGATGGAGCTTTTTGAGTTGTACTTCATATTAATCTAGAGCTATAAGAGCTTTAATCATCCTCAAGTTTACAATACAAGAGTTTAGAACACATCCTCTTAACCGTCGTATTGTCTCACAGAGAGTGTCGAGAAGGTCCAGCCACACCTGGGTTATTGTAGCAGGTTAACATGCTGCTTTTTTTATTTGATTTATTTGTCAGTAGAAAAGAGAAAACCTGTACAGTCCCCACACACTCCAAAAAACAGGTGGAGAACAAGAACATGTCCCATCTAAAAATAAACTGACAAAGATGTCCGAGACTTATTTCCACTCTGGTCCTCTAAGACAATCCAGGCTAGGTAATAAAAACATTAACATCAGAAATTACTAGACAGTCACAGTTACAATATATGTTAAATCCAACTTTGCAATACACAATAAGGAGGATTATGTGTATTTGCAATATAAGAGAAGTGCACACATGAATCACCTGAATGCACACTGCAGGGTGATGAAGGAAATACTCTACTGTGTTCAAGCAGGGATTTGTACCGGTAACTGTAGTTTTGTAAATGATACAATAAAGTCCTTGTCAGGCTTCACTATGCAGCAAAGATCATTTTAGAAAATTTCTAAAATATACCTGATATAACATTGCACAGAAAAAGGGCTGAAGTTTGATGCTTTTCTCTCAACATTTATTCTGCACTATGAGCTAAACAGCTGTTAATGTTAACACTGAATATGTAGCAATACTGAAACTTATACTGCAGCCTCTTAAAGGTTAGGGAATGCATTAAGTCAAAAATGGAAGAATGTGTGTGTGTAAGGGAAGAGTGCATCCTGAAATTGCTATGGCAAAGTCTGAGAGTGGTGCAGTGTGAACATTATCCAGACATTCAAGAGTGTGTGTGTGTGTGTGTAAGAGAGAGAGAGAGAGAGTGTGTGTGAGAAACAGAGCGAGAGAGACAGAGAGATTTACAGCACTGAACCTCAAGTGCAACAGTGTTTGTAGAGATGGGGGGGGGGGGGGGGGGGGGGGGGGCTTTATGCTGGCTCTGGGGGTCAGACCAACAGGGGGCTACACAAACCTACAGCCCTGTGCAGAACTGTTAAGACTCCACAGACACACACTCTTATACCTGCAGATATAGTATATCTGACTGAGCCCCATCAACATGTCCTCTTGATAAATGATCCACCGTGAGATGGTTTTTGAAAGAAAAATCAAACCGGTGAAACTGATATCTCTCAGCCTGAAGTGTGTGTGTGTGTGTGTGTGTGTGTGTGTGTGTGGGTGAGAAATGGTGTTCACTGCTCCTAAATCTACATCTAAATTACCATGAATATTGTATATACCAAAAAAACATAAATTACCGTATTGACCCGAATATAAGACGATATTTTTTCCGTTGAAAAAAGTCTGAAAAAGACGCGTCGTCTTATATTCAGGTCAGTACGGTATATAAGAAAATAAAGTATAATTATTGTAATAAATATAAATTCACTCAAAAAAAGAAATCGTCAAAATAGTAAATGTATAATTGTTGGTGGCAGCATTCCTATTTTTGGGGGGGATTGTATCAAACGCACCGGAATATGGGTGAAAATCAGACTTGAGTGCTATTCAAACTAAAAACAAATATTATTTATTTATTGTAAGATGCATTTTGTTTATTGAAAGAGGATAAAAGTTTATAGGGTAAAATATGGTGAATTGTATCTTCTAGCATCAACAAACATGAATGGGAATATAGAATATGGTTTTATGTGTTCTCATTATCATTCATAGAATTGCATTGTAACCACCACGGATAGTTGAATGTGTGAAGCTTGTGTACTGTATAGATATACTATATGTCCTCCCTTTGTTCTGCTTCCATCCATGCATAATGCAGTGTATGGCCCTTGTGCTGGATATTCATGCCACTGTGTCTTGCCTTATCTGCCCCCCTCCACCTCCGCCCCCTCCGCCTCCCAACCGCCCCTCTCCTTTGTCCTGGGATTCCACAGCTTCCCCATGCAGCTACATGGGACACTCACTCCCTCAGCTATCAGCCACCAGCCCTGCTATCTCCTGATGGACCATGGCAGACACTCCATTGAGAGAAGATTACAGCATTCATCTCTAGCTCTACTAATCACCCTGTCTCTATTCCATGTTCATGAATGGTGATTGCAGAAAATGCAAAAACTATAAAGGTAGCTCACTAATTGGGTTTACTAATCACTCTTTTATTAGCCTTTAGGTCCGAGTCTCTATTCTTCTCTTTCTAAGGACAGAGAGACTTTTTCTTTCTTCAAGAGCCCCCCCCCCCCCCCTTTTTTTTTTAATTCGCTGAGTTATTCAAACGAAGAGTGATATCATAATTAGGAGTTGTGTATGCGGCTTTCAGAGCTGTAAATAAATCACTTTAAGAGTGTCCTTTAAGAGTTCTAGGACGTGCTTTGTTTGAGCTGCTGATAGTGTTTTATCAAAGAAAAAGCCTGTCACACACACACTGTCCAGACAGTGGCAGCAAAGCTCATACTCATACTTGGCACTGAAACAAAAACAGAACGCATAATGTTATTATGTACTGTACGCTGAATACAGAGGCTTTTCATTCAGTTTATCAGTGGACGTGTCCCTGCAGAGGAGACAGCTGAAACAGATAGATGCTGTAGCTGCGTATCTACAGTACAGTGTCTCCCAAGCTTGCTGGCTTTGAGGGCGCCAAGCATTTTGCTGAACTTTGCAGAGGTTATACACATGCAGCCTATTGTGCTGCTCCATGCGCACTGAAAGGATATTTGATCTCCCAATTCTTTGTCATCCCAGAACTGTCCCAGCAGTTTTTTATCTCTGGCTCCTATAACTGTCTGCTCCTGCTCCACTGGGCTGATTTAGAGCCCGTTGGCCTCAGTGATGTGTAGACAACTTGCAGCGCTGAGATATTAAACTCCAATGAATGTTGTGGTTGCTTAATGTTATTACTTATTGGCCACATCTCTTGAGTTTGCTCAGTGCGAGCGTGCACGTATTCATGTGTACAACAACTTTTAATCAAAGTGTTAGTGTCTTGGACTGGAATGGATGGATCGTTAAAAAAAAAAAAAAAGTAGTATCTACATAACCCCCAATGAATGGGGCGCTCAAACCTGCCTGTTTAAAATGCAGTGCAGCTCCAAATAACTCGGCTGCTGAGTACTCCACTCCCATAGGAGGCCCTGTTATTGCCTGGGGAATTTATTAGGCTTCATCAACACCATTCAGAGAGCTTTTACTGCCATCCATCCGACCAGCACGAAGCTTTACTGGACCTCATGAGAGCCGTCTTTGTGTCTCCGTCTCTGTCTGTCTGCAGAGATTAAAAGCAGCCTTGTTCGCCCTGCTTAGTGTCAGGCCTGAGACTTCTGAGCTGCTCTTCTCCGTCTACTCCAGCGTTGCAGTTGCAACCTTGTCCGTGCGCCTTTGTGCCTGTGTATGGCGTGCGTGTTAAATGCTATAATTACAACAGCGCATTGCCTGGGTTATTTGCTCCATATAGAGCTGAGAGATTCCTATCGCACGCCCCCCCTTTCTTTCAAAACTGCAGGCCCATGCTTTGACCATCTTGTGTGGCATGTGCTTATCATGTTGCTCATGCATGACTGTCAGTCATATATTTTACAACGTATGTGACCCGTGCTGGGCGGATCCGTGCTGCAGATGTTCTGCTGTCAAAAGGCTTTTTAGCTTAAAACTCATTGCTCTTAAAAAAAAAAAAAAAAAATCCCCCTGATTCAAATAAGTGTCTCGCTCCAGTTCACTGTCAATATAAGTGTTACAAGCGCCACTTCAGTTTCATGGGGCAGAAAGTGATCTGTATTGCTGGCTATTGTGTGCGCGCTGATGTTTTCCAGCTGCTGAAAGGTGCATTCACTGATGTTAAAGTCATCACCCAACCATTTGAGGCACGTTTCCACACCGCTGCCACAAAAGCTCCCGTCCGTCTGTTTGTGCCCCGTCCAGCGTGTTGCTTCATCCTCCCTGCTCTTTCATTGCAGATAAACTGATTAGGCCCTCAGTGTGAGTGCATGTTGGCGTAAGTGATTTTGATGTATGGCAGAAGCTGAAGTTGATTTAGTCCGGAACTTCATCAGCTGCCAATCTTTTAGTCCCCGAGCATGATGGACGCCCACAGAGTCGGGGGGTCAGCTTTGTGTGGTGATGACCTTGATCCGGTATTGGCCTTGGGAATGGGTTCGTACGGTGGATATTAGAAGGTGGTGGGGCCTGGAGGTTCAATAAGGTCCTTCTTCTCCAGATGACAAATGAATGGCTGTGTCATTGGGGAAAAAGAAAAAAAAAAACACACTGCGTCCACTTTGACCTCTCTAAACAGCGCTCCAGGGAAAGTTGGTGCCTAAGTCATGGCTCGGCCCCCAGCGGCCAAGGATCATGTTCCTAAATAACCTCCAGACATCCTTAGGGATTTATGGACCCACTGGGCTAGAAGTGCAACTCGGATCAGGGTCAGCTTTGATGAGGCGGGGGGATATAGGCAAGTATTGTGTAGAAGTGGAAACCAGAGTGGGGCTGCCTGAATATATGCCTGCACATGTGATGCATGTGTACCCATGCTTGCGTGTGAACATGCAAGTGTGTTTATGCTTGTGCTAAAATGTAAGAGGTCAGATCTCCATGTGATCTGACCAGCTAATCTAAATCTAATCTTAGCCAGCTGCATGTCCTCGGCCCCCTCAGCCCCATCTCCTTCTCTCTTCTCCAGCTGAGGGAGAAATTATTAAAGCTACAAATTACCAAGACCCAGAGGTTCTTCCACCAGTGGTGATGGCAAGCAGATGGCAGCAAGACTAGGAGAGACGTATCCCTCCACCCAAACCCCAACCCCTGCCTTACATAAAGCACCATTTGCATTTCATGAGCCTTAATTGCGTCTGTTGCCCTCCTCCCCACCGGCTCTGCGATTTTGTGCCTGTCACTGTGCACCCCTGCACCCTTGAAGGAGCAGTGATAGATTAAGGTGGACCTTCTGTTTGCATCCCCCTCATTGTGTTCCAGAAATTAGAAAATATTATCTCCCGGTAGAAAAAAAAAAGGGGAGGTGCAGGAGGTGATGGTGACATTGGGTGGGATAGGACAAGACAGGGGGAGTTTGTAAGGCATCAATGGGAAAAGTGGTTATTTTGAAAGCAGTGTGATGGCAAGACAATGGTGTGTGGAACCCCCAGACACCTATAAAGCACAGAGGTTATAACGCCTATCAATCAATACTTGATAGACACAAGTACAGACAGCGCTTTTTTCTTCTTCTTTTTTTAACTCACTCTTGTTTTTTTACATGTTGCAAGTATGTAAAGATTCTTCTTGAGACAGTTCCAGAAGGCAGAAGGAGTTTATGGTGCACGGTGAACTGCCAAAGTCCAGGTGGTGGTTAAATCGACAGCAGAGCATTGATCTGTCATCATCATCGTAGTTAATGTTACAGGGACCAGACATCGTGTTGGGTCCGAATGACATGACAAATCTGTCTAGTGTCTGTCTGGTTTGTAGCCGAAAGAGCCTAAAATTGATTGTTCTTGAGGCTTGTTCCACGAGATTGCACCTCAATTAAAGAAAACTATGCCTGCGTTGCCTTAATTTGTCAGCCATCTTTATTTTGTTCATTTCCAGCTATGGCTGTGGTGGTATGCCGCCGGTGTGGTGAATCTTTGCTGAGACCAGCAAAGACCCTCTTCGTGGTTCGTCTTGAGGCTTGCCTTGCTCACTTCACGTCACCATGGACAAGGTACAATGCTCCTTTATCCCAAGTGCAATCTGTGCAATGAATTCGCACTGCCCTTAAATCTGTACTTTACTTTCTAAAATATATTTTTCATCGGTTGATTTTTATTTTTATTTATTAGTTTATTTGAAAAGGGACAGTGTACATTAATAATACATTGTAAAAACGTATCTGAGTTAGCTAAAAGGCAAATTTTCATCAGTAGTATAGTTGGTGGATTTTCTGTGGTTTTACGGTTTTTGTGCTTATCTCTCCATATATTGTCGTATTTGTAGTTGTGTTTTTTCTGCTCTGCGAAACAAGTTTCCCTCTGTGGGATAATAAATCTGAACTTAACTGATGTGTTCAGCTTAGTTAGATAGGTTGGAGTCACATGGCTGAACATGAGTTGATATGTTAGGGTTAGGACAGTTTGTAAACGTGTTACCCAACATGGGCAAGATCAGTTTGAGAGGTCCAAAATGTCAGTTTAGCCCTGAACTAAACTGATCTGTGCTGAACCCACTATGATCCACTGGAGCTGCATATTGTTCAGCAGGTAAAGCTACATCTTATCTTCCGTATCTCAGTGTTTTCAGTTGTTGGTTAGCGAAGTTCTGCTGAATCTGTGATGTCAAAGCGCCTCCTTCGGTCCTCCCTCCCGCCACATTGTGTTTTTCGTGGCGCAGTGAACTCCCCACGTTTTGTCTGAATTCATCAAACAATTCATCAACAAGCAGACGACTGATCTGTCTTCTTTCCCTTAACTCTAATGATGTGTTTGTGCCACAAAAGCCTTCATAATGGCTCCGGAGGAGGAGTATTCATTAGACTGACTGAAGGGTAATAGAGAGGAGACAAGTAGGAGAAATCACCTCTCTCTATCTCATGCATGCATACTGATGGCGGAGGGTCTCCACCCTCGCAAACAAGCTAAGCTGCAGAGAAGGCCCTAATGATCATATATGGAGTTAATGAGGTTTAACAGACTTCAGTAAGAAAAATATGATCTGCTAAACCCGAGGGGGTCATTGAGTCTTACCACTCACTCCCTCCTCAATATACAGTACTTAGTAGAGTGAATTGTAGTTCCTGTATTGAACCACACGGAGGCAGTGTTTAATAATCTGGTGTGATGTAGACGTTTTGGCGCTGTTACCATATTTGTCCACGAGATGGCAGTGTTGCACATTATATGATAACTTCCCCATCAAACCTAAACCCAAAAGCATATAAAGGGTTTATAGATGGCACCTCATCCAAAAACACAGTTAATTGGGACATGAGGTGTAAAAAAAAAAAAACATATTTAAATCTAGATGCAGCCTTTCTCAACTATTGCAAACTACAATACAAAACTACAATACTTTGAATCTTCAAAGTGCACAGACCAGAATGCAGTGTCCCCAGTTCACCCAGCTCTAGTATGTGAGAGAGGGGGAGGCAGTGGGAGGCTGTGACCTCTCAGGCCTGCAACAGGAATCCTCCTCCTGAGAGTTCTCTTTCATTGCTGGAGATTTAGATACCTATCATCAGCTGAGCGCCGAGCTGCTGGTTGAGGACTGACTGTTGTCTTTAAAAGGAATAGATATCATCACAAACCATTAGCTATTACCCCGTAAACACTGGCTCTGTGCCAGTTTACCTCAGGTAGGGTTTTGCCTCCTTTAGAATTGGACTGGCTTTGTTGTATATTTGCGTTTGTGTGCGTGTGGTGTGATGGAAAGACACAGGAAACTCCATCGTGGTGGTAAGAAACATCCTTTAATGATTAAACTCAAAGTATCTTTGGTAATATCAAGAGCATTTGGAAGTTTAGGTGTAAACATGGTATAGACAATTGAACTCTGTAGCTTTACACAAAATAGTAAAGAGGGCAGTTGTCATTAGAGGAAAATCTCTTCTAACTGAACCCATTAATAATCATCTAAAAACCCCACAGCAGACTAGCCTAGTGTAAGCTCAGAATTAAAGGCTTTAATCCACCACAACATAGCTCTGTGTTGGAAGGCTACAGGATCTCGCCAGAGATGTCAAGTGGAGGACAGACGCTTGCTTACAGTGTTCAAAACACGGCCAAGTCCTCTTATTTCCCATGCTATGTTGACGCTGAAACACTAGCTGCATGTTTTGAATAACTGGCATCAGGTGCCAAGGGCCATGCCTTTGCCTCTCTTTCTCTCTCTCTCTCTTGCCCCCTCCCACCCTCCCCCAAAGTGTGTGTAACACAAGTCACATACAGCATTTGCAGCCACATGCACAAGGTAGCTCATTTTGATCTATGGAGAGTGCGATCACACAACTGTAAGACAGGCTCGCTCGGCTCGACTGTAAACAAGAATTTCCAATGCTGCGCTGTGTCTTTCAGCCGCTGCAAGCGCACAGCCCTACTGTCAGCTCTTACAGATTCCTCACCGCAAACGGTTGTGAATCTGCCTCCATTGTGAATAAAGAAAAAAAAAATCCTATCACAGACTTTTCCACAAGATGCTTTTTGTGTGTGTGTGTAGCCTCAGAGATGTGTGTTTCATAGTTTTTTTTTAAACAGGCAGACAGCGCAACAGCCCAGAAAACCTCTTGAATTTCCTCATGCACTGAATGTTAGTGTGAATCCAGTCCCTTGTAACAGTGGAATACACAGTGTTCTATAATGCGAGAGTAGTTTTATTGAGTACGTGAGTGTTTGTTTGTTTTTTTAAGGCGAGATTGTCATCAACATCTGTTATGCACGACATATATAAACAGTGTTTTATACAGTAGAGGAGGAGAAACACATATGAACGTCAGTGGGTAGAGACTGCAGCATGTCAAACTTCAAGTATGTGAAACAGACATTTGTATCATCACTGCAAACCTCTGTCCTTTTTCTCACATGTAAAGTAAATACTATTTTTTTTTTTTTTTTTTTTTTTACCGTCATGTCATATTTTCTTATATGGCTTCAACTCAGTGGCATTTGTCTTGAGTGATGTTAGAATTATACTTTTTTTCTCAGGCTGTAATGTCCCACAGTATTATTTTTATTCATTGCAATCAATTAAATGGGCAATCTGACTTTCTGAGGCCTTAAAAGCCACGAGGGGAAAAGTAAGCACTTGAGATCTGTAATTTCTCTAACTCTTCAAAAACTTGCAGAATAATACTGATTTTTTTCTACTACAGTAGCTGATGAGGAAAGAAAAGGTCAGACACTGCAATGTGAAACAGGCTGTGTTCCCTAATAGAAGCAGTCAGGCACTGTACGTACAGGTGCACCTCTCTCTGGTTCTCACTGTAATTAATGGCAAGCGGTTTTGACTCTAAACAATAAACAAAATAACTCTGTTGTAAATTTTTGCTATCAGTAAAAGGAATGATAAATGTAATAGCACCATCTTTTTTTGTTTGAAAATAAGAAAATTTAAAAAAAAAAAAAAAGAAAAAGAAAGAAAAGAAAATACCGAAAATGAAAACACTGAAACTTGCAAATCCACAAAATAGAAAAAGGACCAAATCTTTCATGGCTATGCTACATCCATGGATGTTACCACTCTTTTTTGTATTTTTTTTTGTAAAGCAAGCCTATCAAAACAAAAACAATCCTCCTGACCCTTCTATTTATTTCTATACATGCACTTTGGTTAATATACTTAAAGATTTTTTTTCATTTTCACTGATTTTTTGGTAGTTACCAAAAAACAAAAGAAAAAAAAAGGCAAAAAAAAAAAGAAAACACAACAAAATAGCTTCTAATTATTTCTTCATTACAAACAAACACTGAGGCACTTAATCAGCTAAAACAAAGCTCATACAAGTATCTGTTGACATGGCAACACAAAAACTATGTACATATATGTAAAAAGTGTTATAAATAGGTTTTAAACCATAGATACTATATACATCTTTTAAACGAGACACTATTGGTTGTTGTGTTGGTTTGCAGGTTGATTTTTGGTATTACCCCCTCCCCCCTGTTGGTGTGACCTGGGTGTATTGGCCTGGTGGCTCCTTTGGCCTTTGGTACTTCATCAGAACTTATACTTCAGAGGGGAACTGATGACATTTGCAGTTGGGCATGGGGTTACTGGGAACACTGCGACTGAGTGACAGCTCATTCTCGCTTCCTCAAGATGACATAGATGAGTCCGCTGATCAGCGCCAACGGGAAGGCCACCCACGCCAGGATGTAGGAGTAACCGAACCCGTTTGTGTCCGGCACCCACTCCGGACTCATCACCGTGTAGATGATGGCTCCGCTCATCACGAACAAACCTGCAGGGAGAAGAGAAGAGAGAGCGCTGAGTTAACACTGGTCATTGTGTTCCTTCACCCTGTGCTCCCTGTCTTGTGTCCTGGGCTGAACTCCGTCTGGCAGTGGAGGCGAGCAGGTCAGTGCTTCCCAGAAGGCATCCCTCCACGTTACATCATGGTGCTTCATGCTTATTGAACGCCATTCCAGACTCGGTAAGCCTTCCAGGTCTGCCCACCTCCCTGCTCTGACATGGCATGATCTGTTTGTCAAACCCCCGCACCGCCAGCCTTCCTGACATTTCAACTTGTGCGGCTGGCTGCATGCCCAGCATCATTCCTGTTTGGCTGAGTGGGCACCTGGGTGCCAGGCAATGCACTGGCACGATATACAGAGCAAACCTGGGATGTTGAAAAGGGCTGCCAAGAGAGGACACAATGGACTGGCAGCTGAGCTGCTCTCTGGCCAAAGGGCATGAAGTACAATAGACAAGTGGAGCATAAAACCATTAGTAGCTGGCTCACACTCTCTTAATTTAATTCTCGGCCACAGTACATGCAGTGTGAGCGTCTGCTCCTGGTTTTTCTGTGGAGGTGGATTTGTATGCATGATTATTTTTCTGTCTGCAGTGCTGCTCTACAAATGAAGCAGGTCAGAGTGGAGCTGGAGATATCAGTCACTCAGTTAAGTTGATCAAGTCATGATTGAATATCCAGCCCCTCCAGGCTGAGAATCTGCTGCCTGTTTCTGTGTTTGGGGAAGTTGGTTGTATTTGTTGTCACTGTTTTCTAACATCTAATAGATAAAATGGAAAACCACATAAATGAATCAAGGAAAAACTATTCATTCACTGCAGCCCTAAATTGTGGTCACACTGGATTCAGTGCTTCTTTTATCTTAAGTATTGGTACTGACTAAAACTCTGACAGTGTGTGTTTATTCCCTCCTTTGACCCCTGTTATGTTGCTGGATTAATGACGAAGTGTGAAGGTTTGTTGAACTCACTGGCAAGAATCTGGAAGGTTCCAGTGAGGAAGAAGCGTCCGCCCTTCTGCAAAGTGAAGAGCTGGCAGAAGAAGAGGAAGAGAGAGAGGCAACTGAAGATGATGGATAGGATCATGAGAGCCTGGACCGCCTGAATCCACTCTGTAAGGGGAGAAGGAGAAGAAGAAGAAGAGTGTTTTAAATAAGCATTCATAATTATCCAGTAACTTATATACAACATTGACCTCATGAGTGTATGAGATGGAGAGTGGAAGAGGAAAAACAAATGGAAAAAACAAATACCCTCCGTGGCCTTGCCTCTGCTGAATTGAAGCATCCTCTCAAGGAGAACATAACAAGCTCATCTCAGCCATGTTTACTTCTGGGAATATGTAATGGACCCATAACAATCAAACCTAGGTATCTTGTTCCTAAAAGCCCTGTGCGCCCCTCGCAGCAGGACCCATGACTAAAAGTACTCGAATCGATTGTTAGTGCTCGGCCTCCAAGGCCCGGCTGCTATAGGGGCCATTAACCCATTAGACACCTGTATTGACAGAGAAGAGCAAGCAGCATCTAATGTGTCTGTGCTGTGCGCTGCATCTGAGCGAGCGGTTGTGCGTTTGACTCGTTATGTGTGTGTATGTGCTTCATCGGTGCCGCCGTGCCAGGAATCCCAGGATTTTCAGGCAGGGTCTATTTCTTGTCGGAGCGTTATCCATCCTGACGATCGCCGCCTCTCAGGTTTCCCAAAGCACTCGCTCCCTATCCGTCCAACTCTTCTCTGTTGCTGTCATGTTTTTGTGCCATCGCTGCCATATAATACTGTAAGTCACAGGATGCTTGACCACGATGGACGGTCCTCTTCTGTTTTTGCACCGGCAGCCATTCCCTAAGTCCGACGTCTATAAAAAAGTGGAATTTTATTCCGGATGAACTCTTAACCTTCAAATTTCCAACGTGTTTCCGTCAACAGTGTCTGGCAGCTGTGGTTTATTGATTCCTTTTGCATTACTGTATGTAAATGAAAGGCATGTTGAGGTTTTACTGTGCAGAGGAGGAGGAGGAGGCACTTACAACTGCTCATACTTGCAAACATAAAGGATCATTAAGTAATAAGATGAGTTACATTATGTGAGGCTACGCCTTTGGCTAACCACATTTTTAACACTGGATAGATATAAAAACACTGCATGATGCATTAATTACTACTTTTCATTCTGTGGCCATTCAGAAAAAAAAAACATTTTTCCTGGAGAGACAATGAAAATTTCTCTGGCTATAGATTTGCAAGGAAACAGTATCTTGTCTGACTGCCTGGTACACACTGCCTAACACAGCCTGGTGTCAGGTTTCCTACAATAACAGCGCTACAGTACATCCTGATGACCACTGGATCAGGGATGAGATATGAGAGGAAACATGACACGCTGCAAATCTCTGTCCACAGAATACTGTACAGCCGGCATGATCCCAGCCGGCGGCGGGGGCAACGATAAAAAAGACTCCACTGTGATGATCCTATTTTCAGATCTTACATAATCTGATGTGATAACAATGAAAGAAATGGGCAAAATGTTCTATCCTTGTCCTGCATCCTTCCTTTTGCTGAGCAGGAGTAGGAAACGGTGACACGGGGCATTTCCTTACATCCTAACACAAGGGCTCAGAACGTCAGGACGACTCATGAACATGAATTCTTCACAACGACGTGCAGGACTCGGATGATTCTACTGAAGCCTGCATGCGAGAGTCTAAACAGGAAAATAATTGTTTATCTTCCCCGTCCCCGTCGCTGCCGTCTATTCTGAGGCACCACAGTGGCGCGCTGTGCCGGAGAGGGGAGCACAACAAAAATAAAGCGGCTGTAGTATTTACCCCACTATGTTTGTGTACTTGCAGGCCTGTGTGAGGGCAGAGGACGTTCTTCCTCTCCGGCTAATTTTAGAGCGAGTAAACTCCATGAAGTCATGTCCACTGTGAGGACGTGAGGTTTGACTCAAGCTCAGCGTGTGATAAAACTGTGACATGATGAGGACCTCTCACCGGGGCGTCATCAAAACCCAACTGAAGCCAATGTTTTGGTAACCGCGACAACAAGGAGAAGCAGGAGTCTGAGAAGTTCCTGAAATTTTCCCCCCCAAAAATAACTCCAGCGAATGTGATTATGATTCACTTTGGGAGGAAGTTGATTACTCAGCAAAGCCCTTTTGACACACACACATACACACACATAGAGGAGGATTGGCCCCTACATGAGAACAGACTTCTATCTTCCATCTTCTGAAGCCAAAGCACAACACACACACACACACACACACACACACCTTCTTGAACAAACACTGTGCGTCAGTGAAATAATGAAAGCAAAGTCAAACAAACTGGCTGCGCCATCAAACTACCTGGCAGGGTGTGCAGGCGCTGCTGCCCTGACAAAACACAACTCTGGCTGAGCGCTGCTCATTCTAGACAAATGACATCACCCCCCACCCCCCCACTCCCCCACTCCCCTCCCCTCGCTGCAGCCAGCAGCTCCAGCTCCTCCGTGACGGCACATTTAGCAGCAAAACATCCATCCAGTCAACACAGTGAGCTCACTTGGACTCATTAACTTTGAGTTCATGCCTTGAATAAGCCAATGGAAATTCTTAATCATGAATACACTTGAGTCTTTTCTTGCATGTTTACTGTTTAGCGTCTGTGTCGTTCTACTGATTCAGACACGTGGAGGAGGCCGAGGGTCTAAATAAATCTCTAACACTGCAGCTGCTGCCTTAAATTGTCCTAATGATCCCTGCAAACTAACACTGGACATTATGATCTGACACTGGGCGTGACCCACCGTCAGCATGCTATGTTCTGCATGAGGTACGCCAAGGTCTCCCTGCTTTCAAACACTGACGCACACACACACACACACACACACATACACACATACACACACATAGATCTAAAACTTTAAATACTCTTTTCGGCCCCACCCTGATCGTCCACAGCTCTCAGTAACTCCTGTCACTATGGACTCCCAACACAAGTCCTGAATATGGACATCACACCACGACTATTTATACAGCAGCAGCCTATCAGCTCCCGCTCCGGAGCAGCACTGCCACATTCTCTGCCCTAGATGGCACCAGAGGCCCAGAGGAGCCGTGACACACCCACATCAGCAACATGGGTAAATGTTGGATTTCAGCAAGTCATTTTCCACAGTTCCATCCCCACCTCCCCACCCCTTATTCCCATTAAACCCAATGTGCATGGTTTAACCTCAGTGTTATCAACCACAATGTTTCCCAAAACAAACCTAAAAACTGACTTAATGAAAAGAAAAATCCTATTAATTATTAATTATTTCAGCAAAACAATGACGTTTCATTGTAAGCACATAATAAATGTGTAGTTAAAGTTGTCTGAGAGGCATAGAGTGAAGTGTTAGGCAGGGGTCTGACCTCCAGTTGATGCTGGGTCACAGTGGAATCCTCCATTGGCAGTGGAGCAGTTTATCCAGAGGTCTGAGGTGCTGGTCTCACCTGACGTCCATACCTGGTGTCAACAACAACAACAAGACTTGTCAGCAACGTCTGCTGAAGAGCAGGAACAAGTTTAACTTGCAAATACAGTGAGGACATGTAAATACTTGGGTGACTCAGAAGAATACAACAGATGCTGTGGAAGTGTGAATAATAAAAAATAAATAAATAATGAGGAGGCCACAACACAACAGGTTGACTCACGCTGACAATTGTTGACACAAAGAGCAGAACCAGAGCAGCGACGTGCAGGAGGATGATTCCCAGTAGTAGGAGCAGCATCTTTCCAGATGATCTGAGCAGAGGAGAGAAGAGGAGACGCTCTCTGTCAGTATCGCAGTGTGTGTGTGTGTGTGTGTGTCTGTGTGTGAGAGGGAGAGAGAGAGAATGTGTGTGTGTGTGGTTGTCAGATTGGTGGGTTAATGGGTGTGTCGCTGCAGCAGCAACAAAAGACAGAAACTTCATCAGGACCTGAGTGTGTCAGATGGCGGCTGCATCAACAGACAGAACATCAGTCAGGATGAAGTCGCTGTTAATGTTAAACACGTGGGAAAACGCATTCGCACGCAATTTGGTTTATTTCTAACAGGGTGTTTCTCGACGTAATTACATTTTCAAGCTGATCTAAAACATCTCTGTCTTCATTTACTTTTTCTCTTAAGCTTGACTTGTCTTTTTTTTTATTCAATTATTTGCCTCACGACAAATGCTTCACCATTCCTGTCCTTTTAAACTGGCTGTACATGTTCCTGTAGATCATCTAAAAAAAAATGGAAACAGTTCCAGTCTTTAAAACGATATAAAACAAGTTGAAATAAAGTAGTAACAAGAGATTTTACTTAAATGTTCGCAGTAAAAGTCAAACTCTGAGAGATGAGCTCAGGTTAGTGCCCTGGCTGTTTTGCGATGACAGCTCGCTCCTCCGGTCTGTGCGCGCGAAGGAGCGGCGCGTGTCCCTGCGCTTCCTTCTTTAATCCGCGAGCAAACCGAGAGTGGAAGAAAGTTTAGAGGAGATGAGAGCGGAGTCCACTTACTGAGAGCTTGTATTTCCACACACACAAAGAGAGAGAGGTTCAGGCTCGGAAGAAGCAAAAACAAGTTTCCCCCCCAAAAAAAGAGTCCAGCAGCGGTAGTCCCTCAGTGCTTTACAGTCGCTCTCAGACTAGATTGATGCCAGGGGCTGACGTTCTGTTATAAAGTGTCTCATTATGGAAGAACAACGCCCTGCGTGCGTCGCTGCGTCATGGAGTGACCCTCTGGTCCACGGCCAGGGTTCCCAATATAGACGCGCCGTGCGTAATAGCGCATGGGTTGCCTTAGTTACTAGCTCGCTGTATGTGTAGTGAAGGGACTGATCATTGTTTGGCTGTCGTAGTAACTAAAAGCAGCTATCTGCTTTCGAGGATTTTTTTTCTTCTCCTCTTTTCCCTGACACTTTTCAGTCTCCAGCTGTAGTGTCATTTATTTACACTGTGCTGCACTTTGGATTCCAGACCCGTTGATGATGTTTGCTCTGTCAACATAGAATCTGCATATAGATATTCAGCAAAAGCAGCCTATTGTAAATTAGACTTATCTGTTTGGCAGTAGATCAAACAGCAGTGTATTGAAACACTCTTATTTGGGATTTAATTTAACTAATATATTTTAATTTTTCTATAATTTAAGATCATGTGATGTTTTAGCTAAATAAATGATATTTGGCCATGAACATTTATCTTTGATCTCTACTCTATCCTCCAGTTGAGTAAGAATCAGGTATTTTGGACTTTAACCAAAAAGACCATGTCTCTGTAAACTCAGCTTTTCTGTTGCCATGGTAATTACAAACAAACACTGTGTGTAGAGCATCAGTGTGATGTGGTGTGGTGTGGGGGTCTTCTCCCTCTGGGAGCCATGTAGTCAGCCTGGTGACTCACTGTACTGTATGTGTGAAAGCGTGGATGGGTATGCCCGGTGCACCACCACCACTGACAGATAGCATCAGGGGCTCTCCCCTGTTTGACATGACTCATTTCCAGCGGGAGTCAAGTGGAGTTCCTCCCAGAACAAGGACGACGGCCTCTGTTGTTAAAAAACTATGCACTGAGGTTAGTGCTATAAACATGGGTGTCGCAATGAATGGAAGTGGGAGTGAGGGAGCGGTCCATACTGTAAATGTTTTTAAGGGCAAATCAACTGCTTTATCTCTCCTTCTCCTGCATGGAGTTAAAGGGATAGTTCAACATTTTGGCAAATTGGCCCATTGCCATAATCCCTATAGTTTTAGGAGTAAGTTTGTTACCTTTAATTGTCGGTGCAAGCTGTTATTAGAACGGCGGAGCAGAGCCGTGAGCTGCTCAGAGCTACGCTACGGAGGCTCATGGGATTTCTTGTTTTCCCTTATCAAATTCATCAACAACACAATCCAACAACTCCAAAACACTCTCGTGGACAAGTTGTGATCTGCACATTCTCCACGCTATGAGATAATAATGGAACATTACGAGACAGAGTTGTTTTCGAGGTAAATTCATGCAAAACCGCTGATGCTCATTCCCGTCGGGGGCAGTTTTTCGGCAAGCAACTCTGTCTCGTAAAGTTCTGTTATTATTAGCCTATTATATTGGATTGTGTATTTGATGAGTTTGATGAGGAAAACCAAGAAATCCCATGAGCCTCCGTAGCATAGCTCTGAGCAGCTAGCGGCTCTGCTCCGCCGTTCTAAAAACAGCTTGCACCAACAATTAAAGATAACAAACCTACTCCTAAAACTATAGGGATTATGGCAATAGGCCAATTTGCCAAAATGTTGAACTATCCCTTTAAGAGGTAGAGAATTAACCAGTTTCCACTGTCAGTGATAATTCACCAGAAGCATCTTTTTGATATCTCCTTAGCCGCACAGGCTCAAAGCATCACTTTGATGGGTTCCTGATAACTCTGGAAATTATGCGTTTGTGAGTCGTCATGAACTAGTTCACTTCTGAAAAATGTCAGCGAATGCATTCACACCCCGCATAGAAGAAATACCTTCCTGCTTCTTGGATGGATGACACATTTTCCCTCATCATCAGCAGGCCGGTGGAGGAAGTTCCGGAGCTGTCCAACCTCAGATAACCCCTCCCTGTCAACATCCACTCTCTATTCTTCACCACTTCGCTCACACTTCCTGGATGCTTCGGCGTGTGTTTGTCACACTTGCGTGAAAATTGAAGGCCTTTCTGATGTGCTCATGTCTACACACACTCAGGCATGAAAGGGACAGTTAACAAGACCAGATCCAGGCCTTGAAGAGCTGCTCTGAGTGAGAGCTTTGTGACTGCACAGTGAACAGAGTATGTGACATTCTCGAGTCCGAGCTGCATAGAAGTACCTCTTTGTCTGATATGATTGTGCTTTTGTTTGTAGCTGATATCCTTTGTGTACTTAACCTCGTGTTACTCTGGTGTTTACCGAACCGGGAGGCTTTAACTCTGATCATACGAGCTGTTAAGGTTTACAGTGACATGTGGAGAAGAACTCTTGTTAGAAACTGTAGCCGTGCACTCCCCGTTCCCATCCCTTATATGTCAATGTTTGCAAAAGACTGACAATCAGTGAGGGCCGAGTGGACGCGGGAGTGTTAAGTTTACTGCGTTTGTGAGGGCCGAGGGGGCGTGGGGTGGGGGGTCAAAGCCAAACTTTCTGGGGAGTGCCGCATTACGAACATTCGGAGTGAGATACCAAATAACGTTACATCTGGAGCGGCCGTGTAACGTTTCACCTCCGTCGTTAAGATGGCAGGACTTATCTTCACGTTAGCGCAGACAGTGAGAGTGCATACCGAAGCCATAGATAGGATCTCAGCCAGAGGTTTGGTGGGGGGGCATGAATCTGGAGAGTAGACCTGATTGAGTTACAGTAACTTCATCCACATACCAACACGAAGGAGAGTGTTAAAACAGATGCGGCTACCAGAAGTGATGCTTCTTTTTTTTCTTTTTCCAGCAATATAATTCCTATTAAAGGGGAACTATGCAAGTCTGGTCGCTTTTCCGCTGTTTCACTAACCCTCCTCTTGGCCATGTGCATTTGTTTTCAACGAAGCCGGCGAGAAAGCAATCTATGGAGCGGTGGATAACGTTATATATCATATAGGATGTTACGATCTGTATAGTCTTATCTGTCATAAACAAGAGATTACAGGTGACGGGGCGCGTTTGCATGTGTTGTGTGTTGCAATGCCGCAGAGACGAGAGCTGGGACACCGGGTCGGAGGTTCTGATCTTGCAAGGTTGTTTTTCCGTCAAGAGACATTAGGTGGAAGGCAAAGAGCCAACAAGTTACAAATCATATATTTAACCATCACAATTACTTTGAAGCTGTTTAATTAGGTAAAAATGTAGCATAGTCAAGGTAAAAATCCTGCATAGTTCCTCTTTAAAATCTGTAAAAAAAAAAAAAAAAAAACCCAAAACAAGTGGCAGAAATAATGATGCAGCAAAAAGACGAGACCTTGTTCTTGACTCAATTAGATTCCGTTCTTGTTGATTTTAAAACACAGTGACAGGCCGTTTTCTTTCACTTGATTGCATTTTATGCAATTCCACTTATCACTAACCACAATCCATTAGCTGTAACGAATGAGTGGCTCATACTCACAGCAGGCTCTGAGACATCGTATCCAGCTGATGCTCCTCACAGGTCAGGGGTAAGGCCTTTCTGGGTCACCGTTCAAGCCACCAGGGAATGAGGCCTTCTTCTTCTCCTTCTTCTTCTTTTTCTTCTTGCCTTTGGGATGCAGCAGCTGTTGGTCAAAGGTGGCTCAGTCCTGGAGTCACTGTTGTCCCTGTGTGAGGTGCCGTTGTCTGTGAGCTGCTGTAGTTTAATAGCTCCCCTCCTACTACAGCCGGCCGCAGTCGGACTGCCCCTCTCACCTCACACCGGACTCATCTAGCTGGATTCAAATAAACTTGCACACACATTTACTTGCATGCATGTGTGAGATTTCTTAAGCACAAGACAAAAAGGGTGTGATACCAATTGCTTATATAGTCATAACAATATTAAGTATGCATGTTTCATATAGGTTATAAGAGGCGAGGTGGCGACGGGGATGGTGGAAACACAAGATAAGGTGGTGGGGCAGTCAAACAGGAGAGACAGAAAGGCTGAAGAAGAGATGAAAAGTAAATACAGCCTGTTTGTTTGTGTGTTGATAACGTTGAAACTACTCACAAACCCCTGTCTTGTCATCACACTTTAATCAGACCGGACATGAGGCGATGACAACATCGGGGGGGAAGTAAACTGAGCCCAGTCCTTTAAAATACACAAAATACACGCAACACGTGTCAAGTGATGTGGGACGGCTTTGTTGTGGGTCAAATTCAATAATAAGTAAACCACACAATGTTAATTCCGACCTACAATGTTCATGAATGCATAATTTCTCATTGAAATGAAGCCGTTAACAGTTCTTGCATACGATATGGTTATTATCCACACATTATCCTGTGTCATTTGATTTATAAACAACGGGAAGCATGAAAATGCTGAAGATGTGTTTGGTTCAAATGTGTGGGGAATGTAGTCGGTGTGTTTGTTCCCCTTGGTATCAGATAAATAAATAAATACAAGAGTATAATCTAATACATGTGGTTTTAAGTCAGATTACACTGCACAACTCTCAGCCATCCTCACTCCACTATGATTCAGCAGGAAAGACTGCAGTACAGCATCTTGACCTCTGTGTCGCTCTTATTACCCACCCACTCCTCTCCGGCCGAGCCTCTGTGGAGACTGAGGAGAGCCCGGACCCCTCGGATCAATGTTATGGATTGTTCCAGAATTCCACTTTATCGCACAAACGACCAAATGACTCAAGACATCGTGCTCCCGCGTACCAGTCTTTTGTGGTTGACCTTTGAACTTTGATTAGCAAGTGGGACCTCCCCCGGGCGCTTATCGTGTGGAATTATGTGCAGAATGCCGGGGGAAGATAATGTTGATTGAATAAAAGGTTAGGGATGTAAAGATTTCTCATGTGAGCGGGGATCGGCAGACAGCCACACACAACCGCAGAGCAGCTGTATGCGTGAGGTCGACAGTTAGGATGGAAAACCACAGAGAGAACGATGCATCTTATCACCCTGCCTCCAGTTTCCTCTCGCGAGCTCGTCGGAGCAGTTACTGTTACTGGGCCGATTAGGCAACGGATTCCCGCTTCATTTCTTTTCTTGTTGTATCCCAGCTCACGGTCTTAGATAAACGTCACAACCCAAACGAAAAGAGAAGGAACGGCCAAACAGCCTCTTGAGAAAACTCAGAGTTTTGGCGCCGATCCAAAAGCCACAGGAAGAGCTGGTTCCCATGGATGTTTAGTGTTCGGCTCAAACTGAGTTCTGCAGCAGTTTGAGATGAGCAGCAGAGTTTTAAATGTTACATATCATAGAGCCACAGGGATTTAAAACTAGATATTCCAGTAAGAGCAATGATCCCCTGACGACATGTCCTAAACATGTTATCAAGGGAGGTGGATCCTTTTTCAACATTTATGACTCAGACACATTTCTCTCTTCATGTTTAATGTGTTACAGTACACACGAGCACTATCCCTCTCTAATGCCAATACAACTGTATAGTCATGGCAAATGAATGTTTTCTGGGAGTACAGTAGTAGTACAGTGTGTATAGGTGGATTTTCTCGGTTAGCATGTGGTGCATTTCATATCCTTTATGATATTATTCCATTTTAGTTTTACTTTGAAGATGTAGGTGGACACGTGGCATCCTGGAGAAATAGATGTCCTGCTTTGAAGAGAACTAAGTTTAATAATATTTGGCTGACTGGGTAGGCTAAAAAACTAAATTGAATTGGCATAAAGAATGTATTGGATACACTGCCTGTGCAGAGTATTGGCTTCTAACAGTGGTCATAAACAACAAAGTCTAACATCGTACAGTAAGGGGGGAATAATTAAAAGAAAGAACATGTTTTGTTGTTTCAATTAAGTAAGTTGAATTAATGTCCATTTTATATTAACACTGATTTAAATCAGTATACATATGGATGTAATGAGCCCATTTCTAGTGATTGAAGACCTATAATTATCACCAGCTTTGTAGCATCACAAATCCTTTTATTCTCTTCAAGTTCATTGTTTCGGTTTAATGAACATTAAAGATCACAGGAAAACTGTCCAACTTCAAACTGTGTGTGTTCCGCCCAGTGGCCAAAATGATAATAAACCAGCAATAATGCAATCAAGCACCCAACAGATAATCTCATTTCTGTCCATTTAGAAACACTAAAAGTAAAAGTCAGTCATAATAAATTGTACTTTAAGTCAAAAACAAGTCATTCAGCAATTTAGTGATGCACGCCACACCCAAGTCTGTAATTACAGCACCGAGTAAAACACTCTGAGTGACTGACATCAGTCTCATTTGATCTGCACTCAGCTCTTTAGTATGGTATGATGGTATGTCAGAAACACAAAATAACACGGGGCACAGGGCATCTATAACGAGAGTGGGTGTTAAAAATAAACTGCCAATATGTTTGGAGTGCGGGGAGAAATTCCAGAGTACATTCCCCCATATGCGGGGGCGGGAGAGGAGGTCAAATAGGAGGAGGCCTTTTGTGTCGCATCCAGAAAGGGAACTGAGGCTGAGAAACAGGGGTTCATTCCACTTATGTGAACTTTTCTTGAGTACCTCTGTTGTTTATTTCGGAGCCATGAATGTGGGAGCTGAGAGGGGAAAAGAAGAGGATCAGATGAGGAGGAGAAAACCCTCGACTCTGTGCTGTCTGTCAGTATGTTGAATTACAAGGCGATGAGAGCGAGGAGTCTTTTGATGTAAGCGAGACAACACGGGGTCTTTCTTTGCGATACCAGGGCTCAGGAATGTGCTTGGGCGCAGGACTATGGGGGGGCCTCACACACACACACACACACACACACACACACACACACACACACACACACACACACACACACACACACACACACACACACACACACACACACACACACATGTAAGAAACCATGGCAGAGATCAAGACTTGCTCCTGAGCCTTGTAGTCAAACAAAATCCTGTTTGCACAGCGGGGAAGGCAGAGGAGGCAGTTGTAAAACATCACACCTAAATCAAAGTGCAAGTTACGCACATGTGTACACTGGAGTGGTTTATCTTTATGGTCACTCCCTCCCTCCTGTCAGGAACCTTTACAGTGAAACTCCCCTCTGCTTCTAACAGAGATGTTGATGCATTCACTTCAACAGGAATTAGGTGGAGCCAGTTTTGATGATAGTGATGAGGTGAACTCTTCCAGCTTCCACTCTGGGTTGCATCTCTTATCACATATAAGTGTGCAGACTGATGTCTGTCACCGACTTCCATTCACTTTGTCTGCAGGCACTCACTCAATTGGAGACATACTGTACATTATTTTGGTTTTATAATACCATATATACACTGTTCCCCCTGGCAATATGCAATGGCAAAGATAAACTAACTGCAATGGAGACTGAATGAACACATGCAACAGAAGTCAGGTTGTGTATTTCGGAATATGGCTCTTTTACTATGTGTTGAGATCCGTCCTTCAGTCAGATACTATGGATCAATTTAATGAATGGAGACGTGGTGACTCGTGTAGAGGCAATCACAGTTTACATTCTTCAGTGAGGCAAAGGTTACGCAGGAGGTGCCGTAGTGGAAGGGTTGGCCCAAGGACAGTGTTTACAGTATGTGTGTGTGTGTGCGTCTATGTGTCAATAGTTTGCGCAAGCTCTGAAAGGTGTCGAGTGAACAAATATAATGAAATGAAACTGATACTCCTACGTCTTTAGATGTATGGCATCAATTCAGGGTTAACTCTTCAGGTGCCATCTATCCATTTTTTTGAGCATGAGGGCACAGGGGAACAGACGGATGGGGGTGGGGGGTTAAAAGGGGAAAGAAAGTCCAGTAGGATGGGTGTGGGGTTTTATACATTACTTGGACGTTGTTTGCTCAGCTCCTCCTCAGGGTGAGGTGATGAGTAATGGGCCACACCGGTCATTAAAAGAAGAATTGACACAAGAGTCCTTCACATTCCATATTTCTGTGCGCACCGGACTAGGTGACATCCAGGTCACTTTAACCTGACAGAGCGGATTGCGTCTCCGTGGCAGTGTGTCTTTATCTCAGGCTGCGTTGCACAAGCTAAGCTCTGCTATTTGTTTGGAGATTACTGTCACATGTGCTACCAAGACCACTGTTTGCGCTCCAGTGGGCTGTGGCCTGTCGCTAGAGTTATTGTTAAGGAAAACACAAAACCACCGCTCGGATAGAAAGTCACAACACGCTCTGCTACTGCTGTGTTCAAATCAAGTTTTTATTCAGATTTTTATCGTAGATATCTGTCATTTCTGACCGCCACATTTCTGACAATATTTATGACGTAAATTTTTTTTTATATATATAAGAAAGAATTTAGAAATATAAGATGAAATTCAAGCATTAGGAGACATTCAGACATCACTCCAAAACCATTAAAACAACCACTATTAATTAGAGGCGCTCTTCCCTAAAGCTTGATTTAGGTGTAGCCCACCAGGCGGGGCATGCTGGGAAAACTCTTGCGCATACTCATGCACTTCTCCTGGTCCAGGAAGAGCGAGTTGGCCTTGATGGACAGGTCATGCTCCAGAGCCACTTTGGTCTTAACCAGAGTCTGCAGGGTGCTCTCAGCTTCCATCAGCCTCTCCTGGAGCTTATGGATGGTGTCCTCGATCTCTCTCACCTCACCCACAAGTCTGAACAAAAAAGGGAATAATAAGGAAGATGGGGAAAAAGATTATTGCTAAAGTTGCTATGTAATTAATGAAACTGCCACTAGGTATTGCCAAAGCAAGAAATTTGAAATTATAAGCGGCTTTAATATGGCTAATATTTTTAACATTCGCAAAGTGTTTAAAAATGTTTTTAAACTTCAAAATTAGCTTGGACAAATTGTAGTTTACCAATGAGGAATCCTAAATTACTATCACAATTACATTAATTGCCCATCTGCTTATAGAACGTTTTTAAGTTCCCTCGCGAAAGACATGAATGTTTGTTGAATTCAGTTGAGACTGTGTGGCCAATCTTGCTACTAGCTACTATCAATTTAAATCTAGATTTTAAGTGGTGCTGAGCCCATTAAAATGTGTCTGTGAGAAGTGGCTGATTGATTGTCCTGTGTTAATCCGACTTTCAGCTTCCAAACAAGTTCACATCAAACACTGCACCTCCTAGCGTTCTGAGTTATACTCCTGCAAGAGTGAATGTGCCATGTGTGCAAAAGTTCACATGAACATTTGATAGTGCCAATGAAATCAAGGCCCGCATGTGACCGTGCAATCGCAGTGGAGATCAGTCTGTCTGTCTTCTGCATGCTGTGTGGTCGGGGTGCTTCACTGACTTTATAGTGTATAGGTCTGACTTTTTTCACTTTATCAAGTAACAAGTAAAAATACAAAACAATGTGTGAAGCTCATCCAGAAAACACAGTCAACACTGCACCTCCTATGTGTCTAAGCAGTACACCTAAAAATTTTGAAGTGGACAGATTCCTCTATTTCTAGTGTGCAAGTGTCCACAATCTTAGGAAATGTGTCTAGAGAAACAACATTGTACATTCATGTGAGATCTGTGATACCGACTTAATGAATTCATAAACAACCCACTGACAAAGCAGTAATTGCACAGCTACCTGTGGTGTGGGTTGTCCCTGCAGAGCTCTACGTTTGGCCTGCGGGTCCTCTCCTCCAGCCTGGTTTGAGCCACTTTAAGTGGGCACTCTTTGTCTCTCAGGGCCTTCTTCAGAGACTCAATCAGCATCTCTGTCTGGAAGATCTCCTGCAGAGTCTGCATGAGGAGAGAATACAGGAGAAATGTAACAATTTCCTAGTGGCAGTTGAGTGTCTGTTTCATTAAAAATGGCAGAACATCTAATGTAGATTGTCGCATTTTGGCTACAAGAGAAAGGACTGATAAGAGTCGGGGGAACAAGTGAGAATAGGAGTAAAAAGTGGCACACTGCAGTCTTCAAATCAGCTGAGCACGGTGCCTGCTCAGTCCAGACCCATTTGATTTAATTTAATTCCAGCGAACCACGTCTCCTTACAACTGACAGTGACTGAGCTTTATTAAGGACGGTGTGCCTCATATCACAGCTACTGTCAGTGTTGGAACAGCTGATGCGGACACGATGGTAATCCCTGGTAATTAACCTCGGTACAATGTGATCCAGTGTAGAATATTGCATAAGGTAAGAGGCATCTACTACCAGCCATCTTTTTTGTCAGGAGGGTCTGAAAGTAAACATGCACACAATCCACCACAGAGGACAAATGCCTCTTGTAGGTCATTTAAGCAGAAAATACAATTTTTGACAGATTGGGACATTTTACACTCTGTGCACAGTTTCTGTATGATATGATGCTGAATATAGCACAAGAAAAGAGAATGGTACAAACACATGATTTCTTCCTAATTAGTGGCAAATTAAGTTACCCAATGATGGAAGACAGTGAATGCATTTTGCCTTTTTTCCTTAACATGGAGCCATGTGATTGGTTCTTTGAAGCCAGTTTTGTCGTAATCCAGGCTTTTTCATCATGAAACTTGATCAGATCAGGACATAACTCTGTCAGATCCAGTGTAACAAACCATACGCCAAACTTCCACAGAAAATAAAATGTTAATTTAAAAGAAGTGACCCGGCAATAACCCAAAATGTAATGGGTTCCTTCCTGACGCGTGCCTCATCCCTCAACCAATTTTGGTACGAATTGGTTCAGTATTTTTTTTTTTTTTGGACAATCCAGCTAAGTGAAAACATACAAATCTAAAACTGAAGTCAAAACAAGGGTCTTATTTGCTCTGGCAGTTTTATAAATTTTACATTGTCATTTTATACAGTGTGACCATCTAGAATAAGGGACTAGGGATGCTAATCAGCAGGCTTGGTAACTCTGGCACATTTACATTTGTGTTTATACTGATGTTCATTAATGTGTAATGTGCCTTTCAAATAAATAAATAAATAAATAAAATAGAATAGAATAGGTGTTGACCTTAGCCAGGTGTGTCTGCAAGCTGTTCTTGGCATCAGCAGTCTCCGATACGCGGTTGGTGAAGGCCACGTTGACATTGTTGAACTGGTTCCACATTTCATTGGACGTGGTGTTCAGTAAGATTTCTATCTCATCCCTGAGCTTGTGGGAGGCGGCTCGTTCGCTCTGGGAGAGCAAGATGTTGTCGTCGGTGAACTTGGACCAGGAATCTGGCAGGGAGAGTCTGACAGGCGGAAAAGAATGACTTACATTTCTGGTAGTTCAGACTCCTACTGTCTTTGAACATGCTGGTTATGGGAAAGAGTTGGGATGGATCGTGATTGGTCAGTCAATCCTCCAATTTTCTCCCTAACTGAATAAGCTTTTGGGGGGATTACCATCAATGTGTTCCCTTATGATCCTGTCAGTATAAACAGAGCTATTAGCTTGACTAGACTGATCCTGGTGATTCTCAAATATCTCAAATATCAATAATGTCTTATAAGGTGTCTTTTCAAATTTGACACAAACATTAATTTGGACTCAAGTTTTACATTGGTATAGTTTGGTGATCAAAGTTCAAGGTCATGGTGACCTCTCGGGACATTGTTTTGGGTCTTGCGAATTTGTGAATCTTATCAAATTTGGCACAAATGTCCACATGGACTTAAGGATGAACCGATTGGATTTTTGTCATCAGTAGTCAACTTTTGACTGTGACCTCACCAGGCATGTTTCTGGCTTCTTGAATCTGATATCTGAAGACCACATACAACCACAAGATGATAAATCCAGTTAAACCTAATCTAAGAAGGAAATAGGTCAACCAAAATGAAGGCTGTTTAACTTGTGATTGACAATTAAACTGAGCAGCCCGGTCCTGTAGGCTATAGGCTGGTGTGATATGAGAAATAATTTAAAAAATAAATATTTGATGTCATGAAACTGTACTCACGAAGGGTCAAGTCTGTCAATCCCTCTGTAATATCCAATACCATCTGATGTGTTCCTGAGATGGTGACACCTGTCATCGATCCTCTGGGCTGACACCTTGTCACTCATGTCTCTTTCCAGTTCGTGCTGGGCTGCTCTGTTTGACCTAGAAATACAACATAAAAAATGTCAATTATTTACTTCATACAATAGAATCATTCATGTAGCAATATTTTATCAATTGATTTTTCAGACTCACGCCAGCTGGGTGATGGCTTGATCCAGACGTCGCCTCATCCGTTCTTGACATGACTTGATGACTTCCACTTCCTCATTGCAGCACAGGTAAAGAGATAGACATTTTACTTCTTCTATCAGGTTGATATGACACATAAGACACTTATATACTTAAATTGGTGCTTCGATGTTACCTTTATGAGGTCTTTCTCCACGTCGTCATGTACCAGATCGATGGACATCCGCTTCTCTCTGTGGTACAAACACTCTTGAGACACCTATTGGCAGAATGATCATGACTAAAACAAGGTGAGGAGGTTGTGTAACGAAAAGAATTTAAAGCCACTCAATATACAGCATTATCTTCCTCGTGACATTTAGATAAGTGGGGTAGTAATTTGAGCAGAATGGGGCAGTGCATGTCCTGCATAGTGCGATGCATGAGCGGCATTCTACAGCTTCAGTTACCTGCAGAGGCCTCTAAGAAGGTCCTCTGCCACATGATCTTAGCCTAGAAAGGTGTCTGTGTCATCAGATCTCAAGCCAGGTTAGGTTGACCCTCTCTGGCTGAAACAAATGACCAGACACGCTCTAACAGGACACTGAGGTGATCTAATTAAGAGCCTGACCCAGAAAACACACAAGCACAGCTGCATTTTAATGTGCAGATACTGTTGCTACAACCAGACCATTGTTTCGCCACAGATACTGTCACACAGAAAGGGGGAGGTGTGATATGCATGAATGATATTATGAGCAGAGTGGTAGACAAAAGTGTTAAGATTTTAAGGGAAATGCAATTTATCCTTGTAGAGATGGAAATACTTCCTGCGAAATGTTCCCGTAACAAAGCAAAGCATTAAGGCATTACTTACAAGAAGAGGGGGTAATTGAAGGTAACATGCACACTTATTGAATTATATCTTTTCCACCCTCACCTGAAGTGGGCCCTCGGTCTCTGCCAAAGCTCTCTCCAGCCTCCTCTTGACCTCAGTGAGAGCTGCTATCTCTGTCACCATGTTGTCGATCTCATGGCTCAGCTCAGACCTCCAGAAGACGATGTCATTGAGCCGCTCGCCGATGTTCTTGCTGGTGCTCTCCTGGCTTCGCCTGGTCAGTTGCTCTTTATCCTGCATCAGCCTCATGGTGTCTCTCCTCAGTCTCTCTGCACTTTTCCGGGACGACTCGGACTCCCTGTAGTTGTTTTGGTTGGACTTGTACCAGTCGTCCGGGGTGTAACGGGTGTTCAGCGCCGTCCTGTTGGATGGGTAGAACATGGTCTTGGCTCGAACCAGATCTAAATTCTCTCGCTGAAGAGACAAGGAGCTTGGGACCATGGTGCTGCTCTTGAAATAGCTGTTGGTCCTCCACAGGTTGGCACTGGGATTCATGGCCAAGGCAGGCTGAGTGTTTCGATAGCTGGATGCCATGGTGGAGATGGCAGGGAGGAAGTGGCTGGTTTTTGGCCGAGCATATGTGGCTGTCAGAGTGGATCCGATCAGCTCCATTGTTGACTCCCCTCAAAGTGCCACTGATCTGAATGTACAATGATTCTCAAAGTCTGAATATCTACATATTGACAAACATTATTGTTGAAATTCAATACATTTAGAAATTAAATCAGAGATTAACCAAAGTACTTTGAGAAAAATCAAAAGTAACATTCATTAATAACATAGAACCAATTGTCTTACCGTGCTTTCCCTTCAGTACACAGCGTCCTCCTGCCGGCTTCCTCTCAGTTGTGTGTACCTGGAAATGAGCTCAAGAACGCACTAAAGGTATACTGGCATGCATAATGGATAGACAAGTTTGCAAGTCATTCATTCAGCCAGCCAATGGTGGTGCACAGTGCTGGGCTGCCAGAGCTGGCCTGTCCAAGATTTCTGTTGACACAGAAGCAGTTGCCATAGGTTACTGTAACACTCAGCCTGGGATTTTCAAATTAATGGTGAGCAGGTGCTTTTACTTTGTTCGAGAAAATGTACTGGGTTTGCAAAATGTCACTATGGTCTAAAAAAGCTTTTGTCTTTGTACTTTTTCAATTATTGGATTTCTGTCCTACAGACCTTTGGCACCGTAACCCCCTCATATAAAAACCACCTCTCCACTTTCCATCCCAATAACCTTATTAAATGCCGTCCTTATGGTAACAAACTGATTCGATTTCCTTCCCAGCATTGTAAAATAACATTTTTTTGTAATTAGGTACTCCGCTTTGGAGGTCATCTACCTTCGAATGCCTCGTTAGAAGAAGAGCAATCTGAGCTTTGTCCAGTTGGTCTCCGGGCAGCATCAGATAGCTGTCACCCAGAGAACCTAGCTGTCTGTATGGATTACAGTCACCTCTTCAATGATTCATGCCACAGGAAGAGTCCACACAAACCCCTGTAGCACAGAATAATAATCTGTGTTGTGTTACCTCGCATTGAAAATGAGGATCATTTACACTAATCTGTTCTGAAGGGGTGAGGCTGGACAGACGATAGCCTGGTTTCCACTACAGACACAAGCAAAGCTGTAGCCAATAGTTACTCAGCTGGTTTATCACAATCACCATCACAGAACTTTGACCAGAACAAAGTATACACATATGATGGCTTTGTTTATTTATTTATTTTTTTTACAATTGTGTTACTTTATGACATGAGAGGAGAGCTTTGCATTTGCATTTGCTATTCCTGATAAAGCAATAGCCTTCCTGCAAGTGTTACCAGCAGAACTGTAAGAAGTATTCAGCTCTTTAGCGTGAGTAAAAGTAGCAAAATCACAATCAAGATGTTTCCTGTTAATAGTAAACATGTTACATTTAATTCTGCCATATTACATTTAAAGGACCAGTCTGTACTTTCTGCAGAAAGTTTAAGCTGAAGAACTGGCTCACATGTGTGAAATGGCTCTAGTTTTTGGACAGATAATGGGTCACTGAAAACAAAATATTAATAATGAGCATTGCAACAGAAATGTAAAAAATGCATAAAATCACAAACCACACATGGTGAATTTCTTTTGTACAAGATCAATTTTTATATAATATCCACCTGCTGGTGTATCTGGTGGGACTGTACACCCGAAGTATCTGTTCTATTCACTTTTCACAGCATGGCTCGCTAGTATCGGCCATGTGATTGGCTCGGAGTCAGAGGTTTATGTTTCTCGTGCTGAATTCTCCCCCTGCGTCCACTGTTCACGAGGGCAGGTTCAAAGAAGCCGGCAGCTTTTGGCGCTATCCTGAAGCTCGTGGCGAGGCTGCCATTGTCATAAACATGGAGGTTTAGATTTAGAATGGAATGATATGTCATTGCTCCACCCCTGCGGCCGGCAGCATCACTTAACATGGCCAGGTTTGAGAAGGCCACCCCACATGCCTGTGCCGCCCTGACCTCAGCCACTATAAATACGCCCCAGAAAAGCATGAAAAGCCTGCCCTCGTATGAAATTCCTCCCCCGTGGATAGAGCTGCGAGTGTCCGCTGGAAAAGTGCTTCCTTGTCAACCTCCCTCAGAATGTGAGGGAAATGTTAGAGGGGCCTATATATACTCCTGCCTTGTGGCCCATGAGACCGTGTTGTGAATTACTGCATAGTGGAAATATCTGAGGGAGCAAACACGCTGTCCACTCCACTTAGAGCCCAGTGACACTGAAGTGAGGGGAGCACTGCTCGGACAGCGGGAATGAAAACTCAACAAATAAGAACTTCTTAATTAAACGTTGGCCCGGCATGCACAGTTTTAAAAAATGGTTTCCATATGCGTGTGGTATCGCAGCCACTTCAGCAGTTAAGCTGTAAAAGTTTGGGGGCGAAGAGTGAAACCGAGCAAGGAAGGAAGAGTGTCATAATTTCTACATGTTTATGTCATGTGGTCTGGCAGAGACAGTTTGTGGCCCTTGGACTTCACTCATCACATTTGGACACAGGAGACAAAAAGAAATAATGCAGTGGATCTCTGGTCAGCTGACACACACAGAGGCTTAGATTTCATCGATTAGTAAATGAGGATGGACTCTTCTGTGGGCTGGACATGAAGACATTTATTTGTGTCCTCTCTATTGTAAAAAACATAAGCTTTAATCAGGGCGCAGGTGACATTATCGTATATTATCCATACATCCATATTAAAGGGACATTTCACCTTTTTTAAACCTCTGAACTCCTCAAACTGTATTATGCCACAGCCGCAGGTTAGCTGAGGGAATCAGAAAGAGGTCAACTTGAAATTGTTTTGACCTAAATATAAAGTGCTGAAAATATCAGTGCATCTAAATGGTACTTGGATTATTTCAATGGGCATCTTTGTTGGCCACATTCACAGCAACACATCGCTCAGCTTCTGTGCTGGTGCTCCCAGCTGCTTCTCTAACCTGGCACTGAACTGATCTGAGTCTGCCACATGGTCACACACTGACTATATATGACTTTCTATCTCACACAATCCCAAATCATCAAAAAACTGGAACTATCAGCGTGAGACAACCCAAGTTAAAACACGACAAGAATCTTTGACTCATAACGAAGCTGCCAGACGCCTTCAACCAGAGCCTGATGCTTTTACAGGCTGAACTCCTCCTCTAAATAACGGTCAAATTTGCAACTCACGTTCCAAAACAAACACTTTGCTGCTTTCTCTCATTTACTGTACGGCACCAAGATCTGGTGCGTTCACTGTACCGACGCAGGAATCGCTGCACTTTCTCACTGAGGAGAAACAATGTATAATAACCTCACAGCCTTAACTAACCTGTCAACAGTTCTGTCACGCCATGCGCAAACACATGCTCCCTAAGGCCTTGACACATCCTTCACTTTTCACCATTGACCCTGAGTTTATCAGGTAAGAATAGACAAGCGACCGGGGTCAGGAGTGCTTTCTAAACATTCCCACCCAGTGGAAACAAGTCCTTGTCTATTCCCCCCGTGGGCCTGTGGTGTTTTCACTTCTTCCCCCACCCACCCCTTTCTATGTCAACCTGGCAACCGTCCTGCACTCTGGTCACACTACAGTTTCCTTTTTTTTTAAACCTAATTATCAGTTGCCTGACTCCTGACTGTATGAAATGGACTCACACGCTCTAGTATACAGGGCAATGTAATGTAATGGCATCAGTTTCCTCTCGTGAATTGTGGATGGGGCAGTTCTTTGAGGAGGGTGGCCACACCTGGAGAGGAACACAGGAGAGGAAATGGACCATTAAATCTGATGACAGTATCAGAGATCCCCCACAGAGATAATGGTGCTTCCAGATGGGAAAATCACAGGAGCCTCCCGGGCTCATCTCAGGTCATCAGCAGTCATTTGAGAGGGGTGGGTGTGTTACCTCACTGTTTACTGCTGTAACCATGGTACAGTATGTGTCTATTCTTTACCTATTGTCAGTTAGTCCTTCAGCTTGTCACTGAAGCCCCCCCTCCCCTCCCCTCCCCTCCCCCAATGGTAGCAACAAGTGAGTGTGGTGTTTACTGAACTTGACCATGTGGGCTGATGAAATCTGACTTTTCTAAGCAATTTCCTTGCAGTGGGTGGAGCAAAAATGCACCAGAGATACAACGACTATAGAGACAAAGCAGGACCTCTCTGCTGTTATTGACGTTGAAATTTAATCTCCTACAAAAACAATTGAGGCAGCCAGTGAGGCAGCATTGTCCGGTCCTCTGAAGGGCCTCAGATTGATTTGCTGTATCAGTGTTTGTGGCATTATGACATAATTTGAAGAGCTGCTCAAATTTTAAAATGGACATCAGGGTGGATTGGTTTCCAGTCAATGAGATTGAGATAATTCTATGAGTGTGTTATACTGTAGAGCCAGGAAGAGTTTTTGTTTTTGTGCGTGTCTGATCTCAATACTGTCCGACCCTGTCTGTAGCTCTCAGTCTCAAGCCTGTTGATTCAAAAGTGAAAGTGTCAAACTTTAAAAATGAATCACAAATTAATATTTAAATTTATTGTAAAGTCTGTAGCTATCTATAGACTAGCCATGACTAGACTCATTTGGAGACGGCATCCTAGAGATGTCTACAAATCTAGCAAAAGGTTTCAGGGGTCAGGGGGTCAGGGTAACCCTTAACCCTGACCCCAACACCTTCACAGACAGGGCATGCCATTGGATTTGCTGACTTAGAGAAACACATACAGCATCATCAGACATATCATTTTAGCTTCGAGCTTTTAGCAATAAGAAGTCAGTAATATGCCTGCATGCTAGGTGCATGTTTGTATGTGGTTGCATTTTAACTTCAGTGCAGTTACATCAGTAAGTTTGCTTGAAAAAGCATCAGAGGCACAGAGGATCTGGCTGTATGGACTATATTATATTACCTACACAAAGGGGGCAAATGGATTCTACATTAGAAACTGAGAGAGAGGAAACAGCTTTCAGACAGTCAGTCAGGCAGCCGAGGAGGATATGTGCTGTCTGTTGTATCTGGACTTGTTTAAAGGTCCCATGAAGATAGACTTCCTCTTTTGTTGGTTTTAAAGCAGCTCTACAGTAGGTTCAATATTAATACTGTGCAAGTATGAAAGCCTCAGTCCACAGCCTGTATTTAGAAACCTTAAGATAAGCCGTCAGGACTTCTGAAACTTTGTGATGTCACTGCTCTCAACCATGCCCCAAGATACTCTGTTTACCTGTCTCTGTTTAACAGTTAGCCAATCAGAAAAAGAGACTCAGAGCCTCCTCTCTCCTGATTGGCTCATGGAGCTCCAAAGAAGCTTTAGAGGAGACCTAAAAGTACATTGAGAGGATTTTAGTAGTTAAAACCAAATGTATGCACACTGACAAAGTGTCATATATGGATGGCACCTTTAAAATCTCTCATGCTACCATGAACTTAATGGATGATTTGCTGCATGTAGTTAAGAAATGTCTCTGCTTGACTTCAGCATCTAGACACCTTGATTTAAGACAGCAACAGAAGTGAAATGAGATGAATTGCAGCAGACAGATGCGGCGGCTGGCTGTCATGTGCCGGTGCATGGGTGGGTTAATGCGTGTCTGACAGGACAGGCAGGGGCTGGATGGACTCTGGCCACTCCACCCTCCACCCCCACTACTTTTCTGTGATCAAGGTTCCCAGTCGCAAACTTCCAGAGTGGGACGAGGGGGGCCATGAATGCAGGGCTTTGTCCGGTCCGTGATCATCACATTCCACTGGAGCCACTCTGTGGCACGCTGCAGAGCGGAGGAGAGGGCAGGCGAGGGCACGACAGGGCAGGAGAGGGGAAACACTGACCAGACTCTCCGCCTGCCATATTGTTGTGCGACATGACGATCGTATCAAAGACGCTTGTGCTTCTGAGTGATTTATCTGGAGTCTGAGCTCATGATGAACTGTACACATGCTAAGGTTTTCTGAATACTCCCTCTGTGCCAGCTTCTTCATCCCAAACCATTCACAAAGCTGGAGATCTCCTTCCTTGAAACCTCCTGTATTTTTTTTTTTTTTTTTTTTCATTTTCAGAAGCACAGCACCTCTACCGGTCGTCCACAGGAAGCATGCTGGCGACTTGTAGAGCAATGAGAACATTTCTTTGCAGTTATTGGTGCTTCATGTGTTATTTTCTGACTGCCTTGGAAGGTATGAGTCATCAGAATCAGCAGGACTGGCTACCGATACAGAGAAATCCCTCCGGCTGCAGCCCATGTGCATTGCACACAGCAGCCAAATGATTGCTTTCCATTAACACCTCCATTGTTGGTCCTCTCAGTCCTGGATTTGTCTGTTGATTTCTCACACAACAACCTCCATGTTGTGGTTTTGTTACAAGTTGTTTTACACAGTATATGAGGTTTTTTTTTTAAAAGCCATCCAAGTATCTATAAACCGAGTTAACAATGTGCTTTGAGGTTACGACAGGCTCGGTGCTTGTAATTCAAGCTATTTTTGGCCAAACGTTTATAAAGGGGAGAGAGGTCTAATGTTTCCATGCTGACTCAGGAGTTGAATTATTCACCCTGGGCGTGAGTATTGCTCTCACACACAAACCTTCTCCCCAAATTAGGGAAAATGCAGCTTGTGCTTGTCATGCAGGCAAGACAGGAAGGGAACATGAATGATAGAAACCTCAGCTGGTTGCACGGTGACTCACAATCACACAACTAATGGTCAGAGGAATATCTGAAGCCTTAATCATGCGGAAAAGACCCCATATTTCTCAGGACGGTGCCACTTAGGAGCGAGGGTGTGAACTGAGGTGTGTTCAACATGTGGCCAGCTGATGTGTGACCTGCATCCAGCACTACAGAGAAATCGGGAAAGGAAGGAAACAAGGAAGCAAGATGTCTCCTATGCTTCCTCTTATTTGTTTCCCTCTACTAACACCCCTCCATATCCCCCCCCCCCCCCCCCCCCCCCCCCCCGTCCTCTTCCCTTTAATCACTTATTAAATGTTCCGTTTGCTACAGCTCTCTCACTACCCTTTTTATAGCAGGTCGTAGTCTATGTCCTCTCACACAAAGAGGTGTCTGTCAGCGTTGATGGGAGACTGTGCACAGCTGGACCTTGGCAGCATGGGAACAAGGGTTGGAGCCGGGATCGGAGGAGCTGCTGGATCCAGATGGACTCTGTGACTGTGACCGTTTCTGCTGCACGATTAACAGCCCTCCAAACCCACCGTTGTCTCCCAGGTCTCCAAGGGAGGAGGGAGGGAGGGAGGGGGTTTTACCTCTGAAGACAGAACAGCTCCACTGTTCTTCTCTGGCTGAAAGTTTTGTGCTGATGTCTGTATTTGAAAGGCTGGAGTCCTGCCACTGCTTTTTTCTTCTGGTTTTTATTAGAAGTTGTTTCAACATTGACTCTTGGAGTCACTTCCAGCGAAGTGTGGGAGCTGAGTCAGGTGCCACAACATCAGTTACAGTAGAAAGTTGTCCATTGTCTATGGATTCTGTGACAATCCTCTCTGTGTGTTTTGCCAACTGAGAATATTAAAATGAATGTTTTAATTAAGCACATTCCTACAAGCTTGACGAACACCCACGCTATAGACTGTAATTTAATTTGAATAGATCCGAAAAAGATGCTCTTCAGTCCCAAGTTTAATTTGATCTCGTGATCACATGTACTGTACGGCGAAGTGACACGAGGTATGTGCTACACATACGTTAAACATACACACAGCTGCGGCGACAGCATTCCCAGCTTGCGCATTCCCTTTGTGTGCTGCCAAAGGTCAGAGAGCATCAAGTGAGATATCAGATGGATTCAGTGGCATGTTGCCATGTTAGGCCTGCACGGAGACACACCCTGCTGCAACGCAACCCCGCTGCTGTTTAGAAACATCTCATCAGGCATAGTTAACATTTAAATTATCCCGTCTATGCCTGGAGACTTTACAGCACGCATTGGAAATAACAAGTCATTTCACCCCAACGTGACCTCTGTAACAAGTGTAACACTGGCTTTCAGTTTCATTTTTATGCGTTATACCGCATTGCATTATTCTGTGTAAATGCAACAGTGTGACCATGACACAAATTTCTGAATAAAACATAAGCGAGCGCATTTGCACATGCAGTCCCTGTCTGAATTCCTCTGCAGCAGATCATGCCGGCCAGACAAAAGGCCAAGGAAGATTCAGATTTACCGCTACAAGGCGGAGGGAGGCATTTAAAAAACCATGGCGTTTTTGTTTAGAGGCATTTTCCAACCCCGGCCGGCACCCTCCCTCTCTTTCTGAAATGCCAAAGGCATCTGCTTGACAGCTCCTCACAAGCTTTCAAATTGTTCTCCCTTTCCCAAATTTGGACCGAATTAGAATGGGACTATTGTCAGCGTGTTTCGCGGATGGGAAAAGAAATTCATTTATCTTTCCTGGCAGCCAATCCTCCTCATAAACAGACCCAGTTGGAGCTTGTCAAGTCGCTGGACAAGTTTCTGTCTTTCCCACTGTTTTCTGGGATGTTGGATGTGTTTATCATAACCAAACTGTGGGTTACTGGTATGGCATTCATTCAGCGGAGGTGCCAGGGTATCATAAATGGAGTAGGCTTGTGACAATTATGGCCTCATGGTTCCCAATTTGGGCGCTACACAGAGAGCAGAGCTGTAAAAATGTCTCAGTGGAATCTGAAGTGGTTGCACCTACAGTGACTGCTCTCCGCTGTCAAAGCCCCCAAGCCCCCAAGCAGCATAATGACCCTCATTACCGTCCATTTTCACTCTGATGGTGGCGATGTTAGTATGTGTGTGCGTGTGCTTTTTTCTGCCATGTCAGGTGTGTGCGCCACGTGAGGGGTTTGCCATGAGCTGTGAGCCGGCGCCTCGCGTGGCTCTGGTGGATTTGCGGCATCCATGCAGCCTCGTCTTATGTGCGGACAGGACGGGCCGCAGCAGCTGGGAATGCACTTTGACCTCAATGGGAGGAGCCAAGGTCAGCAAAAAGAAAAAGTGCAGGTCGAAGGAAAGATCAGACCTGGTGCACTGTGCCTAGAAGTCATGTCGAGCTGAAAACCTGAAGCAGGTTTTGATGAAACCGGGAGATGGACACGTATCCTGTTCAGGTTCTATTTCAAAGCTGCACCAAGAACTGGTTTGGTCCCATGCAGTTTCTTAATTTTTCTGAGTTTTGGTGGGTTTAAAAAAACAAAGCACTCAAGCCTTCCTCCAAAGCAAACATTTGTAATATCCAAACATACTCAGGACTTCTAGTAAACACTTGTCTCTGTTTCAATGTCCTCTATCTTTTAATCCTCCTGTTCGAGCGCTGCCAGGTTTCTCCAGCTCTGGGTGTGTGTGTGTGTGTGTGTGTAACACAAGCTGCTGCGGTGAACTCTCTGTTGTTTAACACAGTTTTTTTTCCACGCAGCGTTTGGGGGCGACCACCCAAGTCCTCTGACCACACCGCACGTTGCTCCCAACCAGAGCGGGAAAAGCCAAGGAAGACTTTCACTGTGCTACTACCTCACTCCCCTCTCTCTCTCTCTCTCTCCTCTCGCTCACCCAGCAACGGGCATCACGTGCCCCGCATGGTTGATCCTCCTGGCTGCTGAGGACGGCGGGGCACAGCTGCAGCTCGGGGCTCGGTTTCACAGCCTCCCCTGGACAGCTGCGGACGAGCGGGCGGCCACGGGCACCATCGATGGTGATGTCTGCCAGTGGAGGTGATGCAGGGGGAGGGCTGTCCTCGCCGAGTGAGCTGCCAGCTTCATGGATTCATCTGTTGGTTTAACTGGATGCACGACCACTGACGCACCATCGGTAACAAACATTTCCAGATGTGTTAACCACATGTGCACAGACGTGTATAAATATACGGCATATATACAAACATTTATCACACAGATTTGATCTGTCATATCCTGCTTTACCTCATGGTGAAACAACAGTTTGGCTTTAATTGTTTAGTTTGTATAGTGTAAGTTTTGCCTTTTGCTTATTAGCTCACACACGCCATCCATACATTTGCAAAATCACAGAGTGGTCATCAATGTGAAATGAGCTGCAAATGCCTAAATGATGCACATTCAAAAACAATAATAAAAATACAATAGAAATGTCAGCAAACACAAAGACAGAATATAACAGAAATACACAACCAAATGCAACAGAAAAAGCACAACTCATCCAGACAACACAACAGAAGTGCTCTAGTATATGAGCATGCTAATGCTTGCTATATTATCTGTTGATCCTATATAATATTGTAAAATATTATAATAAAATTGGCCTAATTGGCCTTAACGTGCCTATCGCGTCTTAATCTACCTGTACCTGAAGTGTTAAGCATCAGCGACAGTTTTTTTCGCCAAGATGCGTTTCCAGGGGTTTGGATGCGCGTTATTAATCTTAATCTTAATCGGGTTACTCCTGGTGCTGGGAGGCCAAGCATGGAACTTTGAATTTCCCCTCGGGGATTAAATAAAGTATTTCTAATGAAACTTTTATCATCTTCTTTCTTTCCACATACTCATTTGGTCCAAGGTCAAAGGTCAAACCACAAGTCTGACCTCACAGATGCTTAAAATATCCCACATAGTGTTCCTCCTAAAGGCCTGAAGAACTTCTGTCATGTTGTCTGGATATGTAGCAAAGTTTCTGTTGCATTTGCTTTAGCGATTTTGTCTGCTATTGACTGCATTGCATCATCTCTGTTTTAGCAGTGTGTTTGCTGTGCACTCACTCGTCCATATATATGGAGGTATGTATATGTATATATCTGCAATGACACCTGTTGCTGTTTTCATTGGCAGATTGACTGTTGCAATAACTGTCCCCTCACAAAACATACATAAACATACACAGCGGTGCTCACAGTTATGACAAAGTACAACCACACAGTGCAGCAGAACGGTCTGAGAGCTCAGCAGTCCCAGCGTGTGTACGCGTCTGTGTAGAAAAACCTAATCATAATCACAGCAGCAGCACTGGAAATCAATCAGGCCGTCCTCTCTTGTCCTTAGAAGGTCTACGGATCTGTTTCCCTGTGCAAGGGAGGCGCTGCTGCACTGTTTATGATGTGTAGTTCAGTTTATTGGCCGTGTCTCGCTGCCATCCAGGCTCCTGTTGCGCAGTGGGCACAGAGGAGCCAGCAAAGCAGCCCAGTGCCCCCTGTCTGCTAAGGCAAACAAAGAGCTGCTATGTGTCACGTACACAGTTAAAACTGCCCCCCCCCCCTCTCTAAAACTATGCTCCTGTCTGCCAGGGCTGAGCAGAAAAAAAAAAAACGATGAGCCCACTCTCCACTCTCCCACCTTGCAAATAGACATCATACCATAATCCCACTGTGGCTGTTATTCTGTTGATCTGCAAACTTCCAATCAGTGCTAATGCAAGTCAATGGCTTTTTTTTACTGTACCACAGTGCACAGTGAGTTCAGTGAAGCAGCCATGATGTAATGTAGGTTTATAAACTGACTCGTCCTCGCTGTCTGCAGATGAGATTCCTGTGGGCGTGGCTGCCAGGAGCGTTAGGGGGTGGGGACGGGCTGTGAGAATCCCTTTGGAAGAATCAGGAAGAACTGTCGGATGAGGGCGGGAAGCAGAGGGCTGCTGATGAATGAGAGGGTCAGGAGTGAGGAGTGGAAGTCAGAGGGGAAAAGGCCAAAACTGGATAAGAAGGAGAGAGAATACGAGACAGATAGAAAGGTCAGAATTCGAGGACAGTGTGAGACAGAAGTTGGTAGAAGACAACGTGACAGAAACGCACATTATAGATGAGTGGGATGAAGTCACTGTCTGTCCTGTCAAAGGAGTGTGTCAGGCGCTCCCTGTTGCCCCCTGTAGTTCATTTATGGAGATGAGTGGAACAAAGTTCCCTTTGTCTGCTTCCTGCTTTGTAGCTGTTGGACTCACCGTGGGTGATGTAGGCTTTTTCTGTCTGAAAATCTTGGCAGCCGACACAGTGTGAGGACTTAAAGGAGGGCAATTAGAGAGAGCAGAGGAAGATCGGGGAAGGACGTTCATTAGAAAAAGGAGAGGGAGAGCGCAGAGGAAGAAAGAGAAAAGAGTAAAGATGGCAAAGGATGTAAAAACAAACACAGAGAGGTTGGATTTGGGAGCAAACTGAGCTCAAGCTACCTGGTCTATCATTAGAGCAGTAATGAGAAGCAGACAGGGCAGCAGCTTACCCCTCACAGTGAAGACTACACGCCCACAAAGACTGACATTGACATGACTCTAAGTCCTGGGTCTTCACAACAAGAAACTCTGATGTGTTCAATTAAAATGTCTCCGTTCCCTTCATTTGAATTAGATGATTTATCTGTACTTAGGAAATCCATATGAGCATGAGCTCCCATCCTGCCCCTGACTGTGACTTGGATAAAAGGAGCTGCTTTTGTGGATTATTGCTGCTTTTAAGTTCGCATTACGTTGGTGTTTCCAGACTTTATTAAGATCAGGGTCCTAAAACTGAAGCGGAGCGCTCTCATAGCCTCTTTCAAGAAAGTTTAGGTTACATGAATTAATGTGGGTTCATGACATGAATGACCTCTTTTTATTGGCCTTGATGTTGCAGCTTCATGAGAAAAAAAAGAGGACAAAAAGAACATTTTGGCCCCTGAAATTTCATTTCCTGACTCTACAGTCTGGTCTTGCAGATCCTCAACTGTGTACATGAAACAGAAGAGAGGAAGTCACAGGGCGCCATGACCTTAATATACTCACATACTGTGCAGCATATGGTTTGATACACTTTTTCTTCTCACACATACACAGTCATATATCAATATTTTCTTTCCTGAATTGCTGCAGTTTGGCTTTAGGCGCTCAGCCGAAGCATAATTGGATCACTTCACCGGTTCACTGGTGTATTATTACTTGCCTGCAGGTTGTTGAAAATGTTACTTTCTCGAGGTTGTGGGAAAACAACAATTAAAATTCTAAGTTTCTTGCTTCCACTTCTCATTCTGAGGTTGTTCCTTTCATATCCTCCTCCATTCTTCTTCGCATGATGTTACAGCCTCCCTTTTTGGTGAAGAAACTGAATATTTTTCAAATAGTTTGCTTCTGTGTTTTGGCTTGAGGCGTCTCCCGTCAGCCTTTACAGTGAAATTACTCCCCCGTGGCTTCACAGCACATTAGTAATGTTGCCACAGTGACTGGGGCTGTATATTCAGGGGCTCTTTAGAGGAGCACTCATTTACATGTTTTATTTTCAAAACCAAAGCAATTAAGGTTGAACTGTGGCATGTGCTGACTGTAACTTTGGTCTGGGCAACCTCCCAAACTTTTATCTTCCTTTTTTCAAAATTCTTTAAGTCATAATCATTGTGGAAGATCAATGTTATATTTATGGTAAATATGAAGCTACAGCTAGAGAATAGTTAGCTTAGCTAAGCATACAGACTGAATGTAGGGCAAAAGAATTGGTCTGGATCTATCTTAAATGGTTGGTTTCATAGAGAGCTGAGTGATAATAAGCTCCAGCACATGAATCTCCAGAAAAAAACATCTTATGCTGTGCTAAAATGAACTAATTCTCACTTGGTTCTATAGCACCAAAGTTAAAGGGGAACTATGCTGGCTACTTTGCCGCTGTTTTGCTAACCCTCCTCCCGGCCATGTGCATTTGTTTTCAACAAAGCCGGCGAGAAAGCAATCCATGGAGCAGTGGATAACGTTATCATATACACATTACAAAGTGTGCATTTGTATATTTGTAGTCATATCTATAGTCATATCATATCAGAGATTACGGGTTACGGGGCGCGTTTGTGTCATGGTGCCGCCGAGACGAGATCTGGGACACCGCGTCGAAGGCTCTGATCTTTCAAGGTTGGTTTTCAGCCAAGAGACGCTAGGTAGAAGGCAGAGAGCCTCAATTCTCCCTCATAACAAGTTCCAAGTAATTTATTTATCCACAACCACAACCATCACAATTACTCCGAAGCTGTTTAATTAAGGTGAAAAAAATCTTGCATAGTTCCTCTTTAAGGTTCAAGCCTGAGGGGACTAGATCAAGGATGTGAAAAACGTAATTTACTAAAATGTCAAACTGTTACTGTAGTCCTGCTTTGAATGAGCATTTTACAGCATGTTTATATTTTTACAATAGGCTACTTTTAAAGACGTGGCCTGACCCGATTAAACTTAAACCTCCTATAAAACTGGGACTTCAACCTTCGGCCCTCCTTCCAGACAAACTGCTGCTCACTGACAGCTCCGTAACATCCCCCTTTGAGATCTCCCACTTTTTCTAAGTGGCTTGAAATCGTCAGGCCCCTGAGCTGTTGTCATGCGTTAGAGTGTGTATCAGATGAAGTGTTGCGAGACTAAAAATAAGTACAGTGGATGTTTTTATTTGAAACCGTGGACAGAGGGATGGAAACTTCACAACGGAGAGGGGGGGGACGACAGCCAAATGTGCCTGATGTGTGTGCTTGTGTTTGAAATTAGAGAGAGATACAGAGAGAGAGTGTATGTGTGAGAGAGAATGGGCAGCTTTTTTTCTGGACACATTGTAGAGGAACGTGCTGCTCCTGTGATCTGACACGCTGCAAGATCCCAATCGACAAACCTGCAGATGTGAATACACCGCCACATGTTTTTATGTATGAGACCTGATACAGACTTTGGAAGCTGGAAAATGTTTTCAAAGCCAGCTCTTTTGCATCTAATATCGATAGCTTTAGGAATGCTGTTGGCCTTTATTGGTGCCAGTTCTGGTAACACCCAAAGCATCCAAAGCATGCCAGGCTGGGTGGGCTCCTACATTTATAAATACCCCCCTCTAAACATGTCCGAAATTCACTGTGTGGCCGTGTGGTTCACCGCTCAAATAATACGAAGGGAGGAGAGGCCCACGTGTATCTGCGTTTATCATGTGCTTGTATGTGCATGTGTCAGGGCAACCAGTCAACAAGATATCTGACAGGTCAAGCCTACGGTAAGAGTCGGCATGATTTACGCGCCTTCGGTTGTATATTTAAAGTCAGTGAAAAGCCATCCTGGATTTATGTAAATATGCCTCACATGCAGACACATCATTCAGTTCTAGTGCAGGGCCTGTTTGTACAGTCGTAGGTCACATCGTTGCCTCGGGCTGAAACGACTCAATCAATTTGAAGCACGAGTTTGAATTTTTTAACGTCTATTTTAATGCAGCACTCGCATTTTATATTATATTTATAGAAACCAGCTAGTCTGGTTTGAGCAAACTGGATTAAATGGGAGTTTCCCCCGAAGTCACATACTTGTTAGTAAGAAATTCTCTCCTTATCAGACAAAGAGCAAATATGCAGGAGGAGTCAGGTCTTGCAGGTGCTCTGAGAAAACTCCACTAACGCTGAGAGAGAGTTGGATCTTCACAGGTCTGAAAACTTTTTAAAAGTACCAGCATAAACACTTTTCAAAAAGAGTAGTAGCTCTGCAGTATTTGTGGAAGCAGAGGCAAAAGTTAAGATATTTAGGCCATTTCACTTAACTACGAGGGAAGTCATTACATGTTAATGAAACATTATTCACTAGAATTTAATAAACCTAAGGATGCTGCTCCCAGAGTGTTGTATTATCTGTTAATTACTTATGGTCTTAATCTACTCTCTCTCCAGACGGCCTCTGTGTATCTGACAGGGGTCATCAATTCCACAGCACAGAGAAGGCAAATCTTCTTATTAAAGACTTAATAGAATTTTTAAAATGAAAATACTCTGTAAGAGGTTTGAAGAGCATCTGAATCCATTAATGGCCGTACAATAAATACTACAGAGTTCCAACCCCCCCCCCTGAACAAGTGTCAGTGCACATCTCCAAAATAGCCGCTGTGTTTCCACGCCAAGACATTAGTGGCCTTGTGACCTTCTGCGCGGGCTGCCAGCCGTGTACAGAGGTGTAGATTTAAAGGTTTCTGAGTCCACTTTGCCTGAGCAGCACCACTATCAGGTTATGTTGGCGTACCACAGCAGAAACCGGTCGGGCACACATTACTAATTTGTGACGTGTGTGCAATGTCGTTATAGCCTGAGAGTGGAAACTTTACATAAGGTAGACTGCAGCCAGTGTTATTTAATATTTGTGTACAGTGTGCGTTGCAGATTCAGTGTAGTGAGGTACAGGAGGAGGTGGGCAGCTCTGTGCCACACTTAAAGGGATAGTTCAACATTTTGGCAAATTGGCCCATTGCCATAATCCCTATAGTTTTAGGAGTAGGTTTGTTACCTTTAATTGTCGCTGCAAGCTGTTTTTAGAATGGCAGAGCAGAGCCGTAAGCTGCTCAGAGCTATGCTACGGAGGCTAATGGGATTTCTTGGTTTACCTCATCAAACTCATCAAATACACAATCCAACAACTCCAAAACGCTCTGGTGGACAAGTTGTGACCTGCACATTCACCATGCTATGACATAATAACGCAACGTTATGAGACAGAGTTGTTTTCAAAGAAATCCCACTGTAGCGTAACTCTGAGCAGCTTGCGGCTCTGCTCCGCTGTTCTAAAAATAGCTTGCACTATTAAAGGTAACGAACCTACTCCTAAAACCATAGGGATTATGGCAATCGGCCAATTTGCCAAAATGTTGAATTATCCCTTTAAACACAACTGGACAGAGGGTGAATCCTGCTGTTGGGTTGTCTCCTCTTCTTGAGATAGTCTTTATACTTCATAAGAGAAATTGTTCACAGATGTATTTGGCCCTCATGCCTTTTTCTGAGTTGGAGGATCCATGCAGTGCCCATGTAAATAAACCCTTTACCTAAAGTGGAGGTGTGGGATTTAGACTGTGTGTGGTCCGCATGGAAAATGTCTCAGCTCCTCACACAAAGATCTTACTGGAAACCAGAACGCTTGAGGTCGATCGCCACACTCTTCATTCCCCTGTGGTTTAACAAGCTTCTCTATCTCTCCTCATTCAAACCAACACATTATTGCGGCCAGAGATTCAAGTCACTGAATGCATGATAGGTGTTTCCATAAGTATAATGTCGGACCCTTTTAAAGCAGCACTTTGCTCCTTCAACAGTCGTAGCTCTTTTTAAGCCAACTCTTACTTCTGCAGCACATGCCTGTTATAAGATTTACCACTTACACCAACTTTCCAGAAACTTTTTAACAGCCACTTTGTGCTTTTTCCTTCGCTATGGCAACCGTCCCAAAGAGCGAGCAGTCTTCTGGTGATGTATGACAGAGAGGGCCAGCCAGAGGGTTTGTGAACGGCTGCCTTAATGAGTCTTTAATCTGTCAGTGGCTGTGACCGCTGTCAGTCAACCCAGGCCCTGCCCGGTTTGCTAAGTAAATGTCAGGGATTATAAATTTGACCTCATAAACATCTTTTTTTTTTAAAGATACATATACACATCAATAAAAAAACTGAAAAAAAGGCAACATCAGAAAGAATGCTTCTGTATTCTCTGAGTGCTGTTTCGATATGCCATTAGTATTTCTAGACTAAAGCCTTTTCTTTCTATTATATAGCAAAAGGCGACACACCACTGAGCTGAAGAAGGATAAAAAGAAAGCCCATATAATCGAATTCAGGCCTCGTCATCCACTCACAGCGTGAAGTCAGCCCTCCTGTAGATGGAATGACTTTTGGAACAAGCCCAGTGATTCAGCTCCGCATCCTACAGGAAATCCCTATGAGCAGCAACGAGGAGCCAATTCTTCAGGCAGCGGTCCAGAAGGCAGAGGCAGGTCACAGACGTGTGACTCAGGGATTTCGACATGTGTCTTGTGTCTGCAGCTCAGCGCGGGGTAACCATGGTGAAGCTGAGACGTCGGCCCCTTTTAGGATATTACTGTAGCAAATTTCATTTAGCACTTGACCCTTCACCTGAATCTTTATTCTGGCGACAGTCTGTCTCCCGGATCATTTTCGGGCCCAGACCGGAGACCATTTTACTTTCACATCTCATTTGTGCTTTTGCAGGAGATGCCTCTTTAAAGCTCTTACTGCATCTCAGCAGCCATGAGCCGGCATTTAATAACTAATCTGGATGCAGGATGAGGAGCGGGTGGAGTGATGGCCTCATGGAGGATATCAGGGGTTTCTACACTGTAACCCTTTAAATCCTGAGGCTTTGGCCAAAACCACAGGAATGCACACACACACACACACCCGCACACACATATATGCACATGGTAAAAAATAAACACTAAAGGGAAAAGGGAGGGGCAGATGATGGAGTAGCGAAACATCCGTCCAGCCCATTTCCTCCTCCGTGTTTCGTTGTGAAATCCCTCTCGACCCCACCCCAGCTATTTCATTCAGAGGGAGAGAATGTGCTTTCTGTAAATATCTCGGGTTTTACCCCTCCGTTGCCGCCTCCTCCCAGGCGGGGATGGAGCCAGCCATGCGTCCACCACTCCACAGCTTCCTCATGGGGAAGGAAGTTGGCCCCCTCCACCTAGTCTGAGGTTAAATCCCAGCGGAGCGGAAGAGAAGGGTGTCGGCCCAGACCCTTCGATTGACAGCAGGAAACTCTAAGAGGAAGCTGTGAGGAATTGTGGGTCTGTTTTTCTCTAGTAACAGACAGGATGTGTGATGTCGGAGCGGTGTTGGGAAGCTCTGACATGTCAGGACTTTGCGACCTTAACATTCTGTGAAAACACCCTCCGTCCTATCTCTTGATATCACTATTACTACAAGTGTTTCAATAGCTCTTTCTTATCAGCAGGGTTTTCCTGGCAACTCTTCATTTCAGACACCTGAAATGTGACCCTCCTCAAAAAATCACTCCAAAACAAAACACTTCAGACTTGAGAGCAGTCAATTCAAGAAGCACTGTTTCCTTTCAGAATCACCACGGCAGGTTGGACGTGGTAAACACAAAAGGCTTTACACTCTTAATGTTTACTCACCGGGGCGACAGCCAGCCCCTTTATAACCAGGCATACCAGCGCTCACCGCCATCACCAAGTGCCGTTATAATAATCACAAGCAGCAGTACCCCATGCATTCCTGAGCTTGCCACGATCCAAGGCCACGCTGCGCACCGCGTTACATACACACTCCTGAACCCTGCTCGTCCTTGGATTCGGTCCAAGCAAAGAAAAACTGTCAACAGTTTTCATCCAGCATGTCGTCAGTCACATTACGAGGCGAACACAGGACGTTGCATTCAGCAGTTTTTCCCTGAACGTTGAGCTCGACCTGACAGCAAGACACAAAATGGAGAGGTTAGTGTTTTTAAATCAGGATAAGTTGTGAAAATTCAAAATTGAATAGAATATAATGGATAAATATCTCACTGAATGAAAATCACAGAGACACAAACCAAAATCATTGGCATTATATTTGACTTTACATGTGAGTATGTGCACATTAATATTATCCAATTCTTTCATGACTGTTTATGAGCTTAAAACTGCATTTATGTTCTCATAGTTGGTTGTAATTGTGTGGAGGTGAACAATAATTTGAAGTCAACCATATAATTTTTTAATTATTTGTTCTCTTTCAAGCAGCAAACATGTAAATTTCACTTCAACGGATATTGTTCCTCCCATTTGTGACAGTTAGTGAATATGCAGTTAATTATTGGGTGTTTTATTCAAATAATTCTGTAGTGATCTTGACCTCCCCCACCCTTTTTACTATTTTTCATTTTGTAGGAAGATTCAAAAGAGAGTGTTGAAGATGTCATCGACTGTTTTCCTTTTGGTTTGAGGGCTCCCAGAGCTCGAAGCCCCAAAGCACCACAGCCGGAGAAACAGGTTTCGCCCGAGCACTCAAACGCCACACAAGGGGGCCATTCCTGAACTCCTGTTATTCCAGTGGGCTCCACTGAAAGCCCCTTAATGTTCAGCTGTTATCCTTTCACTTAAATGTGCTTTGCTCAGCTGAAAAGGTCTGAGATGGTCTGAGATAAAAAAACAAAAAACACCTGCCAGGCTCATTAATTATAATTTATGAGTACCAGACCTTGGAGCTCGACTCGATGGATAATTTCAAACAGGCTTTCAAACACAGCGCCTTGATGGAGGGTATAAACACAACAGTTTCAGAATCAAATATTCTGACTGGTGAAACATTTCTAGATGAGACAGATGTATCTGTATTCTGTGTAAAACCTTTCTCCCTCCTGTAGTAAGTCATTGTTTGGATGTCTTTTTCTCTAAGCTCAATCACAGCTCTGTGTGCACAGATTAAGGGGCTGGCTTCATTGCGCGCCCATCTCGGTTTGTTTGACCACGTTCTCATTTGAAAAGATTAATTGCCGGCTCAGACCAGCTCAGCTCAACTAAACTAAATATTTAAATTTTTGAGGTTCATGCGGTCGGCTTCAGACCTCTTGTTGATGGTCTATGCTTGAGCCTAGGCACACCCTCGCCATGGCAACTTCCCATCATGCTCACATACTGTATATAATATTTTTTTAAAAGGGCCTCAGGGAATCACATTCCAGCTTGCTATTCTATAGATTTTCTTTTCCTTTTTCTTGTTTTTGTGCACAGTTCCTCTTTTTGCTCGTGAGCACAATCTCTGTGTCATTACAGGACACAAGGTGGATTACAAGGAGTGAACGCCGGCTTAGACTAAACAGAGGAAAACATGATTGTTGGTGGGTCTGGGAAAGATTTTCAGTGTTTGTTCAAGGGTGCATTTTAGTGATGCTGCATTAAAGGACTCAATATAACGGGTTCACGCCAACACACTGCAATTCTGACCCCAAATTACAACGCACGCAGCACCAGGTCCACACTAAAGTCACCTTCAGCCAAGTGGACAGTGTCAAAATGTGAAGGGAACTGTCTTGTTATTGTAAAATATTTGCTATTCATGGTATTTTGACCGATGTCATACCTGTCACCTCGATGCCGTTGATTGATCAGACATACAAAAGATAGTTTGGACGGCGTTTGGACCAAAGAAATCCTGTGATATGAATAAAGAAAGTAGTACTGAAGTTGAGTCCTGAGTCAGCTTTTTGTTTAAAGGGACAACGAGGAGTTTGTATTTGGTTATAAAAAAGTCTCATATTAATGTGGATGAATCTACGTTACCCACTTGTTAATGGGTCCATTTTCGATAAATATATCGTTTTGTCTTTATCGTTATTTTGTTATTATTATTAGTGGTCGGCTCACCCAGCATTTCCTACTTTCAGGTTCGCGGACTCTGCCCGGCGGGTCATGGGAATGACGCTGCCGGATCGCTGTTTATCGTCGGAACTACGACGTATCTGATCATCTTCGAACCTCCGACTTTCATTCTTGATCAATGAAAACATTCTTGGCAAATGTTTTCACTTTCATCCATCAAGAATTTCATAGTGTGCACGAAGGCTCATGGGAAATGTAGTGCGAAAACACTTTGCTTTCCAAAACTCCTCGTTGTCCCTTTAATTGGGGTGACAAGGCCTTCCGGGTCGTACAGGCCTGCTACTTAGGTTAACAGTTCTCTTCTGGTAAAGGGGTTTGGTGTTTTCTCTCTCTTTCCATCACATAAAGCTTGTCCTTCTCCACTAGGTATCCTACACCCAGAGCTTTGTTGTCCTCCTTCATTTGACTTGGAAGTATAAAGACTCTGTCTTTTCCGGTTTCAGGCTTTCCAGGACCATGGTTCTTTCTCCCACATTGGCCTGACTGCACGGTTTAAGAAAGAAGCCACCATCTTTTTTTTTTTTTTTTTTTTTTTTTTTTTTTTTTTAAACATATGTTTATTGACATTCTAATTTAGTATACAGAATATACAGTAACATATATCACAAACTTGAACAACCCCACCCATCTCTCATCCATCAAGGCCCACAGAAAAAAGAAAAGACAGGAAAGTAAATGACAAATAGCCTAAATCAAAAGTGAATAAGAAGTAAGAATACATAGAGCCATACAATTACACACTCAATGCCGTATCAAGTAATAATAATAATAAAAAAAAGAAGGAAAACAAAACAAAGCACAGGAAACAAGACAGCATAGCGACAGCACCCATAATTACAAAGTCAGTGTCAAGCAGTGAGATTCAAGGGTCTGGAGTGGACTGTAGATCCGCGCTTTCAAGGTAGTGCAAGAAGAGGCCCCACATTTCATAGAATTCACCAAGTCTATGTTTAATACTATAAGTTAGCTTCTCCAAAGCTAGGCATAATGATAATTCTTTAAGCCAATGACTAATAGGGGGACATGATGTATTCTTCCAGTACATGGCAATGAGCCGTTTTGAATGGGAAAGGCAAAGATTAATCAATTTAATTTCATGGGATTTTAAGGAAAGATCTTTCGGATAGAGGCCTAAGATACAGAGTTTAGGGGAGACGGGGATAGGTCTGGAAATTATTTGGGAAATTATATGTAATACTTCCTTCCAAAATGTTTGCATTTTCTCACATTCCCAGATACAATGGAAAAAAGTGCCTTTATGAGTATTACATTTTACACAAGTGTCTGGAATATCTGGATTAAATTTATTTAGTTTTACTGGGGTAATGTAGGTCCTCATAATCCAGTTATATTGTATTAATTTGAGTCTCGAGTTGATGGAGAGGTTCTGGGCCTTAGAGCATATTTGACTCCATTCACTGTCTAGTACACATTCCTTTAAGTCCTCACTCCACAATCTCCTTTTTGAATCAGAAGACTCTTTAGAATAAATTAAGAATATATTGTAAAGTGTAGAGATCTGGCCTTTGCTTTGCTGATGCTGGGTTACAAATCGTTCTAACACTGTTAGAGGGGGACAGTTAGATGAATGATTTAACTTAGAGAGAACAAAACTTCGTAGCTGTAGATATTTAAAAAAGTGTGATTGTGGAATGTTGAATCTATCTTTAATTTCGTTAAAGGACATTAGTGTATCACCATTATAAAGGTCCATAATCCTTCTAATTCCTTTGTGTGACCATTGTTTGAATCCTAAGTCTTTCGCACCAGGTTTGAACTCAGAGTTTCCCCAAATAGGTGCAAGGCGAGACAAAGGTGGATTGTCACCTACAGCATTATGAGTTTCATGCCATATGATCAAGGTGTTTCTAACAAATGGATTTAATGTATTTTTCTTCAAGTTCTTAAGAGAGTCTGAATATAAATATGAATCTAGTGCAAGCCCCCTTAAAGTTGTTGCTTCCATTTTTACCCAAGGCAAGTCTGGATATGAGAACCACAAGCGGGCAGCTCTGAGCTGGGCTGCCCAGTAGTACCAAATTAAATTTGGGACCTTTAGGCCTCCTCTGTCAAATGGGAGATAAAGTAATGTAAGTCGGAGTCTTGGGCGTCTGTTTTTCCAAATAAACGTTGTAAGAGTCTTTTTCATATCTTGGAAGAATTTAGGAGGAGGCGGGAGAGGAATTGACTGGAATAGATAGAGGAATTTGGGAAGGATATTCATCTTAAATGCACTTATGCGTCCAATCATAGATAAGGGAAGTGAGGTCCATCTGTTTAGAGATTCCTTGGCTTTTGAAATAACTGGGTCATAATTAGCAGAGACTAATGAATTTAGATTGGGAGTAATAAAAATACCAAGATATTTAAATCCTTGAGGCGCGTTCCTAAATGGATGTTGAATCGTGGAGTGGAGTCGTTCCTGCTGATTGAGGAAGAGGACAGAGGATTTAGTTTTGTTAACTTTGTATCCTGAGGACTTCCCAAACCTATTAATCTCCTCAGCAAGGGCTGAGAAAGATTGTTCCAAGTTCGTCAGAAAAAGTAATGTATCATCTGCGAACAAGGCGATGCGATGTTCTACATCTGCTATTTGAATTCCTTTAATAATAGAGTGATTTCTAATGGATATGGCAAAGGGTTCTAGCGCTAATATAAAAAGCAGGGGGGACAAGGGACAACCCTGACGAGTCCCACGATGGAGATTGAAAGGTTTAGAAATATAATTGTTGGTCATAATCTCTGCGCATGGTCCTGAGTATAAAAGTTTGATCCATTGTCTAAAGTGAGCACCAAAACCAAAGCGGGAGAGTACTTCAAATAGGTATGGCCACTCAACTCTATCGAACGCTTTCTCGGCGTCCAGTGACAGAATGCATGAGTCTTGTGTGTCTTTTTTTTCATGAATTATATTTAAAGTTCTTCTGATATTATAGTACGCCTGGCGATCTTTTATGAATCCGTTTTGGTCAATATGTATTAGAGATGGGAGACATTTCTCAAGCCTGAGTGCCAAAACTTTAGCAATTATCTTTGTATCCGAGTTCAATAAGGAAATAGGCCTGTAGGATTCACATTTAGAAGGAGGTTTGTCTGGTTTTAATATCAAGGTAATAAGTGCATTTCTCAGAGAGGGGGGCAAGGTACCATTATGAAAAGATTCTACATACATATTCTTCAATGGACTTATCAATTTATTTTTAAATAATTTATAAATATCAATTGGGAGGCCATCTGGGCCTGCTGTTTTCCCTCCTTTCATGTGGTTTATAGCCTCTATAATTTCCTGACTTTCGAGTGTACGGTCCATCCAGGATTTGTCTTGGTCAGATATGGTGGGGACAGGGAGTTGGTTAAGGAAGGGTGTTTGAGCTTCCTCTAATTCTGATTGGTATAGGGTCTTATAATATGTAGCAAAAGTATCATTTATCATAACAGGATCAACAATTATATCACCGTTTGGAGATTCAATACTATTAATAGCTCTTTCTGTATCCAGCTTTTTTAATTGCCAAGCTAATAGCCTCCCACTTTTCTCCCCCTGTTCGTAAAATGTTTGTTTCAGTCTGATTAAGGAATTTTCTGCTTTAGAAGCAGAAAGTGCATTGTATCTGGCCCTGAGGGTAGCCAATTCCTGTGAATGAAGGTTTGACTTGTCTATCTCCCTCTCCAATTGTTTAATTGACTTCTCTAAAGTAAGCATTTCTAAATTTGTTTTATTGGTTATTGAACTGGTGTAGCTAATTATTTGACCACGGATATAAGCCTTAAATGCCTCCCATCTCACCGACGCTGAAGTCTCGTCCTTATTGATGTCAAAAAAGTAGTCTATTTGTGTTCCTACAAATTTCAAAAAGCTGGGATCATTTAGCCATTTAGGATGGAGTCGCCATCGTCGAGGACCATGCACAAGTTTTTGGTCATTATAAATAAGAGATGCTGGGCCATGGTCTGAGATTACAATGGAGTCATAAACACAGTCTATTATTTTTGGAAAAAGATTATTGGACACCAAGAAGTAGTCAATCCGTGAGTGGCCTTTGGATACATTTGCGCAACACGAGTATTCTCTTTTATTAGGAAACAGTCTCCTCCAGGGATCACATAGATTTAACTCTTTCATAAAATACAGCAGCGTTTTCCTGGTCTGAGTATGGGCTGTGTCAGTGCCAGAGGAGCGGTCAAGGTGGGGCGAGATTGTGCAATTAAAGTCACCACCGACAAGTAATTCCCCGGGAATGGAGGCTAATAATAGAAAAAGATTTTCAAAAAATTTAGGGCAGTCATCATTGGGTCCGTATAAGTTCACCAGTGTTATGTTTTCATTGAAGAGTGAGCCCTGCAAGATCAAATATCTCCCAGTGGGGTCTGGTATTGTCTTTATAACTTGAAAAGGGAGAGACTTGTGAATTAATGTAATAACTCCCCTTGCATTACTAGAGTATGAAGCAGAGTAGACTTGACCCGGCCAACGCCTCTTTACTTTTAACAAGTCACATGGCATTAAATGAGATTCTTGTAAAAATATAATTGTTGATTTAAGATGTTTAAGTCTAGTCATAACCTGCTTTAATTTAGATAGTTTCCCTAAGCCTCTTACGTTCCAAGTAGTTATTTTTATACTTGAGTCACTATCCATCAATTATCATCTGAGTACTGCGCTGAATATCGCCTAAACACAGACAGTTAGAAAGCATCATGGCATCAAATTGAATTCCACTGATAGATGAGAATAACCCTCCCCTGCTGTCTTCCAGAACTTGACAGCATTCCCCAATACCCCAACAATATGAAAACACAACATAACGCTGGTCCGATCCTACAAAGAGGAGCAGAGTAACGATACTCAAACACATAATCAACATTGGCTGCTCAGCCAACGGCATAAAGAAAAAAGAGAGCAGGGAAGTCTCAAAAAAAATAAAAAAAATAAAAACCATCCAAAAAATATATATTCTTCCTCTAGTTGTCATGTTGTTTCCACAGGGCGTAAAGAGAGGAGGTAAAAGTAAATAAAGTATTTTCACTCATGACCTCGATCTCAGTCATTATGTCCGTCATGGTGTAATAATAAGAAGAGAAAAAATAGAGGAAAGAAAAAGGAGATACGGATTCTCCGGTCATAGTTCTCACCTTCACCTTCACTCGGGGGACTATCAGTGAAAGTTACGCACCATGTCAGTCATTGGAGAGGCTTCGGACGAACGCCGCAGCATCCTCGGGGGTGTCAAAGATCTGGGACCGGCCTGCGTGTGTCACCCGGAGCCGGGCTGGGTGTAGGATTCCGTATTGGATGTTCCGGGCTTTAAGTTGCTGCTTCACTTCATCAAAGCGCTTCCTCTTGATGTGTGTCTCCCTGGCAACATCTTGGAAGAATTTCACCTCCTGGTCCTTGTACATCACTTTTCCTTTTGCCCTGGCTGCGCGGATCACTCTCTCTTTATCTTTAAAGTTGAGGAAGCGCATTATTAGCGCTCTGGGGATGTTGCGATCTTGGCGACCCTGCAGACGATGAGCTCGCTCGATGAAGAGCGGGTAAGGGAAGGAGCCAGACCCAAGTGTCTCAGGAAGCCATGTCTCCAAGAAGGTAACAGCGTCTCGTCCCTCCGCTCCCTCCGGCAGGTTGATGAGGCGCAGGTTGTTCCGCCGGCTGCGGTTCTCTTGGTCTTCCGTCTTGTCAGTGAGGGATATTACCTGCTTCTGGAGCACGGCAACTTTTTTTTGCAAAGTAGAAACGTCGTCTTCAGTGTCTCCAATACGCTTTTCAGCCTCTTCAAGTCTGGTGGAGAAGTCATTGAAGTTGCTTTTGAGGTCTTTTACAGCTGTTAGGATACCTGTAAAGTTTGCCGTAAACTCATCTCTCATGTTGGTTAAAGCTTTCATGATCACGTGTTCTCCGTCAGTTTCCATGTTAGCTGCGCTGGGTGTTAGCATAACTGGAGAGGCAGAGGAACGACTTGGATCCGCTTCGGTGGGAATAACAAGATGGCTTGACTCCTTTTTTTGTTTTCTCGTTTCCATTACAGGCACGGAAGTTGTAGCGAATCTATTGGGATGTTTTGGGGGGTTTTAATGAGCTTCTAGGATAGAGACTGTAGGATTAGCCGTTAGCTTTGGGGGAGCAACCGTCGACGCGTGTGTTCAGCTCGCCGCCATGTTGAATCTCCCAAGAAGCCACCATCTTAAGGATGTCCTCAGTCTGGGTCACACCTGTTTGATTGCTTATGTAAGTATCTTGAGTTTACATGAATATTTATGCGAAGAGCAGATTAGTTGATGTGTTTTATAACAGTATGATCAACTAAAGTGACCTTCAACCAGCCGTTTATCCTCCAAGATAACAGAGGAATCTTTTCACTCACACTGAAGCAATTATTTAATCTGAATGTTTGAGATTTATCAAGACGCCGCGGGGAACAAAATGACAGCTTTGGATTTAGCTGTCACATCTTTAGCTCCAAGAAAAGCAAAATGATCCGATGAAATAATAACTTCAGGGACGCCAAGAAAATTAAAAAAGTGACATCGAGAATTCATCATTTTGTTTCAAAAAACACCAGTGAACGTGAGTGTTTTCACAAACACTTTCCAGGTCACGAGAAGTTAATGCAACAGTGTGAGAATCACAGCTGAAGCAACAATATCCCTAACACATGATGTCAACAAGTCACAAGCTGAATGCTTTTATCTTTTCTGTGATGGAGTCATTTGAGCAAAGATCAGATGTACATGTTGTACAGTGTTGTGCTTCACATACCATTAGAAACTCTAGGGGGAACAGTCAATCAGGGAATGGAAAAGAATTAAAATTCACTGGCTCCATCTAGTGGTCATAAATACACATGGAAAATGTCCTAATAAGTTACTAAAGGAAAAGGACCATCCTTTTTTTTTTTAGCTAAACCTATGTATTCACATTTAATAAAATGAAAACATTTAAAAGTAACAAATCAGAACCAATACATTATTAGTTCTATCTATCGTTACATGTTGAATTTCACATGAATAACACATTTATTTGAAATGTCAAACATAATTCAAACATAATAAAGTAATGAAGATGAAATAAAATCAAATAAGTTGATTAATTGTGTAAATTGAACGACTTAGGCTGTGAATTTTAAATAACAAAATCTAAATATATTCATATTGATCTCTTTGATACTGTATAATTAATGATTCATCTGTGCACAAACAGAAAGACAGATCTACTGAAACCTACTTTACTGATACCTGATCACCATTTATGTCAGCAACCTCCTAAATATTCAGCTCTAGTAATCGCTGAACCTTGATTTAAAAAGAAAAAGCTTCACACTTCTGTCTTGACTAAATCAAGTTGTATTATCTAACCACACACAGCACAAGAACTGCCAAACAGCATCTTCAAGGAGAATCTGAAAGACTTTTTTTTTTTTTTTTTAAATGCTGGAAAAATAAGCAGTTGCATAATCTTATAGCCCTGTGGTGGGTAAACTCAGATATCCAGCAGATAGATAAGACACCATACTGTACTGTGGATGAGGGAACATCAAACAAGAGGAAAAGGCAGGGTAAATATTTACAGCATAGCACATAGATATTAATTTTTCAGCAGGATATTTCATCTCACTGGCAAGAACACAGACTGCTCCCATGCGGTCGCTCCAGTGAGTCACCACTCTGATCCAGCTATTTGTCCTCCTCCACACTGAAACAAAGGAGACACACCACTGAAAGCGCAATTTAGAAATCCTCTTAGCTGCCCATGAAAACACATTTTGTATGCTTTTCGGCGTATTGTGTAAATGACAAGCCATAGCCCAGCCGGAGGATATTAGTCTAATTGGCCATTAGGGAACCTTTGGTGGCAAAGACGTGGACAAGAAAAATGATTTGCTCTTGATTTTTATTCTTGATTCATAAAAGAAAGGAATGGGGTCGCTATCTCTGACCATGCATATGTTAATTTTTATGTACATACTTGTTTTGCATGGACATGTATCACAGCAGTATACTGTTCTCATACATATATATTGCTGAATTTAAAACAGATTCATAAAGCAAAATATCAATATCTGAATTCCGCTGTGGGGGTTGTGATGTTTTTTGGTTGTTGTTTGTTTGACATTAGGTGCGAGTGAGGATTGTTTGTTCTACAGACCTGACTGAGGAATCAGTTTAAGTGTTCGCCAAATGAACAACAGCAGCCGGATGTAAACGATGCCATTCAAAGAAGAACAAAAAAAAAGGCAGTTTCGGAAAGGAAAAGGTAAAATGAAATTTGTGCCCCGGGGCATGAACGTGGTAAAAGAAGCAGAAAAATCAGATTTCAGCAGAAGAGTAATGACTGAAACATTGCGTTGGTTAGTGAACTAGTCCTGTGACACGAATAACAAAGTCACTTCATTGCTGTCTTCATCATTTTCATGGTTCTTCAACAGCAACAACAACAAACAGCACACGTCTGCCCCACTTCTCCTCTGGAGGTTCAAAGATCACTGATCCAGGAGCTGCAGCTGCATTTCCACACGACTGTCAGAAGAGAGCAGTAGTGGCACATCAACAAGCAAGCTCATTAGCTTTTCATACCTTTTTTTTTTGGTTTTCTATAGTACTGAAATTTAAACTAGCAGCTCTGTGAGTGAGTGTCCTATAGGACCGCTGCAGTGATTTGCCAAACGGAGAGGGAGGAAGTTATCCATTTGAATCAGACTGCACTGACTCTGCTTAACCCTCTGTCAGTCTCCATGCAGCTCTGAGGGGAACTAAGTCCTTTAATCCCAATGGTGGAGTGTAACTAAGTACATCTGCTGACTGTGCGTACTTCAGAACAGTCTGTATCTACTTGCGTATTTTTCATTTGGTGCTACTTTGTACTTCTATTCCACCATCAACCAGAGAGAAATACTAACAGACATGAGGATCTGCACATGCACAATGTTATACAATAATCTTTACACAAACAAAGTGTGTCGAGGCACTGACCTGACCTCTGTATGACTTCTGTTTTTCATATAGTTGTTTTACTCGTTGACTTTTTCCAGATTCCCCCATGACCATAAACCGGCAGGTGCCTGTCTCCGTGGGAACCTCGGTAAATGTGTTGGGAACACAAGACATTGTGTTCGTGACAGCGTCAAGGTCCCCCTCACCTCTGTCACCACTGTCCCATAAAACATGCACACAAATAGAAGACATGCAAGATTTCCTAAAAACTACATTTTATCTTGATTTGACCCACATTAATGGATAAAAAAAACAAATTCAGTAGATTCAGGTCAAATTTGACATTTGTGGCACCAAAAAAGTATGATTATATAGGATATTGTATGTGTATTGTTAATATTTTGGGTCATCAGCTTAAAGAATGACATTCATGGCATTTTACTGCTGTCAAATGTCAAAGCAGTTCAAATTTCAACAAGGTAGTACATTTTGGGCAAGTATCTACTTTTATACTTTGTATAAAATTGTAGTTTGAGCTCTGATGATGTGACATAAGACTGTTTCTCTGTTATATGTAAAATCGTCATGTGCAAATAAGTAACTGCAGCTGCAGTGAAGTAAAAAGTGGAATATTTGCCTCTGAACAGTCAAAATGTATTTCGGTGCAGAGCGTGAGTCAATGTATAAATATAATGTGTTTGACGTGCAGCTATTGAAGTGGATTACTTCAGTCTGTGGAGACTTACTGTAAAACTCTTCAAAGGGAAAAAATCCTGAGTTTTGTTTGGATCATTCTGGATCTGTAGTCAGTTTTTAGAACTGAAATCGTGAGGCTCTCCATAACTGTCCTAAACACATGTGACGTGTGTGTATGTGTGTGTGTGTGTGTGTGTGGTTGTGTGTGCGCCAGTGTTGGCTCAGACCCGGTGACGACACACATGAGGGTAAATAGGGGAATAATGGCTGATGATGCTGCTCTGTTATCACACATCCAGATGGCCACCAACGGCAGACACTGGATTTATGCTTTGGAAAAAAAAAAAAATCTGTGATGCATTTCATCTGTACAGTTAATTAGCTCTCTTTATCATGAATGCATCATTTAACCACCACATCCTCACTGACACTGAATGAACTGGATTATATTGAAAAGTATATATGTTGTTTTATATAGTATCTGTAGGTTCATAGCATGTCACAGAACATGTAATGTGCAAACAAGTAACAACTGAGTGTTTTAAGTGTTTTTATATGTTATCAGCTGAAGCACTGAAGCATATTTAAATTACTGTCAGACTGGAGGGTTTTAATTAGCCAACAAGACTCATCCTGCCTGTGACGTGAAATCTGTTAAACGAGGTTTTCACTTTCATTTCAGGCTTATTTATGAAGAATAATCCAGAGTGGGTGTTCGTTAAACTGTGGATGCGGTTGGAACTCCTACATAAAAAAACGAAACTTGGTTTGACTTCAAGGTCACATTTTAGTGAGCGTTCTGCTTATTTTAGAAGTCGGTTGTGAATTAAACTGCGAGGAGACGTCAGGTTTCGCTGACATACCTAAGAGAGGGAGAAAAACAAAATAAAACACGTGAGCCGAAGTTAAAGATTACCAGCTTTCTCTTTTATTGAAAAATATAGCTGTTATTTCAAGGAAAGGAAAGTGAGAAAGGTAAATATATTAATATACTGTAAAACCAGAATAGGGGAAAAGGAAGAGAAAACAGTACATACTTGGCAGAAACACTACAGCCACTGAATAGAAAAAAAAGAAAACATTCTACAGCTGAACTTTGAGCCAGTTGTGTTTTTTTCTTTCGCAGTCCTTATCTTTTTTTGCCACTCACCAAAACCGCAGCTGTCGGGGCATGGAAAACTTTTAAGCAGACCTGGGGTAGAGAAAGTATTTGCAAATTCCTTTATATGGTTTATTCTGTCCTACTTAGCAGTTTCCCACAGCGAAACACGGCAAATGCCAGAGAGTTAAGACAATTACAAAAGTATACTTTTCTGTAAAACTCCCAACTCCACCAACTTGGCAACCCCGGATACTGAAGGTAAAACTTGCAAAATTCAAATGTCCTGGTTTAGTGTTGAAGCTGCTCAACGTTTCTCCTGTTTCCCACGCTAGTACCACGTAGTCACACACGGCTGATAACGAGGATTGTTTGCTGTAATCATCAATGGCACAAATTATATTTACATTAGTTGATTAAAACAACAGCAGATAAGGAGTGTTTTTTGTTCTTTTCTGTTAAAGTGGCATTGCTCGGCGAAGCGTTACAGCTGCCCAAAACACTCTGCAGACCACGTGTTTTCACAACAGATTGAAAACAAAATTCATAAAAAAAAAAAAAAAGCAAAGACAGCTTCAAATTTGGCCCATTTACATCAAAATCTCAGTCCATCTGACTCAAATCATACGGCATATCTACACAGAAATTAAAAAAAAAGAAACAAAATCTCAAAAGCTCCTGCTAACATAAACCCCATAACATGGTTTTTAAAAAAACATACTTGGCAATTTCCTCCAAAGGATTCTGAATATCTCGCAACTTATTCCTGTCGACACGGATCTGACACATTATAATAACCCCGTTGGCAGAACGGCACAGCATCCTGGTTCCATGTACACACCCCTGTGTAAGTGCCACAACAGGAAAACCACAGCTCCTATTCGTCAAATGTGGCAATTAGCTTTCATACACAAAGTGTAAAAATAAAAAAGGTTAGACATTAATCAAGACACCAGGAAGGAGAGTTCACCCTCTTTCTGCCCCAATTTAGAGCGCAAGAGTAACCTGGAGATAACTGAGTGAGTCTGCATTGTAAAAAACCAACTGAACACACACACACACACACACACACACACAAAATAAAAAAGCAGCCCACCTGCCTGTCTCTGACCTTGCTGCTTTTGGAGCAGTTCCAGCTGGTTGGGGGCCAATACTCCAGCACATTTAATGAGTAGACTGGGATAGGCCAGACGATTGGCTGATTTAATCATCTGTTCCTACTGTGTGATTTGGGTTGTTTGGAGGAGGTGTGTGTGTGGGGCCAGTTCAGAAAATATCTTTCACTCTCGCTCGCCTGGAGACATACCCGATGTCTATTAAGTAGCTGCGCTCTAATAACACTTTGTACATGTTGTTACATCCTGTCTTTGCCCTTAAAGAGACACACACACACACACACACACGCCTGGACACATGTCTGCACATGAGGACCATGTGTTTTCAGGGCAGAGCCGAGACTATTAATTAGAACAGAACCGTTTCCCTGCTGCAGCGACTCCCTGTTCAAACATTGCTTACATCTCTCTGCTGACCTGCTAATCCTACCAGCTTCAGTAATGACGTGGAAACGGCGACGACAGACATACACACGTAATTTGCCACAACCACCACCACATCTGTCCTGTTTCAGCACAGGACACAGAACACGTACACAAAAGGCCTCTTTTCTGACATTTCGCTTTTTTTTTTTTTTGTTTTGTTTGCAAGTTAAAAAAGCAGGGGCTGCTGCACAAAACACCTTAAGTTTTCTACTTAAACATTAATGCAGCAGCGGGGGGGTTGCACTGGAGTTAAGTCATTGATTGCAGTTTGTTTACTTTTCCTTACTTTGGTCACTAGGGTGTTTTGAGCAATGGTTTAAGTGATTTCTTAAGTATAGGACTAAGATAAGAGAAAAAACATTTTAAAGACCCCTTCACTCAGACTTAAAAAAAAATCTTAACTTGAGGTGTTTTTTTTGTGCAGCTGGCCCCAGACACTTACAGCAAGTGATTCTATAAAACATACATCATTATCAGCTAACACAGCATCGCCATGGTGAAGTAGCAGGAGTGATGCAGCTCAGACATTTTCCATGTCTGCTATAGTCCAGTAATTAAGTGCCATGCAGCCAGAGTCTATGCAACCGAGCTGGCTGGGACTGTGGTACCGTTTCTGTAAGAAATGAAACTTACAAGAAGAAAAAAAAATCAACTTTTAAGACCTAGCAGTGCACATTAGGAACAATCCATCCCTCATGAAAACGAATGAATAAATAGCACAGTTGTGAGTGAATTTAGAAGATGTGCCAAAGAGAGAGAGAGAAAGAGAAAGAAAGAGTCGCAAATGATAAACTACCCAACTCAAATACAACTGGCTACTGTAGACCAACTTCCTGATACTATTATGTACATAAAATATAGTAAAAAAAAAAAAATGGCAGAAATCACCCCCATTAAGTCAGATATGAACAAGTAATAACCATGTCATCTGTGTAGTGTCTGTGCCAAAACGTTGTCGTTGGCAAACAAAAGCTTCATGGCTGCTCCCATGTGCGTGTGGGATGACAAAGCTGTCAGTTTCACTTCTTGTCCTTTCCCTCTTCCTTCCTCAGAGTGTGAGCTACAACGTCCACGTTGCCAGCGACCCGGCACGTCCCTCTCCCCTGCTCGCCCGCTGCACCCGAATCCGATATTCATGTTGATTGACAGAAGGGAACGTGCTCCTCCGACCCCCGAGCTCACCTCCTGCTCCTTCAGATGAACCAGCGGCCTCGCCGAGTCCTCCCTCCCAGCCACTGATGAAACTCTGAGGCAGACACAGCAGCCAGAGAATTAAAAACAAAAAGAATTTCCCCAATTATAATAATGATAATGAGTTCACGGTTTGGTGTTGCCAGAAAAAGTGCAACAATCGACAAACCCAGACGTTTCAAGAGAGAGTGCAACTTTGTCTGTGAACCCGTCTGTCTGCATTCACGCACACACACACTCTGGCTCACGTGTCCTCGCTACAGCACAGTGGATAAGGCTTAATTGGGTTTATTTTGTGATGTCGACAAAGTGTGCAGAGATAGATTGATCTACAAGACGCTTAAAGCAGACGTGGCCCTGCCTCCAAATCCTCCCGCTGCCTTTCCCAGCTCGTGTTAGCCTCCCAACACCTGCTCTTCTCCATCAGTGTCCGTTTTTTTTGGGGCGCGCCGCCGGAAAACAGCTTTCGCCTACACCCGAATCTCGTCGTCATCGTCCTCGTCCATGAAGGTGAAATCCCTGTCGTCCTCCCCGCGCGGCGAGCTGTACTTGGCGCTGTCCGTGTCGGCGTCGTTGATGTGGTACGGCGGTTTCTCCTCGACGGCCGAGCCGGCGCTGGACACGGAGCAGCTGTCCATGTTGCTGTGGTTGTTCTTGGTGTGCAGCTCGGGGGTGTAGGGATCCACCACCACGGCCTTCTGCTGGTACATGCTGCGGGGCGGCCTGGCGGGGGCGCGCTCCTCCACGCCGTCGTCGTCCTCTTCGTCGTCTATGTGGGGTATGAGGGAGGGCGACGCGCGGCCCTCGCTGCTCTTGCCCTCCTCGTATCCGAGGTCGTCCTCCTCCCAGCCTTTCTTCTCCATCACGCTCAGGATGTCCCCGAGCATGGAGGGCCCCAGGTCGATGTGGAAGGACATCATGGACTCCGCGTGCTTCATCCCGCCTCCTTTGGGCATCGACGGAGGCAGATCCGTGAGCTCGCCGAAGTTACGCTCGTCGAACTCGGCGTCGAGCGTCGCCATGGCCGCCGCTCCGTTCATGGGCTTGCTCTCCATCTCCGCCAGCTTCTTCATGGGGCTGGAGGAGACGCTCTTCGGCATCTGGTTGCTTCTGTGCGTGTCCTCGTCGTTCAGGTAAGGTAGGGATATGGCGTTTTTCACGTAGTTGGACGAGCCCCCGGAGGGCGCCATCGTGTTGTAGTCGTACTTGTCCCCCCGGTTCACCGACTGGGAGCGCTTGCTGCTTCTGAAGGTGCGGGACAGCAGCCCCGGCTTGGGGCCCGGGGAGCCCTGCTTGGTCTCCGGCTCCCTGGGAGGTTCCCCCGACCGGGTGCTGAGAAACGACGTGTCCCCGAAGGCGTCGCCGCCTCTGCCCACGTGCATGGTGTGGCGGAAGTCCCCCAAGGGAGCGCTGATCATCTCGGCGGTCAGGTCGGCCCGGGACCGCCGCTTGGACTGGTTGGAGTTGTTCACCAGCTGCTTGAGAATCGGCATGGTGACGGTGACGGCGGCGGAGGAGTCTCCTGCTCTAAATCCTTCAGGTGAATCAGACGGGGTTCTGCGGGCGCTGGCGAGACTTTTCCCTCCACAGTTTGGAGTCTTTGGCTTTTAGAGAGGTTGTCAAAGCGAGTACAATTCCAGGTGTTTAAAGTGTGCGGCCATTCTGGTCCTCCAGCTCGGGTCTCATCTTACACTCAGATCAACCTGCGAAGGAGAGGAAGAAGAAAAAAGAGCATTAGCACCAGCGCCACATCACTACTTACATAAACCCAGACCAGCTATGCACCTTGGCAGGGCAACGTGGAAACATGCAATTAATAACACTAGGCACCATTTTACTTGAGGAAAAGTGACAGGCCACTTTAAATCCTCTCTTCTCGGGCGCTACAGTACACATCTATTCATTTCTCATCACTATCACATTACTCCTTCTACACCCCGATCTGCATCTGTATGGAAGCTTTTCTCGCCACTGCATCAGAAATGAAGACGCACTTGAGTGGCTCTAAACTCGCAAAAGCTTTATACAATATGTAGAAGTCTGTAAGGGTGTTTGTTATGTAACAGTGAAGAAAAGCTCACAAGTAGAAAGTTCACAGCAACTTCACCTCACTCTGAACCAGAGATAATACCTCTAGAAAAGTAAAAAAAAAAAAAAACACCTTCACATTCAAATGTATTGGTGAAATTCTTCAGATACATTTTCCAAAAAAAAAAAAAAAAAAAAACTCTATTGGACACTGTCACATTCAATTTTTCAAGTCGCTGCAAACACTGCTGTGCTTTAGTTCCCATTTAGGCCCCTGACTGTTACATAACCGTCAAAGACACAGGATACTGGGAAGCCAGAGCAGTTTGAGCTGGCTCGAATGAAAGAATGAAGAAGAGAAAAAAAAAGAAGAATGAAGTGGAGCAGCATTTCTTCAGCACTGATCGACCTAGGAGCACAGACCACGGAAAGTCCTGATCTGCTACATTCTGTGTTAAAACCTATCATCAACAGATTTCATCGCTACTTTCTGTTATTTTATCTGAGTTCTGGCCTTCGTCTACGTGGCCTTGACGGTGACATTTTGAGCGCCAGCAACGGAATATTTTGTTCCGTCTTCTGCTGCTTCGGTTTATCCAACTATCTCGGTTTCTCAGTGAGCGTAACATCAATTGGCACCACGCGGCGAAGGGCCCTCAGGTTTGGCAGTGGCCAAGTAATACATCAAAGACGAGGTATGTAACACGAGGAAAGCGTGGACGCTCTTGATTGAACGCAGCTTCGCTTTGATCCTCCAGCGAGCCCGTGACTTGACAGGGCGAGAATATATGGGTCTTTTCAGCGTTTAGACCCAACCGTCCATCCGAGGGTCCCCGGCGACTCGGGGCCTTGATACGTGATCTCAAAACAGTGGAGTGGAGTGGAGACGAGGGTTCAAACGCCCACTTACAGTGTCTCCATCCAGCTCCATGTGTTACTGACATTAACAAGGGTTTCAATTGTTTTTGGTTAAAGCCAGACAGCAATCCCATCATTCTCAGTGTTGTTGAACGGGAGCTGCTAAAGCCCACGCTCCGGGCCCGCACCCCTCCCTCCCCTCCCTCCCCCGGTCAGTGAATGAATGGGGGCTTCGCTCAACAATATTCCACAGCAACGTCATCCATGAAAACATTTGCATCTCTGACAAGAACCCATTCAACTGGAAAGGCGACTGTAGCAGCAGAGCGAACAGAGGGGGGGTTTGATAGATGATGAAAAAGTCCTGTAGTCCTGTTTTTCTTTTTTGTCCGTTTCTCTTTTTTTTTTTTCCTTTCAAATAGACAGATCATCCCCGATGAGAACTGAACTCCATCCTCTGTTGTGACTCCCTCTCTCTCTGCTCTGCGCAACTTCATCCAAGGCCTTCTTTCGGTGCTAATGGGCGAGATGTAACTGTCTGCACATCAAAAAGCACAACACAAAAGGCGGCCCCAACAAAGAGCAAATGCATTAACAATAGTACACGAAAAGCTGATTTTCCAACTTCTATTGTGGGGAGTGATTTGAGTTCAAGTTCACGCCCTGATACGACACAACAGGAATGAGCCTGCTGTTATAAAAAGGTATTTTAACAGCAATCGGAGGCCAAATTATAAGATTGTGGCTTAAAGCAAAACAAATAGCACCGAAAATCCCACTGGGCAACTCTCATAGTGCTTAGATTAATGCAGTATGGTCTATCATTAGCTAAACCCTTTTCTTACTCTGTGCCCTGAGGCATTAGCTGGTTAGTGACTGACCACTCGAGAGCGCCAACAGATACGGTTCCTCCCCTGCGGCTCACGGTTTTGTATTTTCTCTATGGCAACATCAGAGCAGCAGAGCGCCGGGGCCACCGAGCGGAGCTTCCTGTCCCCTCTAAGCCGGGCCGGAGACACACACACACACACACAAGAGAGAGAGAGAAAGATTTCATCCCCCTACATGGAGAGATCAGCCTCATTCAGATGGATTAACCCTTCGCCGTGGTCACATGCGGGGGCAATAAGACAATCGCCGCAGTGCTGCGTAGCTGAAGGGGAATGCTTTTGATGTGCCATGCCAGGAGGAGACATTCAACCTCCACATAAAAGATGTCAGTGGGGTGCTCAAATATCAAAAAAGGTGCAAAACCTCACACCTTAAGTCATTCGGGGAAATGGCCCATTTTATGTCTGTTAGGCTCGCTGTTTGATGAGGAAGAGTTTCCCTCCCCCCTAAAGACTCTGCTGTAGAGGGCATGACAAAAGATGAAGTACGACCTGCAGGCAGTCCTGTCATATTCAATTCTAGCCTTTCAGTGCTTTAAAAAAAAAAAAACGCACACAGATAAATCATGAAGAACAGAAGCTTCTTGTTAAAGGGATGCTTCAACATTTTGGCAAATTGACCCATTGCCATAATCACTATAGTCAGAGATAATAACAGAACGTTACGAGACAGAGTTGTTTTAGAGGCAAATGCAGAGACTGCTTGCTGAAAAACTGCCCCCGACGGGAACGCGCATCAGCGGTTTTGCATGAATTTACCAAGAAAACAACTCTCGTCTCCCAACGTTCCGTTATCTCATAGCGTGGTGAATGTGCAGGTCACAACTTGTCCACCAGAGCATTTTGGAGTTGTTGGATTGTGTATTTGATGAGTTTGATGAGGGAAACCAAGAAATCGCATGAGCCTCCGTAGCGTAGCTCTGAGCAGCTTGCGGCTCTGCTCCACCGCTCTAAAAATAGTTTGCACCGACGATTAAAGGTAACAAACCTACTGCTATGACTATAGGGATTATGGCAATGGGCCAATTTTCCAAAATGTAGAACTATCCCTGTAAAAATAACAGATTTATGTATGATACGCGTATAAAATCACAGCTCTGATGCACATATTTTGTTTTGTGGTTTTCACTAATTCAATTCTTGGGACCTTTTTTCTTTCATTTCGTTGTTATATTGTATTTCTTTAAGAGCTTTGTTTGCATATATGACTATATCTCATGTTTTCCTTTTTATTTATCAGCAGAGCTAGAGAAGGTACAGATTATAATGGATATTCAGTTGTTTTTGTTTTGCTGCTGCATTAATGCCTCTGATTTTGTCAAAGTATGGAGGATAACACGCAAGTCACTCATGAATAGATGAAAGTGTTCAGAAGCTTTCACTTCAGCGTCTAGACGGACAGAAAAAACGTGGTAAACACAGCCTGTGTCTCACACACACACACAGACTGCAGCCGTCAACATGATGACCGGGGTTTCCAGTCTGGCCTGCGCGGCCCATACTGTTACACTCGCTCTCGGGTCAGCTGGGGGCAAAATTCCTTCTCGGCGCTCTTTTCACAGGCTCCCACGGCTAAACACACAAACGGGTCATGCTACCATTACACACATACCCGCGGGGGACACAAAAACACGCACATATAGCTGACCGTGTTTGTGTTGGAGCACTAAATGTGCCCAAAGAGGTAATAAGTATCAGTCATCGTGCCAGCTGGTGACGAAGCCTTTATGTAACCGAGCACTCAAAGTGCCACATGACTCCGGCTCAAACTGAGACGAGTGGTGACAGGGGCCATGAATGATTAAAAGCATCTTATGTCGCCGGAAGACTGATGTTCGCAGAATGACATAACAACCGTCATGCTCATCAGCGTTCAGTCTCTCTCTTGTAATCCTGCAGATAGCAGGCGCCATGCAGGCCTCGGATATCCCATGTCTCCCTTTTTGCTGCTCAATGAACGGGGTGTAGTGGGGGCAGCTCTGGATGGTCATCCAATCACAGCTCAGCTACTGTCAAGTTAAACCACGGGCTGCAAGGGTTTCTGGGTTTATCTTTGGCTGCATTTTAATTTTTAAAACAGAGGCAGGGAAAGGGTCTATCATTTATTCACAAGGCGGAAGCCGGCACTCAAACGTTACAAGGACTCAGGCAGAGGGCCATTACACAACACTTACGGGACCCTGGCACTTTCACTTGATATCTAGAAAATGAAATGCCAATGGAATCTTGAAGAGAAAAAAAACAAGCTCCTCCTCTTAACACGGGAGTTTCACTTGGCAACGCCTGGTAATCTGAGATTATAAAAAAATACCAGAATAATCATGTCATATAATGATATGTCAGTATGCTGCACACACCCTGCATGTGACCAGCCTAGAGTGGGCTATAAATAAAGTTGGACTGATTAATCATTGCTCTCATTTTTTCAAATCTTATGTTGTCTTTTTTCCAGATCCAAATACAGAATACAACTACAGCTTTAACTTTAACATAAAACTCTACTAGTCTGTCTTTAATTCCTGGACACAGAGACTCTGCTGAGCAGTTGGAGAAAGTCCTGCTTTGTTTAACCTTGAACTAGCCAGGATCTCCACCATTGTTCAACCCTATTGTCAGCAACATTGAGATGCAAATGTGTATGCGAGTTACCCAACAGCTATCTATGACATTGCTAATCAATTAATCAGTGGGGGCTGCATGAGAATGAAAAGTTCTTAACTGACACACACACACACAACAAAAAAAAGGTCGACAAATTTCATTCCCTTCTACTTATGAGAGGCGCAAACATCTGATTCCCACGGGGGGAGACGGGGGAGGCCGTGTCAAAAGCCCTGAAATAATAACTCTCTGTTTTCTCTGTGGTGTCTCAAATCCTCGCCGCAGTGCACTGAAGTAGCAGGGGAGGGAAAAAACAGTTTCAATGTATGGGTTTTTCTCAAGAGTTGAAGTTTTATGCATAAGGTGAACCTGATTCTGCTCTCTCATGTGGCCGGTCGGTGTGTAAGCTTCCATCTCACCTCACAGTTTTTTTTTTGTGCCTCCTTCCTGTCCCTAACTCACTGCACTGACAGCACACCAAGAAATATGCTGTTTATGTAGCTGCAGGCTCGGCCGGACACGCCTGTCACAGCTTAGAGGGTGAATCAGAGGGAGGCCTGATACTGTAACACAAGACGTTTTAACGTGATTATCCGCCGTGTGTGGCTCTGTTACCAAACAACAGTAACTATGCAGAACCTTATTACCGCCTGTTATTGAGGGAACCAGTTCCTCCTGCTCGGCTTCATATCCAGTCACACGGCTAGGAACTCCTCATGACAAATGACGGAAATATCTTCAAGAGACATAAGAGGAGGATGTGAATGTTCAGACGGTGGCCTCGTCACACGTGTTGAGGAACATACCTTCGGCGTTTCGCACAGGTGTAACCACAGCAAACAAACACAACGCAACCGCAACATCAAACTGTGGGCAAACGAAGGTGAGAAATAACCACACGCACAAAAGAAAGACTCATTAGAAGAACCACCGACCATATTTACGATGACACGGGAGATAAATGTTCACGAGAAGCTGCGGCCGCCCTCATGTGCTGTTCTCCTAATGAGTTCATCAACTGAGCCAATTAAAAAGGTATCTTGTGGAGCTTTTAGAGCTGTAGTGACCGTGTGGCGCGTTCTTGAACTCCTCCTGCAACGGCCGAGTATATTATTAGAATTATCAATATCTGTATAGCTGCATCGAATTCCTCTGAAGAAGATTTGTTGCTGAGAGCAATAAGTGGATCATTTTTTTTGTGTCAGATTCTTGGAAAGGAGCTTGTTAGAGCATTAAAGATGATTACAATGTTTTCTAGTGAGAAACGATGAATGTAAACAAAACCTCATTTGATTCAAATGAAATCTCCTCCGGGGCCCCCCGTTAAAGAAAAGTCTAATTAGTAGAACCGTTCTGTGTCAGTGGGCCCCGTCCTCACCAGCCACACGCCTGCTATTAAATTCATCTCAGCATCCTCAAGCGAGTAGGAATTACAGAAATTTCCAAAACAACAGTTTGCACATCAATAATGTGGAGGAAGAAATGCTTGAAATGAACTAATTAGAGGGGCACACGTGTCACATTGTGTCCTGCAAACATCACAGCCACAGAAGCAGAGATTGCTGTGACACAAATGATATCTGAATAAAGCATAATTGCATTTAAAAGATGGTGAAGGCTGAAACATGCAACAGGTTGGACTTGGATGGAGTCGTTCCGATCGGCCCGGGCTGTTGATATATTCATTTGCAGGAGGTGGCAACATGGTGAACACTCATCATGTTCGTGTAAAATGGCTCTATGAGACGAGTCCAAGCAGCTGAGCCGGGCGAAATATACCTACATCAGCAGGACCGCTGCCCAAGTACTACAGGCCGTCTGTGTATCTGTGTGTTTGGAAAGTGTAGTGTATCAGCCTCCAGGGCCCCAGCGCCGCCCAGGCAGAAACAAAACCACAGGAGGATTAAGGGCAGCGTGTTCAACGTGAGCAAATAAAACCAGCGTGCCCGGGCCGGCCCTCCACTCGGAGCAGCAAATACTACACACATCCACGCACAGGAAAACACACAAAACTAACCTCCCACTGCCACACCAGCCAGCCAGCCAGCCGGCTCTCCTTCCTCCCCTCTGACTCCAAAATCCACCTTCTATTCCTGTCGGTGTGCCGCAACAGCTCCAGTGACACAATCGCCATGTGACGACGTTTTTAATCTTTCCAAATCCCGATATCCAGAAGCAGAGCACGGGCTTCCAAATGATTTCTCTGTGTTTTCCAGTCAAGCTGGCCTTTTATAAAGCTGTTACTCCTGCATGGTTGGACAAAGTGTTTTGCTCTGATACTGGGTGGGCTGCCGTGCCCCGAGGGACGCTTTTGGCTAAAAACCAAACAACACAGATAATGAACGTGTTTTTCTGATTATAAAAGAAAAATCTTAGCCCCGAAAACAAAAACGCTCCTCCTCTCCATGTGCCAGAGTTTAAAAAATGTGGAGGGGAGAGGAGGGGGGCACAACCTTTCCCATGTGGAGCAACATTTCCGTAGGGACCTTGGGCAAAAAAAGGAGAGGCACAGATGGAGGCACTGAAGAGAAACACTCCCTCAAAGGGGCAGCGGAGGGTGTCACCGCTTTGGATCCACTCAGTCATGCCAGCACAGCGACAGACGTTCTTTCACCGCGTCCTGCATGAAACGTACCCAAACCCTCATTACAGTGGGGGGGGATTGTACCGGTCTCTTGTGTTGTGTGAGTGCATGCACATGAGAGTACACGTCTAATTAATCACTGAAATCCGTCCCCATCGGTCGCCGACGAATAGACAGCATTCACGCTCTGGTACCAGGGAGCAGGACGGGAGCCAAGTGGTTGAATTGAGCGTCCAATCGCTGCTGGATGAGGAAACAAAGCTGAATTTCTACGGAGGAAATGCAAAATTCTCTGTTACAGCAGAGATGACAGTGGATGTGTACTGGCTGTTATGTTTCCAAAAAGTCAGAGGTGGAACCGGGTTGTACCATAGCAGAAACAGAACATTTCAGATCAGCAGAAAGGATAAGCCAAGGTCTGTGTGATAAACTTCACGCTGTACACCAACAGGACACACACACGCACACACTTGGTCAAATCAGCAGGAGGCTTCTCAGTGTGACTGGAAGATAAGTGACCGTTTTCTGCTTCTCAACGGTTCATAGTCTTTTTTTTTTCTTCTTCTTTTTAAATCAGCCTCCCTGCTGAAGTCAAATACACAAACCAGCTATAAAGGCCCCGGGCACCAAGCCCTGACTGACGAGACGACTTAATAAACCCCTGTGGCGTTAACTTTAAAATGACAACAAAACACTTGCTGACATTAGAGCTGATAGAGGCTCTTATATTATATAGATGTAACCTGACAGGAGCGGGAAATACATTCATAGTACAGGGTGGAGAAGATGAAACACAAAGCTCCCGAAACCACATTGTTAATGTAATTGTAGCGGTGCTTGTTGTGAGTTTTTGTGTAAGCTCTTCCTGAAGCGACTCTACGGGTCAAACTCAGAACACAGGGATCGATTACATCTGAGCAGCTCAGCTCAGCGAGATGCAGATGATCAGGGTGTCTGCTCTAATACAATGAGGGCGTCTAAGCAGCTAAGTTCTTCCTGGTTTGAGTCAAATAAGCTCTATGATAAACACCCACTAATCTGCAACTTGCAGAGTCTCACTGTCGCTTGAAAATCTTTGGATGTCGGACAGAAGTTTAAAGGGATAGATAAAAAATTTTGGCAAATTCCTAGGAGTAGGTTTGTTACGTTTAATTGTCCGTGCAAGCTATTTTTAGAAAGGCGGAGCAGAGTGGCGAGCTGCTCAGAGCTACACTACAGAGGCTCATGAGATTTTTTGTTTTACTTCATCAAATACACAATCCAACAACTCCAAAACGCTCTGGTGGACAAGTTATGACCTGCACATTCCAAGAAACCAAGAAATCCCATGAGCCTCCTTAGCGTAGCTCTGAGCAGCTCTTGGCTCTGCTCCACGGTTCTAAAAATAGCTTGCACCGACAATTAAAGGTAACGAACCTACTCCTAAAACTATAGGGATTATGGCAATGCGCCAATTTGGTAAAATGTTGAACTTTCCTTTTAATATCAAAACTTTTTTTTTCCGGCATAAAGAAACTGTTTTCCTGCATGACTGACAAACCTTACGTCAGAACAAAGGCAACATTGGAACAAACTGTGTAGATGCATCATTAGGACAATACTGTACTGCAGGACACTGTACTGTATATTGCTATAAAGATGGCAAGAAAACAGCAGCCAACAAAAGGAAGAGAGTCTGCTTGGTCAGGGGTTCATCGCACTGAAAGATAATGACCTGAACCATTAAAGAGCAGAGCCATGTGATGGGAGAGCGGCACAGCGATGAATGGAGCCGGGAGGGGTCAAAGGTAAAGTAACGCTAACTACATGTGCAACAAAGAGGTTCTACTACATTTGACTTGTATAGTAGCCTATTGCTGAAACATGGAGGTCTGTTGACAAGATGGCAGAAGTGCCAACTCCTCAGAGCTGCAGGAAAAGTCTTCTGAAGTGTTGTCAGTATCGTCTTACCACCACCCAGCTGTGTTTGATTTCTCAGTTTTCACTTTGGGCACGCCACTTTGATTTGTAACCACTTTGATTTCCTGGAAATGTACAGGATGTCGGCGAGCAGGACGTTTTCATTAGGGAAGCACATACAGATTGTCTGTTGTGGCTATGTTTACATTTGTTTGTGTGTGTGTGTGAATGTGTGCGTGGGTGTGTGTGTGTGTGTTTGTGTAAGTTGAAAGTCCATCAACGGCCCAGGGTCAAACTGCCACAAATAGGTTGGGGAGTTGTCAGCAAGAGTCGGTCTGTGCACAACAACTATACACAAACATAACACACACACACACACACACACACACACACACACACCCTGTTGATTCCCAACTGACAGACAAAATTACTTGCATGTCACATTGTACAATAGTGGAGTCAGAACAGACGGGAACCAAACCTTGTGGCACACCCAAACCACCACACACACACACAGACACACGCACAACAGATAAATATACACACATACACACACGAAATGGGTCTCAAAGGTGACCCACATGAATTTACAGTGATTCACTTTAATTCAACACAAAGAGACAAAGGCCCGAGATGCTTATCTATCAAGGTATTGTAACCTTTCACCACCGTCCATTCACAGCACCGGATCGCTGACCTGGAAGTGTCCTCCAGAGGCTCACACAGCGAGATGTGCGAGTCTGTATTCATAAAGGAAACCAGTGATTCTCACAGGGTTCCCCAGATAAGAGCCCACAATGGTTAATGCGACTGTTCCCATCTCCTGAACTAGTTTCCTGGCATGGATTTGTCAGCCAGTGAGCACAGAGGTGAGCGGTTACGCCAACAGCCCTCCTTTGTCTTTTCAGTGCGCATGAGTTGGACAGAGGGACCACCTGTCTCTGTGTCCACACAGAGCCGCTAAACAATGAGGACTCGCTGGACTGTAAACACACCAAAGCCTGGACCTCAACGGCCAGCTGCACACCACCAGGCAATATGTGACCCAGGAGTCTAGTCTACATCTATTGCACAACCACAGTCCTACACTGATGTTGTGTCAGTGACTGAGGGTGGAGGAGGAAACTTAATGTTGTTTACAGCTGGAGGGTTATTGCTATACAGTCAACGTTAGCATTTACAGATAACGGTAACAGTCTTGTTGTGAGCTTCAGCTGTTACAACAGGTTATATTTGCCCTCGGAGCAGCTCTTCAGGGCAGATGGACACTTCACTGACTCGGTATCGGAAAATGACAGTGCTAGTTAGCATGCTAACTTCAGTTTAAGAAACAAAGTGATACAAATAGAGGGTGAAAGGTGTAATGTACCTTCTAGACTGGTAAAAAAAAAAAAAAAAACTTTCTAGACTGGTCAGTAATTCTAACATTAGCTATGTAGCAATAACAAAAACTACATTTGAGGTTGGATACAACAGTAGTAGTAATTTAAAGTAGTGGTAATGTCATTCTTGTAATAGGTTCAGTGGTAAGAATGACATTTTACTGTAGGGTGACTAAGATAAGAAAAAAAAAGTGATTATCTCGAATATTTTACCCTGAGTTAAGTCAATGCAGATAAAAAAAGTTCAGTGGAACCCAAAGATCGGCTTCACATCAGCACCGTTGGTATCATCTTACCAGTAGTTGCTCATCAGCAAGTCAAATATCACAGAGCTATGACACATGCCCCAGAATATGTTTGTGCAGAACATACTGTCTTTGGAGTGGCTTCCAGAGAAAGTGGGTTTGACAGGTGCCGCCTGATGATGGATTGCGTTCCCTGGTGTTCTTAGAACATAGAAATTAAAGGTGTTCTCAAACTTCTGCGACGTGGGAACAATCTACCGAGCTAGTGTTCAGCTTCACTGGAACTGCCTTCACCTCTGACAATGACAATTGTGCAAACTTGTTCTGCAGCTTTAAAACAATGCACTTGAGGACATACACAGCCACAGGTGCTGCAAGATCAATGGAGTGCTTTAACAATAAGTCTTGAGTTGTATAATACTTTACTTTAAAAGCATATGTTCAGGAGGTGTTGCGTTGAACTGTCACTGGAGGTGGCAAGAGAGGAGTGGGATGATTTCAGCAAGGAGTGCTTTTACACCTCAGAGGATAATAATTCCTGTCGAACTGGTTATTTTCCTCCACAGCAGCCACGCTACGCTGATGGCAACCAAAACAGACGCTCGGGAGTGTCTGGGTGTCAGGTGCATGTGGGTTATTGGACAAAAGAAAAAGCGAAAGGCACGATATTTTTTGCTGTGTGCCAAATTCAGCTAAGGTTTCTGTTTGAGTAACAACAACAACAACAACTGAACCCTGAATGTTGAGGCTTCATATCGGTGGTTTCCAACCTGGGTCACAAGACAAATCTGAGGCATCATAAGACGATCAACAGGAGAGGAAAACAGTAAAAACCTGTGTGTGCTACAGAAAAATACTTTTTATTTTTGTTTTCCTCAAATCTTTCTAGGTTAGTTTTGCACAAACCCACACAACAGGCCTGGAGCTACAAGCACTGCTGGTCTGGGTTCAGTTTGATACCTCCAGGGCCACGTTTTAGTCCAGAAGGGCAGAAATTGAGACTTTTGGAAATGACGTTTTCTTCCTAACTTCGTCTCCTCATCAGTCACAGTGTATCAAACCCCTCAGATTAGTTTTCAAACTAAAACGGGGACGGCGGCATTTTCAAAAGTCTCCATTTCGGGGTTGTGTAGTGTGATGTCAGGCGTAAAAAGTTTGTGTTGTGTAGATGTCGCCTGATTGATGTAGATCTGATTTACTTGTTTCTCTTGTGCGTAGTTCAAAGTTGTATATTTTGTAAAAGCCTGAAGTTGTTGACATAATGTTGGATTTTTCCACCATAAGAAGTCTGTTCAAAGATCAACTCAAACATCCTCGGTGCTCAGAGTTCAAAGACCGTGCTGCTTTCTTTGCAGGCGGGGTGAATCCTGTGATTGTCTGAGACAAAACAACTCTATTTGGGAGGTTCAACACGTCGAGCCTCCATGTTTCCCAGTAGCAACCGCTGACAAGAAAGAATCACATCCTTCACTTTTGAAGTGATTAATACTTCACAGGAATCGGGAGGCATCCACGGCTCCGGAGCTGTGGATAACATTACTGAAACACTGCCAATAAGTGTAATAGTTGTTTTTCCTACATATTACAGATGCCATTTTTAATTTAACTCAATATATTTATGACAACTGCTCTGGACAGCTCCATTTGCTCTCAAACCGCGCCAACTATAATCCATAAAAAGAAATTCCTCGCTGAGTCTTTTCTTTTCCCCCACTCTCTCAACCTTTCACACAATCCATGTACGTGCAACAGGAGCACGCAGGGCAAGACCAAAATGTCAAGATATTCTCCCATCGTTCACTGTCGGTCTCCTATGGAGCTTGGGATAAAGGTGGGTGGATTACTGGGGCCGCAAACTATTTACACTGGCATTTCCTGAGGCACAGGGAGCAGGAGAACAAGTAATATAGTGTACATTATCACATCTGACTCCAGTTAACCAATCTGTATCCCTCCTATAAACATACAGTAAAACCCCACGTAACACAGCAGCCAGAGACACTAATAAAAAGGAAGGAAATTAGTTGCCCTCCACTTTAACCAACAGCCTGAAGTTGGTGTGTTTTCACAAGTGCAAATGAGACGCCCCAGCCCCCCCCACTCCTCTGCTCCCTCTTTCCAGTATAAAACAGTAATGACCTCAGCGCATTCAGAGTCGGGCAGGTAGCCAGCTTCCTCACTACGCAGCAGCAGTATTCTCCAGAGCAAACTGAAATAGCAAGAAGAAAAAAAAAGCACAGTCAGAGATGACACACACACATACTCACACACGTACTCCCCCCCCCCCCCCCTCCTCTCTCTCTCTTCTGACTAGGCAGCCAACACAATAGATCTTGATGGAGAGATATCTGCCTGGCAGCTCGTGGGAGAAGCCGTACACTGAGGCGGAGGGGGGGGGGGAGAGCTGAAAGGCCCGGAGTGTGTGGAGCGATAATGCACCACTTTTGTCACCGAGAGGACAGACACAAGATGACGCAGGGAAGAAGTGGCCCCAGCTGGTGTGAACAGCGATCAGGCAGCAGGAGGAGTCCGACCTTGGTCTCCGTCTCTCTGGTCGAAACTCAAGGTGCAGAGTGGAGCTTTATTTCCCCCCTCAACGGCCTCATTGCTGCTGCTGCTGCTGCTGCTGCTGGGTAAATGATTCATCAGGAAAAATGACAAATACTGACCGACTTCAAGGCTATTGTTAGGGTGTGGTTGTGTGTATGTGTATGTGTGTGTCTGTGTGTGTAGGAGGAGGTCAGAGGGCAAGAGTCGTACAAAGACAACACCAAAGCCAAGCTCATTTGTCAACACGTCCTCCTCCTTGTGTCCAGACTTGACAGTTTAACCAGAACAAAGCTTTGATTGCTTGATGATGAGCGCGGAATAATGAAAGCAAACGTTATAAAAACGGGTCCTGCACGCTTTTTACGGCCCGTGTAGTTAAAAGTCAGGCTACACACACACACACACTCTAACACGGCCTTCAATTACAGCATGATGGATGAGGCTGGGCAGGTATACGGCCACAGTGGCAATTCTGGAGTAAATTACCCAGTTCATCAGGCGTGATGACCATGAGAGGCAAGTGCCAGGTCCGTAAACACAAACAGGAACCACTCGCTAATGAAGCGGGAAGCTGGGACGAATCAGGGATGCCGTTGAAGGAGGGCCGCGCAGGTTTGTTCGATTCCCACAGATTGCACTGCGTGTTGCTGTGAGGAGTCCATCTGCTCTGATTAGACCATGTCCTCTCCTGCAGCTGAGAGACTCCACAGCCCAGTTCCCACCAGCGAGCATCACTACACTCCCCTGAACAAGTTGAGTTATTAGTGATTTGTAATAGGCTACGCAAGTCCAAGAGGTCTGTGGGCTCTTGTGGGGAGGGGGGAGGGGTTAGGGGGGTCCTATTGGGGATTTAAAATGTGTAACAGTTTACTTTCACTGTTATATTTAACCCAGTTAATGACTCCTTTCATCTACAGCTTTGGCCTCGCCTTGAAAACAGATTATTATGTAATTTTATAATGAATTATACAAAGTAGGATTGGGCCCTCTGTGCCAAAATCTAATCAGGCCAGTGATCTAGCTCTTCCATACTTAGAGATACAAAAAAGGAAAGAAAGAAAAAAGTTTTGAGGAGCTCTGTGTAAGTTCATGGTCAAGATCCAGACTGAGAATCATCATCAGACTTTTTTTTACCAAAGACAGAAAAGTAAAGTTCCTCCATACTTATCAGGCAGAAACTCCCACAGGATTTGGAGAGAGTGAATCATTTTAGACTCATTAACTTTTTAAGACTGGAGTGGACTAGAGTGGAGTGGAGTCGTCCATAATGTTGTGGTGTCCTGCGGGCTGGAGGCTGGAGGACACAGAGAGGACGCCACAGGGCTCATTGTTGTCGCTCCATATGGGGACAGCTCGGTGAGACTGCCTGGCGCTGATTGTCCGCAGGCGGATTTGACATTCAAATGAGATGCAGATTTCACAACTTCAACCTACACGTCCAACCCCCCCGCAACCCACCCGACACCCACTTTACTTTAGAAGAGAGGGGAAAACTCTTATTAAAACACACAACTCGACTAAAGTAAGAGCAAGTAAGATTATTATAGCGAAAGAGTCACATGAAGATAATGTTACCTTTCTGCGCGGGTTCCAGGCGGGGAGAAGGGGAAGTTTCACTCCTCGGGGTTATATTCCACGGAACACGGGACAAAGTGTTGGTGTCACCGGGAGAGAAGTTTAGTTTCCTCCGCGGGAGAAGCCGGAGAGTTGAAGCAGCAACAGCAGTAGCAGCAGCAGCTCAGTCCGCGTCTATGAGCTCCAGCGTCCGTTTAGTTCGCTTCACTGTGGCGCACAAAGCCTCCCTCTCCCTCCCTCCCTCCTCTTCCAACCAGCCAACTCCCCCCACACCACCGCCACCACCAACCTCCTCCCTCCTCATGTGCCGGGGAGAGCACCACCTCCTGCTGCGGTTTAAAGGGCCAGAGTCCTGCTTCCCCACAAACACACAACAATAGGCAGAAGTTCAACTGCTCCCAGGCGCAGTTCACATCCTATACATTATGCAACAGTTCCGAAGAAATTCACACTTGAATAAGTGTAAGGAGGAGGGAAATGGAGTAAAAGTTTCAAAATAAAAGCACTGGCTTGGTCCCTCTGGTTTAGATCTGACTATAGGCTACATGACATCATTTGATGATTACTGTGCTGAAATATGAGAGTCACTGTTGTAGGATCATCTGAACTGGAGCTGGTTTCAGCTGCTTTGTATCCAGTTTTACACACATGGAAACAGGTTTTATGGACTTTAAGTGAGATATTTGAACATTTAGTGAACTGAAACCATGTGAGGAGTTTAACCATCGGAGGCCAAACAGTTGGAAACCATTGTGTAATATTTTGATTTAATGGAGTAGCTATTAAGTATTGGGCAATAGGGATTGTTGAGTAAGATGGGGTAGGCTACAAGTACATCCATCCATCTACTCAGTGGTTATATGACTTATCTTTGGCCCAGGGTTTGAACCCAGAACAGTGAGGCAACAATGCTAACCACCATACCACAGGCTACTGCCCAGCTCAGTATATCACTTCAGTAAATGTACTTAGTTTCTTTACAGCACTATTTCCAAGCCATCACTTCAGAACTACCAGCAATTAAATAAAAAATGTGTGATTGTGTGAGTGTGGCTAGTGGAATAAAGTGCTTTGAGTGCTGTCCATTCACAGTGACCTTAAATACGTCAACCACCAAAATCTAATCAGTTCACCCTTGAGATAGTTGTGTGATGACACTGCTAATGTATCTGAGTCACAAAAGCTGGGACAGGATGTGAGGGCACGGTGACTTTGACCTTTGACAGCCAAAATCTAAATGTAATCAGTTTAAGCGAAGTGCCAAATCTGAAAATAAAATAAAAAATACCACAAGGTGTTCCTGGCATCACCAGCCAAGAATGTTAGTGCATTCTGGTTTGAGGCTGATTTCAAAAATACTTCCTTAATATCATAAATGTGCTGCCTGAACCTGAGCAGAGTCCATAAAATTCAGCAGGATGTTCATCCTCATTAGAGCAAATGTATCCCATTACTGTAATTAAAGGTCCAGACACATTGATGTCACTATTAACCCGTAATATCTGTGAATGTAATTAAGGCGGGGGGGTGTCGTGCCCTTTACTCCAATTATTTTTGACCATTTCCAGATGACATAAAAAAAGCCTTTAATTTCACACAAAAAGCAAATTTACAACTTGCTCTGATGTGTAACACATTCAGGTCATGGAGATGTGAACTCGGGTCTGTCGCAGTCATCTGGTCCTCAGGTGTGAACTATTTCTCTTTTTCCTTCACTGACGCCCACCTGTGTGTTAAAGCCTCCATCGCTCGCCCACCTGTAAATATCAGCAGGTCTCTTATTAATTTTGCATAATGAACCAATTAGTGGTGCAGAGTTTAATGGGCAGCTCTGTTTGGATCCTTCAGAACTTCAGTGAGGCTGTGCAGGAACAGAAAATCTTTGATGGTGCATTACCCTGAAGTGGGCCCCTCATTCAATTATGGCTTCCGCTGTGTGGCTTTGTGTTATGGGTTATATAATGCACACAGCCTGGAAAGGATACAGTACGAAATGAGGACATGAGGGACTCTTTTTTTTTTTTTTTTTAGGTGGAAACTTGCAAAAGTGGACAAACTAACATGGACATAAAAACACCAGTGACCAAATATGACTTCATCCAACGATTTCAGCAATTTATCTCACAATTTTTCGCCTGCCTGGGATCTCTAAGTGGATGTTCCTTCAACCACACGCTGTGGAAACTAGTGTCCATCCACACTGCGGGACAAATTAACTTACCAAAATGGCTATATTCGTTTTTGTGTGCGTGTGTGTGTGTGTGCTCTTTCCCATAATGCACATGAAGTCAGCAACCAATTTAAACACCCCACCAAACAGTACATTAGAAAGGCGTTCATGAACGGCACTCAGGGAGCATCCCTCTTCTCAAATTAGTGTCCTTTCTCCAACTGCCAGCAGATCCTCTTCAAATCCCCAAACCACCCTCAGAGACGCTCACAAATGAGGCAATTAAATTCAGGGTTTCAAACTCCTTTGAACTACACCTTCTGTCTGAAGCCTTTAATATTTCAACTGTGGGTGCTCAAAGCTCAGGGCTATTTAGTACCATGGTCTCCCTTTTTAACAGGAGACCACCAGCTCGGTCTTTTCTGTCGCTCATTTCCTGAGGGAGAGAAAGAGAAAGAAAGACATAGGGAAATGAACATTTCAGCGTGAAAAAAAACCTCCTCTCTGTGATTCGTCTGTCAAAGGGAAATTTCCCATGTGTTTTCAAAAAAGGGATTAGCCGCCACTCTGGACGTGCTCGCTCCAATTCCCTGTTCTGTCCTATCCCATCTAATCTCCTCTCTTCTCATGCCTATGTGTTTAGTAGGTTAGCCGTGGATCGAGTCGACCGTGATCCAATTAGCATCTAACACATCTGAAGCTGTACATGCGCTTCTGTCGTGCAAGTATGTGTCTCTTAGTTCTCTTCTACACATTTCCTCTGCCCCAAATACATACGGATGTCACTTAATGTGCAGTCTGAAGGGTTTTAAAGCACCAACCGATTCAGTTTAGCTGACCGGAGAATGACTGGTGAGGTGATGCATTATGGGTATCTGGGAGTGAGGAGGAAGATGAAGAAGTCAGGAGGGGACATTTCAAACCTGATAACGGGATTTCACAGCTCCTGCTATGATCCAATTTATGGCTGCCCTGAGTAAACACTAATTTTAGGTGGAATTTCATCAACTAATTAGGCATCGACAGATCCTCACTGTGTGTACACAAAACATGCACACATGGAATCTCTGATCTTGTGTTGCCTGGTGTATAAACTGCTTTTCTGGTCAACTGGCTGATGTGAGGCACCCTGGGTGTTCATCAGCTGTTCATGTAAACACCAATTAAAGCCACATTCAGAGTGAAAATGGCTCCATGTAACAGGAACACAGGAGGCCACGCTTGTGTGGACGTGTCGCTGCAGGTACCGACGAGAAGGTGAAATCAGATTTAGCTGGACCGAGTTACAGTGCGTTGCTCACGATCAGGCCAAACCATGGTTTTGATTATGCTCCTCACTGTAATCGTGTTTACATTCTTTCATTTAAGCCTGTAACGTGGACCGACAGCGGCGGGCGGGAGGGCGGGAGGGCGGATGTGTGTGCACTTCAATGACTGTAGTTAGATTCATCACTGAACAGGAGACTCACTGCTGTGCAATCACCGTGTTTATGTTGTTTCATACACCGGGACTGAGGAGAGGTGATTGCAGCGAGCAGGTCTGCAGCGGAAAAGGAGAGCTGCTCAGTGTGAGTCGAATGTGGAAAAGAGAAGACGATGGTGTGTAGTGGAGGCCGTTTAACGCTGGGGGGTCAGGGTCTGCACTGAAATGAATAAGGGAACAGTTTTCAGAGGTTTGAATTGATTATTATCATGGAAATAGTCTTTTTTGCTTTTTCATTTTCACTCAAAAATGATAATAATTATCCATATAGCATGCTACTGTAGCATTGACTAAAGCTACATTCAAACTAGTCTGAATCATAACATTAAAAGTTGTAGTACAGTATGTGCTGTATCCAAATCACATGATCTGCAATTTTTTTGATAAAGGTAAAATGTCCTATATCCAACAACTACAACTTTTAATGTTTTGATTACAACTATATACAGTATACAACTTTTAATATTTTGAATCGGACTAGTTTGAATGTAGCTTTAGTCAATGCTACAGTAGTTAAAGCAGAAGTAAGCGATCCGGTCGTTTTGGCTAACTTCCTGTCAGCGGATGGAGTTAGCAGTCCCCGCCCTCGTCCCTATGTCACCACATTCACGTGCATCCCTTGGCTGCACACACAGAGAGGACCGCCCCTTCATGCCATTCTCTCTCCTCATTGGATAAAGGTTGTAGGATACAAGGAAAGTTTTCTCCTCGGCTTACAGCAGAGCAGAGTGACTGACAGACCCGTGTTTCGGACCAAACACTCTATGTAAGTGATTGCTGTCGGAAGATATAAGACTTATATTAACACAAACTTTCTGCTTACTTCTGCTTTAAATGTTTTGAATATCCCCATCCAATCCACATCCACATAGCCTTTGTAATGAAAACCAAGTGTCAAACCAACTCTCCCCCTGACCCACCCCAGGTGAACCCCCCATCCTTGTATCTTCAGAATCTCCCCCTTGTACAGTTTGCAATTGAGCACCACAGAAGCTAACATTGAAAAATAATTTATTTCAGAAATGTACTGTGATCATATATTCATTCAGATTCTGCATGATAAGCTTTTGTTGCGTACAATGAAATCACCCCACAGAAAGAAAGAAAGAAAAAAAAAATAAGTAGATGATTTTTTTTGTAACTTTTTTTTCGAACTATGGAAACTAGTAACACACCACTGAGTCTTCACTATAGCGTTAGGAGTGCGCCTGCACGGTGCCGACCCTGTGTGGCGTTACTCCAGGCAGGTTTACAGTTTGCTGCAGGACAGTCTCTTTATAACCAGACACACAGTGAATGATCTGTAAAGCTTACGCACAAGAAGTGTAATCACACACACTCGCACGCACGCACGCATACACACACACACGCACGCGCAATAGCATTTGGAACAGCACAGTCACACCTGAATAGTACAGAGCGGTTGATTATGCAAAAGGGAAAAAGAGGTGAGGCAATTCAATGACATCATCTCTTGGTGCAGGCTCAGCGCTGCCCCGTGGTTGTGGTCAGTGATACACAGGAGTTATATCAGCAGGGTGGGGGGGGGGGAGGGGGTGTGGAGGGGGCAGATAAAAATCCTCTTTGTCTCTTATCAGAATCACACCATGAACATCTGAGCGGCACCAGCGGCCGTGACCAGTCCCCACACAACTTCAGAAAAGTTTTTTTTTTTTTTGTATTTTTTTCGACACTCTTTGCTTTTTCAAAGCGTTTTCAGTAGACGTGCAGAACGAGACCGATGAGTGGATCTGTGAGCCGGCCAAAAAGGGGTGGGGGGTGGGGGGAGAAATATGGGTTGTGTTATGCAAATGAATTCACAACCACCCATATCTGTCAGGATTAAGAGATGGCTCTCGTAGCGCGAAGGGGGAGGCCGGCCGCTGCGGTCGTGAAGCACCGTCGGCAGTTCAGTCACAACTGGTGCCAGATATCATAAATAAGTGTTTCTCTATCAAGGCATCTTTGATTCACTGTAACACACTCACAAAAAAAGGACTTTAAACACTTTCACTTGGACAGATATAGACTCATATATCCGCAGGATCCTTCAGGCACAGCACAGTCACTTGACATTTGACCTGCCGCCGTGGACCGAAATGTCGTTTCGACCTCTCTTCGTGTTTGTGTGCTAAAAGGCCGGAGAGTCGTTTCCATGAAAACCATGTGATTGTTTCTCCAAAACGTCCGCTTCAACCTCTCCCGGCCCACACGTTAAAAATGTGTTCGATTTGGCATGAACCCCAACATCCAGGTCTGTCTTTTATCTCTTCCTTTTTTTGTTTTTACATCCAGGCCATCCAAACAAAGACTTTGTCCTTTTCACTTCCACATTATGGCTCCATCATATTGTTATATCAGTTTCCGCCAATGCAACGAGTCAGCACTGACATGATTTTGTCGTCTAGGTACATCTACTATATATATGTATATTTATATGTGTGTGTTTCCAAAGATTCTTGTGACTTTGTACAGAATCAGAGAGATTACCATTCAACTTCTGTTCCAAAAAACAGAAACGAAAAAAAAAAAGGGAGGGGAAATAAATGTAAGAAAAAAGTCATGCAAATAGTTCAAATAGCAAAATAAAATTAAAAAAATGAATAGATGTTGCAGAGCAGAGAGTATTTTATCAACCGGTGAGAGAAATCAAAAGTCTACACTGGCACACTTGCACACATTACACAAAAAAGTGCTCCAAAAAGTCTCATAGTGTTGTTCTGCATGTATCCAGGCCGCATAAAGAGAAATAATGTGAAACAAAGAAAAGTGATGAAAGGAAAGATGTAAATGACTTGATTGGGTCGACTGCGTGTTATGTGATGCTGTGTTCTCCTTCAACGCAGGTTGGGTGGGCAGATATTTTCCAGACATTTCTGTGTCCCTTTCAGCATTTTTTTTTTTTCACACAAAGGATGAGAAGCCAGCGATGGGGGCCCGCGAGCCTGGGGCTAGGCTGCTGGGGGGCCTGTAGAGGGTGCTGTGCTGGCTGGGGGGGTTGGAGCTCTGCTGGGAGGGGGTGGGAGTCCGGCTACCTTTGGGCCTAAACAGGCTGCCCTGGCCCTGGGGCTGGCCCTGGGCCTGCTGGGGCTGGGGGCTTGGCGAACTGAGCTGGGGGGGCAGCGGAGGTAGAGGAGGCAGAGGCGGCGGGGCGCAGTGCTCCGGCTCGCCCGACTCGGACTCGGTGTAGCTGTAGGCCTGCGCCCGGGATATGCCCTTCTGCTGGCGGCGCCAAGAGTTGTAGTAGGTGGGGTCGCTGATGTAGTGGTTGACGAAGGAGTGGGTCTTCTGTCGGTTGGGGTCCACCTCGTACTCGCTGTCGCTGCCCTGCGATGAGAGAGAGCAGAAGAAGAAAACACTGAGTGACGGAGTGGCAACGGGGAAGATGGTGCAGTGTTTCCATGGGGAGCGGTTAGAGATGCTGAGGCTATAAATGTAAATGGACATGAAGTTATTGAATTATTCTGAGCAGAGTCGTCGATTTGCAATCATCTCTGTCTAAACAGCAAACACACATGCACACACACGCACGCCCACGCACACACATTTACTACACAGCACGGGTACACATGGACGTCAAAGATGGAATCAAAGATGGAATCAAAGATGGTCAAAGCGTGATCACTGAAGGATGACTTGTTACTGAAGCGTGCACTGAAAAACGGACAAAGGCAAAAGGTCAATTTATCTAGAGGGTTTCTTTTTTTTTTTTTTTTAGAAGATCTTTGTATCCACACCACACCAGCAAGACGGGGGTTTGGCGTAGTATCTAGCACAGTGGACCACATAAAACCCATAATGGGAATCTCAGGGAGAGGATTGGATGGGGGAGTTGCAATAGGAACCAGTCACCTATCAGGCTAAGAAAAAAACAAAACAAAAAAACAACATAAAAAAACAAAAAAAACATTGAAAAGCAGGCAGCCACAGGAACCTCACCAAATGCAGTGGAAGTGTATGTAGGCCACCTGTCCCATATGAAAACACCAGCGCCTCCTATGGGTGAACAGAACAATGGGTTTTACAGTACATCACCATAACAGAATGATTCAAATGGCCCAGTCATGATGATGGTAATACCATAAATATGTATACATATATATGTATAAATCCTTTCTTGTGTGGATGTGATGTGAAAAAGTTGATAAAGGATGAAAAAAAAATGAAAAAAAATTCAATGAGAAGGAAGAGGAATTTGCTTTATTTTTTTCTCCCGTGTTTCAAGGTTTCCAGTCAGTTTGAATTCCGCTCTGTAAAGAGAAATGATCACGATCCTCGGCGCATTCTTGTCACTGACCCTCCACCTTGCTGCAGGCACCATTGTATTCACGTCAAGCAGCATTCCACATGTGGGGCTAAAAAGCGACGAGATCATCGAGTGCTCGACTGCTCGGGGAAGGGGTGAGGTGGGGGGGGCATTGCTCATGGTCAACTAATTGCAATAAAAGCAAGCTGCCAATTTGGCCGGCTATAGCCCCTGTGATTAATCACCGGGCCTACAAAGAACTAATGCGCGGTCGGCGTTGCCAAAAAATTGTCACAGGTTAATTTCGCAAAGAGGCAACTTTAGTGTTTAAGAGAGAGAAAGAAAAAAAGAAAGGGTTCTTTGCTCTTTCACCCGTCATATCATCATATTCCATCTTCTTCATACGAGAAACATGGCTGCTGGCACGCACTGCAGGAAGAAGAATATACTCCAGAGCACATGCTGGATATTGCACAGCACATATGTGACACATATGGCGGCAGAGTCAGATTTCCCTCTGCCTTGACGTGGCCTATACCAACCCCCCACCTCCCCTTATATAAAGGTCTTTTCTTTTCTTGCATGTCAGCCGAGTTTATAAATGTCCAAACAGAAAATGCTCCAGTTGAATTAGAAGAAAAACGACCCCAATCTTTCATCCTCTTTGATTCTAAACAAAGCCCCCCCCCACCCCCCTTCTCTTTCTTCTCTTCTTTTCCAAAAAAATAATCAAAGGCAGAACATGTGTCCACAGCAAATGTTTCCTGAAATCAATCACAATGATCATATTTTATCCATCTCTACTGTCTTTTACATCGTCGCTCCTCTCAATAAAGAGTGCGCGAGATGCGTCGCTGATTTGGTTTGCGTTTGTTTGTGTCCATTTGTTAACATTGTTGTAAACACTTGAGGCCAACCGGTGTCGAAAAAGCATTCCAATCATGCCAGTGTGTTTAGCAACACAACAACACCATAACAAGATCCATTCACAGCCGACTGAAGAGACATACTGAGCCACTTCAAGTGGTATTACCTCACTCTCGAAGAATTAACACTGCATTGAGAGATGAAACACCATACTGGCTGTGTGTGTGTGTGTGTGTGTGGTGGAGAGAGAGTGAGCGCAGGCCAAGTGTTGACACGGTGAATTTGTGTCCCACTCCTGTCTCTCTTTGCTTGGCCGTCAAAGTGTGCGCAACAGATGTTCTGACTCTTGAAATGTTCTACGTACAAGTTTTTTTTTTGTGGGGTTTTGTTCACCAGCCTGTCTTTTACAGAACTAACTCCAGAAGATCCAGCTTGGGTGGAGATAAGATGCTCGAAGATTGGCCTGTGGAGGCAGCGTCGCAGGTGAAACAGCTTCTAACTTTGGCTTGTTACAAGATAATTACCAAAGCTGGATCCTGTGAAAGAAACAGGCTTTTGGGTATGAAATGCGGCGCTGCACTTCAGCCTCCAGGGAACCGCTGTCATGTTTATGCGTAGAGTAAGACAGTCATATGCCAGCCTGCCAGTGTCAATTATTAAACATTTTCTCATCATTACGGTGTTAAATTAGGCAGAGAAACAGATCTAATTAACTGGTGAAACCTCTTGACAGTAGTTTATTTTATCAGCAGCATAATCAAGTTGCCCCACGTTCTTGTTTACAGTCGCTAACAATGTAGGAAGAAGGAGAGTGAGAAGAAACAAGGAGAAAAACATGGAAATGGAGGTGATACAGACACGGGTCATATATGTACCGTTTTACTGCAGATGAACTGGTCATTATCAGTAAATAAGGCAGCTGCTCAGACACTCTATCTTGAAGCACTCTGACCTTTGACCTCAGCATCTGCCGTCAGCTTGAACGGCGTTTAAACTGTTTCACTTCGCGGCTCAATTTGACACCTCCAAATCAGCGGGTTATTAAAATGCTTTGTAAATAACTTCACTTCCCTGTGGTTGATATATAACCAGCTGCACAAGATTTGAAAAAAACAATCTCGTGGCGAGCAGGGCTCCCACCTCCCCCACCCCCCATTCCCAAACATTGATGCATACCCCAATACCGCAGAGTGGGTCAGTCCTTTGTCCTCTAGTTATGGATTATTTCGAAGAGGAGGAGGGGGGGAGGCTGTCTATGTCACTCTCATTGATGAAGTGAACGCAGCGGGGGTCCCCAGAGGCAAAGACAATAACAGTATATGTGGGGCTAGAGGGGGATTAAAGTCCAGAGACATTCACAGTGCATATTATTTTTTATTTTTGTAGCTATTTCTGTGGAGAGAAACAAAGAGAGTGGAGGAAAAGTGGGAATAGGAAGAGACGTTTTTGCCTCCAGCGTCAAAGCAGGGATAGATTCCTCCTCTGCAGCTCCATTCCCCTCTGTTGATTCATCACAACAATTATAATTAAAGGGATTTGTGAATTTGTTCAGTAATAATTCTGTCCAAGACGGGTGGACTGACTTTAATAAGGGGCAATGAGAAGCATGTGCACCATCTATTCCATCAGCATGTCATATGCATGTAGTTTAAGGGACTTAGTTTTTATTTGTTCCTTTTCTTGCCATTTCCCCATCCCCCCGCCTCCCTCTCCTCTGTACACAAGCCATGAAATAATTAAAGAAGATTTAATTCATCCAGGCTCCTAATTTTCATTTATTCTGGGGGTATGACATCACACATCAAACCAGGGCCAGTCAAAACAAAGCAGTGCGTTGTCACTAGAGACAATCCAAACATTACAGACGGTATTCTCAGTTGAGCACGGGCCAGAAAAGCTCCAGTACAGTAGCTCAGAGAGAAGCAGCAGAGAGAGAGAGAGAGAGAGAGAGAGGGAGGGTGGAGGAAAAGAAGGCATGTGAGAGAAACCAGACATTTTCATTTCTCTCCCACAGAATGCCACTCTGCAGAGAGAAAGAGAAAGAGAGAGAGAGAGAGAGAGAAATAATCTACGATCCATCTCTGACTCAGAAATGAGATCATCTGTCTTCAACTGGTTTCGGCCTAAAATGAAACACAAAGACGCTGCAACGGAGACAAACCTTAGAAAATGAGACAGCAATGTTACGCTGGAGGGGAGGGAAAAAAAAAGAAAAAGTCAATAGGCGTCTACCTGCAGGGCAGCAGAGCTGTAATGGTGGCCTTGTTGCTTTGCCAAGTCAATGTTAGCTTCCTCTAAATCCCCTCTTGAGGAGGAGTACAATAGTCAACTTATACCTGCTGGTGGAGGCCCTGGGGATTAATGAGGACAGACAGCACAATGGCGTACTGATAGCTCAGAGTTATCCTCTCAATAAAACTTCAAAGAGCATTCCTGGATTTTTCCAAAGCGCCATTGGGTGCTGATACGGTGTGGCCTGTCAGTGGGTATGGCAGCGGAGCCGCGGCGTAACAGTCGGGGCCTCTGTGTGTGTTTTATCCCATCAAAGCTAACGTCAGCACCTTGGATGTGCGGCGTGGCAGCAGGCAGACGTCGTCAGGGGGGGGGGGGGTTACTACATTAAGGCCGTGTTTGACAACGCACAAGTGCGAACGCTAGATATGTCAGACAGGTGGTGAAATGGCGAAATGCTTCTTTTGAGGGGATGTTGTCACGGCGCGAAAGGTTCTGTCCGTAGCGATTCATTGCGGGGAGATTTTCATTTGATCTGGAAACAGGACTTAGGTCTGGATAAGGTCAGGTGAGGAGAGACGCCTGGCTGCAGAATTCAAGCTGGAGATGTACTTAGCTGAAAGAGGCTCTAAGATAATTTGGGAACTATTCGAGTGAAGAATTCCTGGATGAAAGGAAAAGTTTGAGAGAATTCAGGAATTCAGGACCCCGGTGCTTTCATCTGACTATAGAGGACTGCAAAGCCGGTTCAGCCCTAAACCACCAGGGAGCTGAAAAGGGCAGGAGGTGAAATAAACAAAAACAGAAACAACATATATGCACAGAGGGGGAGAAACAATGTCGATCAAAGCACAGGAGGGGGAATGAAGGAGAAATCCATTATGGGGGGAAAAAAAAAGACCAAACTATGAAAATCAGAGACATGAGGGCGGACGGCACGCAGACTCAGGATCAATGGAGAGATGGAGAGAGGCAGAGAGAAAAGGCACAGTTTATAAATTACACCGGCTCGATGGGTAAAAGTAGTTTGGCTCAGCGCATTGCAAATGCCACAAGTTCGGCATTCTCGCAAAAAAGCTGTTAGTCATCTATCAGTCCTGACAGTGGCGGCTCAGAGGACCCGAAAACTCACACAAGATTGAAAACTATGATTTTAACGCTAATGAGGCTTAGCTCCAGCACAGAGGAAGAGCCAGGGTGAAAAGCCAGTACAGTATCCCAGATGATTTTTTTTACTGACTCTGACCTTATGTGCTGAAAATTCAGCAGGAAAGTTGGAAGAGGCTGCGTATCAAGGAGCGGCAACCTCCGTTACGTAACTGGCTGAAATAAATTTTGCCGTTCTGTCTTGAGATGAAAAAAAAAAAAAAAAAATATTGCTGTGGCTGAGCGCAGTGGCCTGGATCTCAGGTGGAGGTTTTGCAGACAACACTCTCCACAGGTCAGCGCCCGGCCTAAAAAACTGCTTTGCCACCAGTGAGCAAAGTCATTAATCTCTCCTCTCTCTCCATGTGCGGCCGTGCAGCTCGCCACGGCAACGCCTCAGACGCAGGTCAGACGCATCCAGGTGGATGACAGAGAGAGGGGACGACCATGTGGACGGTATGAACTGACACGACAACACCCAACAGCTGACGGTGCAAAGCGAGGAGATGACTGCGCACATGACTGCAGACAGGTACACAGAACACAGAACAGATACACGCTGTATGCAGACAAGACAAGACAAGACGGACGGACGGACGGACAGAGGACGTTTTACATACGGAGAAAGCATACGAGACAGTGCGGGACAGGAAGGGAGCTGCTACTGCACCTGCGAGTCAGAGATCTCGGAGGGTTTTTCGGTCAGGCTGCTGCTCTCCGCTGGGATCAGGTCGTTGTACTTGGTGCTGACGTCTTCGTCGGAATAGTGAAGGCTGCCTGGGCTGGGTCTGGGAGGAGACCTGGGGAAAAGATACAGAATAAGTTGATAATTTCAGTTTTTATAGTGATGTAGCGAGCTGGAAGAGAGAAGAGAGTTGAAAGTTTCAAGTCACAAATTTACAAGTAAAAAAAAAAAAACTTGAGTATTCTTTGACATCCTTCTTCCCGTCATAGCTTGATGCTGTCATGATGGTTCATATCCCATTCAGACCAACACAATGACGCAGGTTTCACCCACATCGTCTGTGTCAGTCAACCCTTCTTTTATAGAGGACCTATTATGCTCATTTCAGGGGCTTTTAATATGATATTGGACCCCAGTGGGGCATTACTGAAAGTTCCAATCAATAAAAAAACTCCATAAATATCGCATACAAGCTGTCTGTGTACTCCTCCATTCTGGCTCTTTCCTGGCTCTCCCCCTTCCCCCCCACCTCCTACCACGCTGACTCTCGAGGGGCTGCTGCATAGTGACATGCCTCCTCTCACATTACCACTGTTGCCATATACAGTAGGGAACTTCAGCGGAAGTTGTGACGTTACTAAATGAGACTTTAGAAAAACCTCTCCAAACTCCAGCGTTTGCAGCAGTTCAGAGTTTCTGCCTGAGACAACACACGCCTACCTCATGATATGGCACTTCCACGTCCTCTCTAGAACAAGCATCCTACATTTTAAATATTTATAAGTCTGAAAACCTGGAAAAGCATAATAGGTCCCCTTTAAAGTATATATTTTGTGGGGCTTTTTAGGCCTTTAATGGATAGGACAGTAAGGAGACAGAAAGACAGAGGGTCACCGGTGGAATCGACCCAGGGCCGCTGTGGGGAGGATGACAGCCTTTTTGTATAAGGGGCCCCTGCTCTATCCACTGAACTACAGTACACAATGCCCCAGTTGATGCAACTCTTGATGCTTTATGGTAAAATAAATACCAACCTTTAATCACACTGTTGCACACACGGTTTTCGCCCTGTGCAGCTGAAGCTGCCTTTAGGTTTCATGCTTTAGATATTGTGGCTGAACTGTGATCGTACACATTACACAACACAACTGTGGCCTCGTGTCGAAGGACACAGCAGCCTGATGCCAGCTGGGACTCTTTTGTTGTATGTTTCTCTCATCACTAGTTCACCCATATCACCCTCCAATGTTTTCTGTCTGTCTCTACTGTCAACACTGAAAAAGACAAGCTGCCAAGGGGGAAAAAAAACAAACAATGTTTGGAATAAGTGTCTTGTTTACAGCCTGTCTGATCCTCTAACCCCCCCGTCTGTCTCGCTGTATTAATGTCGCCACGCTTCTAAAAATCCATAATTACTTTGTTGAGTACAACGCCATCACGAGCGACAGAGATGATGGCCAAAATTATGCAAATGAGACCGAAGTTGCCATAATCATCCTTAAAAAAAAAAACATCCTTCATTTGAAGGATGACACTGAAGCCGATTCCGACAAACAAGCAAATGAGACTATGTGATGACTGCGCGTCTCCTTCGTTTTCCACTAATGTCTGAGACGCAGCAGCCGGCGCTTCCTTTTCGACTTCACATGTATCGCAGTCTCTGTGTGTGTGTAGGAGTTGGGCTTGATGAAAATCATGGGACACTCATGAGACGGCTGCCTACAGTCAGTCTCTCCTGGAATGAATGATTCCCCCTGATTCGCTCCTCACTGTGGGCTGAGGAATGTCAAACCATCGGGCCCTTGTGACTACATTATAAATTGAACTTGTGCGGCGCTCAAGGGGTCATTACACAAATGGCAGCCTTAAGGCTTTTTTGCTCTGGCAAATGTTATCAGTGCCTATACCTGAATGATGGCGAGGATTAAACTGTCCGCTGCATGCTGCGGTGATTAGATGTGTCACTCAGGTGTGGGTTTAAATAGTTTAAGTACTGGGGATGTGCAGGGCCGGCTGCTGGAATAAACACTCCATGCCGTTGTTTAGGGGGGGCACATGATCAGAAAGGTGCCATCCGGGGTTCAATTCAGTTCATTTAACACATAAACATGACTGTGTGTGTCTCTTCATTCAGTTGGAGTGTTTTGGGGGCCACAAATAAAATCTTTTTTAGGGCCACCAAAATCCTTGGACCGGCCCTGGGGATGTGTAGAGGGAGGATTCCCCCTTGAAGGGGAGAGCGTGGTGGTGGAGAGGTGTTGAGTGAAAGTGAAAGCTGAAAGAAAGAAGGAATGAGGAAAAATGAGGGCTAGATAAACAATTCCTAAAATGGTGTTCTCTTGTCTGGGCTTCTTTAAGTAAATATGAGAAGAAAAAAGAAAGAAAGAAAGAAAAAAAAAGGAAGAAACTTTCTCTGTGCTTATTCTCCTCTGTATTTTCCAGTGTCCCCCAGTCCTGCTAAACAAACACCCATCTGTTTCTGCTGATTGGTGCTGGTTTGGCCCAGACCACTGGGACATACTGACTCCTGTTGACTTTCCAGTCCGCGGTGTCGGCCGCCAGTCGCTGTAGCACAAACAGCCGCTTTTTACGCGTCGAAACCACATTTGCATAAGTATTTTCCAAATAAATATGCTTTTGAGAGCATTTCAAAAATGCTGTGGGTAAATTCCAGCCGTTTTCACAAGGGGTGGTGTTTTTGAGCGCCGTGGCGGACAAAATGGAAAACTCCGCAGGGAAATCACAAAGCAAGCAGTAAAATGCACTTACACTCGATGAGTTATATTAAACTAGATTAAGAGTTAATTCATTTCACTTGCGCAGAGCAGTGGAACATCTAACATAGAGAGCCACTTATGTACAGCGCATACAATGCACTGCAATCCTGCTAATTTGTGTGATGTCTCAGAGTGTGTGTATGTTTGAGGATGTTCAACAGAGCTCAAGAGTATGTGTGTGTGTTTGTGTGTTTGATGAGAGCCGCTGTCACTGCACTGGTTAAATCCTCCGGTCTGCTGGAGAAAGTGAGAGCTCAGTTTTAATGAATTATGAAAAACTCATATATCATGGTGGAACTGGGCAATTACAGCTAACAACACAACATCAATGAATAATTATTCCAATTGCTGAGTAGTGAACAGATGAATTATTTACTCTTTAAAAATGCTGGGAAATACAAAAAAGTAGCCGACTGATAATTGGCTTAAACCTGACCTCACAAAGCAAATAATGTTTTCTTTGAGACTCAAGAAAGATACATGTGACTTCTGGTGGAGTCTGGCTATGATACGGACACAGTGAAGTGATCTGAAGCCATCCATATAATCTGAACCTTATTTACTGTCTCTGTTTTGTCTTTTCTTCAAGTACTCTCCAAACTAAAACTGAAACAGCAGGAAAATTAGTATTATTGTATAAGTTTTTTAAACTGACATGAAAGTTAAAAACTAAAAAAATGTTTCATTAGCATTTCAATAGCTCATGTCAGGTCATACCAAACGATATTTATCTCACAAAAGCACAGAAATGTTTAAGAAAAAGGAAAACATAAAAAGAGCAAAATGTCTTATGGAAAAAAAAAACAGGCTGTGGCTGTGTTTTATTTTGTCCGTTTCATCTGAATATTGCAGCGGGTAGCAGGTGTGGAGACTAATATGTAAACTACACATGAGATAATGGAGGAACTTTACTATTCAAGGCTCAGAATAGCCTCTCTGAAGTAATTATAGGGAACTGAAGGTAAAGAGAAACTCAAGTACAGAAAAATGGAAAAAGCAAATAAATAAAGAAGAAGAAGAGGAAGTGCTAAACAGCTGCCACTCAAGGTAAAATCAAGAAGAAAGTGTGTATCTGATGAATGTGCACAGTTTCAAGCAGATGGGGGAATAGATGCTAATGCAAATGCTCCACATATTTAGATATGCATTATACACTATAATTCATCCTCATTTTCCCTGGCGCATTTATGCATTTTTCTATGCTAATTACAATTACTTCATCTTTATGTATTAAGAAGTGATTGGAGGTAATATTAGAATTCATTATGTAAATAAATCATAGAAAAGGTCCAATAGTTTGTTCATTAATCATCTAACCGTTATAGTGTGTTTACAAGCAGCATCCTTCTATTATCAGTTCCCCGACAACACTTTACACAAGAGCACACGTGACGTCGATGAAGATGCAACTCTGAGACTCAGAACAACTCACAAAACATCACAGCAAACTCTTAATCACATCTCTTTAATTCCAATCTGCGCTCTTCTCCCCAGCGGCCCTCTCCACCGTAACCTTTAGCAACTTGAATTCCTCAGCAGTTCTTTCAGCTGAGTACCCCAACCCACCACCACCACCACCACCACCACCCCAACCTCAAGACACAGTCAGACAAAGAGCATGGAGCCGCTGTGAAGTAACGCTGTTGTGTGTGAGCCCGCTGGGACATTATGATAAACTGCCTGTTTAAAAACATTGGAGGAAGCTCAGCCCACTTTCAGCCCTTCTCCTTGACCCTCATGCGCTGTCGCTGTCGAGCCGAGCGTAAATTATTTATCAGCTCTCTCCCTCGCGCGGAGAAGGGTCCACTTAATCCTCTCGCAGCAAAACTCAGTCAGCAGTATGTCGGGTAAGAAATGAGAACCAAGGGGGTGAAATCAAATCTGCCCCCGGTCTTTACTCATTATCAGGCTCTCCTCTTGCTACAGTCGCCCGTGGGGACTTATTAACATGTCTGAAGTGTTCAAGAGCTTTGTCACTCAAGAGCGTTTAAAACCATGTTAATCTACATTGAATTACTTCACCAAGACCTCCTTAAACCCCAAACTAGTGTGTCAAAGTAGGTTTCAAACTTCTTAAAGAGAACGGTACAAAGCCACACAGGAACGATGCGGCTAATCCCCCGCTCTTTATCATAACAGCGGTTAAAAACACTCGTCTCTTGAATGAATGAACCGCAGCTCTAAAAACACATTTGCACTCTGTGTTATGTGCTTGGGCTGTTAATATCTTACAGTATATAAACCATGCAACAGATGTTATGTGTGTGTTGCTATTCTACAGTGCCAGAGAGGGATATTGGCAGTTTAAGTAGTGACCGATTAAGTTGTCACTTACCAAAAGTGAACTGCATTGATTTCCCTGCGATGCTGATTGAATTCACTGCCACGCGTATCGGCCCTTGTGTTAAGCTCTGGACAAACGATCTCCACGCAGGGGAAAATCTCCTTCCAAATTCAGCCGTAAATGGCGAGAGCCGTCTCGACACAGCTCTGAATCGGAATAACTACAGCGAGATTAAGAATGTGTTTGATTTCTGATCCCGGTATCAAGCGGGAGGACTTCATCCTGTCTTTGGTATTCCGAGAGCAGAGATCAAGATGTGGCATTAATCTCTAATCGGAGGCTCAGGTGTTGGGTTTTTTTTTTTTCAGTTCCTACTCTATAGGCGGGGGAGTTGAAAGAGTGGTGATTTTCAAAGTACATCTTTCACCCCCCTCATCACCCCCCACCCCTCCCTCCCCTCCTGGCCTTCTCTCTTCAAGCCGGAGGATATAATAGGAGGCTGCCTGGAAGCTCCTCAAAGACCTGGGCCTGCTTTGATTTGTCCTCAAGGTCACACTCACTTGTACATAAACAGATAAACACATCCAAACAAATGTATCACATTCTCATATACAAATACAAACCTATATATTTTTCATAATGTGAACCTGGAGACTCACACACAGAGGGGAGCGCACCTGTCTCTTGATGCTTTGATATGAACTATAACCCCAAACTATTACAAGCCTGTCTCCAGCTGTCCCTGAACGCACCTCTTACCTAAACAGGTTCTAATAATCTAACGCAGAGTCCACCGTCTTCATCCAGACGAGCACGTATGACTCAGTTCTCGCAGCTTTTCTGAGTGCAGGTGTCGGTCTGAGTGATTGGCTTTAAACAAGGCCACGGTCTCAGCATGCTGCATGTCCTACAGCTGGAGACTCACTCAAACAAGGAAGCTCATTAAAACCGAATCTGTCACAAATCTGTTTGGTTTGCTGCTTTTAAGAAGCAGGAAGAATGGATTTCAGGAAGAGGCTGAAAGATATTTAGAGATATTTCCACACATGATGCAATTATTAAAATGTTTTACCTTTAAACTAAGCTTCTAATTTACATATTGTTCAAAAGCTGACAGCGTGCGGGTCACTGACCTGGTGTAGACGCCGTTCTTCCGGCAGAAAGAGTTCTTCACGGACAGCCGTCGGTTGTTGAGCTCCAGAGCGGGGAAGCGTCCTTCGTCCAGGCTCACCATGTCCCCGTGCGTCAGGGCGTTGCAGTTGGAGTTGTTACCTGGACACACGTATAGAGACACTGTGTGACCACAGGCCAGACGGACACGCAGGTTAGTGTCTGGGAGGGTGGATGGAAATGAATCATGCCCCTTCCTTTATTCCAACACTTTTAACAGGTCAAACCTTGAGACTTGACTGTTTTTGGTTGTTGTTTTTTAAGTTTCATGGAAGTAAGTCCAGGTAAACTTTCCACTAACTCATTCTTGTGGCCTGAAGCAATAGTTCATCTTTCAGTTTTTGGAAAATATGCTGATTTGCTTGCCTGGAGTTGGATGAAAAGATTAACAACACAAATATGTAGCCGGAGCCAGCAGGTGGTTAGCTTAGCATGGCATAAAAACAGGGGCAACAGGGGGGTGAAGCTAGCCTGGGGTGTTAATTAGTGAGTCTTAAAGGTGCTGGTGGTGAGAGGTGGATTTTTGTTACCTTCAGATAGAGCACGGCTAGCTGCAGCCCCCCTGTCTGCACTGTTTCTTGGCTAAGCTAACTGGCTGCCGGCTGCAGCCTTACTTTGACAGAGACAGCGGTATCTGAGTTCTCATCTAACTCTCGGCAAGAACGCAAATAAACCCATTTCCCCAAATGATGAACCACAGCACATAAGTCTGACTCAAGCCTTACAGCTCTATTTCTCAATAAAAAACACACAATGAGACTTATTATTAAAAAAACAGGAAGAAAAAAATGATATATATGAAATAATACACCATATTATCCTGCAATGGAAAATTTACAGATTAAACATTGAATAGAGACATTTTATAAAAACTAATGATGGAGGACGTTCCCTATAGAGTGGCATCACAAATTCAAGGCTACAAATGACACCAAGTCATAGAAAAGCATGTAAAAAAAAACACCCCAGAATATGATAAATGAGCGTGACTCTCAGTGTAAACACTGTCAGTGGATCACACATAAATGGGCAGTTACACAACTGTTTTGCCTCGACTCCGAGCGTCCCCCCCATGATTCATCAAACAGCTTGCCACGCTGCTCTACGGTAGATTAATGTTTGGGGAGGCTGGCGCTCGCCATGTTACAGGTTAAAAACACTTTCAGTCATCCCTAAGACTTATGGCGGACCAGGACCTCCGCGGTCGCTCCTGGGGCTACTTGAGGTCAATTGGTGGTTACGCAAACACACAGAAACAGAAAGACCGCTGGGTAGGTCCAGCGGCCCGGGCCAGATTCCTAGAGGGGGATATGGAGGCTTTGAGAGTGTCTTTGTGTTGGAGTGAGAAGGAACCTCTTGTTTTTCCCGTCAGTCAGAGAGATGGGCAGTGACCCGCAGGGACCCCCCTCCCTTCTCCCGCCTGGCAGCTAAACAGCCATTGCAGAAGTGCTGAGCTGAGGGAAATACCCGCTGATGTCAGAGCTGCACTGAATGGACAAGTATGCCCCCTTCTCCCTCTCTCTCCCTCCCCTGCCTTTTTTTTTTTTTTTTGTTCCTCTGCTACTCAGTCAATTATCTGTTTCATTCAAAATCAGAACATACCCCACGAGAGAAAAGTTAGCTCAAGTTCACTGCTCTGTGTTGGAAAACTGCAAATCATCAAGTCCTCCTCGCATAAAAGTGTTCGAAAAAGTCAAGTCATCAGATTCTTGGCCCTCCGTGCCACTGGGTAACAAGAAAGGTACGAGGCTTCTATAACTGTTAAATGCTCCATTTAATTGTGAAATTGTGTGCACTCACCTGATTCGGACTTCTTGGCATACTTTTTGCTCTGTCCCCTGATAATGAGGATGAAAACCAGCAGCAGGATGAAGATGAGTCCCACCAGAGCCACAACCACCAGGAACCACCACTCCTCGTAGAAAGGTGCCACTTTTTGAGCTAAATGGAAAAAAGAAAAGAAAAAATGGAAAAAAAAAAAAGTTAAAATTGGAATGTGCTGCTGCTGAAGACATCTGGCCATGTTTCTGTGATGTCTGAACGACCTCGGGGAATTTAATTTAGTCTGAAAATGAATGCGCTTCAATTTCTTTCAACAAACTCATAAAAGCTCACCAGATATAGACGGAGAGGGCAGACTGGGAGAGCCGTAGCCGTAGTCGTTCACTCCAATTACCCGGAAGTCGTAACTAACGCCTTGCTTTAAGATGTCCATGTTGAACGTGTGCAACGTCGCTTCCTTGGGGATGTCCTTGATTAAGATATCCCACAATCCTTCATCTGTAAGAGGTCAGAGGAAACCATGGGAATTGAAAAAGATTAAAAAATAAATGACAATATGTCTTTGTTAACAGGTTGTTTGTTTGTTTGTTTGATATAAGGCTCCGGCCTGGCTGGCAGCTAGCTCCCAGGGTAATTCATAATTCCTACAAATATTACACAATCCATCAATTTCACTGCTCCCGTAAAATTTACAGCAACCAAATCTACATCATAAACAGTGGCGCGGCCATATTTCAAATGAAGCCACGTCGGATGGCTTACTGCTGGCTTTGGAAATTCTGTCAGACGCCATTTATTACACATCGCTTGCTTGTAAACATCAGTGTGAGTTTGACTCTTTTAATGGGGCACACAAACATAAACAAGCACCAGAGTTCATCTGTCATGCCGCTCAACTCTGGCAAAAGTTGGAGAAGCTGGTGTCATTTGATCCGGAGACAAAAACAAGTCATCAAGTTATATGAGGCCGCAGAGAGTTATGGCCCTTGGCGAAGGCATTAGGAGAAGATGAGGGGGAATGGGCGTGTGTTGGGGCTGGTTAAACCATCCTCCGTGTCCCCTGGGCACTGACCCTCAGATATACATTATCCTCCAACTGCCCTCTTTAGTTTCTTTTCACTTAAAAGTTGTGAAACACACCTCCCTCCCCTGTGAGCCTCCGACCATCCATCACCCTCTTAATCCTGCCCGACATGTCAATCACAGCTGAAACCAGATGCCAATTGTCTAAACTGCAGCGCTTGGATCAATAAGCCATTAAAATACCGGGGAACAGACTCCAGGCCAGCAGATGTTGACACTTTACACCACTTCCCTTAATCAAGCTATCTAAGTGGCAATAACGCAAACTCTAGAGTTTCACGACCGAAGTGGCGATCTGCTGCGTACCTGAAGGTCTGGCCTCGATGACGTAGCGACTGATGGGAGACCGTCCTGGGTCCCCGCTGGTCCAGTGGATGGTCAGAGATGAACCATAGCGTGTGATAAATGGTTCTCCAGGGGGTCCCGGGGCTCCTAATTATCAATAATAAAATGAGTAAAAGCATTTAAAACCAATAATTAAAAATATATATATTCAATTTTTATGTTACAAACCTTCTCCTGGGCCAGTGGTGATGTTGGCCTCCACCTCGGGCCCGTAGATGAAAGTCTTGGCCCGGATGCGGAAGTTATATGTGATGCCTTCAGCCAGGTCTCTGAGCTTCAGCCAGAGGGGCCCGCTCCCCTTCACGTCCACCGTCACTGTCTTACTGACGCCTGGGGGGGAGGGGGAGTGAAGACAGTCGGCACAGGCCACTGAGGACTCTAGACAAACACACCACATTTAGAGCAGGTCTTACACAGGCCAAGCAATGTGGGAGCACACTCGCCACAGGCAAACACACACACACATAAACACACACATACATACGCAGTAATGGAATTAGTAGTGGGAAATCATGTTGGCATTTTAGCACTGTAGACACATATTATTCATGATGACAGTAGAAGCTATGCAAAGGTTGCAATGGCAGTATGATCTGTTTAGGTCTCGGTGATGGTTAGCTTCCAGCTCGAGAAAAAAAAAATGCACACCCCAAGATTATGACCACGTTGAGTTCAATTGATAGGTCTCGGGGTGTGCATGAAGCTTTCATAGAAGCCAGCAGCCGTTTTAAGCAGAAGAGAGTTATAATAAGGAGAAAGTGAGGGGCTCACCATCCACCGGGGTGCAGGGTTCGTAGACCAGGCGGTAGCCCTCGATGATGCCGTTGGGGAAGGTGGGCTCACCCCAGGACACGTTGACCGAGGTGGTGGTCAGCTCGCTGAAGTGGATGAAGCCGGGAGCACTGGGAGCTGAGACACATAGACATAGGTCAAAAGGTGAAGGAATCAATGACAGTGAATGCATCAAGAAATTTGGAGGTTTTTCTCAGGTTGGCGACAGATCAATCTAATGACAAAGGGTTAAAGGGATAGTTCAACATTTTGGGAAACTGGCCCACTGCCATAATTACTGTAGTTTTAGGAGTAGGTATGTTACCTTTAATTGTCGGTGCAAGTTATTTTTAGAACGGCGGAGCAGAGCCGCGAGCTGCTCAGAGCTACGCTACAGAGGCTAATGGAATTTCTTGGTTTCTCTCATCAAACTCATCACAACCGAGTGCAGAGACTGCTTGCCGAAAAACTGGCCCCAACGGAAATGCGCATCAGTGGTTTTGCATGAATTTACCTCGAAAACAACTCTGTCTCGTAACGTTCCGTTATTATCTCATAGCGTGGTGAATGTGCAGGTCACAACTTGTCCACCAGAGCGTTTTGGAGTTGTTAGATTGTGTATTTGATGAGTTTGATGAGGGAAACCAAGAAATCCAATTAGCCTCCGTAACGTAGCTCTGAGCAGCTCGCGGCTCTGTTCTGCCGTTCTAAAAATAGCTTGCACCGACAATTAAAGGTAACAAACCTACTGCTATTACTATAGGGATTATGGCAATGGGCCAATTTGCCAAAATGTTGAACTATCCCTTTAAGATCACATTTGTGAGTTAGTCTAGCTGACCCAATGCATACATTGTTAAAGTAAATCACTCAAAATCATCTGTACAACCGAAATCATGTACTGTAGCTGCAGCTTTTTCTCTCATATCTTTTTTTTTTTTTTTTTACGGCTGCTGTTTTCTGTTTTTGTGTTTGGCAAACATGAAGCAGCGATCAGTTTTCTCTCAGCTTCTCTCCAGTCTGTATCTGCAGGTAGAAACTGCTGCTGGCTGCTTTTGTTACTTTTCTCACTGCGGGTCCAGAGCTGCAGCTGTGAGATCGTTGCCGCTCCAGCTTCTCTAACTGAGCGATATCGGCTGCGACTGGCGAGCCGGCGTCCTCGTTCAACAGTTGAACCGCCTTGATTAGGTCAACGCCACATCTTTTTTTTCTCTCTCTCTCTTTAGTGCATATGGGTTAAAAGGCTTAAAGAAATACAATCTGACACAGGCTATTTCTAAAACCCAGCCACAACGGTTGCCCTCGGCCTCCAGGGTCCACTGCAGCTGCCTGAGCTTGTGACACGGCTGCGCTCAAAAACACAGTTCCCCCTGTTGTCTTTAAACTTGTCGAGCAGGAGTCAGTAAAGACAATGTCTCTTTGTCCTCCGTAGAGATGGGATAACTATTTCCACAGGGCTCCTCCCCTCTCTCCCCCTCCTCCCGTTTCCAGCTTGTCATCTGCTTCCTCCTCCCACAACACTGACCCACAAGGAAAACTGAGAATCTGTGAATGCCTTCTGTTTTTTGTTTTTTTTCTTTTTCTACTGGTGCAGCACACAAAGGGCATCAAAATTGTAAGAAAGAAAGATGGATGAGAAGAATAGTGAAGGTTTTGGTTGGAAAGAGGGAGGGAGAAAGGGAGGGGGGGGAGTTGTGTAGACATAGCATGCCTGTAGACACAAAGCTCGCTCCAACAAATTTTCATACCATCTACTTTCCAGACAAAATAGGGAGATTCAGCGAATGAGTTCGGAGTGGGTTTGCTGATTAGGAACTTATGCTCAGTGTGTGGCTCCGCTAACATCGTTTGGCATGCTGACAGCAGCGATTAGCATCATCTTCACATCAAATTCTTTCCTCATGGTTGACTCATCCTCTTTGGGAAAACTCTCAGGGTTCTCCGAACTAACATCAGCACCAGCAGCCTCACCACCACCACCACCACCAGCAGCAGCAGCAGCACCGGCGCATAAATATAACAACTGAGCGAACACGGCTGTGCGCGCTCTAATTTATCCGCTCGACTCGTGTCATCCTGTTACCTCATTTGTCTTCGGCTTGTCTTGCTTCTCCCGGCACCTCTCCATCATAATATGCTCATTCATTACACACGGAAATATTTGTTTTTTTACGACGCTGCTTGATTTCAACACGTCTGACTGTTTCATTTATTCATAGGTGAATGAGGAAAGTGCGAGTTTGCCCGGTGTCTTGACGGTTTTGATTTACCTGCTTGCTGAGTGCGGCCCCTGGTTGGTGGGCTGCGGGGTCCGTCCCCGGCAGCGTTGAAGGGGGCCACGCTGATCATATAGGTGGTGTAACCAGTTAAGTTCTTCAGTTTCACCCCTCCCTCGGGCATGAACAGAGTGCGAAGCCGCTCTGTCTCATTCTTTCGCTGGAACTCCCAAAAGTAAACCTGCACGGAACAAGAGAGGCATAAATACATATTAATGCATGTCTACCGATGCAGCTCAGGGACCACAACTATTTCTGTTTCTATAAAACTCAGTCTCCATTCCAAACTCCCTTTAGGGAGACACACAATTTCGTTTTATTCCCTATAAATGTTTTCTTGAGCAACAAACATTTCATTGAGCAGCCCCTGTGGAAAAGAGTGGAGGCTAAAAGTGCAAAAATGTGCATTTAATGGTGATTAACATGTGGTCTCAGATGAACCAAAAAGAACATTGAAATATTTATATAATGATAAAAACAGAACACAATCTTGTTGCTTTATTAAGAAGCGAGCCTATAAAATGTGTTGCTCCTAGGGCCTTGTGTTGTGTTCAGCAGTGTTTGCCGTTTTTTTTCCGACCTTGTAGCCCTGGATGTCCCCGTTCTGCGCGTCCACGGGTGGGGGGTCCCACGTCACGTCCAGCTGGGTGGCTGTCGCGGACTGAATGGCCACGTTCAGCGGCGGGGCTGTGGGCACTGTCGTCACACACAAATAATCACACATTAAAAGATTACCCTCGCTTGTTGTGTAGACAGCCAGCGTCTCAGTGTTTTTCAAAAGGAGATAATTTGAACACACATGTTGCCTGGAGCGACAGCCATATGGAAATGCATAATCCACCAGCATTGAGGGTGGTGAGATAATTTTGCACTGGAGACTTGTTGCTGATTGAAATTGCAGGAAGCGCACTCCACATACCTGCCTCCCCAACAAACACCTCCTGCGGTGGGCTGGTTGGCCCCTCGCCCACAGCGTTGTACACACTCATGCGGATCTCATAGCGCTTGTGTTTACTCAGCTCTGCAAGTAGAAGTAAATAAAAGAGGTGAAAAAAAGAAAAAAAAAGTTAGGAGTTACATTTGACTCCAAATTATGAACAGTTTATTTTCCAACTTTTGGAGCAGAAACTTCTATATCTGCATTTCTGCTTGTCACTGTTATGTTGTTAAAGGGATAGTTCAACATTTTGGCAAATTGGCCCTTGCCATAATCCCTATAGTTTTAGGAGTAGGTTCATTACCTTTAATTGTCGGTGCAAGCTATTTATAGAACGGCTGAGCAGAGCCGCAAGCTGCTCAGAGCTACGCTACGGAGGCTAATGGGATTTCTTGGTTTCTCTCGTCAAACTCATCAAATACACAATCCAGCAACTCCAAAACGCTCTGGTGGACAAGTTGTGACCTGCACATTCACCACGCTATGAGATAATAACAGAACGTTACGAGACAGAGTTGTTTTGAGGTAAATTCATGCAAAACTGCTGATGCGTGTTCCCATCGGGAGCAGTTTTTCGGTAAGTAGTCTCTGCATTTGCCTCAAAAACAACTCCATCTCAAAACGTTCCATTATTATCTCGCGTGGTGAATGTGCAGGTCACAACTTGTCCACGAGAGTGTTTTGGAGTTGCTGGATTGTGTATTTGATGAGTTTGATGAGGGAAACCAAGAAATCCTATCTTACACCGAAAAATAAAGGTATCAAACCTTCTCCTAATGGGTCGTTCAGACCAAAAGCGTCAAAAGGGTCAAAAGACGCTCTTGACGCTTTTCCGCGACGCTGGTGGTCTGAACACCCTGGCGTTTTGACGCGCGTCAAAGAAGTTGACGTCGGTTGTGGTTGGTCATCCATTTAAAGGGGCCGCGACATCTACACTCTGATTGGTTGCCGCTGCTCCGCATCATCGCTCATTAGCATAAAGTTCAGGAGATTTCAACTTTCTCCTGACGCTCTCGCCGCCAAAACGCGACGCCAACGCCTTTGACGCTCTTCAACGCTCCTCGACGCTGGTTCTCATTGAAAATGAATGACTTCCGGCCACCGCGACGCTCTCGACGCTTTCGGTCTGAACGCACAGTAAGGCTATAGGGATTATGGCAATGGGCCAATTTGATAAAATGTCCCTTTAACCGACATGCAGATCAGTCATCTTCCTCCAAACAGACAGTAAAAGCCCATGATCCATCACTGAATATCTATCTAAATTTGAGGAATATGTACTATTACAAATCATACATTGCTATTCACACTCTCTGCAACTGTGTGGTCGTCGAATGGGTTGGAGATATACATGTATGGCCATCTGCTTTCGTGGTGCTTTTCCAAATAAATGACTGTGTGCTGGACTAGGTGGGCTTGTGTACTTGGTGTCCAAGAATTTCTGTATACAGAGAGCTTCCAGTGGGAGTGTTTGTACCAATGCAATGTGAATATAAGCAGCCAAATGTTGTGTTAATTTGCTTGATACTCTTGCTTTTCCTGTATCAGGTGGAGAAGTTACTATAAAACATATGGTACGGTTCAAGGAGATATTTATTTTACTTAATTAGCTTGGGGATTGAATCACTGAGTCGTTTGCATGCATGTACACCAGAGGGTTTTTTTTTTTTTTTTGTGGGGTTGAGAGATAATGAAACTTACTGTCCAACTCATATTGGTTTAGAGTTGAGTCACTCAGATTCCGGATGCTGTAGGGGGCTGAAAGAAAGGCAGGAAAAAAACAACAACAGTAAATATAAAGAAACAACATGGGAAGGAGAAAGTGGAGACGCATTAGTGTTAGTGTCCAAAGTCTAATATTTTCATCGTTGAGAGGGGCATCTCCACTGTCATAAAAAAACCCATAATCACAGTGATCATGGCTGTGAGTGAGCCCCAGAATGACTCAACGAGGGTAAAATTACGGGCTGAGTTGCACAGAGCAGTAGAAACAGAGCGGCTCCTGAGTGAACCTAATAATAGCCCGCAGCTGATAGCTACTGATCACAAGATGAAATGTTTTGCCGTGAAGTGTCAAGACCAGCGGGGCGATTTCGGGAAACAGAGCTGGCATGTGTGAAAGTTTTCCTCTGATGGAAATAATGGTGCCGCTGACACATAAAGAGTGTGTGAGGGGAAATAATCAACCCTGATGGAGTCTCATAATTGTGAGCTGCTTTGCTGCTGCTGAGGTAAAAAAAAAAATACAACAATATCCACAGAAAAATGGCAGCGTTTTAATAGACGCTTGCTGAATGAGTTGTGATATGCAAATAACGCCTTTAGTTACTTCATATAAACTCATAACCCTGCATTATAAATCACATCTACAGTGAATGCAACAAAGAAAAAGCTGACCTGACTTTAAATGTCATACTGGAAAATACATTAGGAAAACAGCAGTGTTAACCGCAGCTAAGAAAAACATCACTAGATATTGATTGCACCCTGACCCTCCCACAACAGAAGAATGGGCAGACACGATCGATATCTAATGGGAAAAAAATCACCTTCTGATTTATTTACAAATGATAAATCCACTAAGACATGGTCAGAATGGGTCTCCTCCATTAAAAAGACACATTTTAGAAATTGAACAGTTTAACACACACAAAGAATCCACAGATCTGATGGATCGTTGCCCTGTTTGCTGAACATTGAAATCACTATGGTATGTTTTTTTATGTATCTTTTTAGAAGATGTTAGAGCAGTGGTTCCCAACCTTTTTTGGCTCGTAACCCCATTTTGACATCACAAATTTCTGGCGACTCCAAAGTCAAGTGATTGTGGTCGTTAATCAAGATGCGCCAGTTCAGATATTTTTATATGCTGCATTTAATTTGAAAACAATTTATATTTGAGAAAGTGAAAGTATAGAATACAGTTGTTTAAGATTGTGTGTGGTGTTTTTAACCATAATTTTACAAGAATAATAATTAGTTAGAAAAATATTTTAATCAGTAATTAAAAAAAAAAAAAGATTAGACATTTCAGCGTACCCCATTTGAATTCCAGGCGACCCCACGTGGGGTCCCGACCCCAAGGTTGAAAAACACTGTGTTAGAGTATCTCCCTACAGAAGTGCTGAATTTTTCATTTTTCATACATTATTATTCATATATTATTGTTTCATAATGTCTACTGTGCTGCTTAAAAACATTCAAAACTTCAAATACAGGTTGTGGGTGTTGTTCCTCACCAGAGAGCTCAGCCCAGGTGGACACGCTGGTGATGGTGTGAACCGAGTAGCTACGCAGGCGGTCGTACAGCAGCTCGCGGTATCGAACCCGAAAGCCCAGTAAGATTCCATTGATCTTCTCCTCAGAGGGGGGCTATGAAGGAAAACAAGAGAGAGTTGAGGTCTGGTGTAGATCTGCAGATCCCTGCAGAACGGAGCTCTAGAAACAGCCTAAAATACTGTGCATGACCCAGTTTTTCACTCATAAAGAGGTCATATCTGTTGACTGTTTCCCCCTGAATGAGAATTAATTGTGTATGTTTTGTCACTGTAAAATTCCAGCTCATCACCCTGTGTTTTGACTCCGACACACACACTGAGAGAAAAAAAGCTGAGCTCATCCACAGGTGAGAAATCCCCCTTGGTTGAACATGAGTGAGCAGGCCCAGAAGGGAGCAGCAGATAGAGAGAAAACAAGTACCTCTCTATCTTTATAAACTCTACAAGTGTGCTCCATAAAAGTAAAATTGCGGCTTTGAGCCTCCTGTTTTCCTCTTTATGACCCGTTAATTCAGGTGTGAGTGTGGGAGAGTGTGTTTTTTTATGACACTGAGAAGAGGGTATGTGTTTAAGCACTGATCTACCCAGTGGGCTGTCATGGCCTCCCACTTTTTTCCAGACCTTTTATTGTGTTTTTTTTTTTTAAACAATGAAACATCAAAAAGAAAACCTGATTACACCATCCTGTCTTACCTGCCAGCGGATCAGCACCGACGTCGTTGTGTGCGGCGTGACAGAGAGAATTGCGGGCGCTTCGTCGGGCGCTGAGGCAATAAAAAGTGTGATAAAAGGGTTAAATTGACCTGAAAATATGGCACGACTCGAGATGCTAAATCTATCTGTGTGCAGTGGCATTCATGGGGCATAAACACAACAAAAGCTACAACAGAACAGCCATTGATGGACGAGTAAAAAAAACAACTAAACAAAAAAAGAAGGAGAAGAAAAAAAAAACAGCAGCTGGAAAGATCAGCAGAGCAAACAGCTCTGATGTTGGTTAAAGCGAAAACTTTGCCAAGGTTTTAGCGCTGCCCTCTCGTCTCATGGTAACTGCAGATGGTGTGCACATGACATCACCAGCTGCCTTTGCCAGGAGTGTCAGCATCACAACAACAGAGTAATTCATGCACACATTAAGCTCTATTCATCATGATACACAACAAGCCCTACCTTTGACTTTTACATCTTCTTTTTCTTTTTACATTTGTGTTACTTTTGGCCCTTTAAACATCTACATACATGTGCTTACAGATATTACCATATTGGATATAGAGCACAGAATATTTGGCATTTTGGGGAAATCTCCTTATTTGCTGTTACCACTGTTTTTCAGTGAGTTCCTGAAGTGGCGTGTCAGATAATCAGACAGCCACAGGAACCCTCTGCACCCACTAAGAAATAACCCTGCACATAAAACTGGAACATATCATTTTAAAACATTAAGAAAATTATATGTAAGTAAGCTTTAGAGGCGCTGGTGGGTGGATTTTGTTACCTTCACATAGAGCCAAGCTTGCTGTTTCCACCTCTTTTCCAGTCTTTAAGCTAAGCTAACCTAGCCTCGTATTTAACTCTTTGACACTTGAGCAAATAAGGAAATTTCCCATTTCCTTTAAAATCAAGATAATTCATTCATCCAGTATTTACACTGAAACAAGGTTGTTGGCTCTTACCGTCCTGTAGAGTCGTGATGGCTTCACTTTCCTCGCTGTACTCACTGTCCCCTATGTCATTGGTGGCTTTTACTCTGAACTGGTAGGATGTAAAGGGCTTCAGCCTTGAGGGGGGGGGGGGTGGAGGCACAGGAAAGCACATTAATCTTGATGATAAACTACGGCGGTAGATCTTAAACCTCTTAAGCCACAGACATCGAAGGAGAAATTGTAGTGTTGTAGTGAAAGCTACTGTACAAGCTTTTCAAGCAAACTACTGGGCGAGTTTAAACCAACATCTGAGGGCTAAGTGTCTCTGACTAGTTTATACCATCGTTTAATGTTCTAAACCAGACTTAAGTACTCTAGAAATATTATTCCATTTATGGAGAGTGTTGATTTGCCAGCGATACTACAGTCAAGGGACTATTTAAATGACTGTAGCAGTGGGGACTGTGGGAATATTATCATCTTGCTCTTAAGAGAACAAATAGAAATAAATCTGTTGTAATAAAAGGACTGAAAATGAACCCCAGACTGGAACCAGAGGCTGCGAGCTGGTGGCCGCTCTCTACCTGGACACGATGTAGGAGCTGGCCTCGTGGTTGACGGAGGCAGAGTGGACCGTCCAGTTGTTCTCCGGAAGCTCCCGGAGCTGCACCGTGTAGTAACGCACTGGAGAAAGGCCGTCGCTGCCCGGTTCCCACGACAACAGCACCTGACGGGCCTGGACGTCCCTCTGAGGGACCATGGGGCGGCTGGTGGGCTGAGGACGAGCTGGGAGGACGGACACACACACAGAAGCGTGAACATGAAGACATTTAGAGAGAAGCTGAGTAGAAGAAATGGAAAATGGACATTACATAATTGCAGCACCTATAGATGGTTATGAAAGAAATGCACTTTTCCTTATTGCTTTCTCCTCGCTCACATTTACATTTCACCGACAAGGAAAAAAAAAGAAAAGAAGTGCGATACTGATGAATGAAAAGTAGCTGAGAAATGAAAGTTGCAGAGTAAACAATCTGCAACATGCCCCGAGGGAAGCAGATGGACTGATTTCATTCTCACAACTGCACCAGAGTGCTTCCGATAAACACCCCAAGGGCACAAACGCTCCTTTAGAAAACACATCTGCTTACTGGACTGTTAACTGGGAATGAACTCGGCGCAAACGAAGGATTAACACGGCTCCCTGCAAGTTGTGTTACAACCGAGATCGCACACCTGCGTCTGCTCTCAGATTTGCATAAACAACTGTAAATGTGCTTCCTGTTTGGTAAGTAACTACAAATCACACTTCAAAATACCACTTGTCTTTACAAAAACACCATTAGAGATAATGTGTTTCTTTTTTTTTTTGCGTGGTTGTGTAATCATCAGCCTCACATCCAGCTCTCTGATCCCTGTGTGTGTGTGTGTGTGTGTGTGTACCTCTTTTCTCCGTGGTGACCACCAGCGCCTCGGCGGCCTCGCCCCAGCCCTTCCTCGTCTGTGCCGTGATGCGGAACACGTAGATGGACTCTGGCTTGAGGCCGTTCACAGTGTAGTAGCGAGCGCTGGGGCTCAGCACGTCCACCGTGGCCCCGTTGCTGTTGGTGGAGTTGAGGTGGTACGTGATCTGGTAGGCTAAGGGGACAAACAATGTCATGAGGAGCTCGGCGGTAAATTAAAGCTAAAGAAAAAAACAAGCGTTTGCGGCATTTAAAGCAGTTGTTGTTTGTGCTACTTGTCCTAACAGTGGAAAGGAAGAGCAAACTGTGCAGCGAGCAGCTTCGTCTCCTCTGCAGTTATTCCATTAGCATCTGCTCCTGCATGCTGCTGTGTGGGTCTGTCATATTATGCGGTTTAAAACAAATTATCTGACAGATGTATAATGAATCAAACGCTCACAAGGAAATCCCCTATTAGCGAACAAGAGAATCCAACTCCCTTTACAGCAATGCTGGAAAATAACAAGATTTGATTTCCCCCAGCTAATATTGCGTAGCCCATCAAGTTGCAAAAAAAAAAAAAGTATGTTGAGAGTCATCAGGAATGACACCTGTGGGCATAATGTTCTTTTAAATCTAAATAAATTAGCCAATGTGCATAGGATTCGGTAGTTTCCGCTTATTTACTCATGCAACATAACAAGATGTTTTTTTGGGTTTTTTTTTCAAGAAATCGAGATGATTTTATATATTACTCACCCAGTATAATGCCATTGGGCTGAGAGGGGGACTGCCAAATAAGCCGGACTGAGGTGTTGCGTACTTCAGGGAACAGGATACCCACTGGAGGTCCTGGCACTGTAGGGAAGCAGAAGACACAATATACAACACAACTCAGACCTTAAAAAAACATATAACTTATTATCACTAATGCTCTTAGTCTAGAAAAATAAAACAATTTATTAATTTTTTATGTAATTATACAGGATAATTTATTGCTATGCCATGTTTTGCCCTGATGTTATAGCTATTCCACTGCTCTGTGTTACTATACCATCATCCAAAGTCCTCTCCAGGATGGGTGGAGAACTGGGGCGTCCGTCTCCGATCCGTGTAAAAGCCAGAACCTGGATCTCGTAGAGCACATATTTCCCCAGACCGGTCAGCTGGACACTGTGGGTGGCGTTCCCCTCCACGGACCAGAAGTGAACGGCGCTGTCAGAGTCCTTCTCTTTGTACACAACCTAGTCCAGCGAAGAGACGGGAGGAGATGATGAGAAAAGTGGAATTCGTCAAATGAAGTCGAAAGAAACGACCTCGCACACTGTCACCCTGCTGCTCTTGTACGCTGCCTAAAAATACCTGGCATTTCTAAAAAAGACTAATTAGATGTTCCCTTGACTGCTCCGTAAATAAACAGCAAATAGGCCAAAAAAATAAAAAGCAAAAAAAAACAAAACATAAAAAGCACAGACAGACCTTGTAGCCCAGGATGAGACCGTTTCTGTCGGGCTCAGGAACTTCAAACCAGCGCACCAGGATGCTGCTGGAGGTCGTGGCGAAGGAAGACACATTGGTTGGTCCGCAGGAGGGAACTGGAGAAACACAAAGAACAGAGAGGCAAACACATTATACCCTGCATGGCCCATTGTTTTTCATAAATTAATACTAAATTAATCTGCCACACTCCCTCCTCTGTGTGTGTGTATATGTAGGTGTGCAACAAGAGAGTTGATTTCAGCAATCTGCTATGGTTGTGTTTGCACATAGCCTTTGATATCCTGGTATAGCCTCCAGGCCGCGCTACAAAAAGAAAAAAAAAGACTCAAGAATAGGCCTTTTCTCCTCCTTGGCTCTCATCCCTGGACATAATGCGCTGATTCCTAAGAATTTGCTGGAGTGAGTGGAAAAAAAAAAAACAGAGCACAAGGAATTCCACATTTAAGTCCATGTGTTCTCAATTTCCTCTGACTCCTTCCATTCCTCACGACCCAACGTCTGGTGAGGAGGGAAAAAGAACTGACTTAAATAGAAGTGGGCTGCTAAAAAGGACGAGGAAACAGCCTGCACTCGAATGAATTTAACATATGGTGAAGTGTGAACTGGGACTGAACGTTTGGAGTCTGTGATGTGGCTAATAATGTAGATATTCAACAGGGAAAAACAGTTTAAGAAAGTGGCCTCCTTGCTTTCATTTAGACAAAAATCAATAAATATGGCACTCGTAAAGAAATGAGTGGGTTGCTATGGGTTTGTTTAAAGTGTAAAACAAACACCTTGGTGATAATAAATCCTAGTTTTATAGCTTTTATAGCTTGACAAGGACTTGGCAAAAAAAAGCCCAAATTGCTTTTGAGTAATTAGGCTGCCAGTGCCGTGTGTTTAGTGATGCTAATAATGTGCAGTTTGCTTTGGAGACAGAAGACAAAGAGGAGGGAACTGTCTCACCAGACTCCCTGGTCCTGCCTCGGACCGGCTGGCTCCAGGGCCCCGTCCCGATGCCGTTGACCGCCTGGACCCTGACCTCGTACTCGGTCCACTCCTCCAGGTCCTCGATGGTGAACTCTCTCTCCAGGCGATCGGCGATGACGTGGATGAGCGCGCGGCCCTGCGAGCCCGCGCGGGAATACTGGATTTTGTAGCCCACCTGCTCTGCGTTCCCGTTGTACTCCCATTCGGGTAAAGGCTGGGCAGACGAACACAGAGAGAAGAAGTGGTTCATAACAAGCCAGATTCAAGGCAACGGATACACACAGGAGAAGAGAGATTCCTATTTACCATCCATCGTAACCAGAGGCTGGTCTCGCTGGCGGTGCGCAGGGTGACGTTGGCGGGGGCCATGTCCGGTGGAGCCGGTAGGGTCTGGATCCTTCTCGAGGGCTGGCTGGGAGGACTGGTGCCCACTATGTTCACCTGGCGCATACGGAACCTGAGGTTTGGAGTGCAACGCACTTATTATAACTTATCGAAACTTCAGCAAAGAGGAGGTTTTTAATCTAAAGTGAAATCAGAGCTCAGGATCTGAGAAATCGAAACAAACTCCCAGCCTTATCGCAGCGGTTGCAGTGTGCATCCTCTTATTGCATCTGAACTGAGATCACAGCGCTGAATATGAATACAGTGTAAATATGCTGAGTGGGGAGTTTATTTGTGTTACAGCCTGAATATGCAAATAAAAAAAAAAGGATCCAATGTGAGCGTTTAGCTGTAGTGAAATGTAAAGTGGCAGCACGGATGCTGGAGTGATGAAAACTAAAGCTGCTGTGGGTCTTCGGGGATTGGTTCTGTGAAATGTTAATTGGTTAGATTGAATGTGATCATGGAAAAACAAGCAGACTGCAGACGGAGATAAAGATCACGGGCGCACTGTAAAATAATTTTAAAAACACACTAACCATAGCAGGCTTGTATCCAAATCAAAAGGGAAACAGAATAAGATAAGCTCCTGGGATGAGCTGAAATTAGCCGAGATGGTGAAACGCACACACGCCTTATCTGTTGTTTTGTCACAAGCTGTACAAGCTTCATTTCCATGTTATCCGACTATATACTGTAAAAAAAAAAACACGAGCAGGTGGATCCCAGATAAAAAAACTATTCTTTATAGTAGCTGTTGTGTATGAACATCCTGTGAGAGCAGAAACTGCATGTTTGCTGAGTGTTTGGTCTGTTCAGATGCTCAATGGAGATTTCATGCAGTTCCCAGTGGGCTACCTGTAGAAGGTGTATGGGTTGAGGCCTGGCACTTCTAAGGAGCGAGCATCTGGTTCGTTGGACACATGGTGGACCATCACCCAGTCCTCGTTTTCTCCCACCATGCCAATCTGAGCCCGGGACAGACAGATGGAGAGCATTTTAAAAAAAGAAAACAAATCTGATTTCTGCCATGTGATCTCTGTTCAATCTTGGAATCGTATCATCAATCCAAAATAAGAAAGACAACTCCACAAACATGGATCCAAACGGCCGCCTCACCTGTGCCTCCACCTGCCACTTGGAAATAGAAGTCTTGCCATCATAGCCGGGTTTGAACTGCAGGGTGACAGAGCGTGGGCCGATGTTGGAAATTGCCATGTTGGTAGGAGGGCCGGGGAGCTCTGTGAGGAAGCAAGGGAGGAAGATAAAACAGTTGGATCAAGGAGAAATGATGGAGGTGACGAGTCTCTGACAGTACGGTGGGTTTGTTTTATATCACACAGGGCAGGTTGTGATTGTGGATTTTACATGGTGGAAAATCCATCTACCACACCGCCCCCCTGTGGCCGTACAGATAGTGCACGCCGGCACGTTTTCTCGGGGATCTTTATTAATTCCCTCCCTCGTGCGCCCGACTTCAGCTAAGACAGCAAAACCAGATCAGATTTGGGCACAAAAAAAAAAAAAAAAAAGGTGCTTACACAGTACACAGGCAGAGACAATGCCATGAATGTCAATTACACTGCAGTTATCTGGAGATACGATTCAATCTGATATCCCACTGTTTACACTTGAGCTGAGTAAACAATAAGAATGGATTGTTCCCTGGAAGTCCTGGAGGGGAGACAAATCTGAAAATAGTGAATTCAAGGGACAGCAGGAGGGCAATTTTGTGTATATGAATATCATTGCTGGTTTGTGTGTCTGGGTAGGTATGTATGAGGATGTGTCACTGCATTAAATAATTCATCCGTCTTGGGTTTTTTTTTTGTTTTTTTTCTTCCCATAATGCTTCCCTCGAGATAAACATTAAGCCTACAATAACATATCCCCATTCCAAAGCACAATATAGTTTACATAAATCCTGGATGAAGATATTAACGTCAAACCGTGGCATATTGGAGTGTGGACGGAGGCCCTAATATTAAGAAGATATAATCACTCCCATGGGGCACAGTCAGCAATTTTTCCAAGATTGCTTAAATGCGGGTGTGTGTTCGGCCCTAATGAAATGCAGATTACACGCACTTTGGTGAAATTACCACCTTTAAAGTATTTGCATGACTGATTACCGAGGTGGCTTTCAGCTGGATGGTTCCGGTACAGTCTCAGGCACGAGGGGGTGTTTTCTTTACACATAAGCAAAGTGATTAATAATCACTATTCTGAGCACTGTAACTAACAGCTCTCCAGCAATCAGGCCCGTCACTTCACCCGTGTCCCACACGTCCGCGCTCTCTGACGACATAAGCGCCGCTGTTTCTGTTATACAATTTTGCAGATATGAAATCATTAAACGCAGTAAATTGTCCCTCGTGCTCTCCTGGGAGCTGTAATGTTGTGGGGATGTGGGGCGTATGGATATGTGCGCTGGTAAAGGTTCGGTCCCAGCTGAGGTGACCGGGGTCTGATTTCATTGTGCCTGGCGCCAGACAGCACCGAGTGTGTTCACCAAGTTCAGCGTGAAACAGTAAATATCAGGAAGGAGAAGTTTAATAAAGGTTCCCTGCTGTTATATTAAAGGAGTGACCCCGATGATGTAATTGGGGTTATGTTGGCTCGGGCTTGAGGCTTAACAATTTTAACTGAAGGCTTGCATTACAAATACTGATGTAGAGTTTTAAAGAGTGCATTTGTAAAGCAAATGCGGTTATAAAGATGCCATTGAATTGCATTTTGGGAAACATACAGTAGAATCCATTTTTTTCAAAACTCGACCCATTCTGGGAACAGAAACACGGAGTATCTGTGTCTCTTTTGCTTCAGTTTTGATCATTCTCTTTCAAATCAACCTTTACTAGTCCTATGACTTCATGGAAGCGCAATACCAATTCTCTTAAGCAGCGGAAAATAATGAGACACTCCGACTGTGAAGTCTGCGGAGCAACCGAGAGACGCTGTGTCTGGAAATAACTGTGAAAATTCTTGTTTTCCTTTCGTAAAGTTTCAGATCCGCGAGCAACCGCAAAAAATAAGATTTCATTCCTGAGGTGGAGGAGGGCAGATATCTCTCCAGGAGTTGAGGGTCGGGATCACTGACTGACTCTTTGGTTTACTGACCTGGCGGCACTCCTGAGGAGATGGTGGAGGAGGACTGCTGGCCCTGGCCCTTGGAGGTCATGGCGGCCACTTCAATGGTGTAGGTGGTGAGGGCGGTGAGGCCGGTGACCCTGTGCTCCAGGGTGACGCTCGGCAGGTAGTGGGTGACTCTGGTGTTGGTTCGGTTGAACTCCTCCCATGAAATGCGATAACCTGGAAAAACGGCAGAGTCGGTTTCACAGCGACAGACAAGAGGATCCTCTCGAGGAAGAGGAGAGGGGAGGGGAGGGGGGGCGGAATCCGACAGCGGCTTTTACTACAATAGCAAACTCTCGGCTCACTCGCTACGGGGCAAGCTAACAAAAAATTTAAATAAACTCCATCAAAAATTGAATATAGCAAATTAAATCAGCCTGTGATTATACCTCCTTGCACACACATCCTCCGCCCACTCGTATCCACACACACACATCCTCTCAAAGTTAATGCAATTTGCTCCTTGGCCAGCAGCTCTTTTCATGTGATTGCGTAAGGCATTAGGAAGCATTTCTTGCCAAATCAATAATTTCAGATGACATGTCAGTGTTTGTCTCCTGGGAATGTGCAGCACATCAAATGTTTTCGGAGGAACACTTTACAATACGCTGCTAAGTCTCAACCTCGGTAAACACTTGAATTTTAATGTCGCTGCTTGGCATTTCTTTCTCTCCTCCAAGTTTGCACAGACTGATGTAAGAGCATTATGCAAACTGGAATAGAAGGAGCACTGGCTCACTAGGTAGATCATTAACATTCTGCATTTTTACATCCCAGGGTTAGCAAGACTTCATTTTACTAATTTACTTTCCTTTACTTTATTTGCGTTGCTCGGCACCGATTGTTCCCTCTGTGCTGAAAAAGACATGATGTACGATATGAACCCGGGAAGAAAATCTGTCCAAAAGCCAAATACCTTCAGCTACACGACTATTACCAGCAGAAACAGGTTTAATGGTCTCCCTCAGGAGCTTTGTTTGTTATGTGATTTGGATGAGACAATATACAGTATGATGATTTAGGGCTAAAGGCTTTTTTTATTGCGGACTTATTATGCACAGCTCAGGAAAAGAGACACTATTGCCCCACCTCTGCTGGGGTATAATGGGTGTCTTATAAGCTTGTGTGGCCTTGGTATTAGTATCTACATGACCCAAATAAAATGAACAACAAATAATAAAGTAGACATCCTCTGAGTATGCAACATTAGAGCTACGCTGAGATCGCTAAATGAGGTCAAGCAGCTGTTACCGAGCTAAGTGCAACAATTCCTTCCACCTCGGCGCCGCTGCCTCGTGTGATTGGTATTTCTTGCCTTTCCTGCCTCATTCTGGTCTATTTTTGGGAGAGAAGCGAAACGTACCTGTGAGAACGCCGTTCTTCTCGCCGGGCTCGCTCCAGCTGACTTTGAGCGAAGTGTCCAAGATCTCGGTGAAACTCAGGTGACCCACAGCACCGGGGGCTGGATGGAGAGGGGGGGGGGGGGGGGGGCGAAAAAGAATAATGAGCAACGGGGCCGATGGAGCACAAATGATCCGTTTCACGTGGAGTTAGGTCTCATTACCGATCAGCGGATATAGAGGAGTTACATAGTATAATATAACAGCATTTCCATTTTAAATTAGAATAAAAAAAGAGAAAGAAAACAAGGCGAATGCTGAAAAGTGTCTGAGGACAAGTTGAGAAAAATTAAGTCTTAAAAGCTCAACCAATAATCTCCAATTATGATGATCCGTGCTGGATGCAGAGTGTACTCATTCATTAGCACCTCTCTACAGTTTTGTTCTTCATGAATAATGGATCTTGCCCAAAGGACGTGTCACTCGGAGATGCCTGTGCCCCGCCATCCCCCCTCCTGCTCTCCCTCCCTCCCCCTCGCCACCTCAGGAGAGAGAAAACCGAGGTAGGAGAAGCCACTCACTGTCCTCTTGTGTCCTTAGTGCTCTGGGCGGGCTGCGGGGGCCGTCTCCCGGCGTGGTGAAACACAGCACAGAGGTGTAATACTCGGTGAACTTCTTCAGACCCATCACGTGTCCCACGTGGACGCTGTCCTGGAAGTTCGGTCGCGCCGTTACCATAGAAACTTGATCGTCCTTGCCAGGTTCCCAGGCCAGCAGCTACACGAGACAAACAAGAAAAAAAAAGAAGTGTGAAGAAAATTACCCAGACAGTTGGAAACAAAGCAGCTAATCATTTTTTTTTCCCTGTAATGATTTTCACACATTTATTCTCACAAAAACTAACAGTGGTGTGTCTCTGTGGTAGTTGTGAGCCACTCAGTGAAGTTATTTGGCATCACAGCTCCCTAAGATATATTTAGAAAGATGCCCTGAAGAGGTTTTGACTGGGGGGGGGGGGGGGGGGTGAATGGCTTCACTGAGACAAGCTGGGAGCGGAAGAGAATTGAGCCAAAAGAGAGGCATGATCGGATCTTATTATGCATGTTGATTGCAAACCATATAGCATACACAATGGGGACCCGTATTGACCAATTAGACGCTTAGGTAATGAGCCACCAGTTGCGTGGTCTCTTAGGTTTGTTTCCAGTTTGTGGTGCGCATAGCTTCCAGGGAAGTATAGAGTTGGCAGGAGTATGTCAAACAAATGAATGTTTGACTGTCTGCCACGCTGTCGCTTCTTTCTCTCTATCTCCTCTTCCCCCCCTGAAATTCTTCCTTTGCCTCAGCCTCTAACACCTTTCACTCCCTCCATTTCTCTTTTTTTCTGCTGCTCCAGTCTCTCCCTGGAGGAAAAAAGGTGGTGTTTAAAATTCAGATTGGGTTTGTACAGTGGCCCCTTCCACCCCGCTGAGTGAGGCCTGTGGAGCGCCATTGAACAGACAGACAAAAAGAGAAGGGGAGGAAAAAAAAAAAAAAAAAAAAAACCTCAATGACATAATTAAGCCTCAATAGAGTCAATGGAAAAATACAGCCGCCCCTATGGATATGGCTTTATGATTACCTGTGGGCTACATTCATTTCAGTGGAGTATACACAAGAGACAGAGAGATGGACTGCATTCAAGTGCCCATGACAAAATAATGAAGACATTCATCATTACGTGCACACAGCTTCACAATAAAACATATGAAAAATGGTTGCAAAGATAAAGAGAATGACCTCCGACTGACAAATGGGAGGACTCAGTCCATCGTTCACAATGGCACCAAATATCTTTTGCCCCTTGGCTCGTCTCCCTCTCTTGTTAAACAGGATGTGTGGTTCTACAAGTTCAGCTCTGACAGTTGGAAGCGATGGCTGCCGGTGATGGCACCGCCGCCACCGCCGCCGCCACCGCCGCTACTGACCTTGTAGCCCTGGTTGATGCCGTTGATGAACTGGGGGTTAGGGGCTGTCCACGTGAAACGGATCGTTGTCGAGTTGACCGCCTCGGCCTGCACGTTGCCAGGGGCGATGGTGGGCACTGGGATGGACAAGGAGGGGGGGGCGGGGGGGATAAAGGACGGAAGAAAAGGGAGAGAGAGGGATACGAATTGTGAGAGCGCCTTTCAGTTGACTGGTGGTTAAGTCTGCCTGCATCAATTTTGATGTCAGTATTGATCGCTGCCTGCACAGGTCAGGGCGGATGTTGCCATCACTCTCCTCCTGATGACAATGACATCTAACACCAGGGCTCTCTGTGGGTTTGTTTGTGTCTATAGATTTTAGTTGGATGCCACACCTTTGTGTGGTCTTTGCAAAGAAGACTTAAAGCTGGACGCAGCTGGACCACAGTGACACGCAGGCTGAGTCACACTGAGACAAGACTGCTGCTGGTGCAGGATGCTGCATCCTAGTGTAACAGTTGTCTGCGTTGTGTTGTTTATTTGCAAGAAGGACCGACACTCTCTTAGCTTCAGGACCGGACTTTTATTGCCTGGACAATGATACGAAAAATGACTGGTCAGCTCACGGTCAAGCACAGCACTCGTTCGGCACAGCTTCATGGAGGAAAATTAGCAAGTTAGCTTAGCCTTCGAGCTAAGGTCGCTAGTTATAAACATTAAACAAAATAAACCCTCTGTAACACATTTAGTTACAGGTAAAACTGTTGCCAGCTTCCTGAATATCATATCATAACTGCATTATTACATTACATTGTTTACACAGTTTCAGTAGGCTAAGACGCTGTGCTTCGTGTAACAAACCTACCATGGGCTTAATCCTTGCATACTGGCACTGTTTATGTGCTGAGGAGAGCCCTGCTAACCAGTGAGCGTCCGTGATACATGAATAAAGTTATATGTGATTGGCTGTCACTGTGTAAGTGGAATCAACAGCAAAACTCTGTTACACTAGCCGTATTCGATGTGCACATTCATCAGAAAAGCTCATATTCAATAATTAAGACAGAAAGAAATCTGCATATCAGATGATGACAGGTGCCTCACCTCCCTGCAGGGTCCACTCTGTGACCTTATGGCTGAACACGCCCAGACCCGCCCCATTGTAGGCAGCAACCTCAATCTCGTAGTTGGTCCAGATGATGAGGTCCTCCAGCAGCAGGTTGGTCACATCTGGGCTTGAAATGTTCTTGATCTGATAGTCCACAGGCAGCCCGGTGAGACGGTACCTGAGAAACACACAGCAGTAGGAAATTCAAGCGGTGAGAAACCTGCTGTGGATAATGGCTGATGTGTTTGTACCCTGAAAGTGACAGTTTAAATGTTCCACTGCCAGAGAGAGGACAGTGCAGTACTCTGTTTTTTCTTTCTTTCTATTTTTTCTTTTTTTTGCTTGAGCCAACAGCTGCAGTACCCCACACCTCCTGATAGGGGGAGACAAAGCACCAGCAAACAGGCAATTAAAAACCACTGACGGCACCGACTGTTGTCTGGAAAACACCTGCTGTTTCATTTGGATGTAATGAATAAAAAGCCTGAACAGAAAACCAAACTAATTACATGTTTACAAGACTTACAGTCAGTTTGGCATAATGCTGACTCTGTCTATTGAAGTTGCCAAAGTTTTTGAAGTCAAACCAGTCATTAAATTTTAGTTTCCTCTGAAACCAAATCATTTTTAAAAGCAGCGCTATTAAGAGATGCTCTAGGAAAATTGTGAGTGGCATAAGGTGTGATTTAATTCCAGTTGTTTACCAGTGTAAGATAATGGACTTGGATATGCGTGGGTGGAAGGGTTTGATCATATGTGATGTGTTTATGCGCCACATAATAAGGTTAGGATGTTATTTTACACCTTCTCATATTTCCAATAGGAAATCTCCACGGTCATGAATTAAAAAAAAATCAATAAAGATAATAAACAAACAGGAAAAAATATGATCAACAGATGAACACAGCTTCATTTCTGGCTGTAAGAGATCGCACTTCAGATTTCATGCTGAATATTGAACATTTTATTAACATAAAAACTAAGAAATAGATATCAGGGATCAATGGGATTAATGGGCATTGTGCAATACAACCTGGTACCTATGCACTCTTGCACTTTAGCATTTGTCACAGCACTTATGCACTTTATCTCCGAGAACAAAACTCTTATGGTCTCCCTACCTGTGGAATGTGTTTGTCAATATGTTCTTCATTGTCATAGTTGCCTTTTTGTCTTTTTTTTATATTATAATATTATTATACATTACTGTTATTGAACTGTTTTTATGTTTATGGGACTCCGGACGGAAATTAGCATCTTGCTATAATCCGGCACATTTACATGTTTTTGTCTATTAAAGGGATAGTTCACCCAAAATTAAAATGGTCAGAGCCGTGAACTGAGACACTGGGAGGTTCTGCTACAAACAAGCTTAAAAGATAGACTTATTTAATTTTTTTGGGAACAATTTCTCATGTTGGGGCTTCAATACAAGAGGGAAATTACAGACGAGCAATATGGAGGTATTTGGATGTTTTTTGGTGTGTCTTTTTGGACGAAGAAAAGTGAGCCCCGTTCGCTACTGTCATATGGCAATGCAGTGCAGTAAAGTAAAGGGATCTTACCGGACGATGTATCCTCTGAGGATGCCGTTCTGGTGGCTCTCTGGCGGAGGCTGCCACTGGATCATGATGGACTGGTTGGTGCGACCGCTTGCGATGACGTTCTGAGGAGAAGCGCTGGGAGACTCCTCTGGGAGAGACACACTGCAAAAACACACACACACACATAACAGCCCAGATATGAATGGAGAAGGGCAGCGCGAAGTAGGATCAAAGGACATTTTCTCTCTGTGAAAATCATCACAAACACAGTGCTTTAGGTTTAAACGAAACATAAAGCTTTGGAGTAATACAGCAGCTCAAATGAAGCGTATCAATTTAAAGCTGAATTCCTGTGTAATTTCAGTTGAAGCACTTTTCTCCAAACCCTCTTTTTCTATCTCTCTAATGTTTCTAACCATTTCCTCTCCTTTGATAAAAACCCTCACCGCTCCGTGTTCGCTCATGCTCCCCTAAATATGAATAATGCTCGCCCTCAGTACCACATCTGAGAAGAAAGTGTAGAGAAGATTGTGAGGTTGTTCAACCACCTAACTCTCTATACTGTATCTAAACTGACAAAACACCCCCGAGTCCCTGGGGAGAGGATGTGTACGAGAGAGATGGGAGCGAGATCAGTGGCGTTACCAAATGGCATCACAGAGTGTTCTGTGCCGGGCCCCCCTGCGACCCACTAGCAGAGGCCCCCCCGTGGCTCTCCTCTGGCTAGCTGGCAGCATGAGGTAGCGCTAACAGACTGGTGGAGAGGTTGGAGTGGTTGAGGGAGGCAGGGAGGGAGGGAAGGAGGGAGGGTGAGCGTGAGGAATGGGAGGGGGGCGAGTGCTTGAAGTTGTATGAGAGCGTAGAAAGGCCAGAACCTGATCTCACATCAGAACCAAATCCCTCCTGCAGGCGATCGGGGAGTGTGAGAGCGAGCCGATATTTATATGTGTTTGTGTGTGTACGTGTGTTTAAAGGGATAGTTCAACATTTTGGCAAATTGGCCTATTGCCATAATCCCTATAGTTTAGGTTAGAGAGGTTTGTTACCTTTATTTGTCGGTGCAAGCTATTTTTTAGAGCGGCAGAGCAGAGCCGTGAGCTGCTCAGAGCTACGCTATGGAGGCTAACAGGATTTCTTGGTTTCCCTCATCAAACTCATCAAATACACAATCCAAGAACGCCAAAACGCTGTCGTGGACAGGTTGTGACCTGCACATTCACCACGCTATGAGATAATAATGGAACGTTACGAGACAGAGTTTAGTTGTTTTCAAGACAAATACAGAGACTGCTTGCCGAAAAAAATGCCCCCGATGGGCACACGCATCAGCTGTTTTGCATGAATTTACCTCAAAAACAACTCTGTCTCGTAACGTTCCGGTATTATCTCATAGCGTGGTGAATGTGCAGGTCACAACTTGTCCACCGGAGCATTTTGGAGTTGTTGGATTGTGTATTTGATGAGTTTTATGATGGAAACCAAGAAATCCCATTAGCCTCCGTAGCGTAGCTCTGAGCAGCTCACGGCTCTGCTCCGCCGTTCTAAAAATAGCTTGCACCGACAATATTTGACTATAGGGATTATGGCAATGGGCCAATTTGCCAAAATGTTGAACTATCCCTTTAAATGTGACCGTGCATGTCGGCGCTTGTCCCGCTTTGGTTGGCTTACACATACACATCTCTTCACTCAATCTTGAATGAAGGGATCAAACTGGTTGTCTAGGAAACAGATTTCAGGAGCACAATGTACAATTTACTAACAAGTGCAAGTTTCTGTAACACTAACACATGATTTTTTTTTTTTTAACTCGCCGGCGCTTTTGCCAGTTAAACAATGCACTACACAATCTCTCTGCCACACTGAACATTTTGGCGAATCTGAAGCCGACAGAACGGATAAAAAAAAAAAAACCTTTTCTCCATTCAGTTGGTTTGCAGCAGGCAAAGAGAAGCTTGAAGACCCCCGAACAAAAGGCTGCTGTATGTTTTTATATAGTCTACGCAGCGTCGTCGATGTGAGGCTGTAACACATGAATGAATGTGTACGACCTCACTGTGCGGTGTCTGTCTTTAGCTCACCGGTCCGTCTCCTTGCTGAACTGCCCCTTCCCCACGTCATTAACGGCACAGAGGCGGAACTGATAGGAGCGCGCCGGGATCAAACCATTGACCGTCACCGCCATGGACTCCGGCTCAATATTGGCCAGCAGGATGGCCCAGGGAGCATCTGTAGCCAAGGAAAAGTAACATGTTACACACTTGTTCCAATATTGTTCCCTGCCATGCTAACATCCCATAAAATATAACATTTTTGTTTGTATTTTAAACCAAAGAAGGAGTGTTACATTTCTAGTAATGCCGCTAATATTCAGGAGGCATCCTCTATTTCATGCCTGCAATCATTTTGTCACGGCGGGTCACATTTAAAAAAAAAAAAACGTGAATTCATTAAAAACCACTAAGTCGTGCTGAGGGAAAAAAAGAAGCGAGGAGAAAATGAACGGAAAGAGAGAGGAGATTACAAGCCCCACATAGCTCTTACACAACATCTACTTAAGTTCAACATACTAGTTACATGCGGAGCTGTAAAGGGATTTACTCTAGCACAGCTTCCACTTCCAAGTTAAGATTAAAAGGAATGACTGGCACTCTTAATTAGTTTTATTGATCGTGCTTGAAAAATTCTCTTTTAGGTGCTTTGGCGCATTTGCTGCAAGAAAAAATCTCAACAAGCAATGTTTAATGTCTTTTTCAGTCATTGTTGCAGCATCGGTTCCACGAGCTCATTCCAAATAAACTGTGTAGACACGACACAAAGAGTCAGTGAAGGGAGGAAGAGATGGAGGAGGTTAGGATGTTCCTGGACTTACTGTTCTCAGAGACCTCCAGGATGTAGCGTATGAGAGGACTGTTGCCATCAAAAGGCTTGGCCCAGGCCAGGTCGATGGCTCTCTTTTCAGATGTGCTCAGCTCGGCCGTGGGGTTCTCCGGGGCATGGGGCAGCTGCCTGCAGGGAACAGCGGGACAACTTGGATAAATAAAAAAGGATCTCTCCCATCACAAGCAAACAAATCCTCCGCGGCGCCGGAGAGTTACCGGGAGCCGTTTTGCTCCTCTCTTGAAAGCGTCGCTTGTGCGAATCTCAAGCGGAGCTGAATGTTTTATAACAGAGAGATCAGTCGGACAGGTGATGAAATGTGGTGAGACAAGACAGCAAAGATGGCTCCTTGTCAAGATGGACACACGAGCAAATAAAACGAGATGGATATCATCGGAGGGAAGAAATGGATTGAAAGACGCGGGGAAGACAGATAGGGAGAAAACGCACAGACAAAGACATGAATAAATGAGGCCAAAGCCGGGGATCATTAATTCATTTGGCCATAAATTCAGATAAGCACAGGCAGATTGATAGATAAACCTCATAGCAGAGGACGAACACAGACTGCAACTCAGTCAAAAGGCAGGCAGCCAATAAGAAGGGCCGATTGGGGAGGGGGGGGGCAAAGGAAAGACAAAAACAATCAGTCAGTCAGTCAGTGAGGTAAAGAGAAACGTAGATGTCTCATTCGTATTCCGCAGCGGCTCAGCGTGTGCAACAGAAACAGGAAAAGTTTCGGAAGAAGAGAAGATTTGAGGCGACAAAAACAATACAGACGAGTGTGTGTAGTAGTGAAGTGTGCATGCGTGTGTGTCTGGGAGTGTGTGTAGTATCACACGTTGGGAATGGAGGTGGAGATCCCCCGGGGCCGCGAGTGTGTCGGGTGAGAATGAGGACAGGGAAGGTGAGGAAGAACAGGCGTCATTTAAGTGGAAATGAGTCAGAGGTGTCAATAAGAAGAGGCAGGATGGCAGGGAAAGGGTTGGCGGTGATAAGCGCGCGACTCGCTCTCGTGCACGTGCATATGTGTGTGAGTGCGCACACCAATGTGAACATGTTCCTACCTGTGTCTTTGCACAGGAGTATATTGGAGGATGTGAGAAATGAAAAAGAAGGGGGAAAAAAAGGAAAAGGAGACGATGGAAAGTCAGGCAAGCGAAGAAGGCCGGAGGGAGGTTCACCTGACACGGAGGTGAGCGCTGCGGGAGTCGTTGCCGCCGACCGAGGTGACTCTGCACGTGTAGGTGCCGATGTCGCCCGACCAGGTTTGGGAGATGTGGAGGGTGCCGTCTGCGTCCAGGCGGATGCGAGGGGTGGACTGGACGTTGATGAGGACGCCCTCTTTCTCCCAGACATGCCTGGAACACAGAGAGCTCATCGTCAGCAACGGTCAAAGACAGCAGAATAACTGCTTTTATAACCTGCTATCCCTTCTTCTCACAACCACCACCACCGCTGCTGTACTGTAGAGATTTAGAAAATGGGCACTCAGGCAAAAGAACTGTCAGACAAGGAGAGGAGCCTCACACAGTCTTCCCAAAAAAAAAAAAAAAAAAAACTTCAATTTAAAAGAAATAATCTCAAACACTCATATTTGAGTCTGACCCAGGGGGGAAACACAGAAAACCAATTTCCTGAAAAACCTCATCAACATCACTCTTTTTGGAGCCTTTTTTTTTTATTTTTTTGAAATTACTGCTATAGATTTGATGACAAATATGTAATCATGATCAGCTGCAATGGTGAACCAAAATGAGAATAAGACTTAAGATGACTTTTTATTTTTCCCAGAATAAACACACCATGAGAAATGCTCTGACCACATACAAAGCCAATTGAAAAATACAAAGCAATATGAGCAAACACACATCTACTCTATGTAGCATGAAATTAGGATTTCTTCAAATGCTGCAAGGTGGAATTCGCCTCAAATGTACCTTTAACCCTTTCAATACAGAAAGGATAAATCCCTCAATCCCATTTTGGGTCAGTGAATAATACAAATGTTACAAGTAACTGATAATAAAGCCATGGCTCATAGTCATAAACCAGGTTGCTGCTGAGTTTCTAAAGGTCCCACATTATATGAAAGAAAATAATTTATTTCTACGTCTTTTTTTTTTGCTTTATTTTTATTCTATGGCTCAAAAAACAAGTCAGCCAATCAGGAGAGGGGGAGAGGTCAATAAAACACAGGAAAGGTGAAACATATGGGACCTGTAATCACCTTCATTGTAAGAGGTTTAGGGTTACATACATTTTCAGTTCACTTCTGTTCAGTCAAGCCAGATAATTTGTTGTTACCATTTTCTTTTGTGCCGAAAGGTATTTTAATGGGCAACAAAACATATTTTTTATTTATATATATTCTATGTCAACCAAAAAGTGAGATTCTCTGCATTTAAACCCTGAACCACTGTTAATCAGTGCAGTGGAAATGTCAACCCTGCTTTATGTAATATAAAACACACATTCAGTCATTGCAAATCCTGCTTACATCGCTTAGTTACCACCTGCTGGGATGTGAACTATGCAGTGAACCCCCACGTCAGCTTCAGATGGAGGTTTAACTCTTTCTGACAATAAAGCCATACTGTACATAAACTGAAGTTTGCATTGTCTTCTGTTCCACCACAGTCTGAGAGGAATATGTTATTAGTGAGACATTTCATCTTTCTCCCCCTCCATCTCTTCAGACTCGCCATCAGAGCTGCCCTGCATGCATATCATAGCGGATGACGGCTGCATATCAAACGCTGGATTCGCACTCATCAAAACTGCACAGCTCAAACGTAGCTTCAGATGTCGCCTTCTCTTTTGAGTAGAAAGGGACAGAATGGTCTATTGATCGCTACTGATGTCGGCTACAAGCTTGGAATTCAGTTAAAAAAAATACAAAACAAAAAAAAACCTCTGTTGTGATGGTTTGTGTGTAGCTATGGTGCGGACTCCCGTTCGTAAGACGGAGGTGCGTGAGAGAAACACTTTTGTGCTGACACGCGCGCACAACAAATGTGTAGCATGTGTAGGTGTTTGCTTTTGTACAAATGGAATGTCTTGGTCACAAGCAGCAGACAAGACACAAGGTTTCTGGATCTGAGCAGTGTTTTCTTTATGTGTTTACGTGCATTCCATGGAGCCATTAACGTGCCTGTGGGGGAACCAGAGCCCGGCAGCAGCAGCATGGTGGAATAATAAGATACAAACAGGTAAATAATAAATACCGTGTGCGTGGGCCAGCAAATGACTAATTAGCAATCAAAGGTGGAGAAAACAATACAGCGAGAATTAGCTGATGTTGCAGCCTCTTCATTAATGCATGCCTGCTCGACTACCGCGCGTTGTTAGGTATTCACTTTCACATACAAGATGATAAATACATAAAGATATGTCGGGGGGCGAAATGTGTGCAAACAAGAATTCTGCATCCAGTCAACCTCCTTTTGTTAGCTTGGCTCACTCATTTGCATCTTCACAATCACTCCCAACCACATTCACCCAATGGCGGTCAGGCATTCACATGTATTAGTAAATGAGACCTCAGGTGTTCTGTTCAGAGCTTGTTTGTTGGCTTTGAACCAAAGCATACTGTCTTTTTTTTTTTTTTTTTTTTTGGGACTTTTGTTGTGCAGACATTGGAGATACTTTCCCATGATAAGGCCGGACATATTTTCATATAATGAAAAAAAGAAACCCATGGAAAAAGCATACTGTAGCAAACAATGAATGTACCCTAGTAACACCTTTTGTCTGTGTGCGCCATCGAGCATCATTGTTATCCAAAGATGATTAAAAACACATCATGTAGACGCGGCGGGTGGCGAATCAGTCTCATATCCACCGTCCTGCTGCACTAACTAGTCAATAGTCCCCAACAAATGCACTATTTACACTTGATTGACTAACATTTGCTAAAAGAGAAAATACAGCGCCCAGCTGTTTTGGTGGAATTACTTTGTTAAAAATTAAATAACTATTGAGAGACAGACTGGCACACTGTTTGTTTTATCTTTTCATCTGATGACATCAAGAAAAACAGAGAATAACACCATCTTTATCCTCCCTTAGACTTCCCTTTATTTATTTTTCTCACTTTTTTTTATCATGTCTAGACTTCAATTCTACAGCCATTGTCTTCATTCCTGAAATGCTTTTCAGTCTAAATAATATAAATCAAGTGATTTTACCTCATAATTCTATGTTTATGGTCGTACCCTTACCTGACATTTACGCTGGGGTCGTGTGTGACCCCACAGGTCATTATGGCTTTAGTTCCTTTGATGACGCTCTGGTCCTGTGGGGGCGTGGTGATCCGGGTGCGAGCTGTAGAGGCAAAAGGAAGAGAGAGAAAGTGATGAGGGAAATCGAGGGGAAGAGAAAACAGCCCGCAAAGCGTTCTTCTTGAGAGAAACGATAAACGGAAAGAAAACACAGGAGAAAAATTTGAGGAAACTCATTTCAGTGTAAATGACATGCTGCTGTTTTGTATTTGGTTCCTTGATGGCTTCAAGTTGCACAGAGGAGTGCTTTTGTATGTGAAGGAATTGAGAGTTGCTTTAATACTACACTGCACAACCTTGTTTCCCTAACCTCTGCTGAACAGAAATGCCTCAATGAAACTCTTTGTTAAACCACTATCTGTTTTTGGATGAATGTGAGGTCGCTCGTGTGTTTGCAACATGTCACATCAGGTTACGCGCGTGTTTCAAAGGATATTTAAAGGCCTTGTACGTCTAAATCCCCGCACACTCACCCCAAACCATGAGGTCGGCGGATGCCTCGTCGATGCCCCGGGAGTTGCTCGCCATGCAAGTGTAGGTCCCGGCGTCTGAGATGTGGGAGGGGGAGATCAGCAGGCTGCCCGACTCGAGCAGGGTGAACCTGGGCAGCTGAACCGAACCGCTGGCCAACACGCGCTCGCCTGGAGTGTGTGAATAGGCAAGAAGAAAAAGAAACGGATGAGAGAAGAGGCAGATGAATAGAGAAGATGACAGAATGGTGGGAGGAGGGAAAGAACAAAATAAAGAGGTATTCAGGGATAAAAAAAGAAGAGAGGGAAGAAGATCTTGAGGAAAAACAAGGACTGTGTTTCCTTGATCTCCTATTGGGATGCAAACATGGAAAACCCAGTGCAGACTAAATCCTGGCAAAGGAATCCAATCAGGCTTTATTTGTAAAGCCACAGCAAACTATTGTCCCATGTGTATAGATAACAGACATCATAATCCCTAGATGTGTGTGTGTGTGTGTGTGTGTCTGTGCATATGTGTAACAGACACCTTTCTGCCAGGTGATAGCCGGTCTTGGAGCGCCAGAGGTCTCGCAGTGCAGGATGACTGACATGCCGTCAATCACGGTGCTGTCGGAGGGTCCGGCTGTTATGTTCGGGGCGATGCCTGGAGGGGGGGGAGACAATCACACGCACACGTGGAATAAAGAGTGAGCCGAGTACAGTAATGTGAGATGGTAAGAGGGTTTTAGAGATGAGAGAATAACTGTCTGTGGCAAAACCCCACTTCAAACGCATTTCCTGGAAGCGGCAGGCTGCTGCATCTCAGCGTTTAGTCGATGCTTTGTCCCACTAATTCTTCAGGGATCGACATAGCCTTCACCTCGGTGCCATGACTGTCTGTGGCTGGTCTATTTTTTCGCACCCACAGAGATAGTGGAAGTAGGAAGAGAAGGAGAAGGGAAAATGACTGAGGGAGAAGCACGGAGAGAAAGAGAAGGCGCTATGTAGATAACTAAAATCCCTATCTGTGATATGCCATAAATCAAAGCTTTTATAGGATGACAGGAAACTGTATCAGTCCCTAGAGAAACGGAGGAAGGAGAGAGTTTGTCATGGAAGCAGTGTTGATCTCAGGGCAGAAGAGAGTGGGACAGAAGGAGAAGTAGGGGCATTAATGTGCTCAGGGATAAAAAAAAAAAAAAAAAAGGTAGATGTTAAGATGAGATCTTGAAGGAGAGGAGAGGAGATGAGACAGTGTCAGGGGGAGAAAGAGGGAGAGTCGAAAAGGAAGGGGTGAGTTAGAGAGGGAGAATATCATGAATTCTGATAATGTGGTGCAGCGTGGAGTGAAGGCAGCAGGAACTGAGACAAAATGAAGAAAATTAGATGTCAGAAACATGTCAAGCAGATGAGGAAAATTACCAGTGATTTTTCACATCCCTGCAGATCCACTCAGTAAAAAATAACATGAACAGATTCATTCATTTAGGTGGTAAGAGTTTAGGTGCTAATAGCTGCATTAATATTGAGTCTTTTCATCTGGTGATGTATAGGCCTACTCCAGTTGTTTGCTTTAAAACACACTTCTTTAGTACTGACATAATGAAAAACACATTTAATGTGTTCCTGAGAAACTCAATAAAAGACATTTATTCCATCATAATTGACCGTATTAGTATTATATGGAAACAACTACACACAGCTATGTTCAGTATATTAGTCCTGATTGACATCTTTACTGGTGAACTCTGAGCCCCACTCCCACACACCTTCCAGTCATGTCATTAAAAGGTTCTGGATCAGGCAAAACATTAATGTCTATTCACAGTACGGCGGTAGTAATGGTGGTTATCTTGTATGTCAAGGTCTGGTATTTATAAGTGTTGGATATGGGAGGAATGGGAGTTATAAAGACCTGTCCACTATTGAAATCACCCACAATGGGCACGCAAAGTCTTAGATCTGGACCTTGTAGCATGAAAAGAAGGTTCAATGAGTCCAGTTTTCTCCTACTGTATCTCATGGAGGTGTTTGGCTGATGTTAAACTGCAAAGTGATGGTACCAGCTGGTGCGCTGAGCATTGACTTCCTGCCCCCTTTGTTTTCTGCTAATTCATGGTTTTAATTAGCTTGTTGTTTGTGGAGGCATTGGTGTTTCTGCTATTTGAGTGTGTTTTGTTGTTGTTGTTGTGATCTCTGCTGTAACATTAAACCAGGCCCTTGTGCAACATTAAGGAATTATTGTGCCGCCATGTATGAACAGTTTTGTTTCCTTCCTTCCTTATGCCGTGTTACTACTTTTTCCTTTTCTAGTTAGCAAGCTGACTGTTGCTAAGTAGTGCGCTGAGCAGCAGAGCAGTTGAGTGTGTACCTGAGTTTTGTTGGTGTTAATGATCAGGCGAACTTCTGGATAAATTAAACTCTTGATGGTGTTACAGTACATGAAATAGTATTATAGTTCATCATAATAACTGCTAATGGGCTGAACCAACTGACCCAACAACACGACCATGCACAACACGGCTGAAAACGTCCTTAATCTCCTTGGAAAAAGAAATATTTCAGATTTTTATGAAAACTGGTAAAATATAAATGTTAGCCTCAATGAATTAAACAGTAGAAACCAATTTAAATCATTAAACTGCCTTTTCTTTCTTTTACTAGGTTTAATTATTTATTTTTGATTTTTTCATTTTTGTAAAGTAATTACTCTGACAAGGCACTTGGGTGAGCCGTGTACGGATTCAACATCTTTCTTTGAGAGAAAAAAAAAAAAATGTTAATGCTAAAACACGTATTTCAAGAGTAGTAATTATCTGCGGAAATGAGCTACTGGAGCACTCACTGGTTACAGCCAGGTATGTGTTGGTCTGAACTTCTCCTGCCATATTTCTGGCGAAGCACTGGAACATCCCCGTGTCGTCAGGCAGGAGGCCGTTGACCTGCAGGCTGCCCCCGACCAGAACCCGATATCTGGGCATCTTCACCGGGTCGATGGGCAAAGCGTCCTTGTACCACACAATGTCTGGCTGAGGAACTCCTGCAGAGAGTGACGGAGAGTGAGCTTCCACTGACGAGTAAGTAAGTAAAATAAAATCACTTAAATTAAAAAAAAATTGCTTCAGTGTTTGTTGAAAATTCCAAGTATTCCAACAGGGATTATTTAATGTGCTCTGACACCCTTGAGTACTAAAATGCGCACACATTCACACAGCAGCGCTCACCCCGTGCCTGACAGGGAATGTCTACCACCTTCTCCATCTCAGCTGTGATGTGTTTCTCTGGTTCTTTTATAAACTGCGGTGGCTCTGAGGGACAGAGAGAGAAAGAAAGGGAAAGACGAGAGGATGAATTGATCAAAAAGGAAGCAACATTGCAAACATTACAGTGAATAAATCACATGGCACACAAAGTTAAAAGGTGATAATGTGTGATATTAAAACAATAACTGACAGTGCCTGTAAGAAACCACGCTGAATTAAAATGCTATTGAACTTTAAATATATTTTTTTGCTTTGAAATGCAGTGATGCTGAGTCACAACGGAAAAAAAAATTAAAGATATTATACAGTAGTTTGATTAGGGAAATCAGTAATTGGTGTTCTGCAGTGGTTTAGATGTGTTCTTGGTGAGGGGGGAAAAGCCTCAGCTATTTCAAGCGAAAAGTTCACCACACCTTGTGCGTTCAATCACATCACAACCTTGAAAACATCAAAGTGTTTCGGTGGGATGGAATGAAAGTGACTCAAGCAATGCTATTAAACCGTTTCTTCAGGCCAACCATTAGCTTTCTCCCTTTTAAATCAATTATACTTTCTCCTCAGTGCCTTGCGACTCCACAGCCACTGTATACCTCTGCCAGATTCATATGGGGGGGAGACTAATAATATTTATAGTAATTTCATACCGGCTCTTTTGTTTGAACCTGTGAGCCTAAATGCTAAGTTTACTCCCACACACTTGATCTAATGTATGAAGCTAAAAGTAGAAACACTTTTCATTCAGGTTGTCATGCTGATGTGAAAGCACAGGCAGGAATTATGCATTAGTGCTCATCATATTGTTTTCTCTATTCCTGTAGCATAATAATAAAAAAGTAAATCTCAAACCATTTTAAACCTTACGGACAAAATACTGTCTGAGAGTGAAAACAAACACTGAGTCCAAGAAAGAACTTTTCCAATCCAATCTAAGTTTGTTTGTGTTTTCGGTTATATACATGTTCTTGCCCTCAGGGGCAAACAATTTAGAATAGTACTAATTTGACCTCCTCCTCAAGGAGAAGAGGTGTGAATGAGTGTGAAACCAGAGTGTTAATATGGAAGATACCGTTTGCAGCAAGATGCAACAATGCTGTATTGTATGCTACAGTACATTATATATGTATTATGCAATTACTAGGGGTGACTAGAGGTATTATGCACAATGTCACCGTCTTTCTTTCAGGGTGAAAAGTATGAGTTTGAGTGCTGTGAATGAGCGAGTGTGTATGGAGAATGAAAACATTAAGTCCCAGGGTTGTGTGGCCATGATATGTGTATCAGTGCTTGTATAGACGGTTCAGGGGTCAAGTGTCACAGCACCATGGACAGCGCTGTTTTGTTTGTGTGTGTATGTGTGTCGGTGCTGCACGATCGATAGACAGAGAATGCATCCCTTAGTTTAATATTGTAAATAAAACTTTAGGCCCCAATTTAGAGAGAGAGTGCTCAAGCACTCACTGTGATGTTTGTATTAAAATGGCCTTGCCTATCTGCTGTATATTATGAATTGAAATTGTATTTTAAAATAATTTGTAAAATAAAACAAACCTTGAACCTTGAACCTTGAACCCATGTAAAATCAGATGTTCAGCAGCAGGGACCACCCCTCTATATTCAGAATGGTACAATCTTTTTTTCATAACCACATTTTGTGACAATTCAAAGACGAGGTTGATAAACAAAGTCAAATAAGACCTCTCCGAATTGAATCGATGCACAGCTGGCTATTCGAGGTCACCCCTAATAATTACATGTGATAACACAAAGGAAAGAAACATTTCTGAGTGTTATTTCTTACCTTGTACATGCAGGTAAGCCCCGGCACTGACGGAAGGGACGCTGCTGCTTCGGAGAATGGCCTCACACTCGTAGTAGCCGGAGTCACTCACCACAGGACTGAGGATGGTCAGTCTGCGGTTGAAGTCGCTCAAGCCGCTGGTCACCAACACGCCATTCTTACGCCAAGAGATGCTCAGCTTGATAAGAGGTCTACAGAAGGAAAACAACAAAAGCAAAGCAGAGGTGTCAGGTGTTTTCTAATCCCTATATGAATGTGTGCTTTTTTGTGCGTGATGATAGAACGATTCTGGTTCAGCAACACTGATCCAAATTTGATTTCTCTCACTATGTGAAACGTATCCATCAATTTGTTTAATCTGCTGCAGCACCACATATGGAAGAAAAAGAACTGGGCTGAGGTGATGCCAAATATCTTCAGTTCACACCACACTAAACCCACATTTGTACTACTTCATGAATCAAGAAACACTTGCCTAGAGAACAAAAACTAGAGAAATTATACTGGAATCAATTACTACTTATCATTCAACCCTCAAGGAATGTATTCAATTTAGTGCAAAAATGTTCTTGTTAGGATGGGCCTTTGTACAGTCCAGTATATTTTATTTTCTAAAGTAAAGTAAAATGAGCTCTAAAATGTATGTATGGATTACAAACCTCTGGTTTTAAAGGGATAGCTCAACATTTTAGCAAATTGGCCCATTGCCATAATCCCTATAGTTTTAGGTTCGTTACCTTTAATTGTCGGTGCAAGCTGTTTTTAGAACGGCGGAGCAGAGCCGCAAGCTGCTCAGAGCTACGCTACAGAGGCTAATGGGATTTCTTGGTTTCCCTCATCAAATACACAATCCAACAACTCCAAAACGCTCTGGTGGACAAGTTGTGACCTGCACATTCACCAGGCTATGAGATAATGGAACGTCTTATGGAAATGGGCCAATTTGCCAAAATGTTGAACCATCCCTTTAAACCATAAACCCCACATCCTCTCTCTTATTTCTAGTGCTATTCCTTCGCCCAGATTTTGTGATATCTGCCTTCATCCTGACAAACAGTGTTGGACAATCTATTGAAGTCTACTGTGACATCTGCTGATGATCTGAGCCTTTAACAAACCGCTCTTTGACCCTGCAGCTCCTGGATGTTTACCTGGCGTTGGCCACACACTCCATCGTGACCTCCGAGGTGCCTGTGACCACACTGGTGTTTCTGGGAGGGATGATGATGGTGGGGGCAATGGGGTCTGCAGGACCTCCCACATCTAGACAAAGAGACAGATTGCCACACACACACACATGGAGAGGTTAAGCGGAGAGCAACAGTCTTGACAGACAGATATAAGCAGATATATTTAATAGAGACAAAATGTGGAGAGTCCACTGGCAGATTTGTTGGGGAGTTCTCAGGACAGCAGTGTCCTATATGTTTCATTTCCACCCGGTGAACTCTGTGGGCGCTCATCGACATGAAATATTGAAGCTGACCAGTGCACGCACAGTATCTGAGTTCTGACAGAGAGATGGGCTGAATATGACAAGACAGTGCACTGACTGTGTGTAATAAGATGTCCACTGGAGAGCCACAAGCGGGAAGAGAAAAATACTGCCTGACCAAAACAAAGCTGAAGGGGTGTGTGTACTCATGCATGCACACACACACACACACACACACACACACACACACACACACACGTTTTCATGTGCGTATAAAACTCAGAAAACTAGTTTATGTCTGTTTGTGTTTGCTTGGGTTTATGTTGTGGGCATCAGGAAGAGTCAGCCAATGGCAGTGAAAGCACCATGTGTGTGTGTCTGTGTGTGTGTGTGTGTGTGCTGTTTGAGTGTCATGTCTGTGATAAACTCACACTGATCCGTCAATCCCATCATGCCCTGGGAGTGTGCTTGTGGCTCTATATGTCAGATGTAGCTACAGGGGCTGTCATGGCTCAATCTTACCCATCTTGGGTCATTAGATGCTCTGCACGGCTGTTATTTTTACAGCCAAACACACAAATATACACACACACACACACACACACACACACACACACACACAAACACACATGCAAGGCCAAGGTCTGACTGCAAAACACCGGGAAAAAAAACTGCTCATTTGAAATAGTCGTACCTGAATGAATTCTTGTTTACTTTCCAATTCAACATTTTTGAAAAGTGTGACATGCAGCGACAATATCAATGTCAATGTCACGGTTGTGTGTGTGGAGCTGGAGACGAGCACGGCATTGACACAAGACTGGACACAAGGGTTTTTAGACAGACAGGGACTAGTCTGCCTGTCTAGCCTCTACCTAGCCTTGCGTCACCAGGTTCCTCTACCTGGTCTTTTTACTAAACTTAACTTTCTTCATTGCCTAAGCCCAACCAGTGCAAAATCTTTTGGGGAAAAAAATACGCTATTAAAGGAATTTTCAGAAAGGCAGGATGTTTAAAAAAAGAAAAAAATACCGTTATTCCGACCATAGGAGGCAAAAATTGTCAGAATGATAGGACATTGGTAGAAAATGAAGTGTTGCCATTTAAACAATTAGAGGCCTACTACAGTATGTCGGACTGGTGGGATGTTGGAATGGCAGTTACCACCCCCTATACTTAACACACTGCCACAGTATTGATTTAAGTCTTCTCATCTCTCTCAGAAAAAAAAAAAACACAGATATGTATGTGTATTTCCTAAAAAGTGAAACTCTTTTCTTAAAGCAACATTCAATTTTAGAAAAAACGAGGCAGTTACAACAATGTCGGCAACATAACAGCCACATTTTTACTCTTGTTGAAGTTTTTAAACTCCATCTCGGCTATGGAACCAGTAAACATTAACCGCTCCTCGTCTCCTCTGGGTTCTCCTTGGCCCCCTTCGCTCTTGCAAGTTCTGTCGTAGCCAGGAGAGCTCATGGGAAGCGCGGTGTTCAAGGCGTCACTGCAGGAACAGCTGCTCCAGCAGATACTGACAGATACACACGCATATACTATATATATATATAAAAAAAAAAAACTCACTTAAACACACAAAGCCCTCAGCACAGGCTCCCCCAGCAGCCAGCCGGTGTGTGTATGTGTATGTGTGCGTGTTTATGTGTGCATATGTGGAGCATGTGTGGAATGTTCATGTAAATGCATGGCATGAATCCACTACAATCCCGCTGACTTGAGACCTCCCACTAGGCTCTCTATCTAACCTGAACCAGAGTGTCAGTGCATGTGTGAGTATGTGTGTGTGTGTGTGTTCTAGCACTAGCATAATCAACTCTGCCACTCTTCTCCATATGTGCCACAGGCTATTTCTGCTCCCTCGTGTTGTCAACTGTAATATCTTACCCTCACCCTCCTTATTCACTTCCATACTGAACTCCAGTCTACCGTGTCATAAGATGCTGTCTGTCAGGTTTCCTCTTATATTTCACTCTGCTGAGCTGAAGCCATCTGAATTGGTTTGATTTGTGTATCTTGTGTTTTTGTTGTTGTTGTTGTTGTTGCTGTTGGAGCTAAGGATGCTGGTGAATATTAAGAACTACTTGGCAGCAGTACAGTGTGTTTGCGCCCCTCTCCCTGCAGCTTTCCTCCCTCTGTGTGAACGTCTGTAACAATGTGTGAATGAGGCCACAGACATAATTGAGTGCAGTTAAATCAAATCTTGTCATAAAGACTGAGCTTTTTAATAAATGCAACATTGATTTAAGTAAATCCTTTACTTTAATAAATGTTGCATTATAACAATGTAAAAACACTTAAACAAAGTGCTGTATTTAAAATATTACATGAAAATTAAACTAATTTAATTTACATTATGCAATGTTATACTCTTAACTACTCATCATTATATGAAATATTAAACACCCACAGAGTCCTCTTTAAATAGTGAGTACTCTTCATTTTGATATTTCAAAGGAGCTATTTAATGAGTTTTTTAAGCGAGTGTTAGCATGACGACAGTTTACATAACAGTCTGGAAGAAACATTAATAGTTCTTTTACTTACATCTACAGTACTCTTAAATCTACTTGTCAAGAGCTGTAATAAACAACAACAATATTACCGATAAGTATATTGACCCATTGCTTTTCAATAGCAATTATAACCTGTTGCATAATAAAAACAGCAAGGGTTGAAACCTTCGGTGCAAAAAAAGAAGTGATACAGAGGTAGTTAAAGCAGAAGTAAGCGATCCGGTCGTTTTGGCTAACTTCTTGTCAGCCGATGGAGTTAGCAGTCCCCGCCCTCGTCCCTACGTCACCACATTCACGTGCATCCCTTGGCTGCACACACAGAGAGGACCGCCCCTTTATGCCGTTCTCTCTCCTCATTGGATAAAGGTTGTAGGATACAAGGAAAGTTTTCTCCTCGGTTTACAGCAGAGCAGAGTGACTGACAGACCCGTGTTTCAGACCAAACACTCTATATAAGTGATTGCTGTCGGAAGATATAACTATTTAAGACTTATTTTAACATAAAAATTCAGCTTACTTCTGCTTTAACACTGGGTGAAACTTGATGCTAACTAACAGCATTTTTTCCAAACTGGTAGTTAAAGGAATAGTTCACCAAAAAATGAAATTAATTCACGTCATTAGTGACTCACCCTCATGCTGATGAATACTCAGGAATAGTTTTTTATTCCTCAAAGTGCATCTGGAGACTCGGGAGGCCAGTTCGTAGTCCAACAAAACTTTATGAGATTAATAGGGCCTGTTTATATTCAAAACAACGAAATTTAGAATAGAAAATCGAATTTTACATTTTTACAGCCTAAACAGTCCTGTATTGAATTTGCCTGGTGTGCTCTGGACTATAAACTCTGGACTATATCCCTTCAGGACACTTGGATAGCTGCGGACGAGCAGTGTAGAGGAATATTTCAAGGTTTTTGTGTAGTTTTATTTTCTCCAGATGCACTTTGAGGAATAAAAAACTACTCCGGAGTATTCATCAGCATGAGGGTGAGTTACTAATGACTGAATTTCATTTTTGGGTGAACTATTCCTTTAAATGGCTGTTAATAGGAACACTGGCTTTGTGGTGGAACCGTGGAAGCAAAACCTTTATTTCTACTTCACACTTAATACTCAGGCCTGTCACATACTGTACTGCCAATATTATTCCAATCATCATGAAGTATGTAGTTACTCACTCTCCACTGACAAGGTGATGGGCTGGCTGGTCTTGTTCTCCCCGTTCTTGTCATTAACCGCTTGGACGTAGTAGCGCCCGGCGTCCGGTGCCACCGTGGACAGGATGACCAGCGTGTTGTCCAGTGTGATGGCGCTGCAGGGAAGCAGAGGAACCGCATGACAAAGTGAGAAAGAAGAAACAAAAAAAAAAAAGAGACGATAATGAGGAGGAGGAGAAGTCAGGGTGAGGTGAACGGCGCCCGGCGAGATGGAAAACGCTTTCATGTGCGCGTTCAAGATCAACACGTTCAGAGAAAGCTTCTTAGGGAAAAAATAATTCAAATGTTGCCCCGGACTGCCTAATTAGTGCTAAAGTCTGGTGAGCGTCACACTTGATCCGACGGCTGTAAAGGGCATTAAACATTTTAATTACTCCATTCAAGCAGCATTAGGTGTATCGATTTACAATGTGTAAACAATGTGTTGGTGCTGACTGAGCAAGGCAGAGATATTGACAACCTCCCCTGTTCATACTTGGCCTCATGGTCCTCTGAAATATGATAGTCCTGCATTCTAATCCAGAGCTTTTAATTGGCTATTTGTACCCCTCTGCTTCCTGTGGCCTGCATTTTGGCAGCTAACAACCTCTGGCACGAAACAATGGCCTCTCACTCATTGAGCTGCTGAAATTATGCCTGAATAAATAAAAGCCTGGTTCATTTTTCAGCAGGTGTCCTATAGGAGCTAATACCTGGTGTGTTGTTTTCTCTATCCAGTCCTCTCTTGGACTTTCCCTCGACTATGTAGCGCAAGCGGCCACTGGGAGAGAAATCCTCCTCCTCCTCCTCCTCCTCCTCCTCCTCCTCCTCCTCCTCCTCCTTGTCTTCCCCAATCCCCCCCTCCCTGATGTTACAGCCCGTGATGTTTACAATCAATATTTTCTTATTTTCTGTGCCTGTTCAACAATCTGGATGTAGATAGCACGTTCCAACTGGGTGCCTTCCTCCACATATATCTTTTCCTCTGGCCTTATCCCTCCATCAGCCGCTCCATCCCCCTCTCTCATCTACTCCCATTCCACCACAAGCTGAACGTGACCATGTGCGAGTGATGCAACAACTGAACTCAAAAAATAAGAGAAAGACAGAATTTCAGAATAAACTCACACTAGAAATATCCACATTTCTGAGAGAGGAGGCTCGGTCTTTCAGGAAACTGTCGCTGTTGTTCCGTCAAATGGCTGAGGCCCCTACCTGCCCCCCCTTCTCCCTCCTGTGTGGCGTTTCTCTTTGATTTTCCCTTTCGACATTTTCTCTATAAAGTTCCCAGAGCTATTGGCATGCAGCGTTCAATCGGGAATGGCAGTGATTTTAGTAATCAATAACAAACAACTAAGAAAAAAATCTTTGATCCATCCCCTGCATGTAATGGCGTCTTCTACAGATGTACTGTAATTGCACCAGAGTTGAACATTTTCCACCCTCGTCAGGTGCAATTAAGCCCGCGTTCCCGCTTCACCGCTGACGACCTGTTCTCTCTCACCTCCTCCCAATCCGACTCGCTGCACTTCTCAATCTACTCCTTCCCCCGGTCTGACCTTCATCACATCAGCGGGGGATTTAACTACCTGCTGTGCCTTATCGAGGGAGCAAAAGCGCTGGTGAGAAAGTGAGAATATGCTTAGATATGTGGAGGTGTGTGTGTGTGCAGGGGTATACAAGCGCACATACAGTATTTACAGGTACTGTATAGACAGAAAAAAAAAAAAAAACCTTATCATCTCTAATTGTGGCTCCCGAGAGGCTCGGCGGAAATGGATATGACACAGCACCCGGAGAGTGATGTGCTGTGTACGCTGCGTATAGCTACCTGTGCCGTTAGCATTTACAGTATGATGACTTATGAGATCCTTCTCCGGAGTGATTGATTTTCAAATATCTGAAAGCGGGCCCCAGTCGCCGGGCTCATTTGTGATTCCCCGTGCATGCTGAGACTGAAAACAGTCTTCCTAAAGGGGCTGGCAGGCCTCAATGGCTGCAGCTTATGATCTGCGGTAAATATTTAATGCTAGCTCGCTGGAGCGGTGACATCCGGGACGCACGGCTATGAATTATGGATCCCTTCAGGGATGTGGGCATAACGGAAGTGTCCAAAAGCGCTGAATGAATCCCAGGTGACTGCCCAGGACCTTTCTAAAATGGGAACACAATCCAGGGCTTTAACTTCCTTACCTGTCGCTTCATAAACTCTTGAGCATGAATGTACAGTCTGCTAACTTATAGGGGGGCCCCGACTTCACAATGGGCCCGTGTCCCCATTGTAACACAGCCCCTGCTCTTTGAAACAATATCAAGTATTGTAAAAGATGATCGTATAAGTGCTATCTTTTCTTCTCGCCAGCTTTCTACAAGGATCACACCGGGTAAGTCTGTCCAGGTGCCTGTGCAGCTACTCAATATTTCACAATACTCCTCAGGAAATCCTGATTCCATCGATGTTGGTAGGAGCGGGGAGGCTTCTCTTTTTCTTTATTCTTTTTTTTTTACCTCCGTTAGTTGATTTTAATGTGCCTCCCTGCTGAGCAGCCTCGCCCCTCAGCCTGTAATCAGGGCCGCTGCGGTAGGGGTCACCAAGCCTCGGGGATCAAAGACCACATGATGCAGGAAGAAATTAAAAGTAAGCCAATTATCCAGAATGACTTTACATGTACACCAAGGGAGCCGGGACAGGGAGGCAAGAATTTGGCTTTTAAAGAGGTAATGAAATTGTTCTGTTTATTTTTTTATTTAACAAGTCGCCTGAAGTCATTTCTTGTGTTTAGCGTGTCACTTATTTCCTTATCGTTCTCATTCTCTGTCTGGATGTGTCCTGGTCATCCTTATTCAACCTTATTCCCCATGCAGCCTTCTCTGTGGCTGTCGCGAGCAGCTGTCTGAGGCCGGCTCGTAATGGTTGCTTACCACGTATCCGGCACGGCGCGGGGATTTATCAAGCCACAGAGCTGAGAAATTCGGACAAATCAGATATGTGTGAACATGCCTCCTTCTCTGTCTGGTTTTTATGTTTATTCCTGCGTCTTTGAAACGCTCTCTCTCCTTATTCCAACCCAATTTCCTTTTCCATTATCATTCTCCAGGAAGAGCTGTGGGGCCCACAAGAGAGCCTGGCAGTGCTGGACAGCTGCTCTTGGCCAACTGTGCAGCTTTATGTTCAACCCCTTTTTTTTTTTTTTTTTTTGCTTGCAGCAAGACTCAGTATTAGTCTCATATGCAATTACTTTCTTCTGGATCAATTTATTTATGTTTAGCATCAAGGGTGGCTTTTCAATGACTGCCAGCCTTATAATGATTCTGTAGCACTTTAATCAATAATGGTGATGAGGATTTACGTTTGATTGAAACACAGAGATGGATGTTTAAATGTTTCATTTGCTACTGGATGCTTTCCTTCTCCAATTTTCATTAATAGTAACAAATTACATTACAGTAAAATTAGATAAACAATGATTCAGGGTTGCACTCTTTAATTAGGAACACATTGTCCCTGGACTCTGTATTCTGCTGCACAAGCTTATAAGAGCACATGTTGGTGTCTGTTTCAATCTATTTGTCAGTCTGCATGCATATCTTATCATGTTAATCCAGTCCTGACACAGGTTGACAGAGCCGCACGGGCACTCTGGAGCGCTTCGGCATCTGTCGTCGCTGTCCCTCTCTGCTGGGCCGTGAGGGGCCTAACCTCGCTCCACAGCCTCAGACCTCCATTACATGCAGACAAATGGCCCTGGTCGACTGATGGCCTCCCCCAGGAGAGAGGGAGAGGGGTCGGCGGGATCAAGCGGCTCACATGGTTGGCTAAGGTATGACTCAAAGCGGAGTCGGTAGACAGATGACGGCAGAAGAAAGCCAGAGAAGGAGAGGGAAGGAAGGAAGGAGAGAGAGTGGGAGGGGGGAGGAAAGACGAGTGAGAGCGAGCAGGCTGCATGCCCTATTGCTCAGCAGACCTGTGATGAAAAAGCCACAGCTCCTGGGGATGGAGAGATGGAGGAGGAGAGGTGAGGGAGTGTTGCTCATAAAAACAGCCACTTGTTTTCTCACTGGGGGCATGAACTAGAGATTTGTGGCTCACTGGTCGCGTTCTGCTTTCCCCCGTCGCTCTTGGTTGGTTGAGTTGTTCAGAGAACCGGCCTCAGCGAGGGGGAAAAAGGGAGGGATGTCCCAAAAAGATACCAGGTGACATCTAAATGAACTCCATTTACGATCAGCCTCGATTTGCATTTATAACGCTTTGTGTTTACAACATCAAACACAAAAGGCTTCCCTCAGATAACGCCGCCAACTGATAGCTATAGCTATCCACGCTGGAGCTGGAACCATTCGTTGATGATCCGTAACTAATGATTTTGATGATCAATTCATCACTGCAGTCAGTTTTACTTGTTCCAGGTTTTCCAGTATTGAGGGTTTGGGTCATTTATTCTGTTTAATATCATTGTAGAGTGAATATTTCTGGGGTTTCTACTGCTTTTCAGACACATTTTGGAGCTTTTAAGCATCACTTTGGGCCCTCGGAAACCTTCTCTGACATCTTATAAGCCATATAATGATAATAATAAAAAAAGATTCATTATTATATTATATTAATATTCAAGAGTATATTAAACAGATTATTTAAATTAAAAAACTAACTAACTATTAAAGTGACTACGAGGACTTTCGGAAAGCGGAAGTGTTTTCAACTACATTTCCCATGAGCCTCCTCCGCCTGCACGGTGAAATTCTTGGACCAGCGCAAGACGGATGAAAGTGAAAGCATTTGCCAAGAATATTTTCATTAATCAAGAATGAAAGTCGGAGGTTCAAAGGCGATCAGATATCGTCGTAGTTCCGACCATAAACGATACCAACTAGCGATCCGGCGGCGTTATTCCCATGACCCACCGGGCAGCGTCCGGGAAACCAAAACTATATGCTGGGCGAGTCGACCACTAAATAATAATATCAAAAATAACTATAAAGACAAAACAATATATTTATCGAAAATGGGTAATGTAGATTCAGCCACATTAATATGAGACTCTTGTATAACCAAAAGCAAACTCCTCTGGGTCTCTTTAACTTTTTTTCGAGTTTCTCAAGAAATAATGAACAGATCTTGATGTAAAAAAGAAAATCACACACATCATTGCTATTAACATCTATGAGTTTGTAGTTTTTGGTGGTGACAATACATAATAATCAGGATTTGACATGTGCAGGATTATTTGGCCTTGATGGAGATGTGCGGTCTATTGAGTGCCATTCTCAACGATAATGGGTTTTGAACCACTGATCGAACAAAATAAGCCGTTTTATAGACCAAATAAACACAAGGTGCTGCCCCAGATACATGTAATTACTCATTTAAGACTTCACTGAGTTCAGTTGAAGCTTGCTCTTCCTCGACATTCCTTCCCTTTGACCTGTAGATCGTTGGGTTCATGACTAATACCGGCCGGCTGGACGTAGTGAAATGTAGAGGAAGGGCTTTGGCTATTCACTGGCCCCCCGTGACTAATGGGGAATCCATAGCAGACTGACAGGACCTGCGCATCACAGGCAGGGGCCATTAATTGATCAGTAGCTACAGCAGATTACTCAAGGGAATTACAATGGGCGTGTGTCAGGGATGTCCTCCCACTGACTCCTCCGGGTCAGGCTCCTCTGTGTTCTGTCTTCACGGACACCTCTACAAGGTTGTTTTCAGCGTAATGCAGATAAATCCATGACTGAGTGTCAATGTAAAGTTTCTGGGGGGAGAAAACCAGGTAGCGGGAGGAAAGTTGTTGTTGTCAGAGGTGAAATAGTGAGAGGGTAGTCAAACAATTCCTATCAAATGTGTTTACCGAAGGGCTTCTGATTATACACCGCATTAAGTCTCCAAAATAACACAACAAATCACGGCAACCGAATGGAAAAGACCCTGCCAAAGTTTTTTTTCCGTTGCATATGGGAAGAATAATGGCCAATCCGTGCTAAATAAGTTCTCTCTCTCCTTGTATCCCGCTCTATATCAGAACAGCAGAAAGGAACAGATCCACTGTACTGTACAGCAGCTAGACCGATGCCTAGCGATGCATTTTTTAGCTGCGAGTCAAACAAGGACACAATTTCTTGCACCCAGACAAGTGAAGAGGGAGAGCACAGCGAGGACCATCAGAAAGAAACACTACAATGAGTGAATCCCAAGTTTATGGGTGTAGTACTGTCACACACACACACACAGAAGAGAGAGAGAGAGAGAGAGCACAGGAGTCTTTGCCTACGCCAAGAACAACAGCTGCAGAGGCCACATGGCAAAGAGAGAGCAGTCACAGTCCCACAGCGAGATGCTGCCTTGCCAGGGGGAAACTGGCAGCAGGGAAGCAGAAATACTGTATTCAAGCAAGTTTATGTGGGTTTCCTTCACACATCCAGGGTCTGTGAGTGGTACGTCGTGTTCACACTTTACTGTGTTTGAATTTACATATTTTCTAAACCCAGAGGATTCAAGTTCCAGTTCAGGAATGAACACACCGTTTTCCAAATGTGATGAAAATCTAAATCTGGTTATACGAGTGTTAAAGCTATTTATTATTAAATAATTAATCCCTTCTCTCACTTCAGTGTACAAAACAAAGCATCTGGTCATTTAGCTGAATAATGAATGTAATGATCTGTTTGGTAAACTCAGGTTCAAATGAGACAATTTAAAAACAAATACTCAAATGTATTTATAACTTTTGGTTTTGGAATAAAAAGAAAATGGTTGAAAGTCATTTGGTTGCTGTGCTGAATGAACAACAAGTCTATCTGGGTGAACAGGCTTTGAATGAAATGCAAATGTCTGAATCTGCTCACATTGACAGTGTCAGCATGCTGATGTTCAGCACTTAGCATTATACACTTCCCAGCATCAGTAGCCTCAGTTCAGTGTGCTAAGAGGATAACATTTGCCAATTTGCAATCAAACAAAAAAAATACTGTTGCTGATGCCATTGGCTTTGCTGGTATTTGGTCATAAACAAAGCACTGAAGCAATTAAAACCAATTAAAATTTGGAACCAGTGAGCGCAATGGAAAATTGAGGGATCAGCAATGTTGATCAATTCATCATAACAGGGACATGAATGTCTGAACCAGATTTCACGGCAATCCAACAAGTGCTTATGAAGATATTTTTTTATGTCAACCTCATGGTGGCGCTGTGGGAGAAGTCAGTAAATGATCAGAGTCAGTAAAACCACGATTATCTGCTGAAAGATTCATGGAAATCCATTCCAGAGCTGTTGAGATATTTCAGCCACGACCAAATGCGTTGACCAATCAACTTCTATTGAATATTGAATGCATATCGATGTGCTCAATTGTTGATGAAACTCACAGAAATGAGGAATCAAGTCGTGCATGTTTGCAGATCAGCAGAGATACGACAGAGAGAGACACACTTGGTCTCTCCAAAATGATCAAAACCAGGACGATTATGTGCATGTAAATGTGCTAAACATTCATAAAACAAAGAACCTGTCTCCCTTCTCCCTTAAACAAACTCCCTAGGTATTTAAAAGATTTGCATTTGATAAATGGATTTGATATTTGATTTAGATTTAAATAAGTTCTATCAAATGCTAATCCTGGTGTTTTGGTGACGTCTTGAGCTGAAATGACACCTCCTGTGTATTTTGAGGTGTCTGCTTGTGATCAGATTATCCTGGATGTGTTCTGTAAATGCTGATGCGGACTGAATGATGCAATTTGAGAGAAGCAGCTCAAGCAACTTCCATCATTTTCCACACAGAGCACAGGGCAAAGCTGATCACAATATAAATGTAAACACGACGCAGCAAAAGATGTATTTTAAGTGCAACATCCTTCCAAGGATGTGTGAATTTAATTAGCTGTTAGATTGGTTGGAGGTGATTACCACAGTTATTTTGATTCAGGCTGCTCCCCCCCCCCCACCCTCTCTCGTCTATTGCCAAGGTGTGATTAAGCAGCACACTGAGAGGCAGCAAGACGAACCCCTGGAGAGCCGGCAAATTAAAGTTATGACACCTGAGGAGGAATAGCAGGAGCAGGGGACAATGAGAGGAGATGGGGAAAAAAGCACAGAGAGGGAAAGCAAGAAAACTGATTTAAAATGAAGAGAAAATTGCCACCATGGTCGTAGCACGTGGTGCCTTGACCTGTCTTGTGTGCCTTGACATGGTGCCTTAAAGGGATAGTTCAACATTTTGGCAAATTGCCATCGCCATAATTTATTTTTTATTTATAATTTATTTGTCGGTGCAAGCTATTTAGAACGGCGGAGCAGAGCTGCGAGCTGCTCAGAGCTACGCTACAGAGGCTCATGGGATTTCTTGGTTTCCCTCATCAAACTCATCAAATACACAATCCAACAACTCAAAACGCTCTGGTGGACAAGTTGTGACCTGCACATTCACCACGCTATGAGATAATAACAGAACGTTACGAGACGGAGTTGTTTTCGAAGCAAATTCAGAGAACGCTTGCAGGAAAACTGCCCTCGACGGAAACGCGCATCAGCTGTTTTGCATGAATTTACCTCGAAAACAACTCTGTCTCCGTCATTTGCCTCTAAAACAACAGAGCGTTTTGTTGGATTGTGTATTTGATGAGTTTGATGAGGGAAACCAAGAAATCCCATTAGCCTCCGTAGCGTAGCTCTGAGCAGCTTGCGGCTCTGCTCCGCCGTTCTAAACACAGCTTGCACCGACAATTAAAGATAACAAACCTACTCCTAAAACTATAGGGATTATGACAATGGGCCAATTTGCCAAAAATGTTGAACTATCCCTTTAACTTGACCCACAGTGGACAGATCTTCCAGATGTGACTATGAGCATTACTGTATGTATAGTGGCCCATGACAATGTTTAGAGAGACCACACAGCTGGAGCTGACTCTCTCTCTTTGGCTCTTCCTCCATCTCCCCCTCCCACCACCACCACCACTAGTCAGACTTTGATGCCTCAACAGAGTCAACGCTAGTGGCACGAATCAAATTCAATTAAATGATTTTCAATAAAAAAGGCCGCCTGTTATCAACGGCGCTGATTTGCACACAGTGACCTTGGTGATGTGTACAGGAATTAGCATTCTCAGTGCTAGAGGGTAGGAAGCTTGGATGAAGAAAAGCAAAGCGCACACAGTGGGTGGCCCTTTAATGGAGACAAAGGGAGTGAGAGAGAGACGGAGAGAGACGTCGACAGAAGAAATAAATGAGACAAGAAGAGCAAGTGGAAGGATCTGAATGATGGAGATGTGAACATATTAAGGAGTTGAAAGAGAGAGTGTTGACTCTTCAACAGACCCTTTTCACTGTGATTGTCAACAGTGTATCATCATTCAACAAGCCGGAACAAAAAAAAAAAAAAGATGAGATAAAATAAAAGCAAAGCCAGTGGACGACTTGTGGCCGTCCAAGGCCTTCAGCTCCTCAGTCAGTCTGGACGCTTGTCTCATTGTCATTCTAGGTCAGGGTATGATTACTGATGATGAGGAGCTGATAAGAAAGATTCACTCTAACCAAGGGCAAGGTCACCTCCCACTACGAAGAAATGCAGATGTGATGAGATGGGGGATAAGTGCCTTTTTAACACCCTTAAGCGCAGGTACACACATACGCAGTATCATCCTTGCAAAGACAGGAACTAAAAAAAAAATGTGTCGAAAAAAAATTACTGCCAATCATTGAAAGAGAAAAAGAAGCACTTTCACCTTGGCTTGTAGATGGAATGTATAGTCTGTAATAAGCGGGAAGCAGTGACAAAAGACACGGATATTATTATGCTCTTGTCTATCTGCTGCTTGCATGAGCGAACCATGTCTCATTATGGACTATAGGAGCTTATAGCAGTATTGTGGATGATGTAAACACCCAGGTTTAGACAATGAAAGAATGCATAATAATCCGTCAATGTTAAAGCACAAAGCTACGTATGCGAAGGCCTCTTTTAAAGGGCCCGTATCTACACTTTTCTTGTGTTTTAATTTCCTCATAAATACTTACATCTTTACCAATTTGAATATGGATATATGAATATGAATATGTAGAAGATTTCAGGTAAACACTCAGATTACCAAATTCTGCGAGTTTGGTTGCAGGGTGGGGTGAGAGTGGTGAGTGCTTTGTTATGACATCACAAAGTTGCATTTGTCTGGGGACTGCGGCTTTGAAACTTTCACAGTATTCATTTAGAACCTAGAGCTGCTTTATAATCAAACAAAACATGCAAATAAAATATGGGACTTGCCAATGCGTCTGTCAATTACAAAGACACTGCAACTGAAGTAGTAAAACTAGCTCTACTGCACCTTTCTTGGACCACAGAGCAAATGAGAAAAAAAAAACACACCTCTATCCCAATCCACCTCTCCATTTACACCCTTCTATTTTAAGTGAACAGAATAGCAGAGCAATACAACAATCCCATTTGAGGCTGTCAGCAGCTCCAGAGCTCACTGGCCCTATCAGGCACTGATGGTGTTATATGAACACCACCACCACCACGGCAGGCTGGCAAACACTGATAGCTAACCTCAGAAAACACAACCTCCCCAAATGTTGAGACCACGATGAAGGGCGACGAAGAGGAGGGAAATGAGACAGAGACAGAGACGTACAGTAGATAAGCTGAGATAAAAGTGATCTGGGTTTTTACTTTGAAATCAAAAATGAGGAACAAAGACAAAGCGATTCCATTTCACACAGCGCCGGGACTGCTTTGGTTTTCGGCCCCTCGTTCCGAAGGAGAAACTCAAACTCTGCTTTACCACAAAATGTAACGAGATGAATGACAAACGACAGGTAGGAACAGATGCTTTCAAACTAAAACACACAAAGACTCTCCGAGAACAGAAAGAGCAACAAAAAGGTAGTCGCAGAATCAAACATAAACACAGACTAAAGCAGAAAAAAGAAAGGGGGCCTCATGGGGATTAACACAAGTAAAAATAGAGAAGGTGAAGACTTACATGCGACTGCTGGGCGGGATCTTGCGTCCATCTCGGAACCAGGTGACTTGTGGTTGGGGGAAGCTGCGAATGCGCGGCGCCGGGACGACAGCGCCCTCTCCCTGGGAGACTGACTGGGAGCGTTCACCTTCTTCAAAACTGCCCATAACTACAGGAAAACAAACAACACACACACACACACACACATGAGTATAGGGAAAACAGAGCAAGAGGGTTAAAGGAAAATACAAAAAAAAAGGGGGGGGCGTCTGAAGTCACAGGCAAAATTTTCCCGTCTCTCTTATGAATCTGACTTTCGGTGCCCACTGAGCTTTTGCCATCTGCTTTTCTGTTCTGCAATGTTACTCCGAGCTGCTTTGATGGACAGTGCACTGTTGTTGCCATGGTTTCCACAGTATATCAAAGGAGGCTAGAAGGAACCGAGATGTAATGACTCACAGAGGGACACAGAGGGGACGCTAAATTGACTCATATTCATATTCTGTATCCCCCTGTGTGGATGCATTGGAGGGCAATCAATCTTGATCACACTCTAAATGTGTGCATTACTCAACATGGTAGATGACCAGGGCTGCTGCTATTCTATCATCCCCTAATATATTTCATTTGTTACAGTGGTTTTATTTCTCTCCTGTCTCATTATATCTTAAAATTTGCCAAAAATACTGCCTTAATATCCCTTCTCTATACTCTATACTGTCTATGAGTGGGTGCAGACTTTGCTTCGACTTTGGCTGTTGTTTTCAATCTGAGCCGTGCGGTTCTCTGATTCACATCACACTGGCTGATGCTGACTGTAAACCCTTTATTTGGACAGAAGTAACAAGCCGACGTTTTGTCTTTGTCTCCCACCACTGCTGTCGCTAAAAGAAAGAAAGCGCAGAATGGTTTTTGAAGAAGTGACAGTTGAAATCCTTAAAATAGTTTTTTTTTTTTTTTGTTATAGCTCCTTTAAAGGTGAGGAGAGGGCCATATAGTATTTGCCTTTTCATGCATTCAGTGGAAACAATAAAAGAAAACTGCTGAAATCATTTGAACATTACATCAAACACTCAATTATGTTCTAACACAGTTTAGAAATAATAAAATCTTTGAAACGTGTAGGGATCAAGGTATAGGGCTTTGAACCGGGGATGTTGGAGTGGTTGTGCATCGATGGCAATCTTTTTCCTCTCTCTCTCTCTTTCCATCTCTCTCTCTCTCTCTCTCGCTCTCTTTCAAAGAGAATAAAAAAGGTAATCTGGCTTTGCGGTGCAGCTGTGGTGCTTAGCTTAAATGAAAATCTGGGAAGTGTGCAAATCCCCTGACTTTGATCTGCAGTTTCGGCGATGTGATGTCCTCCTCCCCTTCCCTAATCTCTAATGCCTCGGCATGTTTCCCTTTCTCCGAGGTGTGTCTCTGCAATCCTAATTGTGCGGCCTCAATGGAATAGCTTCCAAACGAGATCTCCCCATCTCTACCTCTCCCTCTCCCTCCCCTGTCTTTCTCATCCATTTCTTCTGCAGGTGTCCTTAATTCTCCTCTTTTTCTTTTTTTTTTTGCTGTGCCACAGCATCCGCACCCCGTCATGAGCAACTGATGAGGAGGAAGGAGAGAATTATGGAAATGGGAAGAGGTGGGAATAAAGAGAAGCAGAATAACAGTGGGGTGGAAGCCAAGAAATAAATAGAAAGCAGTGGTGGCCAGACGACAGACAAAGTCAAGAGGGAAGGAGGAGAGCAGCGAGAAAAAGAAACTGCAACGGAAACAAAAAAGAGTCAGACCGCTGGAGGAAAAGATGGGGCTTGGCTTTACGCAGTAGTGTTTGCCCAATGCCAAAGACGTGGACCAGTGGGACTGTTCAGTCCTCTCTCTGTCTCCCTCCCATCCCCTCCTCTCTCACGCCTGGTTAGCCGCATTGTTCAGTCAGGTACAGCGGCGTGTCACATCCACTCAAATGTCGCTGGAACAAGGGGAAGCCAATGAACCTGGCATATCCCCGGCAAGGTGGGATAATGGGCGTGAGGCGGCTGTGTCTATGGGGTGGTGGTAGTAGTGGTGGGTGGGGTGCACGGGGTGGATTTACCGTGACAACACTCTAGACACCTCTGCGGCGTGTCTGTAATAGCTCGTTAACAAGGCGAGGGAGCTGAGCGGCCTCAAAAAAAAAAAAAAAAAGAAAGAAAAAAAAAAAAGCTCCGAAAATGTTCAGCAACACGGCACATCTGAGCCCCGTTTTCGCCAAGAAACGACAGATGTTGTTGACAAAGGAGAGAGAATGAAATAAGCGATGGTCATATTGAAAGTTAAAAACAAACCACGGCAACAATATCAATCTAATGAGAATGCTGAGTGGAACAGCTGTCTGGGCTGATAACACCCTGAATGAGATGCAGGTAGATCTTTCACCCTGCCAGCATCTGTCCCTCCCGTGTCAGTCCTTGATACAAAGGCAACCAAACAGAGTGCGGGCAAACTGTGTACTCCGCAGGCAGTCTCTCTCTCTCTCTCACACAGACACAGACAGACTCTCTCTCTCTATTTATCATCCATCCATTCGCTCCATTCATCTGTGTTTCACCCGCGTCCCTCCTGGATACTTACAGGCCACCTGTACCTCCGTGCGCCTCTGCAAAAGGGCGCCCACCCGGTTCCTGACGATGCAGCGGTAGAAGCCGGCATGGGAGCGGTCCAGCGAGGGGATGAGGTACCTTTAATCGACACAACACACAAAAAGATAGAGGTGAGACATTCCCTCACATCACAATAAACTGGTTAACTAATTAAGACAACGGTGGAAATCAAGAGGGCACTTATCTAAGCGTGCATGCAATTGCTTTGCAAATTATGAAAGCAGGAGCTTGCTGAAAAGGCACAAACACACAGCTCACGCACACATACACATACACAAACTTAAGACCATCTAATAGAGGAACAAGGGCACAGAGGACATCGGAGCTTAGCTGTTGTTTATTCCAGTGATAATGATGCTTGAGAGGCTAACCCAACTACCACAGCGTAGCTCTCCCCCAAGACACACATACACACACACACACACACACACACACACACAAACACATACACACAGTTGCCTAGACAGGCACAGACAACAAACACTTTGAAAATGTCCTCTATGCAAACATCCACACAATCCCCCCCGGGGGACAAAGGTTGACGCTGTACGTCTCCAGCAGTTGACAGTCTCCCTGTGACCTTGACTTCAGTGTCCAGCTGTGGCGGCAGTACCGCCTCCCCGCCATGTGGAGGCAGCGTAACATGTACTTTACACAGCTGCTGTGTTGACTAACCGCTGGCTTGATGTCTGCTGGATACTGAAGCCACATCTGGTGACACACGCTGATGCCAAGAGGATAAGAGGCAAGTGAGAACAGTAAAAAAAAAAAAAAAAAAAAAATGCTTTATGCCACAATTACTAGCAGGTTGTCACAGATACACTGAAAATCCCAGCACACAATTTACACAGGTGTACGCACACATATGACAAGTCATTATATTCTAATTAGAAATACACAGGATTATGTGTCTCCTGCAATCACATCTGGGTCCAAGTCACATCCCTTTTCCCCAAAAACAAGTCAGGTTGTAATGTTCACATACATCATTAGTTCTTCATTCATTATCATTTCTTCTACTAATTTGGCAGAAATGCACCAGTAGAATTTAAATGTTGGGTAATGTATGTGGAATATGGATTAATTAATAGGATTAACTATAGGAATCTATAAACTGTAAAGATAGGCTTACTGAAACAATGTCAAATTTTCAACCAAATTGAAGATATGAATGAATAATGAATGTATAAAGATTCAAAGAGAAGAGGAATAGTGTTTGTGCTTGTGAAAAGAAAGAAAGGAACTTAGCAAAAAAGTATTAAAAAAATAAAAAAATAAATAAAAAGAAGTGTCAAGGTCTGGATCTCCAAAATCTTCCTGAAATTACATCACCATGAGAGCGCTGCTATCCCCATTTGTACGTGTCATTGCCCTGAGGCGCCGAAGACGCGGAGCTCGTCAAGAGAGAGAGCGAAAAGCTGCTAAGAGAGTGTGAATCAGCCAGCAGGAGGCTGCCGATGCCGTTGATGAGGCTGGTGATTGTAAGTAGGGTTTTCAAAATGTCGTGTCCCCGTACGATCGAGTTTGTTTTGAGCACGCTGCTCTTGGTGATGTGTATGTGTGTGTGTGTGTGTGTGTGTGCAGGTTTAACAGCTTACATAGCCCTGTTAGAAATTATCACTTGTCTGAAAGCTACAAAGAAGAGACTCTTATGGAAACCCATTAGAGTGTGATTCCTGTAACAGATCAGGCATACACTTCTTAACATCCTTTCCTATAAGTAAATGGTAGTGCAGTGGGAGATACATGGAGCAACCAACTGTTACAGTGGTTCCCCAGGGAGTCCCAAACGGCTTGGCATCCATCAGCCATGGGATCCAGTTTTACCTGATCCTGTGCAGACTGGGATGGCTCTTTAGAATGCAGATGGGATGATGCTGCATTCAAGACGGAAATATGGGACAAACCCATTGATTCAGAACGGGACTCGCTATTTAATCCTCAAACAGGGGATTTTACCGTATTTCAAGGGATGGCTGACAAACCCAGTAGCACTTTAGGCTCAAAAAGTCTGTCTGAGCCTGACCTGAGCCAGAAAAAAATCTGTCCGAACTTTATATACGTATTTGTAAATTCACATTTTTTTGATTCGTTAATGGGTTGATGGCAACAAACAGCTCAAAAATGTATTAAAAAAACGAATTCTGTCCAGCAGCAAGACTGTCTTGTCAAAATAGAAACGTATGGTGGGAGGTACTGTAAAACAGTTGCCACTGGGAATGTGTTTCCCATCTTTGCTGTCATATTATCTCACGATGTGCTGAAGCGTGCCTAGTGGAGAGCCAGGCAGAATCTCGGAGTGTCACCTCTGGCGGTTTCTACAGTAACCACAATATGTTTGAAAAGTTTTGTCGTCGTAATTTAACCTTGAGGTTGAGAGAGTTTTCTTTTCTTGTTCCTTTTTTTTTGCTTTGCATGAATAAATGTGAAAGTGAATGAAAGGGAACAATTCAAGACGAGTTCAGAAGTGGTTTCAATGAGCTCTTTGCAGAAAGTTTGCATATACCGGCACAAAAGGCTCACATCGAGAATCAGGCTACAAGCATTAATATATGTGTATGATGTGTAAAACAGTCGGGCCACTCCTCTTGACAGCTCTGCAGTTCAACTACAAATGTATAAACACATTTAAAAAGAATTTCACAGGGGCAAAAGAGAAAGGAAACGTAATGAAATGATACTTTCTAACAGGCTGTGGAAGATTAACTCACAAAACACATCTTTTACGAATTGAAACCTAATATGAAATCTAAATATTTTAATGAACCTGTCCACCGAGAGCCAGAATATCTTTTGAAGTCCTTACGAGCTTGATCAAGCTGACAAAAACCCTGCTTTTAAGTAGTACCAGGCATCTACATGCCTTTAGGGTTGTTCAGAGTAATCTTACTTAATATTACACTGATCAAATATACATATACCAATGGGTATCAAACTAAAAAAAAAAAAAAATCAACATCCGACCAGGACCCATTAGAAGAACTTCAATATGCTGCGGTGGAGGTTTTCCAAGTCTCTGAGCTGAACGGATCATCATTCTTCCAAGATATGTTTATCTCATTTGGCGGTATGATGACTCATTAAACTCTTCAGTTACCCTTCACGCTCTGTATGGAAGCATCTGCATTTGTTTTGTTTATCCACTCGTTTTTTTTCCCATTCATCTGTAACCCGTCTGAATGTGTGATGTGTACATGTGTCAGGAAACAGAATTTCTGGCTTTATTTCAAGGTGCAAGATTATTCACACACTCACTCACTCGCTGGGAGCCACTTGTTGGTTTTGCTTTGCAGCTCACGTCAGCGATGCCTCAGTATAGAAATCTAGTCCGGGATTTGTAAAAATCACTTGCTCTCCAAGCTCGACAACCAAACAGGTTGTTTGTCTCTACTTTCAGGAATGACCCAGAGGCAGACGTACCAAGGAAACAATAAACTGGTGGTGAAGGTTGTAGAACATGGTTTGTAAAGGTTTAAAAATAAAACCTAGGTTTAGGTAAGGTTAATGAAAAGACTGTGGTTTGGGTTAATAATTCCTTAAGGTTAAATTATTTTCATCTTCATGGTTACAATAAGAATTGATTATTGGTTTAATTGATTATTGGTTCCTAGAAGACACCGATTGAGTCACTGAGAACATTAGAACCTGCTTGCACACAATAGTTATAGGCTCATTTGTTACAGGAGACTACAGACACTGATCTGGTGCACTCACTGATGTCTTTTTTTCCCAGTTGGATAAACAACTGACCAATCAGAGATTGAATGTGGATGTGGATCACCTGACTCATTATTAGAGGATGGATGGCCACCTATAGTAAAATCCACAGAAAGCAGTGACAGAAAAAAAAAATGCTGCCAAATTAGTGACAAACCGGAACATGATTGACACAGCTTTCTAGATTGATCAAATGCGCTGCTTTATTAACGTCAGCACAAAGCAAAGTTTCACCTGTGATATTCTGTTCGTATGAAAAAACACCTTCAAAGTTTCCCCCGCGCGCTTTGGAAGCGGCTGCTAACAAATGGAAATAGCGCTACAATAACAAATGGTTGGGTGTGTTTGAAGGCTGTTAATATCTATAACAAAAAAAAAATGAAGCGGTATCAAACCTCATTAGCGGTGGCGTCAGTCGGACCCGAAGGACTAAATGAGTTTTAGCCCAAAGTCTGTTAAGGCTTAATCAACTAATCAGGAGGCTCTATTAATGATGTGTGACTCATTTCATATGTTCCATCAACTAAATTAATACAATTACGTATATGTGTTATGCAGCAATGGCGGGGAGATGAGGTGAATAAATGATGGAGTGGTGTGTGAGGGGATCGGGGGAAACATGAAAGCAAAAAAAAAAAAAAAAAAATGCGAGTCACATCAGAGTTGGGGTGGAGAGGAATCTGACATTAAGAGAGAAGTAGCTGACAGGTGGTGTCGCTGCTCCAAGTTTAACCTCACTGAGGCCAACGGAGAATTCACCCCAAAGCCAGAATCTTCAGGGTGACTTTAGACAGTGCTCTCTCTCGCTCTCCCTCTCTCTTTCTGTCTTCCCTCTTTTGCTCTGTCCCTTATATAATGAATACAATTAACCTTTTGCGGAGCTGCGCGTTGGCAGCAGGTTGGGGGAGTCAGCGGGGGCTCGCTGTGTTGGACAGAGATTGATTGATGTTCCTGTGGTCAGCGCACTCCGTCAGATCCCCTTTAATTAGCCCCACTCAGGAGAAATGATTAGATGGAGGAGTGGCAGGGAGATGGATAGAGGGACGTGAGAAAGAGGGGACCGGGTATGAAGAGGGCTGGAAGATGGAGGGATTGCGGAGAGAGCGGACGAGGGGGGAGGATGGAGGAACGAAAAGACGAGAAGAAAGAACTAAAAAAAGGGGGGAGGGAAAGGTTAGGGGATGATTGGCAAAACTATAATCCTTGATTGAAGATGGCTGCAGTGCACTTTATAGTGACCGTTCCCATAATAACATCATACCTGTGCCCAAGGTTAGCTCCAATAACATTTGACTTAAATTACTGGTAATACAGTAAGATTATAAACCCTAATACACACATCACAAGGACATTGTAATTATACCCAACGGCATGAAGATAAATCACGACACCTTATAAAGCGCCATTAATGTGGGATGACCTGGTGCTGACACACATCTCTCATCTCGATCTCCACGCGTTTATTGTGGTTTTCATCTGATTCATTTTCAATTTCAAGCCTGAAACTCAAAAGTGCATCTTTATCAGTGCGTAGTTATTGTTTTAAAGCTCATAATAAAAAGCAGACGCTCATTACAGTGTGTCACAGCTCACTCCTAATGATGTTTTTTTTTTCCTTTCTTTTTAATTCCATGTTATTGTTTGTAGTTTATGAAAAGGTCATTGCACTCGCGTAACAGTTGGGCGTCGCTTTGTGTGTGTTAATGAGTTCGCTCTACCTCTGCGGCGCACTCGTGTGCCTTCAGCAGCTTGCGTTACGTTCAGTAACAAAGGCGATGGTGGAGGGAAATGATCAGTTTCCACAGCCAAGTTCCTTATTTTTTTTAATTTATTTTATGGATTGTGATGGATTGATGTGTGTAATTATTGCAATTGGATGATGATGTGCTCGTGCTGTGCACATCATGACTCCTAAATATTCATAACAAAGAGCAAAGAAGTCAAGTGAAATGCTACTGCGCAACAAATACATTGACACAAAATCAAACGCACACATTTCCAATTCTCTGAAAGTGGAGCAAAAGAAAATCAATAACGCACTATATATTTTTTGACAAGAGGTCCTTTTGAAAGTGTATTGAATCGCGTATTGTGGCGTCTTTTGATTTCTATAGGATTACAGTCTTCATTTTGATCTGGTTCTGTCTTCTTAATACCACCACACACACAACACATGACAGGTAATGGGGACTTCTGGCTTAGGCTACTGGAAATCAATAGCGGGTAATTTGTCTGCAGGCCAAGAGGGACAGGCTCCACATATCTTTTCTGAAGCTAAAACAGATGGACAACTGTCTGATGGAGACAGTCTACACACAAAAATATTACCGGCTGTATTTGTTCTACAGCTTTTTATGTATTGATTTGTCTGTTTTATTATTTTATTGTCTCCACAATTCACCAGCCATGATCTCAAAAGACAATTGGCTCCTAGTTGCAGAGATTCTGCTCCACTACAGACCTCATAGAAGTGAGGAATGTGCAGTGAATCAGCTTTCAATGCCACTGCAAAAGTAAATGCACTTACTTTTGCATTACCAACCAATGGTGTGTCTATAAATCTTTACAAATTCATATTTCTAATTTTATTCATGGCAAAGTCAACAGAATCTTTGATTCTGACTTGTAATACTGATATCATTTGATGCAACTGATATCATGAAAAATTATTAGATATACTTTGGGGAAACATTGGAAATATTTTGTTAAGTACTGAAGAAAATGCCAAAAAAGACAGTTTTTTAAACAGTGTAAAAGGTCTGCAGAAGCTTTATTTTTCTCTGACATGAATATAAAAAGCTTTTGGTTTTCAGCCCTGACAGAGTATCAACCCTGTCACCTACAAACTACATTTATACTCTACTAATTTGTTTATGTAGTAACAGAATATGTTTTGTGGTCACACAAACACCAGCCTGATGCACAACAGCACAGCAGCCTCAGACTTTGAGGAACAGAACACATTAGCTTTCCTGCCAAAGTCTCCTTCTTATCCGGCTCTCGAACACGAACACACGGCTCGTCCTGCACCTGTTGAACGAGCCACCGAACAAACAATCACAGGGAGGAAAAGTGCACCACTAACATCAGTTGGCAGGCTAGATGACTAATTACCTAGTTGCGATGCCGGTGGGCTCCTTACTCTTCAATACCACTGCTAATAACACACAGTCCGCTCATGCCTTGTGAGCTTAAGTGTTTGTTTACTCGGTCTCGATTGGTCCCATGTCGTTTTACATGAGATCCATACCGGAGGCTCAGGCTGCCAGCTGCTGTCAATCACCGGGACAATGACACGCCTCCTTTCACCGACATGAGACAAACATTCACCTTAACTTTCACTTTCAGCTTAAAAAGTTATCAATCATTTAAAGCAGAAGTAAGTGATATATTTGTGTTAATATAAGTCTTAAAAAGTTATATCTTCCGACAGCAATCACTTCTATAGAGTGTTTGGTCTGAAACACGGGTCTGTCAGTCCCTCTGCTCTGCTCTGAGCCGAGGAGAAAACATTTATCGTATCCTACAGTTTTTATCCAATGAGGAGAGAGAACGGCATGCAGGGCTGTGTGTGCAGCCAAGGGACGCCGTGAATGTGGCGACGTAGGGACGAGGACTGTTGTGGTGCGTTCAAGGAAACTCGTATTTTTCCGACCGGTGAACTCGTACCAGGTCGATCTGGTACGAATTCACCGGTCGGAAGTTACGAGTGGCCATTATAGTGACTTTCACCGGTAAAACAGGTCGGAAAAACACGAGTGGGTTGCCTGGAACGCTACAAAGTCGTAAGTTGTGACTTGAAGCTGTAATTTACGATTTCAAAAGCCTGCCTGGAACGCAGCATTAGCGAAAACGACCGGACCACTTACTTCTGCTTTAAGTTGGACTTCAACGAAAGAAACATTCTATGTCCTTAATGTCACTTTAGATGTTTATATCTCAACAGGAACAGAATCTGTCCCTAAAGCTGGTACCGATACCGGTACCAAAATGTTGGTATCGTGACAACACTAGTCTACACCAGTCGGCACTAGTTGGGGGCAGTCAGCATGGCGAATTGGCGCAGAAATTTGTTAGTGTATGATGGGGAACAGACTGAAATCGGCAGGTGTGTGTGAGGAGGACAGACTTCAGTCGCAGAAATTCAAACATGTTTGATTTTTTTTAGCCGATTCTGGACGCAGTCGGGTAGTGCGTACTGGTTACCGACCCAACAGCAAACACGCCGCCCGCAGCCAATGACAAAGAGGAGGTGGTACAAATGAAATAGCGTCTGAACTCAACGTCGACTCCTCCACAACTTGATCCATACCCGTTTTTTTCTTTTTAATGGATTTCTCACAGCTGCACAAACAGCAGCAGCGAGCCATATGTCGTTCATGTTTGTTTACACTTTAAAATGTGTTAACATGGTTGCCTAGCCACCGAGTCACTTCAGCTAATATAGCGAGTCACAAGTTAACTCAACTAACCACATCTGTGGAAATCACTACACACTACACTCTTAAACTGTCACTCCTGCAAGAGTTTTTTACGAGAGTTTGGTGCGTTCAGGTGCCTTCAGTTGGTTTGACAAATCAAAGTCATTAAGTGTGTGATCCCCAGTCGTCATAAAAATCTGCTGAAGCCAGTCAGTTAGCGTGAACTCCAAGTCTTTTATAAATCAGCAACGACTGTGAAAATCACGTAGTGTGTCCCCAGCTGAATGCAGAAAACATACAAAAGAAAAAATATATACGACACATTGAAACCACAGGGAGATGGATAAAGAAACAGTGTAGACAACATGAGCAGCCACAGTCCAAAAGAGCTCTCTATTCAGGAGTAGAGAGAGTCAATATCACCTCCTCTACGAGGGCAGTTTACATCCTCCATGTCACTGTGTTTGAGTGGATATGCAATACTGGGCTTGTTACAACCTGGTTATGAATAGCGCATCTGTGCTCAGTCAACCTTGTTTTAAATGGCCCTGGCTATGTTTTCCAACATCAACAATGCCCCAGTACATTTAATCATATATATTACATTTTTCACATTACAATATGCAGTGTATTGCCTTTAATACTCTTCCTGAGAAATTGAAAGTATGAGTTTTATATGGGGAAATGACACTGTTGACAATTCTCACATGTGTAATTGCCAGGAGGGATCTGACTGAGAGAGGAAGTGTGAGGTGGCGGCACCCCACCTCCTTACACTTCCTCACTCGGGGAGGAATCTTCAATATCAACGGCATTACGTCTTGTGATACGACAGAAATGTAATATATATGCTTACATGTCCTTGTGGGCTTGCTGATATTGGAAAAACAACTAGAGCCCTCAAATCTAGGATTATGGGCTGATGATAACCAAGAAACAAGCCCAGTTGTTGTACTTAAAAAAAAAAGTCTAATATAGTACATCGGCTCTTAAAAATATTGGCATTGAAACTATAACGTTGCCGAGGGGAACAGCAGTTGTTTTACAGGATGTGCACATTTACTACATTTCTGGAGGATGGAGACCGGGCGTTTTAATCGTCAACTCCGCTTTGTGAGTGGGCGCTTAAAGCAGATATCAGTGGAATGTTTTTGTTAATATAAGTCCTAAATAGTCCTATTTTCCATCAGCAATCACTTACATGAAGTATTTCAGCCTAAACACGAGTCTCTCCGTCACTCTGCTCTGCTGTAACCCGAGGAGAAAATTTTCCTTGTGGGATACAAGTGTTATCCAATGAGGAGAGAGAACGGCATGAAGGGCTGTGCGTGCAGCCAAGGGATGCGCGTGAATGTGGTGACGTAGCACGAGGACCAATTGATGCCTGACAAGGGCGGGGGCTGCTAACTCATGGTGCGTTCAAAGAAACTCGTACTTTGTGTTTTTCCTTCCTGTGAAGTCATACCAGTTCGATCTGGTACGAGTTCACGGGTCGGAAGTTACGAGTGGCCGTTATAGGGAACTTTCACAGACAACAGGATGGTAAAAACACGAGCTACGGGTTACCTGGAACGCTACCAAGTCATAGTTGTGACTTGAAGCTGTAACTTACGGTTTCAAAAGCCTGCCTTGAACGCAGCATTAGCCGAAACGGCCGTGAAGCTGATATCTGCTTTAATTAAATCAGGTGATGAGCAGCCGGGCTTGGGTGCAGACTACTTCATTTCTTATCTGCGATGTGTGCAAAGGCTTAAAAGTTTTCATTGCACTGCTTCTCCATCCATATCCATTTCTTTCGTAACACTGTGTGTGCCTGTGTAACTCGGGGAGAAGCCTGCAGACACCAACAGTGACTGCACCCCTCTGCCAGCAGCACCCTTTGAATGTAGGTCAGCGCTAAACGTTTGGGAACCTCACCACAGTGTGTTTCTATCACAAACTGTAGACAAAACATTATCCAGACTCCTGCCATACTGCTTCAACACAGCCATCAGTGCAACAGTGCAGGGAAACCTACAGTACAGTAACTTGCACATGATTTTAAATGTGACACATGTCTCAAGTGCTCATGGTGTTGGAGAAAAGTGTTCTAACGTGTATAGTTAACGTAACCACATGACCTCGTGCTTGTAAAGATATGTTTCATAATGCCGGCTGTGGATGAGGCTTTAGTAAATACTGATACCTACTGACAGCATAGTGACACTGGCCCTCATTTATCACACTTGCGTAGGATCTGGTGTAGGTCTGCACATTGCCTATTTCGGTGTGAAATTGGCAGCTGAAAAACTTTACTGGTTCAACTCTGGTGCCTCCAAAGAACCAGTTTGCGTTTCCACTGGTAAGGAGCTAAGTCAGAGCCACACTCCCCATACAGGAGCTGCTCCTGTCTTTGCCGCCTGCTACAGTTATAAACGGACCTGAAAATTAAAACCCAGTCCGACCCAAAGGTGTGGAAGACCGGACCCGACGTGGTCCGTCTAATTAATGATAATTCTCTGCTAAAACCCAGCTGAAAAAAGAAAAGAAAAAAGGAAGCTGTCTTTGTAATCGCTGTGACCGGCCGGCGGCAACTACGTTTTGATGGTGATATATTTTGATATGAGCATTAGCTGCTGTTAGCCACTGTAGCTCGGCTAGTTAGCTTCAACTGTGTTTACATCGATTAGACAGCAGACAAACAAACATAATACGGTATAACGTCTCTGTATATCTTGCAGCACTGGTCCTGTTGCTCAGGTAACCCCGCCACCAGAGGTACCAGTTCTTAGCTCTAGCCCAGCAAGGTGCTTGCTTGGAACCAGTTTTAAGAACCAAACACTGGTTCTTAGGCGGTGGAAAAGCAAAGAACCGGTGCTAGTCAGGCACTGGCTCTGAACCAGCACTGGAACCAGCTCGGTGGAAAACTTTACTGACATTCAGCAGGGAGAGGGCAGCATCACAAATTACCTATAGAGTGAACATCTTTGCGATTGATGAATGCGTAATCACTGGTGGATGGCGGCTCCAGGCGCATGCTCGGCTGATGGAGGGTATGAAACATCGAGCTCGTCATATGGAACCGGAGCGACCCGTCTTCCTCCTCAGTCAGAGCTCTGGTGTCCGGCAGATAAAGCAGCTGAGCAGCCAATCATCACAATTCTGCAGGAGATCTTCTTACTGGAGGAAATTTCTCTGGCGTCTCATTGCTTTAACTATAACAGATCTGTCACTGACAGTCAAAGTTTCTGTTTAAATAGCTGAAGGATGAGCAATCTGACCTATCACGCTGTAGCCTACATCTGTCAGGCTGTGCATTTCCCTTAGTTTAATCTCAGTTGCTCAAAAATAATGAACATGCAGCCTTAGACTTACGTATTTTTGTTCTCACTCATAAGAACAGCAATAACATGAAGTCTGCATCGTTGCATCGGTATGATCTATTAATAATCATCCGACACAGTCATACTGTGTCCTGCATGTTAAACACCGACTCAGAATTGCGTACACCACCAGGTCGGACCTGGCGTGAGATTTTTGCGTACATTCAGATTGATAAATGCCAATTTGCCGTATAACAATTTTTTTTGGTGAACACATGTTTGATAAATGAAGGCCACTGAAACTCATTCAGGCACGCACACACACACACACACATACACTCATACACAAACAGAATACATGCGCATAATAAAACAAACCCTGTGTGTTTTTTTCCTCTCTCATTCAGTTGCACTTCCTGACTCACTCCACTCCGCTGTAGAAAACAAGGAGTGAGCGATGGCAAAGGGGGGGAGACAGAAGGTTAAAAAAAAAAAAAACTATTGTATCTGGGGGCTGTGGAGGAGAATGCCAGAGAGATAGAAAATGGACATTTTTAGTTACAGATAGGAATCCATTAAGGTCATCCAGAGAGAGATGCTGCCTGGCTGGCTTTGTCCGAGCCCTGCCAGTCTCTCACATTGTGCGATTCAAGTAGAGATGCAGGAGCGAGCGGGCGAGCTTTGTGCCTGTAATTGGATGTAGCTGCTTCTCTTTCTCCTTAACAAGAATATCACTGATCTCATTAGAACTCACAAAATGAACAAGGATAACAAAATCACATTAAATCAAATCCTCCACTCAGTTAAACATGTTCAATTTCTGCTGCTCACAGGTCGGAAATTGTGGCATCCCACGTCCAGTTAAAAATCTATCAATCAGTCTGTTTGTTTAGTTTTTTTTTTTTTTTTTTCAGGAAAATAATGGTCACAAGTTTTACAACACCTCATTTTTTCTTCTCACTGTGGCTGCTGAAATTAAGTTTTATGGTGCAATGTCTCAGTGTTCTCTGAAATCAAAGCAGAGGCCAAATAAACTGTGAGTTTTTCTTTCTCCCTTTAAATAAGTAATCACAGGGTCGGTCAAGACCTGTAGGTAGCAACTGAGAGAATGAGATGTTGGCTACACAGTGGCTGAAATTAGTTTCCTGCACAGAGTGGCTGGGCTAAGCCCTTAGAGATAGGGGCGAGGAGATCCGACATCTGGAGGGGCCTCGGAGTGGAACTGCTGCTCCTTTGCATCTAAAGGAGCGGTGAGGATTCCTCCCCGGTGCCTTCTATTTGAGGCACGTCCAACTGGGTGGGAGGCTTTGGGGTAAGGACCGGAGATTATATACGCCTCAGGATCCCCCAGGTAGAGCTGGAAGACAGTGCTGGGGAGAGGAGCTGGCCCCACCTCAGATAAGATAAGATAAGAATTACTTTATTAATCCCCAAAGGGAAATTCATTTGTCTGGCAGCTCATCTACCATTTGTAGAATAATTAAAGAGCCTGATGGCTGATGGTACAAAGGATCTTCTAAGTGGCTGGATGAAATCTTAAAATTGAAATTCACTCTGCATTTTAGTCTCATTCAACCTAAATCCCCATAAATGTGTTGGACAGAGTTGAAGTCTGGAGATTATGCTGCTCTACAACATGTGAAGCCTCCATCTGGTTCTGTTCTCCTGATGTTTCAGGTCGTTATCTTGTGGAAAGGATGAACGCCTGACCAACCAGACTGTCTTTCTCTGGTATCTTGCTTTTTACAATATGGTAGGCAGTGCTGCAGTACAGTAGTGTCCTAATGATGCATCAATAAAGTTTGTTTTCAACATCACCTTTGTACACATTTGGTTTGGTTACCGTTTTGTATGTCATCAACCATGAGGAACATTAAAGGCTTCATCTACTTCCTTTGCTGTAGGGAAATGGAAAAACTCAATTTACTCCATCCCTGAAAAAGGGACATCATTTTTTATTTTATTTTAGTTTTTGGTGACTGGAATCTTTTTTTCCCCTTTTTTTATTTTTTTATTCTTACCTTGGACAATTTATGACTCACTTTTGTACCATTTCTTACACTCAAGCACCACTTTGTAAATCTCTGTCCAGGTCACTGGACCTGATCTGCTGAGATTTCATTAAAAACTAGAAAAATGGGGGCCTTCTAAAAGTTTTCACTTACAGTACAGTGTCGTCTATCACCAGGTAGATTTTTCTTTTTCAATGACAATGTCATTTCATCCAGGGAAGTGGCTCAGAATGTTTTATTATTTATTTTTCATCTAATACTTTTATTCATGATTTAAGTGCTCTTGACATCCTCAATGTGGGGCCTCGAAGAGAGAGAAATTAGAGCAGATGTGGAGGCAAGGCACACGGATTAATTAGAGAGGGGTGTCACAAAATGAATAATATATGATGTTATTTGAATATAACGTAACTTGGTGACACAGTGGAGTGTGGAAGTGAGCAGAGGCAGTAGCGGTAAGAGCAATGTTTGGATTTGTGAGGTGCATTGGATGGTGAAGAAAACAATACACGGTGAGGATTAAACACGGAAAATGGGAATGAACGTGTAAATTTGAATCTCAGCTTCTTATTTGGTTGCTTTGTTCGCACCTCATCCAATTTCCCTCTCCAAGCATGCACCTTAACCTGATCCACACACATGCACGTGGGCTGTCTAACTGGCTGCGACTTGCTAACAAGCAAACTGTATTGGCTAAGTTATTCATGGAGAAAGCGCAAAAAGGAAGACATTTTAGCAGTGTCCAATTTGTTCTTGGTTTAGGGATTTGAGGATTGTTTATGACAAATTACTGTTTATGGCAGCCAATTTGGCTGAAAGTAAAGATGTGTTTTATTTTGCTTTTCTTTCAAACACAATTTGGTAAAAAATCTTTCTGAGATCATGTGGCAAGATCCAGGAAAGAAAAAACCAACAACAACAATAACATCCCATCCTGCTTTAAGTTAAGTTTGGAAAAAATGTTTATTCATTAAACTAAATGGTTTGAAACTCAATCGTGTATCACATCTTAATAATTGTTAGTGTGATGGATCCACAGGGAGATATCATTTTCACACACACAGACACACACAGAAAACATGTTGTGATTTACGTCTCTGGTTAACAAGCTGAGCTCGTCATCGCTTCCCTCCAGATACTGAATAATACTGTAGTGAACTTGTGTTAATTTGTTCGGAGCTACCATGAAATTATATCTGTTTTTTTTTTAAATACGGATGCTCAGTTGTAGTTCACATATAAGTGGATTAAACTGAGGTGCACACAACGAACAAAGAAGTGGAGAGAGAGATCAAGGATGTGAAGAGTCAGGGAGATGGAGTTTATGTACAGTAGTGGGGATTTTCACTTAATTTATATATCTATGAATCTATAATTCCAGGTTTCCTACACAATGGCTTATTGCTGAAAACAATGTCACATTTGTGTAGAGCAGTCATTACTCGAGAGAGCATTATGACACTTTATTAAGCGAGCTGTCAAAATGTTAATCTCATTTCCTGGTTTTTGTTTTGTTCCGTTTTGTTCTAACGTCTTGATTATGAAAAGCAGAATTGACCAAGAAAAGCACCTCTTTTGTTGTGATTGCATTGTTGAGAGAAGAGAAAAAAAAAATCTAATTTTCACTCCTCAAAAATACTGACAACAACAACAGACAGTAAGTACACGGAGATGATAAGTCAATCAGAGCAAACTTGTGATTCTGGGGCTGTCACTTCTTCTCCATAATGCAATTCCATTTTCTTCTGGGAGTGGCTGCAGCGATTACATCGCCTTTCTTTTTTCTCCATTAAGTCCTTTCAACTTTCTTTTACATTATTATTATTATTTCCATCTGTCCGTCTCATTATAATACGAAAATTGCGGAAAAAGTTTACCATTCCCCACAGGAGGCGTAGGCCACACTCCACCGGCCCAGCCAAGAAGCAGTTGACAAACAAAAATGGCTCTTGAGGTTTGATTAATAATTAACTCGTTTAATTAAGTTTCTAAGTTCACTGGCAGCATAAAGACTGGTGGTGTGCCAGGTAATCACCCCTGAGGTTTTGGTCATGTGATAGGAAGCGGTGGCGCCATTGCCAGCTATTAATAGACCAAATTGATCCACTAAGGCTTTGTGTGTGGGATAATTCGATGACTGATGGGTTCAAACTGCCTTAATTGTATTGGATATAATCTTCATTCTTAATTAAGTTGAATCTTAATTTGGAGATAAATCTTTTAAATGATTATTTGGGGGACAAAGAAAGCAGGACACCAGGCGCTTGGTGTGTGGATACAGTATGTGCGTGTGAGGCTGTTTTGACAGTCAGATGGTACGTATATGTGATGCTGCAGTTATCTGACAGCAGTCGACGCCGAGGCTGTTCCCTCTGAAGAGTGACACTTCCCACAGCAGATCACTAAAGCTGTGCCTGTCTCTTACCCCTTCCCGCACTCTCTGCACCTTCCCTCGCATACACCCTCCCACCCACAGAGCTACATGTTGAATAGTAATGCCCGCGCATGCCTACATACCTTGCAGTATTGATCGGCTGCCAGAGGACACAAGGTCAAGTCGCACGGTGTCAATATTTAAAACAGCACTCAGCACTAGGGACCTCTACTATAACCTCATTAATATGGGGGGTCTGCTCTGCTCAAATTCTCTCCTGGCACAGAGAAAGGCTGACTTGAGGAATGAGGAGGACCCTGCACACACACATACACACACACACACACACACTAGGCACAGTCACTTCTTAACTTTAAGACAATATCCATAACGACTACTTACAACTTTCCTCTCTGCTGGTGGCCTTGTAGAACGGATGTGTTGCATCATAAAATGTTGCAGATTTCCATCCCTACTACGATAAATGTTTCTTCTTCATCCATGGTGTCTTTTTACCTTTCACCTTTTACCTCTACGCCGCAGATGCGGTATGTGGGAAATGGGGGTTAATATTTCATTATTACCCATTTTAATATCATTGTAGATTTTCCTACATTCTTCGAAAACGAGGGATCGTTTTTGAAGAATGTCGGAAAATGCACAGTGTCCTTCAGGTAATGTCAAAAAACCTCCCAAAAAATTGTTTATCTTGTACAAACATGGAGGTGCAACACTGTTTATAAAAACAGAGTATGTCCCACCATGTGCCAACTGAGCTGAGCCAACTTGCCGTCCGACACAATAACCATAACAATACAACTAGACTGAACATATGGGGTAAATCTATAAATTGCCAAAGATCAATGTGTTTTTCAGGTATACTTCACATAACTGCAAAATTACAGTATACAGCTGTCATACACGATAAAAGCAAGTCATCTCTGCATGTCTCTGTTTGTTGTAGAACAGGTAATAGGCTACATCGTGGCTCTCTATCTCTTTATTTGAGCACCTGACTCCACTTACCTGTTTTTTACTAAAATGACAAAATTACCTTCAGTGCAGTTTTGTGCCCGGCTACTTGTTAAATCACCCATTCCATCACTCAATCACCCACCCACCCACCCAATAACACAGTCAAAGAGGCCCCGAGGCTCCAACAGACAGTGTTGTTCTCAAGTACAGTCCATTCTGATCAATTGTTCTAGCATCTGTGTGTCACTTGTGCCCTTGCTACCGCCCTGTTCCCACTCTGGTCTTATCTGTCTCCAGAGACTGTCAGGAGAAAGGCCCAGCTCCATCAACAAGGTTGATATTGCTTGTACGTTCACCCTCTGTTGTTTTCACGCACACACTTTCTCTCTTTCTCACATTATGAACACAACAGTTCAGCTAAGATCAGCAAAGCATGTGTCAACGAACTTTCTTCCAATCCTCTAGAGCTTCATTTACACCGCCGTCTGCACACACACACACACACACACAGGCACACTGACACACAGAAACTGCTGCAAACACACTGCTCTCTGAGATAAGAGCAATGTTTGCCACATGATTAGGATCTTCCAGTTACTATTAAAGACGGTTTATCTCCTGCCCTAACCCTCATTCACGCCTTTCGCTTGTTCGCTCCCTCTCCAGAGAGAGAGTGATGGAGGTCACAGAGCCACGAGGGGAAAGGAGAAAGGCAGGAGCGAAGAAGAGAGAGAAAGCAAAACAGCAAAGGCTGTTTCTTTATTTAGTAGGCTGCTCCATAATGAAACTATGACTGGCTGTGTTGGGAAAAGTGCACAGAGAGAATACTGGCTGTACTGCCCTGCAGACACCAATGACTTCAGAAATAGTCAAAGTGAAAGAGGTGTTTGAACTTTTTTTTTTTTGCTTTAATTACCTTAATTTAATATGCATATAATATCAAAACAATATCAAATATCATTGTTGCCTAAGATACACACATAGTATAAAAATATATGGACAGATATGTGGAATGCAAATGTGCTAATAAACTATATTCTTTCTTCTTGATTGATGATTTAGCAAAATTTTGTGTCACCAAAAGATTAATACATTTCTTAGCTTTTGGTAAAAGTAGCTCTTGTTTTAATATTTAGTTTTATATAGATAAACATATACAATGTTTTTAAGATTTTTTAAAATGTTTGTTTTAACAATGCTGTAGGGGTGGACTGGTCATCTTGCATAGGCCTACTGGGCACTGTCGTGGTGGACTGATGCCTTGGCTAGGTTTTAGCTAGCTAATATTTCTCAGAAATTTTGCATTTGATAAAATAATTCTTCATAAGAAATTAATTTATTGGTTTCATACGTTCTGTAGTACAAAACTAATAATATAAAATGACAAATATATTATTAACTATGGGAAATAGTTAGCAATATTGTAGGGCTTCAGCTAAGGCTACATGCCTAACAAACCAGGTAACTTTCATCAAAGGATAGTTTTGAGCTTTCTTCTTTTAGTCCATTCACACTCATTCACTCACGGCAGTTACTCAGTTTGTACTCACCTGTACTCTAATGAGAAGCGAGTTAATTCAGTGCTGTTGTGGATCCATTTGAACTCCAGTGGCCAGCTCCCTTCAGCCATGCAGGTTAGCACCAGCCTGTTGCGTTCCAGATGGAGCTGACTACGCACCGGCTCCGTCTTGAAATAGGGAGGCACGTCATCTGTAAAGGATAAAACAACAGACTTTGAAACTGAAGTTCTCTATTTTTTATTTATTTATTTATAACGAGACGTCTTTCCATTGAGCTAAGAAACAGAAAATACCTTATAAGCATCTAAGCAACCTCTAATCCCACACGCGCCCATGAACCCGGAGGCACAAATGTTCACATGAAAACTAAAAAAGTGAGAGCTTTAGGGATAAGATAGAAAGACGTAAATTTATTTGTCAAACCACTGAAAAAACATTCAAGCGGGAAGACTCGAACAGGAAGGCAACAGCAGTTAATGCTTACATCTATCAGACAGTAGCAGATTGCACATGGTCAGATGCTCGGATCTTATCTAAGACAGAAGCAAACTCTGGTGTATTTGATTACCACACTGGCATATAAACACCAAGCTGCCACACTCCAGATGGAAAACCCTATCTGAACGTGTCCCATTTGGAGCTACCTAATCTCACGCAAGGCACTGCTGCCTTGTGTGAGATGATCTTGACTTGCTCTGGGAGTGTCAGGGATGTCTGGCTAACAGGGAAGAGGAAAGCAGCTAGGCATCAAGTCATGAAGGATTGGTCTTGCATCTCTCGCTCCCGTGTATTTGTGTGTCAGTAACTCATTGGCACAGCGCACCGCTTTCCTCCCAGCTAGACCGAGCAGACAGGGGAGCAGTAAAGGCGAGGAGGAGGCATGAAATCCTTTCATCATTCGTTCGCCTCCACTCTGTTTCGCTCTGTCTTTTTTGCTCTTTCTGTGTTTCTTGAGTACGCTCCGTTGAGTGTGAAGGAATGGGTTGAGGAAGACCAGCGACAACTCTTTCACAGGGTAGCAGTGCGCAACCTGAACGTGCACGGACACGCATCGATTTTCTCAATCAAGGAGCCTCGCACACAAACTGTCAAGGTCCCTCGTGGTTCTAATATCTCACCCTTGATAAATGATGCAAAAATGGAGAGCTTATTTGATGATCATTGTAAATATAGAACACATTAATTGGATGGTTGGACAATATAATTATCAAATTGACTGATAATCAGGCATTGAAATTAAACTGTCAAAATGATCTATAGTGCTGATATTTAGTTCTTCTATTTCAGCGCGACAAATCCACTGGAGGTAGACAGATAAGAGTGAAGGAATGATGAGGAAAATAGGGGATGAAAGTAAAGAGACCAAATATGATTTACAAGCTGTTCACGTTCACTCAAATTCAAATGTACTCCCACTGAGGCTGGTGGAAGTACAGTATGCGTATTTCGATGCCAAGATATCTCAGTGCTAACTCTAGTGGTATATTTTTGAAATAAACTGTCTCATAACGTTACACAACACAGTAAAACATCCTTAATTTCCCATTTTATGCTCTCATTTGAAAATATTGGTGATCAATGAGGCGATTCTTGTTCATGATGATGCTTTAATATTCAGCCCACACTCCACACTGATATACGGGGGGGGAGAAATCTTCTCCACATAAAAGCCTCACAAACCACAGCATTGCCTATTTACCGCAGTCTTTGACACGTTTCACACATTCATGAAGGCAGGATTTACAACAGGAGTGTTGCATTAAAACAGCAGTCCCAAACATTTTTCCAACTCAAGATCTACTTGAACCTCAAAAATGTTGACCACCCACGACTGAGCGCATAAGAATATGGAGGCCAATTTTGATCATCATCACTACAGGTAATGATTGGGCATTCAAGACTGAACTGAAAGAACTGGAAACATGTACAATAGGAAGCCATTATGTTTGAGCACAACCAGACTAGAATCAGATTTAAAAGTCATATCTTTCTACATCATTACATATTTTCACCAAGATTGTACTGATATGCAACTTTTGCAATACCCTTGCAGCCCACAAGTAGGCCGAGTGAATCAGTGGATTAGACTGTAGTTTGAACTACGGTGGATGATCAATCAGGCACCAGGCACAATCTCCAGAGACAGATGATTGATCATTTTATTCCAGAGAGCTGATTGGCTGATTGGTTATGATGAAGAGGGTTAGGGTTAGAATCATTGCCTTTAAAAAGGATAAATCCAGGATGATGAATCATAATAGACACAATATGAAAAAGAGAAATTATATACTGTATCAACATAAGTTATTTGCAGTTCAAATGTGAGTGAAATATCTCAATAAATCATGAATGAATATTCATAACTGCCAGTACCTACCTATTTGATGCATATTTATAAACCTGCCTGATTTCTGACTTTGTTAACCTGAGAACAGCGCCAGCCTGTAGGCCGGTCAGCATAAATAAATATTTAGAACAAATACGAGAAGACAGAGGAGACTTAGTAAAGCACCACGCAGTATTGATCTAGATTCAACTCAAATTACAACCCAGCGTTTCCGAGTTCAAAATCGTGCCCCTTCGTCATCCCGGCTGTGCTGTGTTCTATTAAAATCTGGTCCTTTAAGCTAGTCAAACACGCAGAAAGCCTCCACGCAGCAGAGGCATAAAAAGCAAAAAAAAACAAAACACAGACACGGTTAATCAGAAAGTCATTCTGTGAAGTCTGTCGGCACTAACAACGAATACACAATGAACCAGAGGAAAAGGGAAAAGTTAGGTCAAGTGAAATGAGAGGAAAACGCGTGAAAATGATACATGAGGAAGCAGCGTGGCAGGCAGAGGGCTTAAGAGATGCAAAACAGAGATAAAATGTAAAATAGACTCTGAGGTGCCTTTAGAGTTAGAGTGCCTGGACATCTCCCAAAGCAGTGTGGGTTAATGCTATGCTGGGCACAGAGGAAGATAGGCTGCAGAAATGAGGGAGATTGAGATGTGCAATGGTGATTTGAGATGGCTGTGACTAATTGTTCCCTGGCGATGTGCGCTTTGCTTTTATCTACGATGGGGAGATAAAAGAGAGTGAGAAGGGGGGGGAGGACAGGAAAGGATAGGGAAGAGACAAGCAGAAATGCATTGAGGAGAGAGGGAGAGAGAGGGTGGGGCATGCAAACAAAACGCAAGTATTGCATATGGTATCACCCACACGCAGATACTCATTCGCCCGCAGGAAGGCGTGAGCTCAAAGAAAACATTGATCAACTGATGAGTATCTCCAGTAGTCGCTCTCATTAGGAAGTCCATGAGAGCTAATCAGTGTTATCTAAGTGAGGAATCAGCACACGCAGAGGGAGGAAAACTCTCTCCCGGGACGTGCACTGATGTAACGGCTCATAGGGCTGCAACCGCTGACAATTTTCACTGATGTTGACGACGATATTTTTCATCCATTTCGTCTATTAATCAGAAATTCTATAAAAGTCACAAAGTAGTGCCGGCTAAAATGCTACCACTTATAAAAACAGCACCGCACTTGACCTGCTCACCTCTAAATTACAATCAGACACAGTTGGAAACTACATGCAGGACAGAGTGGAGCACTTAGCCACTAAATGCCCAGATATTTATTAAATTTTCACTCCTCCGTGTTAGTTGGCATATGAAAAGACCTCTTCCGGTGATGGAATAAACACATTGACGATAAAAATAAAATATAATTGATTGGTTTTAATGGCACTGGATTTGAGAACTTCCTAACCGTCCTAATATTCATATGCAACCATTTGATATAAATAGGCTTTAATCTGCATTCTGTTTCTCCAGAATTGATCACAATTCTGTTCAAATTTAAAATTCAACCAGTGCGCTGTCGTTTCACTTTAGCAAAGCAAGACAATGCTGAGTAGAAACAAATGATGTTTTCAGAGAATGAAATAATTTCATCTCGGGGAATTAAGTCTGTCACTCAGCCAGAAGGAGAATAAATGTGTGACATGTAGTTAGCACTTTTCTCAAGAAGTGCTCGAGGGTATCAGAGGGAGATGACGGCTGCACGCTGACGCTGAATGAACTCCGGATTTAATCACCACCAGGAGACGTAGCAACCACCAGAGAGTGGACCGGCACAAGCCACTGATGAATGAAGCTTATGCTGATGACAAAGTGATTAACTTTTGAAGTCACACAAAGAGGTTTTGTAAACACTGCAGATCTTTTTACTAGAACAGTTTCTTTCCAAGTCATTTCCCACCATGCACCAGGTGGAAAATGAATGGGATTTTTTTGCTCTTTGGAGTTATTAATTTATGAAAATAATTTGAATGTTGAATTTCAAACTGTAACTTTCATGGTCTTCCACTAAAATAACTGTTTGGACACTGTATATATTATTTCCTGGTCTATTTTGAAATGCTTGAAGTACGCTTGCCTCCCTTCAGGGCCGTTGCTAGGAATTCTGGGCCCCCTAAAAGAATACTAAAGTGGGCCCCTGACTTTTCCACTTTTTTTCTTAGACTACGTACAGTATGTATTATCATTTTTCATTTAGCCTACTTTGTTTTGATGCTAATGCAGTATTATATGAGTATTAGTCAGGGTCTAAGCAGAATAATTCAGTCATAAAGATTAGACTACTGTTTTTTTTTATGGGCCCTACTGGGTGCTGGGCCCCTGGAATTATCATCACCTTTCTCCCCAATACTACGGCCCTGCCTCCCTTATGTGTTTAATGTATGAGACAGTGTGTCTTATGTCACAACCATGACATGAAATGCAGAGTCACGCTCACAATGATCAGACTTTCATGTTGGATACAAACAGTCCTGCAAATGCACCCACACACCGACCAGACCCAAACTCAACATGAGCTTCCCTGTGCGGTTGCCAGCTTCCTGTGCAATACAATGCAATTATTGTGTGATAGCAGCCCCTCATTTGCATACAGCATAGCTCACGCCAGAGGATGCTCCCTGGAGACACAGCTCAGGTTGACTCAAAGCTGGGGCATGTGTGTGTGTGTGTGTGTTTCATGTGTACGGGCAGGTTAGTGTGTCAGACGGATGCTCACATCCTCGTCTGCAGCATAGTCAATTAAATCAGCTTTCTCATTAATGAGAACAGTGCAGGTACAAATGCCTGCCCTGAGGTGAGAATTCATAATTGAGAAGAACTTGGGAGAATTCATTTCTAAAATAACAAGAGCTGTAGTGCGGGACATTTCTCCTGTTTGCCTCCAAATACTAAACTCGAATAGGTCAAAGTGACGCTTTAAACTCCCCTCAACACAATCAGTCTCTGTTAATGTCACACAGCACTGATGGAAATATATTGGAAATAATTAAAAACCATGCAACAAGATAGGAACATATTTTAAAGAAAATAACACGAAGAAATATATATATATATATATATATATATATATATATATATATATATATATATATATATATATATATATAAATATATGTATATATAGCTGGTTCAAGTGTTTCTGAAGCACTTGAACCATGAAATCAAACCTCATCTGTATTCCTGTCATTGTTGCTTGTTCAGACAACTGAATTTATACGTGACAATGTATCCATGATCTCACAGAAGGGGGTTTAATGCAGCACTCAGTATTGTCCCTGAACTTTCTGTCTTTTTAAAAAAAAAACCTGAACAAAAAAAACCTGCAGGGCTGAAGGTGATGTGGGCTATGAGCTGAATTCACTTTCCCCCACCGCTCAATCACTTGGGCCTCTTGGCCATTGTCACTGAAACGTCCCTCCATAATATTCATGAAAACATCTTTGTCAGTAATCACAACCGAGTCCTTTCACAATATCTCTTGAGCTCTTGCCTGCTTTAGAGATGACACCTTTTCCTGAGCTTTAGCAGAGTCTAGTGTTGAGCATCCCACTGAGTTCTTTTTTTTTTTTTTTTCCCCACAGAGAAGTCAGGCACTTGATGCACACAGGGCTGCTTTTCAGTCTCCAGGAGGCTTCGGTGCTGCGGTGGCAGCCATGAGTAGCAACCTCCCTCCTACCTCAATCCTCAGGGGCCCAACGCTCCCGGACATGATATACATATTTCAGCTGCAGCCTGGGGGCCCTATGCACATGCACAGACACACATGCACACATACGCAGGTGCACGCTTATACTACTTTTTTTTTTTACACTTGCATAACAAAAAGTGTTCAATGGAGTTGACAGACAGCCAACTACACATTAATTACTAATGTGTAATGACTATCCGTCTGTGCGTGGGTGTGAGTGAGTGTTTAAATGTATGTGTGTGCAGTCCATTTGTTTATTTTTTATATCATTTATGTGTGTGTGCATGTGTCAGTCTCTGATGGCAGGTGTCTGGATGTGTGTGTTTGTGATGCTGATGAGGATGGAAGTTTGCTGGTGGTCTAACCGAGCTGCTAATGGCCCCGCTGGGTGTGAAAATCTGTTCTACTGTCTGTCTTTATTTAGCACACTGGTCTGGCCCTCTTGCTGTGTGTGTGTGTATGTGTTCCAGTGTGTGTGTGTGTGTGTGTATGTATGTAGAGTAGCTCCAAAATGTGCCAGTATATGTATGTCAGCACGGAACTGTACATTGTGTGTGTGTGTGTGTGTGTGTGTGTGCTGACTGATATTATCCTCATCCCTAAGAGACACTCAAACCAAGGCCAGCTGCTGATTTTCACTTGCCTCTGTCCATACACAGACACACACACACACACAATATATGGCAGATGGATTATACAGAACCACTCACCTCCGTTACGTTCACACACACATTTTCATACATACACATACATGTGCACACACAGTTTTTCCCTAGCACGCAGCTTTTGGCACGTCTCCAGTGTATTACTGTTGGCCCTTTTCTTTTTGTTCCATTCATGCCTCAGTGACGTTTCCTCCTCCTCGCCCGTAGCACTGCATTTCCCATGAGACCATGCTGTCGGCCTTTAATCTCCACTCTCGCCGGTTTTGCTCCTCTCTCATGACTTCAGCTTCAGCTGGCAGCCTTCCAGCACTGCAGGTCCAAAGACCCGGGCAACGTCCAGGAGACCGAGCCAAGGTCACCAGTTCGTTAGCGATTTTCATTTATTCATGTGACATTTTTATTTATTTATTCGATGCTATAAATGTTGTTTTGAGGTATTCCTCATTTATTCTAGTCATTTTGAGCATGTTAGTTTCAAACCCAAGGTCTGAGACCCCAGAGGGGTCATGCTGATAAAAAACATGATTTGGTTTCCCATATATTTCTGTGACCTTTGCTTCCTCTTTTTAAATCATGAGAAACATCACAACCGCATGGAAGAATCTAAGAAGCAGGATTTACTCTTTGGCTCCGATGAGGTGTTGAGAGTTGACTTTGTTTGAAAGTGATGATAGGCCGGAAAGTTTGGGAACCACTGGTCTGGAATATCAACTGATATGTCAATAATACAGTATAAGTCAATATGAAACGCAAGAAGCTAAACTTGTTCGGCATCAAGTCGAATCTTCAGAAGTTTGAAAAGTCACATTACTCATATTTCTGTCCTCTCCGCCGCTCTCATCTGCTCCAGTGTCGGGATAAGACAGCAGTGTCTGGGTGCAATCAATCAGAGCAGCTCAAACATTAAAAGTGCCTGCCTCTTTAAACAGCCCGGGTAAAGAGGGACGACAGTCGTAAATCTATGAGCTAACCTTTAGCCACGAAAGGCTAAGCTCTCAGCTTGCATGCTCACTTTTATCACTTAGCCCACAGCAATCCTCCAATAATGACTTGCAAAGCTAGGCTAAGCAGCTAATGCATTGAAACAGAGCGACACAGAAAAAAAGGTTTTAGTACGCAGGTATGTGAAATATTATGTACTTGAAAAAAAATTTAAAAATATATACGTCTATACATGCATCTCCTGGTATTTTAGTTAACTGCGCTGTTTCCTCCAGATGCAAATTGTGTGTGTTTGCTTGCTTGCTCAGGAGCAAGCTGGTTTAATTTCCCTCAAGATCCAGAAAGAAAAATCTCCTTAGTGGTGGAGTGTGGAGCACAGCACACTGAGCATATTATGCTATTATGTTTATGGAGGCAAATCAATTCCTGTATTATGGAACACAATAAAGCAGAGAAGCTGCTCATGTGTCAGGATCATATGGCTAAAAATCCTGCATGAAACGCCCCTGCAGATAACCTCCGCCATGCTCCAGCTCACAGGCCCCTTAACACCAAAGCAGGAAGGATTTAAACCCATATCTTCCTTTTAAAAAATTCAATGTACTGTTAGATTTTATACAAATGTATGTCAGAGGACAATTTTTTACATCAGGTAAAGGGCAATTGGGTAATTTTAAAGGTCCCATATTGTATAAAGTGAGCTCTCCATGTCTTTCTTTTTATTATAAAGCAGGTCTAGGTTTTATATTAACACTGTGAAAGTATCAAAGCGTTCAGTCCACTGAGAGACATATGCAGCCTGTGAGCTTTAAAATGATATGTCAAGACTTCTACTTAACTTTATGATGGAACAACAAAGCAGACACTGATCTCAGCCGTGTCACAAGCCCCACCCACCTCACAGAGTGAGAAATGTGCAATATTATATAATTCAATCTCTCTGAAAACAGTCATGACCTGTTGTTACTAAAGAGAACTACATTGATGTCTCGTTCTTTGCTATGAAAATTGCTAATAAAACACTGATAAAATGTGAAATATGGGATCTTTAAGATGGTAAAAGCATGTGAGGAATGTATGGTGTTATGGAAGAGTTTTGGAGCGTATAGTGCTATAGCGCTGTGAAATGGAAAGAAGTGCAGTCGGGAGAAACAAATGACCAAACACAAAGCCGACACACGTACACAACTACACATGACGGTATGCATCAACGACCTGACTAACCCACGGCTTAGAGATGGGGTGTGTCTGCAGTCCACCCCTGGCCTGCTGAAAAATTAACGCCGCGAAACAATGTTCTTCAGTGCTCAATAATGTATGGGCAGGTTACAGCAGGGGAATCATAGACAGGAAGAGAAAAGAAGAATCCACTCTTCATATTGCTGGCTTCCTCTGCAGGCAGCAACGGGCGAGGGGAAGTAAAAACGGACATGCACGCAAACACACATGCACACAAAGATCAATACACACACACACACACACACATAGGTGTTGTATATGAGGTGTTTTCCCAGCAGTCAGTTGAACTGTGTGCATTATGCTGCTTATCCAAGCCAAGTCTGCAGTTCAGCGTGTGAACCAACAGTGTCCTGCCTGGCCTGCCACACAAAATAACACATTTCACCCTAATCTTTGCCTCAGTCAAATCAGATGGAATTCATTACTATTATTATTATAATCATCCCTGAACAGTATCATAAGTACCCTGCACAAATACAACACTCACTGTGCAAATATCACTGATATTTGGAGAGATGCCAGACACAGATAACAGCAGGAAGACGGGACTGAAGCAGAATCCACAGGTGGATGCAGCAAGAACAAGAGTGGAGGAGAGTGGACACCGCCTCGCTACAATGGGGTATGATTGATTGATGCTGCCGAGACGACTTCAGCTGTCTGCTTGAAATGGCTCGCACGCTTTACACATGAGTTTGAAGGATGGAATTGCTATCAGTAATCCTGACAGGAAGGTATTAAGACAGGTAATGTATATCTAGTAAACAACTGTTGTGAGTTGATGGCAAGTGTTTATCAGGGCTGCAAAGTTACAGTAGAGCTGAAATATTACAAATAATGTTCAAAAACATATGTCTTGGTCAAGTCAGACACCACAGAACCATCATCACGAGCATCAATATTTATGAGCATCAATATTCAATGTGGCAGAGAAGCAAATTTCCCAATTATCTGTTTAAATTGAATTATTAAAGAATGACAGGTCAGTGCATGTGGGAATTAATGCACACATGCAGGAGTGCTTATAGCTCCACCAAGGCTAAACAATCCCAACACGCGCCTGTCAGATCCAGGGAGCTATTTTGATCTACACCAACCTGTGCAGTTTATAGAGGTTATCTTAGACATTTCAGCAATTCTCACCACGAGCAAGCGACAAGAAAAAAAAAAGAGGAAGAAACCTCTAGCGGGACTAGATTCAGGGTAGGCGTTATCTGTTGACAACTAAAGTAATATATCTCAACACCATTAACAAGTCCAAACAAGCCTCCCAAAGGTGAGTATAGGCAAAATAACCTGGGAAATCAATGTTTTAAAATGTGTGTTTTTTTTTTTATTGTTTTTTTTTTGGGGGGGGTTATAATTGTCTAAATTGCCACTTAGCGGAGATGATAAGTGTATGTCAATACATGGAGCAATGGATAGCTGAGGTAGTTTGAAGGAGAAGCCATTATCCAGTAACTCTACCGATTCAACACTCGTTCACTCTGGAGTATGGCAGGAAACAATTCCACTTCATGGCCTTGTTAAAAGGCTTTTAATGTGGTAGAATGGGCTTTTCAGTCAGACTTTGTGATTGCCACATAGCAGCTGTTTATTGGATAAAGAGGGAGCTTAGATCCTTCACTAAATGTCGTTTTAACTCCGTCAGCCTCTTCTTCACCCAAGCAGACGTCTCTCTCCTCTCATGACACTGACCTAAGTTTCACCACGTAGTACACGTTGTGCGTGCAAGATTTGTTTGTGTGTGTTTGCCAATATGTATAAATTATGTGTGACAATGTGCATGCATCCATCAGGCTGCGTATTTGTGTGCATCCACGCGTGTTTGAATGAGGGCAAACACTTCCTGCGCACACACAAACACACACACACACACTGTGCAGCTGAGATCTTGACAAAGTCTCCACACAAGCAGAGCTGCATGCGCACACACGTCGCCAACCTCATCCATCTCATCCTTGTCTCTGCTGGCGGCTCTCTGCTCATCGTCTGACGTCCACACTGAGACAAAGGCATATACATATAAACAAGGCGCCCTCCCTCCCCCCCCTCCATGGCTCCATACATGGACACACACATACATGCATACTATAGTAAGTAAGCTCCCCCTACCTCACACCAACCTCCATGGGATAAATGTGATCATTGCTCTGTCCCTTTGTACCCACCTAATGAAGGGCATGTCTAAATAAAGCCAAGGGAATGGATGGGGCTGGTTTCACTGCTCAGCAAGCCAATTAGCTCCTTCTTACCTTCTGCCATACATTTTTCTAGTGTGACCTCCTGCTGTGTTCTCTCTCACAGTAATCACAGTTGCTTTACCCCTTGCTTTCCCTTTCCCCTCTGATTACCTCCATGGAGTACATATTTATACACATTAGGAAATCGGTTGGAAGGAACACAGCAGTTACTGTGACTAAATGTTCCAGCATATCAAGCCAAGTTTAGCTTTTCTTGACATTTTTCCATTAAACAACATATTTAGCTTTTTTTTATTACTCTTTAGCAGAGGGGTCATAACCTCTCAGTCAAGGGCGTGTATTTAAAATTTTGGCACAAAAGCGCCACTGTTGTCTTTCATACTCCTGCAGGGGTCAATGTTTGTTCCCTTTGTGATGCGGTTTCTTTACACATATGGGCGCTGGAGCAAAGCTCACTGCAGCTATTACAGGGGGACTGTAATCTGTCATTAATGAGCTTTCAATTTAAGTACTGTTTGTGATCACAGTATATTGTGTCGGTTTACGGGAGGTCACAGAACAGAATGAGGGAAAGTGGATAAAGCATGAAAAGAGGAGGATGAAAAGAAGGAAGTAGGTTAAAGGAGCAGGGCGATTATAAGGCTGGGGGTACAAAAACATTCTCTAAACTGTATAATAAAGTCCAAGGATTAGGTTATGGGGCAAAACAAGGGTTTTATTTACATCACTGCACACAAAAACTCTTAAGCCACAAGCCATACTGGATGGGTATTACTGTAGGCCTGGATATTTTGTTGCACCAAGGCTGACAGGGAGGAAGCGGTGAACAGGGTTTCTGCTGTATATACACTGTGCCCGGTGCCAGTTAGCTGTCAAATTATGTTCCATACTCTCCAAGACAATCTGTCATGGCGCATCAAGGTAGCGAAGAAGTAGGAAGTGGCAAACTATTGTTCATCGCATTCATGATTGATTAAGGAGCCGCAGCTGGGAGAGAGAGTGAAGGGAGGAAGCAAACAAGGACAAAAGTTTTAGGGTATTTTTGTGTACGAATGTGTCAAACATCATAAATGTGAATATGCACTGATTTTTTAGCCTCTAAGTACTTTGCAGAAATTGTGATTAGATGTAACTGTCCAAACCAAAGCAGTAATATACTCTTTGTATGTGTACTGTAGGTAGGCTATTAATGTTAACAAGAGGAGGTCAAAACCCAATGTAAGGTAATGTGTTGTAGGCTATTTGCATTTTTCTTGTGTCAGCCGGTTTCAGCCTTTTATCTGTTTGCTCTGGGCGTACAGCGGATGTTGTCATTAATGGCATCCATATAGTTCTGTCTATATGGTTTTTAGAGGCTCCCAGTGCAATAGCATGTGATCTGTCTTCAGCAGGACTAAAATACAAGGGAAGGCAGGAGGGCGGAAACAAACCTGGAGCACTTTCTGTGTACAATGCACAGGTTAAACGAACCACGACACAGACCTGAGGAGCACTTTGAGAGCTATGGCCTCAGTTTGGTTCACTTCAAACGCACTATGCACTGACTACAGAAAAGTGTACGCAAAAATATACTCATGAAAGCACAAAGGCCAATGGGGAAACACCCAACTCAAGTCACGTGGTGGAACTATGGTCACTCAGTCAGTCAGCAAAATGTAATTAAAGGCAGAAGTAGAAGTTTGAACTGAGCGAATATATGTTTTATTTATTAGTCAATTGTTAATTTGCAGCATATGTGTCATTTCTATATCATGCGGTCTGATAGTTTTGCTGTAAAGTGCTCAGAAAAAACAACGTTTTCTTTGACAAGATTATGTGATGCCACATGAACTCCAGAACAGCTCACAAATGGAGTGTTTTTTCAGTGCTCTTTCAAATTTCAAAAACATTCTTAACAACCACAAAATAAAAGAAGTCTGGTCCACTTGTGCTGTAAAAATAGCCGTAAAGATCTGACAATTAGGTCTGATGATGAGGATAAGGAAACATTCTGGACAAGCTGCAGGCAGGAGAGAGGCTTTTTACAGATGCCAGAGAACAGAGATGCCAGAGAACAGAGCACAGAAGAAAGGCTACTTGAGTCCAGATGGGATATTATGACGGCATGTCCACAACAGTTTGCAGGTTGTTGTGAAAAGGAATATTTTAATCTCTTCTGTGTTGAAATAAGTAGTATGGCAAAACTGTTTTGAAGTACTTATCCAGACCAAGACCAAAAAACAACATCAAGATGTCTGCACAGCTCAGTGACAAACTGATGGTCTTTGTTAGGTTTGAGCTATAGGTTTTGGCTGCATTTATCAGCATCAAAGCATGTATCAAAGTATAAAACCGATCGCTGAGCTTTATTATAGGCTGATGTATGATATCCAAAGCTATGGTGATTTAGGAAGCCCAGAGGAAGAGGAGGTGTAGCCTAATGGGTTGTTGACATCTACAACCTGACATCATTCACAAAAGTCTAATTTACATCTACAGCAACTTTACCTCACAGCTTGGTTTAGAGGTTTGGAAGTATGCAAGACATAAAATATTTATTAGTGGGATTCAGTTGTGTTTTGTTTGTTTTAATTCAGTGGTGGTTGAAAATAGATCTTTTTTCTTTCAACACAGTGTTTTTGATTAAAAAAATGTGTTTAAAGGGCAGGTTAAAAGTTTAATCTGGTCTTTCTTCTCATTTTCAGCCGACACACAGAGAAATTAGACTGAAAGTGAGTGTTTAGTTTTGCAAATTACATCAGAATTAAAAACACTACACAGGGTGGCATTTTAGTTGAAACCTGACCAAATGACAGAGAATATAATGTCAACAAACTCCTCATAAAATGTCAACTGCAGACAGGAGGCAATATCTGTCCATTAAAGCTGTACAGAAATGGACGTTTGTCCTGTTTGTCGTGCCAAGTTGTCACGAGTTGCCGCACGAGTTTACCCGAGTAAGGAAAACAAATTTGATTGGTCGTTATCGAGCGGGCGGGATATTCAAAGCTTGGGGCGAGACCGAGCTCTGTGTGTGTGTGTGTTGTCTCAGATGTTTGATTGACGGATGACGGATCCAATATCAATGGATGATGAATCGTGAGCAGGCTGACGTATAATCCGTGCGCCTGCATTATCCAATGCGAAAAAAAAATATCACACTTTCATCCCGGATTTAATCAAAAATAGAATTTTGCACAAAGTTTGGCCTACATCATCTGATAGATCAGTTATTACACACATTTTATGACCCAGAGTGGGCTCAAATTCAATTTTCTTTTCTGTGCAGCTTTAAGAATAAATACTTCTGAATGGAAGAATGAAACAGGGATATTTTTGTTATAGTATATATTTTATTCACCATTAAGACCTGAGAAGGTCGGTGCCACTCTCATGTCTTTGTGGTGAATAGTTGCTTAGCAACCGCAGTGACCAAAACGCTCCTTACCGAGCCAATAAATAGTCTTGCACATAACCTGCTGTGTTATTTATCTTTATTTAATCATTTTATAATTGTTGAGTATGTCATGTGTTGGTAGGTGGAGTCGCCACCACTGTTTCCAGTATTTATGCTAAGCTACGCTAAGCTAAGCTAAACTAAGCTACTAGATATATGACCACTTAAAGATAGAAAACAAACTCATACCTACAGGTTTGGCCACATGCCGGTAACTCATTAACCACCTCTGGTCACTAGTGATTGCAGTCGCAGGGGAAGTGGAAGCTCTTCTCTTCCCAGTTCACCAAATCAATTTCTCTCACTCTGTTCGCTCCAGACTTCCTGCCTGGTCGCTCACTCTTTCTGTTTCTCCTTCTCTCTCCCTCCCTCTCTCGCTCCAACGATGGCAACGGTGCCATTACTGCACCTCTCAGGTGAGTGACAGCTTCTTCAAATGGAAGTGTATTGGCTGCTCCATGATTGACAGGCTTGCCTCCCACCTCCATAACCCCGTCTCCCATTGTGTGATGAGCATCTGTCTAAAAGAGGACACTCAAATCACACACTCAACCACTCCAGCGCTCTTAGCGAGCTACTCTCCTCCACCACTTTATAGAATCAAAAAAAAAAAAAAAAGTTTTTCTATTCGATTTATGTAAGATGCACTCAAGTTTACAACGCCTGGTTTCCATCCCACTGCATAATGTATCCGAAGAAACCACACACATGCCAGACCTGCCAATCTGGGGATATGCTGACCCGAGCCAAAATGTATAAATATTCCTCAGGGTGGTCTTATCTGTGTTCTTTCATGAAGGTTTAAATGATGAGCATTGCTCCCATGAAGCAATTTCCCAGCCTTTTATGAAATCACAGTCATTTCAACTTTTCCTTGAAACTAAAAATTCATAGGTTTTAGTCAGTTCTATTACATTCCTAAGATTTACATCCAGTGCTGAAAAAAACACAAACAAGAAAAACAACATGCGATTTGTCAAGATCCTAATCTGCCTTAAGCTCGTAAAAACCACAGGATTCCCACCCCGTCATCGTCCTTTGAGGGTTAATGCCCATCAGTGCAAGAAATGAGAAAAAGATTTCATATCGGCTGAAGCACATGTGTGCATTTATGGTGCTGTATGAAGCCACGGCTGGACCACTTCACTGCCAGTGCACGGAGAAAATTAGTTTGCCCTTTTGCTCTGTATCTGTGCCACATAGCGGTATCCAATTCATACAGGAGTAAAAGAGCTGAGATAAAGTCAACGCTGGGAGCCAGTTTGGGCATCACTGAGTATATGAACGAGTTGTATGAGTGCTGGTGTGTGAATAGCTGAATTATAATGTGCTGAAATTTACTGAATCCATAAGAAAATATTCGGTTTTGAGTCGCACATCGTGCACGGACATCAAGACTAAAACATAAATCAACGACACTGTGACTCCAATTCATGAAAAAGTCTTCTTAAGGACATATGCCAAAGGAAAATTAATCAAGGCTGCGGTTGTGGGAGGTTATGACTTATAGACTGTACTGTGTCAAGATCCTCACTCCCCAAAGCTCCAGCAAACACATTCACATTCACTCACACACACGCACGCACGCACGCACTCACTCATGCACGCACGCACACACACCACCCGTGGAACTTTATTCTTGATGGCTTCCGCAGACACAGCAGCAGCGGTGATGAATGGGCAGTGGAAGTGCACGCTGCATTCAGACAAGTCCTGCAAACCTCTCTGCCTAATGACACTGCAGAGAGGGCCGAGGCTGGACCATCCATCAGAGGTCTCGCGATCGTCGCTGTCTAAAGGGAAGATCACATCCTCGTCATGCCGAGCGGGGCTTCACCTGTCCTTTACCTATTCCAAACCCGCTTTCAATTTCCTTTTTTTTTTTTTATCAGCGACCTGTTGCCCTCGCTCTTACGTTGTGCCTCCATTTGCGTGCCTTTCTCTATCGTCCCTTTGGCTCTATATATATCCTTCCTTTTATGTCATTTTTACAGCTCTGACCATTGGATCTGTTGGTTTTCATAACTTTTATCAACTACAATAAGCTGTCAGATGAAGTTAAAGTGCACCTATATTGTAGGTAGGCTTGCAAATAAGCAAAGTTAAGTTTGCAAACTGAGCTGGGTAAAATGTCCTTCTCTCACAATTAGGGATGCAAATTATCGAGTAATTCATTAATCGATAGTTGATAGACCTTATCGATCGATGATCGATTAATTGATAAGCGGCGATTTTCCTGAGAACCTAAATTTTAGGGGAAAATTTAAGATCAGCATTCCTTATGGACTTACACTAGTATTTGTTAGTTTATTTTAAGAGCACAGCACAATGAAAATGTTTAAGTAACACGTTATTGGGACATAGAGCTCTGAGGTTGAAGTCCTATCATAATGAGATGAGATGAGAGACACCGCTGCGTTTCCATTACAGATTTTTGCAAAATAAAGGCGATATTTCTGAAACTTCGAAAAAGTGCAATTGCTATTTGCGGGTGTTTCCATTGAAAGGTATTTTGCGAATGAGCCGTAATGCGTCTTGCGTTTCTATGGTGACGGCACAGCGATCTCAGCTGCCGACAGCTGTTGCTGTTATTGTTTTTAACATTGACAAAAACAGCGCTTGATTGCTGAAAGGCAAAGCCCGTGTGGCGCTGGCAGCCGCCACAGATAAGGGCGCACTCACACTAGGGCCAGTTGTTCTGTACCGCGCTGAAGCTCTAATGCCCCCTCCCCTCTGTCCCCCGCTGGCCCGCACTCACACCACCTCCAACCCAAGCCTGCAAGCACGGTTTCCTCCGTTGATACAGAGGGACTATTTGTTTACCAACACGGCGGATGTGCGCTTTAACCTGACTGCAGAAAGAACGGAGCCTTTTAAACAACAGCGGTGATGAGGCGCTGTCGCGCTGACAACAATATAGGTGGTTGTGTCCACACACCCGTACTGGTTTATGTGACTTAAGGTGACATGTCGGCGCAGGAGGGAGTGGGAGTGTGGATGCGAGCCAGTCTCCTTCAACCATGCACGGAAAAGGGGAATGATAGGAAAGGGTTTTCTAATTTAATGATAAACAATGCCCAGGTCAGCAATGCATGACAATAAATATGTGGTTCATTTGTCCCCTCAAGTTACATAAACCAACACAGCGTGGACACACGCGCTGTTCTCCGCGGCTCCGCAACGAGCGCTTTTTTTTTCTTTTTCTTTTTTTTTTTAAAATTAGGCTCCGGTAGCGACCGGCTAAACTACGGAAGGATACTGTAAACCAGCGCGGATCCGGTGTGTTTATCAAAGCTTGGTCGCCGTGCTGAGGCACCGTGGGTTTGAGCTGCGTTCAGGCTGCATTACAACTCCTCAGGCAGCTCCGTGTCGGCGGCTTTTTGACTCGTTACTCACTGGTCGTCTGTGTGTTAGCGATGGTACAGCCTGAGTCCCGTATAGCTACAACAGGTGTTGTTGTCTCTTTTCACCTCCTCTCCCTCTCTCCCTTGAGTGCTGCAGTGCGCTGCGCTGCACACGTTTACACAGAGATCCGCTACATTATGTCGGCTTTGCTTGTTTACATTTCACAGTAAAACTCCCATTGAAAAGGAACGATTAATTGCAAGTAATTTAATTTAATCGATTAAATTCTTATCGACAATTAATCGATAGTCGATTAATTGTTTGCATCCCTACTCACAATGCATGAAAAAATCTGCATCATCATCAGTACAGCAGTTCAAAATCCTCGTCTCAAACCTGGTTTCACTGGATTGTAATAATTGTACTTGATAATGATTGTTTCACTACTGTACTGTACCTGTTTTCTAATATTTTCTGTTATGTCAACTCTTTTTCTCCTTTGTTGTATTTGTTGTTCTCTCGACACCATTATAAATGAAGACCTTCCACAATGGTCTCTGGGCAAAAATAAAGGTTATAAATAAAATAAATAAATAAATGAAAAGAAAGACAATTGTCTATGTACAATGGGCAACTGGGGTGATCATTTCACAGTGCATCTAGAGATGTGTCTTTCCTTCCTCTATCTCTTGTTGGAGATGGGTTTCATGTGAGTCTTCTGCTTTAACATGACGTGATGCACTCATCAAGTGACATTGAACTCTGGGTATTGAAAGGAGGAAGGTGCGGCCTGTCATCTATGAAAGGCAAGAGGATGGAAGGGAGGGAGAGTCGGGAGGGGGGGGGTGGGGGGGAGACGGGGGAGTGTATAGCCTAATTGTGCTTCCTTGCTCTCTTGTCACTGCTGAAGGTCACAGCCATCCCTCACTCTGTCATCCCGCTGCACCAACATGACAGATGAAGCACCTGTGACTGACGTCCTACATGCAAGAACGTGCACCATGCATGTTGCACAAAAGGGCCTGCACATACACCGCCATCGCTAAGCACGCACCACCCATCTCTCCACTATAACACCTGGCCACCCACACAACACTATCCAGCATCGGCTTCACATATCAGACCGCTCTCCATTCATCGTCACCATCTTCTTCACACGTGGCAGTGATGGGTAACACTCCCCCACCCCCACACTTCATGCTTCGGACACGGATCAGGTGTGGAACAAAATCACCAACACATCAGGAAGCACATCAGTCTCTGGCTGCCACGAGGAATAATGGTTCCTGTTAAGAGTATATTACAGTAAGTGATCTTTGCAAAGCCCATTTGTAGTCATGCATGTCTGCAAAGGATGCAACACTGTAAACAGACATCTACTGGTTACACTGGAAGTTTGTTTGAAAAGCAGTATGGTCGTCTGTCTGCTCAAATTTCTCTTTAGTGATGACGCATCATTTCCATTAGCTACACCTATTATCCTTTGAGGGTCATAGGGGGTGGGGGTGGGGCCACTCCCAGCTGACACTGGGCCAGAGGTGAGGTGCTGAGGAGACTGGAATAGACAAACAGCCTGGAGGAAATCCATGCAGGTATACGATGGCTCGGACCCAGTGCTGACCGCAGCACCACTGTGCCACCCCGGTATCCAAATATCAGCAAGTATCGTGGTGAGTTTAGGGTAATTATTACTGATGGGAACAACTTAACAAACAAGGGGCCAAAGTGTGATTAACTGAAAATGTTCCAGTCACAGATTGAATGTATCATGGGTCCTAAATTGTTTTTGTATCAGCATGTTTTTGATACGATTTTGGCCTAAAGAAAAAAAAAAGCAAGTCCAAACTAGAACTCTCCTGTGGACAGCTCTCTCTCTGTCTCACCGTCTATGTGCCATCGTCCTTGCTACAATTAGCCCGGACTGTCCTATTCTTACCTGCCCCATCAGGCTCCTTTTATAATGCAGATCAGAGCTAAACAAAAGTCCTATGATGCATTGTCCTGGAAAGAAGAGTGTTGTCATTGGAAGAAAAAGAAAGAAAGAAAAAAAAAGGAGCAGAATGGCCTTTGCCAAGCTGGGCGGGCAGGATGAGATGAAGGGCTAAGGTCCATCAAAAGCAAGAAATAAAAAGCCGCTTGCCTTGGCCATTTACTGTATGTCCCAGATTGGGAGGGGGAGGAGGGTGGGGGTGGGGGGAACAGTACAGCCTTCTTGCTCTTGCTTTCTTTGTGCTCTGCTTCACTCGCCTCCTATTCACACCATCGCTAAGTTCTTTTTGGTGACCAACTCCCGCACCGTTTTTTAAAAACTTTTTTTTCTTATTTCTTACTTTTATTCTCCCTTAGATGAGAGACCCATCACGCCTCCATTCTCTCAAAGTGGCTGTGTCGAAGAGGTGTAATACATTTAGCATAAAGATGGAAAATTAATTGCATCTTTGAAGTGGTACAGTTTGGGGGGGGGGGGGGGGGGTAGAAAAAGAAAGAAATAACACATCTACCTTAAAATGATCTGTTGTATATCATTGCAGCGAGGCTCTTCCCCGTGAATACATTTAATCGAGCTTAACAATGTCTATTTTAATTAGGGGAGTGGTGGTGGGGGTGTGGGTGCAGATGTACAAGGATGAGTACGAGTGTGTGTGTGTGTGTGTGTGTGTGTTATGACAGGAACGATTCAGCAGGTGTGACTGTGCTTTACATCGATAAAGATGAGAGGAAGCGAAGACGACAGCCACTTCTGGCGTCAATTTAAATGAGTGTCTGGAGCTGCTGTGTGAGGCACAAGTGAAGTGGAGGTGTTCATTACTGATCTCAGGTCTACAAGGAGACTTCACACCTGGGAAATGCAGTATCTGCATATAGACTATAACAGAGTGGGGGGAGCGGGTTGAGCCTCCCCATGAAGACAGCTGACTGTGAAAACCAAAGAGGTGTTTTTCAACATTTTTCCGCTGAAGATTCTTTTCTTTTTTTAAACATAAAAAAAAAAAAAAAACGGTTTCACATGAGTTACACTTTGACAAATTTTAGATTCAAATTGAAATGGAAAAAGGAAAATATCAAATGTCCATAATGGTGCATTCAGGGAACTGTTTGTTGCTTATTGTTGATGTCACATGTCTCGTGGATACAATAGTGGGCAGAGACACAGATGAGGAAATCATGTCTATGAACAGTGTACACTCAAGACGGATATTTTTAGATCAGTGCCTTTGCTATCAAAGGTTTGTTTAATTGCATGTTTACTCTTTGGCTCATCCTCATATTTTATTCCAGTCACTACACACTCTCATGCTATACACTCCTGCCTCTTGGGCAATCATGTGGAGGGGCTCAGCATGTTGAACGCTGCAGCACAGCCAGTAAATAGAGAGTGGAAGTTTATTATAAAACCTTGGGTAGTTGTGTGCTCATTCAATTATACATTTAGGCCAGACAAAGGACAGCACGTTCGGATTCTGTTCAAAAATTGAATTTAAATAAGTAAATACATGAGCCCTGAAGTTTTTTTTTCATTTCATTTATAAACAATCAAGCCTGTAGTCAGAGGGCAGAAAAAAAATGGAACCATCTCAGAGCAGCTTTTCAATGGTCCTTTATAGCATTATGAAATAATAACCGACAGAGATACTGAGTACAGTATGACAATGAGAAATGGACGAAAAGAACCAACTGATACTGAATTTCTAAGGCTGATATTGAACTTGACCTCCTGTAAAAATGAAATTAACTTAAATGCATGAAACGTGTGACAATAGGACAGAATAAATCTTATATAAACATATTGGAGATTTACTACTATGTAATTTCCCAGCGTCTAATCAATACTGTTTATCTTATCTGGTACAATGAGTCATATCTGACCAGGGGATCTCAATCATAATGAGGAACATTAGAGAACACCAGCGGGATTGCATGTTACATACAGTATAATAATATAATGAGATGAGGAAACAGCACTCATACATAATCAGAGTGTTCGAGAGTGTTATATATGCACCGTGGTAAATTCTCCACAATGGTCAGATACTCATATTATATCCACTCCAAGGTCTGTATACGCAGCCAACAACAACATCAGCAAGTCAAATCAACCAGGCAACGAGGACACAAGAGCCATACACACATGCATAAAATACAATTATTTTTGAAGACCTTTATATGGCAAAAGGTCTTCAATTAGATTCATTCCTATGTTACTCTAAGGGAGTGAAACAGTCATTTCCAAACTTTAAATGCAAAACACAACAAAACCACATTTCAAGCTCTGCAATAACAGATTTAATGATAATGTTGATTGGTTATGGTGTGTGTGTGCATACTTGTGTATATGTGTGTATGTGCATATGTGTGGCATTTAATGATAATGCAGCATATCATAACGAGAGAGGCTGGTCCTGAATGGAAGCCCCCGGACTCACACTGCTCAAGGTCATTAGTGCTAATGCCATGGTTTTTGCCATCTGCTGAGATTGTTTACACTTGCCTAGATAATTAGCTTCTAATTAGTAGTGGATGGTGGGGAGTATATGCTCTGTCCGCCCGCGAGTATGTGCACACATGTTTGTGTGTGTTTAAGAGATGGCGTGTGTGTGTGTTTTTGGAAAATATATGATTGTTATTAAGAGAGGCAGGTTGACCTGAGCAATTAAGATCTGCCTGAAACAGATAATTAAATAATGTGGGTATCCTTGTGCGAGTTTTATATTCTCACTCAGTTATGGACATTAGCCTTAAATAAGCAGGATGCATGTTGTTCCATGTGCTAACATATGGACCAACTCGACCAAATCGCAAAAATTACTTTCTACATCTGTGTTGTACAAATATGCAAAAATGAAGCCGACATGGGAGTTCATAAAACTGCAGCAGAAATAAACAGGTTTGCAGCTGGGTGCAAAAAAATAAAATACTTTGGACTCTTTAGCAGATTCTCTCCTTCGTGGTGACTGTGCAGGGGTGAATTATTATTATTATTATTATTATTATTATTATTATTATTATTATTATTATTATTATTATTATTATTATTATTATTATTATTACTACTATTATTATTACAACATAACTCAGCTGTTTATGCTTTATGAAGGGTTAAGGTAATGCATAATAGGGTGATGGATGAGTGCGCATAACCCTTTATAGACAGTCTATGATTAAGACCGATTTGCCAATCCAAAAAATAAAGAAAAATACACTCTATTTCTGTTTGACCTCCAATCATACAAATACTTTTTGTCTCAATTGAGTTTTCTCTCAGAAAAACAGTGTTTCTTTAGATCTCCGACTATTTTAATTGGATATTTTTGAATGCTTTTGCAAACATTGCTCTCAAATAAATTAGAAGTGACCTCACATTAAAGATATAATTGAATCCCCACTGAGCCTGAATGAGATTTTCATTCAAATCCACTGCACAGTTGAAAAAGAAAAAAAAAATATCAAAGCTATTCCAGATTGTCTGAAACTATCTGTATCTTTCAATACAACTGGGGGAAAGTAAGAGAATAGGTTGTTCTTTTGTGGTTTTTCCCCCTGTGGAAGGAGGATGTGGTGCAGCGAGACCACAGACGCCGCACATGTACGTAGTGAAGCTGTTACTTGGTGGGTTTTTAATTAAAAGACGAGTAAAACCACAGTCTGCCGCCTGATTCTTATAGGAGACGGCGAGTTCTCAGTTCAGTCATTTCTGCTCCTTTTTCTGCCTCTTTTGTTCCTCTCGTTCACTTTGTATTGAGAGAGAACACAGATTCTAATCACTTGATGAGATTACATCTTGCGCCCATGTGTTTGTAACAGAGCATGTGGTTTCTCCTATAATCTCCATGAGCCTTTATAGTAAAACAGATGTCGTGGAGGGAGATGGCCCTAATCCAGTGATGTACTATAATCCACAAGTCCTTCTGAATGGTATCACAGAGGATATTATGTTTCCTGGTTCAGCCGTTGTTACGTGAGGGGAGGGCCAGCGTGGTTAAGGGGGGATGCGCTGGGGGGGTTGGAGGTTGGCTTAATGGATGCAGTTGCTGATATCTGTGCCTGAAAACAATTTCAGTCGAGCTGCTAAACAAAATTGTTCTTTTTTTAAAACTTAATTCAGATATAAGAGACTCTCGGAGAGGAGGTCAGGGGTCATTCTGCTGCTTTTCCAGCTCCTGCATGTCTGAGTAGATTCATCTTGAGATCCAGATGTTCACTGCAACCAGCAAGCTTCCACATCAATTCCTTAGGAGACACATCTCACGCCTTTGTTTTACACAATAAGGACTGAGAGGGGAATCAGAGAGCCAAAGCTTCCTTGGTGTTTGGGTATTTTCTGGCATATCTGAGGCGTATAGCCTGGAGCCATATGAAAAGTTAAAGACGGGGCTGTTTGCTTCTTCTTGTGCAGAATGAGATGTGACAGCCGTGGGTATATGGAAGAGCAGCAGCAGAGGAAAACAGTGCAGCGACGCTGGGGGTTGATTAACACGTAGGTACGGTGTAACAGACGAGAGGGGCATAACCTCGAGTCCACGCTGTCACTTTCAGCGAGAGAGCTCGTTCTGTTCTATTAAACAGCTTGAGTCGTCGTGACCCTCCCTGGCGGGGTCTGCCCGGTGCCACGTCTACGAGCGAAAAGCACCTGTCCATCCATCCGTCCTCCAGATGTTGACAAGATCCGTCCTGACAGCACGTTTTGGGATTTTCTTTACTCGCAAAAACATGAGATGTTAAAAGTCTCTGCTCCGTCTTTTCCTGTTGACCGGTGTGGAGAGCTGTTTACTATGATGCTCAGCTCACGACACCACGTGATGCCGGTACGCCTAAAAAAAAACGGGAGTCAATTCCACACTAATCACTCAACTTTATCATCTGCAAAGTATGATTCTCTGGCAGATGGCAGCTGATAATTCAGCCTCGCTATTGTTTATAAGAGGCTTGAAAATGAATAACAATTTAAAATTGAAACTAATCGTTCTTTTCCTACATCCACTGGAAGAGAAATAAAATTGCTTTTTTTTTTGGGGGGGGGGGGGGGGGGGTTTGGAAATTTATCTGACAAAGATAATATTTTTATCCACGCATTAGTGATTATGCTTGTATAAGAGTCCAAGGCAACATGAATCACTTCACTCAAGTGTAAAAGATGTGATTTTGGGAGCAAGTTAAGAATAAAATCTTGCCTGGGGCCCCCTAGAGGCCCCAACCAGCACTGTTCACAGTTCAAAGATGTTATTGGCCTCCATGATCTCCTCTGGACTAGGACTGGGAAGAAGATCAATATTTATGTTTTTGCTAGATCAAAGGATTACAGTTCAAAAATAAACACTCTGTCCACTGCATCCACTGCCCCCCCCCTCCTCCCTCTCCCTTTCTCCTCCTCCTCATCCATCACTCTCTATTTCAATCTTTAATACTTTTTCACCTCGGAGTAACTATAGTTTTCCACAGCTCAGCAATGTTAACTTCCAACTGAGTTAAAGACTGGATTTTTTTTTTATTTATTATTATTTTTATCATATTGTCTGTGCTGGTCAACACTCAACTGCAGACATTGTATTCAGATGTAATAAATGTAACTGAGGCAGAGAAGGTCAAACTCTTCTGACGCTCACCAGGATTGGAGAAAGTTAACACCCATGGCTCGGGGCGCTTCCTTTGGAACAAACGTTTCCTTCAGCCCTCCTCTTACTCTACGCCTCCTTATGTGCTCTTTTAACTTTGCTTTGTGTTTCGCATGTCAAAGAAGGCAATTCTTTATCCTGAGGAAAGATGTGTAGACGAGGAGCAAGGTTGCAAAAGTGTTGAGTAGAAAGAAAAGGGCAGCCGGGTTGTGGAGGTGAGAGGTTTTGCAGAGGTGACAAGATACAATATTCTGCAATGAGCGGGATACGAAAGCCTCGGTTATTCTATAATACTGGGAGGATGCATTATGTTTTTTTTTCAGTAGGTTTTATGTTAACTTCTAGTCATTATTTCTTGACAGAAAAAGGTCACAAAAGAATTCAAGGAGAAATTTGCTGAAACATGAATGAAGTATTATCTTCATGAAATGCCTCCAAAATTGTTGAGTCATCGCTTTTTCCATTTTTCAATCAAGAATCATTGTCAGTGATAAATCAAAGTTGGACGAAAGTTATGAGCAGACGCACAAAGACACTTATGAATTCACACATTCACACAAAAGTTGTGTGTTCTCTTTTCTTTTCTTTTTTTTCACAGGGAGTTACACACCCTTCCTCGAAGTCTCTGCATCTGGCTAAGATGAAAGCACAGACCAGTTTCCTCATGCCTCCAGACCTTTATGCTAAGCTAATTGCTAAACTATTCAGCAAGTACATGTGCAAGACATATGTCCCGTCTCGCAGCAGAGAAGGAGATCTTAGTAAGGTGGGCAATTTGGTTTGTGGTTCAAAGTCTGTGGATGTTTCGCTGTTAGTCAGTGTCCAAAACTGCCCCTGATGTATTAATGGTGTGGAGTTATCATGTATGGTAGAAAAACACTGCTTGTGTGCATGTGTAGCCTATTTGAATGATTGAATAATGGCCTCCTTTGTTAAAGCAGTACTAAAGAACTTTCAGTTTTGGTTGAGTTTGGCGGTGCCTGTGGACCAAAGCGGTAGTGTTTTGCCTGAAGGAAGACTCCATTTCCCATGAACACTAGCGTGAAGCCCTGTAAATATCCTGCATTAAAATTAACAGAAGACGTCCAAACTAAGTTTCTGTTTCCAGTGGATCATTTCAAAGTGAAAACACAAACATAATCCATTGCTAAAGTGCCGTTTTGCCTGTTCCCTCCTTGTTGTGACTCGCAAAAGTGAAAATGAAAGTAAAGTGAGAGCCGGGGTCCTACCATGCTCCTCAAAGTTGCTTAGTGCCAGTGAAGGAGATACAGACCCCCTCAGACCACGACAGAGGTGTCATTCAACTTGTTGTAAGTCGATGTATCATCACAAAAGTTATGAAAATATTTTATGAAGGTTGAAAAGTTCCTTAATGTTGCTTTAAGAGTTAGATAAAGTGCAGTCCTTTTACCATTTACAAAAGTATGGAACGAATCGCAGAAGAAAACCTTGGAACATGTGAACTACAAAGCAGATCTGTTGCTGTCGCAGAAAATTCAATATGCATTATGTACTGGAATACAGTATGTCTATCCAGAGAGCAGGAGTGTACAATGTCTCTTAAAAAAAAAAAAAAGGAAAAGATGCACTCATTCCTGACACGTATCCCCACAGACTGAGCTGTTTCAGCCCCGCTTGTCTCGCTGTGAGAAAAGTTCTCATCACTCTCCCTAAATGAAATATCAGGGTGACATAGCAGAACTAATCCCCCCTATGTTTAAAAGTCCACAATTATACCAAACTCACTGTCCAATTATGCTGAGACAGGACACTTAGAGACCCACGCTAACACGAACGAGACGGGAAAGAAGAAAAAAAAACCTTCAACAATATTGTTAGATAAGTCCCTGCGTTTTCAAGGTGCAGGAATATAATGCAGAGAGAGAGAGAGAGAGAGAGAACGAAAAAGAGAAGCAGAAGAAGAAGAAAAGCAGTGAGAGCAATTATGTACGCTGAGGACAAAACACTAATATAATAAGACCCCGTGTCGCTGAAAATGTGTTCCCACTGTGAAACATGGTCGCTGACACAATGTGTAGATCAATAGTTGCCCACTGGAGCTCCCTTCATATGCCTAATCAAAAATAATAACAATGACAGTAATTGTAATGGCCTAGTCACACTGATAATGTCCATAACAATTACAATAAATTACACGCTGTCCAACGTTCAGCCTCTAACACTCATTGTCCATTTAAAAGAATTAATCATGCCGAGTGGGAGGGGAGGAAAAAAAAAATTGAGTTTATGTTATTAGTATGTGTTTAGACGCCCCCGCACCCAAATGGAGCATCTTTCATTGGTAACCCGTGGAGAAAGGAGACAAGGAAGATGCATTTATGTATAAGTCCTGTGTCTCATCTCAAGTTGGCCCGGGGTCAGAGGTCAGTGTCTATGATCAGGTGGATGGGGCTGAGGCAGAACAGAGTCCATGAAAAAAATAAAAAATAAAAAAGGAGGGGGGGCGGGTGAAGTACAGAGGACAAAAATGCTAATGGCCTACGGGCGATGCTTGTAGGGGAAAGAAGAATTAATACCCATTTAATGGACTGTGGCAGAGAGCTGGCTGACTAACTGTGTGAGGATGTGAGGGGTCTGTCCGTGTGTGTGTGTGTGTGTGTTTCAGTGTGTGTGTGTGAGTGTATTTTGTGTAAGACGTTGGAGGCTCAAGGTTTAGGGGTTCTGTGGAGAGCCATTGTGTGTTGGTTTAAGCCTCAGATTTAACCCTGCTGCACAGGGAGCAAGATCAGCTATTACTGTCAGCAAAGTTATTACAGCTACATGCCAGTTGTAGGATTACTCTCTGTGTGACTCGGTGTGCGCCTGAGCAAGTGTGTGCGAGGAATACCACTGAGTTTTTTTTTTACATTGTACCACAGCAGATGTGACAGTGTATTATATATGTTTTTTTTTTAGTGCAGCAGTGTCTGTATGGTGTAAACATGTGTCACAGCGCCTGACATGCATACGTGCTGCTCGTCTACTTACCTGTCTCAACTAATCTGCCGCCTTATGTATGTGTCGGCCTCTGTAGTGTAGCGATTCTGCCATTACTTGTATATGTATACTCCAGCAGGAGACAGACTCACTGACAAGTGGAGCACGGATGAGTGGGTTTATCACAGGCAACAATCACACATTGTGATGGATGGAGGTGTGTAAGAGTGGATGTTTTCTCAGTCTTTAAATAAATAGGCTGAAATTAGTTATGACACTGGCTTAGAGATAGATTTTGAATGATGTGGGTGCACTGTGGAGTATATGCAGCACAAACCAGTGGTAGTTTTCAGACTTTGCTGCTACCGTTGTGTCTAGGAAACAACTCCACGGTATCAAGACAGTCAGGATTCTGACCGAGCGCGAGGATTTCATGGAGGTGAAATGAAATCCATGAAGATTTTATGGAGCTTAGCCTCGTGGATTTGGCATTCAGAGTTGATGTCCCCCAGTTGACATTTGCTGCATGTATTACTTGGTAGATTTACAGGTGAAAAGACGTCGAGTTACCACTCGGATACGTTTTTTCAGGGTGAGGTTCAGTCGTTGTTTCGATCGCAATTTAATGACCAGATTTCATTATAAAAGCAAATATAATTATTTATTTACTCTTATTCTTCTCTTAACACAGCTTCACAGGCGGGATGCCACTGTTTTTGTTGCAATCCCCTAATTTTGAACTTAAATTGTTGCACTGTGTAATGTAAAATAACACCAAAAAAACAAACACACACCTGTATCACTGGAGTATAACAAAACAAACATCTTCCACCTCCCCAGTACAGTACAACAATCTTAACATCTAACTCCAAACTAGGATAAAATATGGATCATTCTATATTCCTCCATAAATCAAAATATAATTTTCAGCCTGTCAGTTGCCATGGCATGTTCTTATGTTACCGTCACATTAAGTCATGTGATGTGATGTGGTTTCTTTGTATTTCTCTTGCCCGACCAAATGACACAAAAATGGTCTCCATTTATATGTATTTGGCTGTCAAGGAAACCAAATGCATGTGTGCAAAAGTGTGCACCACGTAAGGCCGAGTGTGTGTACGTGAAACCGAAAGACACTCCACAGTAATTGACTAGATGACAACTTACTCATATTTGCTGCTACACCTCCTGACCCAAACTATTTTCTTACGACCTACCAGTCGACAGACATCACAACTGCACACACACGCACAGCACAGACACAAATTATCCATCCCCAGCCTCTCTTCAGTCAAGCACTCTGCTCCTCAGGCGCAAAAAATAACAGATCTCCTCCTCAGCTTCCAGGTAAAATGGACTCGACTGTCTCGCCGTGTCTTCTTCGCCCTCCCCTCCGTCTTTTCTCGTCTCTTATCTGCAGATGTCTTGTCTCCTGTGGCCCCCCCCTTGACTCTTTTCAGAGCTTCTATTTTGAGAGGCGAGTTGCTCCGTTCGACCACGCTTGTCTGTCTGTTAGGTCTTCCACATGACAAAGGGAAACTAAATCTGTCTGTGTACAGTACTGTGTGCGTCCATGTGGGGCTTTCTCAGTGTGTGTGTTTGTGTGTGTTATGTGACTATTTAGACAACCTACACTTCCCCCAGTTAAAACAGCCGACCGAAACGAGTGTTTCCAGATGGAGACACTGTAAACCACAGCGGCCCATCCCTTCCACCACAAAGCGTGCACGTACACACACACACACACAGTGGAAGGCTGTCTTGCTGGGGCATACCATATCTCACTCTCCCGCTATGTTTATCTCCAGTGACAACTTTCTAGGCCAGACTATTGTTTCACTGTTTATCTGAACCCGAGGCTCCAACATCAGCAGCGCTATGATTCAGTCTTCCTGCTCCCTTTTATAGACTGCGGGTATGAAGTTGGAGGGATGGCGGTTTGGAGAGGAATGAAGTGAGGGAGGCAGCATGCTTAAGAATGAGTGTCTTGTTCAAGGTCTCTCCAAGGTCTCATCATTTGAAACTCATCAGAGCCTGACAGGCATTGATGAGACGGGATATAAAGAGGTTCTACAAACGTTTAGCAGCTTTCCATAATCCTCTATACGGCGAATTTCAAGGGTCAGTTTGTCCCCTGTACCTGAATCGCAAAAATAAAGTGACTTACTTCAAGATAAAAACTTGCAGGTAATTACATGGCAGGACAGATACCACTTCCATGCCTGTCTTATAAGAAGCCAAAGCCTGCAAACAGTTATCTTAGGTTAGCACAAAAACTGAGAGCGGGGAAAAAGGCTAACAACCCACCGCCCATGAACTGTGAAGGTCACACATTATTAGTTTGCGTAAATGCTTTAAAAAAAACAGCTTTTCCAGGAGTCACAAGCTATATAGTCCTGTGAAATTAAGCTATAATAATGGGTCTAGCTTTGTTGTTGGCATCCAGACAGGGCTCTACTAGTCATACTACACTAAGCTTTGTGCTAATGGTTCTGGCTTTATATTTAGCATGCAGATGAAGCTTTACAAGGAGTTGCAACCTTTATAGCCACAGTTAAACTGGGCTAATTGCTAATGGCTCTTGTGTTATGTTTCTTGTACAGACTTAAAAGTTTAGTTCAATATTTTGGCAAATTGGCCCATTGCCATAATCCCTATAGTTTTAGGAGTAGGTTTGTTACCTTTAATTGTCGGTGCAAGCTGTTTTTAGAACGGTGGAGCAGAGCTGCAAGCTGCTCAGAGCTACACTATGGTGGCTAATGGGATTTCTTGGTTTCCCTCATCAAATACACAATCCAACAACTCCAAAACGCTCTGGTGAACAAGTTGTGACCTGCACATTCACCACGCTATGAGATAATAATGGAACATTACGAGACAGAGTTGTTTTCGAGGTAAATTTATGCAAAACTGCCGTTCCCGTTTGGGGCAGTTTTTCGGCAAGCAGTCTCTGCATTTGCCTCGAAAACAACTCTGTCTCATAACGTTCCATTATTATCTCATAGCTTGGTGAATGTGCACTTTTTTTTTTTCTCTCCGGAGCTCCCCCTACAGTTTTGGAGTGCATATTTTTACTGTCTTAAAAACTCACAGCTAACCCTCCTCCTTCCCCCCCCCGGCCATGGGCATTTATTTCCAATGAACATGGCAAGAAGGCAAGGAGATTAACAAGGATAGTTGTGTTTGAGTGCTGTAAAGCAGTCCATGTTTCTCACGAGACAAGCTCTGGGACACCAGGTGAGGCGCTGATCTTGCAAGGCTGGTTTTCGGCCAAGAGATGCTCGAAGGCAGGGGGCCTCCATTCTGCCCATAACAAGTCATTTGACCATCACAGTTACTTTAGTTAAGGTAAAAATCCTGCCTAGTTCCTCTTCAAGAGCACATTCTTGGTCAGAAAAGGCACACATATTTCCCAAACATCTAATCATGCACTTTTACTTTGGTGTTTAGACGTTCTTGAGATTTTTGTGTTTGAAAGCTCTGCTGCTAATGTACTGTGTGTGAGAAACAACAGAAACAGTGAGCTGTGGAGAGTCGGCCGACTGTGCTGTTGACAGTTTTCATGGTGGCTCTGTCTTCAGTAGCAAGCAGCTCCAGTGGAAGTTTCCCAAAACGAGGGTCTGCACATTATCCAGAGCAATACAAGCATCGTGGAAAGATACACTGCTGGTGTGTTTTGCAAGTATAACTTCTCACATAAACTTTTCTTCACCTCGACTTTCACGACGGAGGCAAAACACTTCACTTGCCACAAGTGGGCTACAACAAACTTCTCAACTTAAGAAGAGCCTTTTTCTATCTCTATTATCCGATATCATTTCATAGTCTCTTATTTTTCGTTCTTAACCTCCCTCCCTCCTCTCCCCCTCTCTCCCACAAGGCCTCATTGTGGTGTGCAGATTGTAGAGATGGTCCTGCCCTTTGGAATCTCAGCGCCGAGCCAAGGACAACCTCATCAGGACAAAAACTGTAAACAAGGACGAACCGCTGCACACAGTTGACCTGAAAAAGCATGATTCACAGCATTCAAACAGTCCTCCTCCTTTAGAGCATTTTAAAAAATGAAAGGAAAAGTTCAGCCACAACTACAGTATTAATATGCCCTTTGACGGCTTAACTCACAAATGTTAAAATAAAAAAAAAAGTGAATAATTGAACAAGGGCGACGCAGCTAATGAGGAATCAGATTTAAAATCTGAAGAAGAGAGCTAACAAAATGACTGCTCTCATCCTAGCTGGATGGTAAGCCCACTCTCTGTTCTTGGGGAGCTCTGGTGAGCTTAGAGCCCATTTCGGTCTGTTTCACTTCGACAAAGCGGATGTCCTGAAAATCCCCCCCCCCCACTCTACACCATCCACGGGTCTAGCTCAAAGCCCCAGCACTGACTAAGAATCCATCAGAAACACCACACATTCTTTTTAATCCCCTTCTCCTTCAGCTTTGCCGTTCCTTAGTGCAACTCAGAACATGCAAGTGCATTAACTCCAGGCTCAGGGTTGGTTTGAGCTGTTTACTCCGTCCAATAGTCCAACAAATAACACTGATGGCCTCCATTTTTTTTACACAATAAAGGCATTTTTGTAACAATGTTCTGTTCCCGCCTTTCCGTTCTTTCAAGAGACACAGAAAGGAGCAGATTCTGCTTCGGGAGATAACAAAAAACCAATCGGCTCCTGAAGCTTAGAGAAAATTCAATACGCAGGCCATGCTTTACAGATCCGCCGCCATCTTTGGCTGGAAAAACACTGCTGTGCCAGCGTGGACTTCTATCATTCTGTTCACTCATCCTGCCAGCATGGTGATTCATTTCATACACTAAACCCTCAGAGAGCTATCTATGTATATACATCAGCCAGTGACAAAGGATTCATATAGCTGCCATTTCCTTTGGCTTGAGGCGATGCTTCTTTGTGCGCGTGGAGCAGCAGGTATGTTTGATTGATTGGAGCCAACACACACAGGGGAGCAAAACAAAGAAAAGGGCTGTTCCGCACAAGATGTGGACGCCCTGCTGCGTATGGAGGGAAACATTTGGAGAAACCACCGAGGCTCACCGAAAGTCTCAGACTTGGAGTGTGATGGTCTGCTGGAGGGAGGAGGGGGGTCTTAGCATCTTCTGGCTTCAGTGTGAAACTATCATCCACAATACATTATGGATATTACTGAGTAATGTAAAGCAGGCCAAAAAAAACCTTTAGGGGGTTTTATTTTCTAAAACAATATAATAATCCTTTTTGTAAGTTCATTCAGTTTATCTCTCAAAGTGTACGTCTGATTGCCAGGCTTCAAAGGCATTTACATGCAAAATAAAACCCTGTTCTTTTTAAAGATTAATACAAAGGAAAGGATTTGAGTACAGAGTGTAACACAAGTTTAAATCCTCTGCCACCTGGGAATGTGTGAAATGGATGCAGACACTGTGAGCGGGAATCAGAGAAAGCAGAAATGCAAAATTACAGAAATTAATACAAAATAAAATAAGAGAAAGTGACCTCTTCTCTGAGTCCTTGTTATTGGGGGTCGGCGACCTCACAGCTCCTCCATCCCACGCTGCCAAAGTCTTGGCAAGTCCAAAGAAAATATGCTGGCACCACAGCAGCAAAAAAAAAACAGCCGATGCTCGGCGCTACTCTTTCCATTTGGATTAATGAATATGCATGCCAGTAATCTTTGCTGTAATATATGGGGCCTTTCCACCTTAGCCAAACATGAGGGAGTGCCCTGAGGTGTAGCAGTCAAATTAACACACCAGGATAAGAGGCTAAATGAAAATACAGAAAAGTTGCCTGAGGGAGATTCGCCCTGTCTAGTGTTGTGTCCTCTAATCAACGGCGTTAGAAGTGCGGTTTCTAAAACTGTGTGTGGACGGATCAAACTTTTCTTCCCAGTCCCAATGACCGCTCCATTAAATGTGAATGCAACCTTAACAAATTCACATGTTTCGCAGACGTTCACACGTCCAGATAATTGATCAATGTGCAGGAGATCACACAGTGTCAAGTAAATAGGATGAGAAGGATTTACCTCGGAGCTATGTCAGCTTCCACCTTCTTTTCATTTCCTCATGTTTAATCATATCCCATCATCTGCAAGAGGTAAATAAGTCTCCTCCAAGCAGCTATTTACATTTCACCAGTCTGCGCGTGTCTCTAATCCTTCCTCCGGTTCTATGAGGGTGAGATCCAGTTTATCTTACGCCGCATCGTCTTTATACACAGGCTGATGTAGGGTAGATGGGGGATGGGGGTGGAGATGGATCCTGAGTAGGGATGGGTACCGAAATTCGGTACTTTTTTGGTACCGACCGAATTCCCACCAAAGTACCGAGTATCGATTCACATAAAGTCAATCAGTACCACATTTCGGTACCTGAACGCACCTTCGCCGTGCGTCAGCGAGAGTGTGCAGTCTGCATGAGCACCGCACACTCGCGCCCGCCCCCCTTCTCTCTCTCTCTCTTTCTCTCTCTCTCTCTCTCTCTCTCTCTCTCTCTCTCTCTCTCTCTCTCTCTCTCTGAAATGAGACGCGGAGAAGCGGTAGCACCAGCCCGTCGTTTTAAATCACTACCTGAAAAACAGCCGTCCGTCATTTAACAATGAAGAACGGACTGTTGTAACAATCCGTACCGAAGCGGCCCGGTCCCGAGTCCCGCTTATCACCACAGCGGCGCAATTCAAGTCCTCGTCACGTAATGAGAGCACATCTAAACGAGGATGAAGTCTCCCACTCTCCTCTCGTCAAAACGTGAAGTCCACATGTTGCAGAGTTTGCACTGCAGTTTCAGTTGTTTTTTTTATTTGACAAAGTTTCACACAGAGCTTTCTGATGGCTGTAGGAGTCTCTCCATGTTTCTCCACAGTAAAAACGGACATTTTTTCAGACAAGACTATAGTCTCATAAGCTTTTTTTTTTTTTCATTGAATGACTATTCCATTATATGAAAATCATTGCCCATCCCTGAAACATAAAATACTCTTAAAGGCTGAGGAGTTTTGATGTTGTTAAGAGGTAAATATAAAAATTTTGGACATTTTTATTTATTTTTTATTTTTTAATTACCACACACACAAAAAGTACCGAAAACAGGTACCGATTGGTACCGATATCGGTTCCCAGGTACCGAGTATCGATACCGTATCGATTCAAATGCGAAAGGTACCCATCCCTAATCCTGAGTAGGTTTTTTTTTTTTTTTTTTTGAGTAAATGGCCTCTGAGCTTCAAGCTTGCCCAAAACACTTAAGACCTTTATTACAGGCACTTAACCAGAGGGCTCGTCAGTGTTGGCGATAGGCTCCAAGTCACAGATAATGGGCAAGCACCCACAAATGCACACACACCCACCCACACACACACACACACACACGTCATGGTATCATTGTGGTATCATCATTTGTTCTCAGTTAGCAGTAAAACTACCGTAGTGTTTGACACAGCAAGAATACCAGAGGATCAAAGAGTTTCTGTGTCTGCATACAGGAATGTGTGTGTGTGTGTGTTTACTGCCTGTGTGTAAGAGTGTGTTTACCGTGTATGCCTTTGTATAGTCCTTGCAGACTGCTTAACAAGCATCCTATTGCTGCTATAGTTTTTATTTATATTGCTGTGCAAGCTTACATAAAGTTAAAGGGATAGTTCAACATTTTGGCAAATTGGCCCATTGCCATAATCCCTATAGTCATAGCAGTAGGTTTGTTACCTTTAATAGTCGGTGCAAGCTACATGTATTTTTAGAACGGCGGAGCAGAGCCGCAAGCTGCTCAGAGCTACGCTACGGAGGCTAATGGGATTTTTTGGTTTCCCTCATCAAACTCACCAAATAGCGTTTTGGAGTTGTTGGATTGTGTATTTGATGAGTTTGATGAGGTAAACCAAGAAATCCCATTAGCGTAGCTCTGAGCAGCTCGCCACTCGGCTTGCAAATAGCTTGCACCGACTATTAAAGGTAACAAATCTACTACTATGACTATAGCGATTATGGCAATGGGCCAATTTGCCAAAATGTTGAACTATCCCTTTAACTATTAGCACACAGTATCTGAAGAGGAAGTGAGTGCAAACCTGTGTGTGTCATAGAGAGAGTGTGTGTGTGTCTGTGTCTGCAGGCTGATTTAATTTCTTATTGCTTTTTTTTTTTTTTTGTGCTTTTTTCCAGCGGTTGCAAAAGGACAATTAGCATTCCGGTCCGTTCCCATGGTCTCCTACGAGATGTCTCCTCATTTGAAGATGATACATCCCCTTAAGCATGTGTATGTGTGTGTGTCGGAGAAGAGTGTGAGAGGGCGGGAGAGACACTTAGTTTATGTTGGAAGGTCAAGGTAGGTAAGCTGAATATGCAGTATCGCCCCCCCCCTCTCCACTGTCAAGGCTTTGAAGTTCAATGTTAACCCCAGCCCTGACCCCCGCCTGTGTGAAAAAAAAAAAAAGTGGCTTTTGCTTCTCAATCTCCAGCGTGCGGCCTGTGAATAGTTAAGGGGCCAGGCGGGGGCATGGTTGTGGCCGCGCACTATACACACACGAGGACAAAGATGAGACAGGTATGAGAAATGCAAATATGTTCCAAATGCAAATTGCACAGGCTTCAATACATAAACACAGACTCAAGGTACATGGAAACACACGGACACTTGTGCACCGCAAACCTGCATCGACCCTTTCTCCCATGAGTCATCCACTGCACCCTCATTCATCAATATTAGCACTCCAAGCGCGCGCACACACACACACTTATCCAACCAAAAAGGGACACTGAAGCAACACACACACATTTACCATCCTCACAATTACTCTGCAGCTTCCTCTATGTCAGCCAAGTAAATGGGCTGAAGGAGGATGTTAGGAGAGCAGAGGACACAGAGCTGCTCCTGCAGTTTCTTTGCCAAGCAGTTTGACTTTTTAGACTGGCACCCGCCGTGGCTCAAGGTTTTGTTTTGTTTTTTTTCCCGATGGAAACCGAGCTCATGAATGTGCTGTAACTTGATTATTTTCTCCTGCGCTCTCTCATTTACTCATTTAATTTTCCCTTTTCGTCAGCAACACGCTACTTACTTACCTCTCTCAGTCTGTCTTACTTGTTCTTCCTCGCTTTTTTATTACGCCCCTCCACCCTCTTCCATCTTTATATCTCCTTCTCTCAGTGCTCCTCTTTCCTTTTCTCTATATTCTACGAGCTTATCCTCCAGTTTCTGATAAAAAAGTAATAAGGGTTCTAATGGCTTCAATTTCCTTCCCTCTCCTCTCTTGGCAATCCACTGTGTATTGCATTCCTGAAGATAGCCTTTGTTGTTTCTAAAACAAAGGGCAAATGCGTGTGTGTGTGTGTGTGTGTGTGTGGTCGTGACCATATTCCAGTTATAAATGCAGGTAGACGTGTGTGTGTGCGTCAGAGTCAGAGAGCTCTAGCTTTTGCCTTTCAGTGTTTGTGTGTATGTGCGTGCATTTGTATATTTATGTCTGCACCTCTCCCCTGTGATTCCACCTCACCACTTAGGCCAGGGGTTTAATTGAATAGTGGAAGAGGTTGGCTGCTCTTGGCTTCAGTGGTAGAAACTACCCATAACCCCCCCGGGCCATGCTAGTGGCTTGCCCAAGGCTATAAAACTTTCACTAAAGCACGCTCTGGCCATAACAGAGAGTGTGAATACAAGTCTTAATATCTGTGTGTGTGTGTGTGTGAGAGAGAGATAGAAGGAACAAGAGAGAAAGAAAATCACTGAAGGTCAGTGTCCTCCTCCTCATCCGTCCTTCCTTCCTTCCATGCTCCATAGATCCACGTTTAATCTCCCTCTGATCTCCCACCCTGGTGTAAAGAGACCTGATATGTGCCTGGGCTTTGGTCCTATTGTACTCTGCTCCTCGAGACAATGGCGTATGCCACCATCCAGGATGAATGGGCCTCATAAATACTCCATCTGAAATGAGATCCATTGGTAAGCATCCATGTAGGGTCAAGAAAGGGAACTGGTCTGAATATAAACACAGAAACTGTTTGCTTTGTGTGTTTGTTTCTGTGTGGCATTGGAGGCTTATTTTTCAGATTTTTGCTCAGATTTTCATAAATCATTGTTGTCAGACTCTGTGTGAGTATGAGTCCTTTCTCAATTTGACGACCAACCAGCGAGAATCAATACATGTGAGTGAAAGAAAAATGAGAGCATTAAAATATTGTGTATGTACAATGAATGCACGATGATGGAAAAATCAAACAGTGTGTGGTTTCTATATCTGTATAGAACACCCTGTGGTGTTCTTATAAACAACACTGTGCTGATAGACTTGTAACAAGGACTTCTATCTACTCAAACAAAGACTTGAACACTGGCTCTTTTTTAATCTTTTTTTTTTTTTTTGGTGATGTAGGTGATTGGTGATGTGTAACAGTGAGCAACAACATAATCATTCATTTTTTTGGCCACAGCAGAAGAAACTGAAGCAGACATCTGTAACTGTTGAGGTGTATATGAAATAGCTATTTCATAAAACTATTTTGATCAACCTCAATTGTTTGTTTTTTTTGCGCAATATGCTTTTCTTTTTTCTTTTTAAAAATAGATCTTTGTATTGAAAACAATGCACGGAAACAAACAGACAGAACTGTAATTTTAAGTTTCTCCATATATGTGTTAAACATGACATTGGTTCAATGTCATGTTTAGTTAAAATTGGACTTTCCTTGAGGGGAGCCAACTATCTGTCGCGTGGACATTTTGATAAACAACGCTGCCTAAATGAGTCTGAGATGGATGTCACCTCTTCAAAGCACTGGCCGACCCCTTGTCCTCGTTTCCTTTTTGTTTTCATCTGGGCACACTCCCAGGTGAGGCTGCCCTTGAAAATGGACCCCTTCCTTATCTCACCTCTCTATCTCCCTCCCTCTCTGTTTTGTCAACTATATCTCCAAAATGAGCCGAGAACGAGTGGGAAGAGATGAAAAGGGGGGAGTTCTGAGTTATAAAGAGAGAGATGGAAAGAGGAGAGATATTAATAGTGACAGGGCAGAGCTATTGAGAGCCTGACGACGATCCCACTGCCTCTCTCTTAAGGTGTGGGGACGAGGTAATGGGTTGATGGTGACATCAAGAGATGGAGGGACGGAGGCGGAGAGGTAGATGAAGAGCTAATGCCTATAGATTGTGACCTCTGGGGAGTGAGACGCCATTATTCTGACAAGGTTGGGTTGAGAGGCCTCTAAAAGCCTAGGGTTCCAGCTCAGATCTAACTACCATCAGTCCCTTGACTAAGCTGGTTGGGGTTTCTCTGGATAAGTGGACCTGACAACCCCCAGCGATGAGGTCTCCCTGCAGACTCACTACTCCACCGAACACCGTTTACTTCAGTCAAGGGTATGTCTGTGGGGATTTGTCTATTTCCATTTGCTGCCTACAGGTGTTCTCATGTCTACGAGTGTCACTCTTAGGGTAAAAGACCAGGCTTTTTTGTCAAATGACTGTGCCATTTTCCTTGTATTAAGGTGTGTTCTGCCGGATATTGTTTCCCAATGTAATCATCTCATGTTGCCTCTGACATATCTTTTAACATTCGGTCAGCACAAGCAAGAAAACATGAGCTGGAAAAATAATATCATACGGTTCCATATATGGCCGTGCTTCAAGAAATAATATTAGCAGAGCAGACATGAGATTCTGCAGGAGCTTATGTATGTGCTTTTAGTATCTTCTCCACACATCTGAGGGAGCGTTTACTCTCATACAGATCAGATTGCTGGGATGCTCTCCTATAGGAAAGCATGAGGTAAAGCATTAGTTGCAATGATAAGATAGGCTACTGTATCTGATTTTTTTTTTGAAGAAGAAGAAATTGTGGTTATGAATTTCATTCAGCCGAGTCCATATTTTTCAAGCCAATGGATTTTGCCCGGGTGTCCATAAACTAGAACTGCTTCCATTTCCCTTTTTTTATGAACATACTGTAGGCCTATGGAGAACTTCTTCTTTATGACTCAAAAGTCGAGAACATACAACGATCGACTGTGATCCAAGGCTCCAAACGAGCTGAACAAACCTCTGGGGAGATTGCCACGTCACATGCTGTTTTTCACGGTGACGACTGAGTTTCAGTGTCGATGTGAAATCAAGCATTTATCTGCACACTCCCACAGGTGTTTTCAATTACCTCTGCTAATTAGTGAGGTGGAGGTCAGGTGGAGCTAATGGGTCTAAAGCCCAGCTGGTCACATCAAAGCAGCTACATCAATCACTTGTGACCATCACGTGTGGCTTCGCTCAATTGGGCGAAGTAAATCTCCAGTTTTGACCCACAAATTTGCACAGCAAGCCGCCTGCACCTAAAGTGGTACAGGCTAACCTCCGAAAGCCAGAGATTCTAACATGGAGGACACCATCTTTATTTAATCTCCTCTGTTGGGCTTGGCTTGCAAATGAACCTTATGAAGAAAAAAAAAAAGAATCATGAGATTGAGAATGAGCTAGCGAGCTTGTTTAGCTACTGACACTGAATGAATGACGTGCAATGCTTTAAGCAGAAAATTAAAAACCAAGTGAATGGGATACTAAACAGAAACCAGAAACCAGAAACCAGAAACTTAGAGTTATGTCATAGCATTAGCATGTAGCAGTAAACTTAGCAGCTTTAGGCCTGGTCGTTAGCAGCTAGCTCATGTGAGTCACTTTGTCAACTCGTTTCTAGAACAAGAAGTGTTTCACTCTTTACTCAACAGTGTATTGTGCCATTGTCGCATCCAAGTATGGAGATCTCAGTCATGATTGGAGCTAGCTACACTTCCCCAAAGGCCTGACAGGAGATCTAGTTAATTAAGCAATGCGAGGAAATCACCTGAGAATTATGGGTAGTAAGGGTAAGAAGGGCAATAGGTTACTGCCAACTCTGGGTTAAAGGAATAGTCCGCCAAAAAATGAAATTCGACAAAAAAAGGTCCATAAAACTATACAATTTTAAACTTGTACTCTTCCTCCATACTGTACTGCTCGTCCACTGCAATCTAAGTGTCCTGAAGGGATATAGTCCAGAGAGTGTACTTGAAACAACGTCAATTAGGGCTTTTTTACAGCCTAAACAGTCCTGTATTGACTTTGTTTCAAGAAAACTGGACTATATCTCTTCAGGATGGAGGAATATTACAAGGTTTTTGTGTAGTTTTATGGACCTTTTGTGTTGGGCGCTATTGACTCTCATATAATGATTTCGTTGGACTACGAACCCCCCTCCTGGGTCTCCAGATGCATGGAATAAAAAAACTACTCTGGAGTTAGCATGAGGGTGAGTCAATAATGACTGAATTTCATTTTTTGGTGAACTATTCCTTTAAGAAGAGTTGCCCTAATGTGAATATTTTTAAGTGTAGTTTTCACTGAGCATATTTCCCTTACAATATAGACCATCAAAGAAAAATAAAAGTTATACTTAAGAAATCAACAGCATTATAGCAAAACAGGAATTTAATAGAAGCTAAAACTTTACTTTGACATCTTGTCCAAAAATTTTATTTTACGCCCAGCTGTATTGGCATGTGTGCTGTCAGGCTGTGTGAAACAGACAGCAGAATACTAAATGTCATATCTGATGAATGATGAAATTCATGAGCACATTTATTTGGGAGGTTACTGACAGCTACTGGTAGGGTTACTAAGACAGGGGTGAGGCTCCCTCCCGATCCTGCACATGGTCAACCGCAAAATAAAATGCATATTTCATGAGACTTCATGTGAAAAAACAACTCTTCCTTGATGATATTCCCCCCCCCCCCAAACTCATTGCTGTTCCCCATTGGCGCTCCAATCACGGCGAGGAGGAAGTTCAAGGCTGCAGATCACCCTTATCGTGCATCTCTGTCCATAATGGTCCTGTCGTGTTTGAACAGAGTAAACATAAATGAATAGATAGATGAACCCAGTGTGTTGCTAAATTGGTCTATGTACACATAGTGGTGGTGTACAAAAGACGAATGCAGCTGCAGAAATAAACAGCAGCAGAGTGCTTTACCATTTGCATAATGGAAGAGACTGTAGCTGTCACAGATCACAGTTTAAGGAGGCATTGGAGAAAACCAAACATAAAATGTGAGACATGCAGACGGTTTGTAATTTATTTATGTGCCTTGATCATATGATGGAGAGACCCACCGAGGGACAGACCTCTCTTTTTGTTCACCTCACTAGTGTGCCAAATTCCTGCCAGCTTTTGAATGCTGCAGGAGCAATCTTCACTCTCACTTGCTGGGCGTGATTACATTCACAAAAGGGGAGAAAAAGGGTACTCTCCTCTCCTAACTTTCGCTTATTTGAAGTGTATAACTCTATGATGCTACCCAATTTATTTATTGACCGCGTTCCACTGTGTTTGAGCATCAGTGTCACCGTGGACACATCTTATTCAGACTTACAGAGGGTATTCAGCATCGGCTTCATAACTGGTGTTGCACAAATTAGAAAACAAATTAACCACACGAATGGAGGAGGAGAGGGAAAAGAAGAAACTAGCTAAAAGAGCAAAGTACAATCACAGCCTGATGAAGAAAAATGAAAAAAAAAAGATTAGGCCAAAGGCTTTCTTTCACATCTGTCTGTCTACCTCCCTCCCTCTCTCACCCTTGCTTTCCATTGCACTCCTCCAAGGTGCCAGACTCTGTGCTCAGCTGGCAGAGCCACAGAGCGAGAGAGGCAGCGAGACAATGAAAAGAGAGGAGAGGTTCAGCGAGGGCCAAATGGCTAACTGGCCTCAGGCTATGGATCAGCATCCACTCTCCAGGAAGATGCTGTGTGCATTCAGGGAGATGGCTTCAATAAGGGGAGGCAACTTTACTCCTTACAGAAGGTTGTGAAACCTTTGTTGACAGGCCATTTTGCCTCCCACCTGTGCCTAACTACAGGGGATTAAGGTTGAAAGACATGAGTTTGTTTTTTTCTTTTCTTTTTTTTTTCTTTTATCATGTGTTATTCGTCATATCTTTGGAAATGCAAGTTCCTATCAAGAGAGAGCAGTGGAGAGGCGAATAAAGAGCCCAACACCTCTACACAGAATATCAGCTCAATCTTCTGTATTTATAATCAAAAGACAAGGCAAACTACTGTCAAAATATGTATGCTTGTGTGTGAAACTTGTGAAACTTTTATTGATTTATTCTGACAGGAGAGCTTTTAATATTTCAAAGAAATTCTGCACCGCAGTTTCAGTGTGCCTAAAAGTGAAAGAGGTTTGGAAGTTCGATACTGAATAAATCTGGCGCAGTTTTCTGTCAAAGGTACTGGAGCATCCATGAAAACCTTATTTGTCTGGCTGCTAATTTCCTTGCTGATATAAACAAAAAAACTGGTATTTCCAAAAAGTCGGTCTGCGCGGTGCCTCCGAGCAGCGCTCTGCTCTGACACAGAATGCATTAAAATAAATACTTTCTTCTCCGTCTTCCCGAGCTGGAAAACACCACTGACTTATGCAGCCATTGCAAAATGCAGCGTTGCTTGAATTGCAGGTGGGCGGATGGGGTGGGGGTAGCCCAAAATAGGTCACAGCCAGCCTGTGTATGTATATGTAGGATCCAGGAAGGCAAGAGTCAGCATTCCCTAGTTATTGTGTTCATAGGATGTGAATGATAAATTGTGCACATGGTTTTGTTAACCATCGATGAACAGGTCATGCAACACAAAATTAAATGCAGACTGAAAATTCCCAACAACAACAATCATTAACCACTCAAAGTAAATGGTGAGAAAGTGGGGACACAGGATAAAAGTAGGGCCAACAAGCATGAATGAACCCAAAGGGGGTGCATTCCTGATTTCACTAGAATCAATGGAGAGAAAACCCCTGTATGGCAAGCACAGTAGGATAAACCAAAAAAAAAAAAAACTTAATAGGCACGGCTTTGTGGGCTGGAAATCCAGCTCACACTTTACACTGTACTATTACCTCCTCTCAGTTTACACATATTGAAAAGCTTGAGCCAGCATGCTTCATCGATGTAGTCTTCCCGCCTGTGTGTTGCTGAAAAGCCCTGTCAGAGGGGCTGACATCACAGTTCCTCCATCTGTCTCGTTCTGTCTTGCCCGTCCTCGTTTTCAGGGGTAAAAAAAACCTCAAAAAAACAAGAAGAGGTGAGAACACGTCACACCTCCTCCAGCTATGTCCTCCTTCCTTCTCTCCTCTCCTCTGCCTTGCTCTCTACCTCTTGGCTGATCGATATGCTGCTGTAGGGAGAGCCATGGAAGTTTGGATCAATCTAACTGCTGCTGGGAGCAGCTATGACGGGATGAGGGAGAGAGGGAGGGAGGGAGTCAGAGGCTGTGGGTATGGAGGGAGAAACAGACGATGAAAGATGGAAGGGGATTGCAGAAGCAGGACTGAAAGCTGCAACATGAATGTGAAGAAGAGGAAGACGGAATCATGGGGATTTGGAGAGTTGATATGATTCAAAACTAAATATTTAAAGGATACTTGCACAAAATATAGTCCGACTGTTATTGGATGACACCCATAGAGATTCTAAACAGAGGTGAGGATAAAAAATACTACAGAAGTAACTCTTAAGGTAGCTCATGTCTTTGTTATATGTGTAGGTGCCTGAGGTGCAAGCTGTAATCATACAGTAACAGGCGCTGTCCGTGGTGCTGCACAGCAAAACACATCCACCTCGACAAGGCTTTTATCCCATATGCAGCCTTCAAGACTTGTTTATCCTAAAATGAGAAAGCCCTCTGCCAGGTGGGAGGAGCGTTTGCTCTTGTTCTCATGCGGAACAGTTTTCCCACAGTTTGACAATTTCTTCTGGAGTCAAGTGTCTAGCTACTGCACCCGTAGCAGGAAAACTTAGCTGTAAAAAAAAAAAAAAAAAAAAAACACTTTGAAAATGAGTTGATTTCACTGGGAAAAAAATAAAAACATCCCATTGGCAGATTTTCTTTGTGCATGTGCAAAAATAAAGTGAGTTTATAAAGACAAGGCAAGAGAGTTAAGATGCACGCAGACGTTATTACAGCGAGCTTAATATGGCACTGTCTCACACCAACTAATGACGGTGACACAGCTGACTCCTTCTGCTGTACACTGTGTGCGCTGAGTGACCCCAGTGGTTAGCAGAATTGAAAGCAGATTCAGTGTCTGTGTCTGTTTGCCTCTATCTCTTGTTTGATGAATGCAGCGATCTTTGCTTTACTTGCTCTGGTGCTTCTGCAGAGGGTGGGCTCACTCACTTCTGCCAACATCTATTTACATTTGTCGGAGGCCGAGAACATCTCCACTGCAGGGACGGGACTACATGCCTGATGCACTGCTGGTGGAAGGCAGGTGCAGAGGCACAGCTGTCTGTGCCATCGCTGCGTGTATCGCTGTTGATCTGGGTAACAAAAGAACTGCTGTGAAGATTTTGATGTGGTTTTAGAAGGAATCAGAAAAAGGCTTCAGTGCAATTGGTCTCCCGCAGATCTGAATGCAAATGTTGTAAGCAAGAGATGTATTTACTCTAATTCGGGCAATCAGCGAGCTTACTGCCTTTAAAGGCACTTAATAAGGCTTATTTTTAGGGATGTCTTCTAAATGTGGCTTATTAACCAGCTCAGGCTGAGTAAACACAATCCATCTCCGTTCCCTTCAGACAGAGTTTCAGTGGAAAACATTGCAGTGGGCAGGAGTCAGATGGCACTTCTGAAGAGGTAATGGTCAGACCCTTTTGTCCAGATGAGAAGGTCTTTAAACTATTCAAAATTCACAAGGTTTACAGAACTTTTTGACTACAAAGCACCACTTGATAGAAAGGGAGGCCTTGGATATTTGTATGGGTTTTTTCTTTCATTTCTTTTTATGACTACAGTTGCATTGATGACCATCTTCAGCTGTCCTGCAAGAATTGCTGCTTTAACGGACAGAGTAGCCTATTATGGAAGGCCATTAAAACAACCATGACCACTAGAAGCAATCCATCACAGGTAGTGCAGTACATAATTCTGTAAAGATACACAGTGTACAGTATTTCTACATAGAGTAAATCTCAGTATGGAGTGATTTGTTCAAACATAACAAGGCACATGAAGGCCAGACGAAATTGGATTTTTACCTTGCTTTCCCCCGGATGATTATTTTGAGATCAATACTAAAAATGTTACTAATACTATACTTCACCACTTCTCACTGTGACTGAGACAGGACTTATACTCTGGTCTGCAGGTCAGAACCGGCGGTTCAGTTTGTCTGACTCTAAGTGCAACAGAAAACCTCATCGATTCACTGGGTCTGGTCAGATGCACAGCAAAATTACACGGTGCAATTTTGTTCAAACCCCCTCACCTACACCCCAAGTCTTAAAAAACTGGAGCCTGGATGGAGAAACGCAGCTCTCATACCAAAGCTGCCAAAGAAAAAAACTAAGGTAGAATGAGGTAAGTGGAGAGATTGAGAATCTTGTTTTCTAACCAAAATGTTCTTAGATCCACAGCCGGAGGAAAAACTTACGCTTTTTTTGCCTTGTGCTACTGATCTTAAATTCCACTCCTCCTCAATTTCCTCTGCCTTTGGTATTACCCATCTTATTGGCATTGTGACTAAAAGCATGCACATTCAAGGATAACGGAATCAAACAGTGAATCAACATCAGAAACATGATAAAATGATAACACAGGGAGAGAGAGAGAAGAGCTAGTGAATCATGCCTGCTTCTCAAGGCGGGCCTCTGGAGACACTGAGCCTGCAGCTGCAAAACCAGACAGAATGGATCTGTACAAGAATTAAAACAAAAATTAATCAAAAAGCACATGAAAGTATCCTCATAACCCGTTCTCTCGCTTTCTCTGTGTATGTTTCTCTCCTCTGACGACAGAATGAAAGTCTGGCTTTGAGAGCACTGATCTGAGTCAAGAGTGGGTAGCTACCAGAAAGAGACTGCCATGATGGAAGTCCACAATGAAACCACATGAGGCCTGCTAGGGCTTGGGTTATAAAGACTCGCCCGTTCTGAACAGAAAACCATAAGCTGTCCATTTCGTCTGAACAGGCAGCCTTGAAATGGCGACCCGATGACAAAGAAAAGTGAAATTTAGTGCTACTTCTAAAATTCAGCTCCACCACCCAGAACAGCAAACGACACTTCAGCTAACAGCTTAAGTGTCAAAAAGATGTTTAGGCTACTCGTGTTTACATCTGTGCCCGTGGAAATGGGCTGCAACCTCGGAATGATGTTGTCCCAACAGCAAATCTAATTTCCGTGCTGGCTTTCTTATTGATGTGATTCTGCTCTCGGAGCAAGTGTTGCTTGCTGACGTGTTCACAATAGACGGGAAATTGATAAATACCATTTAGGGCCTCACTGTTTTCTAGAGACAGCTAGGCAGCTTGATGTGTGTCTACACTGTAATCTGCTGCAAAAACGTACACTTGTTACAACAGGCTACAATATGTCGACTTGATCAGATTCAGGAAGATAATATCTCATGTAGCACCAACAGCTGTAAACACAGACAATGACTGGAAACGTTTGGCTAAAAGTGCTAGGAGAGATGATTAGCTTTTAGTATTTACAACCATACATGGTTGTATGGGTACCAGTAAATGCTAGCTTGTGTAGCAGGAATAGGAGTACAACCAAAGGCATGTAAACTAGCATTAGCAGCTAAATCTCTAATTGTAGCCTCATGGCATGTATAACTTGTAGGCTACATGTCACGGTAGGCTACAATTACAGATTTTTAAGAACGCAATGTAGAAATTTCTCACAGCATATTATATTATATTGTAGTTAATGGATTCCTATAGAGTCTAGCCTATAGCTGAATCTGGGACTTATCCCTACTTGTCAAACTTCCCTCCCTTACTATTTTCTACATGCATTTATATGCATGGCAGCACTATTTTGTGTGAGCTTTTGCCATTAGCATTAGCTTCCTGGCTTCATTGAAAAAAAAGAGGTAAACGCTCCCATCAAAAGAAGCAAGCTTTACCCATGGCCATGCAGATAGAGGGTTGAATTTTATTTATAGATTTACTTATTGACTCAGTAGGCTACGCGGGAGGTGAATGGACTTTTGTTTGCTGTGCTCACAAGACTTTAAAAAAAAATAAATGTCAAAAAGATGTTACTGCACTATCTTGCTGGTCTTTCATCTTCTTTCCCTTTTCCCTTCAGTCTGTGCACATCGTTTTTCCATTTCTGTGCGTGCATGTTCCTGTGTCTCCATGTCCCTCTGGTTTTCACTGTTTTTTTTTCTATCTCCCCCTCTCTATCTGCTTCTTTCTCTCTCGTTCTCAGGACACGCAGATGACACGGAGCTTGGCCAGACAAAGTGATTCCACAGCGCCGAGGTCTGCCAGGGAGAGATAGCTTAGACACAGTGTCACCGCTGTTAGCTAGATGCAGGCTGCAGAGGGAAGGGAGACCCGAGCCCGAGTGAGGAGGGAAATGGGGAAGCGGGAAAAAGGCAGGAAGAGAGAGACCGGGCAAGAAAAAAAGGGCTTTTGGAAACCAGAGGATGGAACCAATGTTCAAATACATAAAGAGTCCCAGTATAGATCACTTTCTTAATGAGACTCAGAGGAGGGGGGCGATGATTTTTAATTGACTTTGTTTTATCCCTTTCCTTGAGCACCTCTGTTAAATCCTGGAGGAAGTTTGCTGGCTCTGCTTGAATGAGTTGCACCCCTCGAAGAAAATCTGTGCTGACCCACTTCCCTCGGTGTGTCAGTTATCTAGAGGAAGGCAACACACACACACACAAACTCTACTCTACCACCTCCGAGGCCTATACTTCTGCTAAAAATAGACACACACACTCACACAACCAGACTTGGTTCCCCGAGACTTTGCAGCTCTCAGATAACAATACACTGGATATACGCTGGCCCATATTGATCCAGAAGGAAGTCCTCCTCAGGTTTCATCTGTTTACATACCCATCCTTCCATCCGCGCCTCCGTCCTTCCTCACAGCATTTCTCCAGTGTGGAGTCATAAAGTTTCAGATGTAGGTTGTGGAGGCGATGAAAAGAGGAGGACCACCAGAGACTGACCGGTGTCCAGCTGTCGCACATGCTGTCATCCTATCTCATCTCAGTTATGGAATGTGTGTGCGCGTTTTGTGAGTGAGGGATTGCAAACTAACCCACTGACAGTCCTGTTCAGGTTTTGGCTCACAGAGTTCAAAAAGCATGTAAGAATTGTGTGGAACTATTAAAATGTGGCTTGGTGAAATCAATAGCTGTGTGTCCCTAGAGAAAATAACTTATTGGATGCAGAAAATAAGTAAGACCTTTTACAAAATATGGCAACCATTTTTAATTTATATGGAAAATCTGCCAGCCCACCAGGTAGACTAATTCTCTCTATTGAAATTTGACTTGGTATGAACTATGGATGCTACCTCTCTCACTATCTTTGATTATTGTATAATGTACTTTATGTATTTATTCATTTATTACTGTCATTGTTATTATTAATTTTTCTATTTTCTATTGTACTGTCATTGTATTTTTACTTTGCCACCTTGTGGACAATTTCCCCCTGATTTGATTATGTTGTGTCAGTTTTGTCACTGTAACTTTGTTCTTGGAAAAAAGCAAAAAGTAATTGTGTGGAGAATGAATGATCAACATAAAATCTGAAGATGTCACCTTGGACTCTTAGGACTGCTCGGACTCTGACGCAGACGGTATAATGCAAAAAACTAAAAAAAAAACACACATACACAGATGCACTAGCTTACAAAAATAAAACAGGACCCATCAAAAGCAGAACAAAGAGCTCCCATTCATCTGCTGCACCTCTGGACGTGGGTGGTGTTTATTCTGGATGACTGTGGTGTGCTTGAGAGAGTCTGCACTTATTCTCCTAGACAGAGGGGGATGCATCAGTAACAGGCATCAGAACGGGTGTCTATGGATTTTACTATAGCACCACACGGCTCTGTGTATTTGTATTTGTAGTCAGGAAGATGAAGAGAGAGAGAGGGAGAGAGGGAGGGAGGGAGAGAGGGAGAGAGAACTTGGAAATGGCACTGTTGCACAATGCCAACTGGCCCAGTCAAGTCCGAGTCATTACCAGATGGATTCACACATGCACAGACCACACGCGCAAACACACGGCACATCCACCAACATGAATGGGTCGACACATTCAAAGTACTAGCGGTGCCATACCTGAAAGGCATCCAGTACTACAAAAAGATGCAAGCACACACACACCCACACACACACATTCGGAGAAACTTGGCACACACGGACAGACTGGCTCAGTGGTGAAAACTCACACCATCCTTGTAATTTATCCAACGTAGTCACACGCATACCATCACACTGCTGCGGCTGTCTGGCGGGCCGCGACGCCATGTGGCTCGGTGTCACCTGACCGGCGAATCAAAAGTCTGCCACACATCAGTGCTGCGGTTCTGGGCTCCTGATGGAACGGAGCTCTAATCTAGCAGGAAGGCAGAAGCTGTTTCCTTAGGGCACGCTGCCTGCTGTTAAATCCCTCTCTACCTCTACTGCCTGCCTGCCCGCCTGCTGCAGTGGCACGCTGACCCCTGGCCCAGTTGTTCTGGCACTATTGATGAATGAGGGGGCTGTAGTATATGAGTCACGCAAGGCAGAGGACTGTGCCGGTGTGCGCTTACACATGTGTGTAGGAGGTTGCCGAGAAGAAAAAGTGTGCGTTTCTGTGCAGCAATCGTGTGTTACCACATTCAGACATCTCATGTCAACACATCTGATTCAAAAGAGTCGAGTGACAGCTGGACAATTACATTCAATATCTATACATCCTGTCTTATTCTGATGTGAGATTCATGGCATTTTGAAAACAGAAGTAGAGTTTCTTACAGTTATTTAAGACTTCCTTTTCTCCTTTTATTCAAAATGTGCATTGCTGTATGAGCTTGTTGCATGAGCTTTCTTTTTGTTTAGTTTGTTTTATCTTGACGACATGTCCTTGTCCTTGTGTACAAGAAATCATGAGCAAAGTAAGCAGTCAGCACTGTGACTGTGTGTCCACCTTGGAACTGCAGTGAATCACTGACAGTCTCATAAACAACAGATTCAAACAGACAGTTTTAAAATGTCATATAACCATGTTAAACAAAATACGTATTATAGTTTCATTATGTCTGGAGAGGAGCTTTGAAGGAGAAAACATCTTTATTCACCCTACTGTAGGACTCTCAGGCCTAGAATACAGAGTTTACCTCCTTGTTCAACCTTTACCTAACACTCTGGCTAACCTCATATATTTCCTGCCCCGCTGCACTCGCTGTAGTGATGATATATTATTTTTTACCAGGCCTCATTTCCCTTTTCATCCCTCACATGTTGACTTGCATCTGTCACTGCTGATACTAGTCTTTCTTCTGGTTTGACTCATTTCCTCTCCCAGCAGGGAAAGCACAATCAGGAAGGAAGTGGTTCTCTACTGTTCTGACCTTTTTTTTGTTGGATAATAGGAGAAATAATCACCCTGATTAAAGATAAAGTCGTTCTGATTGCAGCAGCTTGTCATTGAAGCTCACTTTGTCTGCATGCGCAACTACTTCTTTTAACAGTCATGACCGAATAAACCAAAAAAGCAAAGCAAAATGGTGACTGATTATTGCTCACCGTTGAGAAAAACTGTTTGTTGTGTTATTGACACGGAGCTGTTTGTGTGTCACTTGACCTCCTGGTCGACTTAGAACAAAGGCTAAGTGGAACTTCAAAATCGAAGGAAAGCTCAAGCTGTGGAAAGAGGGATTTTGGCAGCGGTGTCAATATGCACCAATGCTAAATACACTCACAGTTTGTGAGGAGCCGTGGCACTGGGCACATTATGACCAGAGACTGGGCTGAGGCATTGATTCTCTTTTTTGCTTTTGGCTTCACATTTCATTGAACTTCAATACACACACTCCAAAAAGAAAAACAACAAAACTAAAACACACAGGATGCACACACTGAAACACTAAATCCTTCAACTACAAACATAAGCAAACGTTAACTTTACCTTAACTGTACCTTTGACATTTAATGTCTGTGCATTTTTAAATTCCGTTTTACTGCTACTATTTAGTATGTACAGTACTGTTTACTACTGTCATCTAAAGCTGATGCTGCATTCCTGTTCCCATGGTTAATAATAAATACTTATATACAATATATTTTCACAATTCATTCCAGTTGCCATTGAACAGCATATGTATTATATAAATGTTAGTGGTTCAGGCTTTTCAATTCATAATAATAATGGCTTGGATTTATATAGCACTTTTCATAGCACCCTAAGTGCTTTTACGGAACCGTTATTCATTCATACATTCACACCAGTGGTGGTATAAGCTATGTCTGTAGCCACAGCTGGCCAGGGGCTGCCAGTGTGCACCAAAATGCCCCCTCCGACTTCCACATTCACACACATTCATGGAGTGGGATTCAAACCGCCAAACTACCAGTTATTGGACGACCCAGACCCACACACTTTACATTTGCTTGGCATCTCAAACAAACTCTCCAAGTGCACATGGACGAGATCCGAGACCCTCTTTGTTTTGTTTCAACCACACAAAACAGGATAGCTGTGAAATCCTGCTTAGCAAGCCTGGGCTGGATTGGGGGCATTTGCTGTTGTGCACCTATAAAGCCCTTAGAGCAGTGGTTCCCAACATTTTTTGGCTGGTGACCCCATTTTGACATCACAAATTTCTGGAGACCCCGTCAATCAAGATGCGCCAGCTCAGATATTTTTATATGCTGCATTTTATTTGAACATGATTTATATTTGAGAAAGTGAAAGTATAGTTGTTTAAGATTGTATGTGGTGTTTTTAATCATAATTTTAAAAAGAATAATAATTAGATCAAAAAATTTATTTTTATCAGTATTTTTTTTTATAAATACCTAGACATTTCAGGTGACCGCATTTGAATTTCAGGCGACCCAACATGGGGTCCCGACCCCAAGGTTGAAAAACATTGCCTTAGAGACTCAGTAGGTGGTACTAGGATATGCTGTATACACACACAGTGATATTGAACTTTCCATTAAAAAAAAAAAAAAAAACTCTGTGTGTGTGTAAGCATACAGTACAAGAGTATTTGGGTCAATCCGGTGCAAGTCAAATGCTTCTCTCATTGGTTGACCCTGGCGTGGTGCATGTCCACAGTTCAAGGCCAGTGGCCTGGGTCTGGCTGCACTCAGCAGCTTGATGACTGGCCTGAATGCCCAATAACACAGGCAGCTGCTCCCTGCAGACCCACTGGCACTGGGCAGCCTTGTGTATTGTGTGTCAATGTGTGGGCACGGCTATGTGTTCGCAAATGTCAGCAGCTGTTGCCTTCACACCAATTTCCCCTCTCCCACAGACACACCTGGACAGAAATATGAAGTCCAGGTTGGAGCTGGCATCTGGCACATTAATGCTTTCTTTTCACTCTTTGCCCGAGTCAGCACACCACTGCAGGCTGAGAAACATTTGTCTTCAAAGAGTCTTCAAACAAGCACAGTGCTAGACTTAATCAAAGACATCGCAGACAATAAAGGAACAATAAAACAGCAGTCCTTTCAGCATTCAACCAGGGCATATATCCCAGTTGCCCACGGGGTTAGAGCACTCAGCTTCACAAGTCAGCGATTTTTCAAAGTAATATCTCTGCTTTGTGTCCCACCTCCACCGCTCCCGCCCCCCACTGAATCAGATGATGCTGCTAGTGTGGACCAATTCATCCAGCTCTGGAACGTCGTCTGCTCTGGACCTCTGTGTTAATTTGAAATAAGGAGTGCAATTGTTGGCTGAACGTGAATCAGAGGGTGTAACGGGAACACAGGATTGCCGAGCAGCTCCTCCACTGGATAGCCTTCAGTCCTGGCTTGTATTTGCTGTTTGAAGCAACAACACCGTGTGTGCACAATCACAAAATACAGTAGTAGCAGGTGTGTTGGCGAAAAGACAAAATCATCCTAGAAAAAGGCTCCCCAAGACAGCTTTAGAAAGTATTCAGCCCCTGTCAATTGAATTTTGAAATGGTTAAAAAAACACACATTCTTACCGATGAACCTACCATTTCTAGTCCATAATGATATGACAATTCCAAAAAAATCATTTTCTTTAGATTGTTTAGAATTAAACTAGATTCCAGCTGTGGTAAACCGCAGTGATATGACATAAAAAAAAAGACATTTACTGGTACTGTATATGCAAGATTCCCCAATTCACTGTGTGTATGCCGAGAACCAAGCCATGAACTCCATGAGACTCCTCTGCGACATAATTGTGGTTCAGGGCGAGTGCATAATACCATTTCCAAACATTTGAGTGTTCCCAGAAACACAGTGAATTCTATTTGTAAAATAATGGAATGAGTTCGAAAACCACCAGGACATTTCATAGAGTCACTGCGTCCACATCTTTGGAGTGATATTTATCAAAACAAGGCGGCTCTATTGCTTTAGAATCCGATGAGTGATTAAAGTAAATACAATTTGACACACTTTCTATCCCCACTAGCAGCATGGTCCCACTGATGGCACTTGTAGCTATTTCACTGGTCTTTGATATCTGATGGAAATTATGTTGTATCAATATTCATGGTGCCAACATAATGAATCCTAACAACTTTGGTTTATGACCATGTACCTGCGAAGCCATTGACAGTCTCATCAAGTTTTAACTGCAGTCGGTGTTTAGTGCTAATTAGCAAATGTATGCATGCTAAGGAAATGAGCCGTGCTTGTTGGGACGCCACACCTGCCAAACACCAGCATGTTAACATCATCACTGAGACTTTGTTAGGGTGCTGACATTAGCTTGAAGCGCTGCTCATTTCAGAGTGGAGGAAATGGTGGTGAAGTGGACATTAGGATTAATACAAGGGTTTCAGCGAATGTATTTGCCCGGCGCTGGAGCTTGGCCAGACTGATCCATCTTTTTACAACGGTCTCGCTAACAGTCAAGATGGAGAGTAGCATGGAGAGGGACAGTGGGAGGGAGGAGAGAGGAACACAGGAGCCTGCAGGAGAGGAGGGTGTCCAGGTACAAGGAAGCAAAAGGTGTGAGTGGATAAGAAAAGAGAGAGAGGCCTACTTATTCTTTATTCCTCCACTCTGTACTTTGTACTGCCCGGACATATAGTAGTAGAGTCCAAGGTTGGAGTCAGCATTAAGTGCATTCAACAAATGGATCCCTGCAGAGAGACCTGTAGGTGTCCAAACTAAAAGTGGCCGTGCATTAGGGGCTCTCTTTGTTATCCTTTCAGCCCCTCCCCCCTCTGTCTCTCTCACACGCACACAGACACACACACTCTCATGCACAGGAACACACACGCCACCCACACCCATATTGTGGCTGCTGCCAGTAAGACTTTTGCTTCGTCAGTAAACAGTTGACCGTCCTTGTCAGTGAAATGTTTATGTAGCTGGCCATAGTCCTGGTGAAGCTGGCAGAGGGAGCTGGCTCCGTAGATAAGGCTACAGATGAAAGAGGAGCGTGATGATAAATAATGACACAAAGCCACCAAAGAATAATTACACAGAGAAAAACAGGGAGAAAATGGGGTATTTTGAAAATCGCCCGCGGGGAGATTAGCAAAGTGTGCGTTTTCAAGACTTATGGCCCCTCGCCATCGGACGAGACTGATACACATCTGGGCTAACTGCTGCTCAAACAGATCGCACCGGGCCAAACAGCACAATGAGCTTGTGTACATGTGCATGCTGCAAGGTCAACCTGCTGTGGATGCAATTTGGATGACAGTGCAGAAAATGGGAAAATATTTGCCCTGGCACTCGCACACATAAACCATCAGAGCAGTTCTCTGCACCCTCCATCAGTCCTTCTCCTGCTTTAATGTTGCTTTTTTCAGACTCTCTCCCTCTTCTGCCACTTGCCTCCTTGCATCCTAATCTTTCAATTTCATATTGATTATATCATGGTGCGATAAGTCCTGTGGGCAATTAAATGTGTCTAAAACTAAAGACATGATAATCAGATTTTAAAACAGACTCCTGGTACTCCTGTACCAAACAGCGTCAAAGGTCCAACAGAGACGTTTCTTTCCCTGAGGCAGATGATGATTGTCCTTTATAGAAGCTTTATTGAATTGGTTTGAGTGGCCTGCATTGTTACGTGTTGTGGTTTTCTGACTGGCCAACAGACAGGCCTGGTAGCCTCATCACACAGAGGCTATTCAGAGTTCATTGACTAGTAAAGCCCTTATCTAGTCTTTATAACAAGCACATGTTTCAAAAGGCTATATCGCTTCAGGAGCGTCGTCCTCTAGTTTGAACCCCAAGGTTGTTGCTTTTCCTTTGTTTTCCAAAGTAATTATGTTGTTAAATCGCACATGGTGGTTTACTGTTGTCCTCTCACTTGACTTTTGCACTTTGATGTTGATGCATGAGCTCTTACATCCCACTGTCTAATGAATCCATACATGTTGGTGCTATGTGTGTATTTGTATTAGCATTTTTGTAAATCCTGGCTGCTGATTTCCCTGTAAATGACAATCCACCAGGCAAAGACACACCCTGGTATTGTTTCAGATGATAAAGGATAGAGTAGCTGGAGCCCACTAATAACTCCACCTCCTCAGTTCTGCACCACTACTACCAACGGGGCAATTCATCTTTTCCCCGACTACAATCAATGACTTTCGTTTATGTCCTACACCTGAGATCTTAGGGGGAGAAAACGACAGGTGGAGGACGAGGAGAGAACAAATACTGCATTTATGCCGTGTCAGCAAGAGCGGGAAGAACAGGGAAATGTCCTCAATTAGTCATTTTTATTGCGGTACGTACTGGTAGTAGCTCATTAAAAACTTACCAGATAAAACCACACTGTCCTCTTTTGAGTGGTTCATTTAATGTTTACTTCTAACAGTCTTTTTAACTACATAGATGATAACTTTTGTGTTATTTTGGCACCCGTTTTCAGCAATTTTGCCAAGTGAGATAAAGCCAGAAGTTCTTCAAATCTCCTTATAATTACAAGTGAAAGTCTGACCTGAAAAACTGTTTCCCACTCGACTGCTAGTGTTTTCAGTGGGCCCGACAAAAAACTAAAAGAGTTGCACCCTCCTGTGTCTATATCTCTAAGTCGTCCATCTTGGCTCTCCCAACACCCCTGATGGGCTTCCTCACTCCCTCCTCGGCAGTTTTCTCAGACTCAGCCATCTTCCAGCCTGGAAAGCTGATCTGTCTGAGTCTTTGCTCCAGGTTGTGGCTGTTGCAAATCCATTACATCAGATAAAAGCGGGGACAGAAATCTGATGCTGCTTTAGATCCCTGTGGAGTTGACAGAGAGGAGGAGATGAAAAATGGGGGATTACTCCACTCTCTCCCTATTAAGTCTGCACAGAAGGAGGTCCGTTGCACCCATATGTCCCGTCATCAACTCTTATTGTAATCTGATTGAAATGTTGGTGGGAGGACAGATGAGGTGGGGAGGTGGCGGGGGCCGGGGGGTCGTCAAAAACAGCCCCACTCCCCAGTTCAGTTTTCTCTGAGGTTTCGCTCTCAGTCAACTACAAGACCCGAGTCCAAAATAACACAAGGCATGAGAAGAAGTGGCATGGTGCCAGCTTGGTAGTAGGCCTTGCATTTGTCAGGGCCCCACAGTGAGCAAAAGGCCACTCAGCCAACTAATAATCCCCTATTTGAATAATGGTTGTTATTCTATTTCACTCCCAACTTCTCTCCATTTAGGCTGCTTATAATTTCCCCCTCTTATCTATGGCTGAGCTCCCACAACTTATGAGAGTTCAATTGCATCTCTCTGCAGACCCATTGAATGCAAAGTGAGAGCAATCATAGATCATTGCTCCTCTCTTCCTACACCTTGCCTTCACCGTCTTTCTTTTTGTCCCCCCCCCCCCCCCCCCCCTCCGTCCTCTTCTTCTTCCCTCCCTCCTCCTCTTCTGCTGGCTGTCATCCTGAATGTTGAGCGGCCTCTACCCATCCCCTCCGAACAGCCACCTCGCATTGTCGCAGCAAGACATTTAAGGTGGAAGGCCCTGAGATGAAACGATGCAAGTAGTCAGGCAACATTACCCTTTTCTCCATTTCTATTTAGCTTGCACAACTGAGTTCTTGTTGAAACAGCCTGGACGGACAGGGGAGGGGGATGTGAAAGGGAGGAGGAGGAGGAGGAGGGGAGAAGGAGAGCACACAGCAGAAGATACAGTATCTCGTCTCTTAAAACACTGCTGAATAAACTCTGGCGTGGTAGATGCAAACAGGAGCCTCCCGCCAGAGGATACAAAACAAAGTTCATCTGCCACCATTACGATAACAACAAATGCAGCAAACCCTGAACACACGAGAGGGGCTCACAGCCACGGTCAGAAACACTTCCAAGACATGCTGTGGTAATGGGATTTGAGGCAACACTGCACTACAGCTATGCTTACAACTTGGAACAGGGTGTAACTCTCTTAACAGGTTTTTGGAGAGGAGCACAAGTAATCTGCCTTTATTTCCTCCCCTGGGAAGAACTAGCAACTTCTGCAAAGCAAACAAAGTCATACTCAGTAGCTTGCTGGAGTCAAGCTGTCCATACTAGTAACAAAGACTTTAGGTGAATAAAAAGTTCACAATGTCAAGTTGGTCTTCTGTCCTCCAAACCAATTTTTTTTTTACCCTTGTTCTACTTTCACACTCATGTATTTTCATTTCAAACCCCTGTTCCCATTCCGGCCACAGATTTAGCTCCATGTCGGAAACTATCTCCATCCATATGTAACGGAGCTCCGCGGGGATAGCCACAGTCACAAGGTACCAGTGAGGATAAGTGACGACGTGTGGCGGTTAGCGGTACTGAAGTTAAACGCACTCACCCATAAAAGACGTGCTAACCCACTTGCCAAGTGGTCATTGACCTCTTGGCGAAACGGTTAGCATCATCGCCCGCGATGTGGGACATCCAGGTTCGAAACCCACTCAGGGCAGGCCAGAACGACATTGGTCATGTAAAATGCACACTTGAAAACATACATACGACATGTGCAAGCAGGGGTAAACAGGAAGCAGATTGTCTACTTTGGAAAGGCAGCAAGGACTGTAGCACTTCTAACTCGTTACTTTCACCTCTGATACCTTCACCCCTTGACTGTGATCATGGGCATCAACATCATCATTTCTAAAGGTCTCCATTTTTACCCTTCCAGACCACAACACAACAGAATTTTCAAAATAAAACAGCTCCAGAAGCTTCTGTTTTATACACTCTTATGGATGTCGCCTTATTACCACTATACATCGCTAATGCTATTATATGTCATGCCGAGATGAATGGTCAATTAACGCAAAAATTACAGGAACTGTTTGACATCTGGGAAATACACATATTCTAAATGAGCTGATCAATAACTCATTACGATGAGGTTTCAGGAAACCGACGAGCAACTCCAGGAAGTCAGTTCCCAGGCTGCTGTTCACCAAGAGACACTTATTGTGTAGCGTGCGACTGAAAAACCACAACTTGCTATTTTTACATTTATTTTTTTATGCATGGATTAAACAAATGAGATACACTGTTAATTAGTGAGCTTTAAAGGCCTGGTAGGCCTGATAGCAAAGCAAAGGCACTCACTATGAAGGATATAATTTGAGAGTGTTTGATGTCAATATTTTTAGTACAGTCATTATCACCTTTACTTTGGTGTATTCTGGTTTTTAATAGTCTGTTATCTTGGCTGCATTTCTCAGTGTGTTTGACTCTGCTAGAAGTCTCACATATCACTGTCAAACGTGGCTGCTGTTTTCCATATATAGCCCACTGGGTTGGAGAACACATCACAACTATGTGTGTCTCTCCTCACTGGCCCTGCTGTTTGACAAAGCCTGGATCTCAACAGTTGGCGAAAAAGCTAAAAGATCCAGGCAGCATTTCTTTCTAAAAAAAAATCTATCTGTTCTTGGATAAAGTTGCCACATAGTTAATTAAGGGGGAAAAACTCCAGTTCAATCAAGTTTATTAAACTCTTTCTTCTCCCCTACCTCTTTGCTTAATCAGGTATGACATAATATCTATGGAAACATTGATCTACCTTCAACAGACCATACTCGTCTCCATCACTCTCCTTCTCTTCCCCAACAATGATTCGTCAGAGCTGACACAAAGGTTACCGAGACATTAAGAGAGTGGAGCAAACGTCGATGTTCATTAACGTGCTTCAGACAAATGACAGTGTTTGGGGAACCACTGAGCGAGCTCACTGTGGGAGCAGCTGGGTTCGTTAACATTTTGTGACTGCTGTTGAATGCGCCCCGCTGGCCCGCGTCCCAGTGCACAAGACCCTTGGTAAAAACAAACTCATTGTTTTAATCCACTTCACTTCAGACCCGGCTCCACAAGAGGCAGACAGACTGTGTTTTTTGCCATGGGTGGCCGAGCTGCGTGGTATGCTAGTGACACGCCGCACCTGTTCCACTCCATCACTTGTCTTTCTTTGTCTAAGTTAACTTGTATCTTAGAGCAGCTGTTCTTGTTTCCACACGTTTAACTTAACGTCCAATATTTAAAGACCCCCCTCTGAACCGCAAATGCTGCTTCAACCACTGCCACTTACAAGCTAATAAACAACATAAACATTTAAAATGAGCTGACTACGCCAACGGTACTGATGCATATTCTAGTCGTGGGTTTGGTGCTCAGAAGACTCTGAATTTGAATGAGGCTCAAACATGGGACTTCTCGGTGGGTTTCCCCCTGCAACCACCTTAAAGGGATAGTTCAACATTTTGGGAAATGGGCCCATATTGGCCCCAAACAACTCTGTCTCGTAATGTTCCATTATTATCTCATAGTCTGGTGAATGTGCAGGTCACGACTTGTCCACAAGAGCATTTTGGAGTTGTTGGATTGTGTATTTGATGAGTTTGATGAGGGAAACCAAGAAATCCCATTAGCCTCCGTAGTGTAGCTCTGAGCAGCTCACGACTCTGCACCGCCGTTCTAAAAATAGCTTGCACCGACAATTAAAGGTAACAAACCTACTCCTAAGACTATTATGGACTATCCCTTTAATACTGCTCTGTGCATGTTGTGATGATTAAATTCTTTATTTATTGTTTGTGGCTCACAATTATGTGTTTTAAGTAGCATGTCAAGCCAAAGGCAGATTTCAACTTCGGCGGACAATAAATAATTATCATAATTATAACAACTATAATAGAAATATATGATTATACTATTATGAGAACAGTTCTGGAGGGGCGGCACTGAATGACTGTTCAACATGAAGAATAGTGAGAAGTATTGTTTTAATATCATAACCCTTCGCTGTACTTTTGTGCATCACCCTCACAGCTCTTATTACCCTTATTTCCATCAGCAGAAAGCTCTACCTGCCCAGACAGCAAACAACAAACAGGAAACGTTAGAGACAAGCCTGTGAACATAATGGGGCGCCTGGGAGCTAATGAGCCAGTTTGTCTCAGGAGCTGAGTCAAACAAAACTAAGAGGAGACTTGACATTCATCAAGTGACCAGAAACATGACTGTCTGAATAAAGTATGAATGAGGTAGACTGTTGCTCTGTATCTTTGGCAAGTGCAAATAAGAAGCTGTTCACCAAATGGTTCCTCTCTGGCTTTTGTGTTTATTTCTTGCTCCTGTGAAAAGGTTTATGGAACGTTTTGATTGTGGACAAAGAACCAAAAAATAAATTTGGCACCAGTGTTTCTAAAGTGTGTCAAAAGCCTTGAAAAGAAGTGAAAAACTGAATCAGAGGTGGTTGAGTCTCTGAGAAAATATGTCTGCAACACAATGTGGGCAAAAAAAAAGAGAATCTCTTCGAATGTATTGAACATCAACGATTCAAGATGCACTACATAATAAAGTCAGAGTACTGTAGCCTATCTGAGAGTGCACTTCTCCTATTCAGGTGTACAGGTAAGTAGTTACGGCTCTGTGAGGTGTTTTGAATAAATGTACTGTATGGTAAAAGGCCTGTCGCCTCGCCGTCTACGCATTCGTGCTGAAGTTTGCAGACTGCTGGGCTGGCATTTTATCAGCATCATGCACTGGCTGCTTTTATGTGAATTATTGAATTTTCTTCTCTTTTTTTTTCTGAGTGCGAACAAGTCAAGAGAGCTGCGTCAGCAAAGGAGAATGCGGGATGTGGCCTCCAGTTTGATTGAGGTCTTCGTTTTTTAAATACAGAAGGGGAGGGGAAACAAGAAAGGTCCCAGTCTAAGATAGCGATTTGCTTCCCCAGAAATGTCTGTGTGTCTACGCAGCAATAGCTTTGACTGCTCTGTCCAACAGCCAAAGGGGTCCGGGGGTAATACTGTTGTGGTCAGGCAGCAAAGAGAGCAAATGATATGGTTGAACAGAGCTTGATAGAGAGGTGAGCCAACACCTCAGAGGGAGGAGAGAGGTGAGCGAGGGAGACGAAACTGAGAGAGGAAGCGAGAGGCAGAGGTCAAAAGCTGTGATAACTGCCTGCTATTTGTGTTCTATAGCTGTTAAGCTACCGGCTCTATTTGCTAAACAGCAAATATTCATTATCATTCCAGTCATTAGTCATCCTGTGTGTGTCGGGGTGTGTATTTTTCCACAGGTATGGTAGCCTGAAGTATCAACAACACAGGCATAAATAATCCGGCGTCTGTTATTGCTTAGAAAAAGAGAGGTATTGCAACAAGTAACGCTGCGTTCAAGTGGAAGAAGCAGGTCAGTGGAGTGATAAGTTTAGCACTCAAAGACAGAAAATAATAGAGAAGAGAAAAGGAAAAAAAAAATCATTCCATTACCTGTTTGTGTGTCCGACAGTGAGCAGCGGGAGCAGCAGGGAGAGGGAGAGAGAGAAGAAAGAGAAAGCATGTCAGAATAATTCATTTATCAGATTAAAAATCTGAAAACACAAAGTAGTTATTCTAACCACAGTGCAATCAACGAGACAAAAAAAAAAAAATCTGCAATTTCTTCAAGAATTCTTGAAAATGTTATTTTCGTCGCAATCAGTTGAGAAAGCACACAGCCATCTTTCATGTTCTGTTGCCGAGGCGCTGAAACAAAATCTGAAGAAACTTTGTGTTTTCACAAAGACTCACAGCGACACTTCCAGTCTGCACTCATTCACTCAGATGCTGTGTCACAACAACGGAAATCTTATTTTGCAAAAAAGAGAAAAAAAGCCAGCACTCTGAAAATTGCTCCCAGTAAGATTTAGTGCGTGTTTGTATGTTTGATCTCATTGTGTGCTGTAAAGACTGGCAAGGAACCACATTAGCTTGACAGGAGCAGAACTGGGGACCGACAGTCAGTCTGCTGAAATCCTTCATTTTAAAGTTTGAATAAATCACGGTCTCCGCAGCTGGGAATCATGGGTAATCATTTGGCTCTCTGGGGTTGTGCTGAAACTGGTTTCAACCAGGGTGAAAGCATATAAATAATAACAAAACAATAATAATTTAACCCAGTGTTTTTCAACCTTGGGGTCGGGACCCCACGTGGGGTCGCCTGGAATTCAAATGGGGTCGCCTGAAATGTCTAGTAATTGATTTAAAAAAAATTATTGATAAAAATATTTGTTTAACTAATTATTATCATCAAGATAATGTGACTGCACGTGATTGCGGGGTCGCCATAAATTTGTGATGTTAAAATGGGGTCACGAGCCAAAAAAGGTTGGGAACCAACAAAAAAATCTAATTATCTTTATTTTCAATTTATTTTATCTTATTTTTTATTTTTTTGTTCATATGTTGTCTTTGCAAAGTTTTTATTTGTTATGTCTGTCCATTTCTGTATTATGTTTTATTTCTTTTAATATGTCCGAAATAAACTTAAACTAAACTAAACCACTGATTTAACCCCTTATCATCCAGAAGCATCATGGCAGTAGACGGCTATTAAACAATACTGACAAACTCTACCTTGTAAAAAGAGAGCAAAGCTATAACAATGAATTAATTATGCAGTAATACTCTCACTCTGTGTATGTTCTTTTATATATTATGATTGATTGGGCTTGAAATGCAAGACACTGATCCGCCACAGTGTAAACCATCCTGTCTCCTTCAGTTTCAACGCAGCAGCATAAAACACTGAGGTGGAGAGCTCACACATCAACAGTAATTCTTTGCTCCCTCTGCATTCATCTCTGTCTCTTCATGATTCTTTTACTCCCCCGCGCTGCCGCCACCTCCTCCTCATCATCATCACCACTACCCTCCATCTCGCTCGGTGAGTCAGGAGGTGTCTCAGATTAGCCAGATAATCACCGATGTCTCCAGATCCAAAAAAGTTCATCTAACTCCTCTATATAGAGTGTCACTCTGCACCCCATTTTTCTTGGAGACCTGCATTGTGGGGGAAAATGGTTGGAAATTGGCTTTCCCAGGTCGAACTGTCCCCTTCATAGATCACTGAGATGTCCTCCAGATAGCCGGCCCACATCCACTGCCAAGGCAGCTCGCCTAAATCACTCTCCCTGATAGCTCTCCTTCTCTCCCCTGCGCTATCAGATCCAATTCCTTGTAGCAGGCAACACCCTGCACTGACATGATCAACTGAAGACTGATGATCATCTTTTTTAAACATGGATATGCACATTTTGAAACACTTTGTTGGTTTTAGCTTCTCAGATTTCACCAAAATGTCTTTATAAAGTCATTATCTTCAGGCTTCAGACATTACGGTCAGCGTTTTTCACTGTCTGTCTTGTGTTTTGTCGACTCTTGAGGTTAAGAGCCACTCTGTCCTGTTTGACTTCAACAAGACAGCGGGATACAGTTTGTTGAGTTTTTGAACCTAAAAAAAAAGACTTTAAGAAAATAAACCTTGAAAGTAGCCTGTAGGAGGAGGGCTGCAATGTTTTATCTTGTCTTTCTTATCTGCCCTTGCTGTTTTTCCTTTCCTGTACACACTGGCCTTTACACATGCACACACTTTTTTTTTTCCAGTCATCATTATCTTCCCAGGCCTTCTACTTACAGGTGTTGTGAATTATCTGTGGAGCAGCTTTAGATGAGGTGACGTGTTTTTCTCCCTCTCTGCTCTCCCGACACGGACAGGATACTCTCTCTGGATCCCGGCCAACAACTGTATGGGTGTGTGTGTGTGTGTGTTTGTGTGTGTCCTGGCCTGTGCAACCATGAGGGACTGATGTAGCAGCTCTCCGCTAACTGATAACAAGCCAATCTAGCACTATACGGACAGAAGGACAAACATGGGGACCAGAGAAGGAAAAAAAAAAATAGAAAAGAAAACAGAGGACAAGAAAGGAGAGCGACAAGAATAGAAGGAAAGGGAGGAGATGACTGTGAGGGAACAATTGACACGAGTCACATGGCTTCTCTTCTGACTTCTCTTTTTCCTCCCCTGCTTTCTGGAGAGTCTAACAGGACAGGAGACTGACCCATGTCTATTCCGCTTGTCTGATTCCTCTCTCTGACTGTTTAGCTCTCCCAGTGTCCAATTTTCTTTCAGCTTCTCTGGTGGCCTCACTTATTTTCTCGCTCCCCTCTTTTCATTGTCTCCCTCGGTCTCCCTCTGAAGGACAATTGGTCCCATTCAATACGAGGTACTGGAGGCAAATCAAACTTCGCTGCATAAGTGGGTAAGGGGAATTGAAATCGACTGGCACTCAATGTCGGAATGCCAGGCGGGATCAGTGTCACACTGTAAAGGAAATAAAAGCTGTTTTAATAAGAGGCCAACTCCTTTCTCTATTCGACCGTCTGCGTGAATACAAATATCCTTTATGAAAAACTTGCGACGGCGAACACAAGTGCAACCCAGCGCAGCAACCTTGGTTAAAGACCGCAAACACTTCACAGGAAGGGCCTTTAGATGACACACCATGTGAACTGTGACTGTGTTTGCTGACATGCAGAACGGAGGGGGGTGGGGGGTTGGGGGGGGACGAGTTGGGATGTAATTGACCAGTTATAGCCACTGGGAGAGAGGTTAATTGAGGCGTTCCCTCTTGTGAAGGTGGGGGAGTTTCAATTAATGCTGTGAAGGTTGCCGTCAAGAGACGAAGCCACGGGAACATCGAGTCCATTAAAGGGGTAATTAACACCGGCATTCAGGTGCAACACATAGACTGACTTCTAATAGACTTCATTAAGGCAAATACCTACAAAGGCAAGGTGAAACAAGGTCTATATGTGGTAAATAAACAGGCTTAAGTTTGATGGGCCGTATTGTGGCGACATAGCTTCAGCATGTAGATACAAGGGCGTGAAAACAAAACTCAGCGCTTAAGTTTTGTGGCCTTGTCACCACTAAGACAAGTGGATAAGAGTTTGTCTTTAGAACAGAATTAAAAACTGTTCGCTGAGACATTTTGGGTACATGTAAGCAGAAATATCAGGCGGATTTAATACATTTTCTTACCTTCAGATATTCTGAATTGGATTTTGTCAAGTACCTCCAGATGGACTGTCCTTGTATAAGAGTATAATTCGCACAATACACAAATCATTTTGGTTTCATACTAAAAGTCACACTGAAACTCACATAACTTTTTTTTTTCTTTTTCCAAACCATGCCAAAACCCATCAGTCACAAATACTAGTTAGATAATTACAATTTCTACTAAAATAAATTGGTAGACAAAGGTCAATCCCCAGAGTATGTTTTCTATTAAAGCTGTATTGTATTTCTTTCAGCCTCTAGTAGTGCAACAAGTAATGGCATGAGTAAAGATTCTCCCTTTGGCCTGCTATAAAGGAGGCAAAGGTTACCTTCCATGAAGAAATATAACTACATTTCATGCACTAAGTGACTTGTCTCTATAAAGAGTTATGTATTTACAATTCCCCTTTTATGGCCCAGGGTTTGGTGGGGTGGGAAATGTGGCTTGAAAGGCGACAGAGTCACCGGCACCTCAGACTTCTATTGCTCTTGGATGACACTGCAGAGCCCGCTATTGGTCACGGCCGCAGCGCCTGATCATGTCTGTCCGGAGCAAAATGGCTCCCTGAAGGTAAAACCACTTACAGGGGCCAGGACGATTAGGCTTCATTTTATAGCACTGTTCTGTGCCGGGGTTGGTCGGCTAGCTGGCCCCGGACCAGATTTACTCAGCCAGCGGGGGAGGGAAATAAACCTGAATCTATATGATGACTGAAGGAAGTAATGAAATGGCAGTCCCATGAGAGACACAAATCCACATACTGTAGGTATTCCCTGGTGTGATAGTCTGAATCAAAGGCTGCTGTCTGGCAGGCATGGCTCACAACACTGACAGCCTGACTAAAGATTTTCACAAACCATGGCTGCTGGAAATTCTTAAGACATCTGAAAGAGGAGCTGAAAGTGGGAGCAGGAAGAATTATTCAACACAGAGATGGAGTCAAAAAAAAATCATTTTGTGCGAGACGTGTTTTGTGATGTGTTTTTGAATCACAGTTTAAAGATATAAAATCTGATTTTATGCTCAACCGTGTGGGCCTGGTAATAACATGGCTGCCAATTAAATGCAGTGAGGGAAAATGACATTCGTGTAAAGTGAGATTATCAATTTCCATTCCGTCATTCTCCAGGGAAAGAGTGAACATCTGTCTGTATTTGAGTGCACACACGTTTATGTGCGTCATTGTTTATCCCAAAGCAGGTAGTAACGTATGTCAATATATGTTCCAGCTGTTGAACATGCTTTCAAAAGTAACCTTATACTGCATGACAGTGGAGGTCTGAATCTTTGGATACTCTAGTCTGTTATTCATGCATTTCCATTTAATTTCTGAGATGAAGTCAACAACACAGATAAAAGATGAAGGATGACATTTGATGTTATTATAGGTTGAAATAATTCATTTTTTTTAAAATATAGAGTGTTAATTATACAACATTAGTTGTTGTATGTTTGCAGATAATGAATTAGAGGTATAATATGTCCAATAAGTCCATTGTTACCCCAGGTGCTCTTTCCCTCCATCATGTCCGCAGTGACATTTTCACATTTGACAGGTGTCGCCTTTTTCATAATTCTTTCTTCATAAATTCCTGCAAGTTTTCCCTTCCTGTCTGTTCTTTCTTTCATTCTTTCTTTCTTTATTTCGCTTTTGTGATCTTTTCTTTCCGGAGCTTCATTGTGACCTCGGCTCAACGCTCACTTCTTCTCTACATACCCACGTTTCAACACCTTAATGTGTCTCTGCAAGAAAAATAACCACAAGGTTGTTGTCAAAACCGCCACCTCTAAACACTGAATGCACTCAAACAGATGCTGCTGTCGGGTAAAAAAGAGGAGATGTAGAAAAGAGGAACGTATCCGTGACTCAGCTGCTTGTGCCTTCACACATTCATCAACTTCCGTTTTCCTTTCCACTGGCGGCTTCTTCCCTCTGCAGCCATAGAGCCTCAGTAATTACAGGTGTCTCAAGGCACTTTTGTATGGTTAACTACATACATGGGAGATGCAGTACAGTACAGGGAAGGTGATTTTCTTTTGGTTCATCCAGTGAACTGAGTCACTCGGTCTCGGCAGGTTGTTGGATTTTGGTGGAAAGTGGTAGAAATGAAAACTCTAAACTGTGAGGATTCAAGGCTTAGTTTCTGAATACAGGCTGTATCCAGAGCACTTTGAAACTTCCACAGTATTAATACAGAACCTAGAGCTTCTTTATCATTATAAAAAAAAGACGTGGACATCTCACTTGCTTTTCAAACCTTCACTCCTGTTGATGCTGAACTCCAGTGCTGTCACACGGTGATCAACTTAACCAGGACAGGGAGTGGCACTGTGCTCCATATACCCAGACTTTCATTGATTTTCTTACTCTAATATGCCATTTGGTAGAACAGGCTACAGTAACGTAACGTGAGCCAGGGACACAGTGCACCAAGGCCCCCAATCCACCGTCAGTAATGACTGCAGTGATGCAGTGTTCAAAACGCTGGCCTGGGGTGAACGGGGAGATAAAAATGGATCCGCGTTATTGATAGACAAAGCTGATGACTGTGTCACTGTGTCACTGTGAGCTCTTATGAAAGTTTGGACCACACAGAACAACACAGAAATCAAGTTCAAAAGAGTCTCTGCACCAAAGGCAGCTTTAGAAGCAGTCTCTGATGCTGTTGCGATGATAATAGGTCAATAGTAATCTGATAAAGCAGGCAGGGGTAAGGGGATACTCTTACAGTTTAAAGATGCCCATATCAGCGGATGCAGCAGATACTAAAGGTCTGTCACTCATTTAAACAGATTGAGGCCTACAGGGCTGAGTATCAGCAATAAGCAATGACTGCCCTGTCTTTGGAGTGGCAGGGAGGCATCTAGAAATTACTTTTTATGCATGTATTCTTTATCAGCTATGGGGTAAACACATCTTCAGCTGACTTTTAACTTACATTCAACAAGATTCAAGTGTTGCACATTCAAAAAAATGAGAAAAATGAAAGCTCCACACACACACGCTTCGACACACGCACGGCCAAACACGGTCTGAACGTGGAGAAGCGATTAATTCCTTGCTCAAATGGGCTTGAAATTCCCCATGATTTCTTCATTGTGAATTTAATTATATTTTACAAGAGATGAAATCCTCTGTTAACTGCCGTCGTTCCACATGAAGGAAAAATATTTGGACTTCTCAATTCCCCTGCCATGTGTACACCAGTTCTGCATGCACGCAGTTTATCTAATATTTGAAGTTATTACAAATTAATTTCATATACTTTTGAGCTGCGGAGGCTGCCCAGTCTGGATGGCGGTGGAACTGATTGGAATTTTTTTTTTTTTTACATTATCTTCATCGCTGGCCAGGACGCAGACTGGCATGCGAGGCGGCGGAAGCTTGAGAGGGAAGGGGGTTGTGGTGAAAGATGGAAATGGAAAATGACCATCATGTGGGAGAACATAACAGATACAGAGAGAGACAGCAGGGAAATAAAGAACAAGGTGATTGCTATGGAATTAAAACCTTATGAATTAGAATAATAAATGTGAAAAGCCTTCACCGAATATACAGTATGTGTACATATAATGAAACAAAACTGCAGGCAGTCTTCTTCCCATGGTGCACCTGGAGAAGAAGACACCATTTCTCCCAGTCAGTCATCTCTATTTATTCCTCAGTGATGTGACCTTCCCATGACCTTTGCCCTTGTTGGTATCAGCGCTGACATCGCTCAGACAACCCTACACCGACATGTTCCAACCTCAGCGTGCACCTAATAACCAACAATCCCTCCATCACTGAAGGCTCAACATTGATTTCCGCTCTGTATTTGAATGTTGCATCGGACCACTGACCCCGTACGTAACAGGTCACGATATACTCCATGGGCTGGGAATTTCATGAATTGTGAATCTGTGCTATGAGTTTATTTAGTGTGAGTCCCCCCCTTCAGCCTGACAGCTGACCTTTGCTTGTCTTATATGAATGCCTGAGGCTGAATATAGAGCCTTTAGGCGCTGGAGGAGATGGGGAAGACAGCTAGATAAGCTTTTTTTTTTTTCAGGTTGTTTTCACCCTGAGGGAAGTTCCTATAACGCCTCTTGCCTGCTCGCGTTATTCCAAACCAGAGTACGGTTCCTTAAGACTTTCATTAACAAAGTGCAGCTTCTTAATACCGCTCCCAGAGAGCGAGATTTGACACATGCAGGATAATTGAGAATACAGTGCAGCTAAAGCAGAGAAATGTGTCTCTGGCAGTAAAGCTGTAAAAGGAAGTGGCCATTAGAAAACAAGGAGAAAATAAGGGTTAGTCTGAATGCATGTTTTGCAGCCTGCTGCGCTGTTTTCCAAATAATGCTCTACTGTCTTTGAATAATTGCTCATCCTGGAATGTCTTTTATTTTATTTCATAGGATTGCATCAATTAATTTTATGTTGTTTAACACATTACTGCACTGCATTGTGTTTGGTTGTAATATGTTACAGTACATTGCGTGTCACTGTGTCATGCTTTTTCTGTTGTGTAGCACAATTATGCTTCGAAAGGTGTTGTGTATTATGCTCAGGGTTTTTCTTTCTTTTTTTTTTTTTTTTCATGTGTTGTCTAACACGGCATCACGTTTCATTACATATCATTGCATTGTGTTTGTCTGCGTGCAGGTGTATAAAGGCCTGAAGGATTACACTCATCCTCAGAAGTGGTGCCAGAAGTGGGCCTCCTGGACACACTGCTATGGGCTAATCTGGTTATACAACAACGCCATTGTTTGTCACAGAGTCGCTTTAAGTGCTGCTAGCTTGAAGAGGAATTAGTGACATCATCACAAGCTGCCCACTGTTCACAGGATTACAACACAGCTTGTTTATGTTGTTGAAATAAATATTCATGCCAGCTCACGTAAGCTCCTTATAGATAGATAGATAGATAGATAGATAGATAGATAGATAGATAGATAGATAGATAGATAGATAGATAGATAGATAGATAGATAGATAGATAGATAGATAGATAGATAGATAGATAGATAGATAGATAGATAGATAGATAGATAGAGCATATATACACCTCTTAACCATGCACACACATGCCTACAGCTCCATCCACCAGTCACTAATTAATTGGATGAAAAAGCATGGCATATTGATTTTCCAATGACATGGACTCGGGGTTTCAAGATCACAGTGCAGGCAGAACTGTGTGAGTAAGTGCACTCAGCTCGTGTATATGTGTGTGTGTGCATAATGGTGTGTACAGCACATTGTGTGTGTGTGTTATCGTGGGACAAGTATGACCGTTCTACTTGTCCATGTTTGGGCTCTTGGAAGGCAGGCCTCTAGAGTGCAGTGTGTGTCATGTCTATAAAATGATCCCCACTCAAACACGCACACACATGCACGCAAGTCTAAGGAATGATGCCATCCGGTCTCCCTGCTGTACAAAGCAGATTGTTCCACTTTGAGAGCTGAAGTGGCGCGGAGGTCTAGCCAGTGAGGTATTTTAATGAGGTTCCATGACGTTTGTTTTAAAACCGGCTCTCTCTTATCGCTCTTTGGCAACCAACTGATGTGGGATAAAGTAAAAAAAATGCACCCTGGAAATCAGACTCATGTGTGCCATTCACACATCCTTAAACAATCACACCGGCTCCAATCATACTCGAATGCTACAGTTAATAAAACTCATATCTCCCCTGCAGAAGGAGAACGATCTGATAATGACTCAAAGTGGCGCTACCAGAAAGATTAGTTTGTTGAAATGCTTAAAAACGCCAGTGTTTATGTTTCTGACAAGCAAGCGCTCATGTTTAGGCTGTCAAGGTATATCCTGCTCCTGTTGAATATTTATCACTTATTTAATACCTTCAGTCCCCTCGGGGGATGGTGATGCAGTGGCTATTTGCAGGCTGCATGACACAGTTAATATGACAGTTTCCTCCATTTTAAAAAGTTCCCAAATGTTGAAAGCACATTTACTATACCTGTCTACTTTTCTTTTCTTTTACTACCATAGAAATGATCTCTACCCAAATAGTTAACCATGTCTTAAACATAGATGAGTAACACTTAACAATAAGGGTCCCTTAATTAATGTTAGTTAGTGCATTATTAAGCATATATAAACTATTGTGTTAATTAATGCTGAGTAATGCATACATAATTATAACTAATTACATTATTCAACTTTTATTAACTAACTTTGAGTAGTAAACATGAATTAACTGCTTACTAATAGGCTACATTAATTCATGTGTTTCCTAATCCTAAGTAATACATAATAATGATTGTTAAAGCAGAAGTAAGTGGTCCGGTCGTTTTCGCTAATGCTGCGTTCCAGGCAGGCTTTTGAAATCGTAAATTACAGCTTCAAGTCACAACTTACAACTTTGTAGCGTTCCAGGCAACCCACTCGTGTTTTTCCGACCTGTTTTACCGGTGAAAGTCACTATAACGGCCACTCGTAACTTCCGACCCGTGAACTCGTACCAGATCGAACTGGTACCACTTCACGGTGGGAAAAATACGAGTTTCCTTGAACGCACCATAACAGTCCTCGTCCCTACGTCGCCACATTCACGGCGTTCCTTGGCTGCACACACAGCCCTACATGCCGTTCTCTCTCCTCATTGGATAAAAACTGTAGGATACGATAAATGTTTTCTCTTCGGCTCAGAGCAGAGCAGAGTGACTGAGAGACCTGTGTTTCAGTCCAAACACTCTATGTAAGTGATTGCTGTCGGAAGATATAACTATTTAAGACTTATATTAACACAAATATATCACTTACTTCTGCTTTAATATATCTGTAAACATCTAATTAATGCTTAATAATGTACTAACTAATGTTAATTAAGGGACCCTTATTGTAAAGTGTTACCAGCAGACTAGAAATAAATGAGTCATCTGTGGTAGGTACCTACCAACAAGCTGCCATCAAAACAGCACAATCATTTACTCAGTTTCCAGATGCTTTTATCCAAAGCGACTTATACACTTGAGTGACACTGAGTCTCAGTACAGTGGAGGCCTTGATGTAAGTAATAAGTACTACAATAAGTGCAAGGAGATCAAGTAAAGAAGTGGGCGGGTGTTAGAGATGTTCATGGAGGGGATTCTCTCTTCAAGAGATTCTTGAAGGCAAAGAGGGGCGCCCTCTCTCTGACTACATCCAGTAGTTTGTTTCACCATTAGAGGCCCACTGATAAGAGCTGTCTAGACTAAGATTGCCTTGTATGCAGGGATGGTGATGACTGATGAGATTCCTTGGAGGTACGCAGTGGGAGTAGAAGGGTGCAGGTCCCAAAGGTCGCTCTCAAGGCAATCATTACTAGTAACTTTATCTGGGTGGTCATGGTTGGTCATAGGTAGGTCATTGTGCTGAAAAACCAGATGAGCTGCCATATCCTGGATTATCTGCGAGGGTTTCGCTTTGCAGAAACTGCACCACCAGGAGGCAGATGCCCAGGACTCCCATTGTCTTTTAGTTGGATGAGTAGGATATAATAAAGAGAACAGTATTTTATAGTGGACACTAGTGGCAGGCCATTCTGGGACACAAGTTTTCAAAATAACACTTTCTGAGGCCAAGCAGAACAATTCGGGTGAAGTGCTTCACCATATTGTCTCTGTACTCTATGACGAACAATAAAGAAATGTATACTTGTATGAATGTGTGTGGGGTGGTGTGCTCTGCATATATTTGCCGACGGGCATGCGAGCGAGTCTACAGAGAAGAGACACTGGGGTTAGGCGAGGAGAAAAGCAATAGAGGACAGGGAGATAGTGAGAGAAAGAAAGCTGACTTGTGGCTGCCTGTGAGACACAAAGCCCTTAATTACACTGTACAGGCATCACAGGAATAGCAGTCCGCCGGGCTGTAATGGGATCCAGATGAGGGAATTATACCATTTCCTGACAAAATGGCTTCAAGATGGTGGACTGCGCTACCGTCCTGACTTCTAATAGAGCCAATGGGAATCAAAGAACTTCTGATTGCAGGGGGCCAGGGAGGGGAGCGATGCAACACTGTAGGGGGTAGTGTGTGTACGGAGTGCAGAACCCACGACGGATAGCTTTGAACGTTTTTCTGACCTATACTGCAATTACATTTTAATACTATGAATATTACGCCTGCGTCTGTGGTCTGAGTTATACTGAATAACATACATTTATCTCTCACCGTTTCTTCTTCGAGCCATGTGTGTAATTTATATTACAAAATAAGATCCACATTCAATGACGGCATTCAAAAGTGCCATTTGTGGTTGTGGCGGCTCATGGTAACAGCCAATTATGGTAATAATGACAGATTCCTTTAAAGTGGATCTAACTCTCTCACTCTCACCTAATTCACAAGTTTATAGCTGTCTCACTGCACAAACCTCACAATACTGTTGACAGCTCCTCACTGAAGATTAAGCTGACGTTACCTTCACAGACAGGACAAATTGGCTCATAGGGGCTGCTTAAAAACAATCACATGGATGATAGGCTTTAAAAGTTTAACTGGGAGCTTCTGACAACTGTTGGCTATTAGCCACCCGTTGCTCATTTATGCTTGCTTACTAACAGGCTAGCTGCAAAGCTAGCTGTCAACAAACAATGTGATGGTCTGCTTTTAAGAGACACCCCTCTGTTGGACTTTTTGAACAACAAAAATAAAGAAAAGCTCCAGTTTTTCTGTTGGACTTTTTGAACAACAAAAATAAAGAAAAGCTCCAGTTTTTTGTTTTAGTAAGTTAGTTTAGAAACTTTAAATTAGTGGTAGGGTCCTTTCTTAAGCATTAAAGAGGAACTATGCCGGGTTTTCTTTTTTTTTTCTTTTACCTTAGTTTTACCTTAAAAACTCTAAACAACAAGTAATTGTGATGGTTAAGTAAATGATTTGTAACTTGTTTTTGGGAGAATGGAGGCTCTCTGCCTTCCACGTAGCGTCTCTTGGCCAAAAATCAACCTTGCAATATCAGTGCCACCGCCCCGGTGTCCCAGCTCTCGTGTTGGCAGCACCGCAACACAAATGCACCGTAACCAATAATCTCTTGTTTATTACAGATAAAACTACACAAATACACATCGTAACATCGTATGTGATAAGTAACGTTATCCACCGCTCCACTGATTGCTTTCTCTAGTTCCCCTTTAATAGTGCAGTGATTAGCATGAAACTAGCATCTCAACAAGAGCAAGTTGCTCATTTCACTGTAGCCTATGGTCTTTGGATCTGGCTTTATTTGTTACTGTGGTATAAATGAGGGTCAACAACAACATTTTTCACCCTTTCCACTATTTTATTTTGTTTTTTTTAATTAATAGTTATGTGTCTTGTGATTTATTTTCATATAAAAGCAGAGTCAGGGACACAAGCAATAGGTAATAGGTGTGAATTTGAGGAATTGTGTCACTGTTCTTCATGTTTGCGTTGTCTGCTTTGCCAAGGCCAGGTCTTTGAAGAGTGTGTGTGTGTGCCTAATATCAGTAGCTAGCCCAGCTCAGGTTCTTTATTTAAGGCTATGACGGAACAGCACAAGTATGCCTCTCTACACAGTGAGCGCTATGTGGACAGAATGATGTAACAAGAGAAACATGTGATTTTTTTGATGGATATTTGACTTTGATCTAAAAAAAACAAAGCAGGCGAGATGACACCAATGACCATGGAAGCAGAGAGCGAGTGAGAACAAAGAGAAACAGCAATGTCTTGGTAGGTGTTGTGTTAGAATAGCAATGATGAGGCTCCATTGTTTTCTCCACCGCTGCCATCTCTCACCACCTCTGTCACTCTATTATTAAATCAAATACCCCACAAGCTCACTTTTCAAACTCTTACCCATATTCCTCCTCCAGTATCCTCCCCTATCTTCTCCTGCTTTGTTATTGACCGCAACACATTCTGTCAGGTGACATTTTCAGTGAGAAACTGACGTACGGTCCCCGTCTGAAATCAGACTCTTTTTTGCAATGAAACGCACTTTAAAAGGAGGACATGTTATTTTCAGATTTGTGTGAGTGATGAGAATAAATAGTGGGACTGAAGGGAGAGGGGAAACACGCACGGGGGACTATTTTCTCCACAAAGTTTCACTCTTCTCGACTCTTTTCTCTCTCCTTCCAGGTACAGATACACCTTCTCCCTCGACATCTCATTCTCGCGTTTGTACTCCAACGATCTTTCCAGCAACAGTCTCTTGATGGCGTTAAAAGAAGAACGATGGCTTTTATAAAAGACAAACGGGGAAACAACCATCGATGGTTATGACGCAACAGTCTGGACGCTCAGAGGAGAAAGGTAACAACAGAGGTGGATGTACACATGTTTAAGTACTTGGGTGAGTGGGATTTGAGTACAGTATGGGAGGGGGAGGGTGGTGGCACAGACAGAGAATAACAGAAAACGCTGCATGCTGAGCACTACAGAGAAACAGGAGGGAAAAGCAAGAAAGAGACAGAAAGGTGTGTAGGAAAGGAAAAGAGAGAAAAGAAGAGAGGCAGTGGGAGGTATTAGAAGCAGAGTCCAACTCCCTGGGGAGGAGGGGGACGGTATTAAATAAGTGATAAATATTCAACAGAAGGCAAGCAGGCGCTCAGGAGACACCTTGACAGCCCAAACAAATACTTAGCGAGCGTACTCTAGCAACCATACCAACGTGTACCAGAATACACTGCATTCCCCAGTTGATTTTACTGACAGCAGACAACACAGGCAGAATGGGGCTAGGAAAGATGTAGGTGATGAAAAATAAGGATGTGGTGGTCGGCAGGGGAGGGATGGGAGGTGGGAGGAGGAGGAGGAGGAGGAGGAGGAGGTGGAAGCTGCGGCTGCAACACTGGGAGGGAAATGTTTGTACAGACTGACAATTTTTTTCTGTATTTTTATCCGGTCTTCCTTTGCCCCCGACGTGTTTTTCCCTTCATTCCTCTCTTCCCTCAAATCTGCACAAATCTTGCCTCAATTCATCTCCCTCCACGTTCGCACTGTGGCTCTGCAGAGCTCCAGGAAAGCAGGCCTGACCCTTCCTCCAACCCCTCTCCTGAGGGGCCATCCATCAGCTGCTGGCCCCAGATGGATTGAGGGAGAGGGAAAGAGGCAGAAAGGAGGGATGGAGGTGTATGGCTGGATTTTTTTTTTTTTTTTTGTGGGTTAGGTCTGGAGGTCAGAGCGGTAAGGCCAGTGGGAGAAAGGGGGGCGTCTGTATCAGGGGAAATGAGGTAATATGTTGGAGCCAGGTGAAAAATGGCTGTGTCACTCCACCGGAACGGCTTCACCGCCCCACTCCAATAGTCCAGGGGGGGGAGAGGGGCTTTTACCTCATCCACGTTACATAGCAACACACATGTGAATATGTATCATCACATTGCGGCTCACATGTGTGAAGCGTTTTGTGTGTTTTACTGCACATCTGAGCCAAACTGTAGAATAATGAAAACATGATTGTGATCTTTACATGTCAGTCATTGTAACGGTGGAACAGTGGGGAGTGGAAATAACACGCTTACATGACTTTAACTATCCTCCACTGTGAGCTCCTTGGACTGGAATCAGTCAAGTAGCTTCAGGTTCGTAATGTTTTTAGCAAAAGCAGTAAGGATGTGGTATCTGGGGGGCTGTAAGACATGCAGCACATCTGACTTTAATACCATAATCACCACTTTTCCCCGATGTTTCAGTTGCCTTACGTAGTATCATATTCTCTAAGCTTTGAAGAAGAAGATATATTTGTGGTTTAAAGAACCAAAAACTATCTCGGTGTAGTTTTACATCTCTTCTCTTAGGCTTTTCTCTGGAGATCTAGGAACAAGAAGAGCGGATTATAAGTCTCTCCTCTGACTGGCTGACTGTTTCCTGAGATATTGAATAAAGATATAGCAGATTTCAGGTAAACCAAATCCTGCAAGGGTGGATGGAAGGTGCATAGGGCATAGTACATTAACCGTTTCTGCATAGATCCTATACTGCATGCTACAAAGATATAATACAAACTTTGTATTATACATTATGGGACCCTTGACAATTTTTTTTTTAAATTTGCAATACGATATTATCCAGATCTAAGTCATCACTAAATGCAACCGTTTGGCTAAGACACGAGGAGGCAGAATGTACTCAAAAAAATGGAAGAATTTAGATTCAACTGGCGAGTGATGAACGGCCACAAACCGACAAATCGGCGCTCAGTTCCTCTTAATTCAAAGAGACTATTTATAAGTTGAGGAGAAGTACAGTAGAGGAAGTGGGCATCTTCAAACCCCCCAACACCACAATGAGTGTGAGCCAAACGTCTCTACTTTGAGCCATGCGGGTAATGAGCCAAAAACCATGTTGGTCCACACACGTACACATCCCCACGTCTGACCACTAAAACCATCCCTCTCTCTTTCCATTCACCGACCTCCTCTTTGGTCCTAAAATGGCACATTAACATTTGGAACACATCCACACATCATCCATTAACCCACCCTCCCTCCCTTCTCTCCTCCCTCCATCCCTCCTTCCCTCACCCCTCCCTGCACACTCTTTCCCCTCCTTTTCCAAATCATTAATAGTATGTAAATCCTGCCATCACCATCACTCGCCGTGTCTTTCAACAGATGTTGACAGGCTCCACATTTTATAGGTCAGCAGTTGAACACTACAGTCAGTAAAAAAAAAAAAAAGGTTGAGCTCAAAGGCCGCTGGGAAGAAGGGAGCGAAAGAAGGAGAGATGAGACAACAAACAGAGGAGCAGGGAGGGGTGACTTGCTTCCTCTGATGTCACTGCTTCCCTATGGAGTCTGGACTCTTTGCTGGGGTTTTTTTTCTTCCCCTTCTTCTTTTCCCCGTGTCTTTTTCACAAACCTTTCAAACTGTGCGTCAGTGACAGTGACAGAGACGGCAAGCAACACATTCGTCATACTGTTCGCAGCCTGCTTTTAAAAGTCCTTTGAGACCGGCTCTGCTGGCTACAAGTAAAGAGAGGGAGAAAGAGAGGAGAGGAGAGGAGAGGAGAGGGGGGACTTGCACTTGTGGCTGCCCAGCAACCAGAGAGGGGCAGAGAGGCAGACAAGAGACTGGACATGAGGAAGGACGGACATCTTTGCCATGCAAACACAAACAGGAAAAACAAGGGCACGATGCGAATAATCAGAATGAAAACGGAAGACGCCAATTAATTTTTGAAGAGTTTTTCGAAGGGAGGAAACCTGCCTGGAACTGTAGTTTAGCAACTCCCGCAATCCCCCGGTTTTGGGGCAAAAGTCTAATATCTTTGAAATAGTGCAGCCTTTCAAGTGCAGTTCCTCTGAGTGTGGGCCCAGAGCTCTCTTTTTACTTTCAGTGACTGAATCCTGCAGCAGATTTGAGGTCCTCGGGAACACTCTGTGCAGCGGCGAGGCCTGCTGACAAGCGGAAATGTACTCGGGAAAAACTTAAAAAAGTGCACTTAATGAACTTCGGAGCATGTTTTTAATAAGCCTCCGTACATGAATTCTCTCAACCCTGAAAAAAAGAAAAGACCTCGGTGAATGATTTCATAGAAAATACTCATGTCGGCTGGATGTCTCAGTGCTCTCAACACGTCACTTTAAGTGTAACAACTGAAACCGAGTCGACTGCGGGTTTAATTTAATTTCTATTATATAAGTTTGAATGTTTGTGTTTCACATTTCCCATCATTCACACTCTGATACCGAGTCTGTGAAAGAATCTTATTGCTTTTGCTTTATCTTGTAAGACAGAGGGGGAAAAAAAAAAAACCTTCACACATTTTGGGGCGATAGACTGAATGGAAACAGCCATTTCATAAGCGAGTGCGTGGTTCTGCAATAACTGATGGGTGCAATTAATGTCAGTGCATGTGCATAGATCAGAGACAAAACTACCTGACTAATGGTGCAGAGTTTCATCCTGACCCATTGATGACTCATTTTTGCTGAACTGAATACAGCCATTAGCTGTTGGTTCATTTCTTCCTGTAATAACGTGTTTTTTTTTTGTTTTTTTTCATAAGTCGAGATGCCGGGGCCTCGGTCCCCCTCATCATATCATATTATTATCTTTTGTTTGTTGCTATCGCGCGTGTATACAAAGGCGGAGCAGGATGGAGATGCAGAGACAGGAAAGCAAGCCGGAGAAAGAGAAAAGAGAACGGGGAAGAAAGAGGTGACGCCATTAAGTGTAAATCAATCACACACGGGAAGCAATTCAGGCTGGCACAGGTAGAGAGGAAATTAGAGAAAAGCTGGCAAACCACACACTCGGACACACACAAAAAGGTTCACAGAACACAAGTGCGCACCTATACACACACATACGTGGTTTGATTGGTCTCTGTGAGGGCTGACAGGAAATTGGACGGTCAGGAAGTAGCCTTGAGTACTGGGCGGAGATTGTTGTGCCATGGGAGTTTCCCTCTTATTCCAGTCTGTCTCTTTAAATAGCAACAAGAAATTGGTTTCTACTCGGTGGCAACACTGTAACTGTTATTGGCCGGCAAGTGGCCGCCTCGGCACCGGCCGTACATCCAGCTGAATCTTTTTAATCTCTACCTGACAGCTGACACCGGCTGCTAAAGCACTCACTGCTTTGATTGAACAGTTGTTCTTGTGGCTTTTTTTTGGGGGGGGGGGAACTTTTAATTAGTGATTCTGCAGAGCTGCTGATCCCAGATGTACTTTTCTTAAACCACAGTAAAACATTTCTTCTTTTTCTATTCATCTGTTTGAATCAATGACGGCAGGTAAGCAAGGCCAGCTAAACAAGGCACACAGGGGGTAAAAAAAACAACAATGGCAGACAGGTGTTCTTGTTCATTTATCACAGACAATTAAGGTTTTCTTTTCTTTTTACCTTTATATGTTTGTACACTTGTCATGCATCTTCATCAGAAATGTCACCAAGTGTGGTGATGTGCCTTTATCAGCTGACATTACGAAGGTAAAAAAAGAAAAAAAAAGAAAACCGTACTTTGTCTGTAAAAACGAACAAGAACACTTGATAATCCCAAAATGGCAGAGAGGATTAAAGTGAAGCCGGCAGGAAAACACTCCAGGACAGTGACTCCCAATCAAGGGTATGCGAGCACATTGCAGGGGGTACGTGGAAACACTGATTAACTTATTTCAAAGATGGTAAGTAAATATTCCCGGTCATTTCATAAGCTCATTACTAAAAATTAAAATGATTAGAATGAATTTTCATTTCATAATCAGTTGTGTTATGTTTTATATGGCCACTTTTGGAGAATCATTAACACGTGTATGAGTGAGGGGGGACTCATGGTCTGACAAACGGGCTCAGGGGGCAACACATAACAGAAAAGGTTGAGAACTGCTGCTCTAGGAATCAGGCAGGTCGGCAAACTGAAGCCTGGAGCGGTTGGCAATGAGCACGAAGACGATGAAAAGTCTGTGTGCCTCATGAAAAAAAAAAAAAAAAAAAAAACGGTGTTGGGCCTCCATGTGTCACCAGAAAAGCTTCAATGATGGTGATGGAGAGCGCCGTCCAATGCACTGGTGCAAAATCTCCCAAAGGCGTTTAATAGGGATGAGATCCAGTAACTGTAAGGGCCCCAAATGGCCAATGTACCAGCTGTACATGTGTTAGCTGTAAACTCGCTGGAGATGGATGCAGTGAACGTGCCTGTGTGTGTATCATGGGATGAGTCATTGAGCTTTATATTCCTGATGCAGACTCATAAATCCTCTGAAATAACAGAAAGTCTCATCGCTCACAACTCAGGCTCACTGTAGAGTTGTGTTGTGTTGTGTTGGTGTGTGACTTTGTCCATCAGGTATGAGCTCTAACGATGACCCCCCCTCCTCCGCTTCCCGGCATCCGGGGAGCCGGTGTCCTGCCAAGAGGCTCAACCTCTCACCTTGAGGACTCGCTGACCAATCACTGGGCAGACTGACACCCTGCTGACTGAGCTGATTATGACCTACATTCTGAGCCCCGGCCGCCGTCCCCTGTCCAACTATTCACAAATACACACTCATAGACACACACACATACGCACATGCGCATGGCCGGTTGTGGTTTCACGGTCAGGTGCCTGGACCTCTAGTAAGGTTAAAGGACAATTCCGAGCAAATTCAACTCGGGGCTGTATTTTCCTAACATTTTAGGTCTAAAAGAAGGAATCTGAAGATTTTCAGTTTAATCGCTCCTGTTTTGCGGTAGTTGTGTCTGTCCCCGCATCGCCATGGCAGCGATGAATGGAAGCGGATGAAAGTTCCGCTGCTTAGGCTGTTTACATCCCTCAAAGCCGCAAATTTTTTTCCACAGACAGCGTCAGATGGCTACTCAAACATGCACCGAGAAGTTTGTTTACTTCAAGCAAACCGACATGTTTGTAAAACTAGATCTAATTCAAAGTCTCGCGCGAGACCCAAGTTGACGCGCTCGGTGTGTTTACGTGCAGTCAGAAGCTCTCGTTTGTGTCATAAACACAGGAATATCAACTCTTGACTTGCTTAAATAAACTTCTCGGTGCATGTTTGAGTAGCCATCTAACACTGCCTGTGGAAATAATTGCGGCTTTGAGGGATGTAAACAGCCTACAGTAAACAGCGGAACTTCCATCCGCTCCCATTCATCGCTGCCGTGGCGATGCGGGGACAGACACAACTACCGCAAAACAGGAGCAATTCAACTGAAAATCTTCAGATTCCTTCTTTTAGACCTAAAATGTTAGATAAATACAGCCCCAAGTTGAATTTGCCCGGAATTGTCCTTTAACTGTTCATCAGTGCGGTCTTGTGCATGTGAGTGTACAACCTGCCAGTGGTGGTGTGGCGGAAGTGTATGCTCTTGTGTGTGTGTGTGTCTGTGGTCAGGTCCATTTCAATGCTTGTTAAATGCCAGGTTGTGGTTAGGAGGCATTAATATTTCAGCACCTTGGTGGTAAGGTGATCACTCTGATTAAATGGCTGACATGCTACAAGAGGAGCTTACTGGAAGGGAAGTGGAGAAGGAAGCAAAACACAAAGACATCAAACATCAAAACAGCAGGATCCAGTCTGAATGAATACAAACACACACACACAAAAAAACATTTTCAAACTCTCCGTCGGACAGTAAAGTAATAAATGCAAATATCCAGTCAGGAGCTCGACGTGGCAGAAAACAAGAGCTCTCAGCTCATTTAGAACTAGATGCAAAATAACATGAATCAGAAAGCACCGAGTAGAGGATTCTCTCAACCTACTGTAAAATTTGGTTTGGTAAGGATGTTAAAGTGCTTCTTGGATCTGTATCCGATCAAACATTCTGGGGTAACAAGTTAGAACATATCCTGGATATTTTCTTTTAGGAGACTGGACAAGCTTGTTTGATTCTCAAATGCAATTTTAACCTTTTCCAAGGGGAGGTTTAGGTGCACGTAGGCCTTAAAACACTCCTACACATGGCTGAAAATGCCAGCTGTCCGTTAGACGGACCAGGAAAAAGGGCAAAATTAGAGGTATTTGCATTCTTGCAGTTGTTCTGCTGCTCAGTTTGGCTACTTCGCTGCTTCTGAAGCTTCTGTCCAACTGTGGCTGCGTAGTCGCCGCTGCAGCCAGCTTCAGCAAGATGATGAATTTCAAATTGCCCCAGGGGGATGCCACACTACACAAAGTGGGCAAGACCCTGCGTGTATCTCTTAAGAATACGTGGACTGATACACAATAATCCCAACTCACAAATTAGCTTCTAAATTAATCTTAGCTATCTTTCTCCATCTTGCATCTGGCATAGTGTCACAGTACAAGAGCATGTTGAGGAGGTCATCTATCATCAAAACCATGGAAGAATAATTTCCCCTCAGCCCAGGCAATAGACTCCAGTAGTTCTGTACTAACAAGAAAACACAAGAGACCATTCTCATTACACCGATTCCTCCTTTCTTTTTTCTTAATTTATTTTCTGCCTCACATTTATCGACTTGATTAAAAGATAAGAGAAGGGCTGATTAATTATTAATAGGCTTCCATCTCTTCTTTTAGGTTCCATCATGTTGTAATGATTTTTTTTCTAAATCTCACACTCCTCCTCTTGCTCTTCTCATCTTTGATTTGGTGCATCTTTCACCGCCATATGCAAATGCATAGACACACACACACCCAAATTAATTAGGAGCCAATTACAGAAACGCTTTCATGCTATTCTTTTTACTTCCTTGCTCTTCTAAGTGTTCCATCAAAGGTGTTAACCGCTGAAAACAAAACAGTGGAAGGGAAATAAAATTGGTTAAATTGATTGTCTGTTTTGTCCGGCAGCGCTCAATCAGATGAGCTACGCTGAAGATGATCTCTCCCAGGATGCAGCGCTCCGGGCGTGCAGCTGTGGATGCCTCAGTTAAAGGTTAAAGGGCGGTCCATAGATTTCTGTGTCTTTTTTTTTGGTTAATAAAGCAGATCCAGGTTCTATATAAATACTGTGAAAGTTACAAAGTGCACCATCCATGGACAGAATGTATCAACTGTGACTAAAACAAGCTGTGAGAACATCTTTAACTTGTGCTGTGATGTAACAGCAGCAAGCAGTCACCGATCATAGCTATGTGCACCCGCCATGCAACCTTGCAAGATTTAATTTCTCCAGCTCTAATTTTAATCGATTACTCAGAAACGAGTTAGGGAAGGATGGAAGCCTGATGTTGCCAAACAGCAACCTCTATTCCTCCAGTGGTCACTTGAGGTTTGCTCCAAAAGTCAACTCTCATGGGCTCCCATTTTAAAACGTCCAACTTAACAGTAAGTATAAATAATTTTACAGCTGGTTAAAAAAAACAACTTTTGGTCCTTAGAGCTAAATTCCCTAGTTGAGGGTGTGGTTGCCATGAGTGACAGGTGGACGAGTGGTTACCACAAACTGCCATGCACCAAAGTCTCGGCTCTGCAGACGCCCCATCTCTTTGCCCATTGTGGCATTAGTCAGGGCGGAGTCAGGCGCTGCCAAGACGGTGACGGGCAGAGCAGCCGACTGTGAGCTTCAAAACCACTCCTAAGAAACCTATGGGTGACATCACAGAGCCTGCATACGTCCCTGTTTATATCACACTGCCTGTGGATGCTGCCATAGCTCCAGGGAGACGATATTTAACTACACTGAAATGGTTTTTGGTATTTCCACCACAAATACATCTTTATGTGGATAATAAGACTTCACCAGAAGAATTAAAGGGATAGTTCACCCAAAATTCAAATTTCGCTCATTTTCTACTCACCCTCATGTCGACTAAGGGTTGGGAGAAGTTTCAGAGCCATCCGTGCCTTCTTGGAGTTAAAGGGGCCGAATGGGGCTCACTTTTCTTCGTGCAAAAAGACACACCAAAAAACATCCAAATACCTCCATAGTGCTCGTCTGTAATGTCCCTCTTGTATCGCGCGAGATTTGCACTGGCACAAGCTTAAAATATAGACTTATTTAATTTTTTTCTGAACAATTTCTCATGTTGGGGCTTCAATACAAGAGGGACATTACAGACGAGCACTATGGAGGTATTTGGATGTTTTTTGGTGTGTTTTTTTGCACGAAGAAAAGGTGAGCCCCGTTCATATGGACATGCAGTGCTGCGCCGAGCCCCCCTGTAACTCCGAGAAGGCACGGAGGACTCTGAAACTTCTCCCAGCCCTTAGTCGACATAAGGGTGAGTAGAAAATGAGTGAAATTTGAATTGTGGGTGAACTATCCCTTTAAAACACTGAACTTCCAGACAGAATGAGACAGAAAGTGGAACTGAGGCTGCTGCGTGTTCAGCATGAGCCATGCACAGGTGCGAGGGTTTATAAGCTGGAGTGAGTTAATACTTACAATAACAGGAACTACTGTATGCACAGTACATAGAAAAGAAAACACACAATCCCCCATGGAGGGCCTGTTTTAAGTCATATTTTACAGTGGGATTGAAATACACAAACAACATAAGACTCTTTCCTTGAGCCACACGTCACAAAATCCTCACAGGAGCCACAACCCTCCTACGGTGCTGTTCTTCTCTTTTTCACACGCACACCTCCTCCTATTACTCTCCCACCTTTTGCATGTGTCACTCCCCCAAACCTTTCATACTCATGTGAGAGTGTGCGGTGCATTTAAGTGAAATAGAGAATTAGGAAAACGCTCCCAAGCAGCCACAGAGTAAATAGACATATAATTAGCATAACACAGCTTGTAAAGGAGGAGAGAAAAGCACAGATTATGCATTACTCACACCGAGAGAAAGCGACTGGCTTTCTCTGTTAACGTGGTAAGCCACACTGCTATGAGTGCATGAGCTACAGTAACAGCGTAATTGGAGAAGAAGGCGACGCTTGGCGATGTGAGTCCATACAGCTGGATTCTTTTATGTTGAGCAAAAAAAAAAGGGATGAATTCTTCACTTTGTTTTGGTTTTTCTTTTCTAACTTGTTTCACATACAAGGATGATGACAAGAATTGTGCGTTAAGCGCTCCTGGAAATGAAGCGGCGTCACAAGGTTTCCCAAAACTTGATGGTTTCCGGCCACACTGCTCTCCTGTCGCTCAGCGGGGGGGGGCCCAGACTCAATTATGCCACCCACAACAGTAGCAGCCTTGACAGCATGCAATAAAAGTGTAAAACATAAACAAGTTATTGTCTGGAGAGTTGGTCTTCCACGGTGCATAAAAGGCCAAAAGAGATGTATTACAGTATATCCTTGGGTGATGTGTTTCAGTCCAGGTTATTCTTAACCCAAAGTCTACATTAACTCGCTGATGCAATAATGTGAGGAAGGGAAAACAACATGGGGGCAAAGGGATTGTAATGCAATCCCACGAAGGCAGCGCATCTATAGCTGAAACGTCAGAAAAAGCCTCCACCTCCTCCTTCGTTCTGCAAATATGCACACTCTACAATCCATCTCACTCCCTCTGCTCCCCCAAAGGATATCATCTCTGCTATATGGAGGGGAAAGGAAAGAAAATACTATACATAATAAACATTCACAGGAGCTTCTTTGTTTGCATTCGGGGCCTCTGGACTGTCTGACAGAATGCTTGAGGAAGTGTGTGAGTGTGAGTGAGTGTACACTCCTCCGGCAGACCGTGCTGTCATTGTGTAAGGCTCTCCTTTCTGTTGCTGCAGTGATGGGAGTAGTAGGTAGCGATGGACTGGCAAGAAGTGGTGAAAGGTACGGTGGCCCTGAGGTGCAAATCAGAACGGCAAAAGAGAAAACACAACACAAGAAGAGAAAACACAATGGCAAAAGAGAAAACACAACACAAAAAGAGAAAACAACAGCAAAAACAGAAAACACAACAGCAAAAGAGAAAATACAACGGCAAAAGAGAAAACACAACGGCAAAAAGAGAAAACACAACACAAAAAGAGAAAACACAACACAAAAAGAGAAAACACAACAGCAAAAGAGAAAACACAACGACAAATTACTAAACACAACAACAAAACAGAAAACACAACAGCAAATCAGAAAACAAGACAAATTTGTTGTCGTTTTCTCTTTTGCCGTTGTGTTTTTCTGATTTGCCGTTGTGTTTTCTGTTTTTGTGTTGAGTTTTCTGATTTGCCGTTGTGTTTTCTCTTCTGCTGTCGTGTTTTCTCTTCTGCTGTTGTGTTTTCTGATTTGCCGTTGTGATTTGCACCTCAGGGCCACCGTACTGTAGAAAGGCGAGATGGAGGGTGGATATACAGGTGTGATGTAGCAATTCATCTCTGCGTGAATCAATCACAGGAGAAATACCACGGAGAGAGTGAGAGAGTGCGTGTTGACTAATTGTGTGCGAGTCTGGAATGACTGCAGTGCCTCCAGATGCACGGTATACTACACCCAGCCATAGATAAGCCCGAATAAGTAGAATTATAAATGTATAAAAAAAAGGCACTAGACATCGCCAGCCCATCCCATTACACAACTTGAAACAGTGCATCCCACGCAGCAGCAGACTGGAAAATTAGAGCGCTCTATATTGGGCACCTCAACCCTAAAGTGGTAAATCGGATGCTGCCACATGCCGCTGGGTTTTCTCCACATATCACCGTGCGTGTCATTGAAAGTGAAGGCAGACCCCCCTCGGCATGAAAGGATGAATTACGGCACCTCGCCTTTAATAGACTCGGCTGGTGACTATGCTAACAGTTACACCTCTATGCTCTATGCTGCCCCTTCCACTGAGACAGCCACTGTAACAGGCATGAAATGTCACCGCTGGGACAAACAAAGCTTGAAGAGACAAAGTCGGCAGCGGAGACGGAGACGGAGAGAATGGCGGCGGGCGGCCTCACGACAGTCGCTATTGAAAAGGATCCCACCTTGGCTGCAGTGTGATATTGTGCTGTATAGAGCAGGGCTGCTCTCGTGGCATTTTTTCCCGCGTCTCATATTGCACCGGCGGCAAGCGAATATGTTGTTGTGGAACACTGTGTGATGTTCCCACAAAAGAAACACAAACATCAGACCAACAGAGCAACAAAAGGTCCAGGACCAGAGGCCTGGCTTCTTCTCTCTCTCGCTCTCTCTTTTTTTTTTTTTTTTTTAATCATCTTCCAACATTCCTCCTATCTAATGTGACCCTGACAAACAGCAGGCCGGCTGGAGGAACTGAAAACAGTGCGGTGACTGAGAAAAGTGGACACAGCATGAAATCACAGAAGCCTCGCAGTCACCGACATTAACCACTGTGGGCACTGTCGGGAAAATGGAGTGGTATTGTGTGGGAGGCACTTTTCTGTTTTTCAGATCTGTCCTGTTTTCTTTTGCAAGGACAGTAAAAGAAAAAAGAAAAAAAAGAAAAACACAACAAAGAGTAAAGAAAGAAAGCAAAAGAAGACAAGGACTGAGACGGGGGGAAAAGTTGATGACAATGGACGATACGCCGCTCTTTCGACTTAATAAAAAGTTAAAGAAGGGGGGGAGTGAATTATACATGACTTTATGGGAAGACATCAGCCGGCACATCCATAAAATTGTCAGCTGTGTATTAACGATTCCCTTTGTTGAACTCTGTCCCAACAGACGCCGCCCCTCCGCTGCAATCATCTGCGCAACATCCCGCGCCGCGTCTTCAAACGCAAAAAAAACCTACGAGAGGTTATCGCTCGCCTTCATTTATCATTCTCCAAAAATAAGCCCTCGACAAAAAGCATAGGCAGCGAAGAACTAAAACCACAGAGAGTGGGTGTAGGGGGAATGGGGAGCACTCCTCCACTGATACCAATTGCATAAAGTCAAATATTTATATTGCTTCTGCTAAGATTGAAGAGCAGCACTGTATGCAGTCAGTGGGCTGACACGCTATCAGACAGTTTAGAAAGTTATTAATATTTACCCTGCATGCATGGCGTCTTGCAGCGTGACCTTTAACACGCTGTATTCATGAGACATAATGTTCTGTTAGCGAGGGTAAAAAAAAAAAAAAAAAAAAGTATTTAACAGGAGGACAGTTATCATCTTGTTCTTCCTTTGAGACAGCTGTCCTTTTTCCAAGTTGTTATTCACATGTAGTCACTCCCGCTGCAACGCATTAAAGGTGCGAGGAGCTGGGCGAGGGCACGGAGGGGACAGGACGACAACGGGGCCGGCTCAGAGACCTGGGGATGGTGTATGTGTGAAAACAGCAGCCTGGGTCTGGGAGGCTGACATAGCCACAGAGGTAATTAGATACTTAGATGTCATGTTAAACATGCTCTCTCTCTCTCTCTAGCTCTCTCTGCTTTCTCCCCTCTCCTCGTCCTCGGCCTCTGTCAGCTCCCAGCCCCTCGCTCTCTCCCTCTAATGCCACACATTTGGTCGCTGTGAGAAAAATAAAAGAAGTGTAGAGGGTAAAGCTTTACTAATCTGATCTGCTCAGGGGAAATCACTGCTCAAAGCAGTGATAAGATATTAGAGAGGAACTAAATGTACTGAAATGAAATCACGTAGAATCTCCGTTTCCAAATGAGACTGTGATTTTAACCTCTACCACCCCCGCGGACTGAAAAACTCCCATTTAATTGTGTTGACAAGTCCAAAGAACGTCATTAGAAATTCTACTCAAGATCAAATTCTGGTTAAATATGTCAAACTGAATCACGGGCGAATGTGCAAGGGCAGCTAGTAATGGGCTTTTCCTTCATTCAGTTTTGCAGTCACATACTCACACACGCTCCCCAGTCAACCCCTGAGAGGATAGTTCTGCGAGCTGCAAGATTTTCTCTGACTGTTGGCGCGTTCCTTTTTGGTGTTTGCCGTCATCTAACATGGCGTGAGACTCTGTCCATTTCTGCAGTGATCACGCTGAGAGCAGCACTGGCTACAAAACCTGCACATCTGAGAGCATTAAGGCCGCCGGCGAAGTGAAATACAGCTTTCTTTTTAAAAGTAACTGCAGAGCCAAAAGAGCCGAGCACACATCTGCACCAGTGGTTGTTAACAGAGTGTGGCTGCTGTTGTTTTTACAGTTGTGTGTGTGTGTGTGTGTGTGTGATTATCAAAATGCTGTCCTGGAGTCAGCTACTGTAGCAGGAACTACCACCACACAGGCGATGGGTGGTGTGGTCCAACCCATGACTAATGCAGTAATAACATAGCACCACAGAGTACTCATGGTTTGACTTCCAGCGATTTCTATTTCTCATTTCGCTGTCAAATGAAGATATATTAAAAAACAACAACATCATATTAAAAAAAAAAAAAAAAAAATCAAAAACAGCAACGGGCTGTATTTAGTTTGCTTTTCTTGAAGTTTGCTGCTCGCCTGGCCTCAGTCTGTCAAGCTGTCTTGGGGGTTTCTGGGAAATGATTTCCGCTAAAAGCTTCTGAAAATGTAAATATTAAACACACATGGGCAAAAGCGCAAGTGTTGGCATGCTGTTGCACAAGATAAGTCATGTGGCTGGACATGTAGTCATCTGAATTATTACTAATATCATCATGTTTTGGTTTAATTTTTTTTTTTTTTTCAAACAACACAAACCCCCCAGGAAGTTCTACTTTTATATCATACTGCAACTATCGCCACCAACTGGGCTCAAGTGTAAAACAATAGATGAACCTGTGTCTTAAACAATCACACATTTTCCACAATGCCTCACTCACAGAGACTTTTTAATGTAACATTACCATATTTTGCTCTCTCATGATGGCTTACCAGTCCCCCCACTGTTCCTAATTATAGACGCTATAGTACATATCCAGCCGATTCGGGCTGATTATGGTGCGTTATCATCCTCCTCACTACAGTATCATCAATAACGATCACAATTTGCGGGGATATATTTTTTTATACAACAGTTAGTTCCGACCGGTCCCAACCGAGCAATTTGATTGGACAACGAGGCATTCCATAGTGCTGATATACAGTATAACAGCACTGGGACTTTTCACAGACATAATCACTCCGCTGTTCAGCTGGACAGAAGCTAAGTTAGAGCCAGGCTCCCCATACAGGAGCTGCCCCATCTCTCTGCTGCTGCTGCTGCTGCTGCTGCTGCTACAGTTATAAACGGACCTGAACATTAAAACCTGGACCTGACCTGGTCCGTCTAATTGGAGATAAATCTCTACTGAACCCGGCTGGGGGAAAAAATCGCCGCGGGGGCAACTACGTTTTGACGGTGATGTGTTTTGATATTAGCATTAGCTGTTGTTAGCCACGTAGCTCAGCTACTTAGCTTCAACTGTGTTTATATTGATTACATAGTAGATAAACAAATGTAATACGGTGTCGATAACGTCTCTGTATGTCTTCACGCTGGTCCTGTTGCTCCGGTGCTGATCAGACACGGGCTCAGAACCAGAACCAGCACTGGAAGCAGCTGGGTGGAAAACCTAGTAGCTAGTAGCAAGCTAGTATGAAATGTTTATGTGTTGCCTGGCAACAGCCTTGTCTCCCTTCCAGTTGCAGAACTATTTCTGTTGGTGGAGCCAAATAAATGATTAAATAAACAAACAAATCATAATCTCTTGTAGTTTATTACTGTTCTAAAATGCGCTCGTAGCACTGTTGTATAAAAGCAATATCACACTCGAGGTCGTGCTGTTGTACTGTATATCAGCACGGTGTGATTATCTGCGGCACTCGGCCTGCGGCCTCGTGCCTACGACCGAATCACAGCCGTGCTGATATACAGTACAACAGCACTCCCTCTCGTGTGATATTGCTTAAGCATCGCTGCGTGGATATTTAATTCGTTATGTCCAATCAATTAAGTTGTCAGATCAAGACATCTGAAAATTGGAAAAAATGAGGTTCCACTTCGCCGTGGTGGAGATGAGCGTGCACAAAATGATCCTCCTCTGTCTCTCCACGCTGTCTCTTGTGCAGTCCTTTTGCACAGACCGTGAGTCATTTTCCCAGCCTCAGGGAAGGGTGTAATTGAAGCCTGGTGAAAGATAATGTAATTTGGAATAGATCATAAATAATGAATAGTTAGGACCCAACTAAAGTATATGGGAGGAAATATTATCTGGTGTTTTAACTGTAGGCTTGGTAAGTGATAAAGTGGATCTATCTCCAGTTAATACTGCTGTCTCGCCAGTGGGCACGAGGAATTAAAACAAGCTACACACAGTGTATGGTATAAACCCCCCCAAGCCAGAAGAGGAGTAAAACATCCAGATCTTCCTTCTCTGGATGAAATTACTGTAAGCAGTTAAAAATGTCCCCGACAGGAAAACAAGCACACCCACAGTGGACTAAAACACTTCCACTCAGGCTTTGTGACCCCCCCGGTGCCCAGACGCAACAGCTCACGGTACGGGGGAATAAATAAATGAATAAAAGAAATGTGACAAGTCCGGAGCTGCGTCTGATGGAACCTGCTATTCACCATCTCTCCCACGTCAATCCTCGGCGCCGGCTCATATATCAAACTCACACACTCCGCACTCCGTTAAACCAGTCGTCTCTTTCACCTCCATGAGGTCGGCCGGACAGATGAGATTCTGGGATAACAATGGCTGCAGGGGTGGGCACCGGGTCAACAATGACTGACTGCAGGGTTAAGGCCTTCTGACGAGGTTAGGCCCCCCCCCTGTCTGACCCCGCTACCACCGCCACTGCCTTCTCTCTTTCTCTCCCCTGCGCTCCCCCCTCTGCTTAAGCTGATGGATAGCGAACGCGGGGAGGAGGGAGAGGGATTGAGCAGGGCAGGCATTGATATCTGCTGTTTTGACAGTGATCCCTGTTGGCCATCACTCAGCAAAGAAACTCTCATCATCTCCCTCTCCCCTGACTCCTGTTGCCCTCTTAATCTGCTCTTGTCCTACTCCCTTCATCCAGCAAAGTCTATTGTTTTACTCCCGTCTTCCCTTTCAGGGTCTGTCTGCATCTGGCGGATTTGCACAGTTGTCCGCCCACAGCTGAGACGTCTAGAGAAGCGAGACTTCCTTAACCTCAGTCCCCCTGTCCCCTCATTCAAACACAAAGAGCGGGGGACAGCCGAGTCCAAATATATTTCTGGCAGTGGGTAATTTTCTGCATTTGGAGAGCTGGAGCTGAACACAGTGGGGCCTTGTTCCAGACCGCTGAGGAGCGCTAAAGAGGGGGAAGAATTTAACCGAGGCATTTATCGAAACTCGCTGCATCAAGCAAATCCTAAAATAAACGACGAATCCAGTGAAAATTGCCAATCCCAACGGGATTCATCAGACATATGAGGAAAAATAAGCTCAATTGAAACAAACTGTACATTGACTTAATGGCCCAGAAAACAATTACTGGAGAGTTCGTAACTTTCCATTGTTGCTTGAAATTAAAAAAAAAGCAAACAAGAGGGCAAGAGTGTAAATTCCACTCCACAAATGACAAGAGTGCAACGCTACACTGCATCAGACGCCTCGTACTCAGTCCATATTGTTGTGGACACAGACAAGAGTCCTGCTTGTGTCCTCTAAAACTCAACCAGCCCTGTTGACGATAACAATGCCGCCTGGTACCCTGCCAGATTTTACCCCACAAAATGCCACCGTTTGTCCTGAGTTGACAGATTCCAGACCCGGGGGTTGAAAACAAGTAGAAAGAACACACAGCCCACTGGCCCGGCCCGCCGTAACATCCTCGACCTCCATCACGCAGTGCTGACTACCATCTGTGGTTTGATCTTTGCATTCAGGGTGGGGAGCGGGGAGCGGGGTACAGGGGAGGCGGGGAGGATGGGAGGAGGAGGAGGTGGGAGGGGGGAGGAGGGGGGGGGGGCTGAAAGGGCTCAGTCATCCAGCAATGACAAGCAATGTTCCTCTGCTCTCATCCATCCCGTCTGGCACTGAATAAAGGAACGCACACAAACACAACACAACACACACACACACACACACACACACATATACAAGTACACAAACAGACCCACTGACTGTCAGCATTATCATTGGCCAGGCCATTGCTTTGCTAACTGTAATCACGCTCAGGTAACCAAAGCACACTGGACTCAAGCTGACAGTAATTAGCATTTATGCACTGTATCAACATGATTTGCATACTTTCCATTAACGATCGCTCGCCATTTAAAGGGCCGGCGCTTTATTTCCATTCTCATTTTTTGGCCATATATGGAAGAACTGAGCTAAATCCGTGCACACAAGTGAAGTATTTGTCTTTAATGATGAAAAATCGACATTAATTGCGTTTTGATTGCCCATAAGAGCAATCACACACCACCGTGCTTATACTGACACTGCCGATGTAAACAGACTGTTAGTTTTAGCTCCATTCATTCCTGTAATAATAGACCTGTCAATCAATTTCAGACCGATAGCATGCTCCACTTGCTTCTGATGAATTCCAGTGAAAGCTGATGCTTTTTGTTTATGCGTGGATCTCGGATTGTGACTTTAAATATACACCCGTCAGCCACAACATTAGCACCGGTGACTGGATACAATGTTGTTGGTTGGTCCATATACTAAATATGTACAATGGGGCTAAGAGTCTTATTGTGGGGGTGTTGTGTGTGTACAAATGCAAATGTATATATACACAAGATGAAGATTCACATCATTAAAACTGGTTTTAGAGTCAAATATTAGCTATTAATCTTGGTTAATTAACCCTGAAACTGCTGCTTCAGATTAATCTGAGAAAAAAACATAATATCAAGATTTTTCTTCCCTAGATTTGCGTAAACTCCCCAAAGGATCGCCTCCTGCAATCAGCAGCTACGTGTGAACGACTTGTTTATTCCCCTTCACGCACACACACAGACACACACAGACACACATACACATTTCCCTCGTTCATCCTTTTCTATTTCTTACATATTTATTTACATTTCTGTCTTATACGCCTGTAAACTGTAAATATGTTAACTCACTCTCTCTCTTTCTTCCTCCTCCAATCACACACATACACACTTACTGTATATATATATACAAGCTTATTTGCACACTGCTGTGTTCTCTCACTGATCCCCTTTTGAAAACCACTTAATTAGAAAACCCTGCAAGGCTCACTCTCCCTCCCCCCCTACTCCACATCTCCCTCCTCCCACTACACTCACCTCTTTCCACAACCGACTCCATCTCCTCTCTCCTCTTACAACTGCATCCTCCTTGTATTTCTTTCATACTTATCTCGCATCTCCCTCTCCGCGCTCAGACCCGACTAATTACAGTGAGAGGTTAGAGGCGGTGGCGCAGCCCGGTAAACAACACAACAGCTGTAAGAACATTAATATTCAGCTAGGTATTAATATAAGGAGTGGAGCACAGGTAGGGCAAATGGGTGAGGTGTGTGCAGGCTACTGAGTGCAGGACACCAGGGGGAAAGGGGGGTCTGGATGAGAGGGCGGCTGCATCGACGTTACGCGCCGGCACGACAAGATTGTAATTAAAGGAGACAAATTTGAAGAAACATACAAACTCGGCTGGGTCAAGAGACTCAGGGAGAGGACACATGCTCATTAGCAACAGGTCTGCTTCTCCAAACTATGTGGTAGGAGTAGCTGTAGCTGTGATGCACATTCACATCACTATCCGTCATCAGTTTGAGGATGCAAAGCCTGCTGTCTTTGTTTTAGGCAATCTGTCATCCAGCAACACTTTCAAGTCACTGGAAGAGACGTGTAGAATAAAAAAAATAAAAATATATGTAAATTTTTTAAATAAAAGATGCACAACAGCAGACTTGTTTTGCTCCTGATTTATTGTGGCTGTGGACAAAATATAGGAAACTTCCAAACCATAACAGATCTGAGCCCCAAACTAACTCAAACTCATTCCTCTGAACTCTGAGCTCATGGAAAAAAGGAACTTCATGATTAAAACCACACGCCATGACTTCCCCTTCCCTCCTTTGTCTCTATTTGGATGTGACCTGGAGTGTACTGTTGTTAAATCTTCTCCTCAGACACACACATATATATACACACAGAGCACTGGGAAGGGGAGGGAGGCTGGTGGTGGTGGTGGGGGGGTTGACTAGTCAGTGTGTTCTCAGATACTCACCCCGACCTACTTACCCTGACAGCCGGGAGTGGTGTTGCATGCCCGGCCCGGAAAACTGTGGCGGTATTGATATGCTATTTATAATTTCTTTTTTGCATAAATTACATTAGTCAAAATGGGAAAGAGGGGAAACGGGAGAAGAGGGCAGAGGCAACCTAGTTTGCGCTATGTGCCTACCAAGTCTTATTGGATTTGTTTTGCTCTCTCTCTCTTTCTCACCTCTCATTAAAACCTGGCATCACAAAGTCGGGCTAATAAAGGTGAGTGGGGCAGTGTGTGTGTAAGTAGATGTTTTTTTGGTTGGTGCTAACAAAGCCCTGTCAACAAGTGGCACCATGGCGACAGGCTTTTGTCACAAGCAGACAGAGCACTTATCCTATGTGACCAAACACTCACAGATCAAGTGCCTATGTATTGACTCTGACCAGCACTAATGACAGTGTGTGTGTGGGGGGGGGGGAGAGAGTGAAATACTGCAGAGCCCCCACATTGCTGCTAATTGGCTTAACATCTGAAGTGGACACGGCTGATTGGCCGGATAAAGGTGGACACTCCAAGACACCGTGGCTTAGTCATGGGGAGTGTATGTACTCCAAAGGCAAAAAACAACAAAGTGAGACTTTCTTCATCTCTGAGCTCTGATGATGAAAAGACGACATCATTCAGTGCAAAAGAAAAAAAAAAAAAGACAGACAGGGATGAACATGTGCTCCACACAAGATAGCGAACAAAGCCTCGATTGGTTTGTGCTCAATGTGCCGAGCTGCCCCGCCAACATTATTTACTCCACACGGATCTAATATTTCTCTTATCTGTATCTAATTTATTTTGAATGCTCCTTTCACGGCCGTTTCCTCAGCAAAGCCACAATGCAACCACCTCCACAAATAGAAGCCATACTGTCAGAGGAACACATCAGGGTTGTTGCAGCATGACATATTTTTTGGCGAGTTGTACTGTAGCAAAGCTTTTTTTTTTTTTTTTTTTTTTAAGTGATGTTTTCATCTGACCTTGACTGTGTCTGTGATCCATTCCAAGCGAGAACGATGGGATATAAAAGTTAAAGTCCTATGCATCACAAGGAACTTCAGACCTTTCAGATCTTAACTTCTTAAACTTAAGCTTGGGTCGGGCCAAAAATGGGTCAGATTATACTTTGATTTGGTTCCCGCATGACGGAGGAAAGTTTTTATTTGCCTCCAAACTTCCAAACTTGCAGTTCCAAACTTTTGACATTTTTTGGAGCCCGGGCTCTGCACTCTTAGGCTCAACACTAAGCTGGACTGAAACGTTCACCTTTCATCTCGCCTCCAATTCTTCTTAAAACAGCCTAGCGCCCTCTCCACCAAAAAAAAACAAAAAAAAAACACAAACACACAGCTGCCCTCATTCTGAAGTACCAAAACACAGCTCAGTAGCTTCCACGGCCCGAACCAGCAAACCAATTCACTTATCGGCTCTCTCCATCAACCACTGAATTACAGGAAACGTCTGCCAAATGCATCTAAACCCTGATCACTCTCACTCAGTCCAACCTTCTAGCTGTGACTGCTACGCACAGCCTGAAACGAATTGGAATTGGATAGAGAGAAAATGAAGAAAGGAAAAAAAGAAAGAAAAAAAAACAGTTGGCATCCATTTATAGTTTGTACGGGAAAGAGTGCTGATTACTGCAATAGGAAGAAACATTTATTGGGATTCATTCTGCTGATTTATTTGTGTCAGTTAAGCAACTGATGGAGAGGAGTTAGATTGGAAGTGGCAGGCTGCGGCGCGGCTCTTTTTTCTTCTTCCATTTTTTATTTATTTATTTATTTATTTATTTATCTATTTATTTATTTTCATTTTGTAAGTGACGGTCGCAAACATACGCACACACACATGCCGACTGATGGGTCATCATTGCCAGGTTCAATAAAGCAATCATGGCTGAGAAATGGCAAACCTTCATTTCATTCCTGTACCTCTGCATCGCTATGCCACAGGGGCCCGGTGTTAGGACGTGAGATTTAATCAAGGCAATGGCGAGGCAAATAGAAGTTTCATCCTAATCAGACTTGAGAGGGTTATTATACTCATGCTGTTTTCTGCCCTACAGTGCGGCGCTGTACTGTACTGTACGTATATCCCTCTCCATCATTTCACATCAAACGCCACCTCCTCCTTTTCTTTTTTTTCTTTTTTGCAAGAGGATAGACTTGAGGTTTGGTAAGGAGCCCACCTTGGGGTCACCAATCATGTGGAGGACTTGTACATAACTCTGTCACTTCCTGACACCTCCCCCTTCAAATGGGAGAGGAATGGCGGGCATAAATCGCAGCCAGAGGCCGTCCAATCAATAGGCTGCCCAACTGACTGACGTGCCATTTGTCATAAGAGACCTGCTCCTTTTCCTGCACCTTGCTAAAGTTGGGGGGTTATATCAAACATTGCCTTCTCACTGCTGGGGTCCCACTCCGCCAAATAGGCTGCACAAAGGTCTGAGTGTCAACAACGTTAAATTATAGCCTTAACATATTCCCCGGTGGGACACAATCTGTTGACTTGTGTTGACTTTACTTATGATAAATGCACAATATGTGAAAATGCAGGAAGTCATCAGTCACCTTTGATGATTTCAGCAATAGCACTCAACAACACTGGCAAAAAAAATGCAGTTGCTGTTAAAACTTTGATTGGGTCACATTCTTCATCTGCTTCGGAGGCAGCGAAAACAGTTGTAGAGGAAAATGGGACTAAAGTAGAATACCTTCAAGTTAATTTACTTGCTGCAGCCTATAATTTGTTTTCTCTTGGCATTCATCATGTGAGCTTTGCTTTCATTCACTTAATCTCAACTTTCAACTTCTGACACACATCGACACACACACACACAAAAACCTTTGTTACAGGAACAACAGTAACAAAGAAGCAACCGTTAAACCTGACAATATTGCAACAATACATAATCTCATTTATTAGATGGGTGATAATGGTGCTTCAGTGTGGGGAGTAAGATGTGTCACTCTTCAACCTTTTGCCTGCCATCATAAGACAAGCAAATATCAATTAAGACACATAAAAGCGGGAAAATCTGGACCAGTGTTGTTAATTATGTTGAATGCCATTAGGTGGGTCAGACCCGTAGCCCACAGGGAGAGAGACAGGGCACTGGTTTCTCTACGATGATTCTTTTTTTTTGTGGGATGGTCAAAGAGGTACTTCATAATTGCCTCCACTTTCTGTGGGTTACCGTAGTTAAATGCTCTGCACAGTCTTCCAGTTTAATCTATTAATGCAGCTTAATAATTGATACACTGCCTCTTTGGCCGTGGTCTTGGCCCATAATCAATTAGTCATTTTAATGAGTGGGCCGAGAAGCCAGTCAAGAGGGTTCACCGTGAACCTCACAGAACCAGGAGCTCAAAGACGGGACTTAATTGTCGTCAGGACTTGACCTTGACTCAAAACACGCTCAACAGGAGGCCGCGATTCTGCATTTGAGACCAGAATCCTTGACACTGTGACGTCTTGTTTCACTTTTTCAGAAAAAAAGAAGCACACGGATCCTCCAGTTATTATCTGGAACAGACGTTCATAATGGAACTTTGATACTTTGATAATCAGGGCCTGGATGTGCAGCCTATAATCCCTGCAGGAGATTGCTTGACGAATGCATCGACCAAAATGTCAGCCATATTGCCTGACCTGCAGGTGGCGAACACGGCGAGTGCAAATTATCTGCTGATTCTTTGGGAGATGCGGTGCCACCAGATAAACATTAATTACTCATACGCTAATTCTAGACTAGACTCGCACTCATTATTTACTGCATTTCACCAGCTGCCATGTGAGTCTTAGTGAAAGGTTAATGGAGAACGGAGAGATACGGAGGCCCGCCTGAGCCTCCTGCCATTCCTCTGCCTCGTCACGTATTTGTAAGTGTGTGTGTTTGTTGTCTTTTTTTTTGTGTACGTGTTTGTTTGTGTGTACGGATGCGTGTGCAGCCCGTCAGGTGGCTGCAACAGACGCGGGTGTGCCTGCCATTTCTTAATTATTGATAATGAAGCCCACTGAGACTGCAACGCAAGATGAAGAGGAAATGGCAAACTGATGCAGTCAGACATAATAACAATACAAGCCATGATGGTGCTGTAATGAGAACAATTACACTAGTATACCCTTGACAGCCACAACAATACAGCTCATTCTGCCGTTTTTCTGGAGTTCTATTTCGGTATGATCATTCTCCTCCTTTGTCCCAGGCATCATTTTCATCATCAGCTAAACCACTTCACCCAGAAACCCTTCATCATCCCTGAAGCTTCCCACATCTTAAAAAAAAAAAAACTATATTCATGCATGTTTTCTTCTCTGCTGGTTTTACAAAAACCCAACTTGCACTGTCATCCCAGCCATGAATAATTCTGACAGTAGTTAAGGGTATGATGAGTACAAATTCACAAACAGCGAGGAGGAATGAGTAAGAAAAAAAAGAAAAAAAAAAAAGAACACCCTCTGTGCCACATCAAACAATCCCTGTGACCTTCCCATCCTTGGGGGAGACGGTTTTACATCCCAACACTCATTAAATCCCCTGAGGTTTAGGGCCATGATAAAGCAAACAAATGGCTCGTAATCACAGCGGTAATAAGCAGAGGGGTGGTCATTAGAGATGCTATTCATCCCATATGGAATGCCTCATCGAGAGCCGGGGACCCTTCTCTTATTGTGCCAGAGTGACTTATTGTCTCTGGCAGTGCAGCGACAGATCGTCCTTGCCTGCATGGGGGGGCTTATCCTCAAAGCCTGGCCGCCCACTCATCTTGTTTGCAAGGCTTTATTAAAGCCCAGCCTGTACTGACTCACGGCTAAATGCAAGTCTCTGCATACTGTGATCAACCCCAGGGCTGTAACTTTCATTTCCACTCATAACAGCATAAGGAAGAAGACAGAGTGAAGGATTACGCAGCCCCGCGCCTGGTCGAGGCATCATGGCACGGCCTATTAGAGCTGGCAGTGGCTGGAAAGGGGAAACGCGGGTCGAACACATTTGCCAGGCTAAGACTGGAACGAGCTAAATATAATAAGTAGGTATGGGCGGGAGCGATTTGAAAGACTTTCTGTAAAAAATGTTAAAGATAATTGCTCCGAACATCTTTTATAGGATCAGCAGTAAAAGATCTGCTGCTAAAGCTGTTACATAAATACTTTAGAGATAATAGTAGAAACAGATAAACCAACTATTCATCTAACTAGAGCAAAAAAAAAAGAAAGCTGTTAAAGTTAACAAAAGAGCATATTCTTTTAGCTTAAGGCTCCGTTTTCTAAAGAAATAAAATCCACCTTAAAGCGTCGCCTTGTATAACAATAACAGACATCGCTGTGAGAAGCCTATCAACATGCCGCATTAAAGCATGTGATTTCCAGAGGGAGCGGAGAGACAGACTGGAGAGAGGAAAAGATAAAAGAAGAAAACTGAAGACAAAGAAGGAAAAAAAAAGACACGTCTGCACTCGCACCATACAGGAATATACTGCTCTTATTAGACTGGAGGTAGAACTGAGAGGTGCTGCTTCTGTTCTGTAATTGCTGTGGGTCAGCTAACATTACTGTGGGGTCGTCTTTCATCAGCATGACACCGAGAAACTGAGGGAAACCACAGCAATTGGAGCCATTTTCTCTCTTTTTCTATTTTTTTTTCTTTCTTTTCACTCCAAACAACAGTTGGGTTCTCCAGTATAGGCATGCTAACTGATGCAGACCTCTAAGAGAAATGTACACGCCAAAAGAAAAACAGTTCAACAGAGCAGAAAATAACTAAATGATACGTCAATTATGTGTGCGTGAGCTTGTTTGTGAGTTTTGATTTAATCCGTTTGTAAAAACACAAGCACATAAATAAATAAAACCTTGACTTTCTCCGCCGACATTATACCATTGAGCTAATAGCTGGAGAGAAATGTCAGCAGACTAAGTAAGGGGTCTCTCTTGCTGACAGGACCCCTATGGTCTTCCTGCAGAGCAGAACCAGCGCCTCATAACACACAAAAAAGAATCAGATATTGAAAATTAAATCACTCCCCTGTGGATTATTCTTCATCACGCTGTAGTAAAACATGACAAAAGCGATGCAATTTATTCACCCTCTTTTTTTTTCTCACTTTCTCCAAACTCTCCATTATGAGCGATTTAACAATGTTGAATCCAGGGAGAATAACACAACTAGATTTTTACAGTGTTCACAATATCTCTCCATTTACTTTGATATACGCCACAAGGTTGTTTACGTACTTTCCAATTTAAGGCTGTAGCTAATTGCTTTCATAAAGTAATTATCCAAAGAGGCCTTAGTAAGTCCCTAAAGCCACTTGTAAATTTCTGCTAAACCAACATGGTAAAAAATAAATAAATAATGCATGCATTGAAAAAAAAAAAAAAAAAAAAAAAAAACATCTCTTACCTTTATTTGCAACCATTTAGAGTGAACAGCACCGAGGGAGAGGGGGAAAAAGAAAGAAAGAGAGAGACAAAGTTAGAATAAGCATCAAAGTCAATTAACAAGGTTTTCTTCAGCACAATGTGATACGACACAACTCAGTGAAACAGATGTAAGAACACAGTGAATAGAGTCACTTTCTGCTACAGTGCATTTCCATCACGGTGACTGAGCAGAGGGGAAGCAGGAGGGAGCTCTGATGACAAACTGAAGATGCACGATGAATAAATAACGTCTAATGAACAGTATCAATATGTTCGGGACACTTTAAATTCTCTTTGCATGTGTCTTTGCATGCCAAATAGATTTATACCCAACAGAGAGGTGCAGCGAGCCCTGGCTGCAGGTTATCGATCTATGTTAAAAGTTTTTCTCATTTTCTATTTAGGTTATGTTGGGAGGGATTGGGTGTTTTATTTTAATTTATTCACTTATTCATTCATTATTTCATTCTCACTTCAAGTTGTATCACGCTGTAAATTATGTCATATTGATAATCATTACTCTACTTTATATTGAGCCTAGCTGTATAATGAGATAACACTGCAGCTTGTGTATCGGAGGGTTTGCTTGCAGCATCTGTGGTGGATTGTAAGTCGCAGTTCAAAATGCAGAACCTCTACATCCGAGGGAGGACTTGTCGTGTGAAAGCTCTTCACATAATGAGCAGCGGCAATGACCGGAGTGGCAACAAAGTGAGCAGTGGCTATAATTGTAGTGGTTTAGAGGGGAGTCGTATAGCAATGTTTATGGCCGCGGCAGCGAGCAGCGGCAATGCAAAGTGGGCAATAACGCGACTGCACCGACATCGAGTGTACGACACCTCACACCGCCTTCAATCATATTTGTGCGTTGGATATCAAGAGACCAGACTGCAATGCATCACATCTGAATGTAGCATTGTGAATTAACACCTCAACCGGCTCCACTGGCATCAATTAAAAGCATGTGCATCCAGTATGAGCAGTGTGTGTCGCTGTCTTTTTATCTGTCAAACTTCTCTCATCGCTTCAGCAGTGCATCTTTTAAAAAAAAAAGGAATTCTATTATCTATAGCATCTGCTGCACATTATATGGTTATGTGAGGGTTATTGGCAGGCAACAGGGGGCTGCTGCTGAATTCCCTCTGACTGACTGGAGCATGCACTGCCCTTTGCTAAACAACCCAACTCTCCAGACTTATGGTTCCATTATAGTTCCATTAGCTGTGAGGGGAGAAGAAAAAAAGAGGCGGGAGAGGAGGGAGGGGTAGAAAGGAGGAGGGAGAGAGGGAGGATAAAAATCCAAAGGATAATAATTGAGAATGAGAAAGAAGCAGGGAAGGGTGGAGAGAGCTGGAGAATGATGAGCTGAAGAGCATACAAAGAGGGGAAAGAAAATGGTTCTTTCATCTTGTCAGCTTTCAGAAAGACTCATGCTCCGAAAACTGAAGAACAAGCCCAACCCCATACTTCACAACTATCATCACCCGTAGATTGAGAGCCGGTCGAGGAAAAAAAAAAAAAAAAAAAAGAGCGTGGAGCGGGGCGAGGAAATGGAGAAATGAGGGCCTGGATTTGAGAGGGAGAAGAGATGAGGGGGGCGGGGGGAAATCTGTGCAAACTCAGAGGAAGTGCCTGATCTGAAACTAGACAGCTCTAAATAAGGCTTTTTTCCGTTTTTGGGGGGCTATTGAGAGAGAGTGGAAGTGAGAGGTGAGCTGTGTTTCGGATACGTTATCTCTGCTCAGATGCACTGACAAATGCTATCAAGATACTTTGCCGTTCATCCATTGGAGTCAGACTGAACCGTTGGCATCCATCCGTACTCGCATTTCATCAAATGTCAAGTCGTTACTCACACTCTATCCTATATCGTCATATTTATTTGAAAACATGTTATGCAGGTCTTCACTTCAACACTTGAGGGTGTATTTTGTTCTTTTACCTACATGAATACTCCACATTTCTCCTTTTACAGCTTCAAAACAAACACAAAAAAAACATCCAGGTAAAACAAAAATACCCTGCTTTCTTGTTCCGTGTACATAATCCATGCCTCACAGTTTTTAATTTTGCCTGTCGGCTGGAGTGATTGCATTGCATTAGGTCTGCCCAAGCAAATAATAAGGAAACAATTCGGCCAAGAGAAGCTCCCACAACATTAAGTTAACGTCTATGAATTGCCAGTGTCTTTCTGCAAATATTCCAGCCTCTCATTGCCACATCGGTGGCGGCACAATTTCAGCATTCATCTTAACAGTGTGATCTGTGGTCAGGTCTGAAGCGCTAGTCTATCAGAGAGTAATTGGAACAGCTTGGCCTGTAAAGCAGGCCTCTACTTAGCTCCGTTTCTCTGTTAAAGCCCGGCCAATGAAGCACTCTGCCAGCTCCCCTCATGGTGGCAATCCAGCTTTATTGATCCCATCACTCCTATTTTTATTAAGGCTGCTCATGTATACCATTTTCAACTGGGTCTCCACAAAAAAAGTCAGACTTTGCTCCCTCTACCCACACATACACACACACTTTGTGATTGCTCCTTCTCCTTTTTTTATTTGGCTCTTTAGAAACACGCGAAAGCTCTGGCTACAGTACGCCGCTTCTTTCACACAACCAGCTCACGTTGCTAATGCGTCTTAGACACGAGGGGTCACAGAGGCCTCGGCAAAGTCTTGCTTTCACATTAAGTGGAGATTTTCTTTTGTAATGATGTGTATCTGACCGCATTTTCAGCTCCAAAAACAGTGGGCAGGTGTGAAACTACAGATGGCCTCCGGGCCTTTAATGTCAAGCTGAGTTTGAAGAATATTGCCCGAAAAGTGCAGGCACAAACTGCTGGGTTCTCCTCCTCACATAAAATGGCCCATGTGGTTTTATGCACATGGGCCGAGAGTAGAGAGAAAACCAAGCAAAGAAAAAAAAAAAAGCTTCTACAAAGTATCAAGGACACAGAGCGAATGGACCAGTTTAGTCATAGATCCAGGAAACCAAAGAAAAGATAATCATCATATATTTGAAATCGATTCACATCTTGCTCCATGGCTCAAATGCGACATGTGTCTATTCACAACAAATCACAGATTGAAACCTGGACTCCCTGCGACTCATGGGACGCTCTTCCCTCGCTGTGGCGACTGGCTTGTTGGCCGATGAAAGCGTTCTCCGTCTCTTCTTAACTGAATTGTAAAGCCACTTATAAAGAGTTGAGCATCTGGCCCTTGTGGTCGACGCCTGTTTGTTTTTGCCAGACGTCAGTTGTTTTTCCTCAGATTTCACATTTTGGCAGGTTCTCCCCCTGCTTTCTTCTCTCTCCCGTGCCCGGCCGCAGCCGGACCGACTGGGCCTGATCGAATCAACACAGGCTTGGAGAGCCAGATTCGGTGGCAGCCTCGGGCCTGTTCACACCCCCAGATAATCTGCATTACAAACCTGAGCCAAGATTCCAGTCTCCATTACAAACAAGGTTGAGAGGGAGTCCTTTAAAAAAGAAATAAGCAAAGCCAGACTGTAATTGGATGCAAACAAACCAAACATCTGCATGGATCTCAGGAACTCCTTCGACCTAATATCCATAAATGCGTCATCAATTATTCATGTCTGAACACCAACTGTAGAGCATTCACAAGTCCTATTTATGAGAAAATTATGCATTTCAATTGAACATCTGTTTATGTGCACAGCTTGTGTAAGGGATACCAAACTTCTTTGTGTGTGTGTGTGTGTGTGTGCGTGTTTGTTTGTGTTTGGAACCTCCAAACACATTTGAGTCAAAAGCCGTGTGGATTTCATAAAGTATTTGCGTGTGCATTCATCAGTTCTCTTACAATTACCGCGTATTTGTCAGTGGGCAAACACACATACACACACACCTGCATGACACACAAACCCCCGCGCACACTCTCCTACCATTAACACCGACTGACAGGGCGCTCTGCCACCTTCCTTTATTTTCATTTCAAGACTTCCAAGTGCTCTTATTGCGTTCGCCTCACCGTCACCTGGGACACCAACATCTCTCAATTATAAAATCATTCAAGGGCAATTAATCCTGCTATAAAGAGAAAAGGCAGATGATACAGTATAGAGGGAGAAGGGAGAGGAGGAGCAGAGGTGGATGAGGGGTGAAGGAGGAAGCAGGAAAGAAGGTAATTGTGAGGGAACAAAGCCAAGGAATTAATGTGGGTTTTAAGTACACGTTGGTACGGTGATAATTCATTTAGTCCTCGTCGCATGAGTCCAAATGAAGACCTCTCTCAGAGGGATTCACATTCTCAGCGACTGAAACCCTTGATAGCGATGCGATGACAGATGGCGACGGAGCCTGCGCCGACGCCGTGCTGCTTGTAGTCCGACGGCAGCTTTCAACGTGACAAACCTCCCTCACCTTGGTTTCGCTCAAACTCCAAAGTGCCTGAAGAGAGATTGTCAAACATGAATGGAGAAAGCCAAGAGAGATGTGACGAGACGCTACCACGCTGAAGGAAATAGTTCGCTGACCTTATAGAGAAACATCCTCATCATATCTCATGGAGACATTGCTGCAAACTCTAAAAGTCTAACTCTTTTTTTTTTTTTTTTTCCGAAGCGAGCCTTTGCCAAGCACGACTTCCTCAGATTTTTGTTAACAAAGTGTCAAAACATTCACAGGCAGATCACCCTTCCAACTCAACATGTAACAGTCGAGATGAAAGCCCGTGTCTCTCTCCCTCTCGAGTCTTTTGATTTGGTTTCCTCCAAAAACCCCCTCAGTGAGACTGTGATTTAAATGAAACCCTCCTTCTGTCCTGACACGACTACTCACAAGACTTCAACAGAAGTCTGTGATTCCATTTGTCCAGATGTCCCATCACTTCTCCTTAACAACAACTACTGTCCCTGTCTACCTTAATCCCACCATCAAGGCAGCATTGCTTTGTATATATCTTTATTCTATATGTGAATTTGTAGTATATGCATATTCTTTTGCATATAGTATATGCATATTTTTTGCACTAGAATATTTTAATTCATTCTATTTCTTTTAATTTTATTTAAATTCTTAATTCTGGGGGCGGTGCGTGGCGCAGTGGTTAAAGCGGCCGCCCCATGTAGAGGCTACAGTCCTCACCGCAGGCGGCCCCGGTTCGAATCCCGTGTCGGGCAGCTCTGCCTCACCCTTTCCTGTCTATCTCTACTATGTGCTATCAAATAAAGGCAAAAAAGCCCCAAAAAAAAAAACTTAAAAAAAAAAAATTCTTAATTCTATTTTCATCCCTCCCTTTTAACTATTTGTGGTACCTTTATGTTTGCACCTGACACCAAGACAAGTTCCTTGTGCTGTAAACTGACCTTTACTGCTCTTGGCAATAAAAACAGTTCTGATTCTGATTCTGATTCTGATTAAGTGTACATGTAGTTTTCTGAATAACATTACAAGTCAAAAACTGTAAAAAGCTACAAAGAAATATATTATTATGATTAATTATACATCAAGCCAACTCTGTTTCATGTGATCAATTATTCACTTGTATAATGTTACAACAGAGAAATCCTCGGTTTCAGCTCTGGATTTGATATAGTTGATCTACAACAGCACTGTTGCCATGGGCGATTTACACAAACACTGAGGCGTCACTTCTGTTTGCAAAGAGTTCAAGTGACACATCTTTCATTAAGTTGTCAGTCTGAACCCATTCAGGACGCCGGCTATACATTAGCTCCTTAAAAAATAAATAAATACAAATCAGTAGCTTGTGTTTTTTCCATGGCAACACCCGCATTACAGCAGCTTCTGTATGACCAATTACACACATTTCATATTGTTTGGATTCTTTTGACATTTTCCTCTGTGATTAGCTGCTGTGTGGATTATTACTGCTGTGCATATTTATGGCTTCAGTTCCTCAATTATATCATGTATTTTTGATCCTTTCTGCTGTGCCTTCACTCACAGACGCTCGCGTGGAGACAAATCCTGCTATGTATTGTGCCAGTGGTGTGAGTGCGATAAAAAATGATGTGACAGTGATGGACTTCACACTATCTAAAGAACATACTGAAGCTGTTAAGAAACTTTCACTGAGATGTGTCAGCTGAGTGTAAAGCTCCCAATAATCTCACAGCGGACTTCAAAGTTTGGTTCTGGGTTTGTAGGACAGGACTGCGGTTTTCATCTTTCGACCATGCAACGTTTGAAACTTCAAACTTCAAAACTTAGAAGCTGCTGTAAAAAAGTGCTATTGATTCCTAATGACTGGACTCAAGGCTAAAGCCACAGAAATATCTTCTTGTTAATGGTGTAAGATTAAGAAGGGAGGGTCATTAAAAAGCTGTTTTTTATGTTGTTCCACCTGTGTTGTGAGTTATTAAACAACAATTTGCAAAACATGAGAACAAAATGAGCATGTAAAAAAAGGCAGCATACTGGAGCACATACACACAAACAATGCGGTAGCATTCAGCCCTCTTCCAAAGGCCAGTACCAAAACACTAATTAATCCGAATGCACACAGAGAGAGAAACCTTGACGAAGCCGTGCATCTGAAAATACTCATGAAAGGAAAAAATAAAAAGATGGAAAAGATGAACACAGCATGCCATCTTAAAAACTGCACACAAAGAGCCGAATAACTTAAAGTACATTCCTGAAGTCCTTAAGTGAGTGCTTGTGTGTTTACGTGCTGTTGTGTGCGAGCCTCACCCAGACTTCTGTTCTGCCTTATACTGCAGCGAGCTGAGGAAATAAAGCAGATTTCTGCTTTTGCCCTAATTGAGTGAGCGTACAGTTAGTAAGTTAAAACAATTACGTCTGTGGGCCAGTAGCCCAGTGGACTGTGAAGTGCACAACAACAGTGCAGAGGGAGATTTCAGCAAGAAGGAGCGGCCTCATTAATAGAAAGCAGTGTAATCAAGCTCGAGCTTATTCAGCTGAAAACATCTAAGATTTTGCCAAGGATACGCAGCTACAGCTGGGTAGCGTACAAGCACAGAGACCTAGATTAGCAGAGATTGAGTGTGTGTGTCCGTGCATCTTGGCGTGCGCACATGTGGGGGTGCCTGCATGAATATGTGCGTCTCTTTGTGTCTGCTTATCTGTGTGTCTCTGTGTGTGTGTGTGTGTGTGTGTGTGTGTGTGTGTGTGCTCTCCTGAGCACAAATATACGCCAAATCAATTCAAATTAGGTCATCTCTTCACTCAGTCTAATGTTCCATAAAAGATGTAAGAGGCCCCATCCGTATCGCTGTCTGTTTCTGACATTACTTATCTCTAGGTGTCTGCTGCAGCCTCTCAGGCAATACAGGCCATTTCTATGGCAAACTTAATGGACTGTTGCATAAGCCACCTAAAGCCTGCCCTGCCATTCGTGACACTGAGTGTGAGAAGTAACTGTGAGAGGGGGAATTTTAAGGGGGAAAAAAGCCTGAGGAAATTACATGTCCTAAAAGGCTCCTAATCTAGTCTCCCCTCCATCGGCGATACAGCCGCGGCTGTGGGCTGTCAGCGAATGTTCAAGTTTAAACCGGTGTCCTGGCTTGAAACTTTGGACAAGTGGGAGACTGGTGAGTGGCCGGTGAAACTGCCATGGGCGAGAGAGACAGAGCACGGGCACAGCTAAGTGAAGCTCATGGGAAAAAAGCACTTTGCTTTATATATAATCAATTATTTCAAATGCTTCTTTAAAGGGATAGTTCAACATTATGAGAGAGTTGTTTTTGAGGTAAATTCATGCAAAACCGCTGATGCGGGTTACTGTCGAGGGCAGTTTCTCGGCAAGCAGTCTCTGCAATTGCCTTGATAACAACTCCATCTTGTAACGTTCCGTTATTATCTCATAGCGTGGTAAATGTGCAGGTCACAACTTGTCCACCAGAGCGTTTTGGAGTTGTTGGATTGTGTATTTGATGAGTTTGATGAGGGAAACCAAGAAATCCCATTAACCTCCGTAGCATAGCTCTGTGCAGCTCGCGGCTCTGCTCCACCGTTCTAAAAATAGCTTGCACCGACAATTAAAGGTAACAAACCTACTCCTAAAACTATAGGGATTATGGCAATGGACCAGTTTGCTAAAATGTTGAACTATCCCTTTAAAGTAAAATCAGAAAGGAAAAAATTGGGAAAAATTAGATATTGGAAGAAGAGAAAGAGACTAATTGCATCAATGCTGTGCAGAAACAGAATTGGGCAGAAGGAAGAGGAAGTTTCAAGATGCACCACCTAAGAAAGGTTGCAGGTTCAAACACCAGTCACCAAACTCTTCAAAAGGAGCCCGGCCACAGGTTTAAGTCGTGCGTGGGGTTTAAGCTCACTATCGTCCAAAACCACTCAGCCGCCCGCTCCTGCAAGCTCAGCAAGAACTTGCAAAAGCGGAAGAACCCGACTTGAACTCTCCTTTTTTTTCCCTTTTCCTCCCTCTATCTCCTTCACACCACGCTGCGAGAAAGTCCCAGTGGGTAGAAACGCTCACATCTGAACCTGAGCGAAGACGAGCGAGGTGATAGGGTTGAAATCGCGCCCCCCCGTGGGGAAGGGGGCTTCCGGGGGCGCCTTGTGTGTGGCGGCTGTCACCCAGGAGTTCAAGACCATCAAGCGCGGATGTCGACGTGCGGTGTCAAAAAGAGCCAAGTGAAAAGACTAAGTAGGACACAGACGGCGTGTGTGTAGAACAGCGGTACTCAATAGGCGGCCCGCGGGCCGCATCCGGCCCGCCGAACCTTCCAATCAGACCCGCGACTGAGTTCTACTAGTTTACATATTACTGTATACTGTATTTCTCGGGCTCCGTGCGCCTGTAAGTCAATGCGCTGGGACGTGGAAACACGTGTGGAGCGTTTGTGTGTGCCTGTGAGGCCCTGCACAGGGATACAGAAACGCCGACAAACCCAAATCACCATGCGCGAGTGTTTGGGGAGCGGGCTGGACTGCAGGGTTTTCCCTGCCTGTCTGCAGAGACCGTGGGTGATTTTCACCGCCGTCTTGGTTCAACTGTGTGTGCATCATGCATGAGGGGCCGTTCAGATGAAGCGTCTTTTGCGCGCGCTCAAACCCATTCAATGTAGCCGTGCGTCATGCACGCTCACAACTCAAAAGCCGAAGCCACGCGCATTTGATGAGATGCATATTGTTTTTTCGTGCACGTGCACGTCCACGGCGCACAGCTGCACAACCTGCTTCTCCCCCGGTGTTGTGTCCCGGTGCCTTCGGCCTGTGTCTCTCCTACTGTTTCCCACTGAGCTCTGCCTCGTTTCAAAGGTGAAGGAAGCCCATGTGTGGAAAGACGTCGCCTCCCAGATGTATAATGTGTATTATAGAAGAGAAAAACACATTTCAGGACCAATGACTTGTATCCTCAGAACAGAGTCAGACATGTCCTGTGATGGTCAGGTCATATTTAAGTTGAAAATCACAGGGCATGTCTGAGGATACAAGTCAGCAGTTTAAAGCTCCAGCATGATATGTAAATGATGATATGATAATGTCAAGATTTTTCATTTTATATCATACAAAACACCATGAAGTGTATAAATAAAAATTATGTGCTCACAAGTAAAATAAAAATATTTAAATTATTAGACGAAAAAGGTGAATTTAATTTCAATCTAGGCCTATTTGAATGTGCGGCCCCCAAGGTGTCTGTTAAGAAAAATTCTGGCCCTTCGACAAATGTATTTGAGTACCCCTGGTGTAGAACAACAGTAAAAGTGGGTGTTTGTTGGAACATGAAAGAGAAAACACTGCAGCTTAATATAGAAACATACAACACCCACAAACTGTACACAACTGATACAACCGGCGGGTTACTGTATTTCACAGCTCTTATTACAAAGTCACACATTGAGGTCGGTCGCCAACTTCGCCGCCATCAGCACTTAAGTATGCAAATAATTACAGCCTTGTCATTTGCACCAATACGCGGGATGTGATGTGATGTGTTTTTTTCCTCTTCCACGTTATTTCACCATCCATATACGGCGCCACAGCGGGAGCAGAACTGAACAAGTCAGCATGACCACAAGCTGTACTTCCAAAAAACTCAAGTAGGTATAAAACTATGTTAAAATTATATGTGGGCCGAGCCAAAGTGAGCAAGTTCTGAATATAGGCCTGCTTTGAAAAGAGGAGACCATTTTGGTGCCATCATTTCCACTTCCACTTTAGTTAAATATTGCCCGTGGCAGAGATTTGTGGTCACCCGGCACACAGCAGATGGTTGTATTTTCTTTCATTAACGCACACCGTCTCCGTGCATTAGTTTACATTCACACTCTGCAGAGCCCGCTCCTTCTAAGACCTACTTACAGATTCACCACATCATCAAATTATACTCAAAATGAGACAACACACTCAGGTAACGTCTATCTTTCGCATATGTTTCATTTGAATTCATGTGCTAAAGCTAGAGTCTCTTTTGCATGTATTTTCACTGCACCTGTCCTCCCACCTTCGCGCCGCGTGCATCGCCTGGGGCACAAAAATACAGAACTTAAAAGGCAAAGCACATTTCATGGTCAGGTAAGTCAGATGTCACAACTCTGTTCCTAAAAAAGACCCGAAAATAATGTGTTTTAGAAAAATATTAAATCTAATATAACACACAAGAAAGGCTGCGTTACAAATTGGAGGTGTGGGGATTGAAAGAAGTGGGTGGAGTGGAGGGTGCGCTGTTATTAAAGATGGATTCACACTCTGAGCTAAAAGTCAGGATTTGGCTTCTGCAGATGTTTACCATCCAGCTGTTCAGGAGTGTACAGTATGTAACAGGATCTTTATCACTGCAGACAGAGCCGACAGATTTCATAGTTAATGTCTAACCAACGGTCCTCATGGTGCTTTAAATGGAAAAGGGGGGGAATATGTACGTCACTGGAGATTAAGAATGTTTTTGTTAAACCCAGAGCATCGGGAATGACTCAAGCTCCACTTGACTCTCCTGAACTCTTGACTCTTCCACGTCTGACTTCTGTACAAGTCTGAACAAGTTTAGTCTGCGAGTTTGAAACAAACCAACCGACACTTCAAAAACTTGGCTTTTTTTGTTGGTTTGTTTAATAGCAATAAGTTGACTGAGCTCCCTGCACCACACGCACTGTCACAGACCTGGAAGCTGCCCAGATAAGCCATCTGTTATCCGTCTGATCTGTTGGCTACTGAGCAAGCTCCACTGGAGCAGTTGGGAGGGTTAAGTGCCTTGCTCAAGGGCACCTCAGGGTGGTTATGAACTGAAGACCTTTTTTTTTGGCCACAAGTTAAGAGTATTTACAGACCTGGTAATATTTTAGTCTTTACAGAACCGACTTGACCCTCACAGCTGTACAATCACCTCGTACAGAGGCAGGCAGCTTATGCCTCTGCAAAAGCTGCATAAGTGCATCCAAGAAGGCAATAATGAGAATGGAAAAAGGGCCTATGCATGATAAAATGTGCATAAAATGAAAAATGTGTATGGCAGTTTTGTGCTATATTTGCATGAAATTTTCAGTATGTGCATGTCTGTGTATGTGTGCACGGTTGTGAAGCGTGTTTAATTAAATTTCACACGCTGTGAAGTGTCAGATTGAGAAGTGCCCCTCTTCTCTCTCTCTTGCACATAGACACAGTCACAGTCACACACACACACACACGGCTGTGATACTGGTAGTGGAAAGCAGATGAGATGTGATTTGAGTGGGTGGGAACAGACACTCCTGATAAGTGAATGGCTTGTTTTTAATTGCTGGTCTGGAATAATGCAGGCTCACGAGGAGAACACGTAGGCCTACTACAACTTAATGCATGCGAGTGCACACGCATGTTTGAATGATGTCACTCATGGATGAGCGATGGGTGCAGGGGTGGATTGATGTAGGTGAAAACAGACAGAGCAGAGAGTGGTCACGTTTTTTTTTTTGACACTTTGGTGCGACTGGTGGTTTTGGGTGGTTTCATCTGAGCACCCTTGTGTCCACCTGACACATGCGCGCCATACACAGCAGGGACCAAAGAGCCAGTGTTGGTTGAGGCTGTAGAGTGTGCGACAGGCTGTGATATCACTCTGTCACACAGCCATGCACCAGGATTTGATAGTAAGGAGCAACAATGAGGCAGCTCTGGTCAGTCAGCTCCCCCTCCTCCTGCAAAGAAGAAGCAGTGACCCTCACACACACAGCGATCGCCGATCAGCCACAGCATTACAGCAAATTGCTGCTTTTAATTTTGTGGCTGATAGGTTCATTTTTTCCCTTTTCGCTTAGTTAATCCATGAAGCTGCAGAAAATAATTGAAACTACAGAATGAGTTTTAAATCACATTACCGATGGTTCAGAGTGTTGGTTCAGCCTCAACACTGGAACCAGTCACCTGTTTTAGTGTTGTTACATCTCATTAATACATCCGAGTCATACTTGGCTCATTATTTTTCATTTTCTGGTATTTGAAAAGTCCTTGAAATTATTGACATTTGTTTACGCGGAAATTGGGAAAACAAGTCAATCATACAAAATACAGGTTTCAGTTTGTTTATCTTAGAGACACTCTGCTGTATCAGCAGCCCCCCCTCCCTCCACCCCCCCCCCCCCCCAATCTTTCTTTCCACTTCCAATTATTGTAAAGTGTTTTCAAAGCTGTCAATGTCACTTCACGGTCTGTTTTTGTGGCAACACAAAAAACATTTGGATGGATGTGGGGACATAAATTTAGTTGAAATCTTTTTAAACTGATCCACTCCTGGAAATTAGGTTATATTTCAGGATGGATGATGAGGATGCCTCCGTCAAATATTTGCCATTATAGCCTGTATATCTTCCATCATAATCCTTAAACTAACAGACAATACCAGCACACAATGGGGAATCTGAACACTGGATTTGTATAGGCTGTTTTTTTATATTGTTTTTAAAATCAACACATAATTCAATTCATTTTGTATCCTTGGCTGACCTTCCTCAATCAAACATATGCATTTGAAATTTCACTTAAAGGTGCCATATGTAAGTTTTGCTAATGCTACATAGCCAGAACCATTGTTAGCATCAATAGTTATTTAGGACTACCATTGTGAAAGAAATGTTCTTTACTTGCTGAGAGCTGTCTCGCTTTGCTTCTATTTGTATCACTACTACCTCTGCTGAAGTTAGCATGCTAACCAGTTAGCCCCATTGAGACCATATTGTTATTTTCTGATACCGAGTCACTAGTATCCAGTCTGCCCTGAAGAAGTGATGTGTGTTATCACTTCTTGTCTTACACATGAAAGGAAACGTCTGTTAATGCTAATGTTAGCCATGTAGCAAAAGCAAAATTTACACATTGCTCTTTAAAATGAGCAATAAAACAAAACAAGTAAACGACTCATCATGATTCAACAGTTTCACCCTGTCCAATCTTAACAAGCTAAACACTTCATACCAACGCACATATCAACTCAGATTCTTCTAATCCTACACAAAAGCACGCAATCGTCTGACAAACAGTAGGCCTATGACACATACTGTATATCGGATCCTCTCTGTTACTCAAGCATGATTTTTTTTCTCACTTCTGAATCACATATGATTCAGTCTCCTATTGTTCCCATTTTAACCATGAAACGGAGGATGACTGTCACTGAAACACACGCTCGTCTGTTGTCTGGGTCATTACATAGACTTACTCATCTAAATAACTGCTGAAAAGAAATGAACTTCTGTGTGCATGCTATCTTCTGCATAAAGAAATAATAAAAAAGAAAATGTAAAATAAAAATGCAAACTCTGGAGATGAAGTGAGCTTGAAGGTTTTTTTTTTCTTTCTTTTCTTTCTTTCTCTGGCACGGACCATTTTTCTTCCTTAAATTAAAGCTGAAAGCAGCAGCAGCAGCAGCAGCAGCAGCAGGTCTCCAGGCAGGCAACTGCAAAAAACTCCATCAGGAGAAAGGAGCGTTACAGTTAATACCAAACAGACCAGCGGTGGGAATATGCGGCGTAAGCGTCTGCAGAGATGTACATCATCCTTCTGTTGGCTTGTGCATGTGTTTTTGTTGTGTGTGGTTAAGACAGAGAGAGGCAAGGAGGTGGAGTGTGCTGTTATTACGCACACACCTACGCACACCGGAGACCCCCCCAAGGCCCCACAATGCAGGCACTGTACTGTAAGTAAGTAATCCAGATCCCCTTGTGAGTATGTGTGTGCGTGTGCGCTCTTATGTGTTGGTTTCACGTGCGCCTTTTGTGCCACTGTGATGTCTCCAGAGTGGACTGTTTTCTTATGTGTGGAGATGCGTTATTTGTGTGTATGTCAGAGAGAGAGAGACGTGTGTGTGTGTGTGTGTGTACGAGTGTGCTGCCTCATACATGTTTGATTGGAGGATTTGGTCTTCTCTCTATAAACAAGGCTTCCTCAGTCTGAGCAGGGCGCCTATTTGAGCTTGCATAGGTAAGCCAGCGAAATCGGCTGATCAACATTCACACTGCATGCACGCTAGCCTTTCCTTTCCTATCCTTTTCTTTCCTTTCCTTTCAGCTCAATTAAACTCATTTCGATCTAACTGAATTGTTTTATTCCCACCCTCTCTTTCACACTGTCCCTGTCTCTTCTTCTGTTGTTCTCCTCTATTGTCATCTCTCATCCTCCGCTCTCTCCTCATCTCCTCTGTTCTGCTCTTCTCTAACTCGCTTCTATTCAAGTCTTTTCAATTCTTCACATTCTCTGCTTCTATTTCCCCTCCTCTCTCTTCTTTTCTTGCTGTTCTGCTCCATTGTCTCCCCTTCACTCCTCTCTCCTCTCTCCTCTCCTCTCCTCTCCTCTCCCATCGTCCTCTGCCACACATGCAATATTCATGGAAGGCCATTAAGGAAACACACACATACCAGGCTAAAACAGACCTCGCTTAGACAAGCATGAAATAAGCAATTCTGAATACAAAAAACAATAATCCGCAGGAAAATCGGCGGGCGCCTCACACGTACGACCGCTGCCTGCTAAATGACCGCACTTCCCCACCTCCCGCCTCAAACATCCCCATCGCCTCCAGACCACGTCATTCTGCTTCAAAACCAAACTTCCTGTCTCAGCCGTTCTGTCTGTCGTGCACATTCAAAAAGCAGACGTCAGGGGAAGAAGCTCCTCAGTCGACTCCCATTAAAGCAAGTGACACTTTCAACTTGGAGGCCCCTGTACGTACAAGCGGCTTAATGTCACACAATGTTGCCGTTGTAACTCGGTTAGGGCGGGGCGGGGGGAGAGAGAGGACTCAGAGGACCAGACATCTACTGTCATTTAGTCACAGGGAGGAGACATGAGAAAGAGGTAATTAGTGAGGAGCCATTTAAGAGCTGGGGACAAATGGCAGCAAGGGAGAGAAGAAAATACCAGTGGGAGAGAGGGAGCAGAATGGACGACAGTCAGAGGGAGATGTAATGAGCAAAAAGAGGAGGAAATGCAGGAAAAGAGGAGGATGATGAAGCAAAAAAAAAAAGAAGATTAAAGAAAAGTCCCAGGGTTTAATTTTTCATAGCTCTGGTCCTCACTGCTCATGATTGTGGTTAAAGTGAACTAACAAAAGCAACTGCTGAGGACTGGAAACCAGAAACACCAGAAAGGTTTTAGCCGGGTTATCAAAATGACCGTGTTCAGGAGGCAAAAACTCAAACTGTGTGTTACAATCAATCACTCCACGGCAGAGTGGGTCAGAAGTTAAACCGGGGGAAAGTCTGTAAACAGTGATGGATGTTTACGTTGGAGAATTTGTGTTATAATTTCAACTGTTTGCCTCGGTTTTCGATTTCCAATATCTCTATTTGTCTGAGCGCCAGTGCTGGGAACGCGCTCCGACTTCTTCTCACTGATGTTTTAAAAAAAGTATCCAGACAAAGAAAAATTAAACTTTGACCTGAGGATGGCACCTAATGGAAAGACAGAGATTCACTGTTTGCTGGGTCATGTAGTTGAAATCACCCTGAATTTCTCTTTAAAGGCAAACAAAGCGAAAGAGGGAGAGTATACATACAGTAGTGAGGGACGGGGGACGGGGACATTGAAGGGCATCCAGCCCTTCAGTTAGCAGGTGGTGCTGAGGTGAAGTGTGAGTGATGCAGAGGCCTGGTATGTGGTCCCTCCTGAGAACGGCGGGGCAGGCAGGGGTCCCGTCCCGGCAGCTACTATTATGGCAGCTCCATGTTGTTTTGGCTTCAAGAGCTGAAGTGTCATCCTGCACAGGGCTAAACTTCACTGACACAACAGCAGCATGCAACAATGTGTATTTGTTTGTGTGTGTGTGTGTGAGCCTCGCCGGCATATCCAGCAGTAAGAGCCTGGGGGAGGCCTTGTCACGGCTTTCACAAGCCTGGCAACTCATAATGCCATTGTTAGCATATGGCTGTGTGCTAAGTGAGTTGTCTTTTGCTTCATCAAATATTCACAATAACAAACAGAATGAAACCCTCGGCCTGGTTGGTATTCATGTTTAATTGATGGCTCTCTCTCCTCTGTTCTCACCCTGCTCTTTCTCTTTTAAGTTTTCTCTTTGTGTGTGTGTGTGTGTGTGTGTCTGTGTCTTGTGCGTCAGCAGCCGGTTCACAAAAACACATTGTACACGGACGATTTAGGAGTCGTCCATGTTGGTATTTGCCTGATTTACGAGAGGATCTTGTCAGTCCTAAATTAAAGCTCCCACTTCTACAGTGTTTTTGCTCGGGGTTTTTTGGACAACATAAGATATGTTTGTGGTTTTGAGAACTAAAAACCATCTCAGTGTAGCTTTATATCTGTCAGGCTTCTCTCTGGAGCTCTGGTAGCAACAGTTTGGCTGGCCAATCAGAGGACAGGAAGGTCTGGGGATGCTTCTTTTCAGGTCCAGGTGGGCGGGGCTTGGGACGACTAAGAGCGATGACTGCTTTGTTTTGACATCACAAAGTTACAGTGGTCCACTTCTCCTGTGGATCTGGGTGGATAAGTAATTCAAGCTCAGTGTTTCCGCCAGGATTTTTTTAAAGAGTGGCGGCGAGGGTGGGCTGATCGACGGGGGGGGGGGGGGGGGGGGGGGGGGGTGCGCGCGACCGGATCGTCGACTAGTCGCTGATGACATCATTCATATTTTTCCCATCATAACTAAAATCCCAGGAGGAGGGAAATGCTCTGCAACAATCTGTTTCACTGACTGACAGCTCATGCACAGAAATTAGTCCACAGAACAGCAGCTTTATAAACAACAAGCTGTAAATCAGTTTGTTTTTTTGTAACATATAGCCTACAGGTGCAAAAGAAAATACTGTAGCTACTGTTCATTAAACAATTAGGGAGGAAAACGACACACAGGCCTCGTCACCATCACAATCCTGCTCAGTCACAGTTTCACTCACAGTTTTTGTTTTTCCTGGTTGGTTGCTGCTGTTGTTGTGCGCGACGTAAAGCTGTCGATATGAGCGGAGTTTTTTTTTTTTTTTTTTTTTTAATTGCCGGCAGCCGGACACACTGCCCGCGGAAGCGGCAGTTTCTCCTGCTCTCTCTCTCCACGCCGGTCAAACATCGACCCGTCTGTAGGCTACTCGGTTTTCCACACACACAGGTCTGTCTCTAGTGCTGTATGTAGCCTATGGATGTGTGTCTGTGTGCAGACGCAACTGACAAATATTTATAGACGGACAGCAAACTTAATCATCATTTATTTTATTTTGAAAATTGACCGGATTCTCTCGCCTTTTCTGTGCCGGACTTCCTGTCTGGTACGCGCTCGTTCTATCCAGCTTGACTGCGCTCGTATTTTTTTCATTCAGCCACTCAGCTGTTGTTTCAAGCCGCTACTCTTGTAGCCTACTGTTACATGATCAGCGACTAGTCGACGTCAAGCTCAAAACGTCATTGTGGAGCAGGGGACTAGTCTGTGCAACCCCTAGTGGAAACCCTGCTTTACATTGTTTTAACATTTAAAAAAAAAAAAAAAAATCATCATTCTGAAGGTGTGGCGGCTTTTATTTTGCCGTGGCGGTGCGCCACGATCAATTACATGTAGCGGAAACCCTGAAGCTGCATTATGGGAAATCTGGGTTCTATACAAACTCTATGTAAAAAAGACACAATCTGTTAAAAGACGCCACGGAATTTGCTTCAAATGAGCAGAACTAGTTTTGACGTGTTGGTAAAACTTTATACGAAACTTTCATTAAAAATAAAAATAAGAGCCATCCTCATCACAACCGTCAAATGACCTGGTGAAAGTTACTGTCACAGATGGAGCGTACGTCCAAATAACTGCGCCATCAAAAAGATGAGGACGTGTTTGTCAACCGGAACAAATATCCATCTCACTATGCACACAGCTGGGCGTCACTCGGTGCGCGGACAGGGTCCGTCTCTGGGGACAATTTATTATGTCGGCTCGCAACATGTCGGCTTTGAATATGTAGCCATTGTAAAAATGGCGACATTATTTGGACCTCCTGCTGGTGCATTGCTATGATGAATTCACCAACACAAACTGTTCCCTCTCTCAATTTATCACTGTGGCCATATTGTCATCCATAGCATCGGGGTCAGTTTGCTGCTGTCTGTGAACTGAAGGCTTCTCTGTGTTTCCTAATAAGCGGCTCACACGACTTTGTGCATACATCGTAAGAATAAACTCTTTACTCTGACTTTTTAGTGCCGTTAAGAGAAACTCCTGGAGGTAACATAAAATTCTTAGCGACTGTACCACCACAGATGTCTTTGCTTAGTTGATCATCTTTTTGTTCCTTTGCATCGACCTCTCCCTCGCAGCCTGCCTGGCACTTTGATAACAGCCCTTGGAGCGAGCGAGCGCGTGTGCAGCCCAATCAACTAGTCACAAACACATACACCCTCGCATGTACGCATAATCGCAGGAGGGGTCCCCCAGGTCACTGTCGAACTTTCATGTCTCTTGTTTTGAGAGAACAAAGTCCAGAAAGCTCACAAAGGCTCCCAGTTGTTTCATTATTTTCTCTCCTTTTTGCCACTCCTTCGCCGTCTCTCATCATAATATATATATACATATAAGTTCAGGTAGTTCCAGCTCCATTACACAGCATGAATCAGTCCCTTGTCAATGCTGGGACAAAGGTAAAAAAAAAAGAAGAAAAAAAAGAAAGAAAGAAACTATGACTTGTAAACATCAAAGAAAAGCTCTTACGGATGGTTTGAAGCAGGAAGTGGCCCCGACAGGCTTAAAAAAGCACAACTTAGTTTCAGATAAGTCTAAGTGAAAAATCCAAGTGCTCGCTGCAAGACCCCTATTGGCGCTTTTCCACTAGCGCGGTACGGTACGGCACGGTACAGTACTGCCTCGGCCCTGGTTCCAAGCGAGCCAAAGCGATACTAAAATGTGATGTCAGCCGACTGCCTTCCACTGATTGGACAGAGCGTCGTCACTGGAAGAGTGCGAGCGCTACGTCCGACATGAAAATCAAATCCGGAAATTTCAAAAACAGAGCGTCAACAGCGACCGCTGATCTGTACCAAGACTGTTGTTATTCCTTCACCTGAGTTAAATGATGCTGTGTGTAAAACCACGCTGTGGTCCGGAATCGAGGTGCAGACAAATGAGTTTGGAGCTGACGAGAGGATCGAATAAAGAGAGACGGACAATGCGGCCCCGCGATCGCCTCCACGACAACCACGCCCCGCTGAGGAAGAACTAGAAGAACTCGGCTGTAGTGGAAAAGCACCTTTACCGAGCCGTGCCGTGACTGTGTAGTGGAAAAGCGTCATACTGTAAGTGTTGGAAAACAAGAACACAGCGGTGAATCTGCCAATCACTGGAAGCACCTTTTGTGTTTTATCATCCATCCATCCATCTTCTGCCCAGGCGCGAAGTGGAGGGGCATCATTTCATTTCTGCAGAGATGTGAAGCTCAACACTGATATCACCTGAATATGCACATACTCATCAATTATCCAATTGGCCTGACCTGCTAATTCTATCCAATTTGTAAATTCTCAGCCACCCACATCTGCATGAAGCCATCATTTATCAGCCAGTGGGCTGATATCACTGCATGTGGAAGGACCTGCACACTCACCTGCTTGTTCTAAAATATAAAAGTGAATCTTCAGCAACATGTTCAGATGTGTTTTTTCCTCTCTCTCTGATTTCGCTCAGTGCCCTCAGTGACACAAATGGGTGCATTAGTGCAGAGAAAGGGTTAACAGTGCCCCCTTATGCATCTTGATTCATTTCGCCGGGGTTCAGCAATCAGAAAGCAGCAATGTGATGTTTCATCAATGATGTGCAGTCATATGTGACAGCTTGACAGATTGTATCTGAGTGAGGGCTGATAACAGTAATTTAGTCCAGCATTAAGGGCCTCACAGGAATACGTTAAAACCCTAGCAGTAAGACTGACCACATAATGATAACCATCTTTTTTCTTTTTTTTTTGTTTCGCAATTAACATTCTCAGGACGTCTGCTTCCCCTGGTCAGACCGGCTGCGTGCGTTCTTCACCGCTGACATGAGGTTTAAAAAAAATGGGTATTGGATTGCATTCAAAATATTTCTTGATGCTAATCAATCAATATTTCATCAGTCAATGATTCAGCGTTCCGGCTGATTTGATTTAGAGCGTGAAAGCCTTTCCCTGAAAATGTATCTCAACCAGTGATCGCTTTGTAGGCACAGGAGGAACATGGTGGATTTTATGCAACATAATGTGTGTTCATTCAGAAGTAAACATACTCTGCACATGCATATCATCCTCTCTTTGTCTTCCTTCCCTCTTTTATTCTGTCTCTCTCACACACATTGCCTTTGTGCTGTAGGCTATGGCCCATAATCAGATTTTAACATTAACAGGATTAGACCTGAGCAGAGGTTTTTTTTTTGTTTTTTTTTTGCTTGTGCAGAGATAGGGAAAGAGGGAATGTGTCGATTACAACACACCACAGAGACAAATATGGCAAACATAAGATAGCACAAGTGACATGCTCTATCATATCGGATCACGGCGAACGATATCAAGCGATCGTAGATCAAAACAATACAACTTTTTTTCTTTTCTGCTGCAACCAGAGCGGGAGATCGCATCTCAGCGGCAAATGTGCCGAAGGAATTTTAAAAAGGGCATGTATGTATGTAATGTGGCTGCCTTAGGTGCCTGTGGGGATGAAACAAACCCATCTTCAGACGTTCATTCAGGCATTGTGATGGACGGACACCCGCCGGATCAGGACCCCAGAGGGAAAAAAAGCAATGGATAGACAGAATGGAGAGGCTGTAAAATTTGTTTCCTTCAGGGCGAAGGGGGTTATGAGGCAGAGTGGAAGGGTGCCAAATCAGATACCAGCACATCAAAACTAGCCTCAGGGAACGATACAGACATGACATGATATCTTTGGCAAAACAAAAAAAAAAGCACACTTATACAGGCCGGCACACACACTACAGCCACAACGCACACAATCATTCTTGTGCTGTATATTGCAATGGTGCCAAATTGACATGAGCGATTGCCATTTCTGTCTTTTCCTTCCTCCCTTTCACACACAGAAAGTCGTGGTCGGCACGCCGCACACACATCGAGAAATGCCCAATGGTGTGTAGACATCAAATTCTCAACCTACCCTCGCCACGCTCCAGTCAGAAATCACATTACCTCCGCCACCCCTATACCCCCCACCCCCCGCCCCCCCTGCAATAAGCACAATGCAGCAGCCAGATCCACCTTGTCAAACCTCTGAGAACGCCATTACACTGCTCCTCCAGCACTGAGTTGTGTCTGCTCAGGAAAACAATCAAAAAAGCATCCATCCATCCATCTACCCATCCATCCATCCATCCATCTGGAGAAAGCAGAGAGGATAGGATGCCATTTCCCATCATTTTTGCTCTCATCTGGGACGGTAACGAGCTATGTTGAAAAAAAAAAAAAAAATGTAGGTGAGGTAGAAGTGCAGCCACGAGGGAACGAGGAGACGGGGAAGGAGGGAGGAAGTGTATGGTATTTAATCATTAGCGAGGGGAGATGGGTGTGTGGGGCGGTGGTGGCAGGAGTACAATTGGCAGCTACTGTCACTCATTTAGAGTGGCACTCATTAGTCAGCCCCATACTGTAATCTGCCTGAGACATGGAGGAGAGGATGAAGAGAACAGGCACAGAAGTGGACACCGTCTTATCTGGACCTCCTCTCCAACTGGCTCCAAAACAAGCAACATAATCAGGGCCTATAGAGCTGCCATATAGTGTCCCATTGGTGGAAAACTCATGAGAATATAATGAATCACTGGAGTTACACAACAAAAATAAATAAAACTTGTTTCATTTGCTGTTTCTAGCCACTAAAATGTGAATATTCGGTCAGTTTCTGAGATGTATTTGATGTCATGGTGAACTTTTGGATTTAAAAAATTGATCTAAACTTCATTTTTACTTTCATTTATCCTGATATATTGATGTTTTGTGATGTCAGTGACCTTGACCTTTCACCTTGGAGCGCTAAACTCTGATCAGTATCCTCAAGCGCCGATGGAATTCCCCCTGCAGCTGTTTCTGATGCATCGCGTCAACCAGAACATGGGCCGGACTTGAGCTCGCCGTGACCTCGACCCTTCATCTTCAAACACCAAGTTCTCGTCAGTTCATGCTTGAGTGAAAAGTGAGTTTTTGTGCCAGAAAAGAAAAGAAAAGAAAAACGAAAAAAAACGAGGAGAAAATAAATTTGCTCGAGGCGTTGCTGTGATATCCTGCTCGCAAGATTCAGACGGACGAACCAGCATTTGCATGAGCGACGGATAACCTGAAAACACATCGCCTCGGGCCGCGACTGTCGCCGGCACCGAGGCGAAGAAATGTGAGCCTAATAGTGGATATAAGCACACAAAGTGAAAAACACACATGTCACTAACCGGCATGTACTGTACGTTTGCTATGTTAATTTCAAACACAACTCAAACACGGCCACCAGCGATTGGATTTCGCTTCACTTCCATCTCTCTGTTGTTTCCCCACTGAGCTGCTGTGATCCCCCTCTTGACCTCGAGTTAGAAGAAAGACGGAAAGAAAGGGAAAGGAAAGCTGCAGTGGCATGTAGCTGCACCAGACAACTTGGCACAGCAACTCACTTTCCTATTACCATTTTTAGTCTTTAATTAGGGTTAATTAGCCTCTCAGCGGGCCAGTCCATTCTTCCCCCTCCGTGTGAGGTTATTGAGCAGCCACTCACAAGAGTACGGCACACTGCTGGGACAAACCCAAAGAAAAACAATGGAAAAACACAAAAAAAAAAAAAAATGACATGCTGAGTGGGGAAAAGAGAGTGAGTGAGTGTGCTACATGTTTCCATGTGTGTGCGTTTTTGTCCGTGACCTGTGAGTGGTGTGCATGCTCGATTTAATGGCTTGTGTCCTGATATGCCAGCGTATGAAAACGCACTGGTGCTCAGACCTACACATGAAAAGAGGACGGTTATGCGCAAATTGCCACAGAGCAGTTTTGTCAATAACACACCACTCAAGGGAGACACAGATGGCTTTAATGCTCAGTGCCTCTCCAGCTAATTGGGGCATCACTGGTTTATCTGCAGTTCCTATCACTTTCCCAACTACCTACGAATTTGTGAGCACAATGGATCATCCCCGGCCATTATTCTTCTTTGCATGTGCAATGAAAACAAAAATGACCCGCTTCTGTTTAGAAAACAAGACAATAAATCCAGATGTGACTGACTGACTGACTGACTGATGGACTCTCTGCCTGAGGTCCCATAGTTTACACTTCCCCTGTGTTTATTGATCCATAAGAAGATCTATTTCTGGTTTTTAATACCAAAATCGTCTCAATACAGCTTTACGTTCCCACTCTCAGGCTTCTCTCTGGAGCTCTAGTAAATTTGGTGAGCCAATCAGAGCCTCGGAGAGCTGCCTTCTTATTGGCTGACTGTTTCATAGGCAATTGAATAAAAACACAGAAGATTTCAGCTAAAAACCTAGTGAAACCAAATCCCCTAAGGCTGCCATTGTGGACATGGTTAGATGGACAGGGCTAAGGGCATGATTTAGGTGGGTGACAGCGTAAAGTAATATAAATCCATTTCTGGGCTTAGTATTAATGAAGAACCTAGACCCGCTTTAAAAAAAAAAAGACTTGAGAACCTCACTTTATATAATATAGGGCCTTTAGAAAAAATGAAAATAGTACATTTTAAAAGGCTGCAAATAATAAAGGGCTGAAGGTTGGATTCAAACCCAGAGCCACTGTAATTAGGACGCATTAGCCTTCTGTACATGGTGCTCAAACTGCCTCCTGGTGGGAAAGGCTCCTGCCACTCTGTGGACCAACGACGGAGCACAATGCTTCATGGCTCTGTTGATTTGCATGAGAGGCAGACACAAGTTTCAGAGCTACTCCAGTGAAATGACTCCATAACTAATGTAAAAATCCTGAGTGTATGTATGAAGAAGAAATGAACTACCCATGTTAAATTCCGCAGAAGAAAAATGGCTTAGTTCCTCTAAATGATTTTGCCTGAGGGAATACTAATACCAATACAAAGAGAACCGTAATTAGAACTACATTTTTACATTTTACCCCGCATACCTTTGGTAGATTATAGCCTTCAGACATGAAACCCCACAAGGATTTCAGGCTTTTAGCATATGGATTAAAAAAAATGAAAATAAATAAATAAACGGAATGAGAAACACCGCGTCATGGGAGTCGGAGCAAAACACTCTTCCGGGAGAGTCTTTTTCTTCAACTTTAATTGCGAAGAATTAATTGGTGGAAACTTTTGTCCCTGACAAAAGCGGTCCCTGTTTCATTAACAGCTTCATTAATAAAAGATGACATTTCTTGTCTTTAATTAGAATTAGCAAAGGGGGAATTGAGTAAAAAGGGAACGAAACAGAGAGAGAGAGAGAGAATGAGAGACCGACAAAGGGGGAGAACGGGAGGGCAGTGAAGGGTTTTGAGGGCAAGAAATAAATGGAAGAGACGTGAAGAAAATTAGGGAAAGTGAGAAACAATGAAAAGAAGAAACCAGGAGACAAAATCACAGCAGCTGCCAATAATTTTTAAAGTCTTTGAAAGGTTTGAAGTGAAAATAAGTAATTTTGTTAATCATTTTAAACCAAGCATGTACCATGATCAATCAATCAATGCAGCCATTACTGCGGCGCACTTGTTACAGATGAAAATTTCAGCGACAAGTTCCCATATTAAAAGCCTGCAAGTGAATACTGTAGTACTTTTACCGTTAAAGTGTTTTCATGAAGAAAGGAAGAGGAAGAAGAAGGTGTGAGTATGTTTTTGTTAGCAGCGAGGTGTGGCGTTAACTGTGACTGCCTTTGACAGTGAGACGAGATGAGGCGTCAGCCCGCTCCCTCTCCGCTCACACTCTGAGCAATAAAGTCACTTCTCGGCGCGTATACTCCAACGTACACACTGAACACAGTCTCTCTCTACGTCACCCAGTGGAAGACAAGAAACTTTTAATTGAGTCATGATAAAAGCCATCTGTTTGCCTTCCTCACCCTCTCTCCTGCTTCCGTCCTCCTCTCACAGTTTTCACTCTGCCGTCTGGCCATGTGAAGATAAGTGAAGCCTGCATCATGCTGAACTTCAAGTGGAGAGACACTCAGAATCAGTTAAGGAGCTGTACAGTACAAGCCAGCGCTGCACGAGCCTGCAAAGGTGCACATCATGTATATGTTAAAGAGATAGTTCAACATTTTGGCAAATTGGCCCATTGCCATAATCCCTACAGTCATAGCAGTGGGTTCGTTACCTTTATTTGTCGGTGCAAGCTGTTTTTAGAACGGGGGAGCAGAGCCGTGAGCTGCTCAGAGCTACGCTACACAGGCTAATGGGATTTCTTGGTTTCCCTCATCAAACTCTTAAAATACACAATCCAACAACTCCAAAACGCTCTGGTGGACAAGTTGTGACCTGTACATTCACCACGCTGTGAGATAATAACAGAACGTTACGAGACGGAGTTGTTTTCGAGGTAAATACAGAGACTGCTTGCTGAAAAACTGTCCCTGAAGGAAACTTGCATCAGCGGTTTTGCATGAATTTACCTCTAAAACAACTCTGTCTCGTAACTTTCTGTTATTATCCCATAGCGTGGTGAATGTGCAGGTCACAACTTGTCCACCAGAGCGTTTTGGAGTTGTTGGATTATGTATTTGATGAGGGAAACCAAGAAATCCCATTAGCCTCCATAACGTAGCTCTGAGCAGCTCACGGCTCTGCTCCGCCATTCTAAAAATAGCTTGCAACAACAATTAAAGGTAACGAACCTATACGGCTAGCGATTATGGCAATGGGCCAATTTGCCAAAATGTTGAACTATCCCTTTAAAGCCACAAAAAAGGCACATTGCGATACATAATACTGTACAACACTGATCACTGATCAGTCCCTGAATGTCACATTTTCTAGGTCGGCCCCTTGACCCAAAGGATCTATATCCTCTCCTGATTGATTTGTTCCTGTTGTGTGATTGCAGGGGTGGAAAGCTGTTATTCAGCACAACAATGATCAAAAAATAATAAAAGACATATATAAAATGAATCAGAAGTTGGGGGATCAATGTTCTTTCTCTTCCTTTTCTTTCACCCAACTTCAGAAATGTTGATGTTGGTATTGGACATTTCTGATCAGATCACAGGTGTTGTGTAGCATTGTTAGAAAATCACTGTAAGGTAACAACAATATAAGGAACTGTGAGGTTTGATAAGCAAACATCACTTGGTCAATGTACGGAAAATATCAGAGTCCTTAAAACAAAATGATAAAGTTATTAGTCATATACTGTAAATATCCAATTCGTAGAAATCAAAAAAGTAAAATTCAAAGACAGTGACACATTAGCTGAAGTCAGAAAGAAGGAGCACGAGAAGATAAAGATGAGCCGGGGGGATGTGGGAACAGCTGGAACAGATGTGGAGGGTGAAGTCCCGAGTGGTGACAGGAGCATTAGGGGCTGTGACCCCCGAAAACTGGGAGCGTGGCTCTGTCACATTCCAGCTCCTACAGTACATCTGAGGTCTCTATCCGGGAGGAGGAGGGCTGTTTGGCTCTAAGTGTGGAGTTCAGCTTGTGCACCGTGCACGAGGAAGGAAGGGGGATAAATATTTTATTGGACATCTTGTTCCTGAGGTCAGGGAACATCCTCGGTAAATGCTACTTTGATGTGATGAATTTATGTTGCCTTTGTCAGGAAGAAAAAAAAAACACACACACCACAGGTAAGGATGTGAGTGCACCTCTGTATCTGAAGAGTGTTTGGTGCTTTTGTATATATGCGAGGGTGATGCATGCGTATGTGTTACTGGCTTTTATTCATCCTCCATCCTCTCCATGTTGAGTCTATCAGGGAGGGAACTTGTTGACCTTTCGACTCCCGGAGAACAATGAGCAAACGCCTGCTGTATGCTAAACAATCTGGAGGCGTATGCCTTCCAGTTTATGTGTGTGTGTGTCTGTGTGTGTATATGAACCTGGGCTGTGCATAATCACTAAGACTTGGAAGGGTTGGACAGCAAAAGCAGAGACAAAGGCAGAATGCGTGCGTGAAAGTGTTTGTGTTTCGACAGCGGATGACAATGTATTTTTAATGGCTGCAGGCTGAGAGCAGAAACACACACTCACACACACACACACATATATAGACTTGTTTTTGTATGGATGTAAACACCTTTCTGTGTTGTTATTGTAAGTTTAAATATGCAGTCTAATCTGTGATTTGAAGCCACTGTCTTGTGTTGCCTATATTAGTGTCACCTCAGCTTCCTGCCTGTCTACCCATCATGCCACTGGTCCGCCTGCCAGATTATCTATAGACACAGCAGCAGGTGTCTCGGCTGCGATTCTTCACAACTTCCCTTTTCCCTAATGCTTTGCTCTATATTTATGAAGGCTCTAAATACGGCAATAAAAAGCATATAGGCTGGAAAATGGTTATGGATCCCCAGTGGTGGAGTTTCAGTGTTTCTTTTTACGGCAGAAACACAAATGATGTGTGAGGTGGAGGCAATTAAAGACGGATAGAGGGCGGCGCATGTCTGCTAGAGAGATGAGGAGAAAAACAGGGATTTTTTTCTTTCTTTTTAACACACACATACACACACACACAGACAGACACACAAGTAAGCCCATAGTAATGCCCAGGCACACGCACCAGACACAGACACAGCTGCTGTTAAGGCCATTACAATGATTCAGACGCGCCCGTGGGAAATGGTGTGAGTCACCTGCGAGTAGGGTTTCTGTGTGTCCGCCGAGTCCAGTCTCTTGTTTTACCACTTCTGATAAATGCATTGATGCAGCAGATACTACTCGCATGTGCTCAAACTATAGTGCCTTTTGTTAAAGGAAATACAAACGCTGCCCGCGAAACAAAAGTTAATGTGGCAATACACAGGATACTGTTCTTTCTTTGCTAACTTAAAGGTCCCGTGTTAACACTTGTCTGGTGTTTTATTTGAAGTGTTGATATCAATAAAAAATGCACTGTATGCTTGTGGTTTAAAGAACCAAAAACCATTTCAGTGTAGTTAAACATCTCTTCTCTCGAGCTTCTCTCTGGAGCTCTAGAAACAGGTTTTGAGTCAATCAGAGGCCAGTTGCAAAATATTTCCACTGCTCTCCACAGTAGTGTAGTGCAACAGATGAACTTGGAGGTCTACAGTATCTCGAGTCTTACTATTTGTTATATTTAAGCATCATAGTCAATATCTTTGTGAAACTGGCCACAGAAAAGAAGATCTGTTCTTGTGACATCACAAAGTTACATAAGTCCTGACGGCTCATTTTCAGGTTCTTTCTGAACTCACCCTGTATGTGTGTCTGAGTGGACTGAGCACTCGGATACCCTCACAGTGTTAATATGAAGCCCTGACCTGCTTTACAATAAAAGACAGGAAATCTGACTTTATATATAATGAGACCTTTAAGCTTCATCAGGGACAAAATGAGTTTTTCCGAGGCATCATTAGTGTCAGAGAAGACACACTGACAATATTAATGTGTACAAGAAGACACCCACACTGGGCTCATCTAAAACACACAGACAATGCGCTGTCACAGACAATAATATGAGTCCAATGTATCATAATTAGGTTCAGCAGGTTAAACAATCAACTCCTGAAACAAGGAGACCAATGAGATCCTCTGTGCCACAATGCATGGTTCTCTCAGCTAGACAAGGCAGCCAAAGGCCTCATTTAGTAAATGAGACGGCAGGCTCAGCCATTGTCGCCTCCCCCCCTCTCTCTCCCTCTATTTCGCTTGCCCCTGTTCTTTTCCTTGAAAGACAGCACAAGTGTTAAGTAATTACATGCAGGGACTTTCTTCTGCTGTTAATGTGACACGGCTTTAGAGGCCTTGCACAAACTTGCCGCCGCCGGAATGAAGATAACTCTAAAGACTGGAAATGCAAACAAAAAGGGGAAGCCCAGATTAATTGAAGGAGCCGATAAGGAAATCATAGGCCATTTCTCTATGTAGATTAAAACCGCAGTGTGTGCTTGGCGATAGATGAGATGTCTCCTTTGACATGAGCATTGTTCCAATTATTGTTTTAAGCCCAGAATTAGAAAGTCTAACAGAGCCGCTCAATGGAGTGAGAGGGGGCTGCATGCCAGGGATGGCTGCATACGCACAATGATCTGCAAGGAATATACATGCAACTATAATGACACAAGCAGTCGATCAAGCGTGAATTTCATTATTATCCACATGCAGTGGCCCCACGCAGCCCATAAAGTCGGATTCAAATGAGATCCCAATGGTATCAGCCTGATTCAAAGGCATGTTTGCGCAGCAGTGGGCGTGCAAACATGCACGCTGCATGCACAGATGCAGAGATTGAAACAAACAGCATCGTACAGTAATGTGCGAACACACAGTATGCCTGCTCGTGGTTCTTTTGTGTGTCGTGGAACTTGTGTAAATCTGTCAGCGTGCCTTACGTCCTGCCGCTATACGCTCACTGCTGTCACGGTGTACCAGCCTGCGCTCAGGGTCGTAAGGCGTCTTTAATCACACACCCACGGTCCCCCTGCAAATGACTTCCTGCTGACTGGAATTGATAAACTAATAGTCAGGACGACGGGGGAGCCGAAGCCATCGGGCGTACGGGCAGAACCACCTGGGCGGAGTCGAGATGAGCTGCAGTCGAGGGAAAACCTAAACCCCCGGTATTCTGTATGTCTTCTCATGTGGACGTGTGAAAGCTGGAGATAGATGAACCTCAGCAGAGCAACATCACTTATAGCTGACCTCTGGCTTCAGATCAGTGAAACTAAGATCAGACAAAGGCCCGGCAGAGCAGGGCATGAGAGAAATACCCACTGTGCGGGTATGTGAGAGGAGGAGGAGGAGGTGGACAGGGGAGAGAGATGGGAGACCACAGATGTGTGGAAGCGAAGGAAGGCTATCTGGATGTTGCTGCTGCAGCAGCTGCATGACCGGGCCCATATAAATGACCTTGGTCCGCGATATGGGCAAAGACTGCAAACAAGAGTCTTGAGGATTGATCCTAATACACTAATGATGCTGCAGCTGTCACGGGCTTATCACTCCTCACTCTCCAGTGCTCTTTCCAGTGCTGCATAGTATACAGACTTCCCTCACGCTCCTTTGATCTCTCCTCAGACCTTCCCTTCCTGCCTCCCCTTCTTCTGTTTTTCCACCGTTCTCATTTATTTTGACACATTCCACTGTGTTTCTTTCCTTTCGCCACATCCAGGTAACCTTGTTCTCTTATTCTTTTCGCTCTCTCTCCTGAGGCAGGAGTTTGGACTTCCTCCTCAGGCGCCTGTGTTTTTAATCATCCTCCCAGAAACACAGTGTTTGTCTCTTTCTCTAACAATGTAGCTAAACATTATCCCCTCCCCCTTCCTTGTCTCTCTGTCTTAAAAAATGACATGTTTGCACACCTGCTGCTTGCTCTGCTTGAAAGATCCATCCGCATCTCTGCTCTCCCGTCTCCCCACCTGTCTCCTTCCTTCAGAAGTTGCCTGCGCTCAATCTCACGCAGCATAAGAGGCAGCAGACGTCTCCAAATGTCCAATTGTTTTTCGTCGGCCAAGTGTTTCCACGCTCCTCCCGGGGTCCAATTTGTCTGGTGGCGCCTGGAGCCGGAGCCGGTGTCATCTGCCTTGGCTCGCTGGATGTCTCGTCGTGTAGGAACTTGAGAAGGAGGCGTGCGAGCTCGCGACGGATGGCGTTTCTTTCTTGTAGAGAGGTGTTCTCGCTTTGATTCTCAATGGCAGATGCTGAGTGACACTTTTGGGAAGAAAGCCAGAGGAAACAATATCTCTGTGCTGAGGCAAATCACTGGCAGCTGACATTGACATTGACGTTTTCTTTAGAGGAACAGCTGATGTTAAATCTGGTGTGTGTGTGTGTGTTTTCCCCCCCCTACATCTCTACTGATGCAAGTTCATTTAGTATAACAGGGAAATGGGAAAGACATCTACATTTTCACTTCCAGTATCATCACACTGTAAGCAGCGGACACATCCATTTAAATACGTGATGTTACGATAAAATATGTGTGAGTGTTCTTACATATCCACAATTTTATCACCAATTCTCAAAACCTATTTTTCATTTCACTTGTCAATTATATTATATCCTCTATGTGTGTTCCTGCCAGAAGATATAAAATTGGCTTTTTTTTATATATCCAAGTAGCTTTTTAGCTTTGTATTTTAGCTTGGATTATTTTAACTATCAGACTTGTGGATCTTAAAGCAGAAGTGAGTGATATATTTGTGTTAATATAAGTCTTAAATAGTTATATCTTCCGACAGCAATCACTTACATAGAGTGTTTGGTCTGAAACACGGGTCTCTCAGTCCCTCTGCTCTGCTCTGAGTCGAGGAGAAAACATTTATCGTATCCTACAGTTTTTATCCAATGAGGAGAGAGAACGGCATGCAGGGCTGTGTGTGCAGCCAAGGAACGCCGTGAATGTGGCGACGTAGGGACGAGGACTGTTATGGTGCGTTCAAGGAAACTCGTTTTTTTCCGACCTGTGACGTCGTACCAGTTCGATCTGGTACATAGACTGTACAAAAAGACGTACTGGTACGATTTCACGGGTCGGAAGTTACGAGTGGCCGTTATAGTGACTTTCACCGGTAAAACAGGTCGGAAAAACACGAGTGGGTTGCCTGGAACGCTACAAAGTCGTAAGTTGTGACTTGAAGCTGTAATTTATTATTTCAAAAGCCTGCCTGGAACGCAGCATTAGCGAAAACGACCGGATCACTCACTTCTGCTTTAAGTTACCAAAGAAAAAAAGTCAAGTAAAAGTTAAAGGGGACATATTATGGAAATCTTACTTTTTGAAGGCTCTTTATTCAGGTGTTTGTCTTGCCTTCCAGCCCCCAAAATGTGAGAATTGACAAAAAAAATCTATAATGTGCAGGCTCCTTAGGTTGAAATCCACGTGGTTTTACGGGCTGTTCCCTCAGTTGTCTTTCAGTGATGTAACTAGGTTTCGAATTTGCATAATACCACCCCTACCTGGGACCGGTAGAAGGGGCGGGGCAAGCAGTGGTTAATTTGCATTTAAAGGGACAGGCACTGAAACCAGCCGTTCTGAACAGGGCTGTTTTAAGAGTATGAAAAGAGCTGTGATGTTTAATCCTTGGGGTATTTAGACCAAAGCATGTCACAGATATGTCATTAAGACACCTGGGGACTATTTTAATTTGTTTGTGTAAAGGGGGCAGAATATGTCTCCTTTAAGTTGCTAAAACTCCCAGGTTTCCCCAAGAGTCCCTGTGTCCGCTGCAAAGCACTGACTTTTAATGTGAAACTGCTTTAGTGTTTCAACTGGTTATAATCACTTTTTCTGTCTGTCATGGAGAGGAGACAACCTCTGGATAATTCTGCCCTTGGTAAAAGAAAAAAGAAAAAAAAAAACTCTGAAACTGAATCACCACTGCTGAAGGATTAACAAAACTCTCATGATCTCCGCGATGTCGCAGATGTTATGTTATTGCTTTAATTGAGTTTCATAAGAAGTTTCTGTTCCTTTAATCAACACCGTTAGCGTGAGAGCCAATCACGGTGTTTCACTCAGTCAGCAACAAATGCAAATTAAGCTTATGATCCGACATTGTTTCAACACCATACTGCAACCATAGAAAATAAAATACATTTTTGTGCCTAGGATGTTGAAATTAAGCAAATCAAGCCAATTAGTGTTGCCAGTCAACCTACAGTATGAGGATGAGCGCTTGTGTTTTGAATGCGCCCACTCCTCTGTCACACACCTGGGTGGCTTTTGCTGAACACGTAGGCCCAATATAATCGATGTATGCACAACACAAACATTTGTCACAAAATGAGGGGGTTTATTTTTATTATGTGGGTTTTTTTATGTTGAGAAAATTGCTAACGTGAATTGATTTGCAATGAATGAAGTTAATTTTTGATAATAAAAGACGAAAAATAATAATAAAAAGAAGTCTGGTAGCCTGAATGCTCCCTGCTGGGGATATCAATAATGGTTCCCTGTTCGGAGGACACATACTGTAGGATTTTCGTTTCCAGTTCTCTCTTCAGTGGCTTCGAATGAAACATTTAACTCGGCATATACACAGCACATTAATGCGTAAACCCTGGCTGGTTTTCAATCAGCCCGCAAGGACAAAAAAGAAAGTTGAAAGGAGCATTGGCTCGTTACAAAAGGTATGTGGAACGGTTCTATAGGTTCTTTTAATGGCCTCCCCTGACTTACGGGAGCGAGACCACAGCTCCAGACTCCAGGATGAGTTCTATACTCCCAGGATTTAGCTTTAGTCATGAGCTCAGGCCTGTGGAAAGCCAAGACACTGACCGAGCCCCAGGATTCATTTTCTAATTTAATAATTAAAACAGAAACAGAAAAAACCTGCAGCAAGAGAGGAGGGAGAGTAACTTAACAATTCCCCTAGGGAATGATCAAAGCAAAATTAGCGCCATGCACAAATACTTGACTTAGTTTTCCCTGGAAAAAAAAAAAAAAAAAACAGTTCACAGGCAGAGCTGACAAGTCACTTTATGAAAGAAGGGAACTGGTTGAGAGAAGTAGTTCATTAAATAGGACTTGGCTTGGCTGCCGGAGGATCAGATTTTATTGCATTGCTTTGTGTGTGTGTGTGTGTGTGTGTGTGTGTGTGTGTGTGTGTGTGTGTGTGTGTGTGTGTGTGTGTGTCTGTGTTTATGCGTGACTGTGTGTGTTGTTGATGTTGTCAGGGACGTAGCCAGAAAACCAAATAGTGGATTATCGCAACTGATCATCATTCAGACAAATAAGACAAAGGTGTGTCCCAGAGCTAATACACACTTTGAAAGCCAGACATATTAGACATAATAACATGCCACACAGACCTGGTGCGGTGCATAAACCTTTTGAAAGACAGCACAGTTTCTGGCAATTCCATTGAGATGAATAGATTCAGCTAAAAGCCCATATTTTACTGAATAGGGATTCACCAGCAAATGTCACGCCAGAGTCCTCTGTGATATGTGAAATTATTAATGTTAGCAATATAAGATTTGAATTCCCCCTTTCACTGCCCTGAATGCACAGAATAAAAGAAATAAACCAAAATCGGACGATTCTCTGGCGGCCCGGCAGCAAGCAAACGCCTCACAGCAGGGCCAATCTGAAGCAAACACAGACCAGACTGGGGCTGAATCCCTCACACAATGACTGACAATAAACCCAACTCTGTACTTCATTAGCTCCGACCTCATGCTGCAAAGTATTCCAAGAAACATCCGGGGCCAACGGGAAAATGAAGAATTATTGTTGTTGAAGGGGAGTAGGAAGTTCCCCTGGCAGTCATGCGGAGTCTCCAACTGCAGGGAAGTATTTGGCGCTCACCCCTGCCATAATCAGACATATCAGGCAGCGCTGCACACGGGGCCCCGGCTCCCAACTCCCAGTCAATTTGATATATTAAACAATTATTGAATATGCTACCAAACAAAATTCAGTGACACAAAGAGCTGTGTAAATCTCTGGCTGTTTCCCCTAAATTATGTATGCCCCCATGAATTATTCATGGGGAGGAAGTGAAAGAGGAAGAAGATGGCGGCAAATGAGTGTTAAGCAAAAAAAAAAAAAAAAAAAAAAAGAGAAGAGTCGAACATAAAACAATGGACCGTGAATGGAATGAAAGGGAGTAAAAATAAATGCTCTGTAAAAGGCCGAGTTCGACGCTGTTTGGTGGAAGCTCGTGAACTTGGCAAATCAGAGCGAGTCAGTCAATTCAAATTAAGTCGGCTGTCATTCATGGATGAATAGAGGCTTATTATGACGATAACATTACGGCGACGGCTTGCATGCATGACGGATCAGCAGTCAGCGCATTGTTACAGGACGATAATGTGATTGGCAAACAAAAAGTAAAAAGGGGAGAGATGTGGGTTTAGTGGGTAAGAGTCTGCATTTGTGTGTGTGTGTGTGTGTGTGTGTGTGTGTGTGTGTGTGTGTGTGTGTGTGTGTGTGTGTGTGTGTGTGTGTGTGTGTGTGTGTGTGTGTGCAGTGATGATATTGAAGGATACATGTAGGGCAGCATCCCACAGTGCCTTGCCTACTTATTGCACATTACACGGGTCTGGAGTTAAAGCCAAATCCAGAGCTGTAACCTCATCTGTCACTGATTCCATTAATTAGATTTGCTTGACTCTATGTCAAATTAACAGCTTGGAATATATAAAAAAAAAAGTGAGAGGTAGCAGGTCTGGTCATCTTCTGGAGGGTGATGGATGTTGCTGAACGCGGCAGGTAATCGGCGCATCATGGCGCCGTGCAGGTCTGACTGACTGCTGGTTTCTAAACATGGCTGCGCACTACTGGGTCTGATTGGAGGCTATAATTATGGCAACGCAGGTGCTCCGGGCAGCACAGGTTAGCTGAGCTGTCACTGGCCGCCTGCCTCACTAGCAACAGTGTTTTACATATAGATTGAATTACCTGTAACAGTTCTGCCCTATGTAAATGACCATTATGCTAATAGTGTGCAACAACACACATCCTGCAAAGCAAGGCTGAGGCAAAAGGTGTGTGTGTGTGTTCGGACTCAAAACGCTTTAACGTTCTTGTTCGAGACAGAAAAACTCAAAGGACTAATTCTAAAATTATAACGGCATCAAATTATCAAACGTAACCTTGAAAGTGAAAAAAAGAAGCCATGATGAGACAGGATCCAGACATGAAGACTAACAGTGGCTTAGCCTCGGGCACAGCACCACGGGGAGATGAGATCATGACGGAGGAACACCCCAGAGGCAGAGCAGGTGCAAAATACAAGGACAGAGGACAGCTGCACGAGTGTAACTAATGAAGAATGTGTTCTGTGTGTACGAGACGACGGTGAAGAGGAGAAGAATATGGTGATTTAACAGCGAATGAGCGATATGTGGAGCAGAATACGATTAAGCTCATGCAGAAAGGAAAAGGTGAGGCAGAAGTTAAAAAAAAAAAAAAAAAAAGAAGATCCACAATCTGTTCGGAAGGTCAAAAGGTGTCACATTGTAAAGTCTATGAGCAAGAGAGTGAAAGAGAGCGATGATGTATGCATGCTAAACAATTTGAATGTCATGGTCATCCGGTTTCAGCCGGTGCAAGGAGAGGAGAGCAGAGACAAAAGGAGAAGGAGCAGCGGACCCGAGCCGAAGGAGGAGAAAGTGAGGGAACGGTCATCATTAGCTCAGCGCCGGGGCCGCGGCTAATGAAGGACGAACAGGAGCATGAGGCAGAGGAGCGCTGGGGAGCTGAGCTGGCTTTTGCCGAAAAGGGTTCTCGGGAAAGATCGTCTGATTGGAGTGGTCTGAAGCACCCAGCGAAACTCATTGTGCCGCGGCTGGGGAGAGGTGGAAGTGAAGGAGAGACCACGAAAGAGATGCTTGTGCCATATGTGTGTGTGTGGTGGTGATGGGGGGGTTGGGTTGCAAGGCTGAGGGTCACTATCTGTGGCCTCTTTCACGGGCTTCATTCCTGGAGCCAGGGCTAATTTAAAGCACATCTGTTGCTCTTGTTCCTACAGCGAACAGCCTTCGGGCGCTGCTTTTTTTTTTTTTTACCGCCGCCTTGAACTCCTATTGTGTCCTTCTCTTAGATTTGTGTTGGCTACGTTTCCCTTTCTGAACGTCTCCTTCTCGTATCGATCGCCTATCTCTTTCATCTTTCATCAATATCTCTTCCCCCGTCTTCCTCTGGCAGGTTTCTCTCTTCCTAAATCAGTCGTACATTCTCTACCGCCTCCCTTCCCTTCCCTTCCTAGTCCAGTCCTTCTTGTTTGTTGGTTTGTTTGTGACCGACATGTGGCTAACTAATGGTCAGATTTGCATAAAATATTTTGCAGCGTGCATTTGATGCTTCGAGGAAAAACCTATTGATTCCAGTCGCCCGGCCTCTCACCATGAGATCATATTTGCCTTACATAACAATCCTATCATCTAGCCTATGTGGTGCAATGTTGACCGTAAACATAAAAAGCTACTGTACCTGGGGAGATTATTAGGCCTTGGCGCAGAGGTCTGCACTTGACTGAGCCTTTTCTTGTTCTCTCTGTCTTTTATGTCTTGCCAAACAGATTGACCAAGGATGCCAAAAATCAGACTCAATCAGACTCAGCTCCAGAAATAAACTTATTTGTGCACCAACATTGACAATGATATTTTCCTATTTAATTTCTCACCAACATGTAGTTATGACCATAAAAAAAAAGGGACGAAAACAGGACTTTTGCTTCTCTTGGCTTTAATTACCCAGTTCTGTGAAGATCCTCCATCCTGCTATTGGCAACAGAGATGTACTTATCTCATTGTGCCTTAATTAATATTCAAATGGTTGATGCCATGCTAAACAGTAAACTGAGACACCCATGTTCAAAGCTGTCTGGGCTGATTAGCATGCCAGAGCTGTGCTCATGTATCCTGGGCGAGTAATTACTGTAATGTCTCTAATTGCACACTTGTCGTTTAAACCTGCATTCTCTTTCACGGAGACCCTGACATCCAGGTGTCCACATATTACAGTATGTGCTGTGTGTTTATTCACCTTATTTCCCCTCTCAGATTAATGTGAAACATTTAAATGCAAAAGTAAAGGATAAAAAAAAAAAAGCGCTCTCCGGTAAATGAGGCCAAGAACAAACTTATATAAGGGTGTTATTTCTCACATATACTAATGCAAAGTACCCCTCACACCTAGCAGGAGGATGTAGATTTAAGTGGATTAAAGTGATCCTTGTTCAAATATGAAAACTGCCACCAATTCCCTACTGGATGTAATAGAGGCAGAAAGAATTAAGGTAAAGAAACTTATTAAATCTTTCCATTTGAAAGTATATAGCAATTTCTATATGGTTTTTGAGGCACTTTATTTTACTCTATTTGGAATTATGTGTCTTTATTTCTCCTTTTATTTCTCATAATCTCATATTTGTGTTGCTCTACCCTTTTACATCTACCGGATTTTGTTTCATTGTCAGCTTTCTTACTTGACTTCTTCTTTTATTTTAGCTCACCAGTCATCTGAGGCACTTTGAATTGTAAGAAAAATGCTATACAATGATATGTAGATTGATTGACGTCGGCAATCTGGCAAAACAAATATCACATGACAGTCCTTTTGAGTAGAATCGCAATCCATGATCTTAATCACAACCTGCATCCTGTTTCCCCTCTTTTTTCATTTTATTGTGAAAATATTGACCGGAATTTGTGTTACTCATATCTTTCTGCCATTTTGACGCTTTCTGCGGATGTTTTGTCTGTGTGCTGCTATTCTTCACCCACAATAGTCTTCTGTTAGCAAATTGGGTCACAACCAACTCACTTTGGGCTGAGTTGATGTGGAGTATTTATTGTTATTCATTCATAAAAGTGCAGTGTTGACTCCTGCAGATATACTGCAACCATAATAGACTGCAGCTGGCTGCGATGGCTGTTGTTCTGCTATAAAAAACATAGCAGGTTTTCAGATGTATTTAATACAATTCCTCTGAAATGTAGATTATACATCAAAATAAGATCTTCCACGATATAAAATAATCTCGACGTCCCTATGTTGTCATTTATAAACCATCGTACACTTAGTAAATTCCAACCTTCCCACAGTTGGAATTTTTGTAAACATCTATATTTAAAATGAGGACATACGAAAACAAGCAGGAATCCCATCCCTAGTGAATGTAATTGGTCAATGACAACATGAACTGTGCAGGGCTCCTGGGTTGAGGTCAAAGCGTTAACACAGGTCAGCAGGGCTCAGTCGGTAATTGATCGGTTTGGGGGCCAAAGCAGCAACATTCCTGTTCACTCCCACACTGCTGGGAGAGAACAGGAGAGGTGAGTCGGAAATCACTGATAAAAGCATGAAACATTGAGCACTCTCTGGCCCTGGGACAAGAATCAATCAACACAGACAGAGGGTGTTACAAGTTGGACATGATTGGTGTGAGTGACGGATTCGTTTCCAAGGGGCCTACAGTACAGTACGTAACGAAGCACACTCTTGTGACACATCGGCTAACATGGCTGCTTGTGCAGTTTCTGTCGAAGCGCATGTTTGTGATTCGTCGTACACCATGTTCCGTATGAAAACAATGAGCCATGTTCTCGCCCATATAGTTGTACAGCAGACTTAAAAACATGGCTACACGTTTTCCTTCAACTACAAACTAGCCAAATGGATCAAAACTGTGTTTCTAACCCCTCTCAGTGGATCACAGGCTTCTCTTTGAAGTGGATAACGAAGCCTTAAAACGGCTGTGGAAATGCTCAAACGGCCCCCATGACAGCTTTTTTTTTTTGATTGATTTTTCATTTGTCCCAGATATTTCATTTCTCTCCTTTCCGAGTCTTTAAATGATTAAACAGCGTCTTTCTCTCTGTCTTATTTTTTTTGTGTCTTGCTTTTTTTAAAACTTTTTGTGTTTACACAGCTTAAGCAGAGAGAGAGAGAGAGAGAGAGAGATGACAGAGAGCGACAGCTCACACAAAAACTCTGTTGTCTCTCTCTCTCTTTTTTTAATCTGATAAAATGTTTTAATTTAACTTCCCTCATCAGAAAACAGTCAGGGTGATAAATATATGTGGCTTGCTCGACGCAGGAGTAATTTACTTGAGGATATTAATAGATTCATCACCCAGGCTTAAACACATCAATTATGAAAGGCCTGTAACCTGAGAAAAGTGAAAAAAAGAAAAAAGAGCCCTATTGAAATGTTGATGAGAAAAATAATTAGAGCAAGTACAGCTGAGGCAACACAAACAAACACATTAACAATAGGTTATAAGCACTGAATAATGAAATCAAATTGTGTATCAATAAATATGCTTATTTATGGACATTATGTTTCATAAGCACTCAGGAGTAATTAGTAGCTGCTTTCTAGTGTTTTGATTAATCATAAAGTGTACACTGGGGAATTCATATTTTATCAGTGAGACATGTTGTGTATGCGCAACTCCATGATTGCTCTGTGATTGCTATTGACAATTCAATATTTTATCGCTGTCAAACCAGTGTAACTACCTCGAACAATATCACAAGAGGCTCCAATCACGGCATATAAATCTCAAACTGTTCCTGATTGTCATTTTATCTCCTGAATTATATCTAAACTTTTCTGTCCATTGGCGATGGAATTCGTGGGTTTAACAAAGCGATTATGTCAGTCAGCAGAAAGTCGGTATAGCGGCTGATTTATATCTCTCCACCCGTCACAGTGAGGACTCCATGATCACTGCCTTCACTCGTACAGATCTCGGTGCAGAGGCAGCACTAACGCAAAGATTTACATTTCAAACACATGTCTCATAAAACCATGTTTAACCTTCAGCTCCCAGTCTAAGCTGGAGTCCTACCTCAGCGTTTTCCTCAGGAAACACAGGCGCTGTGTTAAGGTGGGTGGGATTTCAAACTGCATACCACACAGTCAATTAATAAACTGAGAGAGCACCTGAGTAAAGAAGAGCTCTGCCAGAGGAGAAGCTGCTAGAGGGATTAGTTGTGTTTAAAGAGAAAACACAAATGTAAAAAAAGGAGGAAATATCTGAGTCAGATTGTTTGACCTCCATAACACAGAGGGCCGTGGCCCCCATGGTGGAGACTAAGTCTGGGCCATGTGGTGCAAGCGGGGGCCTGGGCCCCCTGGGGAGAACCGCTTGGCCTTGGGCCTGAGGGAAAACCTCCATCAAGGGTATCAGGTGACGTGAAGTGTGAGGGAATGAGGGGATGGAGGGAAGGCGCTGGGGGAATAGAAGGAGGCCATGGAGGAGTGGAGGAGCGGTTCAGTGTGGAATATGGGTTGTGGGTATGAAGGAATGACATACATGCCTCTGCTGATGGCTACGAGTCGGGAATGTTTAGCCGACGAAAGAAGTCACGCAGGCTCTGAGTAAAATGAGAAGACCATTGTGGCTCTGCGATTATGGGATCACATGGGGGGGGGGGGGGGGTCACATCAGACATTCAAGAGCCACAATAATGCCCCAGCTGTTGCGACAGGAATAGGCTGAAGATGATGAGCTCAGGCTGCTGTGGCCTCCAACGCGGCCCTGAAAGCACACCAGAGACGGACAGAGGTGAGCCTCTGCGGCGCCGGGCCGGGCCCCCCCACCCACACCCCAGCACATCCGTCCCGTCTCAATACCCAGTTGGCACTCGATGCCACATGAGGCCTGATGTTGACTCTCATGAAGTGGGCCAGCGAGGTCCCCCGAGGTCCCGGCGCTCAAACCGCCTCGCTAGCTTCACCCACGCTGCGGACGCGGCCCCCCATGTGAGTGGCCCCCCCTCCATTACGGCGCAGGCCCTGGTGTTTCAGTGGAGAGGGTTACAGCTTGCTCGTCGTGCTGTTAGACAGGCGACCTACTTAGGAAAAGGACAGCACAGGAAAAGTGGATTTTGAATAAACTGAGGATATAGAATACCGAATCAAATGTGTGACCAAGTTGCCAAGGAAATTGTGCCCCGGTGGAAAAGATTATATGGGGGAAGGGAAGCGAAGAGAAGAAAGAGGCATAGAAAAAAAAAAAAAAAAAATTGGTAACCTATCGTGGAAGTGCCACGGAAAAATACTACATTGAGAATAAGTGATTTCTGTCTCGTGTAAATTCCAGGTGACGGGAGCTCATTTGGTTCCCTGGAGCCTATGAATTCATAATGCCTCTCTCACGCGCACCTCTAGATGTCAAGAGTGTGAGGGGAAAATAACTGAGCCAATTTCAGCCAATACTACCATCCTGCAGACTCAGTCTCTATCTGCAGCTATCCCTCTCTCTCTCTCTCGCATATCGCTGCCAATTCTTATTTCTCCCTTCAAAAAAATAAAAACCCTAAATCGGCATAGTCTTTAATCCCCCCTTTTGGAACGGAACGACATTTACAAGTCAAGTTATAAAGGAAGGGGGGGAGGGGGGGGGGACGTTTAGCTGCGGTGGCACAGAGAGAGTCAACACACTAATTCTTGCTAGTTTATAAAAGTTGTCTTCGCCGCGTCTACGCCTGTCTTCATCCAGCTTTCAGTAGCAAAGAGGCCCCAGAGAGGGGCGGGGCAGAGGAGATGAAACTTGAAGTTCACATGTCAACCAATTTCTAGGATAAGCATGCTGTGAGAAAGCCTACTTAATTCTCTTTTTGCATCATCAATCTCTCTGACTTCTTCTTTTCACGTCTGTGACTTCTTCTTCTTCTTCTTCTTCTCTCCCCTGTCACTTTCATGTGCACCCTTCATCTTTCCCCGGTATTTTTTTTTCTTCCTCCAGCTCCCAGATGCTCTTAGGTGGATGACCAGCTGATGCTCTGGGTTTCTATGGAGGCTGGGCTTTTTTTCTTTCTTTTTTTTCACCCCCCATTCATTTTCTTCAACATAAGGAAGCCACTGCTGAGAGATGAGAAGAATGTTTATGTGCATGCAGTAAATATGTTGAAACATCTCCTCTGCCCCACGAGGGTCTCGCGCGTCTCCGGGGATGTGCTCTACCCTCTCTCCCACTCTCTTCAACAGAGCCTAGCAAATGTGGCTGTCACTACTGATCTACTTCCAGAGAAGGAGAGCTCACTTCTTTTTTTCTTCCTTTTTTGATATACTGTTATACTTAAATCCCTTCGCTTTAAATACCTCTTGACCCGGCAGTCACATACACAAAAAAAACAGGGCCAATGACATGCAGCGAGGGCGTCTAAGGGCATCTTCTGTATAGGCTTGTTGTAAAATACAAGCAGCGGGGGGTTTGATGCAATGCTGTTTGAAATTCAACAGGATGAATTTTAATATTTCAACATCTAGGTTATGAGATATGCGTGTTGGAGCATGCGGAGAGGGTTTAAAATGTCCGTGTATTTCCATGTTAAGCTCACGCTGCGAGGACATGTGGTATAAGTAGCCGGCGAGAGTTTACACAGGAGAAAGTGCAGCCGCTCCGAAACACTCTCCATCCTCCTCTCTCTGCCCACTGTGTGTGCTTGCAGGGTGGGCCACACCCAGTCCAGCGCCAGACAGGCAGTCTGCCCTGACTTTGTGGTCGAGCTGCCTGACTATATATGGAGATGAAATAGCAGGGTTGAGCCTTCACCCCCTTGTAAGGCCTTCGGGTGCCGAGGCCTCAAAACCAACTGAAACCTTAAAACAGATTGTAAAAAAGCCACTTCCTCAGAGCTCAAGATGATTATAGTCCAGAACAATGCAACAATGCAGAATGAATGAAAAACCAGGAATGAAGACAGAGGTTTTCTTCTATACTTAGCAGCTGACACATTTACAGCTTTCCGTCCCTCTAACAGTGACTTCTTTATATCATTTATATTTCACAATAGAGACACTACCGTCCATTTGTAGCATCAAACGACCGCTCTTATTATTCCTTCCACTATCACATCTCCACCACGAAAGACATTCAGGAAAGAGGGGCCACGGTGTTATTGGGTATTATTGAACTAATCGGCAGATCAGCCGTGTCAGCATATGCATTCACTTCCTTAAATCAGTTTACAGTGATGAATGGCCCTCATTTAGCCCCACAGCTGTTCTTGTGCTGAGGTGCTGTCCCTGTGTTTGCGTTTATCTCCGTCTCTGTAGTCCAAAGGTTGTTTTGGACCAGGCGGTGGACAGGTGATGTAGCTAGGGGCTGGAGGGGAGAGGACGGAAAGTGAGAAAGAAAAAGCCCCCCCCCCCCGATAAAAGTAACTACATATGGTCAGGTTAAGGAATAAGCAGGAGACTCTCATGCCAGCGGCCCACTTGTGGCCTGTAAAAAATAACTCATGGGCCAGAGGTGGTTTGGCAACAATGGGGAGAGGAGAAGAAATATGTGCGGCCTGAAGGTTGCAACGGAGAACAGAGCTGTGCTGCCTTCACAGCCACCCATCTGGTGAGTCACCATTATGTCAGCATGCACCGAGAATAAGTTTAAAGTTAACAAGCCAGAATAAGTGCATACTCTTGTCTGAGCTTTGAGGGACATTACACTGGTGATTAGGACTCCCCGCGCAAATGACGAAAGCGAAGAAAGCATCCACACTTGATTGAACCGTGTCGGCACCTCTGCAGGTTATAAAGCAAAAGGGTTTCCGATGCTTATCACAAAGCATTTTGTTATAATCGCGCTGCAGTCAGCTGTTTCCCTCCGCTGGTTCTCTCTCTCCGCTGTTTATCTATCAATAATGAAGGGCTCAGCAGCTGCAATCACAGAGACTCTGATTGTGTTTGTGTGAAATACAAGAGGTCTTTGTTGGTCGGATCAGGTTGAATCACATTAGGGATTTTCATAAAAGCCTTTGACATCTGGACTGGTGGCAGCGGGTCTTTGTCTGTGCCTCCAATTTGAGTAATGGGCTCTCACACTGTTCCAGAATAGCATAGCAGCACAGTTCAGAGAGAGAAAGAGATGGAGGACTATCTGTTGTCAGCACCAAACCAAGAGGCTCACTCGGTTTAATGTGCGGCCAGGAACAAATGATTCACCATGCTCATAAACTGTAGGGCCTCAGCTCAGGCTGTTATCAGTGGTAATATGTTTTAAAACACATCGCATGTGCTCTTGTTACACCTGGAGCGGTCAAGCCGTTGAGCACGGAGTCGTTTCCTGGATCCGATGAGTTTTCGTCTACATGGGAGACTTTTGGGAACAATGATGACAAATAATGAGTAGTCACAACAAATGACTAATCACATGGATGTCTGAAATCACTCACTCATTCCCTACGCCCTACCTGAATTCAATATAGTGGACTACATAGTGAATTCACTGGTCAAATGAAAAACTCTTTCGGACACTACTCCGCCGCACAGTTAATTACGTATTACATTGCGTAATTAAAACGCTCTGACCGCGATCGTAACGGTGATCCGTGACCGCAATGCATGATATCTTCGGTTGGTGACCATTGGATGTTCACTACATTTCGCGGTGAATTGTGGGATACAATGAACGCACTACATGTATATAGTGAACATTAAAGGGACAACGAGGAGTTTGTATTTGGTTATAAAAAAGTCTCACATTAATGTGGATGAATCTACACTACCCACACTTGTTAATGGCTCCATTTTCGATAAATATATCGTTTTGTCTCTATCGTTATTTTGTTATTTTAATTAATGGTGGAAATGATGGGCGAGCCGACCAGCGTTTCCTTACTTTTGGTTTCGTGGACCCTGCCCGGCGAGTCGTGATAACAATGCCGCCGAATCACTGTTTACGGTCGGAACTACAACGGTATCTGATCGTCTTCGAACCTCTGACTTTCATTCTTGATGAATGAAAACATTCCTGGCAAGACGTTCCGGTCCAAGAATTTCACCGTGCGCGCGGAGGCTCATGGTAAATGTAGTATGAGAACACTTCGCTTTCCAAAACTCCTCGTTGTCCCTTTAATAATCACTCAACATTCGGACACCACTACAAAATGACATAGGTCACTATATAATGCACTATATACCATGAGCATTAAAAGAAACTGTTATGTCACAAAGAGCGAAAAGACTTATTATTTTGGTTCTAAAATATGCATTGGCAAGTTGAAATTGATGAGGATCTGTGATCAATACAGAGACTCAGCATGTGATTGATGACAGTTTCACTCTCTCTCTCTCTCTCTGTCTCTACAACTCTTTTTTTTGTCTTTCCTGACCGTCTCTCCCACACACAAACACAGCACCGCCCACACACTTGGCACAGTGAGTCTTACACATACCTGTGCACATTCAATACTTCTGTCAAACACTGTAGCAGCGAGACACGGCAACACAACGATTTCCGTGTTAGCAGGTCCACTGGTTTCCTTTCCGGCCCGGCGCTTAACCCGCTCATCGTGGCGATCGTCGGGGTGTAAAGTCGTCCCATCACCGCTGTCGGAGGCTGAGTCACTAATTGAAAGGTATCGCTTAATGCTGCATGGTTTGGCGCTCAAGGGCCGGAAATATCTCCTGCATGAGCTCCACCTTATGTCAGGACAGCACGGCTGCAGGGGATCCAGCCCATTAATTACTGCAACGGTTCAGCACCTCAAATATCTGCCGTCCATATGCAGCCGGTATTGACCTTCGAATCACTCTGAGATCAGATAAATTAAGCCTCAAAACCCAAAACAAAACACTTAATGTCGAGCTTATGCATACAGAAAGGGGAGAATGAAGACCCGTGTCGAGAGTCGATGAGCAACCTTCCGAAAAACTCAATAGATGAACTAACAAACACGTTTTAGACAAAGTGGAACAAGGCGGTTTCATACTTCACCGTCTTTTCTTTGCCCCCGGAGGAAAAAAAAAAGAGAGAACACTACTGAGCTTGAACGAAGGCCTTTGTTCTCTGAAGTGACTCATGAAAGACAAATGCTTTGAAAAGCAGAAAGGAGAAATCAAAACCTCATAATTCTGCTTGTCAAAGCCTGCCTGTCCGTCAAACCCCGTCTCCCCTAGTGATATCAGTTGGTACAAGCACACAGAGTATTATACTGCTGCCCCAGTGGCCCAGTATCTACTAATGAAATTGAATCTTTGAGATAATGTTTTGAGAACTGAGGGTTTATAATTCTGAAGCAGGCTTCTCTTGTTAATACTTTATTACTGTTATTTGTTTCCGCCGTCTTACCCTGCATCTCCCCTCTATCCTCCTAATAATGTTTCTTTTTTTTTTCTTTTTACAGGATTAAATCCAATCTTGCCCAATCTTCAATGCAATAATCTTGTTTGTATTTTAATTAAAAAGAATTGAGCCAGAAGCCCCCCTTCCTAAGCCTCAACAGCTCCCCTGCCGCTTGTACGGTCCACCAGTAGCACTCTGGACCGGCCAACCCTGACGCCCCCCACCCACACACATATACTGTACACCAACTCCTCCAATCCTCCTTTAATGCTTCTCAGTCTGTGTGTGTACAAATCCCGCCAGCTATTGGGACAACACGGCAGGAGCCCAGTGAAGTTTGTAGGGGCATGACCTACCACCGAGCTCGAACAGCTCAACCATATTGATTTCCCTTACGTTCGATGCATCTTAAGCTGCAGCAAATATCCAGTCGCCGCCGACGCCGCACGACGCCGCATCCCAGCATCCCCCTCTGTGTGTGCTTCTTCACACATACAGAGAGGGCAAATTAACACATTTGCTATGAATGTGCACCAGTGTAGCTGCTCTGCTTGTATCTAGCATGACTGAGGAGTGACAGACAGAGGACAGGTGCTGCTTTCAATCTATTCATGTCATGTTCATGGGACTGTGACGTATCTAACAGCAGGTTTTTACTAAACTGAGTGATGGCTTTACCAAAAAAAGGGGTAAGGCAGATTTTTCATGTGGCAGATGAAATAAAAACAACAACTAGAGACCTGTTATGTTGCCTTAAAATGGCAGCATCTGCTGCTGTGAGCTTGTTTTTCATTAATTTCCATTTATCCTCTTGACACCTCGGATTAGCTCTGAAAATGTTTCGTCACCTCGATTGTAATGAAACAATCACAGCTACTCGAGTGACAAGTCGCACAGACGTGTTTGGCTGATAATCTCACCTGTGTTTAAGACGCGGTGAGATCTATCAGCTGTGCTCTGTGACACAACAACCAAAAGCAGCAGTTCCTTCTCTCAGCAGCAGCAGCAGCACCGCTGCAGGAGAAAAAGAAATCTGCACCGTGTTAAGATGACAGGAACTTTTGACGGAGGAGGAAAAAGCCGGGGAGCTTTCTGATTGGGTGGGAGGCTGCTTTATGATGTTGGGCCGCTCATCCATAAACAAATATGTGCTCCAGTTTAAGATGCATCTTTGTCTTGCTAGGGGAAACTTCTGAAGTGCAAAGCACAATGGGAGCAGATCGCATCAAAGGTCTGATGTTCAGATGGTCTCCAGAGAACAGCCTCCTCTTTTTTCCACCCTCACTTTCAAAACTAGTTCCTGCTCCCACATGTTGTACCCAAGAAGTTTAAAGGGAGCCTTAAGTAGATACAGCTCTACACTGCATTTAAAACATTGCTGTGTGTAATGAATACAATTTCTGACAGACACTGAGCATCGCTGATGGAGATAACGCATCCGTCCAAACCATTTTGGACTGCTATTGAACCTACTTGTGATTAGCACATAGAAAGAAAGTCTGTTTGACAGATGTGCATCCCAGAATTCAACTCTCCCAAAAAGAAATACCGCAACCAGTGTCTGAATGAACAACAAACCGTTTGGATTAGGTTTTACAAGCGGAGGTTTGAGTCGTAAATCGAAAATGATTTTTTTTCATGTTGTTCTTACAGCTTTTGACTGTCCTTTGATTTTTCTGACTAAACCATTGGACATCCAAGCTCATTATTGACAACCATCCATCCAGCTGCCACTGTTGCACAGATGATGGAATGTCGTTTGTTTGATTCGAGGCAATTCCGCCAAGACGTATTTGTCAGTGCGAATAACATCAAAAGGTCCCACACAAAGAGAGATGTTGTGCTTTGTGAAGACAGTATTCACTCCTGCAACAGGCTGTGTGGAGGTTAAGACTTATTATAAGGGGGTTAAGTGATATAGGGATAGGAAATGCATTATTACATTCTTATGCAAGGAAATGTATTTTATTAATGACTGTGCCTCAGAAGTACAGGACCAAATACAGATGTGGTACAGGCAAGCGGAAGTGCAGAAGGATGTGAACCCATTAGCTCAGGCTTGAGGACTCAACCGCTGCAGAACAACAATAGGAAGAAAGCATCATTACATGTTATTCAAACTGAAAGCCCATGACAGAGTGGTGTTCGTTAAGCTTGATTGCAGGAGCTCATTGTGATGTATTTCTCTGGGTCCATGAGCAGAATGAAACAGCAACTGATTTGCCACATTCAGTAACCGGCGGCGCAGAGATTTACCAGTGACGGGGAAGTCAATTTGGTACATTTCTCCAGTGACTACAAACTGGAAACTGAAATGATACGCCAAGTGGAGATAGTATAGTGCATGGTCCGAGCCTAATCAACTTTACCAACAATCTGTGAGGCAATTTGTCACCATTGCAACTTATTTAGGGGGCAGCAAATACGTCTAAACAGCAGAATCGCACAGTGAGAGGCTGTTTCCGCCCATCCGAACCTCTGCATTAGACAGAATATATTCTATGGTAATTTGCAGGTGTTCTTCGCAATATATTGTTTCCGCCTGAGGCAGTGTCCTGGAGAGGGAACAGGAAGCAATACACAGAGAACAACAGGATCTGGCTTCACGAGGACGGCTACTATCTGTGTTCTGGCCACCTCGCCAACGCAGCTTTTTCCCTGCAGGTGCAGATTAAACTCTGTGAATACAGCAGTTACAACAAAACAATAAATACACATCACCAAGCAGAAGCTTTAGATAATCGCTGGTTATAAAAAGCCTCTCTGCAATTTCAGCTAGATTTTCTATAATAGAGTGGCGTTGGTTTAGTGGGGACTGAAATTAATGATCAATCCTATGAGAATGAAAATGTTCTGGGATATGATCAGTGGGAAAAAAAAAAAACATGTGATAAGCCAAAGGCTAACAATGATCTACAAAAAAAACTCTTAATACATTTGCTACAATAATAAAAGCCCTGAGTTTTCCTGCTGTTCAAGGCCGTACTGTAAATCCAGCTTTTTTTAAAAGCAGGCAGGAAGGACTACATCAATATAATTGGCCTTGAAAGAGAGTTGAAACACGGTGGACAGTTTTATTTAGTGGCACATTGATTAGCCGCAAAATGCACCATGCTCTTACAGCTTTGCTCACCAGTTGAAGCATTTAGACTTTCCAACACCACAACTGACGGAAACAGACATTCAGACCATCGTCAGAGGTAATAACTCCATTAAGGGGGGAAAAAAACACACACACACACACAAGAAAGCAGCATATGAAAAATGGCAATGCAGAAATCTGGAGTGTTGACATTTCCATAACACACACACACACACACACACACAAACTGAGCTGCTGCAAGGCCTCCCGAGGGATCTGAGAGGACACGCCCCTCGAAATCAAGCATGGGAGTGCTTGATGTTTTCCTCACATCTGTCCACTCCATATGGAAGTCAGAGTTTCCTTGCCATCGCGAGTCTCTGCGGACATTAGGAGAAGTAGAACACAACCCAGCCTCAGTTTACAGAGAGGTGATGGAGGTGGGGGGAAGGAGTTGCATCTTTACCTTCCTCATTTCGCTTGGCACGCCGATGTGAACAAGCGTAGTTAGTGAGTTGTATATGCAAACGTGGCAGCGGATACCGGATGAAGGAGGCAAGGTGGTAGACGGTGAAGCTGCGTTTGTAGAGCTCACGAATAAGCCTCATTAATCCTAGTGATCCCAACTATATTCTTCCTCAGTCGGCGGTTTTCAACGCTCTGCTGACAACCTAACTACTGTTAGTCTTCCTTCTCTCTATGTCATGTCTTTCTCACAAGTTATCATCTTACACAAAGCCAGCCAGATTAGTGACCTCTGACCCCAAGCATCGACTGCTGTCTGGATAAACTCCTCTTGAAATGCCCGGTCTCACGTAGGTAGGGTCATACGGCCGAGGAGCAAATGAGAACATCCTCAGTTCGTCCTCATCTGCATCTTAATTCTGCTTTTACTGCAGTAGTGCGAGCGTGTCAGAGCCAGAGGATTTCTTCATTGTCATATCACACGGCTGAACAGATCGTAGCACTGGCACCTGCCACCCCACTGGAGGTGTGTTATCTGGCTGAGGAGGGAGGACGGGAAAACAGCCTAATGAATTCTGCACAGCGAGTCCCCTTGAGTTAGAAAAGCAAGAACAGAGCAGAATGCGCAGCAGGGTGTTGGCTGGAGAGCGAGATGAAGAAAGAGCAGAGGGAAAAAAAGATGAAGGAAGGAAGGGAGAGCCCTGTGGAATTGGAGGAACCTTGAGGGGAGACTGTGGGCCCGTCTTTAATTGGCAGGCCAGTGCGCGCCTGGATGACCACCAAGCAGGACTAGCAGAGATGACCAGAGGGCAGAGTGGGCACGCCACCACATGGCACTAGTTTCCTCCCCGCAACCGTCGTCCTAGCCTTCCTGAGTCTTCCCACAGTCCCACAGGCAATTCCATCTGCTTCTGTTGTTCCTCTGCTCTCATTAAGGAGGCAGCAGCACCGCAAAACACACGCAGACAGGACAGGTGCCAAGCCCTGCAAATGTGCCATACATGGCAATGCATCTCATTGACCCAGTAGGGTAATGTCCAACTCCAAATAAGCCTCAGGTTACAGCAGAGATCATTATGGGCGACATAGAATCAGCATCCCGACTCATTCAAATTCTAACGGGACATGAGATATTCATACAGCAGATTGAAACTTTTTAAATCACCCAAACTTCACATGAAAAGTGCAAAATAAAAAATAAAAAAAATTGGGAGAACTTTCTGACATAAAAGATGCGGTGGAAGCCTTTTTCATCCTTATTTTGTATTTATGGCTTGAGCAGAAAAAGAGCATGGTATTCTATTGTACTATAGACCTACTGCAATAGTGTGGTTAAGCTTTAAAGGCTTTAGACAAAGAAGGCAGTGTGCTCTGGCGAAATGAACCTTGAAGGCAGTTAAAGTTACTGGAATGGACGTTACTGGCATCATCCAAACAAAACAGAACCAAAAAGAATATAACAAAAAAAAAAACACTGGTGTGACTTCCCACCTCTCTCTTCCACCCTGAAGGGTTCATGCATGTGTACATTCCCCAACCACAAAAACAACTCTTCTGTCCAGGGCTTGGTGACCATCTATTATCAACTGTTTACTTAACTCCAGGGGGAGCAGACAAAACAGGACGTCTACCAAGCTGTTTGGAAAAGTCTGTTTGGATTTGAAACACACTGAGGAGACAGTTAGGGGACATTGACCACCGTTTGGCTCCTCGACCCAGAGCCGAGGTGAAAGCACGCGTACTATCGCATCTTAGCAGCTCAACTCAAGTGCCCATTGACCTGCATGAGTCAATGCCATAAATGAGCCGAGGCAGACGTCATATCATAATAATTCCAGCCTGGGTAACAATTTTACAGTGTCGATTACAGAGCGCGGCAGGAATGAGTCATAAAACCAGCACTTCCGCCTCCCTCATCCAAACGTCTATGGGTTTCTTGAATGGGTTTTTAGTTAGTGACGTAAGGTCTGTGGTTACACAAGCTCAAGACATTTCCTCGCTTGGATTTATGACATCTAATACCTCAGTAAATATCTCAGTTGTGATTTCTTCGAGCTTCCACATCTCTTAAAAAGGCAGCTGCTACTGTTGGCTAAATGAGGCTGCAGAGGTACAGAGGTGTAGCCGTTATAACAGGGGTGTCAAACATGTGGCCCGCGGGCCAAAACCGGCCTGCCAGAGGGTCCAATCCGGCCCGCAGGATGAATTTACCAGATTTAAAAATTACATAGAAGACAGAAGAGGCATTATGTTGTTGAAATTGCATGTATTTTTCTCAAGAAATTTCAGGTTGGTCATAATACATGTATGTTTTGTAATAGGATAGTTATTTAATGTAAACATCTTAATAATGCGCTTCTTTGCACTAAAACAAAGAGAAAAGAGTTCTTATTAGGCTATTTATAGGATATTATGCTATTATTTTACCAATCCGGCCCACTTGAGATCACATTGCACTTAATTTGGCCCCTGAACTAAAATGAGTTTGACACCTCTGCTTTATAACATTCACCTTTTACTTTCATCATTTGTATTTAGGCTTCATAAATTGGAGGTACAGTGTTCAATTGTGAAGACTGTCGCTTTAAACAAAAGGTGTTACTATCGCAAACTTTAGTTTGACACAGATTTAATTTTCAGCAGTAATCCACAAACCAATGTAAAAAAAATTCCCATTTGGCTTTTTAATCCAGGGAGATGCTGACTTCCAGGTTGGCCTACAAAAATAGGCTACATCATCCCTGTGGAACTCTGTGTAGAGTACCGTCTTGATTGACAGTTCACAAATTTAAAATGATTTAATTAAACTCAACAGGGATGGATAGAAGAGACTTTTTAAACAATGTAATACTCAAATCTGTAATGTGTAAAGTTTTATATAGGGCTGTCATGAGAACGTCATCACATTTTTGCCACATGATTATAGTGGATGGAAGATTTTACTACAGTGATATTATCACAATATCTTATAATAATATAATATATATGAATATTTATGTTCATTGTTTGTTTTGTCTCTTTACGACAAAGTAATTTAGATTAAAAAATATGAGCGTAGGAGTCTATGACTGTAACTGTACAAAACTGCACAAAGTAATTGAGAATGAAAAGGCAACCAGGTGACCTGATAAACACGTCTCTGCTTGCGTCTAATCAGGTTACATCATATTATAATGATGCTGTGATAATTACAACATGATTATCTCCATCTGCCCTCCAGAAGAAAGAACCAGTAAGTTTCATCAACTTATTGATTCATCTTCTTCTTCACACATTGTCTCAGCCACTTTCCACCGAACCCAACTTTTGTACGAGGCTCTGTCTCTTTCTAGGCTAATTTTGCGTGTACTGACAAATGTCTGTGGACCTGTTGAACGGCTGACAGGTAGAGAGTATCTAGGCTAATTAAAACCCCTAAAACTCGATGTCACCACAATGAAACGTTACATTTAAACAAAAGCCACTGACAGCTTTGGAACTCCATCCGTTGAGTTTGAGCTGAAGGGGCGTAATTATTCAATTGTTTCCTCGTAAGGAGATTTGTGTTTCTCTTTTTTCCCCTTACTGGTTTTGCATTTGTTAAATGTATCTAAGACAAATGGCTCTGCTTCGCTGGGCTCCTTCTCATGAATGAATAACAATGTTAATCAGTGAGGGCTTTGTTCTTCTGCACTGCATGTTGAACAAGTGCAGTTAGCTCACCTGACCCCTCTTTCAATTCAGCACAATACCTTCTCTAATTCTTTGACTGTGGGCACTTCCTCCATGCAAATGAATTTACCTGACTCCTGAATACACTAGGACCGGGGGTTTAGTCACACAGCGTGGGGATTGAACAAACCACCTCTCTCCAACGTGCACTTCTCTTCCCAGGGTCACTTCAACCCGCCGCTGCTAGAATCAGGCCGGGAAACAAAAAGGATTTACGAGAATCTTCTTTGGGGCATGACAGCGAGAGGAGAGCTTAAGTTTGATTGGGGTGAAGAGGCGTGAATTATAACAGCAGCTTCTTATCCCTCATGAAGCTTTTACCCATCTCTTGTTTCAATTAGCCCAAGACGGGGTCTAACCGACAATATCTTTGCAAATCCGCAACTACTCGCCACTTCACCCCCGGTTGTTATAAGAGCAAAAACTAATTCCTCATTCCTACTTCAATCCTCCAACTTTATCTCCCTCATGTCACTTGCTCTTATTTTTCCCCCCCTCCATGTAATCCATCTATGGGTTTTATTTCTTTTAAGGCTGTCGTTTTTCCATTAGCGCGAGAGAGGAGGCGTGTTCAAGGTTACAATAAAATGTGTCAGCTTTTCCTTTTTTTTGGAACTTTTATTGCCTTTTTCAGGTTAAAAGGAAAAAACAAAGAAAGGAACAAAGGTATGGGGTATGGGCCACAAATAATAGTATTTTATAGAATTTTTTTCCAACTACACTGACAGTAAATTACATTCCAGAGCATCTAAACTTATTACAGTGTCTTATATGGTAGAGCCCAGGAAAAGGTCTGTCTATTCTGATAATAATTGCGATCCAGTTGTGCTTCACTTTGCCAAGGTATGATACAATAAACGAATACTGAACATGTATTCAAAAAACATCCCTCACTTCTTTGGCAATCTGTTGAGACGACGGCACTGACCTCAAAACATATGAAACTGGTCTGTCACTGATTTACCCCACGCCTTCACCGTTCCACCTCTCCCTGAGAACCCTGATGCTGGAATCACAAGATATCGTATCATGTGCGATTGTGCGTTCACTCCTCGTCTGACCCTCTAAAATATCACTTCACACATCTTCAGACGTCTCAAGGCCTGAATCCTGCTTTTATCCAAGATTGTATTCATTTGAAAGATAGCTAAAGGACTCTATTATACATTAGCACTAAACTTGCAGTGCTGTAAGCTCTTCCACCATTATTAGTCTACTGCTAGAGTTACATATATCTACATCAGACGACTTAAACTCTGAATGCTACGCCTACATTTCAGTTTTCTGGCAAGCTTCTTAAGGTGGAAATAATGTCAGCGCCGAGGCTAGAGGACGGCGGTCGCAGCTTTGCTCCGGATAAACTCCACTGTAAAACAGAAACTCCTCCATTTCCTCTGAGGACAACAGGTTTTGTTATTTTTATGTTATGCACAACTAAGCTAGATAAGCTAAGCTCCGAAACCCACCAAGCACATATGATTTGTGTTTTTCAGCAAAATAGGAGAGCGCAGGAAAAACCCGGAATCAGGGGAACACCAGATTTTCTCTGCCTTAAACACCAACTTTCCACAGCACAGCACATGTGTTTTGACGTGCCTTCAACCTCGTCGTACACCGAGCGTGAGGGATGGCCTTTCATTTAAACGCTCCACCACGGGGGCCGAGGGTGATGCTGTCTGTGTCTGGCCTGAGGGCATTGATACAAGTGTTCATGCATTTTTCACACCTGTGAGACAGATGAGGAACACATGGGCCAAACATGAGCAGCTTCTGCAGACAGCTCACAGTAGCACGAGAGTGTCGGATGGATTCTCCAGAACCATTTCTATGTATGTTCTTTAAACTGGGGGGGAAAAAAAGAAAAACAAGAACGTTAACCTATGGGATGAAGGAAAAAGAAAGAAAAAAGGCAACCTGGAGAGTCCATGGGGGAGAAGATGCACTGAGAGAAGAAAACAAGATAACAGATGAGAGAGATGAGGATGATGGAGATGGGGGGGGGTTCGCTCGTGGCATGATGGGAAAAAACGCAACAGACCAGCTCATTACTGACCGAAGCCCATACAGAGAGACAGAGATGGGATATAAAAGTTGAAATCATACTGCAGCACAAAGTGGGAAAAAAAAACGGAAGAAGGATAACAGATAGAAAAAAAAACATATTTCGATATTTGGTATGTTTATATGGAGGCATATCATCGTTACGGCAATTTCATCACAGTGTGACAGCAGCATATTTTGGAGTGTACTGTCACACTGGCGGTCCCTGGGTCAGCTGAGCGCGCCCTGTTAGAGGAGTCTGCAGGGTCTCTAATGAGCAACAGACCCTCAGAATAGCAAACAAGCGTACGCTCGGATACTACAACGGAGACGGGGATGAAAGAAGAGCCACCCCTTCATCTAAACACACACAAACATAGAAATGTCCGCTGTCTTTAAATGTCCTCCTCCATCCATACACTTTCTTTAAATAAAACTTCCTCTTCTCCTAATAAATTCTTTATTCTGCATCTGGCCTACATCTCCTTCTCTTCTCACTCTTTTGTTGCACAAACCTGTTATTCAGAAATGTTCCCCCTTTTCTCCATATCTGCCTATCTTCCTCTTTCCTCTTATCTTCCCCCATCCTTGCTAGAACATAACAAGCTCACTGACTCCCACTCGGTGTGTACCAGCGCTGTCCTGTTTTTATGGGGTGACAAATTAGCCCAGTAGAGAACCATGCTGCCACTACTGAGCAGTAAACAACAAGCCTGCCTGAGTGGAAAAATACAAGGTTAGGAGCTGCTGAGGCTCCACACTGCCCTCCTTCCACCATGCTCCTGCCTCCCTCCGGCCGGAGAAGCGTGCCCACTGCTTCCACATGGCTCGTGCCCAGCAAGCACAGCCATGGTGCAATGAGCCACAGCTTAACACCATCTCAGATACTGACAGTGTGATTGCAGCTAAAGGAAATGGAGCAGAATGGTGACTAGCGAAGCCAAAATGACAAGTCAACAGGCCTGAGAGTGGGCGATCACTGAGTAATGAAACCGTAATATTTTCTGTCGGTTTGGAGGTTAAGTAGGAAGCAAGAAGCGTAGCTTAACATACTGTAACCCAACAGTATATCACTTTAATGAGCTACGCTTTAAGGGGAGAATTTGTACTGGTGGCACTAATTTACCTCAAACAGAGGAGATTCTTTTCAATGAGGAGGTTTCATTAGAAAGTCTAATTTCTCTTAAGATAAATGACCCAGCGGTGGCCTTTCCCATAATCCTCCCATCGATACAAAGGGTCACCAAGGTCACAAAGTCATGAAACCATGCTTGTGGAGGATCATGTGTATGACTGACCCTGAAACCAACTCCAACCTCAGGAGACTGACATACAGAGGCTTTTTAAAATAAGACTATGTCCGTTTATTCTGGCTTTTCCTTAGCAAGACTCAACACAAGCATCCTTGGACTAACAATGTCAACATTTAGCCAGTTGGAAACTTAGGATGTCAAGGTCATGGTGCTGGACTGGTGGGTAGCATGTGTGACCTTCATACAGAAGACCACAGTTTGGGTCCTGTCACAGAGCTATAACTATTTATCATCTTAGTTGCCCAACTCTTAGCAAACCTTTGTTTTCTAGCCTTAACCAAACTGCAGCTGTCATGCACTCAACTCAAGTTGTTAAGAGCAAAAACACTCCGATGTCAGTGTTGTTGTCTGGTGATAGGTTTGGACGTTCTGTCCCCACTGGTCCCCATTATTTTGGTTTGTCAGTCAAACAGCAGTCGGAGCAGATAATCAAGTCTTGGCAGTGAATAGATCTGTCAGTGAAAGTCTGTATTATCACTCCTCGGGTGAAGACGCTACAGAGTTAATGCCACCGCAGCTTTACCTTCCTGTGCATTATATTTCCCCTTCATAAATCAATTTGCTGAGGCTGTCTTTGAGGGCAGAGGACAAGACTATAATCCCCCTATGCAGCGCCATACCAACAGCTCCTGCCTTTCTTTCTCCCACTAAAGCTAACAAATTACAATACGGCTACAAAAACCAAATAATAATGAGTAAACAAAAACCCATTCCATGAGGTCCTAATGGAAAAAACAGCCCTAAGGGAAGGGTAAATATATTGTAGTTAAGTAGGCGCCACAGTAATCCCACATTTTAATGCTGAAATCTTAATTATGGGGAAATGGGGAACCCCCATGGGGCAAAGGAGCCATCATCAGGGCTATAACTTTACAGGGAGGGCATATTTGTTGTGGAAATTCATGTAAATACGAATAAATAAAGGAGAAAATGCATGCCAGCTCGTATAATAGCCGTCAGATCACAGATAGTTACATTCAGTGTTATTCCACAAAAGCCTCAAGGAAGGATGAATTAGGCCCAGGAGCCATTAGTCATATATGACCCAGCCAGGCGTAATCAGAGCCTAATTCAACAGAGATACCACCACTGAGGATAAAGCAGAGTCCTCATTAATCATCACAGCATCAGCTACAGCACCGGCCCATGGCTTTGGTCTTTTATTAATGGCACCCGACTTAAACTCCCTGTGTTTGTGGTCAAGCTGCAGCGCTGCTAAATGGCAAAGATCGCCCACGCGTCCAGAGAGGTACCGGATGCAAACAAGTGGTCCCCAGAATGAAAAAAAAAAAAACCCAGAAAGGGTAAAGTAAGGCCATGTGACTAAATGCAACGATTATTACATGACGCCAATATTCTCTCAATTAATTTCAGTTTGAAAAGCACAAAACAGCTTAAGAGTTACCAAATCAGGCGTCAAGTAATCCGCTACAGAAAGACTCAGACGCTCTCTTTTTCTCAGATAAAGAATTAGTTAAATATAGGGACAAAGAGAACGTCTTGGGAGTGCACTTTCTCACTGAATTCATTATGCAAAAAAGATGTCATTGACACAGATTTCCGGAGTTTGGGGGATTTTATTTGTCACGTTATGGGCTGTAATACAGTGAAGCAGCACAGGGAATACATTTTTAAATATCTGTGTTACTGTTTCTGGGATGCAGACGCTACTGTACGTCCCCTAATTTATATCATCAGGGAAATTATGACTTTATCCCATGGGCTGCACTATCCCTTGTTTCCTGTCATCTCCCTCCTGGCTGTGTAACAACTCGTTTTTTCTCTCTAGTTTAGCAATGAATTTTATGACAGTATCAAAAACTTTACTATTTTCCACATCACCTCATTGCATTGCCTCAGAAAGTGAATGTATTTCTCTTAAAACGTATCTGTATAATATTAAAGGAACTTGCTGATGTCTTTGCACTTTATATTGCCAACCCAATCTGTTCGTCCTGAGCTCTTCAAATAAAAGTGACAGAGAACTGCTTTTGGTATCTCAGGTGGTAATACTTATTTCCCTCCAGGACCTCTCTTTTTGCAACCGTCTCTGTACATTAAGAAAGCAGCGATAATGGCAAATTTCTTTGCTTAAGTTGAAACATTTTCAACCCCGAGCCCCGGCGCGTCTTCGGTGCCTCGGGGTAAATCTGTGCCTGCTCACCTCCATTCACATCTTCCCATAGAATTTCTCTGCCACGTCTTGTATAATTCAGATAAAGGGCACATTTTGTGCTGTGCAGTAAAGTCGAGCGAGTTCCCCGTTCGCTTGCTGTGAACACACACAGTGATTTGGAAGTGGGAAATAGAAAACCAGGAGTTTCCTGGAGTAGAGTGATCACAGAGTGATTTGAGTGAGGAGCTGAAATTGCTGCTGTTCCACTGTGCTCATATACTCTGTGTGTGTTTGTGTCTGTCTGTCTGTGTGTGTGTCCTCTAGTGGAGCACATAAAACAACTGCTACTGTTTCAGCCAGGAGATCCCAATCATTAGAGTGCCTCCTAGGTACCTGTCCCTCTTACAGGACCAGGGGCTGGCAGTTATACTCAGGAGCGTTTTTTTTTTTTTTTTTTTTTGTTCAAAGTCCATTTATAGAACTGTTCCTGAGGAGGCTGAGTCTGTTTTGACAGTTACAGTGGAAAAACAGACCTGTATGTTCTAATATCTGCCATTCGTTATCATGTTTTCAAATTCTGGAAAGAAAACTCCAGGATTTATTCAACTGTTTGGAGGATGCCAATTTATTCTGTTGAAATAGTGTCTTTCACAGCGCTCCTGCTGAGACCCATTGCCCTTGAAATAAACTATAACAAACTGAAGTCTGCAGTCCACACTGCCTTAATTTTTTTTTCAATTTTCTATACATATTTCAAAAAATGTTTGGATCATATTGAGGGGAAAGTCAACTTTTATTTGGGTTGTATTGAAGGCCATGTGCTGTTGTTTTCCTTTGCTTACACTACAAGAGGGTTTAATGAGAGTGACAGGGACCCATGCCCACATATTTATCACACCTCGAAATAAGTATATTTCCAGGAAATGTGCTCACATACACTATGCAATTTTTAAGGCAGATGGGGAAACTAAGAATGCTTTGAAATACTTTGGAAGTGTTAAAGGGATAGTTCACCCAAAATTCAAATTTCACTCATTATCTACTCACTCTCATGTCGACTAAGGGCTGGGAGAATTTTCAGAGTCTTTCAGAGCGGGAGGGTCCTCGCAGCAGTATTTGTCCATATAATGGTTGTGAATGGTGCTCACTTTTCTTCGTCAAGAAAGACACACCAATAAAACATCCAAATACCTCCATAGTGCTCGTCTGTAATGTCCCTCTTGTATTGAAGCCCCGACATGAGAAATTGTTCTGCCGGTCAGTGCAAATCACGCGAGATTTGCACAGACACAGGCAAAGCAGTGAACTGAGACATTGGGAGCTTCCGCTACAAACAAGCTTAAAATATAGACTTACAATTTCTCATGTCGGGGCTTCAATACAAGAGGGACATTACAGACAAGCATTATGGATTTATTGCATGATGGATAAGCATTCTTACTTTTCAGCATTTTTTCACACCTGCCTAAAACTTTTGCACAGTACTGTATCCTCATAACCACAGAAGTACAAATATAATAGGTATTGTGCGTGAACATGCAAACGGGATGTGCACATCTAGAAGCACAGGCCCACTGCTATGCCCAGGAAGACACATGGATTAGATAACTATACTATAGCTCCATTTTACATGAGCTTAAGAAAGAACACAATCATTAGCACGACATGATCTCGGTGCAATAAGGGGTTTGTCAGAATGAAAATCAGAGTGGAGGTCTACAGAGAATGAGTTGTGAGAAAGAAGAATGGAATCAGACAGAGGCGGCAGAGAGGGGTGAGAGGAGAATGATAAAAGATGATGCACTCAATCAGTCTCCACTCTGAGAGGGCTCTCATTAACGATTCCCATGATAATGGCAGCTCTGAGGAAGGTACTCACGCTGTTATTAGAGACGAGGTTCCTCTTCTGCTCATCTCTACACTTTCCTTCTGCCCACTTCAGTTGCTTGAGAGAACTTCATATTCCTCTGTTTTTCTCCCACCCCCTCCTTGTTTCTTTCTCTCTCTCTCTCTCACTCCCTGGTCTCAAGAGGAAGACCACCTCACACTGGTATTTTCCCTCCCACAGTTACTCTTAGCGTCTGAAGACATCACCAACAAAGGGCCGCAGTATGCCTCAGCACAGTAGGTCGCTCAGCCTTGCCAGCAGGCACCAGTCATCAATGTAATCAGAGAGATGGTTGACTCATGTTGGATAAATGCTAAAGGAGTTATACAGTATGCACGTTTTGCTATTCTCAGCTTTGGCAAATAACAGCAGTTTATCCAGCATCAGACTTTCTTTTCTCCTCAAGTGCCATCACCATCGGGGGAAAGCAACACCGCTAACTCTTGTCTTTGTGATGAATTTTCTATCCTACTACTCTCCAGCTCGCTACACCCCGTCTCATTACTTCCCGATAGCATTTTGCTGTATGCCAATATGACCTGAAGACATATTAAGTGTCAACATAACAATGGCCAAAGCTCTTGACAAGCGACAATCACCACCATCCGCTCCTTTAAATTTTGATCGTAAATGAAATGTGATGCTTAGCTGGGGTTGGATTTTGCAACTATACTTCTTAACCCTCCTGTTCTGTTCCCTTCTTCCATCTTTCCTTCCTTTCAACCCTTCCTTCTTTCGACAATCCTTTTTCCCTTCCTTCCTTCCCTTCGTCCTTACTTCTTCCTTGCTCTTTTCCTTTCTTTTTCCCTTCTTCCTTCCTTGAACAAATCTGTTCCCGCCATCCATCTTTCTTTCCTTCCATTACCCCTTACTTCTTCCTTCCTTTTTGACCCATCTGTTCCCTCCCTCCATCTATCTTTCCTTCCTTGTTCCCTTCCTTCCTCCTCCCATCTTTCCCTTTGTCCTTCCTTCTTTACCTTTGTCCTTCCTTCCTTTCTTCCTTGACCCAGGAGGACAACAGGAGGGTTAAGTCTGAAGTGTCGGCAGGAGGCATTAGGCCAACAGCCAGCAAAATATTAACATCGGGTAGCATCGCTATTGTACATGAAAAAACAGGAATTGAACTTTTAGAGGACACATATTGTGTGTAGCTACTATTCATCTCTACTCATAGTCTTCCATGTGGATCCCCTCTCGCTCCCTACAGTAATTCTGTATAGAGTCGACACTCGTCACAATACCTCTGTCTGATAAGCACTGACACAGAGGAAGATAGACTGTGAGGCATGGTCACTCCTGTCTCGCAGAGAAGATGTCAAAAGAAAGGCAGTGGATGTCCTGTCATCTGGAAAGAGGTTACTCATTCAACGCAGGAGAAAGCTGCACTTGTGCACCCACACACTGAGTTAATCGCAGCTCTGTGGACCACAGTTCAAAGGATGAACGTTGGCCATTTATGTAACTCCGACTCAGGATGCCGCAATGTGAGAATGACAGTTTTTCTTTTAAAGCATTTTGTCAAACTTTTCCTTCGTTTTCATTGTATCACAGAAAAACTGACACTGAAGTATCAATCTTCAACATAAGTATCAATCTTCATATCCAGGTAGGGCTGCCAAGATTAATCGACTAGTCACGATTACGTCGACTATCATTTAATAATCAACTTCATAGTTTATTTTTTGAAGCTTTGTTTTTCTCTCAAAACTGCCGCTGTACCTTCCGCTGCCTTGTCTGTTTTTCTGTCCTCGTTGCACATGCGCAGTAATGGTAATCAGGGCCAGCCGTTAGCTAGTTAGCTGCTAACATTAAAGCTGCAGTTGGTAAGTTAATGAAAGTACACATTTTACAATGCACTAAACATTTACAGCTTTTTTATTATTCTTATCAAAATAATAAATAATTTTTTATCAAAATAATCGTTTATGGCAGCTCTGTATCCCGGTATTCATTATAATGTCTTTGTTCTCTTTTGCTTTGCTTTTGAGCAGCTCCTGGTAGTTCTTCATGGAGTGACCTGAAGGGACTATTTGTAAATATCTAGTGTCAAACATGGTTCCTTTCTGGGAGCAGATGGTGTTGATTGCCGTTTGACACTTTAATCCATAGTTGTGTTTACAGAAAAAGAGGTTACAATGCACCGTTGGAGCAGTGCTATGTCTTCGGGGCAGATTGGAGGTCACTACTGAATCAGAAAGTGACGAGACAGGCTGCCCAGAAGAAAAGATGGAGAGACAAGAGACATTGGTGCTGTTTTCCACCACTGGAGACAGCTCGTGGTGAGTTTACTGCTGAGCTCGCAACATTTCTTCTGAACTTGTAATTAAGCAGCTGTTAATGTTAATGCTAGCTACGTAGCAACAGCAAAAATGTCAAATAGCTCCTTTAAGGTTGATGCATTGCTGCTGGTATTTTTGACGACCTTCTTATCTTGTACTAAATAAATAACTTAAATAGCTATGGAATGATGTTAAAAAAAAGAAAGAAAGAAAGAAAGAAAGAAAGAAAGAAAGAAAGAAAGAAAGAAAGAAAGAAAGAAAGAAAAAAAAGGGGGAAATTTTGGATTTTAAATCTGTGCAATGAATTTGAAGACTTGCTCCTTGTGTTTTGGAACTGAAACAGGACACTTCTCTACAGTTGAGTCAGTCAAAACATTGGTGTAGACGTGACCACATAGTCGTCTTTCTAACTATTACTTGTACTCATTTCCTTGCCAACCAGATAATATGAGCCCCAACAGTGGAGCAAGAAATCCTACATCTGCAGAAAGCACTAATTTCCTCTAGCTTACCGAAACACATGTGGCTACTACAGCTTGTGCATTGATCTCATACAGTTAAGTGCTAAAGCTGCTGGGAGAGTAATTTCATGCCAGGTAGACTCCCTCTCCTCTCCTTGTCTCCTTGCTCACCCCTGACTGAATAATCAGACCCGGAGGGCTTCTTCGCAGCAGGTGCTCCGTTAGCGCCTAACCCCCCTCCTCCCTCCCCTCCCACGCCCACTCGCCCACCCACCCTCTGCTGCCTCATCACCCCCCCTCCCATACAACAGCCAGCACACAGGAGGCCGTGTTTCCCTCAGCATTAAGACGCAACACTATGTTACAGCTCTATTAGCTAACTAATCTGAGAGAACTTTATTTTATTAGCCCCTTAAGACTCCTGCCAAGGCCCTTTTCATCCTTTATGGATTCAGTAACTGTGTGCAGGCTCCGTCTCCATGCCCCCTCCCTCTCCCCCCCTGTCTCTCTCAATCGTTCAATCCCTCCATCTTGCATGCTTCTTCGCCCTTTCTCCCACAGTCCAGTAATGTGGTGCTTGCAGGGTTTGCAGCAACTGTGCATTACGGACGCACAAACAGAGAGGAAAGTGCACACGGCTCCAATAGAGGCAACAACGTATGAAGAATTGAAAGGCGAGGAAATACACAATGGGGACCTTTAGTTTCCTGCAAAATGGACCTCCAGTAGCAATTTTAAACATTAAGGTGTGAGCTATAACGGCCCCAGCGACACCTCCAGTCTGTGCTTGCCTCTACTCTCGAGTCCCAACTTGCAGAACTTCTCTCTTCCTCTGACACACTGTGGTGGAGGTGTGTGGGCAGAGCGCTGAACTCGGCGTCACAAACAGGACGGCGATGGAAAAGCCACTAATACATGACACGACACGTTCTGCAAGCCACATTACACACTTCACCTGGACAAGCTGTCCCGACAATGCTGACCCACAATGCCTTCCATTTTAACTCATACATTTTCAGCTATCAAAATGTCATCCGTTGTGGCAGGTCATTCCAAATGTTCAGAAGTGGAAAAAGAAAATAAAAAAAGAAAGCGTGACAAAGAATGGGAATCTATAACGGCAAAGAAATTGCGAAATATTTCATGCGGGTTGCTATTATGCATTATGCAGAAGGTAGAATGAAACAGAATTCTTAAATCTACAACAAATATATCAAGCGTGCATGTTCTAGAGAATATGTTTAAATGACACAATAAAGAAAGAGAGGATGTCTGCCAGATTTGGACATGCATTATGTACATGCACAGCAGCTTCTACACAAACAAGCGAACATGTATTGGCATGCAAAAAGATGGTTGTATTAAGTTAGAACTGATGCACTGTCAAAGCATTGGTATACAACTTTAAATATTATCTCTACAGTGTATTTGTATTTTCAATCTCTGGAGAGGATCTGGTTTGGAATACGGAGAGAGGTTGCATAAATGTGCACGGTAAACAATATGGCTAAGGAATTTTAATATATTCTGGTTGCTGCTGTTAATTCTGCCTTTAATGAGATTTGTCGATTATAATTAAAAGATCAAATAGCACCAACCTTCTCCTTCCAGTGGTGCCAACAGAGTTAAGCTTTGATTCAGCAGGTGGTTTGAGACCCTCTGTTCCAGCACGCTCCAGATGTTTGTTGTTTTTTTTTCCCCCCTCCATCATGCTTCTTCCATTATCTGAGCCACTGTGTGTGTGACTGTGCTGGTGTGAGGCTTTGGTGGAGGAAGATCAGAGCAAAAGAGAAGTGACATCAAACAGAGGGCAGCTCCCTCATGCACCGCGCTGGAGGGGGGGGGGGGCTTGGACGTCTTGCTCAATATGGAAGGGGCTGATGGCGGGGCGGCCCAGGGGCAGCACCGGGCCGCGTGCCAGAGGAAGACAAGGAACCCACTGGCTGCATGCACGCGCACATGTGTGCAAATTCAAAGATATACAGGCAAGGGGATTTAAAAAAAAAAACACACATACTCAATGGAAAAAGAAAAAAAAACACACACACATGCATGGCAGAAACTCTAATAATGCCATCAGAGATAGCCTAATGATATTTGAGGGCAGAGTGTGCGGGCTTTCTTTGATCTTCCCTCTTCCCCTCCTCATCCCTCAAAGCTTGTTGCAAAAGAAAGAAGCCAAGCAGAGCAGTGAGAGAACAAGGAAGACAGAGTGGAAGAATGAGAGAGGCAGAATTGCCAGCCCCTATTAAAAAACAAAAAAGAGGGATGAGAGAGAGTGGAACCTTTGGGCCAAAAGAGAAAAGAAAAAAACAACAACAAAAAAACAACAAAGTCAAGTCATTCTTCTTGCTTGGCTATACCTGCAGAGAAAGCAATGGACAGTTGACAGCCTTCCACTCTCACAGCTGCTCCTCCAGCCCTGGCTGAACAACAGGACAACCCGGACTGGATTTGACCCGGAGACGCTGCCGCGGCCCGACAGATTGTCTCTCAAAAGCAGTCGGAGACAAATACAGCGTGTCTATCTTGTCTGTCAGTCCAGCTGCTATCTGCCAGCGTTAACCCCGCACCACCTACGCACACACATATGCACACACTCCTCACATGACAGACAAGAGAGGTAGTTTCTGATCACGCCTGTCAATCAAATCTCAAAGCCTCTTCTTCCGAGTGATAACAGCATGAAAAAAAATGTCAGTCAGTCAAGGAGAGAACTGTACGAAAACACGAGGAGTTCCACAAGCGCTCTGTTAGCATGACATCTACAGTAACAGCCCTGTTTGTGTTTGTCAGTCGCTACATCATCGCTGTGAACCGCCGCATCTTTCTGACGTGACGGTGGTGTCTTCCGGCCTGGAAAGCACGTCTGATTTCACCGGTCATGTCGGGTTGTGGCTACAGATCTATTTTAGAAGACCTGACAAGGCTTTGTGGGTCAAAAGATCAAGGCCTGTGTGTTTCTACACCTAGAGGCCGAGGCGGCAGCTGCGGAGGCCAGGGAACGACAGTTGTGAGGAACTATCTAACCATTTAAATCTGTGTCTCTGCTGAATACTCAATGAGGCGCTATAGCACACCACAGACCATATTTTACAGCAAAGTGATATCCAAGGTTACTAGTAGCTATTTTTTTTCTTTTTTTCGAAAAAGAAGAGATAAAGAGTATTTGCAAATAAATAATATCTGTGCTGAGGAAATAAATAAAAGAGAGCGTTTTGCGAAGTCATCTGAAATGAACACTTCAACGACTTTGTTTGTTGTGAGATTTGTAAAGATCAGTACTGGCTTCTTCTCATTAAATGCAGGGTGTGTTATAGGTACTTTAGCACAGAGACTGGAAGCTGGAGGCAAAAGTTAGCCTTGCTCTGTCAAAAATGAAACAGACTTAAGTTTTATCTGCTACTCCGTATCTTCACAAAGCCTCATAATGCATGAAATAACAGGAAATACAACGAGGTTCCAAAGAGCTGTTATAGCTCAGGCATTGGGATTCTCAGCCCGACACCAGCCGAAGGACAGAGTAGTGTGTCTCGTGCAGCGGACAGTGGAGTGAGTGCCACACTTGCTACACTGTGAGTCACTCTGGAGTTTGTGCTGGTTGTGGATGCGAGCAACACCATGACTCAGAGAAATGACAAACAGCACCAACTCTGTATATGATCTAGTAACGCTTTGCACAGTTGACTGCGAAGAAAATTGCTGAATAAATTTATAGTTATGTTAACAATTTGGGACTTAATGCACGTAACACTCTGCAGTTTCCACGTTGTGCATGCAGTATGTGTGGTATTTTGGTGTCAAACTCAGAGGGCATATTGGGAGGAGAGGTGTGAACAGGTGGTGGCTCATTCAAACCAGGCAGCACAAAGCAGGTTCTGGGTATTTTTGGTGGAGAGTATGTGCTGGTCTTAAAACCATGTCTGTCACAACTTTGGTGAGTCACTTGGAAAGGTAAAATATTAAAGGAACACTGACAGGCATTTTCATTTGTGCGTCACTTCAGGATCAAGTGGAATAGATTAATTGAAAGCCTAAACGTGAAAAATGTACAACAGTTTTCCCTTGTTTGCTTAAACATGTTTCTGACACTGACAATTATCTTAGATTAGTAGAAAAAAAAGACTTGACATGGGAAGAAGCAGCTAGCTGGGCTTACAAAAGGTAAAATCTGCTTATTATTGCATCTGAAAGTCAATTATTAGCAGCAGGGATGTTGTGTTCAAGTTTTTCTGACCCCAATTCCAACCCAAGGCCTTTTATATTGACGATCTGCTAAAATCTACTTTATTCTGCGACTCATTTGTGTTGCTTGAATGATTCAGGAGCACATTTATGGAACTAAAGAAACACTAAGTTCACTCATTGTGCAGTGGAGTTCATGGTCTCTACTGTAGTATACATTCTGCAACAGTGACCTATACTACAATGGCATGAATTTGAATGGTTAAGCAGAGAGCTTCTAATTTGAAACTCTATACTGGAAGTGGAGGCAAACAGTAGAGATAAATAAGAAAGAAAAAAAAACTTCCACATACAAACAACACTTGAACTAATAGGACTGGCTATTGGCAAACTGGAAACTGGGGTAACCCTATGATAGACCTTTCTCCCAATGTCAGCTGGGATTGGCTCCACCCCTCTAAGACTTCCAAATTAAAAGCAGTCTAACTAATAGATGAGAGAAATGTTCCATTTCCTCTTTGAAAAGTTACCATGTCCTGTCTTTCACAATATGATTTTTGTCAGGCTCATACTTTCTGTATTTAGCAGAATAATTTCCACCTCACAGTTTGTCTTCTTTTGTGTGAACAGATCATAAATTATTCAGGTCTATTAAATATATAAAATATGGAAATATCACTGATATTTCAGAAGACAGCACCTTTTCTATGTAGGACATTTATATAACAAACCCAGCCCTCTGTGCTAGATATCAATCTTCTCATCTGTCTGTGGGTAAAATGGCAAAAAAAAGGGAAAAAAAAGAGAAGAACATACATATCCGAAAATGCAGAGCGTTCATTTAAATCTTACAAAACACAATCGAATAAAAATAAAGTGTCACACCAGGCTGCTCGAGTTACACACTTTCAGCTTTACAGACGACTGAACGCAACAGCTCAACAGCTTTTTCTGTGTTTCTCCCTTTTTTTTGTCTGCCCCTGTAAGTGTGCGACTTCTTTCATGGTGTGTAAAGATGTCTACATCCTCATACAATCATTTCCTGGATCCCACAGGAGAAGAAAGAAACAGATGGGGAATGAAACAGTGCTGCTTCTCTGTGCTCAGCTCCATGGAGAGGAGAGCGCGAGAGTGTGTGTGTCTGTGTGTGTGTGTGTGAACATGTACATGTGTGAGAGGACTTTTAAGCATGCAGCACTCAGCCTGCGTGTGTGCGTTTGTTTGTTTTTTCAGGTGGTGTTTACAAGAATAAGCCCCGCAGCATAAAATGCCATTTTTCATGAAGCACTGTACGTATGTTTGTGTGCAGGCCCCTGTTTGTTGTGTATGTGTGCGTGTGCATGTATGTGCGTGAGAACCACAAGGTACAGAGCATGTGCGTAGGTTGTGTTGTGTTCTGCGGCTTAGACAAGGGACAAAAGAGGAAGTAATTGGCCATCATAGGAAGCCTTTTCTTCAGTGTTGCAGACACAGGGAAAAACACCTCTTCACCACTTCTTACAATGGGTTTTTACAGCCACCAAGCAAACTGGGGCTGAGCACACTTCACATTTCTTCTGCCCTTGATGCACAGATTACTTTTTTTATATTTCCGTAGACTTCTGAGAAATTACCTGCATAATGTCAAGAGTGATTGAGCTACCTGTGCTCGTCATTCCTGGAACATGTCTACGAACCACCCTGTAGCTCATACTGAGTCACCCCCAGCTAAGACTGAACTCACTCTCCATCTGCTGTAAAATGTCAATGATGACAAATGTTCTTTTGTTGCCCTTCACTAAAAGCCAAAGTACTGTATAAACCGAGTACGTGACTAATGATAATAGTCACACTCATAAAACATAAACTAATGTTTGAAAATTTCAATGATGTGGCATTCACACCTGGCACTGACACACCGGAGCTTGCTGATGCAAGACTGAGCCGCAGCCTCGGAATAAGTTTGAAAAACACACACTCACTGATGGAAAAGTCTCACACAGCAGCTTCAACGCATTTCTAAAAGAGTATCAACTAGGGGTGTACAGCCAATGCACTATTCGGATTCAGGTTTTTTTTTTAAACTTTGGATTCAGATTCGTATTCGGGAAGAAACCGGAAGTAGGCGCACTGACTTCAGCCGAGCTAGTGCTACGCCGAGCTAGCCGGCTAACTTCCGCTTTAGCTCTCGGCTAACTAGAACGGGAATAAAATAATTTAATCGTGCAGCTCTTCTAGACTTTCCAAACGTTATCGGATCAAATTCTGGTAGAGAAACGAGTCGTTTCGCGGGGGTTGTGACACTCAAAAAAAATTATCCACCGTTATAGCCGCTTCTTTTCCCATTATTGTCTATGAGAAAAATGTTAACCCTAACCCAAGTTATTGAACGGTGACCCTGGAAGTATCGGTGAGCACTTCCTGTCTACTGTAATGCAATGCATGCAGGGAGTTGCTGTTTTTTAGCAATCCTAACGTGAACTACACACAAATGAAACAGTGTTGCCTGCTCGTGTTTGGCACTCTACTCGTCTTCTATGGCGGGCGCACCAACGTTAAGGTTCATGACCGCCACCTACTGTGTTGGAGTGTGAACCAGAATCACCAGGTTATGTGCTGTTGCTGATCCAAACGTTTCTTTTTCTTTAGAAAAATCCTACCGAATAATGAGAAACTTCGGACAGAAAAACTATTCAGGATCAAAGCATTATTTGTGTACTTCCGAATAACGTATTCGGGTTCGGGTACACCCCTAGTATCAACATGTGGACATGATGTGATGGATCCATTATACCAGTTTACATGACAACTAGCAGTTGTTCCATACAGTTTTGTGTCCAAACAGACCCATTTATGCCACTCATTTTAGCTGGAAAAGGCTCATTGGTTTTCAATGAGTCATCACTATCTTTTAGTGTCAAACTCAATCTTACTTAAGCTTTTCATGCCTTTATTTGACAAGAAAAACAAGAGAAGGCAAGAAATAACAGCAGAGAGACCTGCTGCTTAGGGAACACTTTATCATATTGTGTGATCCTAACCACTTAGCCATGAGGACGCTTCACACACTCCCATCTCTTATCAAACACTTTCACTTTTAATTCAAAGTACAGAGAAGCGTCTACATTCAGTTTGATTGCCATATTTGTTTATGACATTGTTTGTCATCTTTTTTGATGCATCACACAATATATAGTCTGAGTGACCATCTGTTATTTCCTGCACATCACCGCCGAGTCTCCATTAGTCATCGCGTCTGCTGCAACTAACACAAACCTCCCGTCGACCGCAAGAAACAAACACTGTCAAAACACTCATTAACCTCCTTCATTTAAACATAGCCCACACACTGAGTGTAAATATTTAAAAGACCAAGCTGGAATTTACAACATGACTGAGAGAGACAGAGTTAAAATAGCAGTCACTAAGTGAAGTCTCTGGAGAGTTTGCTTTGCAAAAGTTTCAAAACCAACGAGTTTTGTTTTTTCTGTTTTTTTTAGCTTAATTAACCAAAAGTATCACATCATCTATTCCAAAACAAAGTGATACAGTATTTAAACTCCGAAAGGAATCCAAACTGAATTGTCAAACAACATTAAACCGATATTTGTTTATAAACCTCTACCAATTCTCGGAGGATTTAATGACTGACAATGGTAAAATTAGCCTTTTAAGTGGGTCCATTTCATGTAGACTCAAGCCGGGGAGGTCGGCAGTCTGGTTGGCTGTGATACACAGCAGCTCCAGAGTTCTGTCATTTTATGAGAGGTTTAAAGACTTCTGCCAGGAAGCAAGGAAGATTTAGAGAAGGCAGTGGTGCTAGCCAATCCAGCGGGCTGTCCACACTTCTTTGATCACTGATGTATATTGTCTTCTAAAATGGTGTTTAAAAAAAAAAAGAGAGAGAGAGAGAGAAAGTAGGAGTCACCGGACAGCTGAGCGCTTCTGAAAAACAGCCACACAAATTCAAGCTACGGTTTTGAGTAAATGGTCTCTGGCAGCTGTGCCTCCAAATCTCTCGCCCCCCTTTAACTGTCACATAATGGCTGCGGTGATGTACTGCACCGCCTGCCCTGTACTCAATCGTTACCTATTGCTCTACAGTAACAATCCTCCTCTCCTTAATATGCCACTCTCCTATGAGAGTAAAATATAGTGGGACATCTTTACAAGCACCCCACTTACTCCACGCCACACTGCATTCCCCGCAGGTGAGCTCTTAATGTTCAGTAAACACAATCCATGAGAAAATGAAAAGAGAATATAAAAAAGTATGACAAAATAAGAGATGGTGTGGGTGTGCGAAGGGAAAACTACCCCCTTGAACACAGCAATTAATCAATTAGCCAGAGTGAATCAATACTCCCCGCCCAGCTTGGCAGGCTGACAGCACTCAGGTGTAATTAAAATTGTACCTATTGACAAATCAAGATGGATGGGCCACTTCCTGCCTGTTCCGGCTCAACTCCGAGAATGATCATCTCTGTGTGACTAATGCAATCACAATAAAGGGGACATGGATGTTTTTTTTTGTGAGCATCCATGTGTGTATGCTAGCTGCTAGTGTGACTATAACCTCAAAATGACCAAAGTTGAGGTCAAGTGCAAGTAAAGCTGCAGGTCAAAGCCCAACATCCAAACATCCATCTCACTCAGTCGCTTCCCATTATCATTGTGTTATCCCCACCCGCCCAGGCATTAAAGTCGACTGTCCGGGGTGTTAAGTGGCTCGGTCATGTGTGAAGTGCATCCAGGCAAAAGATAACTGAGATGTTAATCTAACAAATGTACATTTTTGAAACTGGTCAGGTGTAAAGTGTAAAAGGGGAGCTGTAAGAAAACGGCAGAGTGGAAAGGTTCTTCCACCTTCTCAGAGTCATAGATAAAATAGGCATTTCAATTAGCAGGTGATAAAGCCTAAGTGTCTGAGCAGTACCAGCAATGCGGGAGCGGGATGAGGTGATGGAGATTGGAGGCTTGTCACCGAAGAGATAAAATACTAAACGCTTGCAAAAGTTCCAAGTGAGGCCATCGATTGGCCCCCGGTGAACTGGGCTGATGCCGCTATCACCTTCCTCCTTTTCTTTCTGCCTCACTCCCTCCCTCCCTCCCTCCTTCTCTGTCTGAGTGCCGCTCTCCCTCCTCACGAAGATGATTGTGAAATCCATCTGCTTAATAAAACATCATTTGAACAATGCATGGTGTTTACATGTTGTTTGGCAGGAGTCAAAAGGAACTCTTCAAAAGCAATATCATACGCATCCGTGATCAATGTGTAAATACCAAAGAACTTTTCTTCTTTCTTTCTTTTTTTTGATGAGATGTCAGATGTTTTTTGTTGAACGAACCATTCCTTAAATCTCTCGAGACCGGTCCCTCAAAGCATCAAAGGAGGACAAACAAAAAGAAAAATAAGAACATGTTTCAGAAATTTAAATGAGTACACTTTTCAAAGCAATGCCAGGAAGCAGTCATTTATAGCGTTGTAAGAGAAGGAGAATGTATTGGCCCTGCGACGGTAATTCAAGGAGAAGTCGTGTCATCATTGCATTCTCCCACTGGACAGCTCTCAATCAGAGCTAGGTTCATTCTTTGGCTAATTGCACACACAAAAAAAAGAAATACCTCACAGGCGAGAGAAAGGTATGCATCATTTACGGTGTCCTTCTTTTAAAAGCTTGGGAAGAAGAAAAGCCGTAATTGTCAGTCATATGAAAAATTCATATGCCGTCTTCACTGCTGACAAGTGGAGAAATGAGGCTGGAAAATAGGGAGATCTGCACTGAATTCTCTTCCACGGCCTCCATTATGGCTGACACCCTCTATGTACCTTAAGTGTCATACATTCATTTAATTTTTTGAGTGGGCTTGCACTTTGGCCATCAAGTTCAAACCCCACCGTCTAAACCTTCAATCTAGCTGCCATTTAGCTGTTGAACACACTCATCAGCCAACGATGCCATCTCATCCTCGAGTGCAAGACTCAAAGAATGTAGATAAATAGTGACAACGCCTGAGGGATGTCACCCATAGGGTTCTCAAGAGTGGTGTTGAAGCTGCTTTGAAGCTGACTTCCCAATGAATCCCAAAGTAGGAAAAAAAAAAGGCGCAAGAGAATATCCCTCAAGTGGCCATTGGAAGAACTGTGGTTTATTTCACTTCTGACTTTTTTAAGTCTGAATTTGTATTTCCCGTATCAAAGAAAAATTGGAGATTTGAGGAAAAAAAAAAAAAATCTGCAGTTGCCCCTCAACAAGATGTTACCAGATGCATCTTGGTCTGATTTTGCTGTCGCTGGAAACAAGATGCATTTGAAGTTGGCACACCTGAGATAAGTCCTTCTGGTATTTTTCCATTTCTACAGTCAGTCTCCAACTGGAATAATCCCACATATCAGTGCTGCTCATCTGACATTAGCTGCAGTTAGTCAACGTGACAATTTGGGACAAGAAATGTCCCGTTGAGTATAATTTTAGGATTCTTGCATCGCATCACTCTGCTTTGGACAGCAGGTAGGCTCTGTCACCAAATGCAGTCACCGGATAAAGAGTGTGTAAACATGAAGGGTGGCAGATAAAAATAAAAAAAATAGGTAGAGGATAGTGCAGGTATAGGATGCTGTAGTGCCAGACAGTCACTTTTGATGCGACTGCCTTACCTGGGGGATTAGAGAGACAGCTTCCTGTATCGAAATACTAAGGCGCCGCCATGCATAAATATATTCAAATGTCATTAGACGTTTGAATCTAAAACATAGCCTCCGAAAATAGAAAGCCTATTAAAACCCAAATGAATAAACATACTCATTCCTCCTATAATGTGCGAGTAATAGCTCATAACAGCAAGGTTATCCTCCGAATGCATCTGGAAGCTGGGAGCGGAAAAATTCCCATGTTTTAATAGATCCCTTCATTCCATGTTATTATTATGTAAAGCATAAAAATGTGTTCTCTCATCAAATCAAAGCACCCCACAAATCAAAGTTAAGGCAATTACAATCTTATTCCACCCTTTCAAATGGCAACAGCTGTTTCCCTTGGTCAGAATTGCAGCGTAATTGCACACGGTAGCATATGGTTATGGCTGATTAATCCAACTGGGGGTGAAGGCCCCATTATTCCTGCATGGGATGGGTAAATAGGCAGCGGATCCAAGTGCTGGATAGATGGGTAATGGGATGGCGAAAACGGGAATGGGCCTTTGATGAGATGTCTGTTAAAGATGGCGTGATTGTCAGAATCGATCAGGGCTCCTACCGTCCCTATCTAGGCCATTAAATTGATCTGCTTGTCATCTGGCTTCTTCAAGAGAGAATCATGCCAGTGGCTCCAGAGTATGCAGAAAAGCATGGGGCACTTTAGGCTGAATCCATTTTCATTCACAAAATATATGGCTCTGGGCATTTTCCATTAAATGCCCTTTCGTGAATTCCATGAATTGGGGCTGCAGTTTGTTTTTTTTCCCTCCCCTCCATGCTTTTGTCCATCCAGCACTGTATGGGGGGAGTCATTACAGCCTCAGGGGGCTCCAGCTCCTCGTATGTGTGCATGTCAGGATGTGGCAATAGCTGAAGGACTGTGTTCTGCCCTGTGGCCTCAGACTGGCCACCACCACTTGTACGCGCAGCACATACACCCACATGTATGCACACAAATTCACAGTTCACCTGCAGAAACACACACACACCCATACAAAACACCACCCTCAGGGAAAGGCAATTACAGAGTTCAGAGGTGGTTTCCCAAGCCCCCAGCCAATCTGAGTGCTTTTCTATTATAAACACACAAGGATCCGCATGAGTGAGTGGAGTTTTGGGGGGCCCTCCTGAAGCTAGTGTCACTCTAAGGTCCACGCTCATTTCCATCTCGCCAGACAGCGGTGATGCTGGTAAACAAGCCTCGACTGTGGCTCTCCTCCTGCCTGTCGCCCCCGCATGCATAATGGACCTCTTAAAGAGCGCTAGAGCAGTTCAAGTCCATAATCACAGCTGAACCTCTATATATATATATATATATATATATATATATATATATATATTGAAGGACTTGTGCTGGAGCAGATCAAGCTCACTATCAGCCACTGGTGCGGTGTAAAAGTGCAGAAGGCCCCAGATGCTAATTTGGAAGGTTGCGAAGAGTGCAGAGCCGTAGGTTGGCTTGGCTCAGCAAATATGGAAACACGGGATATGCTTTCACCACGGCGATATTAAAACAAGGTGAAATGGCCCTGCTGTAAATCCTTCAATCCATTCTCAGCACAAAAAAAACCTTGTTCGGGGCCAGAGCTTTATTGTAACGACTCACACAGAGCAGATTGAAAGGAGCAGCGGCTTCAAAAGAAAATACGCCGCTGTGCTCTCACTGAAAAGCCGAGCACAATACACATGTAAGCTATCAGTGTTCTCCTTACTGTACATCAAACAATAAATACTACCACCTGTAAATAAAAGGTGCACATACAAGCAGGCTTTGCTTTCATAAATACATTCTTTAAACCACCTCCATAAATGCACGACCTTCTGCACATAAAGAGCTTCTCTCCTAAACACAAAATAGACTGAGCTGCAGATGGAGCAATAATTCCTGAGCAAGTAATCTAGCCTGCCCTCGTCCATAGAAGAGTGATCAAAGGAATTGTTTAAAACTATGTCAGAGGGAGAAAAAAAAGAGTCAACAATAGGAGTAATCCACTTCAGTCAGAGCTCCAATTAGGAATGGGGGATATATAACTGAACAATGATAATCAGCCCGTCACTACTGAAGCCTAGAGGGAGACAAGGACCCTCTGTTTTTATTGACAAGAACTCCAATTGTGTACAGTCCCGCCGGTCCTCGTGTGTGTCAGTGCATAGTGGCAATTCCCAGCAGGCATGAGTGTCCGCTTTTCCCAGTCCACCCAGCAAGTGTGGACAGAACCCAAATTAACCATTAAACATGCAAAGACAAATAAGACGGCCCTGGCAAATGCTAACCAGACTCCTTTGTGCCATGTTCCAGACAGCGGGCAAGATGACAGAGGCTTAAAGAGACTATTTGTGAATAAGGCTGCTACATCTTCTCCTCAACCAAGCAGTGCTTGTTCTGGTCAAACCGTCTGTGCTGCATGACGCTCGGAAGAGAAATGAAATTGTACAATCCTAAATCTTTTCTCTCTCTCGCTCTCCCTTTTCAATCCAATAGTCATCTTTTGGCGTTACATAACTGGCATTTCAAAGAGCAGGACTGGCTGAAATTTTAGGATTAAACTTCTTCAAATGTATTCCGCGAGATGAGAGAGGGAGAAAAAAAAAAGATAAGTGGCTGGCATGCCAATGAGGGAATTTTGGATCCGGAATATGCAGTCACTGAATAGATAGCTGTGAAAATGGCATTGATTATGCCGCGCCATTGTCACCTAAGAAGCACCCTCAGAGGAGCAAGCCATTGCTGGTGGCACCATTTTTATGTCATCTTGCCCCGAGTTAGGCTGACCTTATCTGCGCCTGCTGCATTAAAGTATTAAAGCCAGAGTGGGTTTTTTGGAGTTTCAGATCAAATGGGAAAAAAAAAAATCCAAAGTCTCCGAAAAAAGCTTGTTGTATCCTCAAACGGCAGCCTGAGGCCAAATTAAAGTGAGTGTTTGAGCCTTTCATGTTTATCTGTATCAATGCATGATGTTGTGCATGATGTGAAAGCATGTTAGTTTCTAACGAGAGTATAATCCCCCTGTTGGTGCATTAAACAGGCAGCTACCAATATCGGCAGGGTGTTAGCATGCACCGCTAACTCCTAAGTGTGGCACGCAGACACAGGCTGAAATTAGCACAACATTTATGAAATACACAAGGGGGCTGCACAGGTGGGGGTCATGTTGATTCAGTCTAGTAAGACATCCATGAATTTGACTGCTTCTGAGACGGCAACAAACTGCACAGCGGTTTATGATACCCACTGGAAATACAATGTTCAGCCAGCGGTTTTTTCAACACAGGGCTTACATCAGGCTCACTTACTTTCACGCTCTGGTACCAGGGTCAGAGCCATGAGCCCCGCTGCCAAGACCACTCATGGAAGAAATCATCAAAGTGAAGTTTGTGTGTTTGCCTGTTTACGCTTGCAGATCAGGAAGAGCAGCATTACAGGCTTTCCAACAAGGTGTCTTTTTGGTACCTTTAAATACGGGGGATTACGAGTATAATCAAAGGATGATGTCAGGCTGCATAATAAATGCAGGAGAATCAGGCCGACTTTGGCAGGATGCTGCGGAGTAGATTAAACCTCGACAACGCTCCAGACAAAGATGCTTGACACATATTCACGCATCCCTATACTTCCTTCTTCATACACTTTACATGGCTCCACATGAGCGAGTCTCTTCACACGGTTAAAATGAGGACACAACTCCAACTGAAGTGGCTGAAGCTCTCAAGACTCAGCTTCTTTTAGTCACAGTTATTCATGTTAATAATAAACAAAAGAGCCTTTTATATAAAAAAAAATAAGGACCTTATTTAGAATGAGTAATGCACACGTGAAGTTCTTACCAAGGTTTTTTTTTTTTTTCAGAGGGCGGCTTTTAACATGGCTGTCAGAATAATAATAGAGTCTACCTACAGTAATAAGTGGTGTATTGACAATAATGAGTATACAGTACATTTCTGTTACAGTGTTGTGGGAGGCAGGTCTCTATATCAAGGAGAAGGAGTGTGAAAAGTGCTGAGCTGTTTATGGCCATTAGTGGGTAAGAAATCCACTGGGGTGTGTGTGTGTGTTGGAGGGGTTGGGGTGGGGGGATGGGGGGTAGATTCCTTCCAATCACCCTGAGGGTTCACCTTTGGCCACAGCTGCACTAAATAGAGAATATGTATAAATATATACTATAATATATGTTCAAGGGCATTTACAAGGAATGAGTCGCTCAAGTGCAGGTATATTGTGTATCTAATTAAAACTGGTGAAAACACACCGCTGACTAATGCTTACTGTGAATTCTGTGGAATGGTATTTTGATCATCATCGTGATATGTAGTGAAGACTGTAGCTTCATTAGTAACAAACCTAACCCATAACTCCCATTAAACAGTATAAGACTGTGGCAAACTTTTTATAGGTTTTCATTTTTAATCTGATAAAGACAGTGAGAGTAACAGAAAAGTTAGAGAGAAAGGGGGGTGGGGGTGACAGGCACCAAGGAGCCAGAGGTCAGACTCAAACCTAAAGCTGCTGCAGTAAAGACTGAACCTTAGTGGCCCATGTGCTCCACCAGGCGAGCCTCATCACACTCCAACTTAAATTTTCTTTTTCTGATCATACATATAGATATGTAGGAACACAGACAAAGTCCCACTTGAAAAAAACACTCGACCTCTTCAATTGACCGGTATCGGGAAACAGGGCCCAGATCAATAAAAACAGGGAGACACTGTGGAGATCTAGAAGTGCTTTCCAGAGAGGAAACACAAAAAAAGGTCTTTGACTTACAATTCACTCCCGGATTTGCCACTACAACAGACCTTGGGTGGGAAGTTTTGTTTTATTGAACATACCACAGTGTAACTCCAGACATCCCTCTGAGAAATCTATCACTGGACTTTGACCATGAGTTTTCTCACCAGCCCTGAATGTAAAAGCGATATGTTGTGACCTTTTACCAAAGTGCTGGCTGCAGGGATCTCGAACAGCCTCCGATTCGTTTCTTTCTTTCTTTTTGCAAATCGTTTCACAGAGCACAGCTGCTACAAGGAAACTGAGATCCCCCTGTCTGTCAATTAAGATGAGTGACAAATCAGGACATTTGTAGTCTGGACATATTCTCTCAACCCCACTGTTTCCACAAGTCACTCACACTCCGGTCTCAATCAGCTTTTCTTCTGTGGCTTATACTTCAACTCCAGCTCTGCCCAAATCCTATGTCAATTTACAATGATCCTAAAAAGAACACTTGTGCTTGCTGCCTAATAACAGAGTGACTCATATCAGAGACCAAAGGTGGCTTTAAAGGATGAGAATAAAAAAAAGAAAAGATCAATATCGCAGTTATCTTGATGCCCCCTTCATCTAAATTCAGATTCTGCTGTCTGTGTTCTACCTCCATAGGATTGCCTTCTCAAGGTTTCACGTAGAATACATATATGTATGCACACAAACAACATCTTAATGGCATAGAAGTGTCTAACCAGTCAGATGAGGAGAGGAGACACATGAAGGGAATAAAAGATGAAAGCCCTGCAGTCTAATATGATTTCTACTGGACATCTATGATTTCATCGGCTGTCGTAAGGATGCATCCAATTCCACCTCCGTCTGAGGCAGTCAGACTCTTAAAACAAGCCTCGCCTTGCGTCCTCTCAAGACTGATTCCTACACCAGCAGTGTCCCAACAAACTCTGTCATACCCGTCTTTACGGATGTTAATCTGAGCGCCACGCCTGTGACAGAATGAAGTCCTCAACTTCGTCTAAAGCTCCCCAAGTTGAGCTGCAGCCAGTCAGGCTAATCTGCAGACACTGAGTGATGTAGAAGTATGTATGCCAAACATGACATTCCAGTGGAGTCCTCCCCCCCGCCCCCTGCTGCTCCGAGCTCCAAAATAGACGTGTTGGAAATGACAAAACCAGCAGGCAGGCCCTGCATTGTCTCGGCATGACCTCAGTAAATGAATGGAAGTGAACAGTGGGACAGGCCAGACAGCTCCTATAACTGTCACTTTAAACAAAATAACCAGGGCGAGCTGGGGGGATATGACCGCTTTTCTTTTTTTTCTTTTTTTCATATGATTCACAGACGAGCCGAGATGTATACGAGCTATCCAAATATTATTGAGTACATACGTGCTACTGGGCCTGGAGGCTTTTGTTTGAAATGCTGAATACTTTGCCGTTTTAGGTAAGAACATCAAAACCCACTGGCAGATCAAGTGTGAATTTTGTTGAAATAAAAAGTGGCCGTATTAACATTGAAAGTTTATCTTTTTTCCCCATGCTGAGCAAAATGATGAATGACAATATACAAAATACCCTCTCGGCTTAGCAAGCCCTAAAGCGAGACTTCATAGCACTTTGGTGTGATGAAGGCCGTTCTCCTGTCGTTAAAAAGCAGTTTCAGTAGACTGGTCATTAAAATGTGGCAAGCAGTGGCTGACATGTCCATCCAGAGGCATGCTACTCGCCTCATCATGTTCTTTAATCATCCGATGGAAAGAGAGCAGCCCACACTGGGGTCACTTTCAACGAGCTGCACTCCGAACGGTCTGAAGAGAGTCCAATTAAATCCTACATTTTCTGACCCAGGAGCGACTGCGTAATGAAATCTGACGGCCACCGCTGGATGGACTGAGCAGAGGGAGAGAGTATACAGTAGCAGCGACGTGCAGCCGGTCCCCCTTTCTCCCCCACCCCAACATCCACCCTGTCACATGCATGCATATTGCTTTATGCGGCCATGCACACACCCCCTACCAAAAAATAAAAATGGGCAAAGCTTTCTCCCCAGGCCACTGCTGCAAATAACGTCTTCCTACAGTATTTAACTTGGTTGGATAAATAGGTATGAAGGAGGAACTGCATGGGACCAGGCTTCTAGATTCATATCCAGACAGGAGGGGGGGGGTCCAGTTAAAGACTGGAAGCGACAATGTCAGGATTCTTAATCCCCAGGACACTCGAGTTATCAATCTCCTGTAAATGTCAGGCACCGGGATATGCCCTCATGAATGATGGATATCTGCCTTGTTTGTTTTTTTCATCACCTCTACATTGTATTATTGAGTGAGCACCACCACGGGCTTAGAGTCTATCGTGAGTGGTAATACTCCCTCCTTACTGTGGCAGCAACACCTGAATCCCAATTACCTGTGTGGAATGGGCACAGCAGAGGAAGCAAAGCAGGAGGAGAGGCTTTTTTCTTCTATTTACCACACATGTCATCATGCATGTGGATGCACTGCAGATACGCCTAATTTAGAGCTTTTCCAGCTTCCAAATGTCAAAGACTCACTTAGTTTGCACCCCCCTGCATGATAAAGGCTTGAAGGCTGCAGAGAGGAGAGGGCAACCTTCAATTAAGATCATCATTCTTCACTTACTTCCTATTGCCTTACTTCAATAGAAGCAGCAATTAAGTGCTGCTTGGCCGAGGACCGCTGGGAGGACCCCGCTCTGCTCTAAATGTATAGTAAGAAATGTCTGAATCAAAGTGACAAGTGATGCACTTGATCTCCATCGACCACATGTCCTCGGAAGACGTCGGCTTCCCACAGCAGCTTTGGCTTTTTCTCTCTTGCAAAAACAAACTGTCATTAAGTGATTACATCATTTATGGAGAAACTGTTGAGTAAATACCACACACACAGAAAAACTAACAACCTCCAGGGATATGGAGGATGGGTAAGAAATACAAATAAATAAAAAGGAAGGAAGAGGGCCTGAGGTCGGAGGAGACTCTGCCGCGCACCAGAGACGCTCTCCTCGGTCTCCTCAGGAATATTACTGGGATCTAGAGGGATTATTGCGCTGAGAATTTGAGGCGTTCCTCCAGCTCCGGCAACTTACTCATGAAAAAACACACACACACATGCATGCACGCACACACACTCACGCACTCGCACACACGCTGTCACCGCCGTCCCTGCAAAACTGCCACACTTGGCTCGTGCTCATGGGGAGAAACGAGCTGCACGGAATTCACAGAGAACCAATTAAATTGGAAACATTTTACGCACGGTCACGCACCGCGTGCACGCGCCACGGCGCTAATCGCTGCATATCAGCGCGCTATCTGTTTATTTGCTGCTGGTGTTTTGCAACGCTGTAGTTTAATTTCCAGGGTGGTGTGGAGTGTGTTAGGGGGGTTGATTAATTAATTAGGTATTTATTAATCAGCTTTGCATTTTTAACAGCTGGGCTTCTAATCACACGTTCATTGCATATGTTCAAACGGCTTCTAAGCGGCGGCACAGCTGGATGGGAAAACACTGATGGAGTGCGTTAAAGCAGGAGCAGCCACAAGTTGAGATATCCTACTGTCTCCCATAGACACGCTGCAGGACTCACAGAGGTCAAGCAGCAACTTAATAAAGTTCAGGTGGAGGAACGCGCGTGGAAAAGTCTCAGTGACATGTTTAATAAAGGAGATGACAGTAGCAAGGGGACGCCAGTGATGTGTCCCCTAATAAGCAAATTATAGGGACAACGTGAAGAGGAGGAGGAGGAGGAGTAACGGAACCGCTCCCCACATCAACATCCAGCAGAGCGGGGACAGATACCGGGCCTAACCGGCGCTGTGCCCAGCCAGTGTCCCTCTCCCCCCCACACCAGCCCCCCTCTCGCTCTCTTTTCTCTCTCTTACCTTGAGCTTGTGTGGAGTGGATGAGTAAGGAGAAATATAAAATCCATGTGGCGCGCCACATCGATCTGCTCCAGGAGTCCTCCAACATGGTCCCAAACCGCGCAGAGTGGACAACAAGTGCCCGCTGAGCCCGTGAGGCTTTTGACGCTCCTGTGTCCAGCCCGAGTTCCGCTGGTGTCGGTTGTGCTGTTGTCTGCCTCCCGTCGGGTTTCTCTCTCTCTTTCTCTCCTTCTCTCTCTCTCTCTCGGAGTGAATGAGTGTGAGTGAGGAGGGAAGGACCTGCTGCCACCGGAGCCGCTGGAGCTGCTGGAGCCGGGCAGAGCGCACCGACCTCAGAGCGCAGAAAGAAAAAAGAGGGGGGGGTAAAGGAGCCGCTGCTGCAGCCCGGTCGCAACCGAAGAAATTCGGTCAAACAAGAGTCTGTATTTTGTTCAAATTCAAATTCTCTAGTTCCACGAGCCCCGTTAGACAGGAAGGTGTTTTCCTCTGAAGTGTCGAAGCAGTGCGAGTTGGTTTCCTCTGAACGCAACTCAGCCGAATGAATCCAGGTTAAGTCCAAATCCAGTCGGTTTCTCGCTGCACCTGTATGAAGGCAAAGCGGCTCCTCGTACTTTTTTCCATCCACTCCTCCTGCGTCCTTGAGATGCGGTGTTCTTCTTAAACTTCAGCCTCCCGGTCTGTCTGTCCGAGCGGCTCCAGTTTCCTCCTCCAGAGGAGCGAGCAGACTTTTTCCTCGAATCCTTTTTGGAGACGGAGAGGAAAGAGGAGAGAGGAGAGGAGAGGAGAGGAGCGCCAGATCCGGAGCACACTGGCACATACACACGCACGCACACACACCTCCTCCTCCTCCTCCCCCCCTAGTAAAGTTCCTCCCCACAGCAGGCTCTTGTCAAGGTCGGCAATTCAGTTTGACAGGAGCTCTGAGAAGAAGTTGAGCAGCTCGGAGTAGCGGAGGGATGAGGGCGGCGAGGGGAGGGAGAGAAAACTTGCACGCAGTCACACAGTCATGGTCGGAGGCTGCCAGCGGAGGAGAAGCCCGGCTTGCCGGTGTGCGTCGGGTGAGGACGAGTCCCGGGTTCTTTATGAGGAAACATGAGGCTCTGGTGATGATGTGCAGGCAGCGCAGGTCGCCACCACGCGGCCGAGCGCGGAAACGCAGCCTGGGGTGACAGCAGAGCCAAAGCACAGGATTTTCAGAAGAGGATTTGATTGCTTTCCACCTCACACACACAAAAAAAGGTGGAATGAATAAAGTCCTTTGTTGAGATGATTTAAGGAACACGTGTTGTGCTTGTTTTGCCAGGGGTGTTTTTGCAGAGAATCGGGTGCGCAGGGAGCCTGAGGAGAAACGGTTGTGATATTTCTGCAGGGATTTAGAATGTGTCTGAGCTCATTGACCTTCGATCCCCTGTGGCACCATCACAGGAAGGTTTTAGATTTATGCTGCATTGTGATACCTTCAGCACCGACACACTCCACAGCCTTTTATCTTCAGGTGAGACTGTGTGACTGCATTTCCCTATACTGTTTGAGGTTGCATGAGAGGAATAGGAAAACAGGACACACTTTTGCAACCAGGACTGAAACAGTGGTGTGTTATCTTGTCTCATGTCCTGCCTGAGTAGGGGAATGAGGAGAAACAAGGAGGGGGAGAGGGGGAGGAATGAATGAGTGGAGGGCAGAAGGAGGGAGAGGGAGAGAGAGAGAGAGGAGGGGCGATAGAGAGTGACGGAGCAAATGCTGTTTCCAAAATGACAGTATCAGTAAAGCAGAGGCCGAGGGAGAGAATGAGAGAGCATGACTGAGCAAATGTTCCCGTCTTGAAAATGACAGTGGCTTGCCAGGAGAAAGCAGGAGTGCTTAATGTTTCTAATGTTTTTTGTTGTTTTTCTTGCGAATGGTGAGTCCCCATCTAAGCCACCACAGGGCAGCCAGGAAATAATGCACCATGGTAATAGCCTGTGTTGTTTCTCAGCGTGACTTTGAGCCTCCTGTTGGTTCGAAAAAGAAAACAAAAGTGATACCTTGAACAGAAGTTAATAATAATCGAGTTAACGTCAGGAAAACCAAGACAGAGTGCTTCCTCGGCCGCCCCCCCCCGGGGGCCACGATTATGGTTTTTCGTAGTACCTACTGTGACTGAACTCAGCATGAGGGTAATTTAGAAAATCCCTGGACGTAGTATTTTTGAGCCACAGCTTTCTGCCGTTTATTTGTGAGTACCGGTACCCACAATCCCCCCACCCACCACCCTCAACCTCTCCCCCGCTATACAGATGCCAACGCCGCCAGGTGTCAGCTCATCGTGTTGTTGAGCAATGGCTAGCTGTGATCACAGGTGCTAAAGCAGCTTATCGCAAGCTGTAGTCACTTCAGTCTGGAGGCACACTCTTTCTTTCTGGCCCTAGAATTAACCACACAACTGGTGATAATGAGTCAGAGTTATCTATGCGGCAGACTGCAATTTGTTCAAGTTATTCTGACATTTGCCCTGGGCATCCATATTTAACACCTTCAACCAGACCACTGGATGCCATTTTTGGCACAGCGAGGAGGAGAGCAATGAGCGCAAAGAAATCTGGAAGTAATTGAAGAAAACACATGTACTCTGCCCTCAAAGGACCAGAATCATGTGGGTGCAAGTTTTTTTTTTTAATTCAATCACTCTCTCATTGCAAATCACTTTATTCTGCTGTCAGTTTCCAAATGCATGCCATACGGACTTAGATGTGTTTCTCAATGTTTCTGGCAGACAGCGGTTTCAACTGATTTCTCTGCGCAGATATTCAGGTTTCACGCCTCTCTTAATACATTTTACAAGCGGAAAGAAATAGCTGAATTTGTTAAGATGTAGATTTGAATGGAATGATGGGGATTTAAATTATTTGGAATAAATTGGCTAAAACCTGCAAAAAGTCTGCTAATAATAAAAACGCCAGATATTTAAAACGGTGCATCAGCTCAAAAAACCTCCTGCTGAACCAAAAACCCTGGCCCACGGCTTCCAAACAGCATGATTTTCACTCAGACTCTTAGATTTTATACCATGAAGTGAAGCATCAACAACAAAATCCAGCTTTCAATTCATTCCCATCAACAAAGCAAAAAGAGACACACAGAGGTAAAACCTCTCCCTGCATCTTCTGAGGCCTTGAACAGAGCAACAGAGAAGAGGAGAGGTGAGGAGGAGAGGAGTCTTTGATCAACAAAGGGCATCAGTGTTTGAAATCATCCGAGATGCGCTCAGACCAAAGCCCCAATCAACAACTCAGACCTTCACCTGTATTTGCTTGTTGTGAGGATTTTTTTTTTTTTTTTACCTGAGATAAGGTAAGATCACAAATCCACAAAGATGCCAATGGCCGCAAAAGGGAAATAATATAAGACAAATTGTCCGCCCAGGTGGACAGATGGAGGTCAGGACTCCGAGAGGAAGACAAGCCTGAGGGAAGACTCTTGAGTGCTTCTGAGAGATCTGTGAAGTCCATCGGCTCCACACACACACGCACACACAGACACACACACACCTCACTCTGATGTACTGACGCACAACCGACCCCGATGATAACTTGAGGGTAGCGCTGGATGCATTAACCTTCAATAATAATTTACTACAGGGCAGTGTGGGCATGAAAAAAGCCGGAGTAGAGGAGAAGTCGACGCATGCAGGTCCCGTCATTAATGAAGGGCTCACTCGTATTTATCAAACATTTCTCACACCATTAACATTTCTCTGCCAATTAGCGCCCATTTAAGGAGAAGCGTCAAAGGAACGGGGATCTTCTTAACCAAAATGAATGCTCCGTCCTCTCTTCCACCACTCTGACCAATCTCACTGGAGGCTTAATGAATCGGAACGAGCAGGGGGATAATGGGAATGGGAGCTCCGTGGGAGGCCGATGGGGTGATGAGCGTTGCTTATTACCTCCAAGGCCAATTACAATAAAGATCTCTCATAGTCTCTGTCTGGTAGAGGAAGAGTCATGGTCTCCCATGGAGCTCTGCTGACCATAAAGAACAACCCCAGTCAACACAAACACGGCGAGCTTAGCACAGCTTAATTTATGCAGCATTCGGTCAGTTCACTTGTGGGAGTTTATAAGAGCATTAGTATGAGCAGGGTTAGCTGTAAGCAACTTACTGCACCTCAGCCTTCTTTCTCTTGATTTCTCAGCATTAAAAATTAAACAGTGGGTTTAATGTTAGCAAAAGAGACAGAAAATAACATTTCTGCAAGATTCAAGTTGAGGGCGAAACTAGTACACACCACTCGTAGTCAAGTTTTCTAGTTTAATTACTGAGTTTTAGAGTACTGTCATAGAGAAATAATACATTGGGCTCAGTATATTCAACAACTTAAGTGGGTGGCCTTTATGAATGTTGGCTTTGGTGCAACACCTCGAAGGTCATGGTACTTCACTGTCACATTCACAGCATGGATACATAGCATTGAATTTGCTTAAAATTAAAAAAAAAATGTAAAAAAACTAGAGAGCCATTGAAAAAAACCCTGATAGACAGTCTAATTTATGTAAGGATCTTTAATCATAGGCATTTTGGCAGATGGAGATGAGAAAAAGAAAAATCCAACAGTACTCATCAAAGAGAGAGTGAGAGATGAGTCAAAAAAATAGAGAGAGGAAAGAGGAGCAAATCTGTTTGTGTAAGTGAGACAGATGGTCAAAATAGAAAAGAAATATGTTAAGTGGAACTGCACCAACCTTGGCAAAGCAAGGCTTATAACGTGGAAAGGAAAAAAGTAGACAGGGTAGGTGTGGGAGTTGGGAGAGACTGAGAGAAAAGTGTCTGAATCAAGTGGTTTGAAATACAAACACAAGGAAACAGGGGAAGTGCACTGACAACTCACCAGTCTGCTGCTAGTTTGCATTTTTTAGATTTGCCATTTGACAGGTTCCTCCAATTGAAATGTCACACTTATCCCACTTAACACACACGTACAAATACTCAAATGTTTTTCTAAAAATGCAGGTTCTGATGTATTCAAGCAGCCCTACAATAAGCACAAAAGCTGCATGTGCCAATAGCTGCGGGTATAGTCACAGTCACGAGGTACCAGTAAGGAGACGTGACGGTGTGTGGCAGTAAGCGGTACTACTGAAGTTAAACTCATTCACCCATAAAAGATGTGCTAATCCACTTGCCAAGTGGTCATTGACCTCTTGGCGAAACGGTTAGCATCATCACCCGCCCGTCGAAACCTGCTCAGGACCGGCCAGACAACATCGGTCACACCGGCAAGAATGGCAAAGAACTGATTTCCGTAAAATGGTGTTACGAAAGCCATCATTTAAAGATTCACATTCTCAGCTCCGCAAAAGTTGGTGGCTGGCTATAGTACAGGTCAAACCCTACTCCAGGAAAGCAAGAGTTAAAGCAGAAGAAAGCGGAATATATGTGTTGATATAAGTCTTAAATAGTTATATCTTCCGACAGCAATCACTTATATAGAGTGTTTGGTCTGAAACACGGGTCTGTCAGTCACTCTGCTCTGCTGTAAGCCGAGGAGAAAACTTTCCTTGTATCCTACAACCTTTATCCAATGAGGAGAGAGAACGGCATAAAGGGGCGGTCCTCTCTGTGTGTGCAGCCAAGGGATGCGGGTGAATGTGGTGACGTAGGGACGAGGGCGGGGACTGCTAACTCCATCGGCTGACAAGAAGTTAGCCAAAACGACCGGATCGCTTACTTCTGCTTTAACTCTTGTCTCTACCACATCTTCTTTACTACTGAAGTTAGCATGCTAACCAGCTTGCCCTTTGGTCAATCACATCCTTTTCCGATAGCCATTCCCTGCCTCTAATCTGTCCCCAAGATAGCCTATAGCAATATATGAATTCAAAAACGTTAGCAATGTGGCAATGTGTTTCAAAGAAAAGTTTCATCAGCAAAAATACAACATAGTTATAGCTACACAAGGCTTTTATTTCGAGGGTTGGCACTAGAAGGAATTGTTATTTATTCTTTTTTTTTCTAATTAAATTTGATAATAAAAGAGATCCCATTGATTCATGAATCTACAATGCTATAAGTTATATACCACATCCATACAGGATTAAAAAAAAAAGTTTAACATAATGCCACAGTATTCAGAATTGGCCGATAAAGCTGAGGTATCAGAATCAGTATCGAGAAGGAAAAAATGTTAGAACATGTCTGGGCAGCACCTGAGTTGCGATTGCATCTGACTGCATCACCCTGATTCACATTAAGCACTTCACTCCCTTCCTAACAACTCTAGAAACTGTGAAATAAATCATGAAGCTTTGAGTAACATCCAATCTTAGCTTACAAGACTGATTCACCTCAATTACTAAGATATTTCACCTCAAAGTGACACCTTGACATGCAGATACAGTAGTTTGAGATTTCTACTGCTTCCTCATAGCTACAGCGACGGCTGAGGGAACTTTCATAGCACTGAAAAGAAACATTAAAAAAAAAATTACAAACCAATATAATTTGTGTTTTATGAAATAGCAACCGCTAACAAAAACTGTTCAAACTGAGGACGACAGGAAACTTTGGTGATTCAATAGGAAGACCCTGGGTGAGATTAATAAATTATATCCCTACACAAAAACCATAAATACACCGTTTCCCACACACTACTGTCGTGACAGTCCATCTGCTGGATTGTTGATAGACCTGAAGCCTTTCACCAATTATCTGGCAGTTAGTTCTCATAGACAGTTATATTTTCTTTTAATTGGCAGGCAGCGGTGTCTTCGTTTTTTGTTACTCCCAGGAGTGTAATAATGCTGTTTGTTGTTGCAGGAGCGCTCCAAATCACAATCATGTTTTATTTTTTTATGTTGCAGTGCAGTAATTTGAAGATGCTTTTCAGACTGTGGCAGTGTTTTAATGACTATTAGAGAACAACTGACACCGTGTGGGTACATGTACTAAAGATGGTGTTTTTGTAGAATATATGTGAATGCTATATTGTAGAATATCTTATTATATCTTACAGTGAATGGCTCATTTAACGTTTCACGGTCGAGTACACATTTCTCTATCAGGTCTGAATTATAGCAGGTGGTGTATGTTTGGCTTCTTTATTAGCCTTCAGAGTCAATCAGGAAATAACCTCCCTCAATTCTGGCAGAATTGTATCAGATGTAAGAAATATTATGGTATAACAGAAGACAAGCTAGAAAATCTATATACGTTTTTCAAACAAATCCAAGAATCAGAGGAAATTAGCAGATTTCTTTATTTGGAGATGGATTCAGAACTTTTGGGGCTCACCATGTCTGAGATTATGAATAAACATCTGTAACACACACGGCACCAGCATGTACAGACAAAGGAAAGCAAACACAGCTGTGACCGATTGCCCACATATCCACCCTATAGCTGGAGAATCCCCCTTCACCTTTATTACTGGCTGGGGAACATGAATATAAAGCCACGTCAAGCTGAAAAACAGCATCATTCCTTTAGTCCCGATTGAATTCTGGGCCGTAAGCCTGTATCTGACAGATCTGAACCGTCACCAACGTGTGGCCATTCGCTCTAAAACCTGCTCTGTGATGAAAAGTTGCCACCATCTGGCATGAAAAGAATCACAGACTCCATCTGACAGCTCAGAAGTGATCCCCCTTCCTTGCAAAGCTCTAAAGCTGTGCATTTACTGCAAGAACATACATGCATACACACTGTAGATAGGGTGCATACACTTCAAGGCATCTGCAAATGGAAACAAGGGCATATGCATCAGCTCCAACATAAATAACTACACGGGCGCACTCAGCCCCCATCAGGTTTGTTTCTTTGGGGAACCTTGGATCAAACACATGTCGATGAAGAGATGTAATTGGTGCAAACATAAAACCTTTGGGCTCATACATCAGATGGAGCACCGATGTTCCTCCACCCACTGATGTGCGTTTAGGTCAATGCATGTGTCATCAAGCCTAGAGCCGGGAAAAGGCTCTCGCTGCCCGGCTCGCTGTTAAAATGGCAACACAGTGCGTTGGCCTCCATGTTGGAGCTGTGACCCCAACACACACTCTGAGCATGTTGAAGGAAGTGGTGGGTGCTCAGCTGCTCAAGATTTTATTTAATTTCCTCTGTTTTTCTCTCTTGTACGGTCTGACGGTGAGATCTCTTCAAGAGGTAAGTTACCCATCACAACATTTTTATTTTGGAATTTTTTTCACGACATATCAAAAATGTTTTAGTGCGAAGCCATTTTCACTTAGAAATTTCACATTTTCTTTTATTTCACATTTTTCCAAAGCTTAACCAATGTCAACTCCGGAGTTCTTTATACCTGTTCATTCCTACCTATCCGTGTGGGCAGTGTCAGACAAAGTGCGCTCTTAAAGACCACCGACAATACTCAATGTTTGCCAGTTTGTACACGTAGTATAAGCAGCTATTACCTTTTCAAATTCATCTTCAGATCTGCCCTGTCATATTTAATGGTGTGTGAGAGAGTTTTCTTTTTCTTTTTCGTGCACCTCTGAGGAGATAATGACACTCTGTCAGGAAGTGAAGGAGCAAGGACACATGATGGGTTCAACGCTGGACTTCTACTGTACCAAGCAATTGTACTCGTTGCAACCTTTTGCCATAGAGCTGTTTTGAAAGTGTCACAGCCTTGCCTTAATTATACTTTTCTTTTTTTTAATGCAATGAAGTGTTGTACAATCACACATTGCGTGTCTTTCAGTTTGGACTTCTTTCTGAATCCTGCATGTCCTTGCCCTTTTGGCCATAATAAGCTCCTGCCCATAGATTTGATGATTGTCGAGGCAGTTTTTCTTGTCCATCATCTGGTGATTCAATGGAATATTTTTGAATTAACCTGCCTGTAGAGCATTACCTAAAGGGCCCTTAAATGTCACCAAATCCAGAAAATAGGTTGAAAAACAGCTTGTCAAAGCTTGGCAAGAAGTGATTAATTTCTTTCAGACATCTCTTAAGGCATTTAGGATACTGTATTTGGTCTCTCCGAAGGTAAAAATGAAAACAGCAGTGAATTCCACAGAGTAGAAAAATTCTCGCCTGGGAAATCAGGCTGATTTTCATCACCGCTGGAGGAATCCTTCAGGGAGCCTGAAGAAGAATTGAGTTCAAATTAGAGAAAACAAATGTATCATGAGATCTTGAGTTTGCACTTAAGAAATAAGAATTTCCGGAAGGTCTCATTTCTTAACTTCTAAAGTTATTACAGACAATCATAAAACTTCTGATGTTCTCCTCTTAGCAAATGACAATCTAATTTATCCTAATCCATCTAAAGATTTGCATAGTTTTCCCTTGTCAGGTGAGGTTTAGGCACACTGCAAATATTAAATGATACAAAATGCATTGCGCTCTTTGATTGCCTGACACACTCCATCTCCCCTCCTCTGCCTTTATTGCACAGAACAGTACCTTACACCATGACAAACTAGATGCATGGAGGATGAGCTGAGAAGTGCTTTATTTAGCCATGCAGCATGTAGATCACGTCTCTATGCACAGGGGCTGTTGTGGCTCCGAAGGAGAGCTGCGGGAGACGGTCAGGACTCTCATTTGAGGCAAACAAATCTATTTCCCACCCATCCAGACTAAGTGCAGATCTGGCTCAAGATGCCCGCGGTGCAGATGTCACTCTCCCGGGGACAGCCTCGAATCGCCGTGACATCAGCACTGACGTTTTCAATGTCACAGGCACAGGGACCTTCCACAAGGCCGAAGTCCGCCCTCGCTGGCCAATTTTCACAGATTTTTTCGGCAGCCTTCCACATTGAGCTGGACTGTACTTCTGTTTTCTAGTTGCTGTAGGCCACCAGAGTGTGACTCTCAAGCCTGAAGCAACACATCTATACCACTCAGGAGAAGATGGACAACCAGGACAGGAATCTTCAAATCCACTCTGAGCATCTCATGAGGCTCAGAGGGGCAGGTGACAGTCATTCCTGACACAACAGACCAATATTTTAGTTGTTGAATAAATGGCAGATCAGTCCAAACAGGGTGACAGTTCAGGTGTCATGTCTCAGTTTTTTTCCTTTTCCTTTTTTAAACGATACAACAGAAATGCAGCACCTGTTCTCCCTCTCCAGTTTTGAAATTACAGAAATAGCTACCCGATCCTTTGGTTTCACATTTCACTAAAAAGAGAGCTCTGTTTCTCTCGTGATGACAGAACAGAATCGTTCATCAGTTAACAAGTAAAACGCCCACTGATTTCTGATCGAGCTGGGAGTTCAGAAAGGCATAATGAGAATACTGAAACCTATTATACTCGAGTTTAACTTGCCCAGTCAGAATCATTTGATTGAAACATGCTTAGAAATGCATTCAGAGGAACTAGTCATTTCAAACAGCTGTGATATGATGCTCATTACCAAGTATAAACACAGTGAGAATAATATTGAAGCTTTTAAATAATTTACAAAAATAAAATAAAATCTCAAAGTGACTGTGGATGCATTATTCTACTGTGGTTTGCAAACATAATTATGATGGATCAAATACATGTATTTGACATTCAATGGGCTGTAACTTCAGCTACAGGTGTAAAGGCGGTTTCTCTGCTGTGTATTGTAGTTTCTTGACGAAATCATTAGCTGCCATTGTTTTAGATAAAAAGCTTCTAACAGGCTCTCTGAGCTGCGCTGCATCTTCAGTGCTGATTGGAGGCTCCATTGAGGTGCTATCGCGCTAGGTTGACCAAAGCTAGCTAGTTAGCATGCTAATAGAAGAAAGCTTGCATGCTGCTTTCCACTGTTGGAGACAGCTTATGGCAGTGGTTCCCAACCTTTGACCCCATCACAAATTCCTGGCGACCCCATTAACACGTGATATTTTTATATGCTGTATTTTATTTGAACTCGATTTTTATTCGAGAAAGGTAAAGCATAGAATACAGTTGTGTGTGGTGTTTTTAATCATAATTTTTAAAAGAATAATAATTAGTTTAAAAAACTATTTTTATCAGTATTTTTCGAAATCAGTTACTAGACATTTCAGGAAGCCCCATTTGAATTCCAGGTGACCCCACATGGGGTCCCGACCCCAAGGTTGAAAAACACAGAGGAAAGGAACAAACCTTGATGCTGAACAAGTAATGTTACAAAATGCAAAACTTTAATCATGTTCACACAAACGGGACTGACTCATTCCATGCAGGAGAAAAAAAAATGACCGTAAAAATACTGAGATTGTTTCAAACATGATAATTCAATAAAATCAATGTGTTGGATAGAGTCAAAACAATGTGACAGGCTTTTATGAGCTTCAGTTTCCTGTCAGATCTCTAGTTGAAGTCTGTATACTGTAAAGTTCAGGTTTAATTGAATGCAGTGTGTAATATTGTTGTACTATTTGTCAGCAAGCATCTGCGAGTATGATGATGTGCCTCATGCACATGTATGTCTTGTGATTCTGGGATTTCTCGCATACCTTTGTGTTACCACTCAGGAGAGGCCGCATGAATTATTTAGCTGGGCTTCAGTAAATTAGGGGCTCCTGAATAAAATGTTTGCATACTAAAATATTACCCCCCCTAAAGTATGGTAAGAGAACGGTGTGTCATGGCGTGTGGGCTGCATCTCTGAACACGGCGTTCCTCGTCATTGTCGGGGATGCAAAGCAATTTTTGCTGCTATAAATACGGCGGACGTCCAAGAGCGATTTAGCATGTGCAATAACAGCAGCCGAGCATGACGTCTTTGTGTCTTTGAGACATACACAGAAGAGTAATATTAAAGAGCAACGGCAACGTGGCGTCACTGCAGCTTGGCAGCAATCACACAATTACATGCTTGGTTAGAAACATGATAACCACGGGCTGGGGCATCGGCGCACCGCAATTCACTGTGGCGTTCGAATGCAACTTGGCAAAACATGTTTGTTATCTTCTCAATCACGGCGACAGATCACCTTTGCTAACTGAATTACGTACAGTAGATACGTCGGGAGTCATTGTGCAGCCTGGCAGGTATAGCACAACTGATTCTGAATTATTGCACATGACAGAATATGTGTGAGGAAACAGCCTGTGATAATGTAACAAAAAAACATGAAAAAATGGTATTATATTATATATATATATATATATATATATATATATATATATATATATATATATATATATATACATACATATTTGAGAAGAAATTACAACCCTATATATATAAAAACAATATAATAAAAATTGTATTATATAATACCATTTTTTTTTCATACATCACGTTTTTATATACTGTATATAGGGTTGTAATTTCTGTAATGCTTGACTGATCCTTTCAGCAGCAGTTGACAAGTCACTCACATAAGACTTGTGAGTGACAAGACCTCTACTTTGACTTTTCTACGTCAGGAATGATTTTAAAAATGAAAAAAAGAAAAATCGCCTTTGCTTTCCAGGGAGAGGTCTCTGTTTGAAGAGAGGAAACATTCGCAGATAGAAAAAGTCTACCTTTCAATTCGACTGAGATTTTCATCATCTGCTCCCACCAGCTCGGCTGTGATTGATGAGCAATCATTTCTCTCAAAGTTCTCTGTCAAATTTACCTTTAACTTCATACTGGCAATTTCTTTTCCCCTCACTCCCGCTGTCTCAAGTGAGTGTTTCAGGTTTTTTTTTCCCCCTCTTCCAGTTACACTGTGTTCACTAAGCTTTGTCCCAAAACCTGTTGAAGAGCAAAATCTTTGCTTCACATTTGGAGCTTGTTCACTGTGTTCTTGTTACTTTCTGACATACCTGCTAAAATTGCACACTTCTTGTTTCATTTGTCTTGACAATGTTGATCAGAACAGGGAAAGAAGAAGAAGAAAGAAGAAAAGAAACTCCAAGTCAATCTTATGGCTACTGCTGGGATTACAAATATACTGCATTTGTCAGGCTTAACACTTCTGAATGTCAGCTCACACTTCGGCTACTCTTACACATTTCAAACATCAGTCTCTGCTACTGTATGTGTGTGTTTCCATGAGTTATATAAAAAAATAATGCCAGTAACACCCACATTTCTGAAGTTACAGTAGAAATCAGAAGAAGCACAATATGATCTGTTTTTTTCTTTTTTTTGTGGGTGGCATACTGTTTGAAGTGAAAAAGCTGCACTTAAACTGAATTTGCATTCCGCGCCATAAGCTACGACAGCTCACCGAAACCTGTCTCCACTCTCAACACCTTTCCATACAGCTTTAAACCACATAGTCAAGGTTTCTTCAGTTTAACCACTGACGCAAATATGAAATGTCATATTATTGGTAACTCACTTGATTGACTCCTACGATGTTTGTTTATGCCTTAAGCTGTCAAATGGTTTCTCACTGTTGTGTGCAGACAAGGAACTTACTATAAAAATGTATCACAGTAAAAGTGTTGCATCCCATAACTGTCAAGACAAAGTGGGGCTCACAGAAATTCTTAAACACTGCTGCTCCGAGATTTATCTTTTGATGAAATATGTAAATTTCATGTTCGAATGGATTTGGCTCTAACATTTCCAATAAGGAAGACATCGGCTATGATTCATTCTGTGAGGATTACAGTTAGTCATTTCCAAGCCCACGCATTTGAAAATCTTGCAGTCCCATATCTACATGTCTGTCCATCAGTCTTACTTGAGGAAAGTATAAAGAGCAAGAATCTAAGAGAGAGAGAGGGAGAGGCATGGGTCCTTGATCTCCCTAGGATTGGTTCGCCCTAATTGACATGTATGGGTGCCTGAGTATACACGCCAGCCCCCCTTTATCCACACAAAGCCCCTCATTAAGAGCCGGTTGGACAGTGGGCCTGGTGCCGAGGTGAACGCTGGCTAGAAGCACCGGCCTGGCATCCACATGCAGGTGCAGAGCCGCCTGCTTTAATTGACAACAGGAGGAGAAAAGGCTCCGTGCTGTGCATGACATACTCGCCGTCTCTCTCTCCTCTCTTCCTCTCTCCTCCCCTCCTCTCTGATTCTTGCTTTCTGATCTGTCTTAACCAGGTTACGGGTCCATCTGACAACACATCAACTCCACTTCTCTCTACCAGCACTCAGCTCCAACTTTCTTCCGCTTTAGCTAAATTTCCCTCATTCTTGCAGCCCCCTTCTTTTTTATTTGCTTGATGAAACATTTCAAAGCAATGCCGGTACTCTGTCTTCGTGTGTGCTTAGAAAATTCAGTCTGAAAATTCTGCTTATCTGGTCCTAAGAGTGTTTCTCCTCTCTTTTTAAAGATAGCCTCAGAAACAGGATCTCATTTAAAGTGGAAATAAACAAGTGTGTTGCTTTAATTCAACATTAGAAGATAATCCTTTATTAGTATCACACTGGGGAAATTTGCATGAAGTAAATGTTGATTGCACAGTGAAATGGCTATAGAATTATGAAATAATGGCTCCTTACTCTGCATACCAGAATGCAGAATGTGGACAAAATTAGGGCATGCTGACCTATTGGAAACACGTCTGCTACAGGTTGTGTATTCCTCAGACAGCAGACATGTTGGATAGTGGAACAACTGGAGTATGTGTGGAAACTTAAAGGGATAGTTCAACATGTTGTCAAATTGGCCCATTGCCATAACCCCTGTAGTCATAGCAGTAGGTTTGTTACCTTTAATTGTCAGTGCAAGCTATTTTTAGAATGGCCAAGCAGAGCCGCGAGCTGCTCAGAGCTACGCTACAGAGGCTGATGGGATTTCTTGGTTTCCCATCAAACTCATCAAATACACAATCCAACAACTCCAAAACGCTCTGGTGGACAAGTTGTGACCTGCACATTCACCACGCTTTGAGATAATAATGAAACGTTACAAGACAGAGTTGTTTTAGAGGTAAATTCATGCAAAACCGCAGATGCGTGTTGCCTTCAGGTACAGTTTTTCGGCAAGCAGTCTCTGCAGTTGCTTTGAAAACAACTCTGTCTCGTAATCGTTATTATCTCATAGCGTGGTGAATGTGCAGGTCACAACTTGTCCACGAGAGCATTTTGGAGTTGTTGGATTGTGTATTTGATGAGTTTGATGAGGGAAACCAAGAAATCCCATTAGCCTCCGCAGCGTAGCTCTGAGCAGCTCGTGGCTCTGCCCGGCCATTCTAAAAATAGCTCGCTCCGACAAATACAGTAAAGGTAACGAACCTACTGCTATGACTATAGGGATTATGTCAATGGGCCAATTTGACAAAATGTTGAACTATCCCTTTAACCCAGCAAATGACAAAGAGAACCTGTTGTCAAATCAGGAAAAGGAGCTAAAGCCGAAGAGAGTGGTAGAAACCAAGACAGACTGAGACGGGGAAGTTGTCAATGGAGAAAACTGTGGTTGAACTGTTTGTTTTTTTCTGTTTTTCACCAGCCAGGATTTGTTTTGGTTGTTACAATGGTAAATCCAACTATGAGGAAAGCAGACTGAAGTCCAGTTGGTCTTATTTCTGCTGGGTCAGTAAGAAAGAAAACCTGCATACACAAAATACCAGGGCGTTGGGGTCAGTGTCTTAATTGGGATTGGAAACACTAGCCAGACCCAAACTGTCTGTGAGAGAGAGAAGCCAACCTGGTTCTGCCTCCGCAGGATGGCAGCTCGATAGCTGAAGGTTCTGCCTCCTGTTCCTCTCTTTGAAACACTAGGAACAAGAAGTGACCATTATAACAACACTGCAGATTTCAGTTCCATCCTGATTGTTACAGGGAGCTGGTGCAGGGAGGCTCACACAGGAGAGATATGATCTCCTTTCCTGTCAGTACTCACACTGCAGCAGCTGGAGGCTTTTCACACAGCTACTGGGACATCCTGATAATAAGGAATTACAGTGGTCCAGTCTACAGGTAACAAGTGCACGGACAAGTTTTCAGCCTCCCTTTGACACAGCCATGTTTGTAAGTTTTGCAATGTTACACAGAGGAGGACTGTCCTTCAGAGTTGGTCTGTGTGCCAAACTAAGGTAATGGTTTCTTACAATAGCACTGCAGGGTAATTCCATCCAAAGTAACTGTGTTATCAATGCTGAAAATGAATGAGGCTTTTACTTCTGGGACACTGGATACTGGAAACTACTCCTCCCACTTTGCAACTCACATTACATGCTGGCATAATAGATCCAGATGCAGCTGAAGGTTACAAGAACTCAGCTGACCCATCTGCACTCTCCACAGAGAAGAAATTTATTAGAAGATACAGTAACAATTAGCTGATCTATGGGTTTGATTCTTCCATGAAATCAATATCTGTTAACAGAGTTTGTGGTTTACAGTATAATGACGACCAGTTGGGGACAAAACATGCAATTCATTAAATGTATCTTGCCACTTTTTGATTGTGAGAAGTCATTAACAGCTCAACAGCTGCAAAGTGATTTTTCCTCTTTTCATTCTTTTTTTGTTTTTTTGGCTGGTATCAAAGATCCCACATGTTGGTCCACTTTGCCCATGTCTCTTCATTCATTTCAATAATTCATGAATTTAGCAGAAATCCTTTCAGGCAAAGAGCTTTTTAATGTGGGATGGAGCGCCAAGCAACTCCCCACCCCCCTCCCCCCACCCCCATATTGACAGGAAAGTGCATGTTCTGAGACAAGTGTCTATGAAAGGTCTCCATTTCAACTTCAAACAAGCATTTATTACATTTATTAGAGTCTAAGTGTGCTTTTCTACAAATGGTATGAATATGAGCAGGTATATAGGGAAAGATCAGTACTGTCTACTCTATTCACTCTCTTAGGTCCATCTACTGTTCCTCTTTGCACAGGTGTTTTTATGCAGCTGCACAAAGTAACACATGATCTGTTACGTGCAGAAAAATTATGGAACTTGCCGACCCTATACTTACCCAAACTGAAATTTACATTTTAATTCCATAATTTATATTCATATACGAAATCCATGCATTAAAGATTAAAAGAAAATTGGTTCACCGTTTCCTTGTTTTGACAGTCAGTGATCCCAGCTGTTGTTTTTGCATCACTACTTGTTGTCAGAGCTGGCATAGGCTATTGATACCGGTGGCAACACCAGCAAACAGTCATTGGGGCAGATATTGGCAGCTTCAACTGGCAGAGAAGCAGGTGCTGGAATATAGGACCTGAGGCACAAGCCAAGCATCAAATAACAAACACAACACATAAAACCTATTAAATTTATGACTAAGCAGTTATCAGGGTACACATGTACAATTTTGAAGAATGATTGAATTTTTATTTTTATTTTTGAAGCTCAAAATTGAATTTTTTTTTTCCCCATTGGGCTGGACCTGTATTATTTTAAAGCAATTTAATGCAGGGTTGTGTGAAGTTGTGCTATCTACTGGATATTCTATTTTACCTGCAGTAGATCTGGACTAGTGCACAGTTCAGAGAGGCAGCCAGGCACCATTACAGAAGCTGAGTGATGTACTGCTGTCGGCAGAGTTCATCCACAAAAACGCCACTTTAAAAAAAAAAAAAAAAAAAAGCGCCCACTGGGGAAAAAAGTATCAGTTTTAGTGTCCACTTTATTTCTACCATTTTCATGGCTTTATTTTGTCATCAAAGCAGCACTTTCCTTTGGAGTTAGTGAACAGTTGAACTGCTCCCATGTACAAGTGCAACGAGGGCATTCACAAGCACTCCAAAGTTCAGCTGATTGAAACAGACAAGTTTCAAGAGTTAAGCGTTGGTGGGCTTAGCTAAAAAAGCACAGGAGTAGGTTTTTTTAACAGCTGAAAACATAATGTCATTGAAGGAAAGGGCTTCTTGTGGTGAAAATATTCAAAATAAAGCACACAATTAAACTGATACTTTTTTGGGGGGCTTGGTTAACACATTTTTGCAAATGCCCTCATCCACAGGAGTTCATCACTCAGTTTCTGTGCTCCTTGCTGCTTCTCTAAACTGGGAGCATGCTAATCCAAATCTACTGGAGGTTAACACATCGACTAGGAAAAACTAAAACCTAAAAAATAGCAGATAAAGCATTGCTGGGAGAACTCATCTGATTGTAAGAGACACACACACACACACACACACACGTAGGAGGAGGTTGGCTGCTGTACACCTGTGTGAATATGACTGGATGTTACCAGTCAGCTTGTTGATCAATAAATCAGTTTTTGGGAGGCTGATGATGTCAGCAGATTAATACTATGTCCAGCAGGTAAAAACCAGTTACACCAGACTATTTATCATCACTTCACACATCTGTCTCTCCTCCACTGTTCTCCAACAACAGCATATCACAACTAATTTGTTGCACTATTTCTTCTATAAAGATGCAGTGGGGTGCCTGTTCACAGCTGTAAACATGTGTTTATCCGTGTCGACTGTGTGGGTGTGCGACCGTTTTCAGAGCCCCCAGGTGTGTGTGCGTGGGAGGACGATAGCATCATGTGTGAAAACTAACTGATTTTGTTGTTGATAATGGTGGCTTTCTCCAACCTTAATCTTAGATAGTGTGTGTCTGTGTGTTTTGTCACTCTCATCCACATTTACTTTTCATTTTCATTTTTGATTTGTGTTATTTTAGGGAAGAAATTTACATCAGTTTCTTGACATGAATCAGCCAAAACTATCTAGACTGGATATGTGTAGCGTCCCTCTGCACCACTGCCACACTGACATCAAGGAGCACATTTTCCTTTCTGTTACTAAACAGAAAAAAATGACTACGCTACATTCACATTTTATTATTTTGTCATATCCATTCATTCATTCATTCATTCTTTTTTCTTCTTTTCTTCCCAGTTTGGCTTAATGTGTTATTTGTAGTTGTTGTTTGCTACAGGACAAGTGCTATTTTTTTTTTTTTTTTTTTTTTTTTTCAGGAAGAATAGTCGCTGCTGAGGCAGTGGCTAATGGGGATCCATAATAATAAACTAAACTAAACAAAGCACTTTATTAGGAACTCCCTTTAAAGCAGAAGTAAGCAATATTTGTGTGTTAATATAAGTCTTAAATAGTTCTATCTTCCGACAGCAATCACTTACATAGAGTGTTTGGACCGAAACACGGGTCTCTCAGTCACTCTGCTCTGCTCTGAGCCGAGGAGAAAACTTTTCTCGTATCCTACAAGTTTTATCCAATGAGGAGAGAGAATGGCATGAAGGGCTGTGTGTGCAGCCAAGGGATGCGCGTGAATGTGGTGACGTAGGGACGAGGACCAATAGATCCATGACGAGGGCGGGGACTGCTAACTCCATCGGCTGACAAGACGTTATGGTGCGTTCAGGGCAGCCCGTAACTCGTGTATTTCCGACCTGTGAAGTCGTACCAGTTCGATCTGGTACGAGTTCACGGGTCGGAAGTTACGAGTGGCCGTTATAGTGCACTTTCACAGGTAAAACAGGTCGGAAAAACACGAGTGGATTGCCTGGAACGCTACAAAGTCGCAAGTCGTGACTTGAAGCTGCAATTTACGGTTTCAAAAGCCTGCCTGGAACGCAGCATTAGCCAAAACGACCGGATCACTTACTACTGCTTTAAAACAGCCTCAGCTCTCCATTGCATAGATTTCATCTGGTGCTGAAACTCCTTTGAGATTCAGCACTATGTCAACAAGAACGTATTTTTTTTTTTTTTTTTATTTAACCTTTATTTAACCAGGCAAGCAAATTAAGAACAAAATTCTTATTTTCAAGTGCAGCCTGAGGGGGAAGGGGGAGGGGAGTGCTAAAAGTGAAACAAGGTTAATAAATTACACAGAAAAATTCTATACAATACAGTAGGCTACATACAATATATCAATATAATCAATAAAATACAATACAATACAATGTAATTAATCAATGGGGCATGACAAGAAGCCTGTTAGCAAGTGCAGGAGTCGACTGTGATTTGTAGTAAATTTTGTTTGAAAACAGAGAGAGACGTGAGGACAGAAAGTTTAAGGGTATTTTGTAAGGTGTTCCAGTCAAAGGCTGCAGCGAACCGGAAGGCACTGCGTCCAAAGACGGTGCGGACTTTGGGGATGGAGAGGTTGATGAATGCACTGGACCTTAGATTGCGGGCAGGGTGAGAGAGGTGCAGAAGGGAAGAGAGGTAGAGAGGTGTGATGCCGAGAATGGTTTTGTAAATGAGCAGAAACCAGTGATGCAGCCGTCTGGTGTGAAGAGAAGTCCAGTCTACCAGGTTATAGAGGTCGCAGTGGTGAGTGGTGAATGGAGCCCCAGTGGCAAAACGGATGGCGGAGTGGTGGAGTGGGTCCAGTTTGCTGAGAGTGGAGTGAGATGCCGTTCTGTATATGGAGTCACCGTAATCGAAGATGGGCAGGATGGTCATTTTGACGAGTGTATGTTTGGCTGCACGGGTGAAGGAGGTCTTATTCCGGTAAAGGAAGCTCAGACGAGCTTTGACTTTGGACTGAAGGTGTTTGATGTGGGTGGTGAAGGAGAGTGATGAATCCAACCAGAGGCCAAGGTATTTGTAACTGGAGACAAACTCTACTTCAGAGCCGTCGGCACAGAGGATTTTTGGGACAGGGGTGGGAGTGTGTTTACGGTTAAAGATGATGCATTTGGTTTTTTTGGTGTTGAGGAGAAGATGAAGGCTATGGAAATGCTGTTCAACAGAAGTGAGACTGTGTTGTAGAGTGGCGGCAGCAGCGTGGAGAGAAGGGCCCTCTGAGTACAGGATGGTGTCATCAGCGTAGAGGTGAATCTTGGAGTTGCCGGCATTCCTGGTTATGTCATTAATGTAGATGGAGAATAGTGTTGGGCCTAGAATAGAACCCTGTGGCACCCCTTTGGAGATGGTGAGAGGGGCTGATTTGATGTTTTCAGATTTTACTTGCTGGACTCTGTTGTTTAAGTAGCTGGCGAACCAGTTGCAGGAGTGTGGTGAAAGACCGATGCTGGAGAGCCTCTGTAGGAGGATGGGGTGGATGACGGAGTCAAAGGCCTTAGAGAGGTCAATGAAGGCAGCAATGCAGGTCTGCTTGGAGTCCAGGGAGGAAACAATATCATTCAGGACCTTCAGTGTAGCTGTGATGCACCCATGGCCTGGCCGGAACCCAGACTGTAAGTTGGACAGGATGTTGTTGGAGGTTAAAAAGTGACTGAGCTGTTTATGAACCAGTTTCTCTAAGACCTTAGCCAGGCACGGCAGGATGGAAATAGGCCTATAACAATTGGGATCAGAGCTGGAACCCCCTTTGAAGAGGGGGAAGACAAGTGCGGATTTCCAGTCTAAAGGAAAGATGGACAATTCCAGAGACATATTAAAAAGCCGTGTGATGGGGACGGCAATGACAGGAGCAGCAGCTTTTAAAAACATGGGGTCGAGCCCGTCAGAGCCAGCTGACTTGTTGGAGTCTAGCTTGGTGAGATTCTCTAAGACTTCTGAGGTTGTGATGGGTCTAAAAGAGAAAGTGCCAGAACTGGGGGTTGTAGGTGAAAGTGAAAGTGAAGGAGCAGCAGTGGAGGGCTTGGCAGAGAAGACATGAGCTGAGTTAACAAAGTGCTGATTGAAAAGCAAGGCCATATGAGACTTATCAGTAACAACAACGTTATCAAAGGTCATAGCATTGGGGAGGTGGGGTGAATGAAGCTTGTTTTCCATGGACTTAACCGTTTTCCAAAACTTCTTGGCGTCTGAGCCGCAGGATGCAAATTTGTCCAGAAAATGAGTGACTTTGGCTTTTCTGACGGCCTGAGTGCATTTATTTCTGCATTGCCGAAAGGCAAGCCAATCAGCAGGAGACTGGGAGGAACGGGCTTTTCGCCATAAGGTGTTCTTCTGGCGGATTAAAGCAGCCAAGTCACGGGAAAACCAGGGGCTGAAACGATCCTTAATCCGTAATTTTATGAGTGGAGCGTGTTTATTGATGATCAGGCCGAAGGTCGATTTGAAAAAGGACCAGGCCATCTCCAAAGTAGGGAAGGTATTAATTTTGTCCCAGCTTACTGCAGCAGTGTCGTGAAGAAAGGCTTCCAGGTCAAAGTTCTTCAGGGAACGTTTGGAGACGATCACGGGTGGGCGCTTAACTGAGGAGCTGGAGCGCATGCAGGCAATAGCGCAATGATCACTCAGATCTTGACTGAAGACACCAGATTTATAATTAGAGGGGGCGTTTGTGAGGATGACGTCTATCAGCGTAGCAGATGAAGGAGATTTTAGATTAAGTCTGGTGGGCTCTGAGATAATTTGGTAGAGGTTTAGGGCGTCAAATTGTTGAACAACCAGATCTGGGGGGTTAGTCATGTCCCAGTTCAGGTCCCCCAATAAAATGAACTCGGAGGAGATGTGTGGTGCCAGAAGTTCACTGAGAACAGTTAAAGAAGAGAGTGGGGCAGACGGTGGTCTGTAGCAGACAGCAACAGAGAGAGAGAAATTATTGCACAGTTTGATCTTTAACACTAGCAGTTCAAGTAGCTTAGGGACAGATTTTGACAGAGAAACAGTGCATCGCAGATGATCTTTAACATACAGAGCGACACCACCTCCTTTAGTTGCTCTGTCCTGACGAAATATATTATAACCTGGTATGAAAATGTCAGGGTTGGCAATGCTTTTCTTAAGCCACGATTCAGAAATAGCAAGAACATCAGGTGTAACAGTGTGAACCCACGTTTTTAACAGATCAAGTTTGGGTAACAGGCTGCGAATGTTAATATGCAAGAAACCCATACACGTGCGATCACAGAAATCGTTAAATGCCAGGTTAGGGACAGCATGCATAGCACTAGCTGGGCCTGGGTTGGGGTGTATGTTCCCTGAGATAAATAGCATGAGAATGATTACAATGCGCCTAAAAGCAAAGCCAAAGCATGCTTTTTGCATAGTGCTGTTTTGTTTTATAGAGAGTTTGGCAGGTAGTGGGAGGCAAGAGACAGTAAATTGTTGCAGTAATATAAAAGAATACAGTGGAGAGTATGACACAGACGAACTAGGAAGTCCTGTATTTAAGGTGATCCAGAGAGTGGAAGCGTCTCTAGGCAACAGTCTAAAGTCCCGTGTGCCACCACCATTGAAGGCTGTTGCTGGCCTGCACAAATGTCTACTTGCGACTCCAGGGGACTGGGCCACAGCAAGAAAACAGATGATGGAAAATGTGAGCCAGGGGGCCATGGGAGATCTTGTATAAAGATACATGTTGATACGAACCAGGGGCACGGCGAAGCTGAGGAAAAAGGTGTCCACCTTTTTGAGCCGGCGCCGCGGCCACCTCGGCCGTAGCGAGCAGTCAGGGTTCTGACCGTTGTTGTGGGTCCTCAATCAGCTGGGCTGTAGCCGAGCGTTCCCGGTGTGGAAGGAGGTAGGCTGATGATGAGCTGTAGGACGCCGCTAGACACCAGGCCAGGTCACGGTGAAATCCAGGCTACGAAGTGATCCGTGCCGAGATAGGTGGAGTGGTTTAGTCCGGGTGGAAGAAGATCGGGGGCGAAAGGAGGTCCGTCCAGGGCTAGCCCAGTAGCTGGAATGCTACCGAGCTAGCTAGCTAGCCTAGCTTGCTTGCTAGCCAGCGTCACCAGCAGCAGCTGTGACACGGACACCGGTGAAGATGCACAGAGTTTATGAGTGTGACAGTTTGCCAGTCCTTTGCAGAGAGCCAAGCAATTCGGCGTGTGGACCAGGAGCGTGGTGAGTGTTGCTCTTGCTTTGAAGCTTAGCTGGATTGAGAGGGTAGGCAAGCTTGAAGGCTGGCCCAACCACACACCAGTTTGTCAGCTTGAAGCAACCTCAGAGAGGATAGAGCCCCCGGGAGTAGAGGTAAATGTATAAGTAAATGCTCCGGTGAAAACTGGCAAAAAACAGATGGTAAATACTAAAATAGCGTGCTGGTGGTCAGCAGACACTGACATGACATCCAACCAGCAGCCATCTTGTGTGCTAAACCACTGATGGTACTCCTCATGTCACTTGTCAGGTGGACATTCATGCTGCTCCTCTTCTACAGTTTCCCAGGAGAGTCCCATGCTCTGCCGGATTCGACATTGATGACTGTCACTGCACTGATCTCATTACACTCGTTTTCATGAACACCAATTTGAAATGAAAACATTCCCCAAACCATCACACTGCCAGCAGCCTGGACTGTTGACACATGCAGGTTGGATCCATGGACTTGTGCTGCCCCAGCAGACAAATGGTTGTAAAGAGTGGTTATCTGAGTTGCCGTAGCTTTTATCTGTCAGCTGCAACCAGTCTGGCCATTTTCCTCTAACTTCTCTCACCAACAAAGCCTTTCTATATCTCCAGGGCTGCTGCTTGCTTGGTTTTTTTCCCCCCTCACACCTTTGTGAGAATAAAAACTCCAGAGACTTGTGCATCACAACGCAGGAGTTCAGCAGTTTTCAGAAATACTCAAGTCAGACTGTTTCACACCAACAAGTTGTTCATGCCACCGCCAAAGTAACTCATAATCATAATTGATAAACATCAACAACAAATGAATATCTCGACCTGTTTCTGCATGACTTTATGCTTTGTATTATTTCGATTTGGATAATTGCATGACCTGTTTATACATACTCTGTAAATCAGTGCATAGATCTGTACCTGTCTGAGTAGACCATAAGTTCATCCGGATCATCAGAACTTTGCTGAACTCGTCTGGTTTAATTAAATGTGTAACGCATGTTCTTTCATTGCTTTATTCAAGATGCTTCTTTTATACACACAGTTAACTAGTATTAATTAGATGTGCGTGGACAAGTTGCCTCTACCAGACTTGTGTAGAAATGTCTGTGAACGAACGTGTATCTGTGTGTGTAGGTATGTGTTCTGAAGTTTGGTTTTCTGAAGGTCAATGAAACTTTCCAAGGCACGCTAATTAATTCACCGCCTGCGAACTTGTGCCCGGCTATTAGTGTACAAACTCGGTTTCTCACTAACAAACTGTTGTTGATCTGCGCCCGAGTTAGATGTGTTATGGGAGGTGTTGACGGAGAAAACAGATGAAGAATCCATATGTTTGCGTGACCCTGGTGATGTACATACTGCATTCCGCCGCAGTAAACACATTGAGACTGAGCTGTTTTTCCAGGCTTGACTTGTTTACGTCACAACTGTGGGAGTTTTTTGGAGAATCTCTGTATAAACATATATTATTATAGTCTATAGAAGACACAGTGCACCAGCATGATTAAAACGGTGAGAAAATGTGCTTTATCTCCAATTAAAGTTGTTTCTATGTGAACAATATAAAAAAGGCAATATAAATAAAGACACACATTTTGAAACTGTAGACAAATTTCCACTGCTATCATACTGTACCTTTTTCAGTGCGTATTTGGTATAAGGCTGTAAAAATGGGCATTGAAAACATCACAGCGTGAAAGAGAGCAACAGTAGGCTATAGGGACAACACTGAACTCTAAACTGTGCACAACTGAGCAAAATCATTTCAAAACATAAAAGATGCGCACACATATTTCTTTTGAATCAATATCTTTAGGGAGCTGCTTTTTCCAGTTTGATGTAGGCTATGTATTGGGTTGTACAGCTGCTGATGGGTAAGTTGTGGTTTCCTTTCTTCTTTTTTAGATTTTATTTGAATTTGTTCTATGTTTTGTTCTTCATTTAGGCTACTGTATTTTTCCTAAATACAAATCTAATCTAATTTGATGTCATTCTGATTCATGTAGCCTTTCCCATTCTTTTCTGTGATTTCCATACTTGTTCTGTAGTTTTGTACGTAATGGACATGTTTCTTCCTCTTCCGCTATAGGGTTACATGCTTTCATTCCGACATGCCAACGTCCCACCATTCCAACAAGGCTTTCCATATACAGCGGGGAAAATAAGTATTGAACACGTCAACATTTTTCTCAGAAAATATATTTCTAATAGAGCTATTGACATGAAATTTTCACCAGATGTCGGCATCAACCCAAGTAATGCACACATACAAAGAAATCCGAACATTAATGTCCATAAATTAAGTTATGTGTAATAAAGTGAAATGACACAGGGAATAAGTATTGAACACATGAAGAAAAGGAGGGGCAAAAAGGTATGGAAAGCCAAGAAAGCAGCTGGAGTTTGTCAGTATTTAGAATGTAATCCTGTCTCCTATCAGTGCAAAGTAATATCTGCTGGTTTAGTCCTGATTGATGCCTTTTAAAAAGGTTTCTCACCACCAAGGTGTCAGACAATAAGTATTGCATGATGGGAAATGGCAAAGAGCTGTCTAAAGACCTATGCAACCAAAGATTTCAGACAGAAGAGTCAAAACAATAATCAGAAGGGTTCCCTAACAGTCCAGGACCACTGGTGGAGAGCTTCAGACAGACCTGGAATCAGCAGGTACAGTTGTTTCATAGAAAACAATAAGTAATGCACTCAACCGCCATGGCCTCCATGCACACACACCATGCAAGTCAGTAAATTATCCTGTAACTAATGGCTGACTTTTTTTCTGGAATTCTGTGGGTCACAGGATTTCCATGGGCTGGGAATAATTTGATCATGGCAATGAAGAAATCCCCCCACTATGAGTTGTTTGCTCCTATGAGGCTTTCAGCACTAATAGGTAGGCCTGCCCACTCTCCATGTTCTGCCGATAAGGCTATGCTAATGCTAACACCAAAAGGCTGACTGAATCCAGTGGCTTACACCATATAGAGCATCTGACGCAAAAGGGTTAGCAGCGAGGTAGTGTTAGCAGTGGGTAATTACAGACAAAGCTGTTAGCCGTTGTTAGCCTAGCTCCTAGCATGGTCTAACATTTCCCATGAAACAGAATATAGAGAGCACTGACTAATGGGTCCAGTACATGTTCTTTTTCTCAAAACATCTGAAAAAAAAACAAATTTAGGAACATGAGGTCCTGGAAATGATCAGATAAGATCCTTCTCTGTGGTGATTCACGTATTAGGCAGATTAGAATGATTTGTGTTTCATCTCGTGGCCACAAAGCTAAGCTACATTTAAAATGACACACTGCTGCTTGGTGGCATTGATGGGTGATAATTTTGTCACACCTCTTGAACTGCCTGTTGTTGGTTGGTCTCACATTATTCTGATTAGCTTATGTGGTGAAAGCCATTGCTGAACATGGTGGAATAAATTGCATTCTGTGAAAGTAATTTGTCCACAGTCATTGCTAGTTTCATTTTCATTGTCACATTTCCCATTATAATCCACTGCCGCCATCATATTACACACTGTCAGTTTACACCTGTGATTCGCTCTGTCCATCTGTCTGCCCAGGAATTCATTTATTGGATTAAGAAAGAATTCCAATAATGAAATGTTCACCAAATGCACACTGTGTCACAGAGTTACAGTATTATTTGTAATGCTGGGGAAGTCAAAGAGGCCACATGGGTTTCTAAAAGGCAATCACAGCAACTTCAAGACTTCCAGCAGTGTTTTTTGCATCAAGATGGAACATTATGCTTGGTGAAAATCAATGTACTGTAGCTGTCACTTTGCTCCACCCTCAAGGCTGCAATCAGGGCAGTATTGTACAGAAATCAGGTCCACTGCACAAATCATTTGAAAAACCAAACTCTACCACCACACACATCTTGGTGAAAGAAAGAACATCTTGGGCAAAAGGTGGTGAGGTAAATTTAGTGAATGGTAGATTTAAACTTTGTCGAAGGTGCATTTTGGAGGCCAAGATACTCGAGTCTGAAGGGAATACACTTGTGTAAAAAATGTCTAACTGGAAAGACAATATAAAAAATGGGAGTTCCTCAGCAGACGGGAGAATGCAACAGAGCTTCTCAAAACAGGACGACTGAAAACTTCCAGATGGAGGACATTTTCTGATAAGAAAAACATCACCAGCAGAAAACATGTCGAGTATGAGTATGAAAAACAATAGGAAATGGAAGAGCAGCTTTTGTGAAGTATACTGTAACTACGACAATTAGGGAAGGCAAGGACGAGAGCAAAGAGGCAACATGTGTTTTAGAGGCTTGAAGGAATGAGAATTGATTTGGTGAGTGCATTGTTTACAATGAGTGGGCTGAAACAAGCAATGAGAACAATTGGCAAAAAAAAATGAAAATCACTAAAAATCTGAAATAATAAAGGGTTTTGGTTTACAACAGTTACTGTGAGGTCTTACTGAAAAAAAAAAGTACATCAACAGAGCTTGTCCAAGACTCCAAGATTGTCCGGTTGTTGAATTAAACCCTTAGATCAACCTACATTGGTCGATATCTACTGTAGAATGTACAGTTATATTTATGTAGTTAGATATAGATTTATAGGCACATGTACAGAGAGAGTAACAAAGTCCACATTTGGGGGAAGTTGGGGTGGACAAACAAACAACAAAATGCATGATTTTCAGAAGTGTTGTTGTACTTTGTAATCACATCTAATTATTATTATTATTATATAATTATCATTAATTATCATCAATATAATAGGATTGTAAATAACTTGATGAATGTGTATTTAATTTGGGTTGTAAATTAATTGGGGATAGTTGTTTGTATGTTTATTTGGTTGTTAATTGATTTCTGAAGCTGTTTAATTTATTAATCTTTTTATGTTTCAAAATAAATAAATAAATTCATTCATTCATTCATTGATTGAGGTAGCCATCATGAGGGTCACCAAACCCTCAGGAAGAATATAACCTAACCCAAACTACTAAACTATACTTGGTAGACTAAAACACACCAAGTCCAATGTGTTTATCACTATGACTAAGAAAGTCCAGTACACCTGCAGCTCGTACACTCCAGGAGCAGCAATTTATAGACCAAGATGGTTAAAGTTCCCATGTCAATGTCCAGTGTGCATGATTAAAAGTGGCACTGACTTTATTGACATCGGGAGAAAATAGAGAAAAAAAACAAGGATTTCATCAAGTCTGGGAAACTCTGAACAAGAAACAGTGAGGACATCTATTCCAAGTGATTGTGTCTTTATCTCATTGTCAGTCAATCGGACAGTCACAATGCAGATTCAGACACCTCTGTGTCTGTCTGACTCACCTACTGTCTCTATGTTCAGACAGAGGAAGTAATTGTTGTTAGAGACATCGTCTGATGTGGGGATTGGCAGCTACAGAAAGCATACTTCTTTGTTTGTATGAAGTTGTTACAGTTTCTGTCTCTGTTGGACAGTTATCCTTTATGTCCTTAAAACAAAGAAAGAAAGACAAAAAATCACATGAAATAATATATTTTTCACTTTGAGAGTTTCTATCTGTATGCAAGACTTTATAGGTAAAAATAAATTAACAGAGGAAGGTTTTGTTCCTTCTTTGATCAATAAAGCATAATCGGCCTGTCCTTGGTGATCTAGAAATATAGTGAACACATCCACAGCTGTTTTAATGTAGGGAAGTCATAAATGATTTTTCCCGCAGCAAATATACAACTATACTGTATTTGTTTCTTCCACTAACAGACGCCCATTTAGCCCACCCTCCAGGTTTTGCATGACTGAAGCTACATTTCATCCACACCACCCAACATTTTTGACACATACAAGATTGCACATCACAAGTATATGAAAAGGTGAAATCTATGTCTGATTGAATTTAGATTTTCTGAGCATCACGTGTATCGTTGAGAACTGAAGATAGAGCAACGCTGGCCATGATGAGCATTCGAGAAAGCTTCAAACATGTCTTTCATTTACTTGATGTGGAATAAGGTGGTGATCAAGTGCAGTCCTACTTATAAGTCTTACGGCATGCATGAGCGTTGATTTGAAGAAAGGTGGAATTCATCTACAACCCAATTGGTTTCAATGGTGTGATCCAGACACAAGCAGAACAGCTCGCTCCAGCAGTTAAAAATGAAACCCATTAACCACACACACACACACACACACACACACACACACACACACACTGTAGGGGCTTTGCTGCAGCTGGGCGGCTGGACAGAGATCCACCATCAAGGGGATGCAGCAGGACAATGACTCTAAACATCAAAATACATTTACCACAGAATGGCTTCTGAGAAGAAAATCCACCTTTTGGAGTGGCTCATTCACAGCCCAGACCTTAATCCAGTAGAGATGCTGTGGACTGACCTGAAGAGAGCCGCCTCGCACCAGAATGTAGCTGAGCTGAAGCAGCACTATAAAGAGGTATGGCCCATAATTCCTCCTGAACATTGTGAAGCAGCGATCTGCAGCTTCTGGGGGAGCTTGTTTGAGGTTACTGCTACAAAAGCAGGTTCGAGAACAAGCAATTACAGTAAAAGATATTTTTTCTCCTCAAAGCAGCACCCTTAGTGTTTAATGGGTCTTCTCAATACAGCTAAAGATTTTTTAAAAATCTAGTATTTCTACAATGCTGCAGCTAACCAGTGCTTTTACAGTATGTCACATTTGTCTGTCTAAATTCAGAATTCCAGGCTTCACTGGATTTTTCGGTGGTCAGGAGGTTGCTATTACCTGAAAACATCTGAATACTCCAACAGTCTGTGCTTTCAACTGCACTACAGCAGTGGTAAAAGCATCAAGTTATCTGCTAACTGCCATAAATACCAACAGAAACCAATGAAAACCGCAGGCTGCCTTCAAGGAGAGGAGGAATACATTCACATGTCTAAAACACAGGCTCACATTGATTGTGAAAAGAAACAGCAACAGTCTGATTGTGTAATGATGGATATTTAGAAAAGCAAATTTAATAACGCTGAATGTTGATGAGCCCTAAACAGACCATTTGCGAGGGTCAAACAGCGTGCCGATGTGGGATTTGTGTGGGGGAGTTGACAGTTTCCCGTTTTGGCAGTGATTTGGCTCTTGTTTACGCAACGAACCTACTGCTTGTGAAAGTTGCTGCTGACCTGGTTTCAGCAGCATTTAGGCGTAATGCTATGATAATCAGCTTGCTCAGAAACATTTTGTCTTCAATAAAAGGAAAATCACTGGGACTCATGAAAGCAGCATCTCTGGTTGAACCTTCACAGAGATTCTCTACAGTATAAAGCATTTTTTATTTTTGTGGGTTATCCTTCCTCGGTGCTGGTGCCTTAACTTTTGTACTGGAAGCTTCATTTTAAGCATATTCCTTTGTCTTGATTCACATACAGCCTACAGCCCATCTACTGGTGTCATTAGGGGTAAACAAAAAATGTTGGATATTCCAATTTAAATCAACACAAGTTAACATTTACAGTAATAGTTGAGTTCGTAAGACGTCCTTGTTCAAAGTGATACATTTCAGAGTTTTGTTGCTACAGACGTACAGTGTTAGCTCATATTAGCGAACTGTATATAGCAGATATTTGCATTACCCCCGGCAGTGCTGATGTAACGGAGGATCCGGGTGCACTCACTCACCCATAAAGGACGTGCAAACCCGATTGCCAAGCGGCCATTGACCTCTTGGCACAACGGTTTGCATCGTCGCCCGCCGTGTGGGCCGTGTGGGAGAACAGGGGTTCGAACCCCACCTGGGGCAGTCCGTACCAAAACACAACGGAGAGGGCCAGATTCGGCTACACTGACTCCTAGTACTAAATACTCATTCAATCTCAGCAACTTTTGAAAGTTTTCATAGCAGTTTAGTATGAAATATGCTAATCTTATTTATACTAAATTATACCACTTGTCAATATACTTTCCTCAACTGCTCTTGTGACATTTTCTTATCCCAGTGAAGCCGCTTTTTTTGTCTTTTGTTCACTTCACACTCTCTTCCTCCTTCTCTTACAGTGCTTATCCATCATTATCCTCCATTGACTGTCCCCTCCTCTCTGTGTCTTGCTCATTTTCTCGGTCTGCGGTATGTGCCTCACGCCCCAACCGGCTGACCCCCTGCACCTTTGCTATGCGGTCATACTTGGCATCCACTCGGCAAAGCGTCTCCTCACCTCCGCTGAATAAGAGCGAGAGAGGGGGAGAGACAGGATGCATTATACATGAATTACAGGCTGGCAGACAGCGCAGCACATGGCACCCATTTCGTTGTGATGAGCCTGGGAGAGTTCTATTAATTCTACTAAAGCATGCATAGTGTAGACAGCGCCGAGGAGAGAGATGAGATGCTGCTCAAGAGCCGCCGGGCGGAGCATTTGAGGAATTGGGGGTTAGGGCAAGCAGAGAGGAGGCATGTTTGTTAAAATATTCAGGAAAATAAAATGGCAACTCAGGATGTGTACATTGTCTTGTGTGTGTCGTTGCATTTGTATATACACATGGATTTGTCCTAAAGCGCTTTTGTGTTTAGGGCTTTTAGTAGGCTACTTATGTTTGTCATTGTGTTCGCCTGCATGCTTTACATGCAGGGGGCCGCGCGTGTGTGTGTGTATTAGTGTGTATGTTTGAAAGGGTGACGGGAAATTGGGTGTGAGGGTCCTCGCAAATCCTGCATAATGAGCATCTAAAGTGGCCCGCTGAGGTTCTACTCACGTCTCCATCAGTGTCACGGGCAGGGTGCAAACACTTCTCTGAAACGGGACGCGCACACGGCACACTTCTGCTTTGATAAATCGCGCACACCAACATGCAAATGCAAAAAAAACACACACAAGCACGCACACAGTTTACAACGCGTTGATCAAGCGACGCGGTTTTCAAGGTCATGGGGCTAAATGAGAGATGTTCCAGGTTTGTTGTTCCGGCGCCTGAAGCTAAATTTCGGAACCAAAACAGGATCAAACGGCCCTAAAGCTAATATTACTGAGTTAGTCTCAGGACTTGCAGTGGAAAAAAAAGAGGAAAGTAAAATGTAGATATTCTTGATCACCGACAGCCAGGAGGAGGATGATTCTCATGTTGTCGGCACACTGCCATGCCTCAGTCCTTGCTAGTTTTGGGAGGCAGATCAAGAGAAATAAGGTTCACACGCACACGCATGCTACAACTACACTTGGTCCTATTCCATCTCAAGTCTGTCGCTGATGGAGTGTCTGCCTGAATCCTGACGCTATTGATCTGAAGCATTCCCTGATAGCTCTCACACGGCCACAGTCACAGTGTCTCCGCGTTTGCCTATGTGCAGGAAAACTAACTGCGATTGATTCTCTCCCTCCTATCAGTGAGACGTTTCATTTACTGGAACAAAGCCACTTTGTGCTTTTGTTGTTGTATTTACTGGGCATGGTGACAGAAATAAATCTGTCTAGGTGATAACTGCTGGATGAATGTGATGAAGCAGGAGGAGGTGGTGGTGGCTTGGTATGTGTGTGAGTGAGTGACTTACAGGGTCACTGCAGCATAAGACTGAAATTTAATCATTTCTTACATATGCTATTATTCCTGTTTCCAACATTCCTCAGTTCGCCATCTGCTCCGTGTTAGTGTTATTCAATTAAATACAAATGAAGCCTGTCGAATTAGAACAATTTTAGGAGCTTAGTTTTGACATAAATGATTAATCTGCGCTCGACATGATCAGACTGCACAAAGATGCAGAACACAATGGAGGAAATTGCACAACAGCTCAGAACAGAACAGAACAGCACCACTGCTTCAAAACATATCTGCTGGTGTACTCAGAGTGGTGTGTGACAACAGCTGGACCACAGCTGGACCAGTCACAGCGTCGATCGAGATCCAGATGTATAAAACACACTAAAACCTATGTAAATGCCGAAATGCCAGAAATGAGAGATGTGGGCGCTTCAGTGGTACAATGGTCAGAACAAGCTTCTGGGTTTGTTCTGGTATTTTATTTCAGTTTTTGTGAGCAAATTCATTGTTTTATTTGGTAGCAGTGGCCCTTTAAGAAAGTGGGTCACATAAAGTTAATCAGGTAGTGGACACACATGACAAGGAAAATAGCTAGCTAGTTCGGCTGCTTGTTTCTTTCTGAATACGTAATTGTTGGTATGTACTTTTGTCACATGTCCTCTCATTATAAGGCTTTATTTGCTGTTTAAGAGTTGTGGTGAATTTGAAGATTTTTGTGGATATTTTGTGCGTAGCTAATTACCCAGCTAGCTACCGAGCTAATTCGCAGATTAATTTACGAGGACAGGACAATAGTATGAGTGACAACATATTAAAAATCAACAGGTTAATTTATTGATGGATAAATAAGCAATAAATAGGCAATTCATATGTAAGCCTGAGTGAGTTGAAAAGTTAAAAGGGAGTAATTTGATTTCTGATAAAAGTATGCTACAGTGCATGACCAAGATTTAAAAATATGTAGCCTAATAAGGATATATTCTAAGCATGTTTCCTTTGTCTGTTCTCAGTTTCACCCTTTTCTAGTCAATTAACCTGTGGACAAACTGATCACTGTCTCCAGAGTTTTGATGAACAAAAGGTGTTTATCTTACTGCCGAGTTATATCCTGAACATATAGTGAGGGCGGCACAGGGTTTGAATCTGGGGCTGTTGCAGGTGAGGTTAACAGGTGGAGGATCATGAATACTGTTTCATGATGGACTGGAAACCTGCTCATGGTGTTTCCTGCCTCTGGCTCGGTGTCAGCTGGGATTTTTTTACATACCCAACTCAACGCTTCACCTGGATGATCCTGGTTTCACACATGTTTATGCATGACCGTTCTGAATAGTCCAACAGATTTCTGACTGACATGGTCCCTCAGTAGTGAACATGTTGGTTATTTCTTAGCAGTTAGCCGTGGCAAGAGCCTCTCTCTTACTCATTCTCTCCCTCCCCGCTCCACCTCTCCTATTCTTCTGATTGTGACGGCCGTACATTTCACAGGTCGACTTACTGGTGCAGGAGCTGGTAGGCGGTTGCTATGTGCATCACAGGGGGAGGTGATAATGTCGTTTTTGACATTGTGAGATTCACACCATATGCATGGATTCTGAGACTTGTAAGGCCGACAGTGGAGAAATAATGGAACCGATCCAATATCAAATTGCAAAACACTTTTTTAGGTGCACCTTACATACTTTAAAAAACCAATGCACATTTGTGTAAATTGAATTTTGACTTGTTCTGAGTGATCCCCTTTATTGCCCTCGGTTTTCCCATTTTATCTTTTATTCCGCTCATCATTTGACCCTTTATTGTTAAGTGTCTTGTGGCAGAGCTGTCAGTTTAATCACCTTTCTGATGTTGATGTAATGATGATTGAGATATACAGGCACATCAGATGAATTAATGATGCAAATGTTCTATAGCAACAGCTGCTCTGGCATTGATGATAGCATAATAAAGGAACACAGGTGTAATTAATGACATTAACTTTATCACGTTTACATTTTTCAGCTTCGGGCTCCTACTCTGCAGGCTTGCTGGCTGCTTTGGCTTACTGATCGGTGTTAACATGCTGCTTTTCCTGCTTTGAGTCAGGAAGTAAACCTGAGCTTCTTTGCCATTTACTTCCCCAATTGAATCTAGCAGTGATTGGAAGAGCAGATGGAAGCATTGATATGCAAACCGACGATCAAAGGTGTGTCTTTGCCAATTTATGGTTTACCATGTGATTCAGTTTGTAATGCTTGCCATGCAGGTGCACTTAAAGAAAAGGGGGTGGTTGTTGTGATAGTGGTTGAGTTTGTGAGGGATGCTCTGAATGAGCCCTGTAGCTTTTACATTAAACAGCCGTCTTTTGCTTTTGCTGATCATTTAAGACTGAATGGATACAGCACTTTGGAGGGGGTGAAAAGGGCATTACATCTATTCTTACAGTCTAAATACGAACTGTGGAAAAGCTGACATTATAAAAAGGTACATTTAAACCCCGCCAAGGTGCATTAAGCAACGAGGAACATTTTCATCGACAGACTAAAGGTCAATAAGGGGACATGGAGTGGATCCAATGTGCCTCCCACTCTTTTGCCATGGCGGTCACAGACGAAGACAAACTGTGGTGCCAGCTATCAGTGCACACCCACCACCGATCGGTTGCTAAAGATCAATGTGAACTACTCCTACTCGCTCCATGAAAAGTCCATAAAGGTGATGGCTGCTGCTGCTGGTGGTTGCCAAGTCTTTAGAAATAAAATTATCAAATTAATCAAAAAAAAACAAAACAATAAAAAAAAAACACAAGGCGGGGGAAGAGGAAAACTGCATCTTGGCTGACATCGTTCTTCAATTTACTTGTGTGAACACAATATGAAATCTAGTGGAGTCCACACAACAACAGACACGGGCTGAATCGGAAAATGCAATAGTTGTCCGAGATGCAGCAGGTTTAGCCTAAAAAAATAAATAATAATAATAATAATAGAAGAAAAGTGCTACTTCCCTCTCCTATTCGGAACTTCCTCTGAAAACCTCCTGTCTTTATTTGACACACGGACTAAGAAAAGGTCAGAGTCTCTTGCCTCTCATCAAAGTGGAACCTGCGGGTCCTCTGCTGTCAATCAAAGTTACAGAGCCCCAGTGGATGGTGACCATTCCCCTGTGAATTAGCATCCTCCAGCTGCATGAGGGGGAGAAGGCGATGGAAGAAGAAAAAAAAAAAAAAAAAGGGCCCGGTGGATTTATACAGTGTGAGAAACGTCTGCCAAGTCTCAGCTGCAGAGAGCCAGCCAGCGGACCATTACATTTATCTGCATCATGAATGTAGTCTTTGAGTGAAAAATAGAACAGACAGAGTGTGAGGGAGATAAAGGTAACGATGGAGATGGATAGTGAGAGTGGGAGGAATGGAACAGAAGATGAGGGGGAAGACGGGTGAGATGGAGAGCGAGAGATGAGCGAATAGGGCAACAGGGAAAGAGAGGGAGAGAGAAAGAGATGAATGTCGAAGAAGAGGAACAATAAGCAGCAGCTGCACAGACAGGCCTTCTCAGAGGGAACCTTGGCCAAAAGATTGGCAGTTTTCTGTATTTATAATAAAATAAACATTTGGCATTTCACGAGTAGCTTCAAAGTTTTGGCTTATACTCATCAAAAAAAAAAGTCCTGAAAACTCATCCCTAAACTCTGTTTCAAATCAATTTCTTTAATTCAGTCCATCGTTATCCTAATTTACATTTTAGGCATCATTTTATTCCCATGTGTTTATGCCCTTTTCATACTAATCTGTATTGTTAAGCACATTGTAAAAGTCTGTTTGGATACGAGCGCCAGAAACATAATCCCTGATTATCTGAAATTTGATGATGAGACTGAGATATTGGCTGCTGACGTGTACTGAATTAATGACGCTGTAGGTGAGATAAACAGCACCATTTGCCTTTGCACCATCGTCGTTGAAACTGTCTTCTTCAGGTTTTAAAATTATGGAGGGGGCTGGAGAGAGGCCACACATTACTTAAACACTATATATATATATATATATATATATATATATATATATATATATATATATATATATATATATATATATATATATGGCCCCGACCAACTTTTTTTTTGCGGCCACACGTGAGTCGTGTCATTACGCGGCAGTTGTGGCATTTGCCCATGCCCTATGGCCAGAAAGAAATGATTAGGAACTGAAAAGGCCCACGAACATGTGTCCATTTGCATTTTCTCTGCAAATACATGTGGTGTCTTGTCAGGAGCTGAAAGTGGCGATTGGTGGTGATGGGCCGGGGCTAGCTGGTTAGCATGCCAACTTCCGTGGAAGAAAAGAAGTGTTGGATAGAAAAGTAAACACAGAGGGAATGGAGTACAGGTAACGTAAAGGAATGAAATTTGAGGCTGAACTCAGTGTTTCATTTAGACTGGTAAGTAAGCAGCTGTTAATGCTAATGCTATCTATGTAGCAATTTACAAACATCTCCATTAGCGTGTGTTAGGCATCAGAGTAGTTCTGTAAAACCTAAAACACATTTCAAATTCTAACATTACTACAGTATGACATCCAGGCCCGAAACCTAACCCACAAAATAAGCTTGGGGCTAGCTGGTTAATTCAAAGACTTAAAATAGGCAAGTGATAGTCTGATGGTTTGATGCTGAACTCACAGCATGAGCTACTCCTGGACAGGCAAATAGCCAGCTGTTAACTTACAAGTGCGTATTGTCCATACATAGGATCAATTTACTGCATAATAGAAAGCATTATGTAACAGAGAATGACCTGATTGTATTGTCACACAACTGCACAAAATTATCTGCAGCAAGGCCACGAGAGCCTGTGTTGGAAAGAAAGAGAAGTGTGTGTTTATACCATGTTTCTTTCCTCATCCTTCTCTGGGCTCCATTGTATCTAGTTTGCAGCACTGGTGAAAAAATAGCAAATAGCAGATGATAAAACTGGATGTGAGGCCTGACTGACTCTACATTAATAGCAGGAAAATGCAGGAGGCTCGAGAAAATGATTGTTTAAGTACCAATAAACTACCTCCAACAGGTAATTTGGCAGCCTGGCACAGTAAAGTGTACATGTAAATCAAACCATTTGAAAGCTAAACAGGGATGCTGGCAGTGATTACACACACACACACACACACGCACCCACACACAATGAGGAATGGGTCTCTGACGTTTGTACCACACTGTATAGACTATACTCACAGTGCAAGGCATTTGATAACCTTTAAAAAAATATTCTGTAAATGTTATTGGAAAAGAATGATGACACAGTACAGCAAACATAAAGATTCATAGATAATCGCTGCTTTTCATGCTTAAGGCACGCAGCATGTATTCAGTGGGATTTACTGCACGTGAAGAAAATTGCTTCAACTTCCACTGATAAGACTAGAATCAATGCACAAGTCACAAGATTTTTTAAGGATCCATAATCATATGTTAGCTTCACGAACTTGCTCAGTGGTAGCAGTATGTGAGCTCAACACAGTGGTGCAGTAGCATATTTTCCTGCCTCTAGGGGTCAGCAATAACAAGCTGCAAACAAACCGTTCATATTTTATTATCTTCTAAGTGACCTTACTTTGGAAAATTTACCATGTTACACATTAGGCATTAATTTGGATGCATGTGGTGGATGGTGATTTGGCAAATGTTCAGTCCAATAATCACCCCACTTTTAGCTCTGTTTTTGTCTCTATGAGCAGGAAAACATCTGCCAGTCACGTTGTCAGCCATTAAAGGGACATTGTGTAACTTCTCCTGTTATCTATTCACAAAAATCGATTATTTCATTCCTAAGTATGTTTTTAATTAAGTAATCACCCCCCATCAACAAACCGAAGTGTTCCGGTAAGCTCTGAATTTGCAGTTCACATCATTCATATATACATAGAGCGGGTAAGCTCGGTGCTGGCTGCCATGTTGTGTCACCATGTTTTTACGTTCAGTGGCAGCATGACGGTAGGAAACCACGGAAACTCACCACAGACACCGGAGCTGTCGGCTCAGGTCGAGGTGGCGTCTGTGAAAAGTCACCACGGTAACGCAGTGAGGAGGAATGGAGCGTTACACTGATGCTGCATTCACGTGCAGTCGGGCAGACGGCCGTCGGTAACAAACCAGATGTCATTTTAGTCACAGAAGTCGAGAGAAAGCCGTTAAAACGTGGGTCAGGTAAACGATAGGACATCGCCATGACAACATATTGTCACGTGTATTGTTTTGCCTCATGCTGACGGACCACTTGTTTACATAGAGGCGGTTTATGCCGTTACGTGCAGCGGCTGTCTGCCCAATTTCACGTGAATGCAGCATGAAAAATACGATTGAGTTGCTTGCGATACGGCCGCAACGCTAGATGGGAGTAATTCCTACACAGCTGAACTGAACTTAGTCCTTGTAAGGTTGTTTAGTGGGCATGTATCTGATATCAGCTGCATGCTGCATCTGAAAAATCAACGAATGACGTTCTGAGCCAGAAAACCAAAACACAGCTTAAAGTTGCTGAGCTGAGGAACACTCGGCTGTCAGGTGAGGTTATCTGTGGCTTCGAAACCTTTCACATATTTCACAAACATGTGATCCATTACCAATACTAAAATATTAGTTATAGGCACTTCAAAGTATGTATCTAGCATAATTTCATCTAATTTATCTGTCCATAGTCGCGTACACACCCTCTCGCTGTATACAAACATATTTCTCTCTGAAGCACGTCTGCACATCCCCGTCTCATTAATCACTGCCGCTGGTGTCTATGACAGCTTGGATACAGAAGGGTCTATGACAGTGTCTCACCTCTTCCCTTCTCCCTGCTCCTCAGGAATAAAAATATTCCTCCAATCTGATTCACCGACACACATATACACACACACACACACAGAACCCACAGTCTGACCACTGCTATTCTTAAAGCTTGGTCTCAGACTATTGCCTTTGTCAGGTCTCCATGTGCTACAGTCCCAATCAATACAGCAATGTGGTATAAGGCGGTATAAGGTGTGTGTCTATATGCCTCTTTATATATAAACTGTTATCATCTTTTGGAAAGAAGTTGCACTGAATAGACACCCTGAATATAGTGTATCACACCTCTCCTTGACAACTATGATTTTGAATTGGGAAATGCTGCAATTTCTCTTATTTGGTAACATTTTAAGGTAAATACAGTGTAGCCAAACTGACTGCATGAGGTAACCTCAAAGTTAAATAAGTCCTTCATTTTTTTCTCCCTATTCCCCTTCACTGTGTCCTTGCTAATAAAAAGGACACAAACCCTCACTGGCTTCCCACTTGCTAATATTGCCTATTTTGTTTGATGGGGCCAAACTGGAAGCATTCCTGTTGGGCACTGAACCTGCTTCTTGCAGCATTTTTTTTTCACCCTCAGCACCATCTGGCCACATCTGTGTACCAACAAACTACACTTGGGATTTACGATGTGCTAATCCGCATCTACGGCTCTGCTGTAACAGTCTATAGAGCACATGTTGCAAGTGCATTTAGGGACGTTTTCATAATTGTGGTAAAAACAGTCTTTGTGCCAGGTTCAAAAGAATTATGTTGGGAGTGTTTTGGGCATAACATACAATAAACCAATCAGTGCCATCTCACTTTCCCTTGAGGGGCAAAGAGAGGACCAAAATCAATGTTCTGCACACGGCTCTAAAAAGAAGCAACAGCACAAATCCTAAATCCTTGAAAAGTGTAAATACAGCCTCAGTATGAATGGGAATAATTGCAGAGATCAGGTAGTAAGAAAGAGCACTTCATGTCACACATTCATGACCAAGAGAAATCCATGACACAATGCAACGTTGTACAACACGGAATATGCTACAAAGACTGATCCGACCTTTCGAGGACTGTATACTGTACCTATACTGACTTAACCAAACAAATGAAGTTCATTGTCAGCACAGCTGGCACAACAGGGTGTATGTGTATTGAGCAGAAATTCTGTGCCACTGACTTAAAGGGGACATATCTGTAACTTGCAGGCTCCCGAGGTTGAAATCCATGTGGTTTTACGAGCTGTTCCCTCAGTTATCTGACAATGATGTAATTCGTTTTCGAATTTGCATAATACCACCCCTACCTTGTACCATTAGAAGCGGTGGGGCGGGGCAAGCAGTGGTTCATTTGCATTTAAAGGGACAGGCACAAATACCAGCCGTTCTGAACAGGGCTGTTTTGAGAGTATGAAAAGAGCTGTGGTGTTTTATCCTTGGGGGATTTTGACCGAAGCATGTCACAGACATGTCTTTAAGACTCTTTAAGAACTATCTAATTTATGGAAAAGAGGCATAGTATATCTCCTTTAAAATAATTATTAAAAACATCATAAAAGATAAGCAAATTATTCTAAATCAAATCATATATTATACAACTGCAGAACATGAAGAAAACAAAATAAGTTATTTTGCACAAGTGTCAGCTCTCAAATGTGCGTAGATTTTATTCTTAGCCAAGAACAAATCCTGGATAAGAAAACATTCATGAATGCCACAATCTTCATATAAACTAAGTAAGTAGGAATTATGAACAAATTTGTTCTCAGTAACGGTTTGTGAAATTAGGCCCATTGATTGCTGTACTGTATGAGGAAGAAATGATAATGGTGGCAATTTCAGTATGACTTCAGTGGTTGTAGCACATTCACATTGTTCTGTACAATTACATAAAAGAACCCCTACTGCTCCACTTCCATTTCCACCACTGTGGAAATTGCTGTGATGGAAGTGAGAAATGTCAAAAGCCACTGGAAAACAAATGGGACTGGCTAAAACCGCAAATTGTCCTATTTCTGAAAATGTAATTCTTTATATGATAATTCTGGAGTTTTTATTTAGTGCTGATTATCTGGTACATTAAGAGTCCAGACCCGGTCTGTATGTACCCGAGTGGTGGTGGTGATGATGAAGATGATGAGTAGAAGAAGAAGAAGAAGAAGAAGAAGAAGGAGGAGGTATGGCTCACTTGCAGCAAGGGGGAGGAATAATATCCTGTTGACCCATATATTTTTTTTTACATTTTAGCCCTGAGGCACACCTCAGCTTTGTTTTTATAGGTTTCTTTGCATAAGTGCAACAAAATGCTTCCATTAATGGTGCATTACGCATAATGATCCTCTTCGTTTCCATTTTTTGCCCCACAGTGAAGACACAAAACGCAGTGGTTTGTCTTTAACAGTAGGACCATCCTTAATTAGACAACCTCTAAGCAGGCCACTGCTTGTTTTCCACCCATGTCTTCACTTTGCAGGTGTGGCTACCTATTGTGTGCGTGTGTGTTTGAAATGTGTGCAATACATTTCTTTTGTGTAAATCAAATATTTCACGCAAGTCACCGCTGCACCAGCGAGATTCACTTCCCATGCAAACACAAAGCACCCTGGAAAACATTTTGAAATGCAAACACACACTTTGCACACATGCTTGTCTGCTGCTCAGAATACACACACACATTCATGCTTACTTGTTTAAAACAGTCCCCTGGGGTCAAAGCCAGTTTTCTGAGGTGGATGAAGAGGAGGAGAGAGCACAGTGGGGTCACATTGAACTATGGTGAGAGCATCAGACCCTCAGCAAGTGAACTGACTGGTGTGAGGAATGAAAACAAAGTGGTTTTGAAAAATGGTACTCAGAGGAAATTTAACGTCATTTTCTGGAGTATGAACTTGACAATTTTTGCTTAAAAATCACTTAATGTGTTTTTCCTCTGTCCTTTTCTTTAAAAAAAAATCCATTTCTTTTTATCACTAATTTCACATGACTAGACCATAATGCTTTGCTGCTGCCACCTCCCTCTTTGTGCCATGTGTCTGGGCTTATTTGCAGCGACCCTTGTACCTCATGTGCATTACAGTAAAATATTCCGAATGTTTCTCTGACTGTCGTGACAAAGGTTGTCAACTTGTCTGGTGCTCTTCTTCACAATGACAAGGTAATTGGAACTTACTGCAGTTCAGGGACTGAGCCTTTATTCACCAAGTGAGTGTGTCTGTGTATGTGTGTTGCCAGCCCTTTCATCCCATCTTCATGTGCATCGCATTCAAACAATTAACGACTTCTTTTTGCTCTGCTCAGCTCTCCACCTCTCCTCTCTCTCTTGCATTTTTAACATCCTCTGGAGATTGGTTAAAAAAAATAAAATAAAATACTCAGAGAAAAACCAATAGTTTGACTAATTAAGTTAAATCTGCAGCCTTCAGTGAGCATCAGTGCAATCAGCACAGGCTTCCACACCCTCTGCACGTTCACCCCGTCATCCATAAACATCAACATGAGCAGTGGGGGGAAGAGGAGAAGGGCCAAATGTATGGGAAGAAGATTTAAAGCAGAAGTAAGCGATTCGGTTGTTCTTGTCAGCCGATGGAGTTAGCAGTCCCCGCCCTCGTCATGGATCTATTGGTCCTCGTCCCTATGTCACCACATTCAAGCGCATCCCTTGGCTGCACACACAGAGAGGACTGCCCCTTTATGCCGTTCTCTCTCCTCATTGGATAAAGGTTGTAGGATACAAGGAAAGTTTTCTCCTCGGCTTACAGCAGAGCAGAGTGACTGACAGACCCGTGTTTCAGACCAAACACTCTATGTAAGTGATTGCCGTCGGAAGATATAACTATTTGAGACTTATATTAACACAAATATTCCGCTTACTTCTGCTTTAACATTTAAAAGCTACATTTTGACTATCCGGAATTAACATTGTAGATATCAACAACGTTTTTCTGACTAGTTGTAATTACATTTTGAATAGTTGGATTTTTTATTCAAGATATCTGTAATTCAGTTTTGCCAAGTCAAAAAGAATATTTCAGATATCCACAACTACATTCTTCCTATCCACAATTGTCATTCCAGATATCCACAACTACGTTCTTCCTAGGACAAATGACGTCACTTTTGCCATTCATGTGTATGGGGTTTGTCATTACAGATATCTACAATTCAGTTGCAGATATCCACTATGTGAATTATGGATATCTGTAACTGAATTACGACTATTCCTAATTCCAGTTACAGATATCTACAACGTCATTTCGCCTATAGTCAAAACTTAATTTAAGATATCTGAAAAGGGACATGTAGATATCTTTAATTGAGGTGAATTAAAGATATCTTGAACTGGAATTATGACTATAGTCAGAATCAAATTGTAGATATCTCAAACTGGTATTAGTACTAGTCGTAATTCAGTTACAGACATCCATAATTCACATAGCAGATATCTGCAACTGAATTGTAGATATCTGTAATGACAAACCCCCCATACACATGAATGGCAAAAGTGACGTCATTTGTCCTAGGAAGAACGTAGTTGTGGATATCTGAAACGACAAATGTGGATATGAAGAATGTAGTTGTGGATATCTTAAATATTCTTTTCGACAAGGCAAAACTGAATTACAGATATCTGCAACACATATCCAGTCTGGCTTTTAAATGTTAAAATGGCTTGCCATACAAATGCTTCACACCACTCTCTTTACCAGGTTGGTGTTGGTTTTATGGTCGACACAGGAGAGGGGAGGGGGTAACAAGAGCGGAGCCTATGTGATGAGACAACCGTTGGATGAGTTGCTGCATCCACTGACACTTTGTTTCAGTAAAATATAGTGAACCACTTACATCGTGAGAGGGGAGAGGTGAGGCGTTTATCTTTCACACAAACGGGTTGTTGCCCAGAAACTATTAGAGGAGTAATTGCTTTTGTCTGTTTTCTGTCACACTCCGCCCAAAAAAAAAAGAAGCAATTTGAAGAATCACCTTAGGGCTCTTGGAATTTAAGACGTGTATTTTTCAATATTTTGACAATTTAAAGACAAAAAGGGTTGCGCTATATTAATCTGTGACTGAAAAACTCTCTGGATGCCACTTCAGAGGGCGTTTCATCAAAAATGTATTAAAGGGTATAGCCAAAGGAAGAATATATGGGGTCCAGGTGTGTCATAGAATCACTGTGGAGTTAAATAACCATTGGAGCCGTCATTACTTGACTGATGCCAGGGGCAAACCCAGATAAGCTGAAAAAGGTAGAAGACTGCAGGAGGTCAAACATCAGCTGACGTGTAACAAAGCTAATGACGGTACAAGCAAATGACCCTGTTCAGAGGATGTGACTCGTAATGGAGGTTTTAGCTAACAGCACATGGATTATGATAAGTGTCCTGGTTGCTAAGAGGAGGGAAGACAGGAAAGATAAGCAGGCATGAACGCTCAGATTTATTCTACTGCTTCTTTTTTTCCCCCCCTAGCATCTTTCCCCTCTCTACCATCCATCCATCTCTTTATACCTAAACCTGGCCCTCACCCTCAGGCTTGTGTGTTGCTGCAATCAGACTGTCTGATGTCTGTGTTTTCCATACCTTTACCTGGCCCGTCAGTCACTTAGGATTAGACATCCTATCAAAGGTGAGAGGGGGGAAAAAAGTTAGAGGAATGGCTAGGAATGAGATGAGCAACACATGCTCTTCATTTATTCATCCCCCACTGTCACTCCATCGCGGTACGAAGCGGAGGAACAGCGAGACCCGGAGCATGAGCGCAAAGGTTATTAAAGGCACGGGAAGCTTTGTCCCCGAGGCGAAGAGTAAACAAGAGGGTTTAATAATGGATAACAGCGAGGAATACGACAAAGTCGGTTCATTCTTTTGAGCGGCGCGCGGTGAAACGTTTCACTGTCAGCCAAATTCCCCACAATAGGTACATGAGACACAAGATACAGTACAAGGGTTTTCAACAAAGTAAGGCGGAGGGATGGGTGGTGACTCTCAACTGTCTGAGCTGTGTGCCTTCGTTTCATGTCATCCACCCTTGTAATTCCCGGCTGTCATGGAAGTACCAACACTGTTGCATATAGTAAGTGAATGTGTCACCATCTACCAATTATTCCACTCATTTGGGCTCAGAGCTCGCGGTTGAGCCGCAGGTGTTATTTACTTTTTTTAAAGAATTTCCCCTTCCTTTCCTGCCTGTGGTGAACTTCGTACAGCACATTGTTACTGCAGCCAATTAAGTCAACTTCCCCTGCTCCTCCAACCAATCCCAGCCGCACAAGTAATCACTTATACACATGTTCTTTCATTTACCTACACATCCTGATCCCACTTCCCCCAAGACCTGTCACCTCCTACCCAACAGCTTGTACCTCTAACTCTTTACATCCCCTGCCACTGCTTTCTAATAAGGCAATGTTCATGAGCTCCAACTCGTTGCTTTAATGGGTTATTTAATATGGAAATGTGCGTAATTGGCCATTTGTAAAAACAAGTTTTAATCTTACATTTAGTTACTTTGAATATTAGACCACATCACATTCATTCATGAGCCACAGCACTGATTAGAAATCAGCAAACAAACAAAATCAACATAATCTTGGCTGAAAATAAATTAAGAAAGTGTGGCAATCAACTTGTGTGTGAGCAAGTGAATCAAACTCCTTCACAGAGAAAACTAGACAAACTAGAATCGACAGATATCAGTTATGTCATAATTAGTGGATACATTTATGAGTTATGGCCTACAACTTCTTTAGTGAGGTAACAATGACCTTTGACCTTTGACTCAAGGCATCAGAGAGATAAGGGATGGACCGAGCAACAGGTGAATGAGCTGGCACCGGTTTGGAGCTTCAACAACAAAAAATTATATATATACTGTATATGCACGTTCCTGTAGAGCAGTGCTTCTCAAAGTGTGGGGCGCGCCCCACTGGTGGGGAACGGAGACATGACAGGTGGGGCGGGACAAACGGGAGGAAATTTTCAATGTCATGCCTATCTTACTGTAAATGCTATTGACAATAAAGATAATTCACACTAAACAAAACACCCACACACAAACAAAGTAATAATGGATAGCTAAAATTATTAAAAAGCATTAGGAGACCGGGAGAAAAAAACCTGGAACTTAAGTGCAAAAACAATGATTGACGTCGGGATGTTAATTGCAGCAGGCCAACAAGGTAGTAGCAGCATCAGCAGCAGCAGCTGAGAATTTCTAATAGAGACTGGCTCTGGTAGCAGGCTGCCGGGTTCACACCGGACGCCGAAGCGCCGCGAATAGCGCAGAACGGAGACCGCTTCCCTTCTGTGCTCAAGTACCGGTTGTGTAGTTCAGACCAGAAGCGACTCGCCCCCTGCAGCGATCGGTTCGGCGCCTGGTCAGTTTTGTGCACGAGCCGCGAGCAATCGCGTCAATCTTGGCAGGAAGTCACACATGAAACAACGAGAGAATCCGGTCAATTGTCAAAATAAAGCACTTTTCAAAATAAAATACAGCGATTGACAAATGCGATCATATTTGTGTGCGTTTTATAGCTTATATTTGTCAGACTTGAGAGAGATGAAAAAACACACACACACACACACTTCTCAGCTCAACATTGAGCATGACTTGAGAGTGGCAGTTTCAAGCCTGCAACCCCGTTTTGAGAGGATGTGCAGTGCAAAACAGGCACATTGCAGCCACTAATACAGGGACAGTTCACTTGTTTATGTTTTTGTTTTTTGCACAGATTGCAAATGAAACACCGTTTCATTATTTGACTACTGTAGCCTACTTTTACTTTTCATTTTTGATCTGCACTTTTATTTTCTCTTTTTGAACTTTGTGTTATTTCATGTTTTTGATTTTGACTCATTATGAAATATGACTGATAGGCTACTAGGTGCTAGTAAGTTCAATAAATGTCAAGATTTTTGTTGGGGCGACGGGAGGAAGTGGGGCTTGAAAATCCCCACTTGTTCAAAGTGGGGAATGACGAAAAAAGTTTGAGAACCACTGCTGTAGAGGGTGGTATGTTTCCCTTTGCTGCCCTTGAGCATTTGCAATGGTTTGCAAACTGTAACGTCATAGTCAAGAGTGTAAAAAAACATTTTGCCACTTGCACATTTGTACAGATTTGCGTACAGAAGAGAAATGGTTTCCTATTGCAGATGATTTATCATGACTTATTGTGAGATGTTAATAAATATTTCTGAGAAAGTGTGTATGCAACAGAATGGCTGCCAAAAACAGCTGTTTGTGTTATTAACTGCGTGTAAGTGTATTTGACTTCAGGTTTAACACTGAGTTTTTCTTTCAGTTGTAAATTTGCTTAGACAAACACAGAAATGCTGCTTAGGATTTATTAATAAATCTACAGTACAATGCTTTATGCGTGCTTGCCTGTATTTATCCAAGATGTTTTCAGTTCAGTTTTCCCAACGGGTTTTCGTTTACTCCCGTTATATTTCCAATAGAAAACGGCATAACGTCGACGACAAGCTGTGGAAGTCTGGTGCAGTAGCTGGACGACGATGATGTCACCTGATGTTCTCGTCCTCTTGTGCAATCAAGCTCTGGTCTCTCTAAAGCACCACAGGAGGATGTTTCCTAAAAGGCTGCTGTGAATCACTCATAATAAGCCCATAATAAGCCAGTCAATTAGGGCAGAATCCATGAAGAGCCACCCCCCCCCCCCCCCCCCCCCCGCCCCCCTCTCCCTTCAGTCCCATGCTGAAGATCTGATTCTCTCTGAACCTCTCTCTCCCTCGCTCTCTCGCTGCACACCACCGTGTTATTATTAGGAGCCATTGGGAGCGTTAATTGCACTCATTGGGAGAGAGGCCGGCAGTCTTGCCAATCTTTTGAAGTTGCTCGTTCGCTCAAACAATGGATTTTTAATGATTGCCCCCCTCGACTGCCCCCTTATAATCTGAGAGTTAGTTGTTGATAACAACAAATCAATCAACGCGCTTAAGGAGGGAAAAAATACAGCAATTAATGAAAAGAGTGAATGTTGCCAAATACTGGTAGTTGGCGAAGGTTAAATTAAACCGTTCTCTCCCTGACAAAAGACATCTAATGTGAAATGTTTTCTTGGTGCTTGTCTTCTCGTTCAGTTCAGAAACTGACATGGATGATGTTTAACAGCAACAATAAAGCCCCCCCCCAAAAAAAAAAATATATATATATATAAGTGTATGAGCAAATCTTTATTGGAGAAAAAACAGGTTTGCAGGAATAGATCAATGAAGCTAAAAGTTGCTCTTCTGCAGAAATTTCACAAATTTCTTTTGTTATTTTTTTTACTGCTTCACTGTATATTTATTGCATCATCTTTTGTGCATGAGTCAAAAATAGTTTTTACTGTTCACATTTGGCCTAATGTACCATCGGCTCATCTAATTTTTAAGGGATATTAATTATTAGATGACTTGTATAAAAAGGTGTTGTACAAATTGGTAGGTTGATTGAAAGCCTTTCGTATGTAGCAGCATGGCAACAGTTTAGCATAATAACTGACTGAGGATAAGCTCTCGATAGGCAGATACTGTACATTTACTGATACTGTGTTTTTTTCACAGTATCCTGCACCGTTTTTACAGTTCCATACATCAACATTAATTTCAGTCCTTCAAAAATATGCTTTTTTTATATTCTGCTACCAAGGAAACGCACAGCAATCTGGCTTCCCTCCTTGTGACCTTCACTTTCTTTCATAATTACAGTGATTGTGCAGCTCTAACTGACTTTCCTGCCCCAAGGAGACCATTAAAATGCATTTCTCCGCTAACTAAACAGTGCATAGATGCATGCATCAATTAGCCTTAGAAAATGGCCCTGGAATATAAAAACAACCCAAATGTTTTAAACCATAGGGTCGGTGTGGATGTGTTATTGGTAGCGTGACTCCGGGCCACAGAAGTCATTGAGATAATTAGCATGGGAGTTATGATCCAAATAAAGCCAAATCACTGCCACCACCTGGTAACAGCATAATTATGAAGAGGGCTCTTTATTATGACAAATTGTTAAGGCGTCATATGTTGTCCTTTTAAAACGCTGCAAATGTAAACACATTATTGACATAAAATAAATATATAGCAGTGGGAGGGCCTTGGACGTATTTGTAATATACAGCACTTTACTTTTGTTATTTTGCTCGTTTCCCCCATTCGTACCTTGACAGGTCCAGAAAAGAATCGCACCCAACGTCCTATGTCGTCTCTACTGTATGTCTCCCATGGAGTGGTAATCTGGGTCAGAACCCAACAGCAGTTGCTAAATAAATGCACAAAACAGAGGTGCTAAACTTTAGGGCTCATACCTCTACACGTGCATCTGCATGTTTTCCTTTGACTGTTCATTTTAGCCCCCTGGCAATAGAATAATAATGCATTGACTGTCATTGTTCCACACTCCTCTATTGTGGCAGTTAAGAAGGCCCATAATAACAGTATAACAACACTTAGCTGCTGAGGAGCGTAATTAACCCAAGAAGCTGTCACATCAACACAGTCCTTTTCATTGTGTCCATATTTGCTAGGATTTTTTTTTAGTGCTTCTTTGTGTGATATCCTGACAACATAGTAACATGACTAATTTTGTTTGGACCTCAACTCTCACCGCTTTGTTTTGTTGTCCTGATGTTCATATTTTCTTCATGTGTTTCTTTTCTACTCTCTGATTCTTTCTCTTTCAACAATTTACTGACAAGAGACATTTGTCTGAAGCTATCGACTCTCTGGCTGAGTTAAGTGTCTTGTATTGTTGATTTTCGTTCAGAGTTGTGTTTATCATGTGTGTGTGTGTGTTTGTGTGTGTGTAAACCACGGATATGATTTCCTTTTCGAGAACAGTACAGTATCATATTGGATTAGGCTGAACTAAATTGAAGTGAATGGAAGTGAAACGCACTCTCTGAGCTTCTTGACAGTCACGATCAGACTGTCGATAATGATGCGACAGCAACAAACATACTGAGGGAGAGGAGCCATTACATTAATCAGCATCTCCATCACATCGAGCTTCGCTCATGTCCGATCAAGGCAGATATTGAGCTGTGTTACAGGGCGTACGATGGAACATATTGACAGATCACAACATCATCATCATCTTCTTTAGATTCACGGTCCCTAAGCATAAACAACTCCTCCTCATTGAGGCCTAATGAAGCTGGGGGCTGTGCTTCAATAAACAGTTACACTCACTAAAATATGCCTTTAACACAGTGTTTTTCACGTGGGGTTGCCTGGAATTCAGATGGGGTCGCCTGAAATTTCTAGTAATTGATTAAAAAAATTACTTAGGAAAATATTCTTTTAAAGGGACAACGAGGAGTTTTGGAAAGCAAAGTGTTTTCATACTACATTTACAATGAGCCTCCGCGCGCACGGTGAAATTCTTTGACCGGCGCAAGACGGACGTCTTGCCAAGAATGTTTTCATTCATCAAGAATCAAAGTCAGAGGTTCGAAGACGATCACATACCGTCGTAGTTCTGACCATAAACGATTCAGCGGCGTTATTCCCATGACCCGCCGGGCAGCGTCCGCAAAACCGAAAGTAAGGAAACGCTGGTCGGCTCGCCCAGAATTTCCACCATTAATTATAATAACAAAATAACGATAGAGATAAAACAATATCAGGGTCCGACGTTAAGGTTTTTTCGTACTTGCCCTGTCGGGCAAGTACTTTTCAAATCTACTTGCCCCATCTAAATTCTTACTTGCCCTGCCTAGGTTTTTTTTCTGGTTGTGTGGTGCATACTTTCGCTCATGACTTATATCTTACTAAAATCCTTCCTGTTGACTATACACAACACTACACAACACTTCTTTCTTCAGAAAGCAGTATTTATTATTATCTATAATTGCATTTAAATGGCAATCATTGCAGACATGTAAAATTAACTGCTATTTCACATTATTTGACCAGTAGCAGTTACACCCTCCATGCCCTATCTGAACAGGTGAGCCACCTGTTTAATGCCCGATCACAGTTGAAATATTGAACTGAAGGGCCTTTTAATGGCTAAAAACATTAACCTGGACAACATTTTAACAGATAGCTGGCTCCTCCAATCAGATTTTATTCTTTTCATTGCATTCACATGCTGCAGTGGACAATTTAGCTTCAGTATTAATGCAGTATCTAAAATATATATATATATATATATATATATATATATATATATATATATATATATATATATATATATATATATATATATATATATATATATATATATATATATATATATATATATAGGCCTATTAGAAAAGACCAATTTAAAAAATAATTTTTAATATGAAAATGTTCATGTCTATCTATATGCTCTCAATACTTGGTTGGGGCCATTTGACTTGAACTACTGGAAATAGCCTAGACATTTGCATGTTACTCTAGTTTATTGAGTTGCCCCTGTAAAACTCAAGGATGTGGGACATTGAAACAAAAGTGACAGGCAAACAGCCAATCATGTGTGTCAAACTCAATTTAGTTCAGGGGTAACAAACAGCACAATTTGATCTCAAGTAGGCCTAACCAGTAAAACAATAGCATGATAGCCTGATACATATATTTTAAAATTTTTATTTTCCTCTTTTTTAGTACATTATTAAGATGTTTACAGTTAATGAACTATCCTTTTACAAAACATATTATGAACCACCTGAAATTTCTTGATAAAAATATGTGCAATTTAAAATTTTCACACTTGCTGAGGGCCGGATTGGACCCACTGTTGGGCCGGTTTTGACCCGCGGGCCGCATGTTTCACACCCCTGGTTGAAGCGCCGTCTCCACGTGTGTTTATTGACAACAGGATTATAACCTATAAAGGGCACGTTAGCTCGTCGGTATGGTAACTAAACGGTAACGGGTGACTGTTGCGTGCGTCTGCCCCGAGTCTGAAACAGCGGCGGCGTTAATGAAGCAGCGTCAGGCCGCTCACCGTCAGTGAAATGCTCGGTGAAATCGCAGATTAAATACGGCCAGCCGCGAGCAACGTGGTAGAGCACCCGCTGCAGCGACCCAGCTCGATCCCACCTGACAGTGCCTTTGCTCCGCGTCAACCCCCCTCTCACTCTCTCCCTCTCCCCCCGTCTCTCTCCAGCTGTCCTTTCAAAATAAATGCATAAAAAGTCCGAAAATAAAAAATAATAAAATCTGAGTCGGTGCTTGCCCGGCCGGGCAAGTCCGCGCAGGTTCTACCTGCCCGCCGGTAATTTTTACTTGCCCCGGGCAATCGGGCAACCGTTATTGTCGAACCCTGAATATATTTATCAAAAATGGAGCCATTAACAAGTAGATTCATCCACATAAATATGAGACTTTTTTATAACCAAATACAAACTCCTCGTTGTCCCTTTAACTAATTGTTATTCTTTTGAAAACTATGGTTAGAAACACCACACACAATCTTAAACAACAGTATTCTATACTTTAACTTTCTCAAATATAAATCGAGTTCAAATAAAATGCAGCATATAAAAATATCTGAGCTGACGCATGATTGGCGGCCGCGATCATGACTGGACGTAATCGCGGGTCGCCAGAAATTTGTGATGTCAAAATGGGGTCACGAGCCAAAAAAGGTTGGGAACCACTTCTTTAACACAAAAAAAACAACCACCTAGGAAACCAAACGGCTGTTCTCCACGGTGCGCGCTCACCTTGTGGAGAAAGATGCTCCCTCCGCCTGTGTTGCAATCACACTAATGTTGAGGCTTTTCCACTTCTGTGACTAAGAGTGACCAATAAATAAATAGAGGAGGAGGAGATATATATGAAAGAGTCTCCAGACACGCGGCTACATGGAGCTGCAGAGCAGATAAAAACATCTTCTGGTAATGAAAGACGGAGAAGCCAACACAGCGGAACACAATGGCGCAGTGGCTCATCTATTCTTGTCAACACAATGACGCAGCTATCTGGATTATTCCTGGGCCGTGTACTCACTTTTAACCGCGCTGACGGTTTAATGCCCGGCAGCACGACGGGAGCGAATCTATTGCTTGTTCACCAAACACGGTGACGTACGAACAGAGAGGACCCTCAATCTCACACTCGATATGCATGGTCGCCCTCAGGTGCTGTCCGTTGAGTGGCTACGAGACTCACCTTTTCCTCACATCAAAGCCACCTCCTTTCTCTTATCCACCATTGTTTCATGCAAGGGCAGTCAAAGAAATGTATTCAAACAGCCCTAGGCTTTGAAGTCCCCCCCCTACTCCTCTCCCAACTCCAAAAAAAAAAAAAAAAAAGAATTAAATAAATAAAAATAAAGGCTGTTTGTTTTGTTGAGCCTTCTCTTTTGTCATTTTTGCCAGCATGAAAGTAAAACCGAGGCAGATCCATCCGCTCTATAAGACTCTCAGCTGGGCTTTTGATGCTTGCCAACAAAAAAAAAAAAAATCATAAGAGGCATGTACATTTTTGTGATATATGTGATTGAGTATGCCAACAGACAGCATCTCCCCCTTTTTTGCCTTGACATCCATCAAGTCTGCAGATGACACTGATGATGCTTTTATGGCTAAACAGTCAGGGATGCGGGGTCAGAGCCAATCAGAGAGGAAGAAAAAAAAAACCTTTCTTCCATGAGTTGCTACGGAGGATGTGAGGTCACCGATGAATAAAATGGGAGTGCTTGTTGCCCTGTAGGGAAAATTGGGTATGCTGTATTATGGGCTTCACTGAGACGTGTCTACAGAAATACATTTCAGACTCTGACAACAATGCAGGTGGAGCAAGTGAGGAGAGTGGCGGGTGAATTGCAGCACTTGTGAATAACAGGTGGTGTAATCCTACTGAATTGTTATATGTGAGGAAGCCTCTGGGTTGTATAATGGGAGAGATTACAAGTGCTGCAGTTGTTGTTGTTGCTGTTTACATGCTGCCATTAGCTGCTGCTGACGTACAGTACAGTAGCATGACGTCATCGTCTGGGAGATTACAAATGCCACACCCAAATAATGTCATGGTCATATCAGGAGGCCTTCACCACACCTCTGCTGCACCACCCACTTTTTACTCGACTATTTAGAGTCTATTCAACTTTGGATTTACGATGTGAAAGTGAGACATGTGTATTTTTGTGCTTGCATCTACAGTAGCTCTAGTTTCATCAGCAGCGGGGGACGTCTGCAGGGGACTGTCCTCTCACCTTTCCTCTTCAAACACACCTGAAACCCAGACTACTGAGTTTCCAGGTGGGTTCTGTTAGCAGTGGACAGGAGAAGTACATGGTTGTGGACTTCAGGAAAAGCCGGATTGTCACAATCTCCTGTCTTTGAAACGAGGCTGCACAAAGAATGCAATGGGAAAGATTGTCTCTAGGAGAGGACAGAGCAGACTATAGGCTACTTCTTGAGGAAGCTATGTTCCCTTTAAAGTGGAGGATTGCATTAATGTTGTAAGACTTAACATGTGATATGTCAGATGAATTTGATCCGTCAAGGTTTTTGCTCTCTGTTTACGAGTGGGATCCAAATGTCTGAAACCACTCACCTCATGAATAGGAAAGTGCTCTCAGACTTTTGTAACCCTCTGTATATTTGCGCTAATGCAGACTGTATTATAGTATATTATATTTCCACAATTGCATCCCTCCATCATTTCCTGAGAGGATCCTGATGCCGCCTTTAATTGCACGGCTCTGTCATCTTTAGTCACTTCATGCCCTCTCCTACGCCACGCGGCACCTACTTCAAAGCAGCCCAGCATCAAGTCTTCAGACCACACACACACACACACTTCATCTGACACACTCTTGACCTGATTGCACAATTGCTCAGACAGACAATCTCTACAAAAAAAAAAAAAAAGTCAAATTTCTGTCTACATTGTTAACAGCATGGAAGGATACGTGCAGGGAGCTGAAGCGAATACTCCTGTCAACCTAGAAACCTGGTACCTACGTATGTAAGCTATACTTAAATCGGTATCAAGTATAACAAGTATCAACATGTCTTGCAGTACTGTTTGTTTGATATCTCCCCCACACATCATGTCATTCTTGGCATGTGATGAGAACATACAGTACAGGTTTTTTTCTTCATCTGCTCTGGGGGAGGAGAAGAGAAACAAGCGCACTTCTACAGATGCTGTGAACTCATGCAGAGTGCACCGTGATATAGACTTCACTGTGCCACTGCAGCCCCTAAAACAATTTAACTATGTGCTTTTGCAAACTAATATTCATCCACTAATTGCATTAGTAATAAGGATTTGGAGTTGAACACAATACTGGAAGATTAGGCTTTTTTTAATGCCTCATTTGTTTTCTAATAAAAATATATGAGATTAGGTAAATTTCAATTGTTGTATTCATGCATCTCAAAGCACTTGGATTAGGCCGGTAGAAGAAAGCGTTTCATTGGTCCAAACCTAAATATACTTTGGTCTCCAATGTCAGTTCTCTGTGCTTTGTACACACAACCCTCCACCCCGACCGTGGCTTCTGTGCAGTGCACAAATATAGCAAACTTACAGGTTTAGAAAAAGTGCGGGGGAAAGAGAAAAAAAAAAAAAAAGATATAAAGTATTTTGGGGAATAGGGTTGTAAAGTTCATTTCTCAGCTGAGCCGTGGAGCTGAGTCATTAAGGTAACTCGTGCTCCCTCTCTGCTTTCTTCTAATCACAGTCTGTGTCGAGGGGAGTTGTGCTGTGGCCCAGCCCTGTCTGATCTACTGTATCTGAGGACACTGGCTGCTCATGCACTCCTCCCTACCCAACTCTAGGAGTGTGCATTTGTGTGTGTGTATGTGCAGTTTGTGGCTTGTTTTTTTCTGTATTTGTGGGGTCCAACAAACAGAGTAGAGGTGATGGTTAAGCTTTGTGTCCCCACAAATCAAGCAAAGCAAGGATAAGTGTGTGTATGTGTGTATGAGAGAAAGGGAGAGAGACAACTAACTGTATACGTGTGTACGTGCTTTACAGAAGCAAAAAAAAAAAAGAGGCAGGGAGGTACAGGAGAGCCCAAGGGAGACCACCCGGGTAGAGGAGGAGGTGGTAGGAGGACAGGCCGAGGAAAAGTAAGATTAATGATGCTTGGGAAAACGAGTGCTCCTGCTGGCCCAGACTTTAAAGACAGCGGGAGTTAGTTACTGGCTGCTGGTCCGGCAGGGATCCGTTTCCGGCGTCTCCCCATTATAAAACATTCAAAGGGCTCTGCTGGACGCCCGGCGCAGAAGACAGAAACTTGTCACCCTACATATATACAGTACAGTGTATAAGACAGTACGTGTCAGCAGAAGTGTTTGAGATGAGCAACTGACCCCCTCTGGACTATTTCCGACCTTGAACGCATCATGGGCGGATGCATTCTGTCAAGGCTTTGAGAATTTCTCTTCTCGCCCATAAATCAGCCCTCAGGTGCAGCTGCAGAGAAGACTCATTATCCCAGCATACCTCACTCTGCTGGTGGGGCCGGCGCAGTGTTGCTCGACAGCGGCGGAGGCAGGCAACGCAGTCCGCGGTAACTTTATTCCAGAGCGCTTTTATCCATCATGATCCGATGAGCCCCAGCAGCAGCAAGAACTACCAGGACGCACGGAGAATATTAAATAAAAACAGGGGATGTATTGTGTTAACGGCACAGAGATGTAAACATTTCGCTGTGCTGATAATATTGAGCCGGGGCGCAATGTTCTCGCATGACCCCGCCGAGTGCAAACCGAGAGCCGCGATAGCATCTAAATCGTATACTCCCACGCATCCGAGGAGATAAGTTTGTGTCACACATCTTGGTGTGTCCACATTAAATTCTTACTCAACACTGTGGGGGGAAAGAAAAAAAAAAACACACGGCAGACAGATAGACAGATATATGGAGGAGATAACAGGAGTTGACAGTCAGCTATTAGAGAGGGGTGGGAGAGAAAACAACCTGATAAATGCTTATTGTATTACACCGTGGGGAGTTTATTGAAGTTGCGGAGGTGGATTCACACCCCAATCTTTCCTCTTAAAGAACTGTTTGAATGCTACAGTACTTGTCCCCTGGCTGTGTGGTCACCATCACCATCAGCAGCCGCAGCAGCATCCACTAAACTAGTTTATGACAGCAATTTATCTCCTGTGTCATCGCTCCCTGAAAGCAAATTTCGTCGATTATCCATTGATTCAATAAGCGAGCCCCAGCGATCGAGCACGGGCAATTTCTCCTCCCTGTACGGCAGTAAGGACCAGCATTTTTTAAAAATGAAACCGAACATCTGTAGGGGATTGTCGGCTTGTTATGTTGTGACAAAACATATGCCTGGGGCAAGAGCTGAAACAATTATTTGATTCATTGATTTGGGCGTTTTTCAAGCAAAAATGTGTGAAATTGGTTCGTTTCGGATTCTGCAATGAGAGGATTTGCAGATTTTCTTCATCTTAAACTTTAGTAGGCTGCACTTTCTCGCTCTTTCCAGTTTGTGACCATAAAGTAACTGAGAAAACAAGCGGCGAATCAATCAGAAATGAAAGTTACCGTGAGGTGCAGCCCAACTCAGCCACAGTCCAACAACTCCATCACATCACATCACATCACATCACACCACACTGCTGGGGTTGTTAAGGCAAAATTCTTGTAGCTAGATCCCAGACAGAGGCTGTGCTCTGTGTGAGAGACTAAACAAAAACTACTGTACGGTCCCCTTTTCTTGAGGTCGGCGCCTCTGTGGCTCACCTGGTGGAACATGTCGGCTCAGTTTCTGTCCCGGCGGCCTCTGGGTTCGAGTCCAGCTCCAGTCATCTTGTTCCTCTCTCCACATTTCTCTGGTAAAAGCCTGAAAACAAAAAGTAAAGTTAGACTTTTCTAACTTTCTCTCTTTCTGATCATTTTACAAGAGCAGATCAAATCAGGATTGGACCATAAGTGGTCAAACCACACACAAAGATAAGCTCAGGTCTTTTTACCTGTTCACCTCGCCAATTATTTTTGAAATGTAACTCATATTAGATTACTGTAGGGATGTTTAACATGGGAAAACGACTGCTTGGTTCATCATATTGCTATGTCAACATGACCTTAGATAGGTACGATTTTTAACATAATCCTCTTGGAAACACTGTGATCTCAACAACGCATCTGCCTGTGTTGTAATTAAAAACACAGACCTCTATGTGTGTGACTTTGGGCAGACGCTTTAATAAGACTGCTGCTGATTAACCACTGCACTGGTTACTTAGTGTGTTGGATGGAGACGCTGGAGGAGGGAGAAGCTCCTCTGGGATTTATTAGTGAAGAGAGAAGTTTTAATTGTGCCATGGTATTTCACGAGTGTGTGAAGTGTTTTCAGTGTGTCTGTGTCCAACCTGCCTGTTGCCTTTTCAGCTGAAATGTGCAGAAAAATTTGACAAGCATTAGGCTATTTGCAAATAAAAGCAAGTGGTTGTTTCTGTTTCTGTTGCACATAGTTTAACCGCCAGATCTGCTGTGTATAATTATGGTATAAAGACAATCAGTCCTCTTGGAGACTAATTCCTGCCGCCATCCTGCCACGACTGCACTGACTCACCCCAGCGGAGGAAGCGTCAGTACAGAGTAGACTACCTACTAAGTGACCGAATCACGATGTGCGCTGAGGATTTGACCTGCTCTGAACTATTCAAAATAAACCTCTTTGGCACCAAGATCTGCAACTAGCCACTGAATTTTCATCCGCACACCCTCTCATCTCCTCCCAACAAGGTGCATGGCAAGTCACCAAAGCCCCAAACCACTGCACTTGAGGAAATAACCTCAATGTGCTGCAGGAAAATACCAGCTCATCCACATGACCCTGTGAGGATGCACTTTGAGCTACGTGCTCATTTCAGCTGATGCAAGGCAGGTAAAATATTCACCATGTTCTCTGTCTTAGTTTAGGAGGTTAGCATGCTCATATTTCCGTATTAGCTATAAATTATACAGCAGAACTAGTTGTTTTATTGGACTACTCTTCCTCCTGATGATGGCAGAAGTTGAAAATTCAGTGCTCCTGAATTTTTCAAGGCTTTTGCATCTCCTATCTTCCCCTTGTATTTAACTGGGGTGTGCCAACTTCTGTGCAGTGAGGACAGAGCAAGGTGAGGTGTGGAGGGCAGCTGGGGTTGCAGACTGTTGTCTGCTGGAGGACGGAAGCGAGGACGGCCTCATGCGGCGCTGGATGTCAGGGCCCCCCGAGTCAATTCCATGGCTCCACCGTGGTGTGGTGGAGGAGTAATGAGTACCAGACGGAAACACAGGGCACTTAATGGGATTACACAAGGAGACGTTAATCTGGGGAGAGCAGGTGGGGGAATTAAACATGATCAGAGGGCTGCAGCGAGAAGGATGGAGGAAGAGAGGGCTGGAAAGTCGGAGGGGAGGGACGCAGAGAGTGGGAGACAATAGCAGAGAGAGGAAGGACCACAGAAAGTCAGAGGACAGAAACCCTATTACACCACAGAGTTCCTCATTATCATTTCTTCTCCCTTAGCTCCTTAATTTAAAGACTGACTCAAATTATCTTTACTGTTTATGTGGAAGAAATTAGATGAGAGAAACTCATTTGCTTGTAAGACCAAGCTAAACATTTACAAAATAGCCTATTGCATTTCTCTGAGGACACAGACTCTGTATATGGTTGTGTGTGTGTTATGCAGTTGGTTTTTCTTGAACTAGATACATTACCAATATACAATAACTGTCTGGCCGAAGCCCATTAGCCCGATGCACATTGAGCTGTAAAGCTAAGGGAGTGAAAGGACCCTTTGATAATCAGCCAACCCCAGAGGACAGCAAGTGCTTCATTTGAATGAAACAACAATTAAATTACTGGCTGCAGCTTTTTTCCCCCCCTCAATTTATTAAATCCCTTTCTGCGAATGGACTTTTTCCATTTCGTAATTTAGCTCCCAAAGTGGCAAACTGCTTTAGAAATCCCGGATTGTCGATGCAGATTCCACATACTTCTGACCTTGCCTGCGAAGGTGTTCGGCATCTTAATTGATTCAGAACACAATCAGCCACAGCAATGTCAAATGCATTGAAATTAAGATCTGTTCAGGCATAAAGAAATTTAGTTGTGACCGAAGCCCATTGAGGTGCTAATTAAAAGAGATATTGAATAGAGCGCATTCAAGTCACTTCTCTGGAAACCTTGAAGTGATGAGCTTCTCTGCCCTCTGCCTCAGTATGGATCTCAACTTTGCACTTTTTTTTTTCTAGGTGGGTGAGGCAGAGTTAGAGTAATGCCTGATTTCATTATTCTATAAATGTTTGATTTCACCTGGCCTGGGGGATTAAATAAGCAGCTATAGCCTGTACTGCCATGTGCCAAGCCTTAAGGCAGATGTGTACAGTATTAAGGCCCCTGCTAAGCTAAGCCAAAGACGGTTTATAAACCATATTCCATTTATTGAATATCTTTGGCTAAGCTACTTTTTGTTTGTTGTTGTTGTTGCTAAGCTAAGCTAACTGTCAAAGCCAGGTCCCCAGAAATGACATCAAGTTATAAAACAAAGTTAGTTGCCTGTAGTATTTAAACAGTAGTGAGAGCAGGTCTTGGCTTACCAACAGCTGCTGCATTCATCCCCATGAAGTCCATGTCCTCATACACAGGGAGTTGTTTGGTAGCCATTTCAGCTAACAGGAGTCCACATGGCTTTAGTTCTCCCACTCCTCCATTGACAAAAACAGTTCATGTTTTACTTTATGGGTTAAATGTTACATGATAAACTTCCTAAATTACAACGTAATCCAAAACAGCTCAGCAGTTCATCCTTGTGGGATCATTTTAAGTGGCATGAAGCTCCACCGTCCCAGCCAGGTGTGCTCATTACCCCGGATTTCCACCTGGTCCGTCAGCCCCGCGTGTTTGCTCCGTCCTAGTGCCTGACGTCATTCCGTAAATCCGGTGCGCTATCTGCAGATTTCTTTCAAAATAAAAGTCTGCTCTATGGACACTTAATATTTGAATGTTTGGGAATGACTGACTTCCTGTTTTATTTTGACATAATTTCGTGGTGTTTTATTTATTTATTTATTTATTTATTTTTTAACATACTTTGTCCCTTTGTGATGGTCTGTCCCCACTCTAATGTGTTTCACCTGTTTTACTATGTTTGTAACAGACAAAGTTTCCCAGTGTCTTATTCTGCAAAGTTTTGGATTTTCTGTTTGGATTCCATTTTCAGGTTTTTTGTTCCTGTGTTCTATCTGTATTATGGGTCCATTTAACTTTACACAATTACACAACACCATAACAGATGTAGGTCAAACTTCTACAAGCAAAACAAATTAGACAAATGTTTTTTAATGACGTTGTTTTATTTCTGCATACCTTTAAGTCTTTGAGTGTCCCAAGCTAGAGTAGGCTACAGAATGAATTTAAATATAGTCATTTTCATTGGGGAATAAATTGGCTTTTTATTTCTACAGCAAATGCTAATCACCATTAAGGGCAAACCAGATTTAGTCCACAAAATCCTTTTCTATTCGCTGGCCCACACACTCTCCAGTTGATGTCTATGGTCTCTGCCAGAGCTTCCTCCTCCTGCACTGCCGTAAAAAATAAAAAAATAAAAAAAAGCAGTATGACAATTCAGGCAAATTTAGAACATCTGCCTTACTGTCACAGAAGTGTTGATGATGTGTTTTCTTGTTTGCGTTTTTTTTTTTCTTGATGATATTTTTCTAACAGAGCTGAGAAAAGACATTGCTTCACTGAAAACACACAATAAAGTCTTTGGTTTAAGACTGTAAAACAAATATATAAAAATGAATTCCACCATTTAGTATTGTATTTTATGAGGTTGGCAGGTTTAGGCTACACAAGACAGATTTTAAGGGGGAAAAAAGAAGGGTCTAACTCAAGCAGCAGATGCAGAGATATTCTGACCCTATTGTCTCAATCTCCGAAAACTCTGATCCTTTGTCTCCAGCTGGAGCAGACAGCTGTTTCCAGTGAGGAAGTTTTAATAATCCCACTGTACCTACTACACCACCTGTCCAGCAGCAAACAGCAGTCGCATTAAGTAAAAGATGAGTCAGATATTTAACAGTTGATAAGACAGATTTTTTTTCCTGGAGTTGAAGATGAAATCAGTCAAAAATAAATAGCAATATTTTTTGTGTCCACTGGATTTATGAAGAGCAACATAGGGCCAGCATAACAACGTGTAATATGTCAGACACTGTGTTTTCAAATCCTTCTTATAAGTGAAATAAAAGCCTGTAGATATTTTCACTGTTTCAGAATATTGCTCTATATGTGAAGTAGCATTGTCTGGACTCCAACATAGACATGGTCTCAGCAGCAGGCTGGATGGCTGAGTCCAAACAGGCAAACAGAACCAAAGGAGCAACAGCAGGCAACAGACAGTCAAAGGGCAGGCAGGTGGTCCAAACATGCAGGTAGCTGATAACATGCAGGTAACTGCAGGCATGAATTGGCTGGACCGCTAACTCCTAAAGGGAGCACAGACAATCTGGCAGCTACACTGACTGAAAGCTTCACACACTGACTCTGATTACAAAACGAGGAGCAGTTGGTTCAGACAAGTGCCTTTCAGAATCGCTAACTGTAGAGCTAATGGACACAAGGCAGGTTTTACAGGTCATGGCTGTGACATTTTATAGTGAGCCGTAGATAAAGGTATTTACCATTATGTGTAAGGTGTTTTTTCTTATTATTATTCTCAAGTAAGTCCGGGTGCTAATACTGTGAAAGTATTAAAGCAGATATCAGTGGAATGTTTTTGTTAATATAAGTCCTAAATAGTCCTATTTTCCGTCAGCAATCACTTACATGAAGTGTTTCAGCCTAAACACGAGTCTCTCCGTCACTCTGCTCTGCTGTAACCCGAGGAGAAAATTTTCCTTGTGGGATACAAGTGTTATCCAATGAGGAGAGAGAACGGCATGAAGGGCTGTGTGTGCAGCCAAGGGATGCGCGTGAATGTGGTGACGTAGCACGAGGACCAATTGATGCCTGACAAGGGCGGGGGCTGCTAACTCATGGTGCGTTCAAAGAAACTCGTACTTTGTGTTTTTCCTTCCTGTGAAGTCATACCAGTTCGATCTGGTACGAGTTCACGGGTCGGAAGTTACGAGTGGCCGTTATAGGGAACTTTCACAGACAACAGGATGGTAAAAACACGAGCTACGGGTTACCTGGAACGCTACCAAGTCGTAGTTGTGACTTGAAGCTGTAACTTACGGTTTCAAAAGCCTGCCTTGAACGCAGCATTAGCCGAAACGGCCGTGAAGCTGATATCTGCTTTAAAGTGCCTCAGTCCACAGAGAAATACACACAACTTGTATTGAGAAACTGAGCCTCAAAACAAGTTGTCAGGACTTTTGTAACTGTGTGATGTCACAACAAAGCAGGCCCCACTCAGCTAAGCTCCAAGCCCCGCCCACATTCACCCACCATCCACCCTTGCAAGACTTGATTTCACAATTTCAGTGCTTATCTGAAATCTGAATTGGATTTTGGTACTTAAACACCACAAATATCTTTTTTAAGGATAACAAACACATCAAATAGAAACTGGAGTGCTGTTACACACCCTTTCAGAGGTAAACAAATAAATAAAATAAATGCAATCAGCAAGTGTGAACTATATTTACTTCCAGACCAGAAAAAAGAGTGCAGCAAACACATAGATGATTTGAAATTGTGAGCAGATCTCCCATTAAACAGGATCCCAGTCCTGTCACAGAGCAGCCAGTGAATTATGGCCTTTAGTGTCTGGCTGCTGCTCAAAAACTGTGATGCCTAGTGTGTTTGCATGATTTCTTTACAGTGCTGGGGGAGCTATAGTTCTTTAAAAAAAAACTCTATGAGGAGGAAGGAAAATTAATGAATAAATAAACAAGTAGAACGAGTTCAGGGGGAGATGAGCCCTCCTCCCAAAATCTATCCACAAAATCATGGAGGAACTATGCAAGTCGCTTTTCCTCTGTTTTGCTAACCCTCATCCTGGCCATGTGTATTTGTTTACGAAGTTGGGGGGAAATCAATCAATAGACTGGTAGATAACTTTATATATAATCTACAATGTTACAATGCATATCTGTAGTTTAATCTGTCATAAACAAGAGATTACGGGTTACGGGGCACGCTTGCGTTGCGGTGCCCAGAGATGAGAGCTGGGACACCGGGATGGTGGCCCTGATCTTGCAAAGTTGTTTTTCAGCCAAGAGATGCAATAAGTGACACGCACGTGAAAGGCAGAGAGCCTCCATACTCCCTCATGACAAGTTAAGCCATTTATTAAACCATCACAATTACTCCAAAGCTGTTTAAGTTAAAAATGTAGCATATAAGACACAAATCCTGCATAGTTCCTCTTTAACCTAGCCGTGCCAACAAGTGTTTGCGGAAAAACAAACTCGCACACGCCGACATGTGCACATTCACACACACTCACAGTGTATACCACAACATTGTGTTGTCAAGGACTACTTTTGTTGGCCTCTGTGCAACACCACATATTTTACATTGTCACAATGGTGTGGAGGGCAGAATGTCACAATAACTGTACACAGATGTGGATGTGACAAAGAAAGCTCCAAGCAAGAAATTCACCAGAATTATTATGATTTATAATTTTTTTTTTTAAATAAAAAGCTCTGCAGGCTCAACATCTGAAAGTAGAATAGTAGAATAGTTTGGTTTAAATTGGCTAAGTTTTGTGATATCCACTGCTGACATTTCTGCTGTGCCAAATTTAATGTCAAAATATGTCGTTTTGTCCTTGCCCTTTAGAGAGATACATGGAAGAGGTTTATGATCTGACACGCCCATCAGCAGGACCCACATCATTCCTCTGTACCTGTCAGAGGCGTTGCAAATCACAGCTGAGGAAAAAATAAATGTGTTTTATGATGTGACAAAGCTGTGGTTTGGTATGGTTTGGTTTGGTTTAGGCACAAAAACAGCGTGTTCAGGTTAAATGAAATGTCATGGGTTATGTCTTTATCAATTCTCCTTCACATCTTACCGACCTCGTGACCTTTTACATCAAGGTCTAACAAAAGTGGCTGGGAACGGTTGCCCTTCTTTTGCTGCACAGACTCCTCTTCCTCCTCACTTTTGCTGGCTTTTTATCCATCCCTAAAAAAATAAATAAAATAAAATAAAATTCACACCAACACTGACTGATCCTGCAAGGTCACAAGTATTGACTGTGCCTTAATTAAGAAAAAAAAGCTTTTAGTTTAGGAGGTTAGATAATTTAGATTTTGCATGGAGAATAATTACCATTATTTATAGGGGAGAGTGGGGTACGATGAGTCACTTTTCATTCACTATTCAGGATCACTACATCAATCACAATTATAGTTTTGTTGCAAACTAATGAGGATGTTGTCGTGCATCCACACAAACAAACAGAATGAGTGTGAACATAACTGTATGAAAATATAACATGTTCCATAAAAGTGGTCTTGTGGCTCAATTTACCCCATGTATGGGGTAAATTGAGCATAGGAGGAGGCTAAGTTGATCCAACCCCTTTCTTTCCTTCCATCCATCTCCCACGTCCCCTTTTTCTCAATATTCCACCTGTCCAGATTGCAGGTGAACACAAACTGCTGGGACTTCCTGCTGAGCCACCGACTCAGAGAGCTTTAGGGAGTTTTGCAATTATCTTGGGAAGAATCCTTCATCCTTCTCTTTGAAAGTAAAGCTTGGTTCACCATGAACAACGTTTCCTGTTTTCAGGAACATACTTACTGTAATCATAAACATCCAGAATCTTGATTGAATCATTTGGACATATATGCTACAGCCAAAATACAGTGTATAGGGCAGGTGGCTCAACTTACCCCACAGGTACCTTATTGACTTTAATATGCTGCATTCGCTTGCACTCGGAACTCGGAAAAATCCGACCTCCGAGTCGGAAAAGTGCAATAGAACGGCCCTTGAACTCGGGATTCCGACTCGGGAATTTGGGTAGGATCCAAGCAGCCCGAGTCGCTCGGAATTACGTCAAAGCAAAATGGCACTTTCTCCTCAACTTTTACTTACATGCCATCTAATTTGTGTTACTAAAAGTGTAGAATTACTTTGCAGTGGCATTTCCATTCCCACTGTTAATTTGTGATTTTAAAAGGTTTGTGCGCATATGTAGTCAGGACGAAAAAACACACTTTCTCTCTCTCTCCCTTACTTCCCAGCCGTACTTCTTGATGCTCGAAAGACATCCAAACAAACATCACCTTACTGTGGCCGGCCTTGTTTTTTTGTTTTTTGTGCAATGCAATTCACTTTCGAGAGTGAAAAATGTTTTTTTGGAGATACATTTTAAACCACTTTGCCCATGTGGTTCGTACCACATGTATCAACTAACCCTGCATCCCATTTTACCCCGTTCTCCCCCATGCTCTTACATTGCTGTACTTGCAAATTAACAGCGTCTGGTGATTGTGAAATGAACTCTGAGCTTTTGAGTGTATTTCACAGCCATGTTCCTGGGGTTTAACTCTCCTAATGCCAAACTGGCTTAAGCCCCAGAAGCACAAGGCGGCATGGACACCTGGATTGAGGAGAAATTAGCGCTATGTGTGAGGACAAAGCTTCTTATTCGGCTGTTTTTGTGGCATCTCTGTGGCACACTTGCGCCCCACTGGCACAACCTTTGAGTGCAAACAGAGCAGGAGCATCCAGGCAGCTGAGGCCGGGATTAGTCTCTGATTCTTTGGAGGCATTGAAATGAACCAAGCAGACACTAATCCCCCCTTTACGCTGTATCTCACCAGACCTCTGCTCCACGGAGGGAAAGAGAGCCAGAGAGTCGGAGAAACAGGGAGAGGAAGAGGGCGAGAAAACTTTAATGAACTGGAACAGAAGCTATATTAACTGAATGCGTTAAGTATAGTTAGGGGTGCAGTGACATCAGCACAGTCCATGCACATAGACACTGGCATATATCTGAATTTTGTGCAAAGAGGCAAAATAAAAAAGAGAATGGAGGGAGAGAATGCATTGGAGGGTAACAACAGTCACTACGAAGTGCAAACTTGTATCTCTCTCTCTCTCTCTCTCTCTCTCTCTCTATATATATATATATATATATATATATATATATATATATATATATATATATATATATATATATATATATATATATATATAAAATAGCAGGTCTAAACCGATTTGTAAAGGGCACCATTTACAAATCACCCGTTCCACTAGCCTTGGATTACTTTGGCAGCTTTTGGGCAACACAGCCCTCAGTGGAGAAGGAGCTCAGAGACTGTTTTGTCCAACAGAAAGAAAAATCTCCCTCTTTTCCCATCTCTTGCTCTCTTAACACCCTGCTCCTTCTCCTTCTCCTCCATCCAGTTACTCATCTTGTTCCCCACACACACACACACACACACACACACACACACACACACACACACACACACACACACACACACACACACACACACTATGGATTTCGAAGCTAAAATAGTTATTCTGTAAGCACCCTTATTCTGAGCTCCTTATTGGTTCGCAGTGCTGTCATTACTTTCCTGCTGGGCTCAGCATAATTCGGCCGGCGGAAAACGTGGACCACAGCTGTTGTCGAGCAAGAGCAAATAACAGGGAATGAGAATAAGTCAAAACGCCCACAAAACAAGGTCTGACAAATACTTGATCTGAGCGTGTGCACACACAGAGAGAGAGAGAGCCCAGGCTTTTCCACGGTATGGCCATGCTTTATCATTACACTGCAACAGTGAATTTTAAATCTGTCTGCACCCATGGCTCCCTCATTTCTCTTCCCACCCTCCTTGTATGAATGTATTTTGATTCATAACTCTGCCGTTTTTATTACTCAGGTGCATTCCTCTCAAATTTAATGCCGACCCGTATCTTATTTATTGAGGAGGTGAAAGATATAAAGGTACAGAATATAAAATGACTCCATGATGGCTCCTTTTGCTGACAAGGCTATTGGCACTTGCTTGATGTTATTTGTTTTTTAAGTGACTGATTTACAGACACGTTCCCTCTGGAGAAGCCTCGTCACCCTCCGCCACTTACTCTCTTGGCTCCTCCATCTTGCCCGACTATTCCCGAGGCTTGTAACCGCTTTTATTTATTTATTTTTAAACATGGGGCTGAACAACATGGCTCATATATAAAATCACAATATTTCTAGGGTACACCATATGTTACTCAATATTCTGAAATCTCTAAAGTCATGAATAAATGTATGATTTAACCCTTTATAATGCATCTCGTTTGTATTGGGACAATTTTAAGTTTGCATGCACAAATCGAGCTCAATTTGACATCCGTTCTTACATTGCTGTATGTTGAGCTCTTAGGGCCACCATACATTTAACCCTACACAGAAGCAATTCGTCCCCCTCCAATGCAAATTTCATGCTGACAGCTTAAAACAATTTCATGCTTGTTCACACTACAGTCATTTATTCCAAACATTACGTGTATTTGTTATATCACTCACCCCTAGTTTAGCACTCTCTAATATGGATGCACAGTTTTCTTTCTTCATTATTTGAGTCTTGTATTTTAAACAACATGCTCTAAAGCCTCATGATCAAATGCATTTCCAAACTGAGTCGTACTGATATCCAATACTCCGCGAGACATGCTGAAGAACGAAGGGGAGAAACAATGTCAGAGACAGAATGATCACGAAGGCAAAGGGGGCTAAAACGTTAATAGGCTGAAAGGTTTTCTGGCAGGAACTATATAGTGTTTAGATTAAGCCTGTGGTGCGATCAATGTTCAAGGACAGAGGAGGTTTTCAGTGATGAAGGTGTCATGAGGAGACACCATGAGATGTAGTGATTTCACCTGCCAGCCACAGGCAGACAATGGTGAAAATATGATACAGCATTTAGCTAAAGGGAGCCAACGCCAGACCTTGGGAGAAGGTATGATCAATCTTCCTCCGCCAACAGTGAGAATACAGGGGGAAAAACAAACACTGTTAACCTGGCCCACACTATTTGGCAAGTGACAAAAGAAAAAGTTTTTCTCTCCTTTATGTTTTTTTCTTTCTTTCTTTGTGACTGATGAGGCGGCCGGTGTAATTCTTTCACCACTTTTTGCTGCCACCAAATTTTCGAAAGTGATTGAATGTGATGGGTAACTCAGATGTATTTGACCTGCCTGGCTTTTAAAAACAGATAAACAACCCATCAAACAATCTGAGGCACTTTCCCCACTGGGTCTTCATTAGTCCGGTCTCTAACAAAGTTAAAGGCTCTGCTGATGAAAACCAGCCCGTCGACACCATGCAGAATTTTGCCCTTTTTGTAAACGAACCATCTGACAGGCCCCATTACACGAGCCGACCGCTGATCCCAGCCAGCACACGGGAACCATTGTCTCGGTGCTGTCATGGAGGACAAAGAGGCAGGAGGAGGACGAAAGGAGGGAGACAGAGAAAGAAAAAACACAGGAAGAAGCCTCAGAGGTTTGGGTCTCTCACAATGAGCTTAGTACAAACAGCCTTAAACTACAGTTGTTCCCAAACGGTTTGACCTCAGACTGTCAGGCTGGTGTGTCTCAGAGCTGTGAGCAAAGAAACCACATGTCGTCAGTCGATCGGTCCACAACTTTTGTCTGGTCATTAACATCTCAACTGTGGTATGGATTGATGTGAAACATCGCTATAGCACAGTGGTATCAGAGCACAGGTCAGGCAGACACAGAGCAGGAGTCAGGGTTCAGGCAAGCTCAGTGGTCGTTTATCCGGAAAAAGGTCAAAACCAGGAAATCGGGATCAAATAGGCAGAGGTGCAAAATCCGGCTGGCAAAAACTCAGAGAAACCACAAAACTAGGTCAAACACAGAAAACACTCAGAGGAAGATACAAAGGTTGAACTGCTTAAAAGGACTCAAGACGATCTGGCACAGAAAGATGGTGGAGCACAGCTTATATACATGAGGGAGACACTGAGACAAGGTGGAATACATTAGGGTGGGGAACACAATCACAAAAGCAGGAAATTGGACAGGAACACAGGAGTAAGACAAGAACTACAAAATAAAACAGGAGGTGACAAGACAAAGACAGGGAACTCAACTAAAACCCTGGCAAACTAACTGATCCTGTGGGTTGTGTCTCACAGCTGGGCTGCAAAAGAAATGCATGAAATAAAAATAAAATAATAATATATATATTTTTTTTTTAAAAGACAGGACAATTTTTGTTCTGCGTGCACCTTGAATGTATGTGAAGTTGTGCCAGAAACCTCACTTTGCTTCACAATCACTGTGTTAAGCCGGTGATGGAAACTTTTGTGTTGTTGCCAGGCGAACTACTGTAGTTTTCCACCGAACCATGCTTCCCCTTCTTTTAGTTCAGTCCTCAATGTTCCATCGATGTCATTAGAATAAAATGATAAAATGTTCTGCTCGTGGTTTCAGACAGTTTAAAAGAAGTTTTTTCCTCACCGCTGTAGCCATGTGCTCACTCGTGGTGGGAATTGTTGGGTCTCTGTAAATAAGATCAAGAGGAGAAGGTTTCTTGAAAAGTTAACTTCTGGAGTGAATTGGCTACATATAAATAAAAACAGACCTGACTTGACTGAGAAACTGCTCTATGAATGCTCCATTTTTGGCCTGTGTATTGTTATGGGGTTGACCATTGGCTGATAAAACGACACTTGGTGATCCCCTAATCACTACTGGTTTTAGTGAAACATCTGGACAACTACTGGATGAATAGAAGTACAATCTGCCACACAGATCCATGTTATACTTCGGTTTATGAGCCAATTCTGACAAAACATCCTTTGCTGTATGTTGTATTTAGTGCTAATTAGGAATTGTCAGCATTTAGTTCAAAACACGGTTGGGCATTAAAGGAATAGTTCACCCAAAAATGAAATTTTCATTAGTACTAAAGTCATTAGTGACTTACCCTCATTCTGATGAATACTCCTGAATACTCCTCCTTCATCAGCATGAGGGTGAGTCAACAATGAGTGAATTTCATTTTTTGGTGAACTATTCCTTTAAGCTTCTCCAGAACAACCTCAATGTCACATGACAAAAATGCATTCTTTTGAATCGGACCACTCCACTGACACTACAGTGGTAACACAACAGATGGTTATCTGGTAAAACAATAATTGCAAGACTTCAAGGCTCAGGTCCAATAAAACATCTGCCACACCAGGTTCACATTCCCTGGTATATTACTTTGTAATCCGAGCCTTGTATTTCTACTGTTCACTGACTGATGGACAGAGATAAAATGATTACTGCTGTCTTGATATGTAAAATCATTACCCATAGTTTCATGAGCCGCTGTGTGGTGTTTGGCATCTGATAAGACTTGACAGTCATTGCTCTACTCAAATTGGACCTCCTGGAATACAGTCTTTATCTCACTGGTACCAGAAGCTACAGGCAACATGCACGGGAGGGTATTTGGTCCAAAGCAAAAAGAAAAAAGTGCAGCCACAAAGAGCTGAAAGCACAGCTGGAGGTTCTTAGTCGTGTTTCTTCTATCTTTTATTTCCCATTAATGATCTCGCAGCCCTTCAGAATCCCAAACCCAAGTGTCTGCGCACCACTGCTCCAAAAGAAAGTAAAAGCTGAGACGCATATTCTTTTTTTTGTTGTTGTTGGGCCAAACCTGGAGCTGTCACAGCACTTTCTTTATGTAAAAGCTCTCAGAGGGTTACAGAACTGTTATCATTACTCGGTGTGTCCTACAGTAACAGGCAGGGTGAGGTAATATCACTCACAGGCTTGCCTTGCCCGCAGATGGGACAAAAATAGCCCTGAAATCACATTCAAACATTCAACAATCCAATTGAACAGTTTAAACTATACATAATTTAGCACAGTTTCTTTCCACGAGTCTGTTTGTGTTTCTGCTGCAAAGATAAAACATAATCTTATTTTGAGGGATTTCCAATTGTCAGTTTGCTTAATTTACAATTTAGTAATAGGTAGTTTGTGTTTCAGTGACTAATTAAATTGTCAGGCTTAATGTGATAAATGATGAAATGTAATTACAATGATATTTGCACGTATCACTCAAAGAAATAAGCCAAATTAAAACGTCCTGGTTGTATTTTTCAAATCAATTTTTTGAATTCTTGTATATCCTGCCTTGTATATTGTTTCCAAGACAGCGTGATTGTGTCCCTCCCTTAATCTCCTCATCTTTATCTTCTGAAATCTCTCTTTCAATCTCGCCCCGCTGTCTTTCTGCTTTGCGCTCTGCTATCAAGGTCAAATGCAGCGCCTTCCATTTCTACCCCCTTCCTCCATTGCAATCTTCATGCCGTCCTCCCTCGCGCGAAGCACGCTCACATTACCGCAGGTTTCAGATGCAAATCCTATTTAAACCTGTCACCTGCTGCCACGAGCGCCGCGAGAGGGGATTGGAAGAAAATAGGCCGCCCGGGATATCACAGCAATTTGCAAAATGAGCATTTTATGGGATATCGCGGCTTAGGCGTCGGGGCAACAAGTTGACACAGAGGGGAAGTTGTGTGTCACTGATCTGGGTGGCGATCATCATCATCATCATCAGGCTCATCTCGTTGCTGCTCGGGCTTTGGAGATTGCTTTAATCACAGTGATTCCAAGGCCTTTGATTCAGTCAGAAGAAAGCAGACTGGCCCTTTTTTTTAAGCATTCCACTGAGCACGTTTGACCTCCGGCTCTCACCGCCCTCCCCCCTCACCAGCCGTCCCTGTTTTGCCCTTATTTAGCAAGCCTATGTTTGTTAAAGCTTGCAGCCTTGTCATTCACGGGCCAGCATCTGTTCTCCTGCGAGGTCCCCACTGCCCTCTGCTGTGTTCAACAAGAAGCCGGAGTGTGCCACATTGCATCTAAAGCTATCTAATAACACCGACCTCTCCACCTCACCGCTGCTGTTTCTTTTGCTTCAGGGCCACCCCACCCCTTCCCCTTCCCCTCCCCATCAAACCATGCAAGCTCATGCTTTTCACCCACCCCCTCCCGCCACCACCTCCACCACCACCAGCCCGGCACCAGGTCATCACATCAACTCAGCTGCTATAGCCTGACAGCTACACTCCCACACACAGACACACAAGCACACACGTACTCTGCTTCCCAAAGTGGGCTATAAACACTGATACTGTCGCAAGCTGCCGCAAGGATTATGTAGTGGCGAAACTGACATTAAACAGCAACACAGCATATGTGGAGGTCAGGTTTGTTGTTTCCTTGGAAAAAAAACTCTACAAGCTCTCAATATAACTCCCTAGATAAGGCTGTGATAACGAATTCAGCTCTCAGTACGGCAAAATAAAGGGTTCACAAGTTCAGCACAAACAAGTTGATTGGTAGTTTAACTTGTTTCTAAATTTTTCTTTTATATGTTTTAGTGCAAAATGAAATGAGACAGCGGCTTTTATAATAACCAGATTTTTATCTTCCAGAAGCAGAAGAATAGATCAGACTGACCTCATACAGATAAAGAGCCGTACAGCTGAAGTAACATTGTCCGAACCGCAATTCAAAACATCCTCATATGAACTTATTTCATTTTTTTCTGCTGGAGGACAATTATATATTTTTAAAAGACTTATTTATTTTAAAGGGAGCTGTAGTACTTGTTCATAGTCCACAAGGTTAATGGATGACATTAATTGCACCCTCTGGCGCTCACTGTATGCAAACAGAAATGAGTGCCTTTTGAGTGAGCTGTTTTAGACAGAAGTATGGATTGACATTGCTGGGAAATATTCACTTTAGATGAGACGATTTACGCCACTGTTGTGTTAAATACTTAGCTTAGTTTACTATGAAAAATGGAATCACCCCAACTAATCTACAAATGATCATGAAACACTTTGTTTTGTATGGATTAAACACACAACATACTGTAGATCAGATGAATTATAGAGCTTGAGAGGAGCTGGCAGGCCGATGATTTTACCTGTAAGCTGTTTCCCACCTGTTTCCAACCTGTCTTGCTGCTTAGGGTAATGGATTCCCAGCTGTTTCATTTTCAACAGAAATGAAAATGGTATTGATCTCCCTCATATAACTTGTAATACCAACATGAATAATCCCATTTCCCAATATGTTGAATAACTCCTTTAAAGTTAAAGCCTCCGACTTAGCAGGTGAGACGTCTCACAGCTCTCAGTGTCAGTTTTTCCTAATTGCTCTGATTCATTTCTAATCCCCTGATGCACATTTTCCGTATCTCAACATACATTTTTTAAGATCCTTCCTTCCTGAGACTGTACAAGAGGAGAATGCACTCCCAGAGCCGATGGTCCTCACGGATGTTTTTATTTTTTATTTTTCCCCTCCTGTTAGTGTCAGAGGAAGGTTGGCTCAGCAGGTGCCCTCTCGACATGGCTTGGTGTAATATCTTCCTAAATGAGCTGAAAGGAGGGCTGCCTCCCTGTGACTCGGCAGTCTGTCAGGCCCAGATAACACAGTGGGAGGAACATCAATGCCGTCAATTTGTACTCCTCTCCTTGACCTTGGCTCCCACTGCATCAGTCAACTCACCGAGAGATTCGCCTTTCCCCTCACTTGACACCGGCAAGACCTCACAGCTAAACATCTGAGGATTGGTGACAAAGTTTAATTCTTTTATAAATGTTGTAGTGACAGAACTTTTATCAGTGTTTAAATATACTGAACTTGATGGAGTGATACAAACTACAAGGAAAGGTTTGACAGAGACTGGTGACCTAAATTAGATAATACTGCATGTGGGTTTAAGTTTGTTGCTCTTTGCATCAACACACCCCGTCCACAGAGAGAAATACATAAAGTCCATGTACAGAAATCGAGCAATGTGCAATCGGAGCTTCTGTAACTTTGTGATGTCACAACAAACCTCACCGGTCTCAGCAACCAACCAACCTCGCAGGACTGAGTTCTCTGAATTTTTACCTGAAATCTACTGCACTTTTATTTGATTGCTCAGAAAACAGTCAGCGAATCAGAAGAGAGCCCCTGAACCCTCCTCTCCTCTGATTGGCTGACACCAACCTGTCGTGATGAAAGCTCCAATGAGAAGCTGAGTAAGAAAATCCAAAACTATAACGAGACGCTCTCGGCACTGACTATTTTTTGTCACGGTGCTCAGAGCGCTTTGAGTTGAAATCTGTCCAACTTTTAGAACAGCACGGCGCTCGTCCCACACTGACTAATCAGAATCAAGAAGGGGCGGGACATACGTTACCGACAACAACACAAATGGAGACGTGGCTCGGTTTCTATCATGACCCACACTTGTTTTGAAGGTAGGCCGACCTTGGGTCCGTGTTGAAAGCTGGTACTAATGCTATTGTATATAAATACGCTTCGTTGTAGTGTTGACATTAAACAAGGCAGGAATACGGAAGTGACAGAGGACTCGTTTTGTAACCTAGCAACAGCAACAATCTGACAAGAGAGAGAGAGCGCTGTCAGCGGCTCAGCGCTAAAAGCGTGTTTGGTGGACATGGCCCCTAAAACTACAGATATGTTTATGTATATCAACACTTCAAATATCATTCTTCATACTAAATTATATTGAAGGGAAAGTTCAGCATTTGGTTTGATGTAATTATACTTGCATACATTGTACATGGTCTGAATCACACATGATCTAAAATAGTAAAAAATCCGAAACATTGAAGGTCAATTAGTATTGACAGCGTTTCTCCCTTTGCTTAACATAGTTTTACTAAACACACTTTCTGCTGACACCTCCATACCTTATTTATTCATCATGCTGGTGAACAAAGCCAAAAACAAGAGAGACAACCACGGCAAAGAAAATGTTTGTTTTTTTTCATGCAGGAGCAATATATATTAAAAAAAGAAAGCAAAAGGTTTCTTTGATAATCTCTTTGATACATGACTGCATGCTACAGAGGCGTTTTCGCTCCTAATGACTTGAGGTCATTATTACGGATGGAGCGAGCCTGCAGATAGAGCAAGAGCAATTTATCAACTAATCAATTTGGCTGTGGCACAAGCAGCTCGGATCTCGCTGCTGCTAATCAAAGGTTGCAACAGCAAGTTTAAGATTCTGCTGGAAGTCTGTGGACTGTCTGGAGACCTGCGAGCAGTGGTAGGTTAATGTGCTGTCTCGTGCTAAGCAGGTGCTGAGGAAGTTGTTATGCGCAGACATCATGGGTCCTCACATTAATTAAGTTTTTTGAGCCTGCCTGTTTCCCCAGTGCCTACTAATTAGTCTTAATTAGTGGCTGGCCTGATGAAGATGTAGAAACAGATACAGTGTGTTGCTGGTGATTATGCACTCCCTATAGTTTCTTCCTGCTCACCCTTTTCTTCTCTCATCCGACCTTGCCTGGTTTCCTCCTGAATCACTCTCTGCTATGTGAAATTCCGATGAGCAGGGAGTTGGCATTCAACAAGCACTTACGTCTTAATGTCAGAAATGTTAAAAAATGTCACGATGTGTACCTAAGGAGTGGACATCATCGTCAGGGAGTGTTTACTGATGGGGTTTTGTTTTTAGTCTGTATTTTCATTTGTGCATTCAGCCTGTGTGATGACATTTACCCATGTGTGGGTGTTCATATTGTAGATGAGTCTTAACTGCAGGGAGGAGCTGACTTATTCCTCTCTGACTGACAAATTGAACAGCCGTCTGCAGTGACCCACAAAGAACAGCTGCAGAGATCATCATCGAACGCGCCTTCGCAGATAATGACCCTTTGTGATCTGACCTCCATTTTCGGCCATTACCACTTCAACCAGACAGCCACCGAGTAGACGCGCGGAAGCAGCAAAGAGTGCTGTTGCTGTGATAGCTGGGGGGGGGGGTGGCTGTAATTCCACAGGTTCACGACTCACTTATCAGCAAGATCCCAACAACAACAGTACAACCAAAGCTGACATCGCTCAGGGCTGTAGGGCTCAGCTGATAGAGCGCAAGTCTTGGTCGGCTGGCAATGTCAAAAGCATGAAGCTTTTGCTGTTTCAGCATGGAGATGCCCCTTTGTACAAAGACATGTGCAAGACATGCATCTTTTCAAGTAGAGTGAGGTACAACTTTGCTGACGGATACAAAGCCCTGACCTGATCCCCATCCAACGCTTGTGAGATGAACAGGTACAGTGACCGTGAGCTAGGCTTTACCAACCAATCCCAGAGGAGCGCCAACTAGAGCCCTGCACTGGAGCCCGAAGCCCAAGGGGCCGGAAAGCCCACAGCATTACCTTGGACATGGGCCGGGCTTGGGGTTTTTTTTTTTTTTTTTTTTTAACCTGCCAATTTGAAAGATGTGTTTGTGTTTAAACGTAAACCAAATTAAACGGCGACACTTTAACGGGAGCTACTACTACAACAAGGCTAAAAACAGAGATCAAATTATTTTTTTCCAAGCAACTTTTTCATGTCAGCAACCCTTCCTTGGCATGACGGTGAGTAGAAAATTGGTGAATTATCGATTTTGGGTGAAGTATACCTTTAACTCAATCCTTTCAATCAAAATATAATGAATAAAGCTAAATACCACACTGAAACATCTAATTAAACTAGTTTAATGTCTGCAACATTAACAGTCCACAGGTTGTTATGGGAGGGGAGGTTTAAAAAAAAAAAAGTCCAGCTTGATTCAGGTTCGAGCCTGAGAATTATGAAAACCTGTCGACCCACCCCCTCGGACCAGGGTCGGGCTGGACCAGCGGATAGACGTCAGAAGCAGTCAACTCCCAAGACCCCCAGGTGACCCCCGAGGCTCCATGCTCGTGTTGTAGCAATTAGATTGACGTAATGTAATTTATGGCATACTACTTTATTTTCACACGACATGCTGATCATATGCAGGTGCTAGGCTACTAGAAATCAGCATAGATTAAAAGCACCTGCACACAGATTTCCAATTTTATTTAAAATCACAACACAGAACAAAGAGCTGTTGATCAGTAGTTGCCGATATCACTCTATCTATCTACACTATCAATCAATAAATGTATGAGCGGCACGTTTTACCCCAGGGGCCACATAGTGAGCGAATATGGCCCTGCCACATTTGCATATATAGTCATAATGATTTGGTGTCCACAAAGTTTAAGTGGACATTCACACACTTTTGCCAATTGGATGTATTTAATTGAGTTTATTTTATCTTACATGACGACTGTGTGCAAGTATGATGAGTTCAACTGCATCCATCTGCGAGAGGTCAAAACAAATTCAAAAGCGCTATTTGAAAGTACAATGTGACAAGGATTAGAAGCCAATGTCATTATTACCTCTTAATTAAAACAGGACCTGTGATGTGAAGCCAATTAACATAAATGGATTACAAGCAGCAGGATTAAATTAATGTGATTGTGTTCATTGTAATCCTCTACATTTACCATTAATTCTAACCTTGTAACATTTAGCGTATGGAAAAAATAAAAAAATCCACACACACTGTAAATAAATAAGACACAAATGAGGAATGTAATAGTATAAATGAGATCGATCTGTAGCTTTTTAAGCTACAGCTACAGAAGCTGACAGAGACCAGATTGCTAAATGTGGCTTTGCCAGTAAATTCTGTTTACTTTCAAATGGGCTGATAATGTAAAATGGCTGATGTTTTCATCTTGAAAGTAACCTTTTTCGGCCCTGCTTCCAGCACGGTGAGGATAAGAGGGCTATGGAGTGCACTCTAAGCCCTATATAAAAGGCATTAATGTCAGGCTACAGATCTGGGAGAAGCTGTATAACCACCACAACCACTGGCACTTGTTATTGCAAAATTGGTAAGGCTTTTCTTTGGCAGCTACATTCTGACAGAGAAAAGACAGGGTCTGTAATGTGTTTGAAGCACGAGGGAGGAGTAAATCACTTTCAGACACAAATGCATGCATGCACAGATGCACGGTGCTTCTTGTCAGCATTTTTCTTATACCATCCATTGCAGTACAAAAGCAGCACTTACGAGCCACTTTGGTGCAAAGCTACAGTCGCACTGGCACCTAAAGCAAACAGCGGCAATTGTCAAGTGAAAGGCGCACAAGCTCCTCTCTGGGGTTTTGTGGAGGAATGCAAACAAGCAAACCCTTTTTTTTTTTTTTTACCTGACTGACTGTTTTCACCTGACTGTTGCTGCACAGAGAAAACAGGGGGTATGGGGAAGAAAACAAGGCGAAGAGACAGACCAAGTGAGCGGAGGAGCCAGGAGGGCGCCATGATTGTGGGTTGAGAGTTCAGTGCTCACTTCAGCATCACAGCAGTGAGGACCCAGCGCCCTACAGTTTACATTTCCTGTGGTGAGAGTTTGCCATTTGCACTCAAATGTTATATTGGTTTTCCTCCAGTGCCAGTGGGAGCAGTGGAGTGAGCGTGTGTGTGTTTCCTAATAAAAAAACCTCCTGACTATGGTTAGCATGAGCACTACTGAGTTTACAGAAAAAGGGCATGGTGAGGGTAAATTTAAAGGGATACGCCAACATTTTTTTTGTAGGCTATCTTGCCTCCCGAGTCCATGACAAGCAGATAGACACCATCCTTTCGACTGTGCGTGCAGTAACAAGGGAGATAGAGCCGTATCGCCCGTAATTAGCTAAGCTCAAACGCTGGAAGTGCATACTGTAGGTAGTGTTAGCCTGCCTCCTACCCGAGCCGAAATCAGCAGTCAGAAGCTGTTTTCATTTTAGCTCTAAACTCTGTAAATATATCACTTTATCACAACATTTCAAACATGTTTAGGCGAGAAAGTAGCCATTTAGATCAGCAGTGTGTCGTTAATTTGTCTAAATACCAGCTGTTTTGTTTGGATGAATTCGGCGCTACTCAAGCTAGCCGTTGTGACCAACGCACTTCCGGTTACTTTCACAAAATAAAACACCCGTTGCCCTTTACATACAGAAAACCATGACGATAGAATTTGTGCTTTTACTTTGAAATAGGAAGCTAACCTACCCTCGATGTAGCTAGCTTGAACAAAAATAAACCGTCTTTGCTTGAACTCTCCGTTTTGACCGATCTCGTCCCGTTACCGGCATTTGACTGCTCAAGATGCCTTACCGGAGAGTTTTGTCAGCTCTGAGATGAAGATCGGCCCGCCGGTTTCCGTTTAGAGTTGCTGAAGAACGTCTCTGATGACTTTAGGTGGAGGCAGGCTAACACTCCTATGCACTTCCAGCGTTTGAGCTTAGCTAATTACGGGCGATATGGCTCTATCTCCCTTGTTACTGCACGCACAGTTGAAAGGATGGTGTCTATCTGCTGGTCATGAACTCGGGAGTGAGGCAAGTCACGAAAAAAAAAAAGTATCCCTTTAACATTATTCCATGTTTGTATGTTTACACAAATAAGTCTAGTTTTGAATCAATTGGTGTTTGTTAGAAACAAAAGATTATTTTTCTCAACAAGAATAACAAAGTAATCTTCTGATGTTCATAATCTCAAACTAAACCTTGTGATCAATACGCTTTCCCATTCAACACCAAACACTGCACTGCTGCTGTTATGGGTAGTGATGTGGTGCTTAGCATTCTCACCTTCCAGCAAGAATGTTTGAGGTTCGATTCCCAGGACAGGGGCCTTTCTGGAAGGAACTTACATTTTTTGAGTGGGTTCTCTCAGAGTGCGCCAGCAGTCTAAACCTTAGGTCGATTGGTCACTCTAAAGAAGCCTGTGTGAATGTGATTGTGTGTGTTATTTGTCTAATTTCTTATTCAATTTTAACAAAGAAAACATAAAGTAACTCATACAAAGACTGACTTACATTTTTCTAATTAAGTTCTTGTTACTTAGATTTGTTTTCCATGTACAATAACAAATGAGTGGTTTAAACAAAGATGATGCAAAAAGTGCCTCAAATTTTTTAAAGTAGATCTGGTACTTTATTTTTTTTTTTATCAGTGTGTGCATCTGTGTGTGTCTGTGCACACAATTCCCAACCAATTACTCCTCATATTTATTGTTTATTTGTGAGGTGGGAGGGGCAAGGGAGTGCACAAAGGCTCCTTTGATCCAGGCTAATTCCCAAGTCTTCCTTTTATTTTCCCCTCCGCTCTGCTCCACCTCTGGTCATTACATTTTAACACTCCATTGAAGCCGCAAATTACAATTTTTTTGGCAACAAAAATGCTCTTCTTGAAGAGTTATTTCTCTGGAGACAGAAATTGGCACTTGCAGGACTTGGCTGCCAGCGTAAGGATACCAGATTCTGCAGTCTGCAGACGTGTCATATATCATAGCCTTTTCATGCATATTATTGCTTTGTTATTGCTGATATGATCCCCCTCCAATATGGGGGAGGGGGGGGAATCATGAAACCTCCAAAAGTCAAACTATGTACTGTAAAAACTTGCGGCTATGGCATATTTATGAAAACTGTAATCTTTTTGTCTGACACAGCCGACATCGATCAGACAGAAGGGGGAAATAATGAACAATTTGCCCACTTGGATATGACTGATACTTTTTTTCTTACTATAATTTCTCATTAGAAGCCATGGGAGTAAAAGCTGCTAATGAAAGCCCATAAACAGTAAGACTTGAGTGGTGCTCATTTATATTAATAGTGTAGTCACATTACAGTAAGCAAGAGCTGAATAATGAGAGTGATAGCTCTACAAGGCTCCATCCACCTTTTCAGCTGCTGAATAGAGGGTTTAATCCAGGGGAAACATGCCACTATGTGGATTACGCTTTTATTTATGTTATTTTATTATTATTTTATTTATCACAGGACACATTCACACTGAACGTGTATCTGAAAATGTTCCCTACTGACATTTTTCAGTTGTTTATTCCTGCAGTGTTTGTTCGGGGCAACAGGAACGGCTTCTTAAAAGACTTGGCAACTAAAACTCCTTAGTTAAAGATGGTTGAGAGGGAGACAGATTTGTTGTCGGAGAGAACCCAAAAGGTCTTCAAGGGTCAGTTCACCCAATTTGCCCAAAAAACTGAATCAATTAAAATTTCTTACTTGACCCAGCCCCTGCAGATAGCATTGCTTTTATTTGCCCAGGGATGTTTGCTGCGACCCCAATAAAATTAAGGTGAATGGAATTTAATTTGTACTGCTCAAAGATGTGATGCAATGCTTAAAAACGAAAAGAGCAACATCCCTCTCTTGGAACAAGCCCAGGTTACTTTAAACATCTCACATCTCACAGCTTTGATTCACCATAACCTTTTCTTTCAGGTTTGCACATGTTCCGTGGAATATGTTGTTACTTTCTGCAGACTGGGGATGCAAATAGTCATATTTAGACCCAGTCCAAGGATGATGCAACCGAATACGAATGAACTTGAAAGATTGTCAGTCAGTTGCAAATGGAGGTTGAAATATCAACACTGGCATTTGCAGAGGAGAAATGAACCTTCCCATCTTATTTCAGGTAAACACTTGTGTGGCCATTGCCCCAGTGGCCTTCACTCCTTTTCTCCTCCACACCATTCAAAAAAGGGATTTACAATGGCACATCCGATGCATATGAACAACCACTGGGGCCTGTTGTCACCAAAATAAAAGCACATGAAAATGCTGTCAAACAAAGAATATATTGATTTTGGTTTTATCTTGGAACAGAACAACAGCAGCAGCCTGTGGCCTGAAATGAACTGGGCCTTTGCTTGTCAAATCAATATCCAGTAAAGAAAACAACAAACATAGTTGTGAAATAGTCTTCTCTGTGTGTATTTGACGACTGCTTGAGTGTGTTCTGTAAGGGCACAGTGTGTGTGTGTGTGTGTGTGTGTGTGTGTGTGTGTGTGTGTGTGTGTGTGTGTGTGTGTGTGTGTGTGTGTACATGTTTATGTTGATCCGGTGGTGTAATCATGCTTGTTGCCCATCCCTCTCCTCCTCCAGCCCTCCCGTCTCGGCCTCCCTCTTTATTTATTTACCTTGGTCTCATCCAATCGAGCGGCAGATCAGTCTGTGGAAAGGGCAGCTTGCCAAAGCAGCCCTCTGTGACAGAGCAATGCATTAGGACATTAAGACACCCGCTCCTGCGCAAAAAATCAATCACGCACCCCCGGATGCATTAGAGGCAGAGAAGGGCACCTCTCACACCTTTCTGAATGCCATGCTGGCTGGCTGGCTCTGTAGCTCTGTTCCCATCTCACTGCCTGTAGCAACGTGCACACCTGGCTGGGCTTGTTTGCTTCACTGTTTTCTATTCATGCCTCCCACCCAGGAGCAGTGAGCTGGCTTTCAAACAAATCATTAGCCGTCTGTATGAGGTGCGAGGCTAAGCCTGTACTGCCGGCGTAGTCTTTTAAACCTTCCTATTTTTCTGTTTTGGCAGATTAACAGGGGGCATATAATTGTTCTCTCTCTCTTTTGTCCATTTGTGTTTCTTTCATCTGCTTGTTTCATCTTTCCTCTGAACGCAGGGACTATGGGAGCTTTTCCCTGTATGACTTGAGATTTAACAAGTACCTAATATTGCATACTTTTTGTGGAGATGAAATCATTCATATATGTCGTTGCTCAGGTCAGGAGATGAAAACGCTTGCTGGCAAGTGAGCACTGAAATCCAACAGATCAAGTGTATTGATCAAAACAACGTCTGAACAGTGGGATGCCACCACTTGTTCTCATTGCCTCCCATTGTGTCGAAACATCTTGGAACAGAAGAGCCTGGTTAATTGTGTCAGCTTTATTTTTCAAGTTGTTGTTTATTATGGACGTTTTACTGAGAGAAATGTTTGCACTTGGACAACACAGCGGCGTTAACAAGTGAGAGGCAGTTGCTGCTCCAGTTTTATCCCATTGGTCCCCAACATCCTATATATCATATCATGTATGTGTGTGTGTGTGTGTGTGTGTCCTAACATTAACTGTCACCTACTGTAAGAGCCTGAGGTGACAAGAGCAAATACAAAATTTCAAAGAAAAAAAGTTTGTACCTTACCAATTATGTTTTTAACAAATTGTCCAAGGTTGAAAGCTCTATATTTCAGGACTGAATTGTATAGCACAGTTATACTAGATGGATTTTTTTTAGCTGTGCCTTGGTCAACATTTTGGTATAATGGTGAATGTGGAGACTAACTAAGGAAACTCAGAATTTTTAATATATTCTTTTTGTTAACATGTTTCCATTCAGTGCATCTGCATGTATTACCTTTTCAGTAGATTACTTGGATTATCAATCCTGCTGTTGTTATAGATAACCTTTTCTATGTAAACTGTTAATATTTCTTTTTCAACGTTTTACTTATCCACAGATGTGAAATTAATGAAATTCAATTGAAAAGGACAGAGCATAAAAAAAAATTGAAAAAAAGCATGAATAAAATAAAGAGATGTTACAAGTGAGAGAAAACAAGTGGAACAAAAAAGCCAGATCAAAAAGGAATGGGGAAAATGAGTGAAAGGCAGTGCTAAAGGGAGTTGGATGAATGGATGTGTTAGCTGGGTGCAGCCTGCATGCCGAATCAACCTGGCATTATTCAGTCCATCTTGTTTTGACAACATATTTCCACAAGGGACTTGGTGTGGGAGTACCAAAGACAAACGCTGTCATTTCTCGTTTAAAGCCAGTCAGCAGTTTTTAAAGGTGCAATAGCTAAGTTTTTGCAAGTTTGCTCGTATGAACAGCTGCTAGTTGTTACCCAAGAACTTTGCATAACATTAGAGTTCAACATCAAACTGTCACAGTCTGCTCTGCCTGGTCTTACCTGCTGCTGTGAAGGTTCCTCTTGCCCCGCCTCTGTTCTCCATCCTGCCAGACCTCATCAGCCTCATCGTCTCAAACTGTTGTTGTTCCCACCTGCACCTCCTCTCTAATCAAGCCGGCATATAAGCAATCCCAGTCCACACACACTTGGCCAGGTTCTCCTCGCTTCCATGCCAGACCATCCAGCACTCATTCTGAAAATTATTCCCTGGTTTTTGACTCTACTTGCCTCCGACCACCTCTCCTCATCTCTGCCTCGGCTACAACCTTCAGTCCTTGACCATGAGTTTTGTCCGTTTTCAATAAAGCTCATAAAATGGCCTTTTATTCCTGTTGTGCTGCATTTGGGTCCATTAACCATGGCCTTTTACACTAACTTCTCTGCAGGATTCTCTGCCGAACGTGACTTCAGTTTCTTTTCTTTGATTTCCTTCTCTTCTTCTACTGAAGTTAGCCTGACCTGCTATAACCTTGACCCACCCCCTGCCAGAATACTTTGCTATAGCGAGTCATTGTAGACTCTGGTAGAGTCTGGTCGGCTCTCAATTTGGCATGCCAAAGAGTACATATCCTTACCTCTTGTCTCTGTCTTTATATACAGCACGACTGAACATTGGCCATTATCACATGTGATCAAACAGATCTTGTGGTGATTGGTCAGACAAATTTTTTTTAAGCCTACAGAATTCTACATCCTGGCAAAGGATGTATTAAGGTATAACAGAATAGTGTCAAAGCAACATGGATCCATACAACCTAACAATCTGTTAAACTAGAATATGTGGTGCCTTGTATATAATAGTTTAGTTTCTCATGGAGAATAGTTTCCTTTTTGTTTGGTTGAAAGAACAAGAGCGGTGCTTTGCATTCGCGGCACACTTTGTTGCATGAGAAAACCAGGAGAAAGGAAATAACACTGGGACATTATCTGTGGAGGGCAGCCCCATTAAAAAAATGAATATTGCTTTTCTCCCCTTCCTCAGCCTTGGCACCAGATAACGTCTAAACAAATAAATAAATAAAAGCTGTAAATAACCTTTGCCTGTTGCTCCAGTCATTTCTCTATTACTTCGGCCAGTGGAGTGAGACCGACTTCTTATTTCTTGCTCTGAGAAGCAGCTCTCAATTTTGTTGATAAAAGAAAAAGAAGGGAGGGGTGGGGGGTGGTAGGAGGTGGGGCTGGGTGATGGGGGGGCAGGAAGGAAACGGAGAGATGGGCAGCGGTATGGAGTGGCAATACATTTTGTGAATGAAATTCCTGGATGCTCTTTTGCATAATGTCAAGTCATCAGGGTGTCACCTGTCTCCCTTTTCTGTCCTTACCTGTGACCTCCTCTTCCAGACCATTAATTATTCACACACACATATACGCACACACACATACACACACAGACTTCTGTCACACAGATGGTAAAAAAGAAATATAGATGTTCCTAATTTACCAAATCACCTTTTTATTACTTTAATGGTCCAAGCAATTACTCCCGCTTCATCCATAGTCATAAAAAACACAAGCAGGTGAAAGTATCTGAAATAAATGCTGCCCTTTTTGGACACAGATCCAACGTGTACGCTTGAGGATAGTGGTTTTGTTAAAACTGTAACTCTATAATGGATCTTGAATGACATAACACAGACTGTTGATCAGACTGCGTTCAATAGAAAAGCCATGGAGCCATTTGAATAATTGTGGTAGAAAGCAGATGTGAGAAGGAGTCCAGCATTTGTGGTAAGTGCACAACCAAAATGTTTCAATCAATTCACCACTCTGCCTTGAAAAAAATAAATAAAAATGAAATACTAAATGGATTATCATGCCACACCTGGCTCCACAACAGAGTGATGACAAGTGAAGTAGCTTTTGTTGGAAACAATGCGTCAGCTGCTCAATCCATCATAGTGCGGCACTGGAAACCTGCATCTATCAGGAGTCCTGCAGCTTCCACACCTCTGGTAAATACTAATGAAGTTAAATCAGGTGTGCTGCACAGTTTGCACTTGCCATTCCAACCCCCTCCCCTTCATGCAAATTATTACCAGCCCATTGTTTTGTATTGTGTAATTAAGTTTATGGTTTGTTTGTTGTCCCGCTCACATTGTGTTAGAAGAGCAACTTGTGCATTAACCAATGTAGCATTAACAGCTGTTTACTCACCAATCAAGTAGAAACATGAGCTTGAGGTCAAACTTCATCACTTCACTCACAAACAGCTGTATCAAGGAAGGCAACCATCTTGACTCTTGCTTTGCATGCCTTTCTTGTTTCTAACCCAGATTGCTATCCAGCTTGCCCATGCGTGCTTGAACTGCCTTGGGACTTTCCATTACCGAGTCACAGTAAAGTTCAGTCCGCCCTGAAGAAGAAATGGAGGTAAATTCATGCAAAACCACTGTTGTGCGTTCCCGTCAGGGGCCAGTTTTTCGGCAAGCAGTCTCTGCAATTGCCCCGAAAACAACTCTGTCTTGTAATGTTCCGTTATTATCTCATAGCGTGGTGAATATGCAGGTCACAACGTGTCCACGAGTGTGTTTTGGAGTTGTTGGATTGTGTATTTGATGAGTTTGATGAGGGAAACCAATACAATTCCATGAGCCTCCATAACGTAGCTCGGAGCAGCTCGCGGCTCTGCTCCGCGATTCTAAAAATAGCTTGACAATTAAAGTTACTCCTAAAACTATAGTGATTATGGCAATGGGCCAATTTGCCAAAATGTTGAACTATCCCTTTAAGGGTGTGGATTTGATTCACATTTCTGTGAGGAACTTTTTTAGTTTCCATTATAACATTACTTATCTGTCTTTTAGTAAAATGACTTATACAGAGGAGAAACATCACATTAAGATGTGTTTTATTTCAATACCCCTTGTGACATCAAAGTGGAATGATGTGTGGACATCTGAAAATATTTGGCATTTAGATCCTTTAACAGGAGAACCCTTGGAGCGGCTGATGACAACAATGACATTCTGTAAGAGAGGAGACCAGCTGAGCATGACTTCAATCTATGGTCTGTGCCAGGTTCTGTGAAAGTCACAGGGGCCAGATGACTCTGTCCAGTGGTCAAAGAAAAAAAAGAAAAAACTGGGGAAAATATCAGGACACAGTGGACTACTTAATATCTCACTGTGCTGTTATGAACTTGGAAATAGAAAATCAAGATATTGTGCAGGAAGGCGTGCATATGAGAGCATAGATGTGATTTTATTTTCATGATTCTACTTCATGAAGATACGTCTACTTCACCTGCCACTGTAAGTGATTTCAATTATTACCTTGATAAAACTTGCTCGAAATCCAATTTGCACTTTGCATTCACACCTCAGTTCACTGGGGTAGGAATACAAATACACAAACAAGAACACATCCATCTGCATGCATACAACACATGATGTACAGATACACATACACAGACCCCAGCTGCATAAAAACAAAGCAACACAACACTTGCCAGCCTGGCCTTTTGCCAGCTACGCCATTCCCACCATGTCTGTAAATAGCAGTTAATTTAATATCTGAACCATTAAGAGAGATTTCAATAATAATTACAGAGAGTGCAGCAGTGATTCTCTGTTTTTATGCAGTTGTGGAACATGTTTGCAACCTGAATGTCACAGAAGTACAGTATGGTGTAATCACCCTGTTTTTGTTTGTATTCCAGGTCAGAAGGATAATTCATGAAATAAATTATACAAAAATCATATCAAATAACACATTATGCTGTAAGGCTTTGGCCTTCCACATATAAGCAGCACCTACTACCATCTCATAATAGAGATTAAAGCAAAGACTATGATTAAAACATCGTTTTCTAAAGGCCTCTGCACCTTTACTCTCTTTAAAAAGGAGTTGGCTCTTTCAAAAGACTTAAAGGTCACTGTGAATCTAAAGGGAATGATTTGAATATGTTTGACACACATACACACACACACACACACACACACACACACACACACACACACACACACACACACACACACACACACACACACACACACACACACGAACACATTTCTATTACTCTACATTTGTGGGGACCTGTCATTGACATAATACATTCTTTTAACTTTAAATGTACTACAAATGTGATAATAGGATAATCTGCACATACGTGGGGTTGGCTTATTACAATGAATAAAGACATCTGACATCAGCAGCCCCAGGTTATTGTCTTGTTAATGGATTCAAATGCCAGAACAGGATGTGAGCCTGATGTAGTGGAGCCTGCTGACAACAGCCACGTCTTTGGACAGTCCTTTTCACACGTCTTAGCCCCTCCACCCACCACCACCAGCCACTCACACATTCAAGATTGGGATATGAACAACATGAGGAAAGAGTTGGTGCGGGTCCTTAGATCTGTATATGTTTAAGTCAGACAAAATCTCTTCAATCTGTTCAGCTCTTGGAAGTGACCACACTATCACTAACATGGGCCCCTGCTTCATTTGTGCACTCATTGTCAGACCAGAGACCCTAATATAAAATCAATCTAAGCTAAATGTACATATAAAACCAACAGTAAGAGAGCATGAGCCCTGATAATGACATGCAATAATAAAAATGTCAAACTGCAAAGACTGCAAAAATGTCAGAAAGAACAAAACACAGGGTGGATATAAAATGATGTATAAACAATAGGAGAACACTAACAGATAAGACATGAGAAGAAAAAACATACTGATCAGAAACATCATAAGAAACACTTAAACATTCTATAAAGAAAAATATAGAAAGAAACTTATGGAAAGAAATAAATTCAAAACGTTTTTACAATGAAATTACTGTAGCAAAAGTCATGGAACAATAATACAAAACTAGAAATCAAAGCACATAGACCTAACAGACAGATGCTGAAACACAGCAGCCGTGAGTTGAGACAGGCCCTGCGCCAGTTCAGTCTCACTCTTCAGTCAGGCTTCTTTTCTGATCTCTGGCGCCTGGGGCTTATTTCCCCAGTACATAAGAGTGGAGATAAATTAGACACTAACAATTACCGAGGCATTTATGTGAACAGTAACCCAGGGAAGGTTTTTTGCAGCATTATCAATGCCTGGATGCTGGGCTTCCTTATGGTGCACAATGCCCTGACTAAAGGGCAAATTGGCTTTTTACCAAATCACCTCACTACTGACCATGTTTACACTCTCCACACTCTAATTAATCATCATGCACACTAAAAAAACAAACAAGACAAGGGCAAAATACATGTTTTATTGATTTAACAAAGGCTTTCTGATTATATTTGTCAAGAGGGATTATGTTATAAAATTGACCAAATTTGTGCGAGGGATAAACTTTATGACATAATTAAATCAGTAAGTGTCAGTAATAAACAGAGGAGAATAAAATTGGCAACAAAACTGCAGATCTCCTCAGTCAACGGAAAAATGTAAATTGGGTCAACAGCACGCCTCTATTTTAAATCTGCACGACTGACCTAGCAGTACTGCAGGAACCTGTGGCTTAACCCTTGCCACTAATGAAGTTAAAGTCCCTCTCTATGCAGACGATACCCTATTTCATGAATACATAGGTAGGCCTAACACAAAGAGCATTTTATGCACACAGAAACTGTACAATATGAACCTATCAATTACCAGTCCAGAGCCACTCTTCAGAACTACTGTAATTAGAAAAAGTAGAAGTGGAAGCATGTTGTAGAAGTCACATGGTCATTGCCCACTCATTTTTTTTTTTTTTTTTACATTAATAGAAAAACAATTACATTGTCATTGCAACACAGATTGAGTTTCAAATAATGGTAAATGGACTAACACTGCACAGCACAGCAGAATTAATCTTAGAGACCACTCAAAGTGTTTTACAGTACCTTCCACATGAGCCAGGAATCGAACCACGACTCTTTGATTACTGGACAACTCCATCTCCTTAGCCACAGCCACAAAAGATAAATTGAGATTTCAGGAAATGCAAAGCCTAGAACAACACCCGATACTAGAGCAGCACTGTTCTCCAACCACTAATCAGAGTAAAGAGAATGATTAAATTAACAAAAGATCTGGAGTGATTTGTAGGAATCCAACCAAAACTTAAAACAAACCTAATTCAAAAGTGGCCCTAAATCGTGAATTTGAACTGGCACAGTGTCTCTTAACTGTCAGGGAGAGATCCTGAGCAGATACTGACTTGGTGACCTCAGGCGAACCGTAGAGAAACAACATCACACAAGAAGTCCAGCTACCAACAGAGGAAAGAGGAAGATGAGAGGAGATGCACTTCATGTCAAGATGTAACCAATAAATTATCATTAGAGTGGAATAGCTGAAAAAAAAAAAAAAAGTTTGATTGTTCAATCCGAAACTTCACAGAGCCAGATGACATTGAGAAATAGCAGAGACTGTTAGAAGAGGAACATGCAGCACATTAGCTCTGTATGTGATTGCATACCAGACTGATGGAAACGTCACTGAATGTGAAAAATAATTAAGTTGACATAGCTTATTATGCATTATCAAATCATATTGTCCTTGATGCTTTGGCAATACCGCTCACCTGACGCTCACGCCAGGAAAGCATACTGAATTGAAATTAAAATTGAATTGAGAGAGAGAGAGAGAGGCATTATCTACCCTTTCCTTTCCACAATGGGTCTCTCAAATATTGGCTCCTCATGACGCTGAGCTGTGGAGGACGAAGGCTTTGTTCCAGTTCTCTGCAACATACTGTACCACACAAATACAGCACTACAGGTGATTCATTGTGGTTAGATTTTAAGGACAAATACAACTTCAGGTTTAGGGAAAGATGATTGTTTGGGATAAAGTTACTATTTGTGGGGAGGGCACTGCCCCTCTGTGACAGAACAGGCTTCACTTGTAAAGGACAGACAGATCTCCTGGATTTTACTTACGCATTTATTATTTATAATAAATATATATCATCTGTTATCAGACTATTTTCATTCAAGGTTCCACCACCGCCTTGCTAGAGGGTATTATAGTAAAGCACACTGTAGAATATTGTATGACCACCATTGCACCATGTGTATTTTCAGCAAAGCACATTGTTATGGGTCTTTCTTTATTTCAGTGTTCTCTCTGGTAATTATTTATTTATTATACTTTCCCCCCCTTATTTAGTCTATTTAGTCATTGTATCGAAAGCCTGTCTTGCACACACATGCATACACACATTATATTTGTATGTTTGATACCACAGTGCATGAATTAAGCATCCATCATGGAGTATACGTATGATGTCCTCCATTAGTCATGTAAGGGCTTTTTTAATAAAGGCAGCTGTGGGACTTTTTCGCCGTGCATATTAAGGCTGCGCTGGTGGTCGCTCAGGATCACTTTGTAAAGCAATATTTCACCGAGCACGCAGCCTCGCCTTTGTTGGCAATTATTTGCCTATTAATTTTTAACCTCATCCCAACAGCTCAATAAATAAACAAATGCATTTAATGAAACAAATTGGTTTCATACCAGAATAATTGTTAATAAATCATTCAAAGCATGTGTATAGATTATACATGCTTCACCCCTGATTTCCATTAAAAAGACAGGGCTGAATTTTTAACAACTGCTCAGAGACCTAAAAGGCATATGCTAATCAGTATGTAGGACTGGATTGCTTGGGCCCTTGAGGGAAAGTGAAACTTTTGCGCATATAATTGAGATAAACAAGTCATTCCTGGCTTTAAAAAGTTCAACACAGAGAAAATAATGTCCTGTATCTAACTTATTGGCTACCTTTCTGGGATCTTGGAAGCACTCCATAGAAGCTGAGTGCAGAGAAACATGAATTATTTGTTATTCAAGTGGTGAAGGTGGAAATGATTAAATTAGTTCTGATTATGAAGGTCAGAGTATAAACCCTCCAGAAGCATCCTCTCAGTCTGTGAGTCACTCAAAAGCCTGTAGTGAAGCCATGACCAGCAGAGATGACTGCAGTGTGCCTATTATGATAACACATGGTGAGATGCACTTTCATCATAGGGATGTTATTTGGCCTTTGAAACACACATCATTATGACAGTCTCGGAGGGCTTCAAGCACAGCAGTCATTTGCTATCAATTACCGAAGCCACTTCCATTGTTGGTGATGAGACTTTCTTCCACATCCCTCCAAAGCCTCTTAAGCTTCGACATTAATCAGGTTGTAGCTCCTCGGTGATGGGCATTTGTCATTAGCTGTCATGATTGAATACAGATGGTTCTCGGCTGTGCTCTGTCATGCCTGTGACAGCCCTCTGACGTGCTCCATGATGGAGGGTCTTGGTGAGGTGTCGCTGTGTCCCTCTCAATGACCCAAAAGGTAACCTGAGCTCACCACCTTTGCTGCACAAAGGCACATTATAAACTGTGATGAGGCTCTTGGGAGTTTAGCACAAGTCTCAACTCAGAGATTTTTTTTTTTTTTTTACAGGGAAGTTACAGAAAAGCTCCATAAACAAATAAATGTATTTATGTGGGTGTTTGGATCCAGATTTTATTTGTCAGGAGCCATATGTGATAGAGTGTTACTGTCACACCAAAGGCGTTTTAAAGCTCTAAGTTTTATAAATTCAAACTTATATAAAGTCATATGAAAATATAACTTGCTTATAAGTATGGTAAAGACTTTTCCTCTCAGGCTGCACTGTCATGCAGGCTGTGTGGATGGAGGCAGGGAGACCACCTCCCCTCCCCTTCCCTCCCCTCTCCTCCCCTCGCCTCCCCTTGCCTCCTCTCTCCTCCCTAACGCATGTCCTTGTGTCTTTGGTGACATACTGTCCACACAAGCAAGTCTGCGATGAGCCTGCGTAGCCCCAGGCCAACCATTGAAGGCACTGAACATGGCGAGGCTCTATTTGAAAGGATGAGATGGCAGAGAGTGTCTCAAAGGAAATTTCATTCCCCTCTGAAATTACAAACGGCAAAATGCAGGACACACAGTCGGGGCTGCCGAGGGACTACATCATTGTGCCGTAGCAGTGTCTCGTGCATCACTCATTCTTTGTAAGAAAGTCATAGACTCTCTTGGGATACTGTATCTGAATGTGGCTGCTTTTGTCAAGCCCCGGTTAAACGCCACATATGGGCAGGGGGTTAACAGCCTTCATGTTTTCCACTAGGTCACAGGGTGACATCCTCCAACAGATGGCATTGAGCCCATGTTGAGCAGGCTATGTGACACAGCGTATGAGGAAAACTAACAAGCATTGTAGCCTTGAGGGAGGATGGGTAAGACACACGACAAAAACAGTTTAGCTAAATGCCAGGATGTGGTCCACAGCACTCCGTGTGATGATCAAGCTTTATTTCAAGTGGCAGCCCCCTGCCCACCACTCCCTTGATTAATGAGGGCAGAGCAGATGCTATGGATATGGAGCAGAGGGAGTAAAGCTCTTATCAGCACCCCACACAGCGACAGCCTTCATTGCCTCACCTTTGCATCAGACATGTCTGGCTGTGTCCGTGCATGTGTGCACACCTGTGTACGCCGTGTGCATGAGCGTCCATGTGCCTGTTTGTCTCACAGTCTGTTGTCCCTCTCCACCTATTCTTACGTGCGAATATGTGCGTGTGTGTGTGTGTGTGTGAGAGAGAGAGAGGGAGACAGAGTGAGAGACACTGCCAGCTGCCAGGGGTTGAGAATAAGCAACCCTAGGGCACTCTAATCTGAAAATATGGTGATGAAAACAAGACTTTGAATAAATAGATGCAAACATATTGGGATGGATGGATGGATGTGACTGAATCGAATTAGAGCAAATTTCAGGTAACCTGCAGAGAAACCAATTTCTGCAAGGTGGGTCCAAATGGGTGGGGCTGCATACGTCCTGATTTTAAGGCTCAGTTTCTGAATACAGACTTTGGAAGATAATTTCAAATATGAATTATATTTAATTATATATAGCGTCTGGTTACTAATATTGACTGTGCATGGGGAGTTTTGTTTATTATTTTGCTATTATCAATGTCAAATCCTTGTTTTAAAGGTGTCATGTCTGCATTATCCATTACTGCAACACAGAGAGAAATGTTCACTGACCAGCCCAGTTACATGTTAATGGCTGAATTTATTGTTAATCTCTTTTTTTCCCCATTTCTTTTCTTTTTTTGGTCATTTTCAGGGAAGACAGGTGTGACCTGACACCGTGTTCATTTTTCAACCACAGAGCATGGATTATTCTTCCGATCATGCAAATGTGCACACAAAGGTATAGTGCACATATACAAACATATGTGCCATAGACAGAAGGCAGCCCTTCTCTCAGTATCAGCATCACACTAAGTCCTGTATTAATTAATATTCAATGTAATCATTGTAATATAAACTGTTTGGAAGCATAAAGTTTATTCTCTCTAATGCAAATCAGGTTTTAGGCAATTCCTGCGTAATTACTGTGTTACATCTGTGTAATAACAAGTGTGTATTGGCCGAGTTTAAGGCCACACTGTCTCTGGCTCTCTCAGGGGGGACTGGGTGGCCACAATGAATAAATTCTTATTCTTCTACATAATTATTAGAGGAAAACAAGCTCTTCTTCTGCAGATCTTCCTCATCCACAAAACCTATACTGTGGGATTTAACCCACATCCTCCCAATGCACAGACAATAGCATTATCAACTGAACTATCCAGCAATATATAATGTATTGAACCCTCAGGTCCACCAATATCCAGCATTACACTTCCCGATATTACTTAGTCATATACCTGAAATGTTCTGCTACCAATTACAGCAAATGCTTTTCACATCCATTCATTACAAGAAAGCAAGCTCTTCTTCCGCTGCATATTTATTTTAATAAATATCTGAGACCCACTGAGCTATCTGCATTTGTTGATTAGGAAGTCCTCTCACTCTCCACACAAATGCACAGAGACAGATCGACAGCTCCTGCAGGTCAGTGTTCAGAGAGAAAGATGTTAATGTGTCCATCTGATTAGTTCAGTCTGTACTTGTGGGACTCTTGATGTTAAGGTTGTGGGTTCAGTTCCCATGTTGACAGTGATCACACCCTGGCAGCACCACCGCCCATGGCACTCTGTATTTTAAAATGCAGGCTTGCATTTGGAGGATGAAAGCACCAGTAGAGTAATTGAAACCTGCAGTCTGTGTGTTCAGTTTTTTTTTTTTTAGAGCTAAGATAGAATCTAACAACATTTTAGGCTCCCTCTCATTGGTAATGGTTGTTCCATATAAAAATTGTCTTTGTCCCACATTTGTTTACTTTGTGGGGATCTGGTCACCCTAGGTGTCGCTTGTGTTTTCAGTTCATGATGACAGGAGTGCATTTGACTGACGTCCTGCTGGAGCATTCCCCCCTCCCGTCTTGTCACTGAGCTATAAATCACTCAGAATTATTGTCGTTGAGGGCTCACACCTCTTATTGCCACTTCTTGCCCCGGGCTACTCCTTGCTTTTATTTTATGTATTTTTTATCACCGGGCATAAATTAGTTCCTACTTAAATAGGAAGACAGGCTTGGCCCTGCAAAGCTAAGATGAGTGTCCTCCTAACCACTTGCTCAGATTTAGAACTCCTTGTAGAGCAAGGGCATCTGAAACGGGGGAGTCATATATTAATGATCCCTGCTGGAAGCAAAGCAGCCCTAACACTGCAGGACAGAAAATAGACTCGCTGGCACATTATGAAGGCAGGAAACAAGTATTTTGTACCTGTTTCCAATTATAGGCGTGGATTTTTTTTTTCCAGTGGATTATTTATGATGAAGCTTAATTTACATGCGGTGCATTTGGATATGGAAAAGCCTATAAATACCCCGGCAGCCTCAGCAAATGAAGCAGTAAAACAACCAGCAATGTCAATACTGTAAGAATAAGTGCATGATGGTCCACAACAACCAGCCCTTGTGGTTTGAGCGCATGGAGACATGACTGCATCCTTTCCCTGAGTTGATCCTATTTTCATGTGTGGAGGTATAGACTAGCTGGCTGCTTGGAAAGGTCAGGTCTAAATTGGGAGCAGGGAACAGATCTTTCAAGGTTTAAGTATCAAATCTCAAAAGTCACTTTACGTAGAGGAGAGTGCCAGAGGTGGAGAGGAGAATTTTTTCTCTCTCTCTCTTTCAGATATGTCTCACTCGTATTGGCTGTTGTTGGTATTGCATCATATGTGGTTTGCCATTAATCTTACTCTTTTCCAGTGATGGTATTCTCTCGTCCTCCTTGCTACACTATGAAACACTAATGACCCTCTTCCAGTGCCACAAAGCAGACAGACTGTGTCCTGTCGTTGAAGACAAACACAGCTCACATCTCCGCTGTTTTCCTCTCAAGTAAAGACATTATATCTCCCTGTCATTTCTTGTAGCCACCTCTCTCGGTAATTGCTTTACTGCAAGAATGAATCCATAATATGTCCTCTTTACCTCGGTTACGCACCAATGTACTAATCTGCCGATATAATTAACATATCAGGGTGACTCATCGTACGCATGAAAACAATCTTTTTACAGAAATGCATTAAATGTATTCTCGTGTGGACAAAGGCCTGTGGGAGAAAGCAATGCAGAGAGGTGAGGGGCGCTTATTCATTTGTCTTCTATTTATGTTCCTCCGTTTAATTGAATTTTCTGCTATAGTCCCGGCCTGTGGATATAAATCATGCCTCTCAATCGGTCAAGATAGCCAAAAGACATCTCGTGCTACAGATGTACGAGAAGGGCAGGCAGGGGGCAAGAGGAGGCCAAGATTTATGTGTGCAAGGAAAAACATGACCTCAGGTCTCTGCTGGCTGTCAGCAGAGCATCTTTTCCATTACCTTGAGGATTCATAAGCACTATATTTCAGTCACGGGGAGGGGGGGGTCCTTGAACAAATTCAGGACAGACACAAAAAAGCTGATATCAAATCATTGCACAGGATCCTTTTCATGAAATGTAATGGTTGTACGTTGTATTCAGCACCATGACACAATGTGAGTCTTGTTTGTATGATCCTTGAAAAGTAGTGTTTTTCAGAACGGGATGCCTGTGGGTCTTTTGATAAGTGGTAGTGAGCAAATGTATGTTAAACAAGTACAGTAGAAAGAAACGTTATCCACATGAGGGGCCTCTGACATTGCTCATGTTGTTGATTAAAAAATATTGAATTATATTTTTTTGTTTTAAACATTCAGCTCGCCATGTTAACTAAAAATATGTGGTTAAATCATTAATTCATGGTTTTTATAAGGGGCAAGGACAGGATCTGTTAACCTCCAGAGACAAAGACTTGGAGGAAACATATTTCATTCTCATATTCCTACCCATCTAGTTAATCACAGTCGGACCCCATATTTTATAACAGTAATTTATTTTGTGAGTTTTTGATGATTTATCCCTAACCAGCACACAGCAGCTCTGTATAAACTCTCTGCTGAAGAAATGGATTTAAATGCATTAGCCGACTGAAGCCACGGCTTGTTAGCGACCAAGAAACTCAGATTCAATACATAACTCCACTCCTCCAATACCAGCCGCTCCCACACACACACACACACACATACACACACACCCCTCTTCCATACACATCAATGTGCGCCCTGCCATCCAATCCCCTCTCAGTGTTCTCCAATAAAGTTCCCACTGACAAACATGATGGAGAGCCACTCTGCCTCAGAGCAGGATACTCAGAAAACGACTTGAGGATAAAATACCGCCATCCTGGCAGTTGACTTGCCAATCCAAATTAAAAAAAGTTAGAGTGGCCAGGTTTATGCTGCACCCTTCACTACCGCTATATTTCATGCTTTTACACCTGCTGCACGACTCCCACGTTCACATTCGCACACTTACCCATCTACCCTTTCTCCCTCTCCAATAAGAGCCGCAAAGCCCGATAACCAAATAAGTTGATCTGGTATGAGGCCTTTCATCTCTTGATATTGATGCTTCATCTCCCAAAAAAAAAAAAAAAAATCCAGCAGTCTGTAGACATTAGCAGCCTATAAATATGAGAGGAATATGGGATATTGACCCAAAGCGCGGTTTTTCAACTCACTGTATGGATCCCCTGAGTATGAATACAATATTCTACATAATATATTCCTTTTCTCCAAGTTTTTCATTCTTGGAAAAACATTGTTCAACTTGAATTACTTCAAAGTAAGAGAGCTGTATTTGTACTCCTGAGCTGTACGGTCACAGCCACAGTTCCAGCCTACATTTTGTGCAATATAAGGGCAAATAATCACATTATTTCCCATCCTATTAATTCAAGAGGGCAGTTGAAGTAGATAGTTTGTCTTTTTATCCTTAACCATTTTGTCAACCCACCTGAAGCTGTCGCTGAGTTAATGTTATTTCAAAACCTGTAGTGAAGGCACAAATACCAGTGCCACCTCAATACAAAATTGTTCTATCTTGCCAGGTTTCATTGAAAAGAAAAGGTTTCATTGAAAAGATAGGTTTGTGTATAACCAAATAAATAAATAAAAAACTTCAACAACTGTAATTTTCACTTCCATTTTCAGAGGAAATACAGGAAAAGCTATCAGCCCAACTCTCATAACTTGCACTTGCGCTAAGCATTGCTGTCGAGAAAACTTTCATAGTTTCGTCATAGCTGAAGCAACTCCTTTATGGTACGGTGGCCCTGAAGTGCCAATCACAACAGCAAATCAGAAAACACAACGGCAAATTAGAAAACAGGAGTTTCGCCAACGCGGAGGCACCGAGGATGGCGCCGGGTACGAGCGGAGGGGTGAGCCCAGCGGAGAGGCCAGCCGGGTGGAGACGACAGTCCCGCTGCAGTCACAGCGGCATCTGTTTTGTTGTTGCGTTTTTGATTTGTTGTTGTGTTTTCTGATTTGCTGTTGTGATTTGCACTTCAGGGCCACCGTACTGTGGGCTTTCGTCAGGGGGAAAAGAGCACAGGCGTTGTTAAGTGGGAGAGAAATGGTTGCAATCAAAGTGATTGCGGCCTACAGAATGTCCCCTTTATGTGGATGGTTATGGTGGGGCTTAGGGTTTTTCATTATGTTATTGCACGTGTCTATTTGACAGCAACCGGCCATTTAACTTGATCATATAACAAACTCAAAAACACAGAGAGATGGGACTCGACACAGGAGAAAGAACTGGTCGTCCAGCCGGGGCTGAGGTCAGTGACAACTCCATCCACATAAATTACAAGACAGACTACGGCACACACCCCCACCCTACCCTATCCCACCCCCACCCCCCACCCTCCTGTCCGCCACATTTACCGTGCCATTGATGAGGTTTAATTATGTTTTAATGTGTGAATCGGGCCTGCGAGGGCCTGCAGGGGCAGGAGGAGAAGAGCTATGACTTTTCACTGATGTTTTATATCCAATTATCTTCATGCTGAGTGGAGGGAGGAATGGCAAACACGGGCTAAATGGTGCGTTTCATATGTGGTCAAACTCACTTCTAACCTCAGGCTGCAAATATCAGCTGAACATGTGCTTCCTCGTCGGGCTGTTACTTTCTTGTATTAGCTGATGCACAAAAACAAGACAAACACTGCGTGGCTGGTTCCTGTTTCCAAACCACTTTGAGTTAAATCTGTGCCAGTGCTCAAAACTGAATGCACCATTGGTCGATCGAATCTGTTATTGCTGTTGCACTTTATGTCATGCTGTTCAACATGTTTCTACAATTTATCATTTTATTTTGGCTCTGTTAAATTGGGTAGACATCAACATTTCCACAGTGTAATTAATATCACTCTCATGCACTCTTGTGACTCGCAGCGCACACAAATCTGACAACCAGCAACCCAGCTCATCATTCAGTTTTACTTTACCATTATCTTCAGTGTCACCTGTAGTGCGGTGTCGACTACAAGAAGTCACAGTTATTGGTCATATCCCATCAAATGTCTCGGCTGTATTTCACATCTGTGTTGCAGCAGAATTTATAGAGTTGCCATGGCATTATAGCCGGATTTATGACCGCCTCTTCCCCTCAGGGATGATCAAGGTCACATCTGCATGTTTGACAGCTATTCAACAGTCAGCGCTCCCATCTGCGCTCTGTTAACATGCAGCACAGAATCCACAATGTACGTATAGATGAATGTGTGAAAGGAAGCCCAGACAAACAATAATGTGAAAACATAATTATAGGCCGATCGGAGAATGTGACTAAGTCGGAATGTGACTGTAAAGGCGCTATGATGCAGAATAGGATTTGAGCAGTGAGCTCTCTCTCCTCTAATGTTGGGCAAACAAAGAGAGGAAAGACAGAATGGTACGGTAAAGAGAAAAAAGAGTGAAAGAGATGGAAAAATCGTACTTATGGATGGATGAAATGAACATAGGCGAAATAGGCTAATACTCTTAAGGCCAAACATCCCCGGCACGAGAAGTTGAAGAGCAATAAAATTCCCCTGTTTAATTTCTTGATCATTTTCAGTTTAATAAAACAAAAGAGCAGCGGAATTAATTAAAGCACATTTCCACACAGAAAAAGCAATAACCTATGAAAATAACTATTTTTTCAATTAAGCTGAGGTCCTGAAGTAGCGTGGAAGTTATGGTCGCTCTCTGCTGAATCGTATCCAGCACGACAATAAACACTTCAGAGCATGCTCTGCAATAGGAAATCACATTTAATTGCTTTGTATTGTATACATATGGGCATTGTAAAATAAGTAAGTAAGCAAGAAAATAGGATGTTGTTTTCTTTCTCCACTTATTGCAAACATCAATTTAAAGAAACATTTATAGCTGTAATTAGTATCATATCATGTGAAAGTATTGCTATTGTAAAAGTAAATGACAAACTTTGCAGTTTCAAGTTGTCATCAAGGAGAATGTGATGAAAGGCTGAACAAAAACACAGTAAATTTACTGTCAATAGAGGAAAGTACAAATGAAATAAACCTTGTGAGTCTGCTACTACGTTCATATCACTGCAGCCAGTATCCAAAGCACCTCCTTCCTTATGGCTTTTCACATTAGGTGTCACTTCTGCTTCCTTACTGGCTGCTCCACTGCTCAGCTGAAAGCTCTGCTGTCACTCTCTGGTACTGCTGCTGCTCATGTACTGTGGCATTTCAAAAGCTCCATCCTCACCCAATAATCTGCACGTAGACACTGACTGGCATCAGACATTTCAACAATACGGTTCAGTATTGTTTTGTGAACTGATGGAAGACGTTTCAGGAGGTTTGATTGGCCAACGAGGAAAGAAATGGGAGGTAAAAGTTACCACCAGTTTTGAAGGAGTCCTTCTGTATTTACAGTAATCTTATGCTATACTTGTGAAGTACCCAAGTTAAGGGCTCTGAATGCAACCTGGGAGCAAACCCCCTTATCTCCTCCAGGTCAGTATAAAAGGCCTCCTAATGGCTCCTTGAGAGATAATAGAAATAATTGTTCTTATACTCACCTTGTGTTTGAAAACTCTTTTTCTTTCTCAGCAGCTCCAGTTTCTCTCTTCTAGGTTCAACCCTGATTTTCCATTTACATTATTTCAATAAAAATATTTGCTTTATCTACTTACTCTGTTAGCCCTGTGATAGACTGGTGACCTATCCAGGGTGTACCCCGTCTCTCGCCCCAAGTCAGCTGAGATAGGCTCCATCTTACCCGTGACCCTAGTGCAGGATAGGCGGTATAGAGAATGAATGAATACTGTCTCTGCCTCCTCAGTCATGGCCCTGTGCCCCTATACTTTATTTTAGCATTATACTGGTTTATTTTTCTGCTCTTCATATCCTGGGGTGCAAGTTCCCAGGTGGTGTTGTTGGTCCCTCCTTAGTTATCTTTTGTCTCCCCCTTATTTAACTTTAAACACTCCACTCCTTGCCACACTTGCTAGGGGAGAGGAGACTAAAATCATTCTTCATGGAACCACATGTATATACAGTATATATGTGTATACAGTATATAAATGTGAAGGCTACCCAATTCTAAATTTAATTCTATTTTAATGACGGTCAATGAAGTGATATTGATTGTAAGTCTAGAAACACTTGCATCCACTGTGGCTATTCACCAGAGACACTGTCAGGTCTCTGAGGGTCTGTGCTTGACCTTGGTTGCTGTGGTAACTATCAGTGGGTAGGCAGACGTCAGCCGTGTTAGAAATTAACAGGGAACCAGGAGAACAGCTTGGTCATAGTCGGACTTGGTAATCGCTGCCAATGTGGCAAATCCCAGAAGGGCCCCCGCTGCAGCAGTGGGCCTGAGGACCGTCGAGTGTGCCACTGTATCAATCAGACCAGATAAGGTCTTGAGGTAGTTCAGTCTCTTTACCCGCCCTCTCAGCGTGCCTGTAATTTAAAGTGGAGGTTGGTCGCAGCAGATAAGTCTGAGGCTAAAAATTTCCTTCCAGCCCAACCGTGCGGAACATCCCAGTATCACCGGTAGGCATGTGTCCAATGTGTTGGCCTCAACAGTGCCGCCAGTCAAACCCATTCAGAATTCCTCACAATCACTGGTGAGGATGGAGGAGTAGCCTGCTCCCTCTTCGCCCCCTTGTAATCTTTCCATTGTTTTCTAGCGTTTGGCAGATTTACAGTCTCTCGCTCCCATTTCTCCATCTCTCCTTTCCTCTTCTTCTGTCACTTGTCCTATGCAAGCACAGACGCCCCCTGCTGCTGATTGGCTGGAACAGTGTCACTGTGTTTTGGTCCAACCCACTTTATTTCATTTCCCTTTACAGACCTAGGACTGTTTAGAAACATTTGATATTATTTCAGGACAAACACACACAGATTTTACAGATAGTGGACCAGGAAACATTCACTGAAATTGAAAAAAGAAAACCACTTCTCTATCCTTAAGCAGAGCATCACAAAACTTGTTTAACTTGCTTGGAAAGCACCTAGATAATTGTTGTCTTGTCAGAAAAATGCTTCTCAGTGTCAAACTTAATTTGCTTAATTTTACAACTCAAAGAATCTATGTAACCTGAGTCTTTGTTTCCTTAGAGGAAATGTTATTGTTGATCAACCCCCACCTCATATTCCGCTGCAGAGAAACCATTTCAGAGCCTGGTCAAATATCTACATTGTGCACACTCTACATTCACGTAATTACTATAATTACCATAATTATTCCATGTGAGATGGATAAAAAAACAATCAACATGTAAAAGAAGCAACAATTACCCTAACCCATTGTTTATACAGTGGTAGCCCCATTTGTTTACTGAAACAAACCAACACACTGTTATTTTTCATTTTAGCATGAATTAATTGTGGGTTTTGAAATGGCTGTTAATTTGGGTCACCCCTTGTTTAAAAAAAAAAAAGAGAGATATGACAAGTAATAAGTAATAAGCAACAAGGGTTCACTTGATGATTAAGCGCAGTGGCCTGTAATTAAATTATTATGGTCACAGAGTCAACCACCATAGGACAGGAAAGTATGAGGGTCCTCCTGGATGTGAGCACTCCCCGAGCAGCACAGCCGAGGCCAACATGCATTTCTGACACTTTGACAGACAAGTGCAGATGGAAACCAGCCACACTGATGTGTGAAAGTTAAGACTTTGTGGAGGACTGCAAACCAGATTTCAAGGCAGTCTTCCCTGTCATGTTGCGCAGTGATCACTGTGCAAAGAACGAAGGTGACAGGTGCACCATCAACCAGAATAATGGACTGTCAAGAATAGCATATTCTCCCTTCATCTACATCTTTAACATCAGATCATCTCAGCACATCCTAGGGCTCGTCGCAGATTCACTTCCACGGCCTACGAAATTGGTTGGTTTCAGAGGTGTTGTTTGAGCAATTCCAAAACACAACGTGTGAACAATAACATCCTGGGATTGCGGTGGCTGCATGGGCTCGTGATCTGATAAGATGGACTGCTTGTCATGTTTCTGCCAGATATTGGGGGATACTTCCTGCTTGGGTAATAGAGCAACTGAACAGACAGAGGGGGGAGGGAAGAAAACTGAAGGAAGTGAGAATGTAAGTGCCACATCACGTTCTGCTGCCACATACAGCGCTGAATAAACCAAGTGGTATGGCTACAGCTGACTCCAGCTATGGTGAAGGATGCATCTTCTTTTTTACCGTGTTACCGTTAGATTGTTAATTTGAAACAGCTCTCAAGTGATTCTTCAGACTTCTTTTGGCAGATGAGGGGGAAAAAAGAAGAACAAATTGTCTACAACTGTGTCCCAATTCAAGGGTCTCCTTCAAAGGACACCCAATATGGGCCACGGCGCATCACAACACAATGCTCCTATTGACTATAGACTTCAGGATTTAACCCATTACTAAAACCTTGGGTTTTCCCTCGGTATTGATCACAGCCACATAATTTTATCTCCCAGCGAGCAATAAACCTTGGGATCAGAGCATATGAGTGGAGCCAAGCAGTGAAAATTTCCGCTCCTTGCTCACAAACCTGTCCATCCGCTCTGCTCATTCTATGCAATACCGCTCTGCCGCTCAGCACCAATTTTTATCTGCTCATACTCTGCTCCTCTCTGCTCAAAACAAAGAAAATAAATAAAAAAGCTGTATTGTACACTTAGACTCCAATTGCATTCTTTTTCTTGTTCCATAGTATCTCCACCTATAGCCTTACAGGAATAGTATACCTGTACAACTTCTCAGTTTCTGAACTAGATTGTTGAAAGAGTTGTTGGCCATGAGCGGTCCTGGGGCGATATTGGAGTGGGATGGAGCAGTTGAAGTCACTGTTCCACCATATTTAAAAAAAAACCTGCTCCTCCCCCATGATCTGGATAAATAAATAAATTGTGCCATGATGGATCCATCTATTTGAGCCCTCAAATGTTGCAGCCCAGTCCCGACATTGTAACATAATCGATTTGCCAATACAAAGGATGCAGACCCTGAATTGGGACACAGCTAATAAGTCTTAAGAAGTAACAACTGATTAACAGTATTTTTTTCAATTTTTGAAACAAACAATTACTTGTATTTGAATCCTTGGGTTCTCTGTTGTCATTGATCACTGCCATATTATTTAATCTCCCAGCAAACGGTGAATGTAGACTGGGCCACAATGCAATGGAGCCACATTTGAGGGGGGCCTTGCCTGGGACAGCCTAGTCCCACCACTGTGACAATCAGTCTGCAGACACAAAGGATGCAGCCCCTGAATCAGCTTGTAAATCAAATAACTCCTGCACAATGCAGTGTGACACCTATTTTTGGATATTGAATTAGAAATTGTGCCACTGAGATAACTTAAAAAGCAATCATTTGGAGGAGTGTGGTTTATAATTGATTCTGTCTTATAAAAGGTTGTCTACATTCAAAACTGCGGTGATTGGTGGAGCAAATTATTGCAAATTCCTGTTGGGATTACAACTATTGACTGGATATGGCAATGCTGTAAATGATAATGCCTAAATAACTTTGAGAGAGAAATAGATTGATGTCAGAAAATAACTGATAAGTGGAAATTTAACTTTCCTTGATCTGAGGCTTCTCACCGCATGCTGTTTTATTATTGCTGAAATTTTCTACATTGACTACTACCACTCCCCACAGCGCAGTTTAACTCCCAAGTGCAGCAATTGTGTTTCCTTGGATGGAAGAAACACTATTCTTTTGCATCTGATTATTACAGAATCCTGCATAATAAAGAAGACACCTCCTGGACATTTCTTATTATATTCCCCGTACACACACGCACTTGTTTCCCTCCTTCGCTCTTCCTCTTCACCAATTCAAATGCACTATTTAGACAGAACCAATGATTTACTGTGCTTTTTACACTGATGATGAATGGCTTGGTAAGTAATGCTGTTGGTTAATTGAATGCAATTCTTTGAATATATTCAAATTGTTTGTGCTTTAATTGCTAACATAAATTGCGCTCCTCGATCCATCATTGTTCATGATGTAATGGAATGTGCCGTCTAATCAATTAATTATTCCATGTAATTATTTATTAAAACTTGATTGCATTTCCACAGCAGCACTGAGAAACACATTTGTGCAATATATTCTGTCACACACAGCTGAGATGAAATGTATTAGTTACTGACTATTAAAAGGCATTATTACTGTGTAGAGATGAATTAATTGAAGGGATTATGCAAACGCAGAGCTGAAATTATACAGAACGAATGCCTATCTGTCTATCCATTCATCTATCTATCTATCTATCTATTAGGATGTTGTTTTATTCATAACAAACTTTAAACAGCGTGAGTTTAAAAACTCATGATTGACGTAGATTTAGTTGCTGTCTGCTCCCTGTTACGTAAACAGCCCGTCAGTTTTTCTGGGAGTGACACATGTCCTTGGAGTTGAGTGAATCTGGCATGGGTTTGGATGTTTCTGTGAAGTTTGGTGAGTTTTCACCCATGGGAAGTATGACTTCCTTGGAAGAAGAAGTAGAAGAGGAAGAAGAAGAAGAAGAAGAAGAAGAAGAAGAAGAAGAAGAAGAAGAAGAAGAAGAAGAAGAAGAAGAAGAAGAAGAAAGAATTCCTAGGAATACAATTAGTAAGGGCAACATATGAAAATCTGGGAACTAAATCCTTAGGAACGTGCATAATATCATGTCTGATGAACAAGAAAAGTGGGTGTGGCTGTTTTTTTCTCCACCAAGGAGTGTTTTGGGTGTAAAACTAATGCTTGCGATCAACTCAGAATCATGAAAAACCCCTAGTTTGACCCCTCACAAGTTACTTAAGGCCAAATTTAACATTTTGGAATGTTCAAAAATCCAGTTACGGGTACCCCAACTTTGAGTAGTTTTTCAGGGGGTTTCCCACGGGAGTTGAATTTCAACATTTTAAGACATGATATTACGCACGTTCCTAAAGACAATTGTGAAGAAATTTCTTGGTAAGGATTTAGGCAAGTTCCCAGATTGGTCAAATATCTGCTAAAATGCCCTTACTAAATAGGTTCCCGGCAGCTTAGCTGCCCGGACCCTAATTATAGTAATTACGTGAATGTAGTTTGAAAGGAATTGAATGTTATTGGCGGGTTGAGCCCTGTGTTTACTGATGACACATTTTACGACACTGCACAAAATCAAATGGGCTGTGTAAGTGAAACCATTCAGATCATGGGCGGTCCACTTGGTCAAACCTGTAAAACCTGAAGGCACACCCCGCTCTGCTCAGGTGAGCTGGGACATTTAACACCAACAACACGACTCATAACAGTGTGAGAGGAGGTGTGAAGCTGTGTGTGTGCGTGTTCACTGAACTCTACGGGAACAAAAAAAAGAAGAAGAGGAGATACAAACTGACAGAGGAGCGACTCTTAAAAGCAAAGGGTAAGACCATTACTCGTTTTCTCTACTCTTAATGGCCCTCTCTCACTTCCTTTCCAAGACGCCTTCACGGCAGAGGAGGGTGATGGAATTTCATTACTTATGATTGAAAACCAATGGAGTTTTGAAAGTAGAATGAGATGGAAAGGTGCACTCAGAATGCCAGTATACCCCCCAGATGCCAGCAATCTAATTTAGTGTCAGTGGTAATAAATGGGGAGCCACCGGATGGCACAGATAAGATGTTTTATCACCATCAGGGTTATCACTTAATATCTGATAATGTCTGTGGGGAGCAATTGTATCTGACAGTTAAAACAGAGAGAGGGTGGGGGAGGGGGCTCAGCTCCTGGCAGGAGAAATGATCATCAGTGTGGAAGAATTGTTAATCTGTCAAATCAATGTGACTTCACTCAATAAAGTCTTCATAAAGGGTCTAAAGTTTAGAAGCGGGTGTTAATGATTCACACTTGTGGGGGGATGATTTCTCTTTAATGAAACTCAGGAGTTGTGTTTTAAAAGGACAAACTAATGCACATCCAGACACTTGAATAGGCTGATTCAAGGCCCTTTAAGTTGAATTTATTTCTCATTTACATTGTGCTTCTTTGCCATTAGTCTATGTTTGTTAAGATTTTTCTCATTGTGGGTTACAAGCAAGAGTCGGAGGCAGGAATGTTACCTGGGTAGCTGCAAACATTCCTAAAAAAACAAAGTAAGATAGACGTGATAACACACACCCTCCTAAGTATGACGAACAGAGGTTGAATCGCAGCATTCACTGATATAGCGAGAACTGCCAAGTCTCAGCAAACAAAACAAAATCACAGCATTATGACATTGGACATAATGACATTGTTATTGTAAACAAAGCCTGTATTGTGGAAGCCTGAGAGCGTGGGCACAAACTGCAAACTGTGAAAATTCAGCTGTAGTGAAGCTGCAGGCAACACACACTCACATTCACACACACACACACACGCATGCATGCTATTACATTCTTGCCATTTTCTTCACAGATCCAATCCATCTGTCCTCAAACTATTATAGTCCACAAAAAACAACAACAACAACAAAAACATCATGGGAAGAGGTGCGAGCGAGGCATGGGATGAAAAGCCAGTCGAAGCACGGCAAACGCAGCCGCAGAAACACGAGACAGAGAGGAAAGAAAGCTCGGAGAGCAGCTGTCCCAAGTGCTGCTTGAAGACGAGGGACTGTCTGATGAGCCCGGAGTGCGGCAGGGCGCTCCAGATCTCCAGAGTCGTTGCCATGTGCGGCATGTGCATCCGCTGGTTTGTCTGTAAGTCCGATCACTGGCTGTTGAGATAGCAGACCAACGGGGAAGCAATTTCCTGTTTACATGAGTCACACAAACCCATAATAACCCTGTCTTTTACTGTAGAAATTACACCATAGTGAAGATTTTACATCCTTACAAAAAACCAATTCAAACACTTGAATCAGTATCAGTATTTTTTATTATTGTGTTGTTCCTTTTTTTTTTACTGCAGAACCTAACCTTGGAGGTCAGGACAATGGCTTTGTTGATGTTCAGCGTCCTCCACTACACCCACCGCTTGAGCCACGCCGAGTGGTTTTCTTCTAATCTGAGTTGAAAAAATACTCACTCGGAGTCCATTTCATCAGATGATGTTTTCTTTAGCTCTCTGTCCACAAGCTATTCAACATTACACTGTTTCCATACAACCAACTAGAAAGAAAACATTTAGGCCTATAGGAAAAACAGTTACGCACTAGTGTGAATAAATGAGAGAATGAATGAGATTTTGATCTGTAGAGGTTTGTTTGAATGAAGCTTATTTGACTCTGATTGAGCAGAATGACACAGTATTTAGATGTTGTATAGCCTATTTATAGTCGAGAGTTTGTTTTGAGTTATGTAAAAAATAATTATAACTTTGACCATAATAAAGATAAAACTATGTACACTTGACACTATGTGGAGGGATCCTTTTAATGCAACTTCAACTGAAGTCATTGGAAAACTTTAAACAAAGCTTTCAGTGATGACTCAGTAACAAGGACAAAAGGTGTATTCAGTTCAATGCCTCTAATAATAGAGACTTGTTATTAATTAAAATGCTTTGACAATCATGATGCAACTGGACGACATCCCCATCAACACATCCGTCTGAGGTCATTTGGAAAAAAGTTGTTCAGTGCACTCACAACAACAATGAATGCGTTCCGTTCTTTTAATGTCATGTCACAAGAAAATAAAACATTGAACTCCCTCTTGTGGGCCTAATGAACCTTTTGAAGCTGATACATGATACACCAAGCGTGGACACATCCACGGGAATCAGAACTGACCTAATTTAAAGAGGACATTCGGTGACTGCCCCGCATGTGGAGCATTTTAAGCCAGTGCAAGGCTCACATGTCGACCAGTGAGACGGAGAAAGGGTGGCCAGCAGAGGTTGAGCTGTTGTTGGGAGGTATATGATCAGAGGAGAGATTTCCAATCTGCAATCATGAAAGAAAGTTTACTGTTAACATGCTGCTCAAATCACTACTGAGATCTTAGATACAATTTTCTCAAAGCGTGCATGGTCCTTTATTACTACAAGATGATACGACGGCAACTTATTTAACTGATTTAGACACTGCAACTTTGCTCACTGTTTCGACATTTTACCTCTGAAGTAGATGAAGCAGTTGTGTTTGGGAATGCAAACAAATTAGTAACCTCCAACCTCTGGTGTAGCAGGTGTAGTACTCATACTGTAGATGCAGGACAAGTGTTTTTAGCAGGTCTATAACAGTCAGGCTCACCAAACAACAGCGTCATCAGATCAAGGTATCAACTGTCCATTAAGGCTAAAAGACATCAGCTGTGTATGCAGGTACTGTAAATAGGTCAGGCTGTGGACGAGCAGGAGCCACAAACAGTGATAAGTGGTGGATAGGTGAGATAAGAAAGAAATTAGATTAGTTGGAAAATAAACAGGAACATGATGACGGTATTAAAAAAAAGAAGAAAAAAAACCCTCTGTTATCAATAGATTTCAAGTGCCTGCTACATATTGTAGAGCATTGCCCACACACTGAATGTGCAACAACCCTGTACCTTGTGCATGTACTGTATCACATAGGAGGAATGTGCCTATACTCGCCAGTTGTTTATCCCTCCAGTTAGCCACGGTTCACCCAGAGGGCGAGGTTCTGAGTTTGCTGGTTTTTTGTTTTTTTTTACTCTGATGTGTGTTGTTTTGTATAAGGTGCCTCTCCTGGGTCTCTGAAACGGAGCCAACAGGTGCAAAGTTAGCAGGACACATCAGTCAGAATGGCCACATTTACTGAATGGGATCCAAGTTGAAAATACCAGCTTTCTTTCCTCGAGTTTTATTTTGAAGCAGATTTCATAATCAATGCAAAGCCAGAGTTCAAAGTCAACAACCTTTAAAGCTACAGTATACACATTCTGGTAAAACATGTCAAAAGTGTTTGTTCTCAATTTCAGCTGTGGAGGTCAACCCTGTTCACACTTTCCAACCTCATAGATAAGAGATCAAGGGAGTGAGTGTGGAAATGTAGACAAGGTAGTGTTGCGTAAATGACATTAGTGGGTTGGTTTCGCTTTCTAACAAGGTCGGTCCCAGTCATCTAAGTTCTTCAGTGTCTCCCTGATGGAAATAGTGATGCTTCTCGGTGGATGGAGTCTAACTAGAAACTCCAGAGTACTGGATAATCACCCTTTGATCAGCTTTCAGACTAATGCCTTGCAAGCAAACTAAAGCACTCTCCTCTAGAAATACAGTATTACAGACCAGCCAGAGCCACAACAACAAAACCGCTGTTGCTCTCCTGTGTTTTAAGCTCCAAAAACCCAAGCAATAGATTTTTTTTTTTTTTATCCGAACTCAGAGACACAATGAAAGAGCCCTCAATATTACTGTTGAGTCATTTGCAATGTATATTGTTTGTTAATATTGAGGTCAAATCCCACTGGGTTTGGAGGGTATGGTACTTTTAAGCATTATTGATTTCTGAGAGTGATGTATAGGTCGTGTTTCTCTTTCTTTTGCTCCTCATTTTGTTTTTATCATTTCTTTTCTCTTTCTCTGTTCCACCAGATTTCTCTAATTCACTCTCCCCTGCGTCGCTGCCTCTTATGTGCCACTGTGTCAGCCTAGGCATCACAATACAGGGGTGACATTTCAAGCAGACAGATTAGGGCTTCTCTCCAATTAATTTTGCTTTCCTTCCCCTGTTAAATACACAATCAACCAAAGGCAAAATGTCAGTGAAACAAACGAGGAGCCGCCATGTGGCTGACAATTACCGCAAAGCACCTCAGAAATGCCAATATGTTAAAGTGGGAGCAGTGTGTGAGATGAATGGGGACAAACTGCAATCTCTTTTTCTTTTCTTTTTTTTTTAGGCTTGTTGTTGCTGCGGCACAGAGACGGGCATGTCTCTGTGGCTACCTGCCATTCTCACCTGATGTGGTGACAAACAACATGCCTGAGTAAAGGTTAAACATTCATCAAAGAGTAAAAGGTCTGAATAAATCATATCTAATATACCCGATAATATATTCTTTAATTGACCATCACAATGGGGGAGGGGGGGTTTGGAAAATGTGCTTTCCAAAAACTCGAACATGACCATACAAACACTAACAAAACCACATGGCCTTCACCTCCATGTGCCACTACAAAAAGTCCTGACAATGATGCTGGGAACACACTCCCTGCATTGTACGTGTACTATGTGGAGGCTGAATCACTGAACTACTAACCCTCTCTCTCTCCTACGTTGGATTTCTTTTCATTGTAAATTAATTATTTATTTTGATAGAAAATGTCACAGTCTCCACACGCAGCTGCTGAAATAGTTAAGAATATATATATTTTTTCATGCCTTTGACTGATTCTGCCAAGACATTAAAGGGGACATATTATGGAAATATCACTTTTTGAAGGCCCTTTAACATATATTTGGGTGTTTGTCGGCCCCCAAAATGTGAGAATTGACAAAAAAAAATCTGTAGTATGCAGGCTCCCTAGGTTGAAATCCACGTGGTTTTACGAGCTGTTCCCTCAGTTGTCTTCCAGTGATGAAACTAGGATTCAAATTTGCATAATACCACCCCTACCTGGTACAAGTAGAAGGGGCGGGGCAAGCAGTGGTTCATTTGCATTCAAAGGGACAGACACTGCAGCCGTTCTGAACAGGGCTGTTTTGAGAGGATGAAAAGAGCTGTGATGTTTGATCCTTAGGGTATTTTGACCAAAGCATGTCACAGATATGTCTTTAAGACACCTGGCAGCTATTTTAATTTGTGGAAAGTCTGCATAATATGTCTCCTTTAACAACTATAAGGTGTCAGCTTTGTGTAATGTTGCCAGTGTGATGACAATACGATTGTCGTCAAGTCTATTCTCTGTCTATTTTTGCTTGTTAATGTACTTCACAAGTAGGCAAGATGCTGAATGTAGAACATGTGATGCAGACATGATGCATGTGTGTCATACAGGCATGCACATGCCAAACTCATGCGTCAATCATCCATTATCCCGTGTCATCCCAGTCTGAAACCTTCAGCCCTCCCATCCAAAACCCGTAGTTGGCTATAAGAGGATATAACATGTAAAGTATATGTAAAATGGATAATCATGCAATATAAACTACTTGTTTATGGAAAAATAATTATCACTTTTTCTGTAACACTCATTGCATTGCATATCCCAAATCAATTCAGTTTAACCTCATTCTCTTAAAGCGCTACAGGTCAAAGGTCAAACACAGAAAAATGATGGACACATCACAGATAGTCCTGACAATTACCAAAACCATGTGAATGTAGAGGGAGAGAATAAAGTGGGTCTGCATAATGAGTATTTGGTTTTTTCAGCCATGTTACTGTAATATTGTCCAGCGAGAGCCAAATCTGCTTCAATAAGAGCAAACTCACATTAGAGGTTGAATAGGATTTCAAACCGTTCCTCTCATCATAGTGATGCAGCATGAACACACTGCAATCCTCACCCATGTTGCCAAGTCCATCTGTTGCTGCAGCACTGAACATGCACGTTTCTCTGACGTGCTCCTTGCACGGGTGAATGTGCTAAAAACCTGGGCCAAACACATCCACCTGCCTCCTCCCAGCCCTGAGGGGAACAAGGTAAGAATAGAGAAAACCTGGTCAGGTGTGGTGCTAGCAGGTCCCGTCCTGTTTGTCAGGTTGGGGAAACAGTAATATTCATTGCTCATCGTCCAAGTCCGTTTAATCACCTTCTTTTGCCAAGATGCACAGCCGGCCCTGCCCGTGATTGACTTGGACCACGGCCAGCCTCAATACAATTTGTTGCATAAACGCTAAATCGATGGGTCATTACACTAATGAAATGACATGACAGAGGGACATGATAGCAGAAATCAAGGTTCTTCGTAGCTTCCAGCCATTGTTGAGTGCCAAAGACTGTGAAATGTTTTAGAAATGCTAAATTGCTGAAATTCCTCGAGGTTGATGGTGAAAGTGGCCTTGAATTCAGCCTGTGGCAGTTCCTCTGTCTCTTAGAGCGTAGGTCTTTCCACTGCTGCACATACAGAATCAAAGCTTTTGTTATTGCATTGTTTCCTAGTTCACCTTCCTGTGAAAGCACACATTAGCATCTGTTTTCACAGTTGCGAAATAGCAAATCATTCAGCACTTATTGACTAGGTCCCGAGGATTAGAGGACATATAAGGTCTTTTTTTGTGATTATTTTCACAGATGAAGTGTAAAACAAAAGGCTTTGGTATCTTTGAAGTGCACTATCTCAGCCGGAGCGCCAATTATACAGTGACAATCAGGGGTCAACTTTTTCTCCGGGGCAATAGGGGACTCAGTACAGCACTGCCGCATGCTTCAGTGAACTGAAGTGTCTCGCCTGTTTAACTAGAGCTGTCATATAAATGTACTGCAATAAAAAACGCTTTTTTTCTCCACTGAAGTAAGTGTAGCAGAGTGTTAGTATAAAGTAGCATAAAATGGAAATACTATACAAAATTGTGCAAACTTTGTGTGCATAATAACTTTCGGCTAGTAGCCTACACTTCCTTAGCATTCAGCAGACATTTTATTTAAATATTGTAAAATTTACCCAACCAGGTAAAACTCTTTAATTTCTCTGTGAGAACAATGAGGGTGTCTATTACAGAAACTGAACCACAGCCACCCAAAAGCCATTCATTTCTGCTGCTAATTGAGAACCAGTATATGAGAAGATCAGATTATCTATGAAGTTTTAAACCTTAGTGATGAAACACCAAGCCAATAGTGGAAATGAAATGGCACATCAGGCTGGTATCATTAGCTAATGCCAACTAAAAAATGTATCTGTGTTATCTGCATTTATCTGTAGATTCTTGACACAGTTGTTCATTCATTCATTAACCTTTATTAAACCAGGCAAAAATTGCTAAGAAAAGATTCTTATTTAGGCAATGGCCTGGTAGGAGGTGAAGGATCTCCTGTAGGGGGCAGAAGGGAGAGGGGGAGCACAAAAGGACAACATTAAAGCAGTACTAAAGAACTTTCAGTTTTGGTTGAGTTTGGCGGCGCCTGTGGACCAAAGCGGTAGTGTTTTGCCTGAAGGAAGACTCCATTTCCCATGAACACTAGCGTGAAGCCCTGTAAATATCCTGCATTAAAATTAACAGAAGACATCAAAACTAAGTTTCTGTTTCCAGTGGATCATTTCAAAGTGAAAACACAAACATAATCCATTGCTAAAGTGCTGTTTTGCCTGTTCCCTCCTTGTTGTGACTCGCAAAAGTGAAAGTGAAACTTAAGTGAGAGCAGGGTTCCTACCATGCTCCTCAAAGCTGCTTAGTGCCAGAGAAAGAGATACAGACCCCCTCAGGCCACGACAGAGGTGTCATTCAACTTGTTGTAAGTCGATGTATCATCACAAAAGTTATGAAAATATTTTATGAAGGTTGAAAAGTTCCTTAGTGTTGGTTTAAAATATAGACAGTAAAAGCACATATGGTAACAGTGACACATAAAATATAGAGACAATTAGTTTGACATACAACAGTGACATAAAACATAGTGACAGTTGATTTGACATACAGCAGTGACATCGACATAGTGACAGTTGATTTGACAAACAACAGTGACATATAAACAGTGATACAACCATAGAGTAGAACCACATGGTACCACAACCACATCTGCAAACTCTGGAAATAAGAAATAAAGTTTATTTAACAGGCTATAAATAGTTTATGCTTCTCACATGTAGCTGCAGCGTCTCAATTTACATATGGGAGCAGAGACTTGAGTTTTTGAGCCAGGCAGGTGAACGAAAGTCGGCGCACCCCACAGGGTGTCTGAAATGACTTGGTAAATGTATATTGCCATGTTTATAATATAGATAAAAAGAATATTATCAATGTTTCAACACCCAAATTGCCTCTTATAGGGGGTCCTAGTCTTAATCAGGAAGGACAGACCTATAATTTAAATCTTAGTCCCAGTCCTTTTAAAGATGTGTAGACTCCAAATTCATCCTGCAGAGTCTCATTTCCGATCTTCACAGGAACCTTGAAGAGTCGCTCAGGCTCTGTCTGGGACTTCTTATTCTTTTTTTCCCCCTCTTTCCATTGAACTTTTTTTTTTTTCTGTGAACCTTTTACTACTACCATGAAGATGAAAGGAGCAGGGGGAAAAAGTGATGAAAATGTTTGGATATGCACTGTGAGTGTTGCACCTGTTTGTGTATGTTGCAAGGGAGAGAGAGGGAGAGATGAGAGAGAGACTATGACAGAGAGTATGAGACAGAGAAAGAGATGAGATGTGTGATCTAATCTGTTCACCCAGGGCCTCACTCCAGAGCCGTCGTCAATCATCTCCATGGAGACATCTTAAAACTCAGATGGATGGGAAGCTCTGATGCATTTCAAACACGCCTGTGATACACACTTAAGAGAGATTGTGGATGGAAGCCACTCACCTTATGTCGGCAAAAAAAAAGGCATCTTAGTTGTCAACTGAGGTAGCACTGACCGATTATTGGCAATGCAAGCGACTGGCAAGAACAATGGCAAAAGCTTTTTACCTTGCTTGTACCTGTAATTTACTACTGCAGGTAAAAATTATCAATTAGATACTTCCAGCCTTGTGGAAATAAAGGGGAGAAAAGAACGAGTGTAATGTTGCCTGTGTGGTCTTTTGCACTGTGCCAACTGTACACACTCTTTTGAAAGAGGCCTGTGAGCGTGTGCCAAACAGTTGGTCTGAGCAGGCAGAAACACAAGTGAACATCATTCGCATTCACTTATTTCCTACGGGCTATTATGCACCCATACAGAACTCTGGCACCCGGGCCATTTGCCTGTGCTGCCTATGATAGCAGTCGAGCAGAGGCTGTTTGATTACAGGTAAAAGGGCCAGGTTACAGAACATGAGCTACATTAATAGGTGATATGATGGCAGTTACTAAATAAAGTCAGTATGTATTATTATCATTGGGAATAATAAAGTAATTAATAAAAATAAGACAAAAAGTGTTTACACAAATTGAAATAACAGGTGTTCAGAGCAGTAACCCAGTAAATACCACCTGCTAACTAAAATGTTACTTTTTTAAAAACTCTTTGGGCTCTAGTTTTGAAGGCACACTTTGTAAGTTTCATGCACAACGCACCCCGGTGCAGGTACTCCTGCCGTCCCTCCTACTGTTGCAAGTGGGAAGGAGGGAGAGGAGAAGGCGTGAATGGGTTTAACATAGCCAACTCAGATCTTAACCAATTAAAAGAGCTCCTCTCCTCACCTTTAAATGCACTGCGGGCAAGGTGCACTGCAATTTTTTCATTTTATATTTCGACATGGGCAAGGGAGACAGCGACGCCAGACGGCCAAACTTCTCCCAGGTTTTCCGAGCTCAGTGGCCGAATGTATTAGCCTGACTCTCGCCAGACCCTTGTAGTTCCGCAAAGCTACGCTGAGCTCCACACAAGGGTCTGGGACTGCTCCATAGGCGATTCACTTCAGAAGGCGGGGCCTTGTAAAAAATTCTTGTATGTGATTGGATAAACCACTTGTCCGTTATCTTGAATGACGTGCTACTTCTTCGGTCGGAAGAAGAGCGAAAACATCCTTGCCACCAATAAATGCCTTCAAAACCGTTCTCTGTTCATCTTTCAAAGAATTAATATTCGATAGATTCGACAAAACAGTTGAAATAGCAGAATCAATGCCAACGCACGACTCCTCACTGCGAGCCGCCATTGTTGTTTGACTCAAACAGTCGCTTCAGCGCTACGTCACACCTCAGAAAGTCCCGCCCGGCGATCCTGATTGGTTCATTATTTTTTGCTCCGGGGAAGAAGTTTGCATTGGCCTCGAGTCCAGACCCTTGTGTGAAGCTGAGCGTAGCGCCTCTGGTGGAGCTTTGCGGAACTACAAGGGTCTGGCGAGAGCCAGGCTACGAATGTATGGTAACACGAACAGACCTCCACGGACTGAGCAAAAGTAGTCTGGAAGGAGTTAATCAGATTTGCCCTGATACACTAAGAACCGTTGCCCAGTGCAAAAAAAGAACAAACAAACAAAAAAATTACCCCTTTTCCACTAATAAAGACGCTCACAGCTGCGCTCCGCCTTGCACGGTTGGAGTTGGTGAGCTTTCAGCGCACCTTCGGTGCAGCCTTTTGGCACAAAACTGTAAATGCAGTTGAATATGTCGACACCTCCCCCTGCTGCACCGTCACACCCATCTCGGTATACACCTCGGTCTGCCAAACCGCCAAACTAACTGCATGCCGTGTTGTGCTTCACGAAACTTGCACTGCCTGTGCGCCACCTTTCGCCGTGCCACGAAACTAGAGCCCCATAACTTTATATTGTTTCTACCTTTAATAAAAACAATTTGAAGTTTAAATGGTGATATTTTTGGTGGTATAGCTGTTGGACTGTGTTGTGTTTAAATGTTGGGCCTATTCACGGACAAGCCAGGAACAAAATGAATAAAAAATGAAACAAGTAGACGAGCAGACCTCATCAGTGCTCTTCATCAGCTTTTCATTATTTCATATCAGTTTTCTTGTTCCAAACAAACTGCAAAATCCATAATGCTGCCAGCACTGTGTTCAATAAAAACAGAGGATTTGGATGTTTACGGCAGATTAGGCCAGTTTAGCACCATCATCACATTAGAATCAGCCACACTGTCTCAAAATTAAACATAGTCTTGTGCACTCAATTTCAATGCATGTTGCAATACAACATGGTCATACATTTGTGGTCAATGCTGTTTAATAATTTACAGAAGTTTGACATGTAGACACTAATTCAATTCATGCTTTAGGATGGATATGGCAACAGAGTGGACAGGCGATGAAAAATCTATGTTCTTAAGGGAAGGAGAGTAGTGCTCTGTCTGTTTGTCAGGCATCTCTGAGAGATGCCCTTGTGTGCTCCTCTCCGAGAACAAGGTCTCTGTACCTCTCATTCTCCCCTTCCAGCAAACAAACAAAGCTGATGTAATCCTCAGCTTCCTTAAAGCCTGATAAGAGCAAGTCAGGGTCAGTAGGACCAGACAGAACAAATACACGCGGCGTATCATTAGCGTCACCACGGTTCTCCCCCGGATTAGCCGGGGCTGCTTTCACTGCATTTTCACAGCCAAGACCAACTTTAACACCGAGCTTTGTTTCTCACCCAAGGGAAGTGGAAGGAGAATCCAATGTTCTCTCTTCTGTTTTGAACAAATTTTATGGGAAATTCTATAACACTTATCTTTTGGCTGACGGCCTTTACACCACTTACTTTGTCGGCATAATTAATTACCATTTGAACAGGTGATATAAAATAAAGACTAATTCCAGACAACATGATGCGCCTTCACTCAATCTTCCAGACAAAAAAAAGGAACCACAAAGTCCCAAAGAGCATCCTAAGTTATGGCTGCAGACATTTCCTCCTGTAGGACAAGGAAAATTCACCCCTCTCTTGTTGTCAGTCTATCTTTGTTCAAAAAAATAGATGGCAGTGGTTTGCAGGTTTTATTATTTGTAATGAAACTGTAACTGGCAGCAGAAAAATTGTGATGTCTCTTAGTCATTGTGCTCTGTGTGATACAAGGACAACACTTAAATTGGGTCTGTACTACAAAATATTTGTTCTGACATTTTGGAACAATATAAACAAATGCAGGTACTTTCAGTTTTCAGTCCGCGTCGTCTGGGGCAAGTCAACAAGCTCTCATCTGGCTGCTGAATTTAGTACCTTTGAAAGGATGCAGGATGCATCCAAAAACAAACCTTGTCTTATAAATTATGTGTGAATCAATAAGCTATTTACGTCAAAGAGGCCATATAGCAATAGACATTGGCACTGGACCCACCACTTTACGCACCTTATGGTCCAAATTATTTTTATGTCACAGATGACGTTGTTCCTATCTCAATCATCCCTGTCCTCTCTGGGAGCTTACATACCAGACAAATATAAAACAGGAAGAATACTCATATTCTTATACCATCAAAGATGACATCATTATCACATCAATTACCGTAAATGCATAGTGACATTATGCAAGGGTGAAGTCCAATGAGGTGAAGCCTATTTTGTTTTTGGCTGAAAACTTTATCAATAGGTAAAAGAGAAACAATAGTAAGTGGAGAGCAGTAAACCATGCACCCCTTGAGAACTGTCAACCTTTGATTGCCCAGATATGAGCGCTCAGCTATAACAAAATACATATTTTAAGTTGTGTGGCATATCTTAAGTTTGTATTGTGTAACTTGGATGGTTTAAGGCAATTGGTTTCCTCAAATGAACTGAGTCAAAACTAAAATGTAATAATTTATATCAGTGGAAGAAGAATTAAGTAACTTTAACTCAGGTGGTGACATTTACAAAAGAGGATTCTTCTAAATTAGTGGAATTTCATTCAGATTCAATTAACACATTTCTAATAAGTTTTCAGAAATGTTACATACAAGTATAAAAATACTTATTAGTTTTACTTTCAATTGACAGGCAGGTCCGATGTATAGGGGAGAAAGGTGATGATAATTCTAGGGGCCCAGCGCCCAGTAGGGCCCACAAAAAACCCCAGTAGTCTAATCTTTGTATGACTGAATTATTCAGAATAAGACCCTGACTAATACTCATAGTAATGCTGCATTAGCATCAAAACAAAGTAGGCTAAATAAAAAAATGATAATACGTACAGTACATAGTCTAAGATAAAAAGTGGAAAAGTCAGGGGGCAGGGGCCCACTTTAGTATTCTTTCAGGGGGCCCAGAATTCCTAGCAACGGCCCTGTTGACAGGGTATGGTGTTTTTAACTTGGTAACTACAAAGATGCCCTTAACAATAAATAATAAAGTTAGTTGTACTTGAATCACAGTTTTTAAACCATAGTTTTAATTTTTTAAGTTCATAAACTTAAATGTTTTAAGGAAATCAGTTTTCCTCAAACAGTTTGAGTTGAACTAACTCATCAGGTTTTACACTGTGATTCTGGAAACATCAGGGTTACACTGATGTTTCCAACACTGTTTGAGTCCCTTCAACTAGAGGAATCCCAAAGCAGCAAGTTTTGTTCCTGCTGAGACATCTGAAGCTGCTGTTATGAACTTAATTGTTGAATAATTTGTCAATTGAGTGGTAAATGCTCTGAAAAAATGGAGAGCCAATGAAAAGTCTCACTGTGTGCTTAGTTCAGTCAATCACAAGTCAATATTCAGCTTGTCAAACAAGAGCATATTGAGCAGGAGAGAAGAAGATGGGATGGGATGATGGAGCAACTACACTGTCTGCAGTTTCCAACCTGACAAGGACTCACAATCAGGGGGAATACGGATAAGGAGAGCAATTTTCTAAAGCTTGTCGAACTGCTGCTAGCTGAGAAAAAAGAAAAAAGAAAAACACTGTAAAAAAGGTTTATGCTCACTTGGAAATATGCATTACATAAGACAATCAGTGTACTCATACATCTCTCTTACTAGTCCCTTGACTGAATTAAAAAGCAGTGAAATATATTATGTAATTATGAATGCAACTTACAACTATACCCTTGTTGTCTGCATGTACAATAGGCATGAGGAAATCTTATGAAAGTTGTACATACTGCTCATATTACACTTCTGTTCTACAAGTACAAACATTGAGTATAACGAAATGAATTAAAGACATGAAGAGCAGAATCAATGCACTGCACCAATCACAGCAACTACCGTGGGTTTAGCTCATGATACACATTAAATAATAACCCATAAATAAAAGAATCTGTAACATCAGTGGCTAAAAATCTCTCAGTCCCTCTCACTGGACAGCCAGGGCTGGTGTAATGAAGTTGTTTGAAGTTGTTTGATCTTTTCAGAACTGTCGACAATACTGAGGATGAAATTATCAGAATGGGTGGAAACACAAAAGCAAATAAATAAATAAAAACCACAATGTTTGCAGGTAATGATGGAGTTTTCCTTGGAGGGACTATCTCTCAGACTTTTCCTCTGGGGAAGATGTGGCTTGGGTGCTACAGTCCTCGGGTGCCTCAATAGAGTCATTTCAGGCTGCAGATGTTCCAGATGATCAAATCTGAGGTCCACATGTATCTTTGAATGTTTAATAATACCTTGATCCATGTACCTGCGCTGAAAACTCATCGTTATATTGGAAATTCGCCTAATCAGCGGAAGCAACGACACGCAGTCAGTTCCTTGAGAGGGTCGACCTGTTCACCCCTGAGCTGCCTCGCAGGTTTGATTGGCCCATCGCACTAAAATTTGGTCAGCAATGCACACGGGCGATGTTGACACGGAACAGCTGTCCATCCAGCTGTCAGTGCTCCCAGCGGTTTTGCAGGTGTTCACAACAATTCGGTGGAAAAAGACCCATCAGTCAGGTGTCATGGTGATGAAGGACGCCATGGTTGTGGACGTGCTGGCAGCGCAGTGTTGAAGCATGCAAGCCTTCTTTAGTGAAGTCGAACTTCATGAATGCAGGGCTCTCCCATCTCGCTTCTTTTACTCAACAAAGATCTGGATCACGTTCTCCTGAAACCTAGATGTTCAAAAAGCTTCTGCTTTGAAGAACCTTTGAAGGAGAAGAAGGTTTACTTCAACAGAATAAAGGGGGGGGGGGGGTGAATTAACTTTATAAGGTCTAGGTAACCAATGTTAACTAGATGAAATAAAGACAAGCTTTTGGGAAGATAACCTATGAAACAATATTTTACTAAGAATTTGTTCTTTAACATCTTCTCTGAGAAACACATTGATGTGCTCCAGCAACTTTTTTTTTTTTTTTACTCCACTGATCACATGAAATGGTAGTCGCCACACTCATCTACTGCCACACACCCTCGCACACGTGCTTTGTGGGCCCCCTACTTCAATCCGCCACCCTTGATTTAGATTGCAGCAACATGGTAGTTACACCGTGATCTTCCTCCAAGATCACTTGTCCTTTTGATATAGAGGCCCCGCTGCTCTGGTTGAAATTGCCAAGTAAAATCAGTGATTCCCATCAAAAGCATGTGTATGTGAGTGTGTGAGTTGAGTGTGTGTCCAACAGTCTTTGAATTAAAGAGGAATTACACTTGAGCTAAAAATCTGATTAAATTCAGCTTCAGAGACTCACGGCAATAACAACATACTATGCTGCTTGTTTTTTTTTTTGCTTTTTAAATTTGTTTGTTTGTGATTTTTGATGCTTTTATGCAACTGGTTATTTAAAAAAAGAATAGCATTTAGTCACTCCTGACTGTTTTGGCTGTTTATTGATCTTCTACATCATTGCACACATGGAAGAAAAAAAAGTGTAGAAAAAGAAGAAAAATGTAGTGGCAGGTTGTTTTGTATAATTTTTGGTGTCAGACAGTTTCACTTTGATATTTGGGATCTGAGTAAATGATCTGGAAAAAGATTAAGTGGTTTGTGAAAGTCTCACCCATTCCCCTTGCATTCCAAGCCCGTTGAAGGAGAGTTGTCATTCAAAAACCGAGGTTATTGCTTCTGCAGAAGCATCATTCGTTACTAAGTATTGTGAGCCTTATGGTGTGGCAATAAAAGTGGCACACAAGGCTAGAAATAAGTATCCCCTAAACAAGTACTCCCATTATGGACCACTAAAGTCAAGGTCTTCACACACTAAAAGCATTCCAGCAAGAAGAGTTACACAAAACACATTTTGATTATTGTCTATAATTTAGAAACTATTTTTGATTGCACTTGGTGCACTATTGGAAAAACTAAACATAAAAGTATCAGCCATCTGATTAGCTTTGCTGTTTTGATGTCATGAATACACAGTAAAATAAGTCAGGATCAAGCTACATCAAAGTGATACACAGCTGTATGGAGCGAGATGCGAAAATGTGTTTACAGTACCCGCCTACAACCACTCAGTCGTTGAACTATTAAGTGCATGTAACGTTCGGACTATATGACCTCAAATGCATTGAAAGGCTGTACAGCTCACACTACACAACTTACTAACGTGAAACATTGTGCAGCCTTGAAGTCATAAGGATCATAGAACATGCCTGCCTAAGAGTCACACTCATACTTGAATCCATCATCATCCGTGTCCTGTGCTCTTTTTGGTAGCTATCGGCAACTTAGCCAGGTATTTAGCATGCTAGATATCTGGATGGCCTCAAGTATTTGAAGAGTTCACAGATCGCGAGCGGAGGTTTCCTCTGATCCACAGCTTGTGTCAGGTGACTGCCAGAATTCATCAGCGACGTCAAACTCTGTCTTGACATGAAGCGAAAACTGTATAATGCCACAGATCGGCTTCTTAGGTTCAGGGAGCTGTGGCACTTGTTCGTAAGAATGCATCAGCTCAGCTCCTGTGCCGGTGCTTCCAGCTGCTTCTCTAAATTGACAGAGCACTGATCACAATCTGCTGCTGACTATGGATGAGTAGTATCACACACACATACAGATGTTACTGGTTCAAATTTGCGGACTTCACGCGTGGTCCACGCGAGACGGCACAAGACTCATGCATTTTTTTTCTTTGGCGAGACAAGAGGTTTTAATGAAAAGCCTCAATGTGCCAAAACAACCGCCAGGTGGCATCTGTGAGAACGGAGGACGACAGGCGGATGACTCAGTGATCTGTGCAGTAATCCACAGCTTAAACTCTAGGCTATTAAACTAGAACTAACTACTGTATACACTGCCTAAATCACAGAAACTATTGTAATATGATAAAGCCTGTCTTGCTTTATGACTTGATGATTATGTATCACATATCGCCGCGATTAGGAGTGGCGCTGTTCATGATACAGAATACAAGAGGATGAAAGGAGAACTAGCTGCAGACAGTAAATAATATAGTAGCCTAGTTTTTCAATGACAAAATGTAACGACGGCAGCTACAGTAGACTATAGCCCACGTCTCACTCTCTTTTTTCGGTCATCTGTCTCGTCATCTCCAAAATGTGTTTTTAAAATGAGCCAACTACAGTACTGTGCAGTAGTGCCGCAGATTTCTCACTCCGCACCTTGTTTGAGAGTGCAGCTGGATGATTTCTTGTGAATGAACGGGTCTGTGTCACTTTGGGGCTGGGCGATAAAACATAGGATAAATAACTTTCCCTCGATAGAAGACGCGGCCGATACAAAGTGACACCGTCAGCCATGCAGCCGGCCTGGACTTTTTATTTTTAATTATGAAGGATCATTTGCGCAAGGCAAAGATGATAGCATCAACAAAACACGGCGTAACACACGCGGCTGTATGGGACAGGCTTTTATTTAATTCAGAACAAACCGCTTAGCAAAAATGGAAAATATAGTCTATAATAATTAATTGATCTGTTGTTTGGCCACTGTTTGAAAATAACCCGAATTATGAGCAAATAATCTGATCCAGAACAGCAGTCATAATCAGACTTCTTCTAAATAAACCTAAACATTAAATAACTGGGTCAGGTCGGACCATGGGGTTATTTTTTCTCTTCTTCTTCACAGGAGAAGAGGAGGTGCGCTGCGCTCACGGACGCGTTGATGTTTTGTGATTTATCTGCTGCCTTGACTCTGCCCTTTATACATGTGCGTTCAGATTAACAATAAGACAAGCCATGGTTGAGTTTATTGAGTTTTAGCTGCTCAATCTCATTGTTTCAAAGAAAAGGGATTGATTTTTATAACGAAATGAAACGAAAACAATATTATATTGATACATTGTTGTAAAAAAAATCCAAAAGAAACGAAAATGAACTAAAGAAAATAACTTTCACACACACACATTAAAACAGTGCGATTGGTTGAAAGCTGATAATTAGCCATGTGCTTATAAGCTGATTGGCCGAAACCAAGAACAAAGCCGCGTGAATGGCCAATCGCCATGTGTTAACATTTCCATATTCCGCACATTCTGTGACAAACTGTAAACTGTTTTCTTGTCTGTAACAACATCTATTGCACGTCTGTCCGTCCTGGGTGAGGGATCCCTCCTCTGTTGCTCACCCTGAGGTTTCTCCTGTTTTTCCCTGTTAAAAGGGTTTCCATGGAGTTTTTCCTCAGTCGATGTGAGGGTCTAAGGACAGAGGATGTTGCTACGATGCCATGTGAAGCCCTTTGAGACAAACTGTTTGTAAAAACGGGCTATACAAATAAAATTGCCTTGCCTTGCCTTGCCTTAACGGCCGACATGTAAATCAGCTGTTTCGATGGGCGTTATATGAATAGAGATGTTAATGTGGTACTTTGCACATAGCCTCCTCTTCTCCTGTGAAGAAGAAGAGAAAAAATAACCCCATGGTCCGACCTGACCCAGTTATTTAATGTTTAGGTTTATTTAGAAGAAGTCTGATTATGACTGCTGTTCTGGATCAGATTATTTGCTCATAATTCGGGTTATTTTCAAACAGTGGCCAAACAACAGATCAATTAATTATTATAGACTATATTTTCCATTTTTGCTAAGCGGTTTGTTCTGAATTAAATAAAAGCCTGTCCCATACAGCCGCGTGTGTTACGCCGTGTTTTGTTGATGCTATCATCTTTGCCTTGCGCAGATGATCCTTCATAATTAAAAATAAAAAGTCCAGGCCGGCTGCATGGCTGACGGTGTCACTTTGTATCGGCCGCGTCTTCTATCGAGGGAAAGTTATTTATCCTATGTTTTATCGCCCAGCCCCAAAGTGACACAGACCCGTTCATTCACAAGAAATCATCCAGCTGCACTCTCAAACAAGGTGCGGAGTGAGAAATCTTCGGCACTACTGCACAGTACTGTAGTTGGCTCATTTTAAAAACACATTTTGGAGATGACGAGACAGATGACCGAAAAAAGAGAGTGAGACGTGGGCTATAGTCTACTGTAGCTGCCGTCGTTACATTTTGTCATTGAAAAACTAGGCTACTATATTATTTACTGTCTGCAGCTAGTTCTCCTTTCATCCTCTTGTATTCTGTATCATGAACAGCGCCACTCCTAATCGCGGCTATCAGGCTGTCAGCATTGTCCCCAAAACGTCTGAGCAGTATTTAGTACGGTGCTGCCACCTAGAGGAAAACAGTTGTGGTGAAAAGTCACGCGATCACGCGATCCTGCAGTGCAGGACAAACCCCGCAAATTTGAACCAGTAACATCTGTACACACACACACACACACACACACACACACACACACACACACACACGTCACATTATCACTTTGTGGTCCATTTTGTAGCTGTTCTGGAGTTTTCTCTGGAAATGGAGTTTGTCACTTTCCATTTTCCTGAACACTTTAAAGCGCAAATGAACCTTTCAGCCACTAGTTGAGTTGAGTACATTACATACAGCGTGCCCTCATTCATACAACCTGTAGTGTCGTTCCACCTCTGCTGTATCTATCTGAGCCCTCACTTAGGTAAACTCAAGATGACGAGAGTCAAGACGTATACAAAACGTAAGTGACAGATAAAATTGTCTCTACCATAGCAATTTGTCTGACAAGATGCATCTCAAACATATTACTATTTCCTGTTAAATGTTCTGAACTCAATAAACTCAACTCTATATTGTTTTGACAGAAAGTTCATCTCCACAATTGCAATGAGATGAAATAAGTAACAATACAGCTCTGACATGCATTTCCTTTGGCGTGACCCTGAGCAGGGTAAGAAGTGTAGAAGATGGATGGTTAGACTAGATGGACATATTCTATTGTTAAGAGAAACACAATGGAACATATTCAATATGCATAAATCTTTCTTTTCCTTTTCTCCTTTTCTGTAACAATGTTGTTTTCCAATAGTAAAATATCTGCCAAGGACTTTATGATTTCATAAGGTACAGTAACTAGGGGTTTATATACAGTATACAGTATATGATAAAATCCACCTACACACAGCCCATAAGTAGGACGGTAGCTGAGACAAATGTTTTGCATTCAGCACGTTCAACATTAATAATGGAAGATTAGAGATCCCATTAGCAGTAACATTTCAAGCTTCTCACAAATTTGTTCACAACTGAGGTCAGAAGCGTGGAGGTAATAACAAGCAAATTAATCCAATAGGGATGTTGTATTGAATATGAGCGATCAGGAGGCATTCGTATTCTGCCAAAAGACAAAGTCAAAAGCGATAAAATCACTGATGGAGACAGACAAAAAGCCAGCCCCTGGAAATTTCACAGGATATGAGGAAAATTATCTTCAAGCAATTAATTCTCTGGTTCTGAGCCTGATTTCTGTGATCATATAATCCCTTTACTTTAAAAAATACTAATAAAACCACATGGGGCTATACTCCACTAACCTATTGTAACCTCACTAATATAGAACTCCACAACTTTCTGCATTAGTCTCATACAGTAGCCTGTGTACACAAACATGGAGGGTTCTTTTAAAGCTGTTTTCAAGGTTTGGTGTGTAATAATTGGCAAAATCTGAATATACTACCCATGAATATATTAGTATACAGTAAGTGTATAATCCCTATAAAATAAAATTTGTTTGGTTTTCGTTGCCTAATAATTCTACTTTTATATGTTCATATAGTAAGGGTTTTGCTTTAGAGAGTGTCACCATCTTGAGCCGCCATGTTTGTATGGCAGGCCGAACAGAAAATCCAGCCAGTCAGAGAAAAATTTTACCCCCATATTACACACTGCACCTTTCATTCAATGATTTTCATCTTCAAAGTTATAATCCAGAATAACAAAAAATAGGCTATTGGCAAGAAAATGAAAGTTGAAATCCAATGTTTCTGGAGGCTCTGTTCTCCTCTGCCACCACACTGTTGTCACAAGCCTTGGCAGTGCCAGCCAGCATGGAGGAAATATGATAGGAGTAAAAAAAAAAAAAAAAAAAAGTTATACTTTAGCAGGATCTCATAATATTTTTGCAAGGGTATTTCATAGTTGTGCCCCTCAGGCAAACATTTTATCATTTGGAGCAGAAAGTAGACAACTGAGAGATCATTAAAATAACTTTGAAGATGCAACCTGCTGCTAGCCAGGCTAGCGCCGCCTACTGGTTCCGGCAAATTTCATTTGCCTCAAACATGTAGTCAGGACACTAGCAATGCGTTTCGGTTTGCTCCGTCCGCCAGAGCGGACGGACCAATCAGCGAACAGACGGGTAAGTGAAGGCGATGACGTTGAACTCAAGCGCTCAAGATTAACCTATGAGCTTAACCGGTGTATAGCACACGTGACCACCAAGCAGCAGCGATTAGTTGAAGCAAATGTAAGCAACCGCCTCCCGGAAGCAAACGAATCCCTATGGCTCGTGTTCAGACGCTATATGAAATGTAATGAAGTAAGCGGCTGATGCATCAGGCTAACCTGCTGCTTGATAAGACATAAAAAAAAAACCTGTCTTGATCCCCCACCCCCCACCCCCCACACCCGATGATAACTGAGGAAATGCTATCTGACCAAATCACATAACATGCAGAGTGCTGAATGGGCATCTGTGTCACAAACCTTTTCAGCACCAGTGAATCCAGATTCTTCAGCTTGTTTCCGTGAATCAGATTTCATGCAGTATTTGTAGGCTGTCATTGGCAAAACTGCTTCTCTCCTGACCTGGCAGACATTAGCTAGAGCAAGCAAGCTAACGAGACATGTTCTGACTTTGTTTGTGTGGTGCCTGTGTTTATGTGATAGAGCTAACTCTGATCTCAGCATGCTCCAGTTCTGTTTTCCTCTAGCTTCTCCTCTTTTTCCTCTGGATTCATAAACTCATAGGGGAGTGCTACTTTTTTGTTGTTGTTGAAACTTGATATTACCCGTTTTAAAACATATATTTGTTGGTGATATCGAAAGCCATCTCAGTGTGAAAGCAAACCCTGCACAGTTGGATGGTGGGTCCAGGTGGGTGGAGCTTGATGACCACTTTGTTGTGACATCACAAAGTAGCCTGTATCACTCGTCCTGATTGCTCATTTTAAAAGACCGTCTCTGAATACAGGCTGTGTGCATTTCTCCCGACTGAGTGCTTTCAAAAAACGAATACAGAACTTAGACCTGCTTCATAATCAAAAAAAGACATGGACGTCATGTTATACAATATGGGATCTTTAATGATTCCATTAGGGCCAACCAATTTGTCAGCATGCAACACTTGTACCTTTGAAACGACACATCTAAATGGAATAAATCCTTCACTTAATGTTATAAATTACTGCTGTGCTCCTCCTACTAAAATATAGCCTGTTGACCTTTTCAGATTTGTGTGCAGTCAAACCCCCTAAAACACTCCTCACCTCACTCTGACTAGTTTTAAATCCACTCAGGACTGCACGCTGTATGTCACCTGCCAGTGTGTTTTTATGTCTTCATAAACATCTTTTATGTCACATGTGGCATCGAAGTCTCTCCCTGCCTGGTGCGGATTATTCCCCCCTGAGACTTCCTACTTTATTTGTGTTTGTAGGCTCATCGCTGGAAGCCAGCTCTCGCCGCAGTCTGGACCGTGGCCTGGTTCAGTGGAGTCGCGGAAAGTGACCTTCTCCACAGTATATTTTACACCAGGCCCCAGTGGCATCGAGTCCTCTGTTCCAGCTGGAACACACTGTTGTGCGACAGATGCCACATTAAGCAGCACTCCCCCCACCAACAACCTGCTTCCAAAAATCCCTACACTGTCTCTTGAACAGCCTCTCAGCTAGACGGCTAGAGGACTGCATCCGTGTATGTGTGTGTGTGTGTTTGTGTGTGCATTAACCAATGGGGTGAGGGTCTCAAAGGCCCAGGCCATCAAAGTCGATGTGTGTGCACATGTTTACACTTAAACACTTAATAAAGGATCTCCAAACAACCCCCCCCCCCCCCTCTCTATCTCTCGATCCCTCTCTCTCCAAAGTGCTGATGTTTTCCCTCGTCCCATCCCGACTGAAATGATCCGTGTGCGCTTCAGACATAATGGTGGTGTAATCTTGTTTTGGCGCTGTTCCGTTTCATCTGAGAGCTACCCCACATTATACAATTAGGTTTTATTACAAAACACTAAAAATGTACTTTTGTAACTTAATACTACCTTCAAGAGACAGATTTTAAACCTTTTTCACCCCTCTAAGCTGACCCAAACACATTTTCCCTCCACAAATTATAATTTTTTCCAGTAAAATGTCATGTAATGCTTGTATCAGGTTGTCTAAGTGCAGAAGGGAAGAGCCTATGGCTTGACTGCAGCCGTGACACTTGACCAAGCACCCTAAGCCTAGCAGGCTTTTAGGCTATGAAGATATCAGTAAGAATACCCTTGCACAACTGAATAGTTCTGTTTTAGAGGTGAAGGAAACACGAGCGCTGTTGAAAAGCGAATGAATGAGACATATTTCTCTGTGGACGCTAATTGTTGTATTTGAATCGTGCTTCACACTCAAGATCAACACCGCACACAAACTCAGGAATGATATTGATTTCCTCCAGTTCACACATCAACCCAAACAGTTGCTGCAGATGGTTTTTATTTACTCCCTGCTCTATGTCTCAGATGCTCCTCTCAGCCTTTGTAGAGTTTCTTTTTGCCTGATGGAAGAAACTTTAGAAAGGTTGAGGCACAACAAAACTGCACATTCATACATATTCTGTAAACACAACTAAGTCTCTTTCTATATGTTCCACTCCAGTTGTAATCCTATATCATTTCATTAGTTATGGAGGACGAAAAATTATTGGGCAACAACATTAAGGTATTATATTTCTGAATGGCAGCAGTTCAGAAAAAAACAGGTTTTGTTCATTCGGCCTTTTGTTTTGTTTCACGATGTGTTTTGAAGGGTCTATTCAGGAGGTGTTATGTGTCAGGAACAGTCAGATGTGCCATATTATTAGCTGGGAGCCCAGCTAATGCCCAGAGCCACCACGCACTGTGATTACGCTTGCCCCTGCAGTTCAAAACAGATGCTCTTCACCGGCACTGGCAGCATGGAAGAGCCTGAGGCAGGCAGCTATTTTGGGTAAATTAGTAAAGACAACAGTTGCTCCCCAGGTTGATGCTGCCATGCTGAGGTGCGGTGCAAGGCGACAGAGTGGAAAACACAGACTCAACTCAGGCAGCATAGCCCCGCGGGCGTTTGTCATTTGGAGGCGCTCCAGCCGACAGGTGGCTTCCGTGGTCGACTACTCCCCGTGCACCTTATCCAGGTAATTAGCCATTCAGCTCGGGCACGCAAGAAGAGAGGGCAGTCATTGACAGAGACTGGTATAATGAAGACCGGCTGACTGTGGAGACATTATTTTCGTATGCATCAAATTCTTGACTATGTCCCTACCTGCTCTATGAGACAGCCTCTGCTTTTGCTTCCAACATCCAGGGTGGCACTGGTGTGTTAAAGGACCACTAAATGCTAACTTTACAACATCAAAATCAATGAGATAATGAGACATCAGTAATATATATGTATATACTGTATATATATATATTTCTTTTTTCTTTTCTTTTTTCAAATTTGGCATCTTTTACCCAGTGTGCACTAGGGCAACAGTCAGCTCCAGTCCATTATAGGCTTAATTACCTATATTATCCTATTGTGCTCATATCCAGGAAGAATATATGAGTTGTATCTAATTGGCCATTCAAACCTGACTAACCACTCCAGTGCTGCATGAAAGCAGTGACCTCGACCAGTCAGTGTGTAGACCTGGTAGTGGTAATGAGCAACTATTTTCCAGAGCATTATTCTGATGTTGACTTTCTGCCCTTTCAGCTGTCTGAAGTTTCGTGAATGGGTCTCTTTCAAGAAGCGCAGCATGGCTGATGAAAACGGCTAGTTCTCTGCTCAAATGTTCGTCACAAAGTAAAGAGTTGAAAGTTACGCGAGCGGCCCAGTGGGTAGTTGTGGTCGAGTCAGTCAGCGTTGATGTGCAGTAAATGGGGAAAGAGAACTATGTAAATGGAAACCTGGCTGCTGCTGTTCTGTTGGGAAATCAGGTGGCCATTTGAATATTCAACCCCAGGGCCAGCACTCTAATTCCTTTCCCCTCAACATGCCACACAAGGAGAAAGGAAGTGACAAAATGGCAAGGAGTGCACAGGCAAGAATTTGCATTTTAATGTGCCTGTCGGAATCACTTTGGATAAGCGCTAGGAGTATGAGAGACCACACAACCCCACGGGTCGGCAGCAAACAACCTATAATAGCCGCCACCCAGAAAACAACATCCTGCGTTAGTGGAAGTTGTTGCAAAATAGGAAAGAGAGGGAATCCATGTTGTTGAGAAACAGAATAAGTTTGGATCCTTGAGGTGGATAAAGGCCCAGGTGGTACAGTAGACAGGCTGAAAATATTTTTCAGATAGATCTTAATTTAAAAAACTTTCCTATCACCAACGACAGAAACTTAACGCGCATAACCTTGGAAGAACATTCTCTATAGGCTGTGATGGTAAACATTGTAATTAATTGCAATGACAGTCTAATTACAAAGATTGTTTCCCTGAAGGACAACTGTATATGTCAAAAACAACCAACTCCCAAAGCAGTAACTGTGAGGCTGAGATGCTTTAAGCAACCAAACCATACAAGCACAGATCATTATTCTTTTCTCTTTGTACTTGCACTGTGGAAATATTTTCATTCTCAAGATCAACAACAAAGCTAAAGCATTGTTGTTGTTTTTTTCATCTCTACAACTCCTGAGAGATGAAGATGGCAATTTGAAAACAGCAGCCTGGGAGTTCATCTTCACACTGTGGCACTCTGTTATTGCTATTTAATGTCCTCAATCACATTGTTATTTGGCAGGTGAGGTGACTATCGAACGCCTTGATTAAATCAGTATCCCCCGCCGTTACAGAGTGTATCTTTCCATGTATCGATGAGCGTGTGTCGCGCCCCGGCAGATGCAAGGACACTGAGTGAGTGGCACTTGGATACCTGCACTGTCAGGGACGGTCAGGGGAGCAGACAGTGAGGCAGCAAGGCCAGACATCAGGATGCTACTGAGAAGCCGGAGTCATCCTAGAGGGATGTGTCGTTGAGGCGGATTCACCTCATTGTTGGAGCCATTTTGTGCTTTCAAGGTCCTCCGTACAGAACAGCTTAATGAGACTGCAGTCTCCTTGGATTACTAAGCAGCTGCCTCTACCCGCCTCTGCCTGTCAATAGCTTGAATATTTAATAAATACATTTTACTGAAGTATGTTAACCTCCAGACGACATTTTCTTCAGATTCTTTTGCTGTAATGTATCACTTTGACTCACTCTGACAAAAATGGTAGCTATCCTTGGCCAAAAAAACTTAAAGTTTCATTCAGTTTTAATTGCGGCTGAAAGACCCCATTAAATAGGCACTTAGCCTGGTGTTAAGTTACTCTAATAGGCACTAAGTTAACAACCTTTTCACTTCATGGTTTACTGTTGCTACATACCCATCGTTAGCATTAAAGAGGAACTATGCAAGATATTTTTTACCTTAATTAAATAAGCTTCAGAGTAATTGTGATGGTTAAATGACGTGTTACAGGGAGAATGGAGGCTATCTGACTTCCACCTACCATCTATTGCCCGAAAACCAACCTTGCAAGATCAGCGCTTCCAACCCGATGGCACAGACACAAACAAGCCTTCATCTCTTGATCATGACAGATATGACTAGACAAATATATAGTGGGCACATCGTAAAACATATATGATACATAACATTATCAACCGCTCCATTGATTTCCTTCTCGCCGGCTTCGTTGAGACAAATGCACATGGCCGTGGAGAGAGGGAGGTTAGCAAAACAGCAAAAAGGCAACTGGACTTGCATAATTCCTCTTTGACAGCTAAGTCTAGAAGAAACATTTAGAGTTCAGGATCAAAATTCATACCTGTCATCAGTGGGGAAAACCAATGTTGCTGTGTCACTTATTTTCTTCTACTGAAGTTAGCTTGCTGACCAGCTAGCTCCTGTATGGTCAGACTGTACAGACTCACTGTCGCATCCAGGGTGCAAGAAGCAGTGCTGCTGCAAAGTAATGCAAACGCTGGCTATGTGGCAATAGCAAAACCATGTTGCACCTGTAACTACACCTTAAAGTGCTACACCTGTCTCTAATGCAAGCTGTTGCTACTGAAAGATCTACTGAGATGCTAATGAAGTCTTTAAAAGCTGTGATGCCTCTTACACAACAATCCTCACACCGTTAGTAGCAAGAAGACCATGTGTTTGTCTCAAGTGTTTTCTGATAACGACTTCAATATCATAAGTATGGCTGAGTTTAGCTAACTAAAACTGTTTAGGAGAAAGTTTGGCCTTCATCAGTGATTCATAGCAGGATATGAACTGATTTGATATTTTTCAGATTAGAGCTTGACGGGAAACATATGGGCTAACAGAGAGGAACCGGACACATTGCAGTAATAGAAGTATGAACATTAAACAATTAAGCCACTAAGCTGGGAAGTTCTGCACATCCTGTGACTGTGTTGCTAAGATGCACACAACCTCTCTAACCCCCTTTGCTTCTTCCCCTATTTCCCATTCACTCCATTTTCCGTACTTCCAATATCTTTCATAATTTTTTGTTTAGCCTCTCAGTCTGTCTGTCTTGCTCTCTGTGGACCTCCCTCGTCCGCTAAACCCTTTACCATTCTGTTGTAATCTGACCCGGCCTCCCTTGCCATTATTGCACCAGCTCTCGGAGATCCGGTCCTAATGCAATTGGAAGAGCTTTTCCACTCTCACTGTTTCCCCATTTTCACTTAATAGACCCCATCTCATTGTTTTAGGCCACAAACAGAATTTCACTTCAATTGAATTTATGCCACAGCTCTGAGCTTTGCAGAAATGTCACCCTTCTTGCTCTGCTGGTTTTCAATGTAGTTTGTTCCCTGTTTGAAGCTGTAACATGATGCAGAGAAGTAAGGGACATGGAAGGAAAAGGACACGAGCTCTGCAAGAAGAGATGTGGAACTGCATCTGTTTTGCATTTCATCTTTATTTCATGCAATTTCCGTGGATTCCAATGACTCCATTTGAATTTAGGAGTGACACGACTGGCTCAGCCTTTTAGTAGAATAATATCATATTGCTTCCTCTCAATCAGTGGCTGTTGTGTGTGAAGGCAGCAAACAGTGCTGTGAAAAGGAGCCCAGCTCTAGAAAGTCCCTGCATGTGATGTTTGTGCCTTTACAGTAAGTAAATGGTCTTAAGAGAAACAAACAAGATAATTTGTGCAGTTGAATCGATACACCACAACTTCCGAGCTTCTTCTTCGCCCCCTCAGGTCTTGTGTGCAGGGCCGGTGGGGACGCTTAATGCAGACTTCAGTCAGAGTAGATGAGCCCTCACTCTGTTCCTGAACATTCATTTCCTCAGGGAAAAGTTTTCCTGTGGGTTTAACATGCAGCTGATGGCTCACTTGATTACCTGCAGCTCTCTCCACTTCCGTCTTGCTGCTTCCCTCCACTATTTCCCACTCTCCTTGGTTTCCATACTCATTTGACCCTATTGATTTAACCCAACCGAAGCTCCCGCTCACTCGCCTTTTCTTATTTATTTGCACAGTTAATCTGCATCACAGCTTTGACCCATCATCCTGACAATGAAGTGGAAACAAGCCGCATTGGCTGAATGAAAAGCATGGCAATTGGGTTTCAATTGGTCTGCAGCACGGAAAGTGGCTATGTCACAAGGTTATAAGCTGAGCAAAATACCCCCAGACTCCATGGCCTTGCCAACACAGACGCAAGAGACAGATAATGTGCAAATAATTAATAGTCCATTCATAATGTAAGGTAAAAGATAATAGAAGATGAAAGAATTTGTGGAATATGTAAAATTACCTCCAGTGACCCTGAGCCATCATATCTAAATACAGGAGCCATTTCCCTTTCGCGCCTCCTTTGTTCCAGTTGGGTGCACTACCATACTCACTGGAGGACACTGGAAATGATTTCTGGGATGTTGCACCTTCAGAATGAATGAAGCTCAAATCTCTGCGCAGCAACTTTTATTAGGGCTTTGATTTGGTAATAATAATTTTTTTTCACTCCCCTCCTCCCATGTACTTTCATCGTTTTCTTTTGTTACCGTGAGAGAACAGCAGATTCTGTGCTGAACTGCATAAAATAGCCCATCATTCAAATGACCAAACTCTTGCCTTGTCTGAAACAAGACTCAGAGTGAAAATGAAGAAATGGTAACTCTGATGCACACAGTGTTCCCTGCATGACGGAACAGTATCTCCTCTCCCTCATCTTTCAGTCACATCCTGCAATTATGAGGATGTTGCACATGTAACCAGGGTTAGTTAAACCCCAGGTTGTTTCTAATCTGCTCTGAAATTTTATCTGTATATCATGTATTTGTCTTCTAAATGTTTCTGTCAAATTTAAATTTATGACTATTTTTCCATGAGAATGGAGCAATAAAAACATTTTCTCCTGAACTTAAGTTAAATCGCAACCTGTATAACACATAATTGAGGTGGCAGTTGTTAGGCGCTGTTTTCAGAATGGGCATCTAGCCTGCTAAAATGTTAGGGTTACATGTCACCTCTTCAACTCAAACAACAAGAGCATGTCCAAATTCCAAAACACACAATGCTAAAGAATAAAAAAATACAATATTAACTATGGGTCTACAAGAAATTCAGTGCAAAGTCATCGTTATTCATTAGCTCCTCTGTGCCACAATTATTATGACACTTATAGCTGCATATTATATGTTATGAATTATAAACAGTGGTACCTGCTTGATGGCTTCTGTTTAGCAATATGACCTTTCCAGAGACTGTTATAAATAGCATATTTTATTGTAACTGTTTTAGCTTCATCAAAACAGAGTCTGTTCCCTCCTGTGTTAGGGGGTTAAGAGCACATATTTCTCCCATGTTTCCCTCTCTCCTCTCTCTCTATCACTCTGCAGCTGGTGTCTAATTGGCACAGGTGATGCAGCACCTATTCTGTCAGTGCTTCTCCCACTGCTCACTGTGAACAGTAGACAAGCACCCAGAGAGGGGTTATTGGAGAATATGAGGCAAAGCTCTTGGAAACAGCGGGTAGACATGAGTTCTCATGAGTCACAAAGGCCTCCAGAGACTAAACTCCCAAGTGAGTGTTGAACTTCAGAGGTAAAGCAAAGTATCGCTGCATCATCCCATATTGCTCCTGTCTCTTCCAGCGTGTTACAGAAAGGGCAGATTAAACTGACATGCCATGGTCGGACCCACCATTTGACTGTAGCGGGTTTATTTCCATTCTCATTATCATAAATCATTTCAACATGTTGGCCAAAGTTACCCAATAATTAGTTGTGCTTGGCAAGCAAATGTCCACTTGGCTGCAGAGGATGCTCATTTGTGACTTTGGCACATGGCTCGCAGTTAAATTGTTTGCCTAATACTCTCAAAGAATTACTCCCCATGTAAGTCCAACCTGTACGTCTGGACTGATCCCAGCTTTGAACACCAGAAAGTCACAGGGCTTTGTTCTATCTTAACTCCGATGCAGTGACAATATTTGGGAATAGAATATTGGCTCTGAAGCCCTCTGTGAGCAGCAGTGTTTGCGGAGAAAGTCCAGTGACTGTAATTACTACCGCAGCCCGACCATGAATTTCATATCCCATTAAAATGAATAAAACTTAACAAGTTATCCTCGGCTATAAAAAACAATCCAGCCTCATTTACACAACCTCTGATGCAAAGCAGTCTCGAGATCCACTTGAACTCCAACACTTTGAGCCGCACCTGAATGTATCATTACAAACTTCTTTATTTGGTTTTTCAAACACATAAATCAGACAAACAACAAATGTCCTACGATGAATTTTTAATGCAGACAATAAAGTAAATGGCCATGTGTGAAGTCTAAACAGGGGTCCTTCTTTATTTGACTGTGTCTTCACTCTACAGAGATTTTAGCCTCTTTTACTGTACCTCATTGTTTTGATCATGTGCAGTTTTTAAACTGCACAGCCACTGAGGGTGAGCAGTGTGGAAGATTTCAGTTCTAGCTGATTTGGCAACATATTTATTGATGAAAGCACTAATGCATTTTATTACAACAGATCAGCAGAAGCAAACCATTATATTTTTTATGTTTTGATAAGAAAGTCAGGCAGTAATCTGCCTCTTTCCCTTATAATAAATGTGAAGGTGCAGGGAATGTTTAATTCATGACACTGCAAATATATAAATATCGCAATATATCCACCAGCTGGGTCAATCACTGTTGTGTTACCTCATTCAGAGGTAGATAGTGACTTAATGTGCACACACTTGTTGTGCAGAGTCGTCACATGTTATTGTCTCTCTGTGTGGAGGAGACAGGTGAGTCAGAGCTGTGTTTTATCCTGAGGTTGAGAGGCCACCTGCAGGCATGGAGAAGCTCTGCCCAGCGTTGACATCCACAACACTACACAACCATATGTTGGGTGTCAGGGTTGTTGCAGCTTAGCATCATGCTGTGTGCTAATGATTATGATTATGTCAAGGAAACAAACAGATCCCTGTAGAGTTCCCTGAAGAACACCTGCGTCTCTTCTCAGAGATTATATAAAAGAAAAAAGAAAGAAAGAAAGAAATGAGATGATTGCTTCAAATTGTCACATTTTAGTGCTCCACTATAAAGTCATGATTTTTTTTTTCCAAAATTCTCCCACATACTGTATTTATACTATTTATTTCACTATACATTACTGTAAAAGCACTTTTGAAACAAAGTGTTAGTAAAACGTTTGCTCATTGGTCAAAAAACAATATTAATCAGTGTGTGGACGTGTAGCATATCAAGACAAAAGTAAAATTTATGAAGTTAGTCTAAGGAAGCTGAAGTTCAGTAAATGGCTATTAAGGAAGCTGAAGAAGTAAAATGTCCCAAGTCCTGACATGAAGAAATAATGAATTCAGTGGAGAGGATGATGAAGTGGAATGGCCCCGCCTCAGCAGTATCCATTACTCTGGAGAGACCTCATCATTTCTCAGTTCTCACCTATCATTCATCATCATTGATGCATGTTTGATACTACCAACAATTAAAAATGTTATTCTAATAAAAACCTGTTATTACAAAGGATTTTTTTCTTCCTTTTTTCTACTTTTAATTTTGTGGCATGAGGTGTCATGCTCAGAGAAAGAATATACGGAGAGCTAATGAAACCATTTCTTACAACATTATATATTTTATTAACATCCACTTTTCCTTGAGACTGTCACACATGATTCAGCTCATGGTAATTTAAATTTGAAGTGTTTCGCATTATTAATGAAATTGCACAGTATGGCAACCATAACGTTTCTCCTTCCATGATCTATAAGAGGGATAAGACCATCAAGACAATCGATACAACTGCATCCAAAGGGTTCCTTCATTATATATTAAACCAGTGTGTGGTTATACTGTATGCATTTGGCAATATCCACAATCTAATTATTATTATTAACACTTGTGCTCTCTTCGTTTGTAGAAACACCGCCAACCTGATAAAACATGTCACATAAAATTATCACAAAATGATGTGTTTCAGTGAGACAACTTTATTTTAACTTATTAAAATATATTTCACACTTATTTTTTGAATATAATGATGTCATAGACCAAATCATGTTCTAAGACATTTATTGTAATATTTGTTTGATATTACTAAACTCACATGGGGCCAGGGAGTATCCACCCAGTGCACTGATCAATCGTGTTTTTCTGTGTTACATTGGTTTATCATGTCTTTATTTCTGATACCATGAATTTTACCAAGTAGCAGGGTTATTTCAGAAATTAAAGTAAACCTTTCCCTCGTGTTCTGAGACAAAAGCCTGAAATGTCAGGCTAATTAGCAACAATGTTTTGCAAAAAAAAGAAAAAGAAAACAAGGTTGCCAGTTGGGGTAAAACCTCGGTTCACTTCTCTTTGTTTATAATATTCTGTTTATCAATTTTCTGTTCTTTAATCAGCTGTATTTCTGACATGGTCTCTTTTGGAGCCTCAGCCCTCTAATTCCTCTGTTATTCCTCCAGCTCTGTAATAAATTCATTTTGAGTTCAAAAAACTTTTTTTTTGCAACAACAGTTCTAAATAAATCAGTGTGTTTGTCTAACAGGGTTGATGTTGTCTTGTTTGCTCAGAGTTCACTGGTTTGAGTTCCCTGAGCCACTCGTATGTTTATCTCCAGGTGGGAAAATAATCTGAGGTGGTTTTTCTTTCAGATTGTTTAAAACACTGTAAATAGAGACTGAAAAAACAAAAAAAGAAAAAAAAAAAGAAAAAGCATTGCTGTGTCAAAAAATGCAGCCACTTCAAGGAATGAGTCTAAACCAATTACTTTGGAAAGCCAACCAGGCTGGTGGTTCTGTTTGTTTCCTCCTCTCACGCAAAACAAAAACAAAAACAAAAACCAGATGATGCAGTGGCATTTGAAGTGAAACAAAAGACAACATACTGCAGGAGAGACGAGTGAAAACAAATACTGGTTAGAGGATTTGTTCACTCTCAAGAAAGATATGGGGAGGAGGATATTTTTCTTACTCTGACTTGTCTACTGGCAAAAATAAACATGAAAGACAACAAAGTGAAACCTGCCAATTACTGCTACTATTTGTCATTTGATTCTTTTTTTTTTTTTTTTTTTTTTACATTTTCATATTTTGCATAAGCTCCCGTTCACTGAGCCCAACAAAATATAATAACCTGAGCACTTGAGAAAAATGCTTTGAAGACTATAGTCTCCACTTCTTATCTCACCCAATCTCACCCTGTCTTTCTTATTCCCCACAAGTCCTCACTCTGCTTTCCCCCCTTTTATTTATTTTCTCTGCTCCTGCAATCTTCTTTTGATTTTTCTATTTTCTGTAATCTCAGAGAAAGTGTCAGTGTCGGACATCACGCTGTGTCACCAGCTGACATCTGACACGGGCCAGGCAGCATAGTCAATAAAGCCCTCTAATTGAGTGCCACTGGCTGCTGTTTATTGACAAAATAAGACCTGGGAATTAGGTGTGTCTCCGTCGGGGTGCTCGTGGCCCCCGCCGTCCTCCTCGCCTGTCGACAGCTGTCCACTTCCCATCCATCACCGGCTCAGCTTGGTCCGCTGTCTGTGTCAAAGGACGGCGCCTCACTTGAAAAGCAACTACTTTACCTCCGCCTCCACGCATCCAGGTAGGAGAGAGAGAGAGAGAGAGAGAGAGAGCAAATATGAAAAAGGGAGATGCAGTGTAAAAATGGAAATGAGAGTTTTGCTTATTTTCATGGTGAGTGTGTGTATGTGTGTGTGTGTGTGTGTAGCATCTGTCTCTGTATCTCTGTAATGCCCATCACAACATGCACCGGCAGAAGCCTCTTGCGCTAAAGTACACTCTTTGTAATTAATTAGTGTTTATGTTTCTGAACACTATCTCTGTCGCCCGGCAAAAGCAAAGATAAGATTCCCGTTGCTAAAGCGCTCTCTACCTGCTTAATTAGAGACCCGGCAGAGCCTTGGGCTGAGATACAAAATAAACTCCACTATCTGCCATTCAATTGTTCAACACGAGGACTCTTATCGCCCCCTCCCCCTCCCCCTCCTCTCCTCTCGCCTGTCTCCAAATTAACTTCAGTCATATGATAATGGTTTGGTGGATGATCGCCTGCGCCTGCTTGTAGACACGACGCAATCGGGTTATCTGAGAGCGCGTATACCCGACATCTTAAGGATAAGTGCACCGTCTATGCCGTTGCCACCAAAACCTCAACCTCTCCACTCGCGCTCCCTCGAGGTCTTCTCCGCTCCTCCTGCAGCATCTACTTCTTCTCCCTCCCTGGAAATCTCCGGGACCAGGTGGGAGCGATAAGGGTGAGATGGTAGCTCGACCGGCTGCCGGGCTGGAGACGCCACATGAGCGGGCCTCGCCTGACAGTGATGAACGAGCCATCCAGCCTTCTGATAATTCGTCATTCACCGGCAGAGAGAGGTCCATTAATCAAAACAAGTGTGGCGGTGGCGCATTTTCTAATACCAACCTCCCTTTTCTCCCACCTCCTTCAGTCCTTAGCTCCTCCGTCTTAACCCGACGTGACTGGCGGCACGCTGGAGAGCGACAATCTGTTGCGCAATTGGATTTAGACCCTGAATGTGAGCACAGAAGGGACAGGAGAATGTGGCCTCATTCAGCCTGTTATTTCCCTAACTGGTGGTGGAGGTGGACAGGCATGAAAGGGGCAGTGCAGACTCAGAGAGTGCAGCCCCCCAAGCGAGGTCCACTGAGGAATCACCGTCCTGGCAGGCAGCAGGTGGAGAGATAGGAGAGCTGGGAGTGGGTAGATTGATTGATCCGTTGCAGTTGTAATGCATCAGGAGTTTCCCGGTGGAGTGAGGCTGTGCGCAGAATGTGAGGCGTTTCTGCTCAAATCTGGGTAGCGGGGCACAAATCAGCCGCAGCAGAACCTCCAGAGAGGTTCCCATTACTGCTGCTATATATAACAGTAATCTTGTTAAGCCTCCATTCTGTCTGGGCCCTGTCAGGGGGTTTGATTCAGTCAATAAGTGACCCCTTGGACTGTAAATGAGATTCAGCCCATTCTCTCAGGCAGGTGCAGACAAACACAAGCACATAAACACATGGAAACACACATCTTTGTGTAGGTAAATGCTCACACATATGCACACAGCTCGCTTTGAACAGACTCTTTTTAATGAGAGTAGGGGCCTTACCTGTGGGCTCTGACATAAGCCCCTAATGCCATGTCCAATGACAACCATTTGGAGCCTTCTCTGTTTTCTGTTTCATTTGGAAACCATGCTTAATTAGAAATGGCTGTTTTTCAAGCAGAACAACTTGCACTGTCGCTCTGAAAAAGAGCCCCCGAAGAACTTCAAATATTTTGGTGGGGAACATCTGCTGCATGTGCTCCCGAAAAGGAACAAAAGAGAAAGAAAAACACTCACAAATTTTTAAAAAAATAAATAAATGTGATGTGTGTTGTTAAGGGAGCTGGGAAAACATTGGAGAAAATACGGTTTAATTCTGTTTTGCCTTCTGTTCAGTAATAGCTGCAAATGCATTTAAATCTTTGAATCAAAGACAATACCTGAGTAAACAGACAGGGGGTATGTTTGTTTTTTTAACCCCCTTCTCAACGGAACTCAGTTAAATTAAGAAAAGAAAAAAAAGTCGAACTTCGCTATGATCCAAAGTCGAGCCAGAGGTAAAGTGAGGGCAACGCATAACAAAATCACATGCCAGCGTGGGCGTCTTGGCACATGTTAATATCGTGCTCAGCAGACGTCCCGGGCTCAGATGGCTGCCTCGCGCCTCGGCCCGCCGAGCCTCGATGCCTTCGCCCCTTTACCATACAGCATGATTTACCCCCCCGAAGAAAAGCAATGAAAATTTCCCCTCAGAATCCCTCAGAGTGTCTCCATCAGTCTGTGCCTGCCTATCTGCAAATGCCAGCTCATTTCTCAAGCTAGGCCCCCCAGTTGGACTCCAAACACTGCTAACTGCTCATTCTTATGCATCCCTGCTGCCAAACAGCACATCAACCAGGATGAGGGAAGAGACTGAAGTCTTCCTGGACTTTATATATTCTTTTCTTTTTCTTTTTTTGTGTGCTTGGAGATATCAGAAGCTATAAGGTAGCTTATGGGAGGGGGTTATGGGATTGGTTTGGGGCACTGAAGACATGAATGAATTGGAAAGAAAGAAGACACAAGAGATTGAACCTCAGTGATATGTCAGAATGGGATGGGAGTAAATAGACAGCTTTCCCTCCACATCAGGGATGCTCGTCGACGGCAGCTCGTCGCCACGCAGCGGAGCTTCGTTGTTTTCCATCTAACTTCTTTCCCCCTAAACCTCCATCTTGAGGTGGTGTCATTGCCACAGTGCCGTGGCTGTAGCTACCTCTCTGGCTCCTCTGTATATCCATTAGTCACAGCTGCTTCCTCCTGCCATCTGTCCAAGTGATGCTGGTGGGTCCCAGAGAGCAGGGCCCTGCCAAGCTGCACACACACCCCAGCCCATCAGCTATACAATTTAGACATTAATGAGAGGAGGGAACTCAAAGTAGCTGTCGGACTCCTTTGTGTTTTCGGTCATGCTCCCCGCAATCTCACAAATAAATAAATAAAAGTGCTGATGGAGGCTGGCAAACCGAGTCGAAGCCACTATACGTACGCTCAAATGCTGAGGCTAACGTTGTTTATTAGCATCTATTGATCCTTGCAGGGAAGTCTTTTCACTACTTCTCTAACGTGTTGGTTCGCAAACAAACACACCTGCGGTTCGGTTCCCCTGCAGCCGCGGTGACGTCAGGATGGTTCGATACCTGAGAACAAGGATGCAGAACCAAAACAGCCCATAATTAGTTCCTTAGGTGTGAGTGTGTCTACAGTATGTTAGTGTGAGTAGTGTGTAGTGTGTGTGTCTTCCAGCCACTATCTGCCCTGACACAAGACAATTACAACACCATCTTATCTCACTTTGGTATCGTCACCACAAATCAGATTTCACAGGGATTAAAAAGCTGCTGTGGATGAAGGGAAAACTAGATTTGTGAATTTCTCTTTGTGCCAGATGCCGTCTGCCTTGTTATGGAACGCTGAGGGGAGTGAGGGAGATAGCTGCACACCGGAAAGTAAGAAGAGTAAACAAGGTAAACAACAGTCCATAGCACATTTTTTCAGCACAGTAATCATATACTGCGCTGGCCAAGCACTCACTGCAAATAGCTGTAAAAGTTGTTGACAGCCAGTGACGGCGTTTCATGAAAAAAAAAGTAGTTCCAGGGTGTCACATTTTGGCTTCCACACACACCAGCACCGAAAGAATGTGAATCAGCTGCTCTCCGCTAATCAAGTGCTTCACTCCTCTGCATGTGTTAATAAAGCTGTCATCCCTTTTAATTACAGTTCTCATTTTAAATAGCCGGTTAATACACTCCTTAGAAAACTATTGCGCTCACCTCACATTAGTTCATGGATGAAGCAACAAATCCACACTTTAAAAAAAAAATTGGTGTGGTTTATAACTTGCACAAAACGTTTCGGCTTATCACGCGCCGCAGCTAACAGCTCCAAAGAGGCTGTCCTCCTGTCGGTGTGTTAAATAAGCTCAGCTGATGAGGTGTTGCATATTGGTGAAAGTTTTTTTTTTTTTTTCTATTTGCAACAGAGGTTCCTGTGAAACCCCCATTTTCACACACACACACACACACACACACAGGACTTTCATTAACAGCACTTCAGCCTTTTCATCCGTCATTTTAGCTTAAAGCTATAGTGCGTAACTTCTATTGCCCCCTAGAGGATTTCTGCGTTATTACAACGATACGGCCGGCACCTCAATATGGCGTATGTCCCGGTGTAACCCGCCCCTCCCTTCCCCACCGCTACCGTTTATCTCTTTCTTCACCAACAGACCTTCTGCTGAACGGGAAGGCTTTTTCTTTTTAGTAGGATCCACTTCTGAACCTCTTGGTCGCTTCTTCGGGTTCTCCGCTATGTTGCTTCTAGCAGCGCTCTCCTCCCCCCGTCCTTCTTGTTGTCAGGTAAAACCGAGTAGAGCGCGTTATTTCCTGTGCTCCAACGCGGGAATGTCGCCAAAGACACCAAATACAAAAAGAACAAATACTGAAAAATACCGCGAGGCGTTAGAGGAGCCGAACGGCTTAATCAGCATTGTATCATCTCATCTTGTAGTGGCTTGGGTAAAACGGATATTTACAGACACATAGAAGTTACGCACTATAGCTTTAATTTGATCTGCCAGAGAAAAAGAAGAGCAGGAGGAGTGAGGGCGCACGCCATCTACAGGAAGAGTTGGTGAATCAAAACAAAAGAAGAAGATGAAGAAGAAGAAAAAATGTACAAACAAGACAAGTTACCTGAACTGAGCTCCAGTGTGGACTCACAAAGCCATCGTGTCCGTATCAGCTGTACCTGCATCTGTGTCTTGGTTGATCGGCAGAGCTGGCGATGCTTAGAATTAGTAATCAAAACTGCGCTGCCTCAGTTCGCCTTAACACTCCTGCGACAGGAAGCGGCGTGGTGTCTGTCCTGTGCGCGCCAAAACCTTCACTCGTGTCTCAGCGTGTCAGTTAATAATGTAGGAGGACGGCGGCGCGCTACCTGGTGAGCCTGGCTGCCAGACTAATGATGTGGCACAGCCTTAAAGTCACTTTTCAGCATGTCCCCATCCACCTTGCCCCTCCTTACCACTTACAGACACAGATATTGCTACACACACACACATACATATGCAGCTTTTATCTGAGTTCCTATGAAACGGGATGATGAAACAGCAAGAGCGAGTGAACGTTCATATCTCCACCGCAGACAGATTCCATAGAAAAGCTGCAGGCTGAGAGACCCGTGGATGTTCTTATCGTCATTAGGCAAACACTTTAATTAAAATAATGCGCCTCTGTATGTTTTTTTTTTTTTTTTCGAGGCACTAATTTGTTTTTATGCTCCAAACCTTGTGAGGAATTATTAATTCATGCCCACTTAACAACAAATACATTTTGCCATGGCTGCATCACCTCCCAACGTGAATCTGCAGCGTTTCACATGTCTGATAAAGCGCAGGAGGCAAGTGTCGGTTTTGTGCTTATGCGAGGAGAACTGTTGAGCAGACCCCCCCCAACATCCACCCCTCAGGTAAATAGCAAGGTAGGTGAACAGTGTTTCTGTGTCTAATCTGCTTAGTAATACTCCTCAGCTGTCTCCTGAAAGAAGAGGGGAACAGAATTTGTCATTGTGTGGACTCAGCTGGTAGAAACGGCCAGGCTGCTTTCCATCTCTTCCAGGCCCATGTCCAACTGACTCTCCGGAGTTTTTTTTTTTTTTCCCCCACACATTATGCTCTACAAACAAGGCCCCTTTTCCCTGTCATTCCCTATGTGTGTGTATGTGTGTGTGGAGGGGGGGCCGGTGGAAACTGCCATAATTGCACAAATCAGAACTCACTGTGTTTGGCAAGCGCTCGCTGAAAACACTTGGCTTATCATATCATTCTGTCAGTCTTCATCTGCTTGTCCCGTCTCACTTCTGCACACCTCTCCTCTGCGCTGTATCATTACCGCTGGCTCTGCTGTGACACTGCAGGGCCTATGACATCCTTTAATATCCAAGAGGAGGGTTTGCTGGTGGAGGAGGAAGAGGAGGAGGAGGTTGAGGGGGTGTGGGTGGAGGCACCAAAGCAGACAGGTAGGAGAGAAGAGAATTCATTATTCAGACTCTTCTTCGGCCTCGTCTTGCACATTCATTCTATCTCTCAGGCTGTAGAATAGAGCGGCTGCATGTCCTGCACACTGTGACCCCATTACACTGCCACATATACAAGCCTCTGATGAGAGCTGCTGAGCCTCTGCCACTCTGAGAAGAGAGAAAAACTCATGTCACAGTTTGCCGCCTTATATGTACACACACACACACGCACGCACGCACGCACGCACACACACACACACACACACACACACACACACACACACACACACACACACACACACACACACACACACACACACACACACACACACACACACACACACACACACACCACCTGAACATCTCATTGGTGCTCACAGACTGATTCACATACATACGGAGCCACCTGCATATTTTCTATTGCTCATGTTAGTGTGTGTGTGTGTGTGTGTGTCTATACTCCATCTAAAAGCTAAAGAGATGCACACTGAGAGAAAAACAGGAGGGCAAGTGAAATGTGGTTTGGTTTGGTTTGGTTTGCGGAAACACATTTTCTGTGTGTATGTGTATGTGTGTGTGTATGAAACATAACCCCTTACAACGAACCTTGTGTATAATACATTAGCTGTGATATGAATCCTGGGCTCCACTTGTAGCCATTAATGTGCCAACACATATACTACATCTACTGGCTCCTATAAAAAGCACCTTCCCTCTGCACATGGCTGTGGAAATAGAAAGTATGGACACCTTAAAGGTCATGGAGCCTTTAACACTGGATCTAGGTGATGCATGACAGCAGCAGCAGCAGCAGCTATGTTAGCATTAAATGACATTTCTGCTGCAGAAAGTCAAGAGCAGACATAAGGTTCTAGATATATTATCATTTGAAAATCCTGCATTGGACACATAATCTAGGATCCCTGCAGTTTATATGGCCAACTCATGGGGAGCTCTATTAACACAGTACAGTATTCAGTTACTAAGCTGCAGGGATTGTGACAGACCAAATGGTTGATGTTTCTTTTTTACCCTCATACGTAAGTTATAACTAAAAGTGAATATATTTTACATGCAACTGAGAGGAATCAAAACTAAACCAAATAGTGAAAGCCATAGAGAAAAAGAGAGATCTCTCTCCACCCATCAGGCTCCTAGAGAGACGCCTGCCTGCAGAGTTACAGTTCATATAGTTTATAGCACAAAACAAACTTTGCACTATACTATCTTTCCTTGGTTTTCAGTTTCAAGTTGCTTTTTTTCTTCTCCCAATTCGCAGATCACAATCACATTTGCTTTGAAACCTGTCCTTTGGGTTGGAGAGATGAATTTTGTTTTGTGGGCTGAAGTCAGTATTGATTCTGGCTGAGATCTTGAAAAGTTTAAAGGTCCCATATGGACAAAGTGAGATGTCCATGTCTTTTTCTGATGATGAAGGTGGAACTAGAGTTGCAGAGATGAAAACTGATAGAAAACTAGTTACTAGTTAGAAATGTTTTTTGGTGTGTTTGAAACTAAATATATAACACATGGGAAAAGTTTAAAATACAAAACTTGATTTGAATAAAAATGCCTAATTTCAAATA